>NC_082711.1:99539339-100804060 GCF_030144855.1 Hypanus sabinus
CATGCATATGTGCTGGCAAGAAGCTCTTTCTTTTTCTGTACAGAGTTAACTTCTGTACTTGGTAAAGCCCTTGTTGCATAGGCCACAGGTTGCTATGTGTCATCATGCTGCTGCAGTAGTTCTGCTCTAAGGCCGTACTGGGATGCGTCAGCTAAGATCCTAGTACACCTTTCCAGATCATAAAACTTCAGCATGTGCTCTTCAGTTAGGATTCTTTTCAGCCTCTGGAAGCACTTTTCTTGCCCTTGAGATCAAATCTACACATTTCATTACTCAAAGAGTGACCTAAGTGATGCTGACACAGTAGATAGTTGAGGGATGAACTTAGACAGGTAAGTCACCATTCACAGGAAAAATCTCACCTCCTGTTTGTTTTGGGGCCTTTCCATATTCTCAACGACTGGTGTGTTTCTTCGGTCAGGCTTCACTCCTTCCTCCTCTATGAAAATCAGTGTCTCAACTCCAAACTCACATTTCTCTTTATTTAACTTCAATTGACGTTATGTGTCATGTCTAGCGTCGGTCTCAGTCGTGCATTATGTCCTTCCTTGCTGGACCCCAAAATGATGATTTTATCTGTCATGGTCTTGGCTCCATGTATGGCCTCAAAGATCATGTGTTTGGTTTTATGGTAGACTTTTGGTGCAGACAGGATCCCATACAGTGACTTTTAACACCCTCTAGTGTGCTAAAAGTACAGTGTCCCGAACTTGCCTCATCAAGTGTTATCTGCCAAAACCTAGACAACATGTCAGGTATGTTAAAGCACTTGGGACCTGCAAACCAGGGTGTAATCTCCTCCCATGTTGGCTATTTAAAACACTCTCCCTTGATGGCTTTATTGGGATCTCTTGGGTGTGTACAATGTTCCATTTTTACTTTGCACAATATGACCAGTGAGCTCATTCTTCCATTTCCTATCTGACATTTATCTGTTCCATGCATAATAGTCGTTGTTAGAGTTTGTCTCTAAGTGCCATTGGAACTTCCTGCATGCACGGACAACCGGAGCTATTGGCTCATAAACATGAATTTTGTGTACACCAGGTAAGCACCTGCACTCCTCAAAGGCATCTGTGTACTCTTCCATAAGTGAAGTGTGGTCCTGTTTGGTCTGCAAAGCCACTATGAAAGCTCTTTTCACCAAGTTGAACATTGCCCAAACCTAACTCACTCAGACCTAATATTGGCTGTACCCTCTTTCCTATGATTAGTAGCTGTGTCTTTAGGTGTTGCCCCTTATGCTTGAAGGTCACTATACAGCCCCCCTTTACTGGAATGTCCTCTCAAGTATAGCCTGTCACTGGGTAAATCTTGCTCTTTATTTTGTCAGTCTTGTAATCATCCATGGATAACAGGACTCCAGTGTCAAGCTTGAATGGAATTACTGTCTCATTCACAGTTACTGAACAATCCATTCTGTCCTTGCAGCACCAGCAGTCTGCAAAACATCTACAAAAACTTCCTCAATTTCTCTTCAACACTGTGCACTTTCCCCTTGGTAGCTCCAGCTTTGCAGCACTTGGCAAGATGATTCTTCTTCCCACAATTATTGCAGGAATTTCCATAAACTGGACAGATTTTTGGGATGTGCCTACCTCCACATTTGCTGTTTGAGCTTACCTCTTTGCTATGCTGTGCTTTGGGAAATACCTTGTGCCCTGCCCCTCTGTTTTCACAGCATGCACTGGGTTGTTTCTGCCCCGTGCAGCTCTTTAGCTTATGCCCATGTGGTCTCCACTGCACTACACATATTCACAGTCTTTACTAGCATCAAGCCTTTTTCTCTGAGATTCCATGAGCTATTTGGTCTCTGTCTAGTAAGTCTCTCAAGTCTCCAAACTCACAGGACTGATTCGGTATGTGAAGTTCAGCTAAGTACTGGTCAACACTGACACTTTGCTTCTGTTCACAGGATAATAATTTATATCCCTCAAATGTGATTTTTTCACTTCCGCCAAAATACTCTTGAAATTTGTCATTAGAGCATCCAATATAAAGACTGTCTCATCAATTTCAAGTCTGTTGTAGATGTCCAAACCATCTTCACCAATTACATGTAGAAAGATAGATGCTTTAAAGTTTTCCTATGCCCCACCAGCTCTGCTCACTGCTAAATATATATCAAATCACTGTTTGAAGCATTTCTGACTTTCAGCTAGGTTGCTAGTATACTGCATAGATGCAGGTGGACTTAAGTGAGTCATAACAGAATTTTTTGAGCTTCTCTCACCTGAATCTCTTGGTGAACTTTGAGACAGCGTGCTCTCTTGCCGGCAGCATGTCTCCTTCGCAACTTAGCGTCCCTTTCTTAGTCACTTGTGGCATTCAATTAATGCTCTGCTTTAAATATCACGCCAATTTCTGACACCATGTTATGTTTGTTCTTTGAAAAGACAAACAGCATTGGGTTAAATGCTAAAACATTTAACCAGAGACAGTCATGACTTTCAGTTCCACAATTACACACACTCCCAGTTCACCAATGTCACCTCTGGTTCAGAGTGCACTGCCCACATTGCACACTGAGAACTGAAGTTCTGTATTACATACACACATAATAGCATAAAAGGCTTTTCAAGTATTGAAAATATAAATAGTTTTGCAAATGAAAGTTTAATAATTTTAGCAGTAGTGGTAAAATCTCATCTGCATATGCCAATTAACGCGAGACCAATTGTGAAATTTGAGTCTGAGATTAATTTTTGTTAATGAATGCTGTTAGTACTGTATATAAAAACAAAGAGAGGAACCAAACCTTGCTGATGCACTTCATTGTAGCTGGCCTGTGGTTTGGTCAATTATACATAATAGCTGATCACACCTTACTAATCCAGCTTGCAACTTGGTAAAAACGGTTTAGAGATCTGACAGAAATTATTAGGGCTTCCTTCTACCCTTCATCCCCTCTTCATTCTTCTGAGCTCACATCTTCCTCTTTCCCTACTTTCCCTGAATACACCATCTCTACCCTCTCTTCTGACTCCTACAAATCCCTACCCTCTTTGACCCTTGGTCTAATCTCTGCCATTTCTTTACCATCCCCTCCGACCTTCTCCTCTCTTAGGTGGAATGTTCTGTCCTCAGCGAAGGCCTTACGTTTTTCCCCCTCATGCCTACCTCTCAGTGAATTCTGCACCTGCCACAACACTGAGCTCTTCTTCCATCTTCGAGCCTACTTCTTTGACAAAGATTCCCCACCCTGCACCCATCTTCGCTCATCCTTCCTATCTTCCTACCTCTAACTGTTGATGAGACATCAACCATCTTGACTTTAATGCTCCTCTGTCCTATTTAGAGTTCACACTCTTTGAATGCACAATCCACCATTATTTTCACACCAGTCCCACCCTCACCATCAAACCCAGAGAGTAGAGGGGTGCTGATGTAGTCAGGTGGATTGACTTCTATTATGATGAGCCCAGGTGTCAACTCTTAGAAACCTCCTCTTACATAGTCCATGAAAATGACCCTAAGGAGCTTCAGCCCAGTATCTCCTGCACCATCACCAACATTACGATTCTCTCTCTTCAACTTTATAGTTCCCTTACCCTACCCAGCTTGTTTCTATCTCCTACCCAAGATCCAAAAATCAAACAGGCTATTAAGCACATTATTTCTGCCTCTTCCCGCCCCACTGAACTGAACACTTCGAATCCATTTTGTCATCCTTGGTTCAGTGCATTCCCACCTACATCCATGACACTACACATGTTCATGTTCACTTCAATCACTTTAAATTCCCTAGCCCTGATTACATACATGGATGTCCAATCTTTATTAAGAAATGCTTTAAACCTCTCTGCTTCTTTTTGGAAAGCAGACCTAACCAGTTTCCCTCCACCACCATCCTGCTCTGTCTGGTGGAACTAGTCCTCACCCTCAAAAATTTCTCTTTCGGCTCCACCCACTTTCTCCAAACCCAAGGTGCAGCCATAGTCACCCGCATGGACCCAAAATCTACTTGCAATTTTGTTGGCTACATGGAATAGCTCATGCTCCAAACCTTCCCTGATAATGCTCCCCAACTCTTTCAATGCTACATTGACAACTGCATTGATGCTGCTTTGAGTTTGTCAATTTCATCAACTTTAACCTCACCTTCCACCCTGTCCTCAAATTCACCTGGTCCATCTCTGACACATCTCTCCTCATTCTTGATCTCTCAGTCTCCAGTTTTGTCATACAATATCTTTCATAAACCTACTGACTGTCACAACTATCTTGGTTATACCTATTCCCACCCCGACACTTGTAAAGATCCTATTCCTTTTCCTCAGTTTCTTTATCTCTGCCTCACATGTTATCAGGACGAAGCTTTCCATCCCAGAACATCTGGGAAATTTCCCTTCTTCAAAGAAAGGAGCTTCCTTTCCTTTATGATAGCCACTGCCCTCACTGGTATCTCCGCTATTTTTTGGAGGTCACCCTTGCCAAATCTTCACACAGACATAACAGGGATAGAGTTCCCCTTGACCTTACCTACCAACCCACGAGCCTGCCTACATAACTTCCGCCATCTTCAATCTCATTTCTAAACACATCTTTTTCTCCAACTTTCCGCTTTCCAATGGGATAGTTCCCTTACACTTGTCCTTCCGCACTGATCTCTCTCTGCAGTTAACCCTGCAAGTGGGCCAAGTGTTTACAGTCCATATGCTGCCTCACTCATCACGAAACAGGGCCCCAGACTGTCCTTTCAGATGAGGCAACACTTCAGCCGTGGGTCTATTGGAGTCATCTACTATATCCCGTGCTCCTGACCTCCTCTACATTGGTGAGACCTGATATAAATTGGGGAACAGTTTCATAGAGCACTTTCACTCCATCCACCATGAAAGGCAGAATGTCCCTGTGGACCTCATTTTAATTTGACTTCCCATTACCATTCAGACATGTTGGTCCATGGCCTCCACTACTGCCTTGATTAGGCCATTCTCAGTATGGAGAAACAACACCTCATATTCTGCTTAGGTAGCCTCCAAGCATGAACATTTAGCTTCCCATAATTTTTTCCTCCCCCTCCCACTCTTCCCTCTTTGTTCATACCCCTTCTGGTTCCCCTCTTACCCCTTCTCTTCTCACATTTCTATCATCTCCCTCTGGTGTCTCTCCTCCTTCCCTTTCTCCCATGGCCAACTCTCCTCTCCTATTAGATTCCTTCTTCTTCTTCAGCTTTTCACTTCATCTTCCTTCCCTCACTCATCCCCCTTCTGCCTCACCTTGTTTCACCTATCACATTCTAGCTTGCACTCCTTCTCTTCCCCATACCTTCATATTCCAGGTTCTTTCCTCTATCTTTCCAGTACAGGTGAAGGGTTTTGGCCTGAAGCATTGACTGTTTAATCCATACCAGGAAAGCTGCATGTTTTGCTGATTTCCTCCCTCATTTTCTGTATTTCCAGCATCTGCAGAATCTCTTGCGTTTAGAATTTTTTAAAAGAACAACCATGATTGAAACATTTAAGTATCTGACCATGAGATTCTGTGCATAGTTAAAGTTAGAGCAAAATTTTACTCAATGGATTCATGCAGTGCATCAATTCATTGTCAACTTAATAAACACAAACCATGCAGTTTGCACTTAGAATTTTCCAGGTAGCAGAGAGCTTTATTGTATTTGAAAGGCACTGTCTGTTGACATACTGTAGTTCTTCTGGTAATGATATGAGTGTTTACATTCACAGTAAAGGTCCCTAAAGTGGATGAAAGGAAAAGTTCAATACTTTCTCCAAAGGCTTCCTTATGGGCTATTTTGGCCTTCGTGAAAATTGCAGGATATAGTCCTCTCCTCCCTCCTTACCAACTTTTATCTACAGTCCTTAGAATTGAATTCTCGGTCTATTTCTCTGACATTTGCCTTTGATGACTTTGTGGAACCTGAATCTTCTAATGCAATCAATTCTAAAGCGGCATTCTGGTAACCCATGGTTACCAATTAAATTAATTAGATGAGTGTTTTGAAATATAGTTAATTATAGAGTGAGAAACATGCACAGTACTTATTCATTGTGTATAATAACTCATTTCCAGTCATATGTTATTCAATTGTATGCTTAAACCTGTTGTCTTTCAATTGAATACGATAAGCTGAGAAGTACACTAAAGGCCTAGAGATTACTTTTCACTGCCTGTTTCTTAACAGCAATATGTGCATGATTTATAAATTATGTGTAGTATATTTTTGTCTTTGCTAACTATATTCGTACTTCAGACTACAAAATGTCCACAGTACAATAATTAGTTCAGGGTAGAAAGCATTCTATTTTCAGTTCCAAAAATCTGTGTGTGCTTCCTATATCCAGCTTATGGCACTATCGGAACATTTGAGCTGTTTCTTAAAATAACAAGACTTAGTATAAACTACTTATATTTTAGTTACATATTTCATCATTTTATGGTAAACTGATTGTTTGCACATTTCTTTTGGAAACCACATGTTCTTTTTTAATCAAGAAACATTGCAATCTTTCACACCAAGATTGTGATCTCAAAGCACCGTGTCAGTATTCAGTTGTATTTTTAAATGACATTAAACAATCTTGACTCTTGAAACTTTTATTCAGATCCTTTCTCATATTCAGTACAGTAATCATTATGCAAATGAATTGAGTGCAAGTTTATTTCATGTCAATTTTAGGTTTATAGCATGGTGGGCAAATACTTTGTAATCTTGCTTGGCTTTAGAAATAAATTCCACCCGAGTTCCACATTCCTCCTTCACTGTACTTAACCACTCACGTGATGTGGCAATCATTGCAAAACCAGACAAGGTGAAGGTCATATGCTCAAGTGTTATCATCTTTTTTTGTTTTCTTTTTCTTCCTCTTTCCAATGTACTTATGCTGGATTGTAATTTCATAGTAGTTGTTCACTAATTCACCAAAGTACCAATTTGATTTGGATGAAGCCAAATAATAAGTACTTACTGTGTTTTTGACCATGGATGCCATCATTATAAAGATACTGTTCTGGTTTAGTACTCATATGTTATCTGAAACAATGATCAAGTGAGATATTGCCACAACAGTACTTACTACAGCCCCTCCCGTCTGCTCTGCTCTGAACAAGATCATGACAGATTAAACTTGGGCCCAACTCCACCTTACTCCATGATTCCCAAAAATCTGTATGAGTTACCACTGAAGACTTTACATTTAATGACTGAACTGCCACAGAGGATTTAGTTTTGAGTAAGGCATTCCAAATCCTCTGACAGATGAATTTCCACCCAATCTCACTCGTCCGAGATTAGACCCTTATTCTGAGACAATGACTCCTTGTCCTAGACTCCTGCATCTATCTCATTACACATCTACAGAATCTGATGTGTTTTAATGTATCTCTGGAGTGTCGGCTTTCTCTGCTCAGTATTTGCTCAGCAGGCAACCACCTTATCCCACAGATCAATCTTGTGAATCTTCACTTCACTACATCAGCGGCAGGTGTGCACTACTTTGAATAAGGAGACCAAAATAGTATACAGTGCTATTAAAGGATCTGATTAAAAGGCTGTAGGATTGTAACAGACTGTGGTTGCTCCTTCTCAGTCCATTGTCACCTGACAAAGACTTCATAATCTTAAGATGCTTCTCAACCAAAGCAACAGCCAACTATATCATGCTCCCCTGCTGTCCCAACAATTAGGAGAACCATTACACTGGGTTGAATATGACCTATATTATTAATTAAAAGAAGGATGAGTACAGTGGAACGAAGAAGTGGGAAAACTGGAATGAGGAAAATATTAAAGTTTCAGTTAAAACATTAGAAGCTGTTTATCATCTTTTTGCCTTTAATAAAATGATTGAGAAATTGTTATAATGTCCAATGCACAGGAGAAGTTTTAACGATGATGGCATGTCAGTGTGGATGAGAATTATTTAAATCATGGTGCTGAGACAGACAAGAAGTAGTTTACTGCATCACCATGGCACATCTTGCAAATAGCACAGGTTTCTCCCTGCACAATCTAAGAGATAATATCCTATTTTATATTCTGTACCTGTAGATGTGTTGCTAAATTTATTATGACATGCAAACACCTGAAGGTGGGCGTCATACATCTCAGATGCATTTCCGAAGCCTCCTGGTGGTTACTTTCAATATCATTTTATCATCTACCCACCCTGTCACCACAACCACCATACACTCTCCACATGCCGTAATTCCCCCTTTTTGGGAAATATAATATGCCCTGTTGAAGCAGGGACTTGAAATTGAATGGAACATAACAACATCACGCTAAATAACAGAAGAGCAGATACTTAAAAAAAATAATATTGTTGAAATGTCAAGTTAGTTAGAAAATAAGGATTATGCAAAACTTTCAAATATCTGTGCATTGGTCCTTACGTTTAGTTCTGCCATTTCCCTTGCAGTCCAGTGTTCCAGTTTCATGTAGGCACAATTAAGTGAAGTGTTCTACATAAAGCATTGTCACAGGAAAGCAACATCCGTCATCAGTGATCCCCATCATTCGAGTCGTGCTTTCTTCCCACTGGTGCCATCAGGACCAGGGTACACAAGTTCAACTATCAGGCTCAGATAAAGGGGATAACTTCACTCAACTTCGCTTGCTCTATCATTGAAATGTTCCCACAACCTATGGGCTCACTTTCAATGACTCTTTATCTCATGTGTTTGATGTTTATTGCCGATTTATTTATTATAGTTATTTCTTTCTTTTTGTATTTTTTGTATTTGCAGAGTTGTCTTTTGCACACTGGTTAAATGTCCAAGTTGGGGTGGGGGGTGTGCTTTAATTGATTCTATTATGGTTATCATTTGATTTTGGATTCATTGAGTAGGCTGGAAGAACGCAAATCTCTGGGTTGTATATGGTGGCATATATGTACTTTGATAATAAATTTACTTTGCACTTTAAAGTCTAAGCACCTAAAACTGATGTGAAAATGGCAGAAGTTGGAATACTTTCACAACCAGCTGGTGGCATGGGGTAGACAGCAAATCTAGTTTAATTGTCTTGCTGGTTGGACTTTGTGTCTGTGGAATAGAATTAAAATTTCTGGTGCTTGATGCATGACAGCATCCTTTGTAATGGTTTTCAAAGGAAAACAGCAGTGTAAGACATTTGTTTCCCACTTTATCCTTAATGGTAGCTTCTTTATGAGGCTTATTGTTTTAAAATAGTATCCAGTTCTAGAGCTCCTCACAGAATTCAGGATTCTAATTTAGTTCAATCTCAGTATTCCCTATTGTAGCTGCTGGTAAATGGAGTAAAATTGTAAACCACTATTCAACTGTATGTGGAGATAAATTTCAGCTTGATTCTGCCCAAAGGGGGTGATTGCCAGCTGTCTGGTGAAGAGTATTTAGCATTTCCCAGCAAAGGAAAATAGAAAGTGCAGTGTCAGTGAGGGTAGGTACCTTGCTAGGCTGCAAACAAGAGAAAATCTGCAAATGCTGGAAATCCAAGCAACACACACAAAATGCCGGAGGAACTCAGCAGGCCAGGCAGCATCTGTGGAAAAAAGTACAATTGATGTTTTTGGTGGAAAACCTTACTAGATTGTTGCTGTCAACGTCAATAGAGGAAGTCATACAAAAAAAATTGAAATGGAGGTTAGTTCAAATGCAGTATTTTAGTTGAAGTAGTACTTTATAAAATGGCAAAATTATGACGGCTGCAGTATACAGCAATCAGTGTCCTGATCTGCATCATTAACTGTTGTGTTTATCTTCCCTGGGAGTTAAGGACTGAGGCTGTTGTTATTACATGGACCCTATCAAATCTTACTTCATTAAGAAAATATTTGACAATTTTATACACTGTGTGGTGCAAAACTGTTTTGTATTTAAGAAAACAATCAGAATCAGATTGATGACCTTATATGATGTGAAAATTGTTTTACGGCACAAGGACAGTGTGAAGACATAGGATTACTATAAATTGCAAAAGAAATAAATAATGCAAAAATATTGAATGAGGTAGATTTCATGGGTTTGTAGACTCTTCAGATATCTGATGGTGAATGGGAAGTACGGTCTTGAACGGTTGAGTGTGAGTCTTTAAGGTTCTGTTCTGCTGTATTTAGTATTGCAGTAATAATTGAGTAATATTGTAACTACCTGTAAATTGTCTGATTAAGCATCCTTGTTTGTTTAAATCATACATTACATATAAGAATAAATGAATGGCATACATCATCATGTACAGTACATGCCTCATTTAAAATAAGAAAGCAAAATTAGACTCATGTTCCTGGTTCCCTTGATTTCCTTTCAATTATATTTTGTGTTTCAGAGTTGCAAAACATAACATGTACCTCCTCTACTGTGGTAGTAATGAGAAGAGGGCATATCATGGATGGTGAGGGTCCTTAATGATTGATTCTACTTTCGGGAGCAACCACTTCTTAAAGATGTCCATGATGGTGATTTAAAGAAAATAAAGATGCACTTAACATTCTAGTGTTTGCCAATGACAACAGTGTTCTTACTTTTATTTCCATTTCATAAAACAGGCATATTTTGCACTAGATATTTTGAGCTAGATGTTGGACCAAAATAAAGTGAGGCTTTGGGGAATGGTGTAGCTTGAGGCAAAGCAAGTATATTTATGCAGCACTTCTTGATTTTCATCTTTTATCTTATCTGTTTATTTGCAATTGTCCCAACATACCATGGGTATGAGTGTGAATTTTGGCAAGAGAACATAAAATTCAAATATTTCAGAATCTTAACATTCAGAACTTTATTTTTGCACCAGTACCTTAAGCATTTTATAAAGTTCATTGTCGCATGTTGCTATGATTTGTTGCATACGTGTTAATGTCCAATGTCTGGACAAATTAAAGTGTGATGTAGGGATTGTAGCAGAAACTTATTTCTCTTTTCATTATGGTGAGAATGTATTGTCTTGTGCCATTTAAATTTCCTTTACTAATAGAAAACTAATTGGTATAAGAATATAAGAACAGTCAAAAAGAAAAACAGTCAGCCTTCAAACCATCAAGATTTATACAACAGCTACAACACTTTGTATCTCTCCCTATATACATAAAATACACACACACACAAAAAGAGTTACTGTGCCTTTTCTAAAACATACAATATATACAAGTTCTTGTAAACTTCTTCCAGTTTTCTCAGTGATGAGCTTGGCATGAAATTTGAAATTGTCACCTGATTGTGGTGTGAATACTATTAACTGCCAATGCAATTCTGATGGAGGGGGCTTCAACACTATCCCCCCAACCACCCCCAAGGTATCCATCAATATGTAGCTCTACCCATTGGTTTAAGAGAGGGCTACTATTTTTTGATCAGTGGCCAAGTGGCTTTGGGAGCGTACTATGCTTCAACAGTTGTCCCAACAATATTCAATATGATCTGATGATAATGGCTGTTACTTATACAAGTTTTGCAATTGAATTACAATATGTCTGTTGCTGGGAACATACTTCAGGTAAATTCTGTAAGTTACATACTTGTCTTTTGTGAAAGCACTCCCAAACTCCTATCCTTGCTTCATCATCCTCACAATCTAATTGCTAGGCTATTAGCTTGCCTGATTCTTATCATAATAGCCAATCATGACCTATATTAACCTGATTTGATCCTCCCATTGCTTCTCCGACACAAGTCCTATCATTCTCCTACAATGTTCTCCTCTCCCGGGATCTTCCCCCACATAACCTTATGACCCTTGATCAGATTCCATGACTTTCTGCTTTCCCTTACTACATGCATGCTTAACAACTGAAGAATGGCCTTCAATCTCAGTGTGCATAAGACCGAATTGAAAAAGCTTTTAGGGTCACATATCATAACTTCATGTCATAAGAGCAGATTAAAGGGGAAATTTAATATATGTACTTTAAGTTGTTGAGAGGTTTTAATTAAGTAAGGAGAAACTTGTTTCACTGATAGGAAGATCAAAGTTCGGAAAGTTAAATAGCAAAAGGTCAAATGTTAAGATCAATGTTTTATTTACACAAAGCATATTTGATAAGGCCTTCTGCATCATATGAGATAGTGGTGAAACATTATTTAATATTAACTTTTAAAAAAGACAGGTAAGTTTTTGAAGTGGAAGTTTTGTTGGATTATAAATAACGAGCAAGGACATGGGAGGATTGGTAGGATCTTTAAAAGAGACTACAGCAATATAATGGATAAAAGAAACCTTTTCTATACCACTTGACATCTGAATTGTTTATATACAGGTATTCCCTCAAATGTAGTTCCAGACATTTATCATCTGATGTAGTAGAGTTATAGAAACATGCAGAAAAGAAATGGGTCTTTTGACCCACCACATCCATGCCAATCTTTTGACCCATCTTTAAAATGCCATTTGCCTATGTTAGGATCATACTCCTAGAGACCTTGCCAATTTAAGTGTCTATACAAATGGTTCTTAAATGTAGTGATTGTTTCTGATACCACCAACTCCTCTGGCAGCACGCTCCAGATGGTAACTGTTCTCTGTGGAATAAAACATATTCATTGGATCCCCTTTAAAGTTTCTTCCTCTCATTTTAAATCTATGCCTTAATGTTCTTGATACCCTTACCTGGGCAAAAGATTTTGATCATATGTATGCCTTTCATAGCCTAGTTCTTCATTCAGGCCACTCCTCAACCTCCTCGACTCCAGGAAATACAACTGATGAAAGCAAACATGCCATATGCCTGCTTCACCACCCTGTCTGCCCTGTTCACCACTATGGACTCCCACAGGTCTTGTCCTGATCTGATTTTTTTTAAAACACATTACTTGTCAGAATTAAATTCCATCTGCCAATGGTAGCCCTATTTTTTGTATCCTTAGAAAATCTTTCCTGCTGCCCCATTTTTTTAATTACCTGCTAACTTACAAATCATATATTTTGCATTCACATCCAAGTTTTTGAATTTAATTTATTTTATTGAACTACAGCACAGAGTAGGCCCTTCTAGTTCCTCAAGTTGCGCCGCCCAGTAATCACCCACTTTAATCCCAGTCTAGTCATGGAACAACAATGACCAACTAACCTACCAACTGGTATGGCTTTGGACTGTGGGAGTAAACCGGAACACATGAAGGGAACACAGGTGGTCACAGGGAAAACAGATGAACTCCCTACAGGCAGTGGTGGGAGTTGAACCAGGGTCGCTGATACTGTAAAACGCTGCGCTACCACTATGCTGCTGTACCACCTTTTGTCGTTTATATATATTACAAATAGTGAAGGCACCAGCACTGTGGTACACCACTAATCACCCCCTCCACTCAGGAAAAGTACCCTTCCCCACAGTGTCACACAAATATGCTGGATGAACTCAGCAGCTCAGGCATCTACAAAGGAAAATGGAGATTTAATGTTTTAGGTCAAGACCCTTAACTGGTTGATTGTGCCCTCCCCTCACTACCACCACTACCCTCTGGTTTTCTACCACTACACTTTGCTTTCTATCACCACATCAATTTAGTACTCAAGTAGTCAACTTGCCTTGGATTTTGTGTGCCTGAACCTTCTGGATCCAGTTTACCATGCAGACCCTTTTCAATGCCTTGCTAATGTCAATATAGACAACATCTACTACCCTGATATCCTTTGTCACCTCCTCAGAAAACTCTGTCAGGTTAGTGAGACAGGATTTCCCCTCAGCTTCTCCCTTTGTAAATGGATACAAATCCTATCCCTTAGAATTTTCTCCAATAATTTTCCTTCTGTTGGCATTTTGTTACTTGGCTTATTCTGCCGCCCTTCTTAAAGAAAGGGATAACTTTAGGTCACTTCCAGACTTCTGATGCCTTACTTATGGCTAACAAAGGTAGTAAAATCTGTGTCAGTCCCCAACAATTTCCTTCTCAGATTCTGAGATTGGCCCTGGAAATTTATCAGCTGTTATGCATTTAAAGGCATCTAACATCTCCAGCTTCTTAATTCTTAGATTTTCCAGATAATCAGTATATTCCTGCCTGACCTCACTATTATCTTCTTGGTGAATACAGATGAAGAGTATTCATTTAGGACCTTGTCCAACTCTACTGGCTCCACACATGGATTGCTGCTTTGGTCCCTAAAGGGACCCACCCTTTCCTTCGCTGTCCATTTGATCCTAATATAATTACAGAATACTTAGGATTCTCCTTAATCTTACCTGTCGAAGGTACTTCATGATCTCTTTTACCTTTTCTAATGTCCTTCTTAAGCTCTCTCCTATAGCTTTATATTCCACAAGGGACTCATTTAATTGTAGATGTCCCTTTCTGATGAGTGGGTAAAGGTCAGTAAGGTCAAGATAGAATTATCCATGATCTTAATGAATGTCAGAGCAAAATTTTGGATTTAATGTTATGCTTCTGTTTCAGTAATGGCAATCATAAAACCATATTTGATTCACTAATCTTAATGCAAAGTAATTTTCCATTCTTTCCTGTCTTGCTTATATCTAACTCCAGGCAGGATAAGGTTGAATTTTAACTGCTTTCTTGGTTCAATATCAATTAAAGATATGTACAGGTAATCTCCAAATCCTGTGAACAAATCAATTACAAAATGAAGCAAAACCCTCAATTGACTTAGTCCCTGGTTCTGGAGATGAATGAAGGCCAGTCATTTCTGTCTTCTTCAAAGAAATATCAATGGATTTCAAAATTTAATACTGAAATACTGGCAAAAACATAAAATCTTATTCCAATGGAATTTGGCGTATTATTTTTGAGAA
Organism: Hypanus sabinus; assembly: GCF_030144855.1. NCBI lineage: Eukaryota > Metazoa > Chordata > Chondrichthyes > Myliobatiformes > Dasyatidae > Hypanus > Hypanus sabinus. The sequence continues at coordinate 99,554,021 of NC_082711.1, forward strand.
AATATGTGATCTTCTGATTAACTATATTCTTGTTTCATTGCTACTTAAACTTCCTCCATACATTTATCCCAATTTTAAGAAGACAGGATACATTTGCCATCTGGGATGACTGGCAGAAAAAAAATGGACACTGTCATGACAGAGCAAATAGGAATTATAATTTCACTCTGCCCTTCATCTTATTAAGAATTTAACAATTACTAAGCTATCAAAAACTTGGAAGAAATGTAGCATTAGCAGTTATTTATAGCCTACAAAACTCGTTCTTTTAACATTCAGCCAAGCTGTCTGAGTGGATTTGGTGCAAAAAGTAGCACATCTAACTGGAAATGTCATGCCTTTCGGTCCTTTGAGTCAGCTTGATAGGTAATTTGGTCTCTGCTTAGTATGTGCAGTTCAGATACAATGATTAAAATAACCGGGTTTTACTGATGGAACTCTCTTACAGTAATGTTCTGCAATGTAAGCACAAAAAGGGTGACTACAGTCATACACTGCAAGCATAGAGCTCAGTATGAAGAAGAATAATGTGATGATACTGCCAGTATTTTGAGTATCCTCTGAAAGGAATTATTCTATTTAAATTGACATTCTTCCTGTTTTGGAAGGGTATGTTGCAATGTTAATATGTCTGGGATTTAAAATAAGAACTTTTTTCCTGCTTTAGCTTTGGTTAGTGTTTAAAATAGCCCTCAGAAATTTATAGTCTGATTACATATAAAACGCAGAGTTTAAAACATTCTCCTAATAAAGTAATAATCAGTTAACTTGTACTTAACCATTTACTTGTACATCTTGGGATCACATTAATTTTTCTATTTTTTAATTCAATTTACTTTTATGCAAGTTTTGTTAATGGTTATAAAAGCAAGATCAGTGCTAATGCTGAAAATTCAAATTAAAAGCCAATATTGTTGAAATACTGAACAGGTTAGACAGTATTCCTGGAAAGATAGGAACCAAATAGGTTACACAGATCACCAGTCATCAAAGATGGTCTCTGACTAATTGAGTATTTTGGGCATTCGCTCTTTTTTTTGTTAATTAAGGAATACTTAATTATTGGATTAACCCCTGCTACCATCAATCCTTGCAAGAATATATTATAAAAATGTAGTACTATAATATTTTTGATTGAGACTGCATAGCACTGTTTAGAAGAGAAAAATAGATCTCCTATGGTGCCTAGGACAGCATTAATCTCTCAATCAATTCTTACAAAATAGTTAACCAGTTTTACTTTAATTGTAATTTGTGTGATAGTGTTGTGTAAATATGGTCAGTTGTGATGAACTAATGATGGTAGCAACTAACATTCTGAGATAATCATTAACTCTGAAGTATAATTGCCTGGTATCCTTTCCAAAAAGTCCTTTTCTCTTGACATTCAAAGGGAGTTTAATGAATTCCTTAATACAACTTCAGTGGAAGATACAAAGAGGTTTCCATAAAAGTATAGCTACAGTCTAGATGGGTGTTTCCTTGCTCTTTATGAGGGGTGAATAGATGCTTTTCACCTTATAAAGTAAATGGGCAGGATAGGAGCTGTGGTCCACTAAAATGAGAACTAGATTGACCTACAGATTGAAACAAAACGAAATACTGCCAGTGATTGTCTTCCTTGCTCCTTTGCTGAGGAGAATATTGGTGAGAATAGACAGTGCTGCTCAAGACACATGGATCAACAAATTTCTTTACGAATGCAGCAGACAAATAACAAGATTGGGTGAGATTATTTCATTCAACTATGACTCTATCCTTTCTGCCCGACTCCAAGCACTTCTCCTTATGTGGCAACACCTCTGATTCCTCCGCGAATTAGACTGTTCCCACTTGCTTATTCCCAAATGGTTCATCTTTACCATAGATCTAGCATCCCACTACACTTCCATACTATTCATGAACATTCTGTGGGACCTGCAGTATATTTCCTCCTGAAATAGCATAGCTTCGTTTCGCTGTATATTGGAAAGCTATTCAACAAGATGCTACAACCAAGTATTGGCAAGGACTGAAAACTGGCTGTCACATGGAAGACAGGCTTAGAATAGATAGGTTGTTTTCAGGCTGGAGGGATATGCATATGAGTGAAGTTCAGAGGGATCTAGATATTCGAGTACATGGGACACAATCAATTAGAAAGCAGTTAAGAAGGCAAAGGTCTTTATTATGAAAGGGTTGGAGTTTAAGAATAGGGAAGTTTGCAACAGTTTGAGTAGTATGTTGAAGCCACACCTGGAATCCAGTGCATAGTTTTGGTTCCCTTTCCGAAATAAAAGGAAATAAGAGAATTGAAGACACTTCGAAGTAGATTCTGTAGGGTGAGTCTTAAGATGAGGGGGCTGTCCTGCAAGAGACGCTAGAAAATTTGTATTTATATTTCATGATGTTTGGAAAAATAAGAGAATCTTATTCCAATGTATAAGAGCCTAAGCCAAACAGGGTCCATGTTAAGATATTGACAATTGTGGAGGGTCTGAACAAGGGGACATAGTTGCAAAGTAAGGAGTAGGTCATTGAAAACTGAGGCAAGAAGATTTTTTCCCCCAGAGGGTAATAAATCTTTGTGAATCTCTGGAATTCTCAACCCCTGAGGGTGGTAAATATGTAAGGTTAAATAAATATTCAAAAGGTTGAAAAAATGAGCTTATAGGCGACTGGCACACAAGAGAATATAGGCCAACATAGATCAACCTTAATCATATAGAATGGCAGACTTGTTGGCCTACTCCTGATTCATCAGAATTGGTTATAATTCATCTGTTAATTTTAACAACACAATCACGATGACAAGTTAAGTGGAAGTTGCCTTTGTGCACCACAGTTGGGAAGAATGCTCGGGCCCATAGTTTTGCCAGTGGCTCAAGGTGGGTGAAATATTCAGTGGAATACCAAGCTTTCCACCAACTTTATTCATTTTGTTGCTGTCAGTTCCAGAAGAGTAAAGTGATCTGATTGTTGGAAGGCCATGGAAAATTTACCAATGTTTCCCTGTGATTTTTCTTGATCTCCAGTTTGTGGCGTTTGTTAAGGTATCCTTTTGAGCTTGATACCAATGTGACAGCAATAAGAATTTACACTTACTTTGATGTTAGTAGCCTCTGTTTGATATGATGCTGGAAACTTGCCAATGACCACACTAGCTTTAAGTCTTGAAAATTGGAAGGCCAGCACTTTTTGGATGTGAGTGGTTGAGAAAAATCCAACTAGACTGACACTCAATCAAAGCTCTCATTGTGACATCAACAGGCAATGGCTACCCAAATGATAGCACTAACCAGAGGCTGTCACAGCTGCTTAACGCTAATGAGAAGGTGTTTGAGAAGGGAATAGATAAACAGATTGAAGACTTGGTCAAAAGTTGCTCAGGTTGCCAAAAAGTTCAAAATGGATCCATACAGGCTGTCTTCCACCCATGGGATGGCCATCTTCACCATGGCAAAGCACACATATTGACTTTGCTGGGCCATTCATGGACTCCATGTTCCTGATTGCTGTGAATGCTCATTTGAGTGGCCGGAGGGCATACCAATGAAGTCAACCATCTCAGCAAAGCTGGTCTCTGCTCTGAGGACTATCTTTGCTGGAAATGACTTACGTGAACAAATTGTGAGTGACAATGGACAACAACACATGTCAGAAGAATTCCAACTGTTCATGAAGAAAAATGGCATCAGACATTTCTAGTCAGCTCCTCACCACCCTGCAAGTATTGAGTTAACTGACAGGTTTATCCAAATCTTCAAGAAGTCCAGTAAAGTGATGGATAAGGAGGACATTTCTCTACAGCACAAACTGGATGACTTCATTTTGTGTATCAGAACCCTGTTCATGGGATGAAAAATCAAACACCTGCAATGCTGTTCATGAACAAGAACCTGAGATCACGCACGGACCTCCGGAAACCAAATCTGTGGAGGGAAGTGCAGGATAAACAGTTCGGCCAGATGCCAAGTGAAGCTGAAAGGAGCTTCACGATTGGACAGGAAGCCCTAGCATGTGATGGCCGAGAAGACAATTGGACACCCAATGGGATAGCTACAAGAATTATATCATTGATGTGCACAGTGGATGTTGGAGATCAGACATGGAGATGCCATGTTGTCCAGATAGTGGATGCTCAACTGAGGAACACACCTGAGTCAATTGCATCCAACAAGATGGTCACATTACAGTCATCGGACTTGCATCTCAGTCGTGATGTCACTGACAGCAATGTGACACCAGAAACCAAGAAAGTTGTCTTAGATAAGACACCTGACAAACCTGATGCCTTTCCACAGGTCCAGAGGGTCTGTCCTGAAAGAAACAAAGTGCTACCCAAAAGATTGAATCTTTAGAACTGTGAAGTTAGTTATAGACAGTTATTGTGAAGGCATGTTTATTTGGAATATGGGTTTATGAAAGGGAAATCCAAAGTTTTGTGCATATACAGTTTTGATGTTGCATTCATCTAAAAGGAAAGGAAGTGTAATATATTGATCTATTTCTTTTAGAGCAATGACACCCCCCCCCCCCCCAGCACGGCGTATTGATCTGTTGTTTGCTCATGTGCTGTTGTCTATGCATGCACATCATTCTCTCTCTTGCTCTTGCTGCAATGTGAATACACAAGCTAAAGCCATCTCCCATGTGCATGCTTTTATTTAAATTGATATTTAATTGTAGTTGCACACAGACACTACATGCAAGTATCAGACAGGACACCAGTGAGCTACAAGATAGCCAGAAAGGAGCTGAAGAAAGGACTTAGGAGAGATTGAAGGAGACATGAGAAGGCCTTGATATGTAGGATTCAGGAAAACCCCAAGGCATTCTACACATACTGTATGTGAAGAACAGCAGGATGATTACAGTGGGGATAGGACCAGTCGGGGATGAAAGAGTAAACATGTGCTTAGAGTTGGATGAGGTTGGGGAGTTCCTTAATAAATAGTTTGCTTTAACATTCATCAGTGAGAGGGATGTTGATGAAAGTTCCCATGTTCCCTTGGTAGGGGAGGCTAGGACAAGAGGGCATGTCTTCGGGATTGAAGAATGTCAGTTTAGAATAGAGATGCGGATAAATTACTTTAGTCAGAGGGTGGTAAATCTGTGGAATTTGTTGCCATGAGCAGGTGTGGAGGCCAAGTCATTGGGTGTATTTAAGGCAGAGATAGATAGGTTGTTGATTAGTCAGGGCATCAAAGGAAATGGGGAGAAGGGGGGGGTGGGGATGACTGGAAAAATTGGATCAGCCCAAGATTCAATGGTGGAGCAGACTCAATGGGCTGAATGGCTTACTCGGGCTCCTATATCTTATGGTCTTATAGAAAGTGAGGTCAGCGTAGAACAGGCTGTTATGCTGTAATATATTGATGTTAAGATAGCGGATACACTGGAACATTTGAAAAACAGGATAGATAAGTCCCTAGAGCTGGACAATTTATAACCTTGATTACTACTGGAAGTGAGGGAAGGGATTGCTGTGCCTTTGGTGATGAGGGAATGTTGCAGCTCTATAAAATTCTGGTTAGATCACACTTGGGGTATTGTGTTAATTTCTGATCACCTCTGTATAGAAGGGGTGTGGAAACTTGAAAAAGTGTGCAGAGTTGATTTACCAGGATACTACCTGGATTCGAGAAGATGTCTTAGGAAGGTAGGTTGAGTGAACTGGGGCTTTTCTGGTTGTAGTGAAGGAGGATGAGAGATAACTTGATAGAGGTGTACAAGATGAAAAGAGGCACAGATCAAGTGGACAGCCAGAGACTTTTTCCCAAGTTGGAAATGGCTAATATGAGGTGGCATAACTTTAAAGTATTTGGAGGCTAGAAGTAGGTTTTTTTTACACAGAGAATGATGGGTGGTGGAACAAGGGGTGGTGGTAGAGGCCAATATATAAGAAACATTTAAGAAACTCTTGGATAAACACATGGATGAAAGAAAATGGAGATCCTATGGCAGGGGGAGTGTTAGATTAATCTTGGAATAGGTTAAAGGGGCTGCACAACACCATGGGCCAAATATCTTGTTGCATGTTACTGTTACATGTTTTATGTTCTAAATAAATGGTGTCAAGAATGTGGATGAATATAATAATAAATGAAATCCTGGGATAAACAAACCATGTTTAGAGTGGCACATAATTAATATTTCATCCAGATGACGTTTCAGTAGAACTGAAATATTGGGGTAAATTTAATCTCCTGAGAGCATTAACTCTTCTCGATCTTCCAGTCAGATACAGATGTTGATCTTAACTGATGTTTCCATGACAAACTCTGCCATCTTCAGTCAGGGATCCCTAATGAAGGCTGCCGAGTTTGTCATGGAAACGTTGGTTAAAATTGACACCTGTACCCGACTTGAAGCCTGAGAAGAGTTTATCCATCACATACTCTGGGAAAGCACTAGAACCTTTTTTCCTGAGAGCAATCTGTCAATTCTATTTATTTATTTGTATGCTCATTTGGCATTTGCTTCAGATTTTCAATATCTTAACTTTCTACTCCAATCAAATCAACTCTGTGACCTCATTTCAGTTCAGTGTAAAGGTCAAGGTCCAGTTCTGATGAAAGGTCATCAACTGAAAAACGTAATTCTGTTTCAGCCTCCACCTGGCCTGATGAGTAATTTATTTTTTTAATTTGTTTTTATTCATTGTGTATGGTAAGAAATCTGAATTGATTAATAATATTACAGAAAATTGCTATTTCAGTTTGCTTCTTTTACATCAGAATTAATTAGCTTAATTAATTAATTACTTCATCTAAATGTTTTGCATTTTTAAACCCATTGCTTAAAACTTCAAGCTCATTTTATAAGTTCTATGGTCTTTTGTGCAAGTTTTATGTTCAAAACTTAAAAGAAACACAGATGAGAGAACAGTCTTTCAGCCCATCAATCCAAGTACATTACCAAATGTTGCTCAACTAGATATATTTTCATTCTGACTCAGAGAAGATACAGATCATCAAAGGGGAATTTTGAGGCCATTTTGAATTCATTTGTGGTAAGGAGATAAATTTAAATGAGTAAGTTAGTCTCAAGTCATGCAATAAATAGAAAATAGTTCAAAGCTGTCACAATTGCATAGCAACATTCTCAGAGATTCATGCATTTCAACTTCATCCAGATCCTTCAAAGAAATGGAAGAGAATATCATTCTTTATAAGATTTATTCACTTTTGATAGGGATCTTCTACTTAGATTTTTTTTTACTAATAGTTACTGTCTCATCTCTGTGTAAAGAAATCAATGTTAGTACAGGAGCAATTTTGACAAAGTACTTGATGTTCATGATTAATATTGATTAATGACTTACAATAACCCTGTATTGTAAACGTTTGATGTTCACCATGAGGGTTGTTATGTGTGATTGGGAACTCTTGGCCATATGATCAATTGACCATTACTTAGCCATTTGAATTTTGAAAATGTTATGATTAAACAAAAGAACATTTTTTATCATAAACTAGAAAACATTTTCTGGCAGTGTTTGTATGTAACTGGTGTTTTATTCTTGACCAAAACTTTTCAATGAGCTGCAGCCTAATTTCATCTTTATTGTAACTTAATGAGAGTGTGTGGTTTTTGTCAGTGCTTATAAATACATTTGAGTCAGATTGTACATTGATTACACTATCTAAACTCATGGTTTAATATTAGTATCAGGCTCTTTCAGTTTAGTGTTTGATAACTTTGTCTGTGTGTATAGTTTCCTTTCACTGTGGTTTCAATAGAAATAACTGTCTTTCGGATACTGTTAGCATTTACTAAATTAAGGGCAACAGTTATATTTTTAGATGAAGGTGAAGTACAAACTGTTTGCCTTTTTGGGTCATGGGCCAATCTTTATGTTGTTTCTGTTCCTAACTTTAAACATGCATCTCAAATACTGCTCTTTCCCAGGACGAAAACAAAATGGTACATCTTTGGGCATGCAGTTATTTAACCTAATTGGTCATTTGATAAGATCCTGGGTGACCCTTTACCTCATACACGTTCCTGCTCATCCTACACCACTATGATTCTTTTAGAGTCAACCACATGCCCTTCACCCCACTCTTGTTCACTTAACTTTCATACAAACTGATACTAAGGGCTTGATATTTTGATCTTTGAGAAGCTGTGCACCAATCCTCTTCAAGGTTCAAGAGGTCAAGGTCCCCTTTGAGACGGTCCTGCATGGCAGCTAGCTGGAAGTTTAGATTGTATAGGGTCCAGAGAGAGATAGCTAATTGAATTCAAAATTGCCTCAGTGTTAAGAAGCAGAGAGTGATGGTCTAAGGTTGTTTCTTAGATTGGAAGCCTGTGACTCGTGCAATACAACAGGAGTTGGTACTTAGGTGCTGGGACCTTTGTTATTTGTCATTTATATAAATGATTTGAACATGAATGTACAAGACTTGTTAGTCATTTTATGGATGATAGTGAAAATGTGATATTGTAGACAGTGAATAAGGTTATCAAGAATTACAAGGAGGCCTTGATTATTTAGAATTGGTCTGCTAAGTGGGTTAATAGTAGGCAGGCTTCAATCCCAGGGGATCATGGGTTTGCGTCTTTGGTGGACTGTATCCACTCTAGGGCAGGAAGATTTGAAGAACCGGCTGTTGCCTATGCAGTGGGTTCCCCCTCTCCATGTCACTGATGTAGTCCAAGGGAAGGGCAAGGATCAGTGTCGTCGCAGAGGTTGCCAGAGTGAAGTTGTAAACAACATCAAACTCTCTTAGGGACCCAGGCTCCAGATTTCTTCCTCGAGATTTACTCCCGAAGCCTGTCCTGTAGGTGAATATGGCTGCTAGGGCTAATGATTGGCAAATTGGCTTTAATTCAGATAAGTGTGAAGGAATTTGGGAAATTGCATCAGGGTAGAACTTATACAGTGAATAGTTGGGCCCTGACAAGTGTTGTGGAACAGAGGCAATTGGATAACCAATATTTACTTCTCTAAAAATAGGTGTGGACAAGGTGGTGAAGATAGCATTTGCCAAGCTGATATTAAGGACATCGAGGCATTGAATATAGGAGTCAGGACATTATGTTCCATTCATACAAAATATTGGTGAGACTGAACTTGGAGTGTATGAAGGACACTTGAGCAAATGAGTTATATGCAGAAATTGAGCAAGCTAGGTTGATATGCCTTGAAATGAGGAGATTGAGGGGTAACCTTACAGAGTGTTATAATAGGGTGAACACTCATTGGAAAGGGGAACTAAAAACTAGAATGCTTAGGTTTAAGGTGAGAGGAAAAGGAATTAAAAGTGTTCTGAGGAGCAGCTTCTCCATGCAGAGCATGGTGAATATATGGAGTGAACTGCCATGGAAAGTGGTTTACATATATATAATGACATTTAAAAAAACTTGGGGCTAGCGCCATGGTCAACATGGGCAAGTGAGGCCAAAGAGTTTATTTCTATGCTATATTACTCAATGACTTTGCAATTCTATCAACCGACAGTAGGTGGATGGCCATGCAACCAGCAAACCATTCCAACCACCCAACTATTGTATATTCTGATCATAAAAAGGTGGGTGCTGGCAATTCCAATGCACCTGCCAGCTAATGGGGCAAATTTCTGTTTGCCAGTCATTGTGAATTTGGACAATTCATGTCTATGAGACTTATGACTGACTGTAAAAAGAGTGCTAGCTAACGAGAAGATGTTTCTTCCTAATTAAAACATTGGGTTTCATTTATTTTTTCTTTCTGCTTTTGCCATTTTTTGATTTTCTGAGGACCTGTATTTTGTTTTAATTAACATCCCATTTTTCAAGAAGTTTGGGGGGGTGGGGTACAAAAGACAGGAAATTATATGCCAGTTGGCCAGACTTCAGAGGTGAGGAAGATATTGGAATCTATTAATAAGAATGCCATTTCAGGGTACTTTGAAACAGATGATAAGCTATGCCAAAGTCAGCATTGTTTCCTTACGAGGAAATCTTGACTAACAATCTGTTGGAACTATTTGAGGAAACAACAGGCAGGATAAACAAAGGAGAGCTGGTGGATGTTGTTTATATGGAATTTTCACAAAAGTCTTTGACAACATAACACATATGGCACTGCCAAACGAGGTAAAAGCCCAGGGTATTGCAGGGAAGATACTAGCATGGAAAGAATTGATTGAGGCAAAGGGTGGGAAAAGAGGGGGCATTTTCCGGTTGGCTGACGGTGATTAGTGGTGTTCTGCAGAAGCCTGTGTTGTTATAATTTCTTTTCACATTATACATCAGTTCATCTGATTAATGGAATTGATAGCTTTGTGGCCAAGTTTGCAAACAATACAAAGCTAGGTGAAGGAGCAGGCAGTTTTGAGGAAGTAGGGAGCCTGCAGAAGGAATTGGCATATTTGAAGAATGGGCAAAGTAGTGGCACATGGAATATACAGTAGGAAAGTGTGTGGTCATACATTTTGGGAGAAGGAATAAAGATGTGAACTATTTCCTAAATGGAGAGCAAATTCAGAACTCTGAGGTGCAAAGGGACTCCAGAGTACTAGTACTAGGAAGGTTAACTTTCAGGTTGAGTTGGTAGTAAGGAAAACAAATGCAATGTTAGCATTAAACCTGAGAGGACTGAAATATAAAAGCAAGGATGTAATGCTGAGGATTTATAAGGCATTGGTCAGAGAGCACTTGGTATATGGTGAGCAGTTTTGGGCATCTTATCGAACAAAGAATGTGCTGGAATTGGAAAAGGCCCAGAGCAGGTTCATGTGAATGATCCTGGGAATGAAAGGGATGAGGAATATATGATGGCTCTCTGGAATTTAGAAGAATGAGGGGGATCTCATTGAAACCTATCAAATATTGAAAGGTCTCGATAGAGTGTAATTAAAAAGGATGTCTCCAATACTGATGGAGTCTAGGACCAGAGGGCACAGCCTCAGAATAGAAAGCTGTCCATTTAGAACAGAGATGAAGAGGAATTTCTTAGTCAGTGAGTGATGAATTGTGGAATTCATTGCCACAGACAGTGAGGAGGCCAAGTCATTGGGTATATTTAAAGTGGAGGTTGATAGGTTCTTAATTAGTAAGGGTGTCAAAGGTTACCTTGGAAATAGGTACAGAGGAGATGTCAGGGGTAAGTTTTTACACAGAGAGTGGTGAATGCATGGACTGGGCTGCCGGCGATGGTGGTGGAGGCAGATACAATAGACTCCATATTGTACAATAGGCAAATATAAGAGATAGTTACATGGAGCTTAGAAATATAGAGGTTTATGGGTGACCCTCGGTAATTTCTAAATAAAGTACATGTTCGGCCCCTGGAAAAGGAGTCTGGAGTTTAGAACTTGGGTAAAGAGATATTTCTTCATTAAGCTCTATTCAGCATTGTGGGCCAAAGGGCCTCATTAAGTATTGTGCGCTGAAGGACCTGTATTGCGCTATATGTTTTCTATGTTCTATGTTATGGGGAGGAGACAGGAGAATGGGGTTGAGGAGGATAATAAATCAGCCATGATGGAATGGCAGAGCAGACTTGCTAGGCCAAATTATCTAATTCTGCTCCTTTGTCTTATGGTCTTTTCAGAAGGAAACTTGTATTATAAACACTTCCTTATAATTGACAATCTTAGTGACATTTGAATGTTGAATATTTCAAAAGAAGATTTTTTAAAAAGCTGTTTATATCCATCGGCTTTTCTCTCAGACAGAGGATTTTACTGTTTATTGAAAAGATATTAGCTAACCAATTAATTTCCTTGTTAATACTCTTTTAGATAATTGGAGTATCACAATAGTAACTGGCTCTGCTAGAATGATTGAATTGTTTACTAATTTGCCTTCAGTTGAAATAAACTTCCAAATTGGAATTCTTCCGCTGTTGTATTTTGTGGTACTTCCATGTAATAGGACTAATTTTCATCCTGACATATGCACAGTTTTGATTTACTTAACTTTGGAAAGATATGCTTACTCAATATCAGGTGTAATATATTTTTACTAGATACATTTCTAGGATTATAGGGTTTATGAATAATAGGCTTATTTTCTATGGAATTCAGGTGATATCATGACATCCCAGTGAAGTGCTGATGCTTCCCCTTGTAGGGAAGTCGAGAACTAAATGTCGTAGCTCCAGGAAAAGAAGTCAAGAGTTTAGTACTTGGGTAAAGAGATATTTCTTCATTAAGCTCTACTCATAAGTTTATGAATGTTCAGCTGATGTTTATTCAAGAATGACTTTGAAAGATTTTTGGACTGCAAGGGAATTAAGAGATTTGAGGATTTCAAACTGTGGTTTTTAAGATTATAAGTTGCATTTAAAGGTCATATAATTTATATTGCAATTATTCTGTCACTGGAAATATAGTCATTGTCAGGAAAGTAAAGAGGATGTAAACACTCAGCCAAAGCTAAACTGGACCAGTGCAAATCATAAAGAATTGCAGGAATATGAAGTAAAACAGCAGTGATGGGAAGAGAAACAGAGTTAATATCATAAGCCAAAGGCTGCTCATCTGTGTACAGTGGATAAAAATGCCATTAGTTTTCCATAGTGCGACAAGTATTATTAAGCTTTTAAATATGTCTTTTGAAAGTGTGTTTTGTACAAAAGCCTTGAATTCATCAGCAGAAAATGTCCTCAGTTATTTAACAGCTGATATTGGATGATGAGCCAAAGTATATTGCAGCTTATGGGATAATGAATAATACTTTGGATCATAGTTCATGGATAGTATGGAGTCCTGGAACATAGTTATTGAATTGTTAGTGAATTACAGGATATGAATGATGCCACAGACAAATGCTATGCAGACCAGCAATGCCTTTGCTGGCTCTCAGAGATTCCAATGTCTCCTGTTCAATTACATTCCCACTGTAAGGCCATAGAGATACAATTTTCTCTTCATTTACTTTTGAAAGTTTTAATTAGAACTGCTTCCATCATTGATTCACAAAGTAATTTCAAGACCATAATTTACTGTAGTTAAAAATTATGTGGCAAGCATTCGGTCCATGATGGCAAACAAGAAGAGCTTGCTTATCTCAACTGACGTCTTTATTGTGACGAGCACAAATACAGACGGGGTGCTATGACCTGGGAAGAAACCCACTCGGTCACACACACCCCAGTTACAGCCAGAGTGACCCACAAACACGCATATGAGTAACAGTATAACCCAAGCTAAAATGTAACAATAAATGGATAAATGAATCCCAGCATAATCCCATGAAAGCATGTTAACACAAGAACAATAAACAGCTCCAGTCATTAGGAATGCTGGGACAGACTGTCAACCATGCCTCCCTAGAGTGCCACACTGCTCCCACCTGAGGGGGTCAGCTGTCCCTGGCAACCCAAGAGTCCACAACAAAGTCCAAAAGTCCCGGTAGTGGTCAACACTGCTGAGTGGGGCACTGAGGGTGTTTCTGGAGCCCTTCCCCCCCCCCAGGGGAGGCGTTATTTGCTCAGTCCCTCAACTTGTTCTCTGTGTCTTAAGGTGCTCTTCAATCTCATCGTCAATTTCTAATCCCCTTCCTGACATCAGTGTGGTGAACATTTGGCCCATGATGACAGATGAGGCGAGCTCGTTCATCTCAACCGACGTCTCTATTATGACAAGCACACAAACAGACTGAGTGCTATGACCTGGGGAGAGAACCCACTCAGTCACATACAGATAGGGGATGTGATTATTACACACCACAGGGTGACCCACAAACACACAGAAAAAATGTATAATCCAAGCTAAAATGTAATAATAAATGAACTTGAACATCCAACCATAATCCCATGAACTCTCTTTAACACTAGAACACTAAATAGTGCTGATAATTAGTAATGTTGGGGCGGGCTGTCGACTATGCCCCCACCCCTCCCAGGAGTGCCACAATAATATGCTTCCTCACGTTGCCTTTTTTGACAATCATTCTATCATTAGATGTAGTTCCTCATTGTTCACACTATCAAGGCAAAGCTAATCTCTATCAGGTCTCTTCTTGACCTTTTGTGCTTTCTGTTGAGCACAGTTTCATTCAACTCATTGCAGAACTAAATACATACATTAGTGGAAGTTGCAGTACAGGTCAATATGTCATTACAAATGCAAGCCAAGGATCTATTGTAGAAAGGATAGTTATAAAATATTTTGAAGCTTTTCTCAATTTTAATTGATCCTTGGTTAGTCCACGATAAGTGTACAGCTTACTATATTACAAAAGTATCAGAGGGACCAGAGATGGTGCGAATAGATTTAATAAGCTGATACTAAAACTGAGAGGTTACAATCATTAGTAAAGAATAAACAGGCTACCTCTCTTTGTTCTAGAAAAAAAAATGGAACAGCCACATAATGAAACTTTCTTAAAATTGTAAATTATTATAATGGAGAAAGCATAGAGAGTTTCCACCTCTGGAAGGAGTAAAGTCCATTGTCATCAATATAGAATGAAAATAGAATCAATAATGAAAAATTTACTGAAATGAAGAAGAACTTGTAGAGCCAGATAATTAAGTATTACTTTATGCTTCCATTGCCTATACCTGCATTTATCATCTCGCACTGTGTTGAGTTGCTCTGTTTTATACAGATGGTATACAGGCTATGACTAAGACACCAGATGGTATGTTGCCTTTCAGGTACCAGGGTCAGAGATAGAAACATAGAATACCTACAGCACCTTTGGCCCACAAAGCTGTGCCAAACATGTCCTTACCTAGGGTTACCCATAGCCCTCTATTTTTCTAAGCTCCATGTACCTATCCAGGTGTCTCTTAAAAGGCCCTATCATCGCTGGCAGCCCATTCCACACACTCACCACTCTTTGTGTAAAAAAAAACAACTTACCCTTGACATCTCCTCTGTACCTGCTTCCAAGCACCTTAAAACTATGCCCTCTCTTTCTTTTTCAATCTTTTTATTAAATTTCATATATAAAGAAAAACATAACATAATATTAAATAGGTTATAAATGCACTAGGCTTGAAGTTAAATTAGTAATAAGATAACAATTTCTTATTAAAATATCAGCAAAAAAAATCATACAATAATCAATCAAACCTATATTGATTATACATGAAAAAGAATAAGAATAGTCACCAAAAGAAAAAAAATATAAAAATGCAAGAAAAAATGTATATAAAAAAAAATAAACCTAAACTAACATGGGTAATAATAACAGTTTATATGTACATGATAGTGTCAAAAACTCCGGAACTCCATACCAGAACAAGAATAAAAAGAGAAAAGGTCTGGAAGAGGCCAAATTAACTCATATGAAAGTGTCGAATGAATGGTCCCCAAGTTTCTTCAAATTTAATTGATGAATCGAAAATAGTACTAATTTTTTCTAAGCTCAGACAAGAAATAGTTTGAGAGAACCACTGAAACGTGGTAGGAGGATTTACTTCTTTCCAATTTTGTAATATAGACCTTCTGGCCATTAATGTTACAAAGGCGATCATTCGTCTAATTGAAGGGGAAAGTCGACTACCATCCTCATTTGGTATACCAAAGATTGCAGTGATAAAATGAGGTTGTAAATCAATATTCCAAATTGAGGAAATGGTAGCAAATATGTCCTTCCAATAGTTACGTAAGGTGGGACATGACCAAAACATGTGGGTCAATGAGGCCACATCTGAATGACATCTGTCACATTGAGGGTTAATATGAGAATAGAATCGAGCAAGCTTATCTTTAGACATATGAGCTCTGTGTATGACCTTAAATTGTATTAAAGCATGTTTAGCACATATAGAAGAAGAATTAACCATTTGTAGAATTTTTTCCCATTTTTCTGTTGATATATTATATTGAAGTTCTTTTTCCCACTCTTGTTTAATTCTACCTGATATTTCTGGTTGTATCTTCATAATCATATTATAAATAAAAGCCACTAATCCCTTCTGACAAGGATTCAAGGTAAAAATCATGTCTGAAAAATCTATCAAAGTTGAATTGGGAAAGGATGGTAGAACTTTATATAAAAAATTTCTGATTTGTAAATATCTAAAAAAATTAGATTTAGGTAACTTAAATTTGTTGGAAAGTTGGTCAAAAGACATCAAACTACCTTCAGAAAAAAGATCACGAAAACATATTATACCTTTCCTTTTCCATATGCTAAAAGCTTGATCTGTTAAAGAAGGTTTAAAAAAGAAGTTAAGTAAGATAGGGCTATCAAGAACAAAGATTTTCAGAGTAAAAAACTTACGAGATTGAAACCAAATTCGTAATGTGTGTTTAACAATAGGGTTGGATATCTGTTTATTGAGCTTAACTAAATCAGCAGGAAGAGAAGAACCAAGAACGGAGAATAAAGAATATCCTTGTCCATCATTACATTCTAAATTTACCCACTGTGGGCACAATGGTGAATCCAAATCTAGTTTCCAATATATTAAGTTTTGAATATTATTCACCCAATAGTAAAATCTGAAGTTAGGTACAGCTAAACCACCATCTTTTTTAGATTTCTGTAACTGTCTTTTACTTAACCTGGGGTTTTTATTTTGCCACACAAATGAGGAAATTTTTAAATCAATGTTATCAAAAAAAGATTTAGGAATAAAAATTGGTAAGGCTTGAAATAAATATAAAAATTTTGGTAAAATCATCATTTTAATAGCATTAATCCGACCAACCAATGATAAGGATAAGGGAGACCATCTAGTAGTAAGTTGTTGAATTTGATGAAGCATGGGTAAAAAATTCAATCTGAATAAATCTTTATATTTCTTGGTAATTTTTATACCTAAATAAATAAAGTTATCAGTAACAACTTTAAATGGTGTCCTGTCATTCAATAAAGTTTGCGCATTTAAAGGGAATAATTCACTCTTATCCAAGTTTAGTTTATAACCAGAAAAACTACCAAATTGAACCAACAAGGATATAATAGCGGGAATAGACCTATCAGGATCAGAAATATATAACAACAAATCATCAGCATAAAGTGATAACTTGTATAACTTCTCATTACGGGTAATACCAAAAATATTAGGAGATTCACGAATAGCAATGGCTAGAGGTTCTAATGCGATATTAAATAATAAAGGACTTAAGGGACAACCTTGTCTCGTACCACGAGATAATTGAAAAAAGAGGATTGTAATTAAAGAACAGAAGCAACAGGTTTATAATATATTAATTTAATCCATGATATAAAATTAGAACTAAAATTAAAATTTTTCAAGGCATTAAATAAGTATGTCCATTCAACTCTATCAAAAGCTTTTTCAGCATCTAATGAAATAACACATTCTGAAGTTGTGGGTGAAGAAGTATAAATTATATTAATCAATTTTCTAACATTAAAAAAGGAATACCGGTTCCTAATAAAACCAGTTTGATTTTCTGAAATAATCTGTGATAGTATCTTTTCTAACCTAATAGCTAAAATTTTTGTAAGAATCTTAGTCTACATTTAATAGCGATATAGGGTGATAAGATGCACATAAAGTAGGATCCTTATCTTTTTTAAGAATTAGAGAGATAGTAGCTTCATAAAAAGACTGAGGTAATCTCTTCTTAGCAAATGCATCATTAAAGATTTCACATAACCAAGAGGAAAGCAAAGAAGAAAAAGTTTTTAAAAATTCTATAATATAACCATCAGGACCAGGAGCTTTCCCTGAATTCATTGATGAGATAGCCTCTCCTACTTCGGCCATAGAAATAGGAACATCGAACAAACTTCGATCTTCATCTGTCAGTTTGGGAATATTCAAATTGTTAAAAAAAATATCCATCATGGACAGATCGCTGTCAAATTCTGATTGATATAAAAATTTATAAAAATCTTGGAAAGTATTATTAATTTCTTTATGATCAGTAGTCAAATTACCGTCTTGTTTACGAATTTTAATAATTTGTCGCTTAGTCGAAATAGCTTTTAATTGGTTAGCTAACAATTTACCAATTCGATCACTATGAATATAAAATTGAGCCCTGGTCTTAATTAATTGATTCTCAATTGAAGAAGATAATAATAAGCTCTGTTCCATTTGAAGCTCAACTCTCTTCTTATAAAGTTCTTTGGTAGGAGTCACGGAGTAAATCTTATCAATTTCTTTAATTTTATCCACCAATAAAGCTATATCTAAATATCTTTGTTTTCTTTTACCAACAGAATATGAGATAATTTGTCCACGGATAAAAGCCTTAAAAGAGTCCCAAAGTATTCCTCTGTCAATCTCTTCGGTATAGTTTGTTGAAAAAAACAAGTCAATTTGCTGTTTTATGAAGGTGATAAATTCTGGATCTTGAAGCAAAGTAGCGTTGAGTCTCCAAGATCTAGTATTAATGGAAGAGTCCGAAATCTTGATAGATAACTTCAAAGGTGCATGATCCGAAATGGCAATAGAATCGTATTTACAATCAGTAACATCTGTTAATAAACGATGATCAATAAGGAAATAATCAATTCTAGAATAACTATGATTTACATGTGAAAAAAACAAAAATTCTTTATCTTTAGGGTTCAAAATCGCCATATTTCAGTAATTCCCGAATCAACCATAAAGGAATTAATAAGTAAGGCTGATCTATTCGGAAGAATTCGAATAGGTTTAGATCTATCCATCAAAAGATTCAAACAACAATTGAAATCTCCACCCATTATCAACATATATTCATTTAGATTAGGAAGGGAAGTAAATAAATGTTTAAAAAATTCGGGGCAGTCAAAGTTTGGAGCATAAATATTAACTAGAGCCACTTTTCGATTAAAAAATGAACCAGTAATCGACAAAAATCTGCCCTGTGGGTCAGAAATAATTTCATGATGTGTAAATGAAATTGAGGGGTCTATAAAAATAGACACACCCCTAATTTTGGCGGTACAATTCGAGTGAAATTGTTGACCCTCCAGAAACTAAAAAAGCGTTGATTATCCTTCCTCCTAATATGGGTCTCCTGTGCAAAGATAATATTAGCATTTAGTCTATGGAATACTTTAAATATTTTTTTACATTTAATTGGATGATTTAAACCATTAGTATTCCAAGAGATAAAATTAATAGACTTATCCATCATGCCAATATTAATTGTATCTATCATAAAAGGTTAAAAAGACACATAACCCATAATTCAGGAAGAAGGAAAAATGATTCAGGAGCAACCGGAGAACATAACACCTCAACAATATTAATAATTTAAAGTCGGCCCATAAACTAAAAGCAAAAAAATAGAAAGCAAAAGCGTGAAAGAAGATCCCTACCCCCTCCCCCAACCCCTCGAAGAAAAGCCAAGTGGCAGGCACACAAACTAATACTAATATTACCCCCATTTCAAGATGGCAACACCATGAAAAGATAAAAAGAGACTATATAACACCCAGATTTAAATACAGGGTTGCAAAAAAAATGGATATATATCAATCAAAATAAAAAAAGTAATGTAATAAAGCAAAAGATCATTAATAAAAAAGGATAAACATTAAAGTTTGAAAAATATGCCTTTAAAAAAAAAGATTCCATATTCAAATACAGAAAAAAAAATGATGTTTCAAAAGCAAAGACTTATGGGAAGAAAACTGTGCCCTCTCACGCTAGCCATTTCAGCCCTGGTCTACAACATTCCAAAGGGGGAGGGTGAGCAGCTAGATATCTTGTTACACATTGGCACAAATGACATTGCCTGGAAAGGTGTGGAAGTCCTGAAGAGAGATTTTAGAGAGTTAGGTTAAAAAGCTGAAAAGCAGCACTGCTGGAATAGTGATCTCTAGTTTGCTGCCTGTGCATCAGTGAGAGTAACAACAGAAACATTTGGCAGATAAATATGTGGCTGAACTGTTATGGTCCAGTCCGGAACTGGCATTCCGGTTCTTGATGTGGTCCACAGACACCAGACTCCGGGTCTTGTAGCCATCCCTCCTTTTGCCCTTGAGCCCAATTAGTCACACCTGTGGATCATCGTGGCTTGTTTGGGCTCCAGGAGGAGCATCTGATGCCCATTGGCTGGCGGTGTATATAGGGGGCTCTGGGACTGAGTGGAGTTGTCCTGTTCTGTGTTAAAGATGAGTTCTTTGAGTAAGTCTGGTAGTCACCCTGGACCTAGTTCCCGTCCTATACCTTGCCTCCGTTGGGAAAACCTGGTTGGACTGCTGTTGCCTGGTGGGGGACTTTGCCCATTTCCATCTCTTGCTGCTGATGGGTTGTGCCCTACAACCTACCCAGGTGCCCTTGACCTGCTCAGGACCCTGTGTTCCTGCCTGGGAGGTCTGGGCCCTGCCCAGTGAATTCCTAGACCTTGCCTGAACTCTGGAATCCTGCCTTGCCTGAACTCTTAAGACTCTCCCGGAACCCCAGAATCACCTTGAATGTCGCGTCCCTCACACACACTGTGGTCACCACATTTTGTCTATTGTTTAGTTGTTCCTGTCCTGCCCCTAGTACTTCAGTGCCTGTGTCCTGCACGTGGGTCCAGCCTTGGGTCTCCTTATGACATGAATGACTAGTGTAAGGGGCAGGAGTTCAGATTTCTGGATCAATGGGATCTCTACTGGGGAAGGTACAACCTGTACAAAAGGGATGAGTTACATGTGAACCTGAGAAGGACCAATATTCTCTGGGCAGGTTTGCTAGAGCTGCTGATGAGTGTTTAAACTTATTTGGCAGGGGAGTGGGTACAAGATTCATAGGGCTCAGGATAAGGCATTTGGTTTAAAATCAGTCAGTGTGTAGTGAGACTGCTAGCAAGAACAGGCTGATGATAGGGCAAAATTGCAATGTAAAAGGGGGATGAGTTGCAATGTAAAAGGGGGACAAAATCGAAAAGGATGATGAATACAGTAGTGAAGGTGGTATATTTGAATGCACACGGTATGTGGCATAAGGTAGATAAACTTGGAGCACAGTTACAGGTTGGCATGTATGATGGTGAGGGTGCCATTGAATCATAGCTGAATAAAATTATAGCTGGGAGCTTAAGATCCAAAGATACACATTGTATCTGAAGGAGAAGCAGGTAGGCAGAAGGGATGGTGTGGCTCTGTTGGTAAAAAAAAACGAAATCAAATCCTTACAAAGTGGTGACATAGGATCGGAAGATGTAGAATCCTCGTGGATAGAGCTAAGAAACTGCAAGGGGAAAAAGACCTGGATTAGAGTTACAGTATATTCAAGGCTCTGAACAGTAGCAAAGATGTGGGCTACAAATTGCAACAGTAGATAGAAAAGGCTTATCAAAAGGGCACTGTCAAGGAGTTCTTAATATGTAGATAGAGAGGGAAAATTAGGTTGGTGCTGGATCCCAAGTGGGGTAATTTGTAGAATGCTTACAATATAACATTTTAGATCAGCTTATGCTTAAGCCACTGGGGGGGGGGTGTCAGTAATTCTGGATTGGGTGTTGTACAATGAACCAGAATTGATTAAGAGAGCTTAAGGTAAAAGAACTCATAGGAGGCAGTGATCATCATATTGTAGCATTCACCTTGAAATTTAAGAGGGAGAAGCTGAAATCAGATGTATCAGTATTACAGTGGGATAAAGGGAATTACAGAGGCATGAGAGAGGAGCTGGTCAAGGGGACACTAGCAGGGATGACGGCAGAACATCAATGGCTGGAATTTCTGGGAGCAATGCAGAAGGTGCAGGATAGAAACAATGGCAAGAAGTAGTATTCTAAACAACACACACAAAATGCTGGAAGAGCTCAGCAGGCCAGGCAGCATCTGTGGAAAAGAGTAAACAGTCATTATTTCAAGCTGAGATTTCCCGCATCTGCAAATTTTCACTAGTTTGTTAGTACTCTAAAGGCAGAAGGATGTAACAGTGACTGGCAAGGGAAGTCAAAGAGACAGTGTATAATAGAGCAAAAATTAGTGGTGGGTTAGAGGTTTGGGAAACTTTTATGCACCAACAGAAAGTAACTAACAAGTCATAAAGAGGGAAAAGGTGGAATACAAAGATAAGCTACCCATTAATATAAAGAGGTATACCAAAGGTTTCTTCGCATAGATAAAGAGTAAAAGAGAGGCGAGAGTCATTATTGAACCACTGGGAAATGATGTTGGTGAGGTGGTAATGGAGGATAAGGAAATAGTGAATGAACTGATTAAGTATTTGCATCAGTCTTCAGTGTGGAAGACATTAACAACATGCCGGAGGTTCAACAGTGTCAGGGAACAGAAGTGAGTGAAGTTGCTGTTACTATGTATAAGGTACTTGAGAAAATGAAAGGTCTGAAGGTAGATAAGTCACCTGGATCAGATGGTCTAGACTCCAGTGTTCTGAGAAAGGTAGCTGAAGACATTGTGGAGGCATTAGCAATTATCGTTCAGCAATCAAAATATTCTGGCTTGGCTCCGGAGTACTGGAAAATTACAAATGTCATTCCATGTTTCAAGAAGGGAGAAAGGCAGAAGAAAGGAAATTATAGGCCAGCTAGACAAGCGAGAGTCAGTGGATGTTGTTTATTTGGATATTCATGAAGCAGCTTAACAAGATACTAGCATGCATAGACCATTGACTGATTGGCAGAAGTCAAAGAGTGGGAATAAAGGGAGCATTTTCTGGTCGGCTGCCAGTGGCTAGTAGTGTTCCACAAAGATCTGTGATAAGACTGCTTCTTTTGACATTATATGTCAATGACTTGGATAACAGAATTGATGGATTTGTGGACAAGTTTGCAGACAATACGAACCTAGGTGAAGGGGCAGGTAGTGTTGAGGAAGCTCTTAATTAGTTAGGGCATGGAGGGATACAGAATGTCTTAGACAGATTAGGAGAATGGGCAAAGAAGTAGAAGATAGAATAGAGTATCAGGAAGTGTATAATCCTGCACGTTAGTAGAAGAAATAAAAGCGTAGACCATTTTCTAAATGAGTAGAAAACTCAAAAATCCAGTGTGCAAAGGGACTTGTGGGTCCTCATGCAGGATTCTGTAAGGGATAAATTGTAGGTTGTCTTGGTGGTGAGGGCAAGAAATGTAATGTTGGCATTCATTTTGAAAGTACGAGAATTTAAAAGCAAGGATGTAATGTTGAGGCTGGATAAGGCATTGGTAAAGTCTCACTTTTGTGAGCAGTTTTGAGCCCCTTATCTAAGAAGGAATGTGCTGACATTGCTGAGGGTTCAGGGGAGTTTCACGAGAGTGATCCGGGTGTAATGGGTTACCATATGCGGTACAATAGATGGCTGTGGGCCTTTACTCACTGAAATTCAGAAGAGTGAGGGGGATCTTATTGAAACCTATTGAATGTTGAAAGGCTTTGATAGAATGAATGTGGAGAGGATGCTTCCTATGGTGGGGGAGTCTAAGATCAGGGAGCACAGATTCAAAATAGAGACACAGAGTTTAGAACAGAGATGAAAAAGAATTTCCTTAGCCAGAGAGTGATAAATTTATGGAATTTATTGCCACAGGTGGCTGTGAAGGCCAAGTTATTGGGTGTATTTAATCCAGAGGTCGGTACATTCTTGATTAGCCAGGGCATGAAGGGATCAGGGGGAAGGGCTGAGATTGGGGCTAAGAGGGACATGGATCAGCCATGATGAAATGGTGGAACAGGCTCAATTGGCCAACTGGCCTAATTTTGCTCCTATATGTTATGGGCTGATATGGAGCATGCAAAAAAGTATCTGAATGACTTGCTTAGCCGTCAGTGTAGATCAATTACGTTTCCATGTGCCTGGTGTTCATATCGGTCAAGTTGAGGAAAGCTGACAGATTTCAGTCCTTGAAGTAGTTTAGTAAATTATATGGGCTCCTAACAATTAGGTAGTTTCATAATTATTACCAATACAAAATTTATTTAATTGACTGATTTTAAATTCTCCAGCTGGCATGGTGAAATTGGAGCTCATCTACAGATCATTAGTTTAGCCATCTTAGTTACTAATCCACTGATGTAATCATATTTATATTGTAGCTGTTACCATAAGAATGCTTGAGATAAATTGTGTGTGACTTTTCAGGAGAAACTACATAATACTTACTGAGAGAAGGGAACAGGAGGTTGTGCTGATTGAGTTATATAAATATATAGAAGTTTGGGAGTTTCTTTGAGAAGAACATACTGTAAACATCAGCATAGATTATTTTAGCCCAATTCTGTGATATTCCATGTAATTAAATTTACTTATTACCACTGCTGTATGATTCTTTGCTTCTTTGTACAATTTGCCTATTTGGCCTTCTATTTCCCATTATTTTGTGCCCTATGACTTGTATTAATTACCATAATAGTTCCTTGCTGTTCCTTAATTCAACCAAGCTGATTTTGTGTTTGATGTCCCCATCCTTATCATCCTTTCCAGTGCTATAATGAATTTTATGATTAATAAGTGTACCTCCTTTTCTCTCCTTACTTTTCTTTCCTGAATGTCTTCTGTCCAGCAATATTCTTTGCAAAGTTCTCAATCCTCCTCTTTGAGCCATTTTATTGCTGTCCCCATGGCAATATGTCTGTAATTCTTAACTTTTGTGATCCCCATAATTTGATCGATATTTAAACACTACCTTAGATATTTCTTATTTCCCTTGCATTGAGAACTGGAGAGCAGCTTCCAAAACCTTTTCTCTTCTGAAACTGGGCTAAGTTATATTGCTGATCTGTGTCCCTCTTGTCTCTCGAGGGGATTTTGCTGTTGCTTGTTGGCAGGGATTATTGGATCTAGCAGTGAGCGATATGCTTGATGGTCTTTTAACATTCCAACAATTTCAGATGTTCATAGATCTGAATGAGCATGCAGGGAATTCCTTATTTGTTGTTATATTTGTCAGCTGCCATCATTTAGGACATAATTATTGGTTTACAAAATGCATTATCTACCTATTGACTTTCCAGTCCCTCTGCTGTGCTGTAATCACTCTATACAGCTGCATTATAGACAAAAACTCAATCTACTCCCAAGTATTTGAGAGCAGATCAGTAATATTTGCATCATTCCAGGTTTAGGCATTCATCCACCGATCCTTCTGCTCTCTGGTTTTGATAGACCTTCAAGTGTCTAAATGTTTGTGCCACACTCTGTGGACTAGGTGATCCCTCATTGCACAGGTGGGTGTAGGCTTGGTAGTTACAATTCTTACTGCAGCAGAGGAATTGCCAGGACTGGAAGGAGAATTTTTGTTTGTTGGAGTGGTGCAGTTGTGTATTCTGTGTTCCAACAGATCTTCAGTATTTGTTCTTCCTCGAAGCCTTAGCAGTATTGAGAGCCTGCAATGTTTATCAGTGAACTTACATTATAGATGGGGAAAAGGGAGAATGGTGTAGTTCCACTGTTATTTGAATATTCCCATTCATCCAAATATAAATTAGCATCTTCATTCTCTATTTTTATTTCTGGCAGAATGTCTTGGAAATTTTATGAGATGATGAAGCTGGTGGGAATTCACTGGTCCATTGTCTAGTCCGGTCCTCAAGAAACCACACAAATGTAAGAGGAGATTCACTGAAAGTGTAGGCCTCTGCTATGTCACTGCAGATACTGAGGCAGGCTTTCCACTGCTGTAGATTGCTGGTGACCTGCTCTCGGGCTACACACTTACTTCCAGCCTGAGTGTTGGCACATTCATCCAGTGAAAGCCTAGTTTCCATGTCCCACTGCAGGGTGGGAAAACGTAACTATATAAGTAGCTAGTATCGGTAGGTGTGGTGAACTATGTGCCTGTCGGGACACGCCCCTGCTGACTGCTTATGTGCCTGTCGGGACACGCCCCTGCTGACTGCTCCTGTGGCTCCTCCCACAGGCCCCTGTATAAAGGAGACCTGCGGCCTGAAGATCGGCCTCAGTCTCCAGGACCTTGTATGATAGACACTCACTCCTGGTTCCTTCTTCCAGTCAATAAAAGCCGATATCTCGCCTACGTCTCAGTGTGAGTTATTGATGGTGCATCAGTAGGTGTGGGAAATTCACCATCAACTCACTGGCTGTCAAAGCTGTCATTGTTATTGAATGCTTGAGAGCATATTTTTATTGTTTTTTTAATAGACTTTTACACACTGTTCCTCTGTCAGGTTTTACTAACCTCAATCAGAACTATGAAAGTTCAGAATGCTGGAGAAGGCTGAGCAAGAAAGAAAAATTCTGCTGGGAAATTCAGACAAGTCCAGCTTATAAATGCTGGTGCCTAGTTATTTTGTGGATTTCTTCTTTGTACTTCCAGCCCTAAAAATATTGGGACCAACTGGCCTGACCCATGGCCTCGGACAATGACCATTACCCTTGAATAATCTTAAGAAGCATCTCAGGAACCTAGAAGAAAGGTATTCATCCCTTTTAGGTTGGCCCAGGACTTCCACAAATGTTTTTGTGTGTAATTATGCTGGACTGTTATTTGGAATATGTGCGGATTAGTTAGAATCAAACAAATGGGACTCCTTTCTGACCTTCCAGAATAACCTTGCCCCCAGTAAATCTGGATCAGACTGGAAATCCGTAGAGAACATAAAAGGAAAGTTGAAGATACAAACAAGTTTTGATACCCCAGAAAAATGTATCATTTCGATCACAACATTCTAATTTCCTTTGCCAATAAGTAAATTTGAGCCTTTACGCAGGAAATTGATCCAGAAATTGGCCAGTTCCCGAGTTCCTGTGAGTCACCTTTACTTTCTGCCCTGGTATCAGTCAGAAATAGCCTATTTTAGCCTAGAACATCATTACAGAGAACAGATTAGAGGGTAGCTTGATAAAATCAGCCCAGTTTTATACCATGCTAATTAAAGAAGTTGCCAAAAAATTCTGAATATTTGCCTAAAATAGAAGCAAGTAAATAAATTCCATTGATTTAGCCTCACAACATGCTTGTTTTCCTCTGATAACAAGTTAGTGTCTTGTATCATAATTTGCATTCACTTTCTGGTTGATATGAATATAAAACACATACTCTTTCGCTCTGTTTCCTGTGCCTTTGCTTGTGCATTCCAATCATTTTAGTTGTAGTTTGGCTTGATTCTGCACTACTGAACTTGTATTAATGACCAAGTAGAGTCAACCCACATGTCAGAGTTTCAGCAGAAATGTGAGCTATTTATATCCCTCTTGAGACCCGTATTAGAGCTACTTCCAAGACTCACGAGAGGTGTAAATTGCTCTAGCTACCACCGGAATTCCCACACTTGAAGTAAATATGAGTTGGTCCTAATTTCCGGGAAGTCAGCAAAGATTGAGAAATGGACCTACTACTCGAACAAAATAGCTTTATTTACCAAATCTCCATGGGCATTACTCCAAAGAACAATGTAGTAAAGCCTCTCTGGCAGGTTGAAACATGAATGAAACCACCCTGAAATATTATCAACAGTCTCTGTTATATTAACTAGAGAGTCAAAAGCTTACTTTTGATTGTGTGTGCCTGACAAGAGTTACTTATGGATGTCGCTTGTATTGCAAGCAAAAAGATTTGGACAGGTAATCTTGACAATTGTGATAAATTATTAATTTGAAATGCATAGCTGCAACTGTCGCTGAGTCTGTTGATGTCATTGTGCTGAGAACTTTGCTGAGACAGAGGTAGTGATGAGGGGAAAGTGGATGGACTTGACCTTTGACCATCCAGTATATCTGGGGTTCTGAATATAATTGTGTCTGAAAAAAGTATCAGTTTTGTTCATTTATCTAAATCCTTTGTTCCTCAAATTTTCTTATCTTAAATGTAGGAATAGTGGTTACCCTATTATTATGGATGGTAGAAAAAAAATCTGAAGGTGGAAACAAAATACATTAAGAACAAGTTTGTTTGGTGAGTCTGAGCAAAATGAACAGCAATTCAGACAGAATAACGATTTGATAATTGGATGTCTGGCATTACCTAGCTTCTTAGCTGTGGTCTCAGTGTTAGTAATGAGAAATTGGCATGATTGGAATCCCCAAAAAAGGAATAATGTGTAATTAGTGGAAGTCTTGGGCAGACATTTAGGCACAAACTCCAGTGTTTTATAGATTTGCTGCTGAAAACTGTTAAGGGAGGGTACTCTTTATCCATTCAGATGGGATTGTAATGTAGACAGATAGACATTTCTGAATGCAATAGAATCAGAAGAGGAAAGTAGAAATAGAAAATAGCCATTGTAGTTAAATATTTTAGGAAATAGTTCCTTCTAATAATTGCGATCTTGCTTTTAACATTGTGGGAGAGGTAGGAAAAGATCTGGCAGTAATTAAATGCTTGCAAAAAAAAACAACAGATATTTGAGTCCTTGATTTATAATACATATAGTACTTGTCATTTACATAGAGCATTTTTCTTAATTATAGTATTCACAACCATTTTTCAATTCTCCTGCTTGGTGCAGTGGTTAAACGTAGGGTGAAGAGGAATGTTGCAAGTTCCACAATTTCAGCAGACAATTGGAATCCGGGCATTTAGAATGCAGTTTAAATAGCTTCAGTCTAATTCAGCCATATGTATGTCCTTTCCACACATCTAACCAAAGTTAAACTCCAATGCCAGTTAAGATGATCCTGCAAGACAACATCACTTAGTGGGTGGGGTGAGAATTCAGAATTCTCAATGCTGATCACAATGCAATCACCCGAGTCACTGCCAGGAGGAATTGAATGGTTTTAGAGCTTACTTCCATAACCTTCAATATGCAGCTTCCCATGTGAGGGACTGCTAGCTGAAGGGCTACCAGTAACTATGAAATAAGATGAAATGAATCAAAATTCATGGCGGATTTCTTTGTAGCCTGCCATTTTAATTCCACTTCCCCTTCCTATACCAATATGTCTGTCACTGCTAGGATGAGAATAAATGCAAATTAGGAACTGCACCTCACATTTTGCCTTGGCAGTCTCCAACTTGGTGACATAAACATTGAATTCTCAAACTGCTGATTACTGCTCACTCTCTGTCTGTTTTTCCTCTTTCTCCTTTCCCTCCTCCTGGTCCACCTCGAACCTATTATCTTTTCTCATTCCCCTCACCCATTCTGTTCATCTGTCCATCACCCACACGCTTCTCCCACTGGTTCTATTCCCCACCTTCCTGTCACATTCAATGCTCCAGTCCCTCTCCTATCAGATTCCACCCTCTTCAAATCTTTGGCACATCCATCTATCATCTCCCAGCTTCTGACATAATTCCCACTCTCCCCACTCCCTCATCTGCCTATTAGGCCTCTCAGCTAGATCCACTTATCATCTGCCAACTCTTCATCCACCCCTCCCTTCCACCTTTTATACTGGCTTTGATCCCTGTTTCTTTCTGGTCCTAATGAAGCATCTAGACCAAACGTGCCAACTGTCTAGTCAGCCATCCACACACCCCTCCCCCTCACCCCCCCCCCACAGATGCTGTCAGAACCAGTGAGTTTCTCCAGTGCTTTGTGTGTTGCTACAAATCCAGTCCCATTCATTTTATACTGTTGTACCAAAAAAAATAAAGTCAGTTCTTAAGCAATAGACCTGACAAGACAGTAGATGATAGCACCACCTTCTGGCAGGGAGGAGGACTTTATGGGATCATTTAAAGTTGCTGTACATTTCCAATGCTGAAGATTTAAAAAAAATAATTGTCCAGCATGCCCGTAGCTAGTGACCTTGGTGCAAGCTAGAATATCAGCTGTAGACAAAGTTAGAATAGAACATAACTTGCTGAGCTTATAAACATTGCTGGAGAAGATGATATAGTGATTAATTTACTGGTCTAGCATCCAAAGAGAGTTTGTTGACCCAAGGACATAAACTGGATTTCCTGCGTGGTAACAGTGAAATTTAAATTCATGGAAATGAATGAAATTAATATCCAGAATTAAAAGTCAGTAATCACAAACCTAAATCACATCTGATTCTTTTTTAGTGTTAGAAAGAAAATCTACCATTCTTACCTGGTCTGGCATATGTACAACACAGACTTACTGATGCAGTTGACTAAAAAAGCTTTGTCAGTTTGTACAATACTACATTGAAGACTTAAGAGTGACATCGTTATCTAAAGAACAAATGAAAAGTATGAAACAGGCCAATATCCTACTCGTAGATGAATTCCCTTCCTTTCCTTTTGCAGGTTATTTAAATCAGTCAAGGTTTGCCAATAGGATCAATTGTATTCCTTGGAATATACATGGAATAAATATCAAGACGGTGGTGAACCATGCTGGTGTGTTGAGGGCTGCTTACAAAACACCTAAAGACACCTTTCTTGAATTACTCCGACTGCGAACTGCAGCCTGCCATTCCCTTTATGCAATATCCTTTTGAACTGTCTTAATGGCTAGCAATTTCACAATCTTCTGAAGGGCTCTTAAGCATGCAGGTATGGCACCTTTAGGCAAACAAGAGCCATGGCTGGAAGAGGAGCAGGAGGGGAGGTGTTCAGGCCATCCTGAGATGCTACCCTGCATCTCATTAGCAAATGTGCAGTTGTTGGCGAACAAGATTGAGGACATAAGGGCAAGACTGCTGTGTCAGAGGGAAATGAGGAATTGCTGTGTTCCATGTTTCACAGAGACATGGCACATTCTGGATTCGCTGGATGCAGTGGTAAGACCGGAAGGTTTCTTTAAACACAGGATGGTCCGAATTGCTGATTTGGAGAAGGCAAAAGGTGGGTGTATGTGTTTTTCATGATAAACTCTTTGTAGTGCTTAGCCTTGGAGTTTTTTTTATTATACTCTTGTTCCCCCAACCTGTACATCTAACGATTAAGTGCCAAACATTCTACTTACCAAGAGAATTCTCCTTCATGATCCTGATCGAAGGTTACATACCACCAAAAGACAACACAAATCAGGATCTCGGGATGTTGAATGTTGCCGTCACTGAACAAGAAACAGTCCACCCAAATACATCTCAAATTGTAGTCAGGGACTTCAATCAGGCTTGTTTGAAGAGATCTCTGCCTGGTTATCATCACCATAAAACCTGCAGCACCAGGGGGTCACAACACACTAGACAACTGCTATATTATGATAAGGAATGCCTACCGTTCGATGCCCAGACTGCATTTCGGTAAACTGAACACTTGGCTGTCCGTCTCTTACCTGCATACAGGCAGAGACTAAAGAACACTATTCCAGAAATAACAAAATTAGAGGTAGTCACAGGAGGCTGAGGAGCATCTACAGGCTTGTTTTGAGTCAGTAGATTAGGCTGTGTTCAAGGACTCATTAGAGGATCTGAACTAATACACCACGGTCGCTACGGATTTTGTAAAACAGTCATAGATGAGTGTGTGCCCACAAAATCTTACAGAGTCTTCCCCAACCAGAAGTCCTGGATGAATCATGAGATCTTCAATCTGCTGAGGGCCAGATCACTGGCATTCAGGTCTGGCAAACAAGTAAGATACAAGAGGTCCTGGTACCATCTCCAGAAAGTGGCAATTCCAGACCAGACTTGAATCACTAAAGGATATTTGACAGCTGTGGAAGAGCTTCAATGCGATCACCTCCTACAAGACAAAACCAAGTGACAAAGGTAACAAGGCTTCACTTCCAGATGAGCTCAAAGCATTGTATGCTCACTTTGACCATCAAACATGGAGGAAAGTTTTGCAAACTCTTACAACCCCCAATGACACTGTGACTTCTGTCACTGGAGCTGGCGTGCAAGCATTCTTCATGAGGGTGAACTCACTGAATGTACCTAACCCAAATGGGGTACCTGGCCAAGTAAAAAAGACCAGTACTGACCAACTGGATGGAGTGGTCGACCTCTCACTTTGGCAGTCTGAGTTACCTGCCTGCATCAAGCATTACCTAAGAAGAAAGTGGTAACCTGCCTCCAAGAACATTGTTCAGAAGGACCTGCATCCGCTGTGATGAAGTGCTTTGTGAGGTTGTTGATGAATTATATCAAATTCTGCCTGAGAAGCAACTTGGATCTGCTCCAATTTGCCGGAACAACTGGTCGTAAAAGATGCGTACATCAAGATGCTTGACATTCAATACTATCACCCCTTCTGAACTAAGCAAAAGGCTTCAAAACTCTGGCCTCAATACCTCCTTGTGCAAGTGGATCCTCAATTTCCTCATTTGCAGATCCCAGTCAGTTTGGATTGGCAACAACATCTTCTCCACAATCTCCATCAGTGCACCACAGGGCTGTGTGCTTAGCCCCCTGCTCTACTCACTTTATACTTATGACTGTGAGGTTAAGCGTAGCTCCAATGCTCTATTTAAGTTTGTTGATGACACCACTGTCGTTAGCTGAATCAAGGGTGGTGATGAATCAGTACATAGAAGGGGGACTGAAAATCTAGCTGAGTGGTAACACAACAACAGCCTCTCAATGTCAGTAAGACCAAGGAGCTGAATAATGACTTCAGGAGGAGGAAACAGGAATTCGGTAAGCTAGTCCTTACTGAGGAATCAAAGGTGAAGAGATCAGCAACTTTAAATTCCTTGCTGTTTTTATTTCAGTGGATCTATCATGGGGTCAGCACATAGATGCAATTAGAAAGAGCATGGCAGAACTTCTACTTTCTTAGAAGCTTGCAAAGATTTGGCATGACATCTAAAACTTTGACAAACTTCTATATATGTGGGGTGGAGAGTGTATTGACTGGTTGCATTATGGCTGGTATGGAAAAAACAATGTTCTTGAATGGCAAATTCTACAAAAAGTAGGTATATGTCTCAGTACATCATGGGTGAAGCCCTCCACATCATTGAATACATTTACATGGAGAGGTGTTACAAGAAAGTGACATCCATCATCAAGGACCTCCACCACTAAGACCATGCTCTCTTCTCACTGCTGCCATTAAGAAGAAGGTCCACACAAGATTCAGGAACAGTTATAACCCCTCATCTATCAGGCTGTTGTACTGGTGGGGATGACTTGACTCAACTTCACTTCGACATCACTGAACTGTTTCCACAACCTATGGCCTCAGTTTAGAGGACTCTTCATCTCATGTTCTTGATATTTATTGTTTATTTATATAGTATCTTTATTTCTTTATTTCTCTTTTGTATTTGTACAGTTTGTTGTCTTTTGCACATTGGTTTCTTGTCCATCCGGTTGGCTGTGGTCTTTCATTGATTCTGTTATATTTCTTGGATTTACTGAGTATGCCAACAAGAAAACAAAACTCAGGGTTGTATATGGTGACGTATATGTACTTTGATGATAAATTTACTTTGAAACTGAACTTTAAAGCATACCTCCTGTGTATAAATATTATTTTTGCAAGTCCTTGCCTGTGGATTAGGAGATGGACAATACTGAGTTAAGTTTGCAATGGATATATAGATCTCGTTGGTGTCTTGCTTGGTTTTGGTAGAGATTTGTTTATTTTTTTTCCTGTCCTTTGGGGAAGCACCTGGACTCCAATTGTTTTCTTCTGCAGATAGCTTGCTGTGAGCATTGTTTTTTTCTCGTTACTTGCGTTATACTTTAACTCTAAATTTGTCTGCTTTGAAACCAACCATGAAGAAGAGAAGGAATCCAGCTTCTAGACTGAAGATGATTTGATTTCCTTGGCTTCCATTTATTTTCCCTGAGCTGAAGTTCTAAACTTTAATTGATGTTTCTGGCTGACTTCGGTTCTCAGATTGGAAATCCACTGTAAAAGAAATTATAGCGTATCATCATGTTGTTCCAACTATGCACAATTAGTCATAGATTATAAGCAATGCAGTCATACTGTGATGGCATGGGTGCATGCATTAAGCTGGATGAAAGGTCGAGGTGGACGAGAGAGCAGGGAACAGAGAGGAAGTCCAAACATGAATACAAATAACTCCTCTGAAGCTGATAAAAATTATATTCCAATACTTTGCTCTTTTATTATGGTTCAACCGATGATGTATAGGTCGCCATCACTTCATTTGTTGCTTACCTTTCACTGCTCTTTAATCCACAACAAAGCATTCAAAGCTTTTGAAGGGCTCAATTGGCCATTGATTAGAATTTAGGGAGGACATAATTGTACATAATCCTGCAAGGACGTTAGTGAACAAAACAGGGTTTTACAAAAAAAAAAATGGAGTAGCTTCATGGCTAGTACTAGCTTACTTATAATTCTGAACTTATTCAGAGAGAAAAAAAATACTTCCCACCTGCTGTGGTAAGATTTAAATTCCTGCCTTGGATCACTGGTTCAGGTCCGAGTTTGCTGGCACTGTTTCATAACCACAATGTTATTTTACCCTTTCTGTGTGGAATACTCAAGAAGAATGGTCAAACTGACAACATATTCAAATTAGAATTGCTTTTGAGAGTACATTAGTCTGGAATTTAGAACTTAAGATCATTTTGCTATCTTATATATACTACTGATTTGCGGACCACCTTCAAGGTTGAAACTTTTTGAAATACATAGTCAAATATTTTCTAATTGCTTAGTGAAGAGTTTATTGCAGAAGAAGCAAGGGACTCATAACATAGATTTGTGTGAGAGTGTGTGTGTGTGTGTGTGTGTGTGCGCGCATGTGCTCTGGTATTTGTGAATCCACTCAAGCATTTGCACATAGAACAGTTGAAGTGGGAATTGAATAAATAAACTTAAAATTCAAAAGTATTGTGATGTTTGAAA
Organism: Hypanus sabinus; assembly: GCF_030144855.1. Classification (NCBI taxonomy): domain Eukaryota; kingdom Metazoa; phylum Chordata; class Chondrichthyes; order Myliobatiformes; family Dasyatidae; genus Hypanus; species Hypanus sabinus. The sequence goes on from NC_082711.1 coordinate 99,588,400, forward strand.
TCTGATTTAAAACAATGGAGCATTCCAAGGAAAAATCTGCGTGTGCAGCTCTCGGACGAGAAGCTTTACTTATGCACGATTTGAAATGTTATTACAGCTGGTTAATTACTATTTGGTCAACCAAGTGAATTTCTGTAATTTACTGTTAGGTATAACTTTCCTCCAGTTTGTACATGAGCCAAAATACATTTTCATTTTCTGCTGAAATTTTGTTAATAAGAATTTACTTTTTAATCGAAAACAACACATTCCTATTAATCATATCAGTTTGATTATAAAAGTTAATTACACCTGTCATATGGTTGCATGAAAGGCCCCTTACAACAATGTAGATGTAAACCTTTTCACCATTGTTCCTCCATGTTAGCATTCATTCTTTCAGTATGTTCAGACTCATCACATCCATCTTCAGAGAGAAAAAAATATACCATGTAATGACCACCTGTAATGAGTGGTGTCAACTTTTTCATTTTTTTAGTCTGAATCTAATGATTTTGTTTTTGCCTGCTCCTTCTGCACCATCACTAACCAGCATTAATAGCACAGGTACATCTATGTACAAGTGCAATGAAAAATTTACTTGCAGGACCATAATTATGACCAACCTCTCAAAGCATTTCATCACTGTCGATGTGAGTGCTACTGGGAGATAGTCATTAAGGCAGGTCACATTGTTCTTCTTAGGCACTGATATAATTGTGGCCTTTTTGAAGCAAATGGGAACTTCTGCCCACAGCAGCAAGAGGTTGAAAATGTCCTTGAATACTCCTGCCAGTGGTTGGCCCAGGTTTTCAGAGCCTTGCCGGGTACTCTGGCAAGGCCTTCTGCCTTGCGAAGGTTCATCCTCTTTAAAGACAACCTAACACAGAGCATCATAGAAGCAGCATTCACAAGAAAACAGAAGTTAGACATAATCTATATAAGAAAGTAGTGTCAATGGTGGATTTGAAGATGACTCTGGAAATGTGTTTAGCCACATGGCTGTGTGTATATAGAGAGTAGATCAGGGGGCTAAGCACCTGAGGTGTACCTGTGATGATGATCAGTGAGATTGAGATGTTGTTATCCATCATCAGTGACTGAGGAATGCTGATGGAGAAGTCGAGTATCCAGTTCTTGAAACTTGATGATAAACTTTGATGGGGTGATTGTGTTGTAGTCAATGAATAGCAAACTGGTGCATGTTGTTGTAGATTTGGATCACAAAAGCATCAAGAACCAAAAGCAAAGACACAACTGTTGTCAGAATCTGAGATGATGATGATGAGGTGAACCAGAATGAGATGGAGTGCTGTTGCAACAACAGCTTTGTACTCAACATTAGTAAGATGAAGAGATGTTTGTGGATTTCAGGGAGGAGAAATTGGGATAACACAGCAGTCCTCATTGAAGAGTCAGTAGTGGAAATAGTGAGCAACTTCAAGTTCCTGGGTGTCGACATCTCAAGGAATTTATTGAGGCCCCAACGTATTGATGCAATTACAAAGAAGGCATGCCAGTGGCTGTACTTCATTAGGAGTTTCAGCAGATTTGGTATGTCACTAAGGTCTCGAACAAATTCCTACAGATGTACCATGAAAAGTACTCTGACTGGTTGTATCACCATCTTGGTATGGAGCCATCAATGCATGGGATTGAAAAAAGCAGCAGAGGGTTGTAAACTCGGCCAGCTCGTTCACAGGGACTAGACTACCCATCAGTGAGAACACCTTCAAAAGGCAGTGCCACAAGAAGGCAGCATCCATCCTTCATAAAGGATCTCCACTATCCAGACCAAGCCATCTGCTCATTACTACCTTCAAACGGGAGAGAGAGAAGTTTGAAGGCACACACTCAATATTTTAGGAACAGCTTCTTCTATCAGATTTTTTGAATGGTCCGTGAACCCAACATTGCTATTTTGCTCTTTCTTTGCTCTATTCATTTGTTATGTTTCTTGTTGTAACCTATATTACTTAAAATATATTTTACTGTACTGCTGCCACAAAACAAAATATTTACAACATACATCACTGATAATAAACCTGATTCTGATTCTAACCTGTCTGATCTAGGAAAAGTGGAGCAGATCCAGATCTTTTGTGAGGCAGGAGTTGTTTTGCGCCATAACCAATTTCTCAAAACACTTTGTTACTGTTGCTGTGTCAGTGGTCAGTAGCTATTGAGGCAGGTTAACACACTCTTCTAAGTTTAAGTCTACCTTTGGATAATGTGTGCAATTAGCTTTTAATTGTTGAAAATAGCTGGAAGATTTATGTTATGTTTCAAAATGCTAAATTAAAAAGTCTCAATAATGAACAGTAAATTTTTTTGGTAATTATTAGAAACGTTTTCAGTCGCCTCATCCCAAGAATGTTACAATATTATTGTCAATTAGTTTTCAGGATGTGGGTACTCGTGACAATGCCAGATTTTTAATTTGGCCCATTTGAATTTACCTTTGAATGGAGTGACTTGCTTGACCACTTCAAAGTCTGAGATTGTTGATAGAAAGGTGGGGAGAATTAAAAGAAAAACAAAGTTTAGCATGGGATAGGTGTAAATGGGCACATTGAGTTCAATATGAACTTGCTAGGTCTAAGGGCTGGTTTCCATGCACAGTGACTATGACTCAGCAGAGAGACACAGGAGACCAGAGATGATGAAATCTGGAGCAAAAGGCAATTTTGTGGAGGAAAGGAAAGGACATGTCAGCATTTTGGGTTGAAGTCCTGATGCACAATTTCATCTTTTCAAAGTCCTCGTACTGAAGGTACTGTCACAGTGTCACTGGGTGGTAGATTCCTGCATTTTGATGCAGCTATGATAATGGATTGGATGGGGAGTATTTTGGAGAAAACTTGCATTCAGATGATAGAACATGCAGATTTGTGAGGCAATGTTGCAGAAAGCTTGGCAGGTTGCTGAAATGTACTCTGTGGATGTAGAGGGTACTGTATGATCTAACAGCAGAGGGAATGCATGTTATTGTGGTGAATTGGATGCCGGTCAGGTGGGTTGCTTTGTTCTAGATCAGGGGTTCCCTTCCCAAACCATTGCTTAATGGTATTAGTTAATAGCATAAAACATGTTGGGAAGCCCTGTTCTAGAAGGTGTCTAGTTTCTTGAGCTGCACTCATCCAAGCAGGGGTAGAGTGTTCCACCTAACTTTTGTGTAGAGGCAGTAGGCAAATCACTTGTTGCAGCAATACCCGGCATCAGACCTACTGTCTGGGTATATATTTATGTTGGTAGCAGAGTTAAGTTTCTACTTATTATCTTCCACAAGACACTGATGGAGATCTTGCAATCAAAGAGTCAGCAATTTACACTAGCTGATAATCCCCAGGTCTTTGGGAATTGGAAGGAAACCTGTAGTCACAGTGAGATCATATGAACTCCACGCAAACAATATGAGTCTTCCATCAGGGTGTCAACCTGAAGAGCTGACTTAAACCCGTTGCCTCCACAAATGCAGCTTGACTGGTTGAATTCTTCCAACATTGCTGGCATCTAACTATCAGTTGTAGAGCTTCAAGTATGATGAAGCTACTATGTGTTAAAGGAAGACGATTATACTCTCCTATGTTAGGAATAATTTTTTTCCTTGACACTTGACTTTGAGCAGCATGGTAGTGTAGCAGATAGTGTAACACTATGCCAGCACCAGTGATGCAGATGGAATTTCGGCCATTGTCTATAAAGAGTTTGTATGTTTTTCCTGTAACCATACAAGTCTGTTCAATTGCTCCAGTTTCTTTCCACAGTCCAAAGATATATGAGTTACTCGGATAATTGGTCATGTTGGTGTAATTGAGTGCCACAGGCTCACTGGGTCAGAGGGGCTTGTAGCGTGCTGTATCTCTAAGAAAATAAAACTTGTCTACCAGAGATGTGAATTAACATTTATCAATTCAGGTCTGAACATTGTCCAGATCTTCCTGCTTATGGACATGACCTGATTCATTCTGTGAGGTCTTGTGAATATAATTGAATGTGGTGCAGTATATTAATGAATATCACTGTGTTTGGCTCAATGGTAGATTAAGTATTTGATCCAAGAAATTCCTGTGGTAAAACTATAAGGTTCAGATTGACCTTCAACGGATACAACCATCCTTTATTGTGCTAGGTATGAAACTATGCAGTGGACATTACTTTCCCTCAGTTCCCTATGATCTTCAGCTTAGTAAGGATTCTTGAGCCTGGCTGAACATATCATCACATTGAACACATTCATTTCTGTTAATTTTTACTGGAATAAAGGTGTAGCTATAGGTACTTGCAATGTGAAGCCATATTTTGTCTTTTTGAAGCTTTCATCCATTGCTTCAGGGAAAATAAAACCAAACACTCTGTGGTAAATTCTTATAAAAATTATTTTTCCTCTTTGCTCCTTCGATGTCATGAGCCTAGCTCCTCTTTTCCAGCTATTGTTGTTGTGCAGAACTTAAAGACCAAGCGGTAGAGTCAGTGTTGTATACACCATATTTTCCCATTTTACTGAACCAACTGCAAAGGGAAATCTTGGATTTACTGTGTATTCCACAAAATCCATAATTTATTTTCTGAGTAGTGTTTAGTACACAAAGGAGCCTGGATATGAGAAGAAGCATTCACGGTAGGCTTGGCTATCACTTCTGTGATTCTGAATTACATATGCTTGGCCAATGGTGCACACCATACTCAGTGTTTTTGAGTTCTCCTTCATCATTGGGTAAAGAAGACCCAGTTGTGGTCCATTGTTGAAAGCCCACTTCAAATCAATCAGATAAGTCAAGCACTTTCCTAGGATTCTTTCCTCAAGTGATTCACACTCCTACATCAAATCACACTGCAACGTTGACCTACCTCCAACCCCGATCACAACTCCCACTGATACATCCAGAGTGCGACCTGTCCCACCGATCCTTTCGCCATCCACACCCATGTTCCCTTGTCTGAACCCAACTGAATTGCTGATTAACTCCCTCCACTAACTGATCCTCAGTGCTTGATCCCCAGAAAATTAATTGCTGTTCTTGTATCCCTCCATGATGTCTCTCAGCATCCCCAGCAGCAGATCAAAAACCTTGGCTCTTGAAGATCTACTAACTCCAAGTGAAACCATTGGACATTGTAGCAGAATTAGGCTATTCATCCCATCTCATCTGATCTGCCATTTCCCTCTCATCCTCATTCTCCGGGCTTCTCCCTGTAAGCTTTTACATGCTCAATCACGAAATGATCAACCTCCACCTTTAATACCCCCAATGACTTGGCTTCCAGAGCCACCTGTGGCAACAAATTCCACAGATTCATCACTCTCTGGCTAAAGAAATTCCTCCTCATCTCTGTTCTAAAGTGACAGCCCTCTATTCTGAGATTGTGCCTTCTGGTCGTAGACTCCCTCTCTACATCCATTCTACCTAGGCTTTTCAACATTCAATAGGTTTCCATGAGATCCTCTCTCATTCTTCTGAAGTTCAGTGAGTAAAAGCCCAGAACCATCAATTGCTCCTCATACATTAATCTTTCATTCCCAAGATCATTTTCATGATCCTCCTCTGATCCCTATCCAATGTCAGCACATTCTTACTGAAATAGGGGGCCCAAAACTAGTCACAATACTCCAAGGGAGGCCTCCCCAGTGCTTTATAAAGCCTTAGCACTACATCCTTTGTATTCTAGTCCTCTCCAAATGAATACTAACCATTTGCCTTCCTCATCACTGACTCAACTTGCAAATTAACCTTTAGTCCCTTTGCAGCTCATTGTTTTTGAATTTTCTCTCCATTTAGAAAATAGTCTGTGCTTTTATTCCTTCTACTAATTTTACCACACATTTCTCAACACTGAATTCCACTTGCCACTTCTTTGCCCATTCTCCTAATCCGTCAAAATCCTTCTGCAGCTCCCCTTCTTGCTTAACACTACCTGTGCCTCCACCTGTCTTTGTATCATCCTCAAACTTGGCCATAAAACCATCAGAAACCAGATCTATCCCATATCAAAGCCCTTTGACTTCAGCCTCTTTCTCCTTGATCTGCAACTGCTTTACTCAGTATCACTACTTTAATGTACTTCTATTTCCAGGCCACTTTGGGATTAGACCCTTTGTTCATTTCACTTTTGCTCTCTTTTCCTTCCCTTCCTCTGAACTTGATGTTTCAGATTTTCCTTTCCAGCTGCTTTATGATTTAATTGGATCCCCATGGTACCATTGAAAGAAGAACAGAGGAATTTTCCTTTACTCCTGATAATGTTTATTCTCTAACTAATGCCATCAAAACGGAATGTCATCCATCTCAATTACTCTATGTGGGGTCTTTTTATGTATACATTGGCTCCCAAGCACTTTGGGTAACCTGAGGAAGTACAGGTGATGTGTAAGTTGAATTTCTTTTTATAAAACAATGGTTTTCTTGAACTTTTGAATTGTTTTATATGCCATCTGCTTTGTATTTATTTTCCTGATCCATGGAGTTAAAAAAGATGGGAAATGTAGATTTTACTGGCTAGTGTGCATATGGGATGGGTTCCATCTTTACTGTGCTTTATGTCAACTCTAGTCTTGTCTGAAGCCCCACGAGTAGTTTGTGAATGTAGATGGTGACATCTATATATATAGAGCAGCCCCAGCTGCTGAATGACTAGCGAAGTGTGTTATTATTGGAGCATGTTGGAAGACCTCCGAATGTGGAGATCAGAGAGTTAGTGGAGTTCATTATATTCATTGTGGATATATATTTAAGTTATTAGAAACTCTAGATAAAATTATCACGTCTTGTATATTTAGGTATACATTGTTAGTTTTAAGGGTGTATGACATGGTGGGCGGGGAATTACTGTAAGGGTGGTATCACAATATGTTCACTTCTTAGTGCTTACGTTGTTTAAATATTTTTTTGCTGACTCGGCAAAATGAGTGAAGGCTTAATGAAATATACAGGGCAAGAAACAAAAGCAGAAGTGTCAAATTAGGAGGAGGCAGAAGAAGAAGAGGATTAAATACTGAAGCAAAAAGAAAACATTGTACTGGTACAGGGCAGAATAATGGCGCTGATTGCAGAGCTCTTCCTTCAGTTCCAAAGACCAGGACTCAGTCTTGCTTCCTAATGCTGTCTGCTTGGAGCTTGCACATTATCACTGTGACCACAGAAGTTTCCTCCAGGTGCTCTAGTTTCTGTGTAGTGTGGTAGCGTGGTGGCTAGTGTAATGCTTCATAGCACTTTGGGGTTGAATTCTTGCTGCTGTCTGTAAGGAGTTCTCCCTTTGACTGCAAGGGTTTTCTTTGGGTGCTCCAGTTTCCTCACACTTTCCAAAGACATACGGATTAAGAAGGGTTAGGGAGTTGTGGGCATCCCATGTTGTCCCAGGAAACATGGCGAATCTTGCAGGTTACCCCCAAACACACATTCTGACAGTGATGGTTGATGCAAATGATACAGTCCATTGTATATTTTGATGCATGTGTGTCAAATAAAGCTCTTCTTTCATCTTTCCTCCAATAGCTTGAAAGCTAGGTTAATTGTTCCATAATGTGAATCTATTTATAGTGGGATGGAACTGCAAAACTTTTTTCCTGATAACTCTGATATTATCCACAGACTCTTCCAAATTGGGGAAGTGTATCATGGACAAAACCCACACTGGCATTTCCTTTGCCCAATAAAGCTTAATGATGAGTATTTCATGGATAACTTAAACTCATTTCTTTGGAGTGTTATATGGAATGTTATAATTCCTTGCCTGGCTGATGCAGATAAATGTTGTAAGTATGATTTACACAAGAAGAGCTTGGTCAAATATTGGACTGACACAAATGAACTGTAATATTTTGTTACTTATCATCACTAACCTATCATGTGAAATCTGTTTTGTGGTGGCAGTACAGTGAGAATCCATAAAAATGCATACATTTTGAAAATAAGTAAACAGTGCATGAAGGGAATAATGAAAAATCATGGACCTTTCAGAAATCTGATGTCAGAAGGGAAGAAGTTGCTGTTAAATAGTTCAGTGTGGGTCTGCTGGCTTCTGTACCTCCTGCCTGATAGTAGTAACAAGAAGAGGGCATGACCCAGATAGTGTGGTGTCCACAGTGATGGATGCCTTCTTCTTGCTATGTTTCACTTCTGGAAAGAATCAACTTTAATTAGATGTTTATGGCTGAAAATAACAGCACTGTTAATTGAAGTTATAGGTAATAATCTTCCCAAAAATGCTTTCCAAATTCTAGGAGCTCTCTTGATTTGAGCATGATAACAAAAGTGACTAGTGCCTGTTGTTGCCAAAAGCTATTCTTGGATTTCCTTTCCTGGTATCATGCTGTCTATTTGCCCACAACTCTTATCACAATGGAGAAAAAAAAAAATCCTCACATGTTAAGTTATGACTTTTTAAGGACATTTTATAGAATCTTCAAAATGATAATAATTTCAAATGTTACATTAATAATTTGCAATTATTAGATACTCTTCTACAGAAATGAGCTAATCCATTGCTCATTTACAGTATTCTAAGATTTTAGCTATCATCTGACCTATACATGAGATGCAAACTGATATAACAGATTTGTATATCATGTCCTATCAGTTAATAATGACATCCTATACCGTGATTAAAGATAATTTAATCTGTGATGCTATTTGACCCATCAGGTTCAACACAAGCCCCAGGGAAGCAATCCTAATAATGTGATTTCTCTTGGTCCTTATTTTCCTGTACCACTACAACTTATTCTCTCTCATGAATGTCCACCCTTTGAATCTTTCTCCCTTTAACCTATACTAGGGTTAATTTACAGTAACTAATTAAACTATCTGTCCAATTGGTTACAGTACCCTGTATAGTGTTCGATCCATAAATGAACTCATCTTATTCAATAATATCCTGCAGGAATCTATATCAATTATCTTTACCAGTCTAACTTGTACTTGACTTCAGTCACAGCAGTTCTGTATGCTCTAAGATACCTTCTGACATATTAAAGGGCAGTTTGGGATGTGCAATAAATGCTCACCTAGCCAGCAACATTTAGACTATGAACAATGAATTAAAAATAAGTCGCAGCCACCTTTGTTCCAGTAGTCCTTCCAAACTCAACCCATTTTGATAAGAAAAAGAATCAGGCATTTATCTTCAATTCATAAATGCACCTTTCCTAAAAATGAGGGAGCATCAGTGGGCACAGTTGATTGTCAAGGCAGGGACACATTAACACCTTGCCTTTTCCCCTCCTGCTTCAGAGGAGGTTCATGAGAATGATCCTGGGAATGAAAGGCTTAACATATGAGGAGCATTTGATGGCTCTGGATCTGTGCTCAGTGGAGTTTACAGGAATAAAGGAGGGCTCATTGAAACCTATCAGATGTTGAAAAGCCTAGATAGAGTGAATGTGGAGTGGATGTTTCCTACAGTGGGGGAATCTAGGACCAGAGGGCTGCTTCACAATAGAAAGACCTCCCTTTAGAACAGAGATGAAGGGGAATCTGTGGGCTTCATTACCACAAGCAGCTGTGGAGATCTGGTCATTGAGCATATTAAAGTGGAGGTTGATAGGTTCATCATTAGTAACGTCATCAAAGGTTACAGGAAGAGGGCAGGAGAATTGATTTAAGAGGAATAATACATCAGCCGATAATACATCTCAGCAGTGGCTGAGGGTTGCATGTGGATCCTTCAATGGCTCCAACAATTGGGGAATAGGGAGAGTGATACGGTTGACAATTGGAAGAAGGACTGGTCTTTCAGATTGGTGCAGAGTTCCTGCTGTGTTTCTTAAAATATGGATGTGATCAGGCTCTAATATATTTCATTAGCATGAGGTGCTTGGAGATGTTCCCTGCTTTCTTTCTGTTAGTCAGAAGAGCACCTGAAGTAGGGAAGAAATGAACAAGAGTCAAGCACTTGCTTTCCAAAGTGAACCAAAATTGGAGGTAGAGCAGTTTGCTGTTCCAATGCCAAAATAGGAAACAGACTTGTGCTCTCTGAGAAGCAACATTGAAAAAAAGATGATTGGTAATAAAATAGAAAAAGAAGATTATTGACAACTGAATCACAAAGTAAATTGAAAGTAATTTGATTTTAAAATAGCTAATTTATTTATTTCTATTTGTTAGATACAGTGAGTGGCCACTTTATTATGTGCCTCCGGTGTGTATACCAGTGACCGTATGTTCATAGTCTTCTGCCGTTTCAGCTCATCCATTTCAAGTTATGACCTGTTGTGCATTTAGGGATGCTCTTCTGCACACCACTGTTGTAACACATAGCTACTTGAGTTACTGTCGCCTTCCTGTCAGCTTGAACCAGTTTGGCCATTCTCCTCTGACCTCTCTCATTAATAAGGCATTTTCACCCACAGAACTGCTGTTCACTGGATGTTTTTTTTGTAAACATTTTTTTGTAAACTTTCTGTAAACTCTTGAGACTGTTGTACAGGAAGATCCCAGGAGATTAGCAGTTTCTGAGATATTCAAACCACCCCATCTAGCACCAACAATGATTCCATGGTCAAAGTCAATAAGATCATATTCCTTCCCCATTCTTATGTTTAGTCTAAATAATAGAACTTTTTGACTATTGAGTTTGACATTGAGTTGCTGCCACATGATTGGTTGATTAGATATTTACATATATTAGCACAGGCATATCTATTAAAGTGGCCACTGGATGTACTTTACATATTCATGATTTTATCAGTTTTTCAAATAGACAAAAATTACGACCAATTCATGTAAACTGGTGTCAGAGAAAATGACAAATTCCCAGTTCCTTCCGTTAGCAGTCCTCTCTGAGTGGTTCAGCTTTAAACCAACTTTTAATGTGCTTTGAATGGACGGCATTTGTGATAGTACAAAGGGCAAGCAATCGTGCAGTGAGTATTGTGACTCAGCCTTCGGGCCACAGCCTTCCCATTTACAGCACAGTTTGGTGATTGCAATCTCCTGCTGCAATAAAATATTCATTTGCTTTCCCTGCACTTATCATGCAGTATTTAAACTTTTCCAGTAAACTGAGTTATATTTAGTCCCAAATGCTGGAATATATATATAGACCACAGTCCAATAGATTGGACTTATGGCCAGATGCCTACTGGTTTTTGGAAACATGTTTTCTTTTTCTCTTGATTTGTTTTTCCTATTGATATCTGCAATATAGACAAAGCGGCTAATATCCCCCCAGAAAGCTAATAGTTTACTTTCCACTGAATGCATTCTATTAATTTAATTAAGACAATATGATATATCGTGCTTGTTGATTCAAAATTATTTTTATTCAAGAGGCTGTGAGAAAATAACCCTAATTACCACATTTTATGTAAGCTTTAAACAAAAGCATGCTTTATTATTTTATGAGCTTAAGAGAGAGAGAGACAATTGAAAGCTCTTGGCTGACCAAAATTCCCTTAAGACATCCATTATTTTAGACATGTTCCTTGTGGGGGTGTAATGTGATTGGCTTGATAGCATTTTGCTGGCCCTGTTCAAGTTGAAGCACCTGAAGAAAGACAAATAGCATTGTCCCACAGAGATGTCATGATCTCACTGTGTCATGCAGCAACACATCAAACCCTTGCTTCAAGGCTGGTAGACTTTTTTTCATCACTGAGATTTCCAAGTTGGATATTGTATCTCGACATATCAGTAATTAAACCCATGTCTAGATGAACTCTGTGACAGCCGGAGTTTTACCAGACTGACCTCAAAGTGATCTCAAAAGAAGAAAGGGGACTGCCACAAAATGGGCAAAATGAAGCATAAATCAGCATTTCAGACTTGCAGCAAAAAATATTATTTCAGATGTGGCGTAGCAGAAAACAGGTGCATACATTGAAAGCAGCCAAAGAGGCTGAGTACTCAAAGGGTTGGCTATCAGCCCTCATTTATCTATTATGTGTGGTCTGTGTACTTTAGGGATAGCCAGCAATCAGGATGTGCTTGCTGAGGACTTTCCAGGAGCCATCAGTAGGGTATCTAAACAATAAAATCTTATGTTCAATGGCTAAATGTAAATCTGTTTTAAAACAGCGTGAAATTGTACTAAAACTCAATAATTTTCAGTGAAAGTTTGTTACTTCCCTGTCACATTTGGTAGATGCAAATCTGAATATATTATTGGATCACATGTATACATGAGTGAACAAATTTAAAAATGATTGTCTCCCATCAAAAGCTACACAGTATTTATCCAAAACTTTCTCTTGAAAATAATTAATCTTGTAATCAAGGTTCACACAAATTTTGTTGTACATTAAAGAAAATAACAGGATAAAACACTGGTCAAAATTTCAGAGGTAGCAGCGTTTAGCATCTTGTACTCAATTTCTAATGCATTTCAAATTTTATTTGTATACATTAATTGTACTTTGGAGTAAAATTAAACAGGTTCAATAACAGGTGAACAATGCAGTGCCAGAAAGCCACCTCCCGTTAGACCGCAGAACAGTATTCAGAAAGTATATTACCTAACTCTTAAAATTATATTGTTCAATATTTCAACCTCAGCTTTAAATATCTATATATTTTACCAGATGTTGAGAATTCATGTTGATTTGAATCAGTTGAAGTTGTATACCTGGGTGGCAGTTCTTAGTTGAACCAGCAGGTGGAGCATCATGCAGACGGGGTCCTGCCTTGGGTCACCCTGACCTCCGGGGTAATAATCCCAAGGGTAGATTTTGACTTTGTTGTATGTTGTAAATCAGGAGGCAATTTCTCCTATTTAGAACTTCCATTAGCTTAAGGGAATATAATTCAAACAGTGGTCATGTTGCATTTTGTAGGAAAAATCTGCATATTTGTTGGCTGCATTTCTCTGCATTTGAGTTTCACCAGCACTGAGCCTTGGAATTTCCTGTATTCTGAAACCACTTGATGTTAGAAATATTTCCCTTTCATTTGATCTTTTTTTCTTTTTGAGCTTTTTATCTGTCATTGTTTAAAATTTCCTCCCAAACTCAGAATGTGCGTCACTTTGTTAACTTGTATGACCTGCTACCTCTTGCCGATGAAATTAATTCAGGTTACAACACCTAAAATTGCTTTCTTCATTTTGATAGCTGGGTGTGAGGGTCGATGGATTAGGAAAATGTACATGATTATTTTAAATGTAAACATTTTCAAAAGAAACAATGCAATGTATTCCTTTTCTCTAAATAGTTGAAGTCAGCTCTCCACTGCCATTGGCGCTACAATCAACAACCCCAATAGACTTAAGAACCGACCTGCGGATTGCAATGCCTGTGGTGGACCCGGCTGCCAGGGAGACCCAGCTGCAGCAAGAACTGCTCCTTCTACAGCATCAACACCAACTTCAGAAACAGCTTCTCTTTGCTGAGTTCCAGAAACAGCATGAAACCCTCACCAGGCAACACCAAGTCCAGCTTCAAGAGCACCTCAAGGTACATCAAACCCAACCAAAATGCACTACTTATGGAAAAAGGGATGAGCAATAAAGTACTTTGAAATATATGATTAACAGTTTAACGGCACTGTTAAATAGATCACAACTAAATGCTTTTCCATATAACCATGGGTGTGAAATACCTTTTGTTGTGACATTACTGTTTTTTTAAATGAGAACAGTATCTCTGTCGTTTTGTTTTTGTCAGCTATTTCATCCTGGCTTTATGCAGTAGATTTCCAGCACTTCTTCTGCATAACTACTTAAACCAAGCAGTTCACCCACATGGTGTACACCCACACACAAGTTCTGAAGTCTGCAAATTGGAAATTATTTAAACGAGTGGAAATAATTACCTGTTTACACACACAAATTGCTAGAGGAACTCAGCAGGTCAGGCAGCATCTATGGAGAGGAATAAAGAGTCAATGTTTATTATTTGTTTACATCCCACAACCCACCCAATGGTTTCAAACCCCACTTGGAAGGTCACTGGGCAAGAGAAAGATACAGACTTTGAAGGATTGATGGGGCTTCCACTCCTATCATCCTCTTAGACTTCTATTAGGGCAGATTCAGGACCTCTGCAGTCTACCAGTTTGGAAGGATTGAGCACATAGCTCTTGGGATCTCAGCAACTGCTTTAAGCTATGATCCCCTCATTGGATGCCACAGAGAAATGGCAACATCCGCATATGGTTTCCCAGTTGATTACAGGTTATTGCTTCATTATTGAGGTTTCTGCCAGGAAACAGATCCTCTCAATAAAGAGTAGCCCTGATTAGGTAAGTCAGATCATGGTAGAGTTTGGCTTGAGTCCATGTCAATGGACCTTCAACAGGAAAATGAAAATTCATGCCTGTATGGCTATAACATTAGCCTTATTTAACTTTCCTTAAATCATACTTGAATAAAATTTGTTCAATAAATGAATTTGTGCTCTAACTTGCAAATTTATTATAGAATAAGTATTTATTTAAAATTTCCCTATTGCTCTGTTATTCCATTGCACAAAATTACATATTTTAGAGTAGGTATCATTTCCCTTGATCAAACAGTTGCATTTGCATCCCTATCAGAACTGCAAGATTATAGCATTTCAAAACAACTAAGCTCTTTCAGATTTTATTTAAGATTAATTTCCTAAAATTGGTCCAAAGTTTCCACTCCAAAGCTGCAATACTGCATGGAACTGCCATCAGCAGTACAGTTTCAAGTCTCCTATGTGAGTGTCCACAAACACAGAAATCCCAACTTTTCACTCAGTTGATTTTCATCATTGTTGTCTGATGTTAGACTCACAGTGTAGTCCAGCAGGGTTATTTTCAACATTGAGGAGGAACTATGAGTGTGGGTTGGTGGTGAATTGGTAAATTACAGGTAATTTTGTATTGTTATTTAATTGATTTCTGACACTTTAACAAAACGTACTGCTTACTTAAAACTTACACCTGGTAAAATATTCATCCCAATTACTGAAAATTATAATTTAAGTCAAATTTGCTCATCAGACTCAATTAAAGATGTGCTATTTAGCATCCTGGTACATCTAAGAAAATGTGGCTATCATCCACGTTGTCTGTGTTCCTTAAAGCAAGAATCTTTACAGCCAGGCTATCTCTCTAGTTGAACCAACTTGTCCGATGGTTTTTTCATGCCTACTGACAATATGATATGCTGTATGAAACAAGCATTGATAGTGCAGACCATCTATAGCTTCTTCACCACAAGGTGAATCACCTTGTTCTGCATCAGCTCAAGGGAAAACCAAGGCTGATGAAAGTAAAGCTCGTCTCACCATGGCAGGCAAATGTAAATAACTAGCAGTCCAGCAACTCAATGCTGTGGTTGAGACCAAACACTCAGTAGCTTGAGCCATTCCTTTGACCACTGCTCAAGAGATAATCGTAAAATTGATTAGGTTCCTTTGTAATGCTTGTGTCCTAAATTGTGTTGTCTACATTTGAAAGCAACAACAGGAATTGCTAGCCATACAGCATCAGCAGGAGATTGTGGAGCAGGAACGCAAACTGGAGAAACAGCGGCAGCAGCAAGAGCTCGGGAGGCAGCTACATGAGCAGCATCTTCTGTCACTTCGAAACAAAGAAAGGAGCAAAGAAAGTATGTACTCCAGTCATTTAATCCACTCTTCCACTTACTGTTTAAATTACTGTGTATGGAAAATCCACAAAATGCTTTAGTCGAATATTGACAGCAGCTGTTAGTGGAGTCTGCAGTAGTAACAATGCAGTACAATATGGTTGATCCAATCAGAAGAATATAAACTTAGGAAAAATCAAACACAAGTAGGTGGTTTGGCCCTTTGAGCCTTCTCCGTGATTCAACATTAGCATGGCTGATTCTCTATTTCAATACCATGTTACTGCTTTCTTTCCATAAACTTTGATGCCTTTTGTGTCCAGTTTATTAACTCAGAATGCTAATAGTCTATTTTGCTTTTATTAAAATAAGTAGTTCTGGTAAATAAGAAACAGCTTTTATTTTAATTGTTATTTCCCAACCTTTTTTTAATCTCTGAATTTTATAATTTAATTTAGCAGCTTTGGACTGAGGAGAAGGGAAAGAAATCAATATTCTACTCTTGACTTCTATATAATTTTCTAGAAACTTGATAAGTGGAACTTTGGGGGTATTTCATTGATTTTCACTGTTTGCTCAGACTTTACTCAGTGATCTTCCATATGTTACAGTAGTTGAGCAGGAAAATTGCAAGGATAGTCCACAAATAACTGTTACAGGATCAGGCTTGGCTGTGATACTCCTCCACTGCTAAATCATTTCACAAGAAAGAAACATAACTATCTGAATACTTCTGTGATAAATCACAGAAGTATGATAATATCATTGAATAATTATTTGGCTTATGGCATTGCCATTGATTATACAGAGAGAGGAAATGCCTTCATCACATCATCAGCAGTCATTTCTACCTTTTAAGTTAGCTTTGAAGCTTGCTTGTTTGAAATCCGCCATAATGTTCGGGAAAGCATCAGGGTGCTCCATTTCATGCCTGCTGATCATGGAGCTTAGCTGCTTCAGTGTCTGCCTGATGTTGGCCAGAAGTGGAATGTACTCCACTACCAGGATGATGGTGGACGAGCAGGACTGAGACAGAACTGCCACATCTATGCACCACAATGAGTTAATCATGAGCATACTCTGCCTCCTCTATCTTTAGAAGAGTCAAAAAGTGACCTATCTGTTCAGTTAATGGAGAAGCTCTTGGGCTGCAGTGCTGCATCCAAAATGGCAGGATTGAGCCACGTTTCCATGAAGCAAGGTGCACAGCAGTCCCTGATGTTCCTCTGGTACATCAATCTTGCTCTGAGGTCTTCAATTTTATTTTCCAGAGACTGTACATTCGCCAGCAATATAGTTGGGAGTGAGGTAGGTGGGGTCTAAAGCTTTGGTGTTTTAATCGTACATGTAGCCCAACATCCTTTCCTCACTTCCTTTATTTTTAAAAGGAAACTGCATTCGTGACCTGAATCTGCAGTCCAGGATCCATCGATTTTGAGTCTTCATAGATATTTTTTTAAATCTCTTAGAACAGTGCTGCTTACTGAAGTACCATGGCTGTGTCTGTGAATTTCAGCTGTAGTAATCTGGGATGGGAATATTTGATAATTCCCATGGGAGCTGCACGCAGCGAGTCTCACCTTATTGGGACCATCTTTCACAAATGTTGGGGAATTATTAATTATGTATTAATTGTATAACAATTCCTTATAATTTTCTGCTTATTTTATAAATATGCAGAAGGCACCAGTTGGCACTCTTATTATTCCAAGAATCCTGCCAGTTGTGATGGAATATCAGATTCAAAACCCAATAACATGCTAAAAATAATATTGAGGATAATTCCACATGGTACCATTATCAGTTTTATTTTTATTAATAAAATACCTTGATTGTTTGGTGTGAGCTTTGCTGACTGAAAATTGTGAAAACCATCAAGATAGTGAAGGGAACTTTCAGTAAATATCAATAGTTGCACAATATGCAACAAAGTATATTTGAGTGTAGACATCACAAAATTAGTCTGACATATGAACAGTGCTGCCAGGAAACAATTTAAGTATAAAATGGTTCCAAATGCTCTGTCCTGGTACATATTTTCAGTCAGTACTCAGTGGAAAAAGGTCAGCTTCTGATGCCAGCAAACGCAATTGTTAATAGCTGTGTGACAACAGTAAAGCCTTCAGATTTTGCAGTTGCTTCACTGCTAGTACTTTAAAAGTACTCATCTATTTAACAAAGAAAAAAGAAGGAATTGAACAAATGCATCATTGGGAAGCTTGTCTTTAGGGGACAATTCATTTCTTTGAAGTTTCTATGCTTGTTGAAAGGGGTCAACACATAGATCCAATAGGGACCCACATACTTCTTTAGTATGAGTTAATTTGGTGTATGGTTCACTCTTTCCAAAAGGCTTCTGATTCATTTGAATTATGTTTCTGTTTGGCAAAGGTATTGATGTTAAATTAATGACAGATTTGGCATTTTCAGAGTGCAAGAGGAAGCCTGTTTGTGGGAAAAACACAAATATTAAATGAATTTCATAGCAGTGTGGTGGCAATAGAGCGGAAGGACATTTGATATTTTTCTGAAGCCTAATAGTATTTTGCCATTTTGTTGTTCCACACAACATGGTGACCTCTGATTTGTTTAATACCATTTGTAATGGCCACCCTACCATCTTTCAGTTATGCTCTCAAAAACAATTGGATGTACTCTACTTATTCTACAAGACAGTACATGTGCTGCATTTTCTTTTCAAATTTCAGCAGTCTGAAGTACTCACCTGCTTCATGCAGGCTTCAATTATACCACTGCCTTAGAGGGATGTGGTAACCTGCCTCAATGATTATCATCCAGTAGAACTTGCAATCATTGTGATGAAGTGTTTTGAAAGGTTGTTAATGAAACATTTCAGCACCTGCCTGAGAAGTGACCTGGATCCGCTCAAATTTGCCTACCAGCACAACAGGTCCACAACAGATGCCATTTCATTGGCTCTTCACTCAACCCATCATTACTGAACAGTAATGATGCATACATCAGGATGTTCTTTATCAACTACAGCTCAGCATTCAATGGCATCATCCCCTCAAAAAGAATCAGTAAGTTTCAAGACCTAGGCCTCAATACCTCCTTGTGCATTTGGATCCTCGATTTCCCCACTTGCAGACCCCGGTCAGGTCAGATTGGTAACAACAACTCCTCCATGATCGCCATCAGCACAAGTGCACCACAATGCTGTGTGTTTAGCTCCCTGCTCTGCTTGTTTTACAATTATTAGCGTGAGGCGAAGCACAGCTCTAATGCCATATTTAAGTTTGCTGACTACACCACTGTCTTGGCTGAATCAAAGGTGGTGGCAAATCAGCATGTAGGAGGGAGACTGAAAGTCTGGTTAAGTGGTGCCATAACAAAAACCTCTCACTCAATGTCAACACAACCAAGGATCTGATAATTGACTTCAGGATGATGAAACTGGAGGTCATCGGGCATTCCTCATCAGGTGATCAGAGCTGGAGAGGGTCAGCAACTTTGAACTTTTTGGCGTTATCATTTCAGAGGACCCTCCCAGGCCCAGTATGTAATTGCAATTATAAAGAAGGCAGAGCAGCACCTGTACTTCCTTTAAAGTTTGCAAAGATTTGGCATGACAACTAAAACTTTGACAAACTTCGATAGGTGTGTGGTAGACTGGTCACATCGCAACTAGATATGGGAACATCAATGCCGTTGAGCGTAAAATGCTAGAAAAAGTAGTGGATACAGTCCAGTTCATCACAGGTAAAGCCCACCCTACCATTAAGGACATCGACGTGGAGCTTTGATCAGTGGCCAATCATGCATCAGAAGTTTGGAGAGGAGGGGACTTCAATCAGATCCATTGCCTATGGATAAAAGCCGGGAGAGGGTCACAACAGCGTAATAGAGCTTTGACCAACAACCAATCAGCGTCTGAGAATGATTGGTAAGAGCAAATTAAAGGAAGGCAAAGGCAAGCACAGCAGCCATAGACAGAGTGGTGATCTTAAGGCTTTATCTCTTCGAGGCTTTATCGAAGAAAGGCTTCGCTCAGAGAAAGCAAAGGAAAGAAAAGCTCTAGTTCTTCCTTCTCTTCTTTACATCTGCTCAGCGAGGGACTGTAGGGATGACAGGCAAGACAGTGAAAAGCTCCTCTTGTGGGACATGGGAAGGCAGGGAGACCTCCAGTGTCCCTGATGACAACAATTGTGAGAAATGCAACTGTATCATTTGGGATGCTGAGGGGATGATAGAGAGGACATTGAGAGAGATAGTTATACCCAAGGTGCAGGACACAGGAGACTGGATGACAGTCAGGAAGGAGAAAAGGGTTAAGGAGCCAGTGCAGAGTACCCCTGTGGCCATTGCCCTCAACAACAGGTATATCACTTTGGATACTGTCGGGGTGGGGAAGGGGTCATGACCTAATGGATGAAAGTCACAATGGTCTGGTCTCTGGCACTGAGTCTGCCTCGGTGACTCAGACGGGAAGGAGGGAGAAGAGGAATATTGTGGTGATAGGGGATTTGTTAGTTAGTGGAATAGACAGGAGGTTCTTTGGGCAAGAATGAGATTCCCCAGGTGGTATGTTGCCTCCCAGGTGTCAATATCCAGGATATCTTGGATTGAGTCCTGAGCATTCTTAAGTGGGAGGGTGAGCAGCCAGAAGTTGTGGTCCATTAGGTACCAATGACATGGGTAGGATAAGTGATGAGGTTCTACATAGTGAGTTCAGGGAGTTAGGTGCTAAGATATAGGGAAGGACCTCCTGGGTTGTGATCTCTATTGTTACACACACCACGTGCTAGTGAGGCCAGAACTAGGAAGATTATACAGTTCAATACGTGGAGCTGGTGTAGGAGGGAGGGCGTAAGATTTTTTGACCATTGGGTTCTCTTCTAGGGAAAGTGGGACATGTATAGAAGGGACGTTTACACCTGAAATGGGGGGGAACTAACATCCTAATGGGAAGGTTTGTTAAATCTGCATGGTGGGGTTTAAGCTAGGTTTGCAGGAGGATGAGAACCAGAGTGCCAGAACAGTTAGTGGAGAGGGCGTGGAGGCAGATGTCGGTAAGACTTCAGACAAAGTTAGGAATCAAAAGGTTAAGCATGGTGTGACCAGTGTCCTGAGCTGCCTTTAGTCTCCATCTAAATGTGCAATGTGCAATTTATAATTATGTACAACAGGACAGTCAATGTAACAGAGAAATACAATTGTATCAGTGTGAATTAATCAGTCTGATGGCCTGGTGGAAGAAGCTGTTTCAGAGGCTTCTGGTTTTTATGTAGCGGTACCATTTCCCAGATGGTAGCAGCTGGAACAGTTTGTGGTTGGGGTGAATCAGGTCCCCAGTGATCCCTCGGGCCCTTTTTACACACTTGTCTTTGTCAACGTCCTGAATAGTGGTATCGTAGGAAAGTCGGATAGTAGTGTTGAAGATGAGATAGATGGTTTACAAACAGAGACGATGTGTAGTGAGGAGAGGCTGTTGACAGGGCAAAATGGCCGCCAACCAGATGAGTTGCAATGTAAGTGTGAACAAAACTGAATACAGATGTTGTACCTGAATGCACACACTATACAGAATGAGGTAGATGAGCATCCAGCACAGCTGCAGGTTGGCAGGTATGATGTTGTGGGCATCACTAAATCATGGCTAAAAGAAGACTATGGCTGGGAGTTTAACGTCCAAGGATATACACTGTATCAAAAGGACAGGCAGGAAGGCAGAGGGGGCGGCATTGCTCTGTTGATAAAATATGAAATCAAATCATTAGAAAGAGTTGGCATAGGGTCGGAAGGTGTTGTGTCATTGTGAATAGAGCTGAGGAACTGCAAGGGTAAAAAAGTTACTGATGGGAGTTGTATACAGACCCCCAAACAGTAATAATGATGTGGGCTACAAATTACAACAGAAGATAGAATATGTACGCCAAAAGGACAATGTTACAATAGTCATAGGAGACTTAAATATGCAGGTAGATTGGGAAAATCAGGATGGTGCTGGATTACAGAAGGGGGGATTTCTAGAGTGGTTATAAAATGGCTTTTTAAAGAAGCTCGTGGTTGAGCCCACTAAAGGATCAGCTATTCTGGATTGGATGTTGTGTAGTGAATCAGCATTGATTAGAGAGCTTAAGAAGGAGAAGGAAAATTTGCGAAGAAGAATTTAAAGTCAGATGTATCAGTATTACAGTGGAGTAAACAGAATTACAGAGGCATGAGAGGAGATTAGGCCAGAATTGTTTGGAAAAGAATATTGACGGATGAAAGCACAGCAGCAATGGCTGTAATTTCTGGAAGCAATTAGGAAGGCAAAGGATACATATATATCCTAAAGAGGAAGAAGTAATCTAAAGGAAAAATGACACACATGCACAATTAACAAGAGAAATCAAAGCCAACATAAAAGCCAAAGAGAGGGCATATAATAGAGCAAAAATTAGTGCTGAGTTAAAGAACTGGGAAGTATTTAAAAACCAACAGAAGGCACCAAAAAAAGTCATAAAGAAGGAAGAGATGTGTTACAAAGGTAGGCTAGCCAATAATATTAAAGAGGATACCAAAGGTTTCTTCAGCTGTATAAAGTGAACAAGAGAGGGGAAAGTAGATATTAAACTACTGGAAATCGATGCTGGAAAGTAGTAATAGAGGACAATGAAATGGCGGAAGAACTGAATAAACATTTTGCCTCAGTCATTACTGTGGATGACAGGTGCAGTATGGTGGAAGGGCATGAAATGTGTGAAGTTACCATAACTAGAAAGGTCTGAATGTAGATAAGTCAGCTAGACCAGATAGTGTACACCCCAGAGTTCTGAATGAGGAGACTGAAGAGATTGTGGAGGCATTAGTAATGATTTTTCAAGAATCACTAGATTCTGGAATGATTCTGCAAGACTGCAAAATTGCAAATGCCACTTCACTCTTCATGAAGGGAGTAATGTAGTAGAAAGGAAACTATAGGCTAGCTAGTCTGACCGTAGTTAGAAAAATATTGGAGTTGATTATTAAGAATGAGGTCTCAGAGTACTTGGTGTCACATGATAAAATAGGCCATAGTCAGCATAGTTTCCTCAAGGGAAAATCTTCCTTGACAAATCTGTTGAAATTCTTTGAAGAAGTGACAACTAGGATAGACAAAGGGCACTTGATTAATATTGTGTACTTGGATTTTCAGAAGGTCTTTGATAAGGTGCCACAAATGAGTCTGAATAACAAACTATGAACCCATAGTATTACAGGAAAGATTTTAGCATGGATAAAATAGGCTTATTGGCAGGAGGCAAAGAGTGGGAATAAAGAGAACCTTTTCTAACTGGCTGCCAGTGACTAGTGGTGTTCCACAGGCATCTAAGTTGGGACCAATTCTTTTTAGATTATATGGCAATGATTTGGATAATAGAGGCTTTGTTGCAAAGTTTGCAAACAATTTGAAGATAGGTGCAGGGGCAGGTAATTTTGAGAAAGCAGAAAGGTTACAGAAGGACTTAGATAAGGAGAATGGACAAATAAATGGCAGATGGAATATAGTGTTGGGAAGTGTATAGTCATGCACTTTGGTAGATGAAATGAAAGGGTTAAATATTTTCTAAATGCAGAGAAAATTAAAAAAAAACTGAGGTGCAAAGGGACTTGGGAGTCTTTGTGCAGGATTCCCTAAAGGTTAATTAAGGCTGAGTCTGGTGAGGAAGACAAGTTCAACATTCGTATTCATTTCAAGAGGGCTAGAAAATAAAATCGAAACTGTAATGTTGAAACATTACAAAGCACTAGTCTGTTCTCACTTGGTGTATTGTGTGAAGGTTTGGATTTATCTTAGAAAGGATGTGCTGAAACTGGAGAGGGTTCAAAGGAGGTTCACAGAAATGACTCCAGGATTGAATGGCTTGTCATGAAGAGTGTTTGATGGCTCTGGGCCTGTATTCACTGGAATTCAGAAGAATGAGGGGTAATGTCATTGAAACTTTTCAAATGGTATAAAGTCTTGATGGAGTGGATGTGGAGAGGATATATCCTATGATGGGAGAGTCTAAGACCACAGGACATAAGCTGCAGAAGGGTGTCCTTTTAGAATGGAAATGACAAGGAATATCTTTAACCAGAGCGTGGTGAGCCTGTTGAATTATTTGCCATGGTCAGCTGTGGAGGCCAAGTCTTCATGTATATTTAAGGCAATAGTTGGTTGATTCTTGATTGAGCAGGGCATGAAGGGATATGGGGAGAAGACTGGGGCTGAGAGGAAAATTGGATCAGCCCTGATGAAATGTCAGAGCTGTCTTGATGGGCTAAATGGCCTAATTCTGCTCCTATATCTTATGAGGCGCTGTTGAAAGACAACTACGCCCATCATCAAAGACCCCCACAACATAGTCCCTGTTTTCTTCTCACTGCTGCCATCAGGAAGAAGGTATAGGAGCCTCAGAACCCACACCACCTAGTTCAGGAATAGTTATTACCCCTCAGCCAGCAGGCCCTTGAGTATGTGGAGTACTTCTCTCACCCAATCACTGAACTGTTCACAACCTATGAGCTCACGTTCAAGGACTCTTCATCTCATGTTTTCAATATTTATTGCTAATTTATTTATTGTTATTATTTCCTTTTTCTCTTTTGTATTTGCACTGTTTCTTGCCTTTTGCACCAAGGCTACTTGTCCGTCCTGTTGGGCACTGTCTATAATTGATTCTGTTATGTTTCTTGGATTTACTAAGAATGCCTGCAAGAAATCAAATCTTAGGGCTGTATGTGGTGAAGTATATAGTATGTGCTTTCATAATAAGTTTACTTTGAACTTTGAAATTGATTCATGTAAACAGCCCTTTAATTACCTAATGATCTGGATGTTCATTGTTTCAAAGATCACAACTAATAAATATAGAGGATAGCCTTTAGTTACTTCCACTCTTATGTTTGCTAATTTTAGCTGGGACAATATTGAGGCATTTGCTCAGCTATCTTTATGAAAGGCACAACGATATTTCTGTTCCAAAAGTTTTCTAGGCTTCTGTTAAGAATATATCAGTTCTCATTCCATTGATGATGTCTATACTACACATGAATGTGGGTCAGGTAAGTGCAGGAGTAGACTTGCCTATGATGTTTCTGAACAGTCACGTAGTGTGCCAACATCCATTCCAGTTCATAATTGAAAAGCAACAACTTTGCTCACACACAGGAAGGTCGTTGGCACTAGGGAACTCTATTTATTCAGAGATACTGCACAGTAATAGGCTTTTCTAGCCCAATGAGCCTGTGCTGCCCACTTACACCAATGTGACCAATTAACTGTACACCTTTGAAATATGGGAATCAACCGGAGCACCCAGAGGAAACCCAGGCAGTCACAGGGAGAATGTACAAACTCCTTACAGACAGTAGCAGAATTGATCCTGGGTTGCTAGCACATTAAACTATGCTACTGTGCTGCCCAAGTAAAGAGAGGAGAGAAGAGAAAGGTTTCAAGGAGAACCAGGGTAAAACTATGACATTTTCATCAATGCCAATGTCTTGTCATATAGATAGCAGTAAAAATTGGTAGCTATTCAGCAAATTAGTTTCATATGTTCCTATTATATATTATATTATATCCATTAAAAAAATATATCTTTAATGGGGAGCAATCAATGTTGTGATCACTGCTGTAGGTTTCTCTCCCACCCGCACTTGTCCGGTTCTTCAATTTATCAGGAAGGTCATTTAGCACCAGACAGCTTCACTGAAAACACTTGCTCCAAACCCAACAACCCTTATATAATTACTCACACTTTTAGCAGGTTGATCCAGGACAATTAGAAATATAGAAACATAGAAAACTTACAGCCCAATATAGGCCCTTCAGCTCACAAAGCAGTGCTGAACATATCCTTACCTGAGAAATTACCTAGGGTTACCCATAGCCCTCTATTTTTCTGAGCTCCATATACCTGTCCAGGAGTCCCTTAAGAGACCTTATCGTATCTGCCTCCACCACCGTCACTGGCAGCTCATTCCATGCACTCACCACTCTCTGAGTAAAAAAACTTACCCCTGACATTTCCTATGTACCTACTTCAAGCACCTTAAAACTGTGCCCTCTCGTGTTAGCCATTTCAGCCTTGGGGAAAAGCCTCTGACTATCCACATGTCAATGCCCCTTATCATCTTATACACCTCTATCAGGTCACCTCTCATCCTCCGTCGCTCCAAGGAGAAAAGGCCGAGTTCACTCAACCTATTTTCATAAGGCGTGCTCCCCAATCCAGGCAACATTTTGTAAATCTCCTCTGCGCCCCTCCTATGGTTTCCACATCCTTCCTGTAGTGAGGTGACCAGAACTGAGCACAGTACTCCAAGTGGGGTCTCACCAGGGTCCTATATAGCTGCAACATTACCTCTTGGCATCTAAACTCAATCCACAGAATTCTTAACCACAGTCAACCTGTGCAGCAGCCTTGAATATCCTATTGACTCAGACCTCAAGATCCTTCTCTTCCTCCAAACTGCCAAGAGTCTTACCATTAATACTATATTCTGTCATCTTATTTGACCTACCAAAATGAACACACTTACCTGGGTTGAACTTCATCCGCCATTTCTCAGCCCAGTTTTGCATCCTATCAATGTCCCACTGTAACCTCTGACAGCCCTCAACACTATCCACAACACCCCGAACTTTTGTGTCATCAGCAAATTTACTAACCCAACCCTCTACTTCTTCATCCAGGTCATTAATGAAAATCACGAAGAACAGGGGTCCCAGAACAGATCCCTGAGGCACACCACTGGTGACTGACTATTTAAGTTGACTATTAAGCAATTAAGACCCCGCATCAAAAAACTTCTCCACAACGGAACTAAAGAGACAGCACATTATGTTGACTTTTAGGGCATCGATTGCCAATTCAAAAGATTCTGTTTTCTTTTTAAAAGTTAAATCTTCTTCATTGAAATAATGAGTGAAGTGCTGCTGGTGAACATGCCCAACACCCAGGAAGTGGAATAAGAGATTATTAAATAATCCATATAGAATGATGATCAGGCAGATGTACTAGAAAAGTTTACTAAAGGGGTAATTGTAAAAGATAAACAGAATATCAGGAAAATACCATATTTTCCTTTATTTGTCCCTGTACCAGATAAACAAAATCCTACTTCTCTGCAGCTGATCTTCCAATGTGATCTCCTGGCTCTCAGCACATACCACATCGATAGGTCTTATAGTACCTGGTGTCATTATTGAAATAGCTGATCCCTGGACAAGTCTAAGGTCAGATCTTGTAAGAACTTCAGTTTCATAGCTGGGCTTGCCATTGATTTCAGCCACTGTGAAGTTTCCTGAAGAGAATCCTAATTCACTTTACCAGGAAAGACTGGCATAAAAATAGGAACCCATTCATTTGAATAATATTGACATCCCTCTGGAGAAAGATAAGTGCAGTTAATTGCTCTAGTTACATTACATTATTTATTTAAATCTACTTCAATATTTTAAAGTATATTTCACTGAGTTATAGGGACAGGCTTGAATATGTTATGACTTTATTTCCTGGAGTGTAGGAGAATGTGGAGAGATTTGATAGTGTAATACAAAATTATGAGGGGTCTAGATAGGGCAGATGCCAGCAGATATTCCCACTGAGGCTGGTGAAACTAGAACTAGAGGTTAAGACTGAAATGTAAAATATTTAAGGGAAACCAGAGGGAAAAATATTCTGACGAGGCTAAGGCTATTGGTGAGAGTTTAAACTAGAATTGCTGAGGTGTGGGAACCGAGCTGAAGAGATGGAGGAAGAGGCAGTTAGCTTACAAATAGAGAAAGCTTGCAAACAGTGCGAGAGGGAGGCAGGTGATGGACAAGGGACTTGCTCGGACCAACAGTTTGAGATGGGTCAATTTTAATGCAAGGAGTATTGTGAACAAAGCAGATGAGCTTAGAGTGTGGATCAGCACTTGGAGCTATGATGTTGTGCCGTTACAGAGACTTGGATGGCTTAGGGGCAGGAATGGTTACTTTGAGGCTTTAGATGTTCCAGAAAGGACAGGGAGAGAGATAAAAGAGGTGGGGGCAGAGCACTGTTGATCAGAGATAGTGTCACAGCTGCAGAAAAGGAGGAAGACATAGAGGGATTGTCTACAGAGTCTCTGTGGGTGAAAGTTTGGAACAGGAAGGGGCTAATAACTTTACTGGGTGTTTTGTATAGACCACTCAATAGTAACAGGGACATCGAGGATCAGATAGGAAGACAGATTCTGGAAAGGTGTAATATTAATGTGGTGGGAGATTTTAATTTCCCAGATATTGATTGGCATGTCCCTAGAGTGAGGGGTTTAGATGGGGTGGAGTTTGTTAGGTGTGTTCAAGAAGGTTTCTTGACACAATATGTAGATAAGCCTACTAGAGGAGAGGCTGTACTTGATCTGGTATTGGAAAATGAACCTGGTCAGGTGTCAGATCTCTCAGTGGGAGAG
This sequence comes from Hypanus sabinus, assembly GCF_030144855.1. NCBI lineage: Eukaryota > Metazoa > Chordata > Chondrichthyes > Myliobatiformes > Dasyatidae > Hypanus > Hypanus sabinus. The sequence continues at coordinate 99,616,282 of NC_082711.1, forward strand.
TATTTCGGAGATAGTGATCACTATTCTATCTCTTTAGTATTGGAGAGGGGTAGGAACAGACAAGTTAGGAAAGCATTTAATTGGAGTAAGGGAAAATATGAGGCTATTAGGCAAGAACTTGGAAGCATAAATTGGGAACAAATGTTCTCAGGAAAATGTTCAGGCGATACTTGCATGGAGTTCTGCATAGATACATTCCAATGAGACAGGGAAAGACTTAGGGTACAGGAACCATGGTGCACAAAAGCTGTTGTAAATCTAGACAAGAGGAAAAGAAGCGCTTAAGAAAGGTTCAATAAGCTAGGTAATGATAGAGATTTAGAAGGTTATAAGGCTAGCAGGAAGGAGCTTATGAAAGAAGTTATGAGATCCTGAAAGGGCCATAAGAAGGCCTTGGCGGGCAACATTAAGGAAAACCCCAAGGCATTCTACAAGTAAGTGAAGAGCAAGAGGATAAGATATGAGCGAATAGGACCAATCAAGTGTGACAGTGGAAAAGTGTGTATGGAACCAGAGGAGATAACAGAGGTCCTTAATGAGTACTTTGCTTCAGTATTCACTACGGAAAAGGATCTTGCGATTGTCGATTTGACTCACAGCAGACTAAAAGCTTGAGCATGTAGATATTAAGAAAGAGGATGTGCTGGAGCTTCTGGAACGCATCAAGTTGGATAAGTCATCGGAACTGGACAAGATGTACCCCAGACTACTGTAGGAGGTGAGGGAGGAGATTGCTGAGCCTCTGGCGATGATCTTTGCTTCATCAATTGGGACGGGAGAGGTTCCGGAGGATTAGAGGGTTGCAGATATTGTTCCATTATTCAAGAAAGGGAGTAAAGATAGATCATGAAATTATAGACCAGTGAGCCCTTACCTCAGTGGTTGGTAAATTGATGGAGAAGATCCTGAGAGGCAGTATTTATAAACATTTGGAGAGGCATAATATGATTAGGAATAGTCAGCATCGCTTTGTTCAAAGGCAGGTTGTGCCTAACAAGCCTGACTGAATTTTTTGAGGTTGTGACTAAATACATTGATGAAGGTAGAGCAGTAGATGTAGTGTATATGGATTTCAGCAAGGCATTTGACAAGATAGCCCATGCAAGGCTTAGTGAGATAATAAGGAGGCATGGGATCCAAGGGGACCTTGCTTTGTGGATGGAGAACTGGTCGGCCCACAGAAAGCAAAGAGTGGTTGTAGATAGGTCATGTTCTGCATGGAGGTCAATGACCAGTGGTGTGCCTCAGGGATCTGTTCTGGGACCCCCTACTCTTCGTGATTTTTGTAAGTGACCAGGATGAGGAAGTGAAGGGATGGGTTTGTAAATTTGCTGATGACACAAAGATTGGAGGTGTTGTGGATAGTGTGGCGGGCTGTCAGAGGTTACAGCGGGACATTGATAGGATGCAAAACTGGGCTGAGAAGTGGCAGATGGAGTTCAACCCAGGTAAGTGTGAGGTGGTTCATTTCGGTAGGTCAAATATGATGACCGAATATAGCATTAATGGTAAGACTCTTGGCAGTGTAGAGGTTCTGAGGGATCTTGGGGTCCGAGTCCATAGGAAGCTCAAAGCAGCTGCACAGGTTGACTCTGTGGTTAAGAAAGCATACAGTGCATTGACCTTCATCAATTGTAGGATTGGGTTTAGGAGCTGAGAGGTAATGTTGCAGCTATATAGGACCCTGGTCAGACCCCACTTGGAGTACTGTGCTCAGTTCTGGTCACTTCACTACAGGAAGGATGTGGAAACCATAGAAAGGGTGCAGAGATTTACAAGGATGTTGCCTGGATTGGGGAGCATGCCTTATGAGAATAGGTTGAGTGAACTTGTCCTTTTCTCCTTGGAGTGACGGAGGATGAGAGGTGACCTGATAGAGGTGTATAAGATGATGAGAGGCATTGATCATGTGGATAGTCAGAGGCTTTTTCCCAGGGCTGAAATGACTAGCATGAGAGGGCACAATTTTAAGGTGCTTAGAAGTAGGTACAGAGGAGATGTCAGGGAAGATTTTTATGCAGAGATTGGTGAGTGCGTGGAATGGGCTGCCAGCAATGGTGGTGGAGGCGGATACAATAGGATATTTTAAGAGACTCCTGGATAGGTACATGGAGCTCAGAAAAATAGAGGGCTATGGGTAACCCTAGGTAATTTCTAATGTAAGGACATGTTCGGCACAGCTTTGTGGGCTGAAGGGCCTGTATTGTGCTGTAGGTTTTTTAATGTTTCTATGTTTCTAAAACATGAGGTAATGGGACTAGTAAGAGTAACAGTTCAGCACAGACTAGATAGCCCATCTACTCTGTGCTAAACTCTTATACTGTCTCGTCCCAAAGACTTGCACCTGGACAATAGCTCTCCATAACCCTCCCATTCACGTACTTATCCAAACTTGCATGCAACAGCATTGAATTATGGAATGTACTGGAGATCAGATATATCTGAAACCTGCCTCACCATTGAGTCCAGGGCTCTTCCTATTAATGGTTTTGATAACCTACCTTAAAGGTAAAAGAATACCTCAGAATGTTCTATATTTTCACTGTTTTCTTTTTAATTAATTAAAGATGTTCAATTAAATTTTAAATGAAATGATTACATTAATTTTAAATCCACTCCAATTGTTTTTATAAGTTCTTGATAATAAGAGGCATATAAAACAGCTATCAGGTTTACTAGCATGAACCTTCAAAGAGCATCAGGAACCCAGGATGCACCTCCTCATTCTTGGTTGGCCACCAATCACATTTTGTTTTGCCTCATAGTATGGCTAAGCAATGAGGCCTGGAGATGTTCAGCAGCTGGATGACTGATGTCGTGCAGAGTGACTATCAGAGGCAGGTCAGATCAAATATAATCTGGTCTAATATTTTTGATTCATTTTTAGTGCTTAAGTCTGTGATAAATATTAAATAAATTGTTTCATAATTTGTTTTAAGGTTTCTAAGTACTTGTGAATAACAAATGCACTAAGGTGGACAGCTTTGACAGCTGTTGAGCCTGGAGTAGAGCCTTGCCTGCTGCCACAGCTAATCTATGAGTGCAGCACAGCTGGGGCGAATCCTAATGTCATGCTCTGCTGGGACCTTCTTTCCCAATGGAAGACTACATTCGCGGTCAAGCTGCAGCACTGGCATGGTCCAGCACAACAGAAGAGATGCCCAAATATTATAACTGCTAAGCCCTACAAACTTCCTGATTGCCTGATTTTAAATGTGCCTCTTTATCACTGTGCTTGAGTGAACATGAGAAGTTTAACATTTGATGTTAATAGTATTTGAAGTAATATATTAGTATTTTAACCATCTTTAGTCACCAGTTCCATTAGTAAAGTTATGTGCTTTTTCTTCATATGCTTACATTTAATATTGTGCTTTCACCCATAATTAAATGTAAACTTTTTCCCAAGGTGACATTTGTTTAGTATGCTTCATTGTTTGGAACAAAAACTAAATGAAGTATTTCTTCAGGTGCAACGGCCAGTACGGAGGTGAAACAGAAGCTACAGGAGTTCCTGTTGAGCAAGTCAGCCAAAGAGACTCCAGTGAGTGGACAGAGTCATTCTGTCTCACAGCACCCCAAGCTCTGGTACCTGTAAGTATCATCATACAGCAAATAGCAAGCAAGTCTTACAACAAAACTTCATGTAATGACTATATTAAATTGCAAGAAAGTGATTTCATTTGCTCTTTATTCATTATTTTCCATCTTTTGCCTGTGCTTCATTTGACCAAAACCTGACATTTGTTCCACTAGAGCAGATTGACTAATAATGTGAGAGTGAATAAGTTATTTTAATTAAAAGAAAGAGATAAAAATCTGTTATATAATTGACACTTTTTCAACATTCCTTAATGAGACAGAATTTGTATTTAAACTGTGTGATATCTCTAAGGATGTCACAATATCTTCCATTATGATGAATTAATTTGAAGAAACTGTAGTTAAATGTGTTATGTGCACTGTGAAATCTAATTCAATATGAAAGAAATTAATCTCTTTAATGTTGAGAAAGGAATGTTGCTCAGGACAACCCTTTGATGCCATTGCAAAATATATAAAAGAATATCGGCTGTCAGTTGTTGCTTTTTGGGTTCATTTTCTTTTGTGGAACTGAGGTACAGAGGTGAGTAAAACTGTCATCTTATATCACAAACGAGAGAAAATCTGCAGATGCTGGAAATTCGAGTCAACATTTTGGGCCAAGGCGTTTCGGCAGACTGGAGGAAAAAAAGGCTGAGGAGTGGATTTTAAAATGGGGGGAGGGGTGAGAGAAACATCAGGTGAAAGGAAACGTCAGCTGTACTTTTTTCCATAGATGCTGCCTAGTCTGCTGAGTTCCTCCAGCACTTTGTGTGTGTGTGTGTGTGTGGGTTGCTAACATCTTATATTCTTGTTTGTGTTTAGTGGAGGTTGTGTGAGATATTTCGGACTCAGGATCAGGATTAATACCATTGATTTATATGATGTGAAATTCTTTGTTTCCTAGAGCAGTACAATGCAAAGACAAAAATTTACTATAAATTGCAAAATAAAACCATAATCAAAAAATGATAGTAGTAAGGTAGTGTTCATTGGTTCATGAACTGTTCAGATGTCTGATGGAAGGGTAGAAGCTACTTCTGAGTGGTTGAATGTAGGTATTCAAGCTCCTGCACCTTCTTCCCGATGAGAATAACCAGAAGGTGGGAGAAGATAATACTTCTGATAACATAATTTCAGTATGGCAGTGAGGACTCCATTAAATAATAAAGAAGACTTCTATTGGTTGAATCAGGATGACACTTACTTCCTATTTCAGTATCGCAAAACTATCCCACTTCACTGGACTCATTTAAGAAAAAGTCATATTCCACTTGCTTTACAGGGTCATCTCCAGTTGATCTTATAATGTCAGTTTCTGATGCTGATGTCCGGGCATCTTTCAAGAAGGTGAATTCCTGATAGGTAACTCAACCAGACAGTGTACATGGCCAGGTACTGAACATCTGTGCAGACCGACTGCCTGGAGTATCTACAGACAAATTCAAACTCTCCCTCCTATGGTCTGACATTCCAGTTTGCTCTGAAAAGGCATCAATTGTACTGGTGCCCAAGAAGAGCGTGATGACCTGCCTCAATGACTGCCATCCCATACCGCTTACAGCTACTATAAGGAAGTGCTTTGAGAGGTTGGTTATGTTGCAAATCAGCTCCTTCATCAGAGATGACCTGGATCTGCTCCAATTTGCATATTGCTATATCAGGTCAACAGCAGATATGATTTTTCTGGCTCTACGCTCTACTCTAGATCACCTGGCCAATGGAAACTCATACATCAGGCTTCAGTCCATTGACTGCAACTCAATGTTTATCACAATCACTGTGTCCAAAATAATCACCGAACTTCAAGGTCTGGACATCTGTACCTCCTTCTGCAACTGGATGGTCAATTTCCCCATCAGTGGAATTTTAGACAGTTAGAAAACTCTTAACAATCTTTTATAGATATACTGTTAAAACTATCCTGACTGACCATAAGATAAGATAGAGGAGCAGAAGTAGGCAATTCGGCCCATCGAGTCTGCTCTGCCATTCAGTCATGTGCTGATCCAATTCTTCCAGTCATCCCCACTCCCCTGCTTTCACCCCATACCCTTTGATGCCTTGGCTAATCAAGAACCTATCTGGTTGTATCATGGTCTGTTAGGGCAAGTCGGCTATGCAGAAGTCTAAGAAGCTGAAGAGATTACTGGAGTCTAGTCCAATGGGCTGACCTTTTCCCACCATTCGGTAGTATCTAAAGGAGGGACTGTCACTAGAAGACACCATGCATCATCAGAAGATCTCTACCATCTGGCCTATGCCATCGCTTTGCAGCTACCATCCAGGAGGTAGAGAAGCCTAAAGTCCCACATCATCAGATTCGGCTACTTCCATTCATCTATTCACTTCTTGAACCAGCTGGCAAAACTGTAATAGACAATAGACAATAGACAATAGGTGCAGAAGTAGACCATTCGGCTCCTTGAGTCTGCACCGCCATTCTGAGATCATGGCTGATCATTCACTATCTATACCCAGTCCCTGCCTTGTCCCCATATCTTGACAGTTTATACCCCTTGGTTCTGTTCCTTCCCACCTACATCGAAGACACTTGACTAGCTCCCAATCTCTTGAACAACTTTCAGTTCCTGGCCCCGTCCGCTTCATTTTCACATTGGATAACTGGTTCCTATTCACTTCTATCCTCCATCAAGAAGGTCTTAAATCTTTCTGCTTCTTTTGAGGCAAAGGACCTAACCAGTTCCCCTCCACTACCACTAATTTGCATATGGTAGAACTGGTCCTCACACTCAACAATTTCTATTTTGATTCCTCACATTTTCTCCAAGCCCAAGGTGTAGTCATGTGTACCCACATGCGAACCAGCAATGCCTGCTTGTTCATTGGCAATGTGAGCAGTCCATGCTACAAGCCTTCACTGATAATGCTCCCAAATTCTTTGTGTGCTGCTTCACATTGAGCACTGCACTGGTCCTTTAAGCATCCATGCTGAGTTCCTTAATTTCATCAACTTTGCCTCCAACTTCCACCCTGCCCTCAAATTCACATGTCCATTTCTGACTCCTCTCTCGATCTCCCTTTTTTTTATCTCTGTCTCCATCTCTGTAGACAGACTGATTTTCTCACGGATGTCTTGACTATAATTATTTCCACCCTGTCTCCTGTAAAGATGCCATTCCCTTGTTTCAGTTCCTCACTTTCCACCTCACCTGTTCTCAGAATGAGGCTCTCCTTTCCAGAACATCAATGATGTCCTCCTTTTTCAAAGGAATTGGTTTCCCTTCCTTCACCATTCCTCACCCACATCTACTCCATTTCCCAGACATCCATCCTCAACTTATTTTCCTGCTGCCTTAACAGGGATAGAGCTTCTCTTGTCCTCACCTCTCACCCATGAGTCTTCGCATTCAGCACATCATTCTTTGCAATTTCTGCCACCTTGAACAGAACCCTCCCACCAAACACATCTTTACCTTCCCCTCGACTCTCACCTCTCTGCTTTCCACAGGGATTATTCTCTCCATGATTCCTTTGTCCATCCATCCCTCCCCACTGATCTTCCTACTGGCACTTATCCCTGGAAGTGGAAGAAGTGTTACATCTGCCCATTCATCTCCTCCCTCAGAGCCCCAAACAGTCCTTCCAGGTGAGACAACTCTACCTTTAAGCCTGTCAGGGTCAATCTGCTGTATCCGGTGCTCCCATCGCTGGCTCCTCTATATCGGTAAGACTTGACCTAGACTGGGAGACCGCTTTGTCTAACACCTTCGCTGTATCTGCAAGAAACAGGATTTCCTGTTGACCAACCATTTTACTTCCAATCCTCATCCCCACTCCGATTTGTCAGTCCTTGGCCGTCTCTTTAACCATGATGAGGCTACTATCTGGTTGGAAGAGCAGCACTTCATACTCAATTTCTAATTTCCAATAATTTCTCCTCCTCCCCCTTCTTTCTTCTTCCATTCCCCTTCTGGATCCCCTCTTGCCTCTGCTCTTCACTTTTCATCTGTCTATCACCTCCCTGTGATGCCCCTTCTCCTTCCTTTCCTCCCATGGCCCACTCTCTTTTCCTCTCAGATTCCTTCTCTTTAGTCTATCTATCACCTCCCAGCTTTTCACTTCACCCCCTTTTCCCTACAAACCTACCTTTCTCCTCACTTGGCTTCACCTTCTAGCTTGTACTCCCTCCCATCATCACACCTTCTTTACCCTTCCTTTCCGGTCCTGACAAAGGGTCGCAGCCTAAAATGATTGTTCTGCACCTGTCTGATGCTGCCTGACTTGCTGACTTCTTCCAGTATTTTGTCTACATCACTACAGTTTAGCAACTCTGTGTCCAGTTTGATCACTTTGCATTGAAAGGAATCATTTTTTGTTTTAATTGTTTCTTTCTTAAAAGTTGTATGTAATTTTATTTTATTTTATTTTATCGTGAATATTGCTTATACGATGCTTTGTGACTGTAATTCTGCTGCAAGGACGTTTTTCACTGCAGCTGTGCATACATGTACTTGTGAATATAACAATAAACTCGATTTTAATATTGACCAATGCAACTTAGTGCTAAATCATTCTACGTCTAAATTTTCCTTTGCTTTTGGTTCTCAAAAGCATTCCCTTTAGGAAGGGTGTGCTTTCATCAGGTGGCAAGTTAAAATTGATAACATTTAACACTAAACTCTGAACCATCTCAAACTTACCCATTGTTGTATTTTAGTAGGAGCAGGGTGGGAAGTCCAGTGCAGAGCCCCACAATCTTAGGAATAGAGAGAGTTGAAGGGTACAAGCATGCAGCACAGTTGTGTGCCTGGATTGATAGTCAGTGAGGAGGAGGCGAGGTTTTTGATTCATACTAATTGTGATATCCCAGTGAGGAAGTCGAGGATCGGTGCAGTGAGGTATAGAAGCCCAGGACTTGGAGACTGATGGTAGGTTTGGAGGAGAAAGGGGTGTTGTACACCGAGCTATGAACAACAGCTTGACATATACCCTCAGTGGTCATTTTATTAGGTGCATCATGTAGCTAATAAAGTGGCCCCTGAGTGTTTGTTTGTGGTCTACTGCTGTTGTAACCCATCAGCTTAAGGTTTGACGTGCTCTTCTCCGCACTAATATTTTAGTGTGGTTATTTGAGTTACTGTTGCCTTCCTGTCAGCTTGAGCTAGTCTAGCCATTCTCCTCTGACCTCTCTCATTAACTGCCAGTCGCTGGATGTTTTTTGTTTCTTGCACCAATCTCTGCAAACTTTAGATACTGCTGTACTGGAAATCAGCAGTTTCTAAGGTACTCAAACCACCGTGTCTGGCACCAGCAATTATTCCATGGTCAAATTCTTTTAAATCACATTTCTTCCAAATTTTGATGTTTGGCCTGAGCAACAACTGAACCTCTTGACCATGCCTGTATGCTTTTATGCATTGAGTTCTTGCCACATTGTTGGCTAATTAGAAATTTCCAGTAATGAGCAGTGTACAGGTGGACCTAAAAAAGTGGCTAGTGAGCGTATGCTACAGTTGTCCAAGACAGAAGTAAAAGCCAACGAAATAACATCTGTTGTAGACAGGAGCTGATATGAAGCAATGGCCACCTCTTGAAGCATTTCATTAATCTGAATGTAATAATTAAGATGGTAGTAATTGAGATAGGTCATCCTGCTGCTCTTGGGTATTGGTACAAGTGATACTATCCTGAAGCAGGTGGGAGCCTCAGACTGCAGAAGTGAGTGGTTGAAGATGTTCTGAACACTCCACTCAGCTGGTCAACAGAGGTCCTTATATTCAACCAGGTATGCCATCACGCCCTGACACCTTGCAAGGGTTCACTGTCCTGAGAATGTTCTATCTTTAGCCTCTAAGTCTGAGATCACAGCATCATCCGGTGGTGTGTGGACTTGTGCAATAGGATCATTATTCTTTCTCCCAAAGTGTGTATAAAAGGCATTGGTGTCATCAGAAAATGATGTGTCATTGCTGATTCTGCCATTGGAATTCACCTATCAGGAGATGATAATGAGCAAACCCTGCCACAGCTATCATGGGCCCACTTGTATCTCTAGCTTCATCTAGAGTTCCCTCTTTGCTCGAGCAATAGCATTTCTGGGTCATACTTAGACTTGCAATGTTTGGATCAGTAGTCTTGACATATCTAGCCCTCAGCAGCCTGCTAATTTTCAGCTTCATCTTGGGCTTCTGGTTTGGGAATATCTGATATGTTTTTATAGGTGTTAATGGAGTTAGTGACTGCTGTGCATGCTCACTCAGATCAATCGATGAACCCATGAATATGGTCCAGTCAAATGATTCAGATTGATCCTTGCATGGGCTCCTTTGTCTCCTTGACCATTCCTTCATGGTCCTCTCTACTTATGCGCCATCTCTGCCTGTAAGCTGGAAATGGAAGCATGACCAGATGGTAAGATTTTCCAAAAGAATGTTCACAGTATACTGTCTGATCCCACCTAATTGAGATTTCTCCAGATCGCTGCCTCCATAACTTGAGACACTTGATATCTCTTCCACTAACCCTTCACTTCAGTCACCAGAACCTCCCCATAGCTTTATCCCTGACTTAGCAACTGCCAAAATTAAAAGTTTGTGAAAAGGGTCTCGATTTGTATGGTACCAGACCTCATCTTTGGACATTTCAAAGTTCAAATGGGTTGGTTCTCTGTGGGGTTCAGTCAGTCTTGCCATGACTGATATGCATACTTCAAATTCTAAATACAACAGGAGATAGAAAAGGCATGTCAAAAGGGCAATGTTACAATAGTCATGGGGCTTTTCAATATGCAGGTAGATTGGGAAAATCAGATTGGTGTTGGATTCCAAGAGAGGGTGCTTGTAGAATGCCTGAGAAATAGCTTTTTCGAGCAGCTTTGGTTGAGCACACTAGGGAAAATGAAATTCTGGATTGGGTGTTGTGTAATGAGCCAGATTTGGTTAGGGAGCTTAAAGTAAAGGAACCCTTAGGAGACAGTGATTATAATATGATAGAATTTACCCTGCAGCTTAACAGGGAAGAAATAAAGTCAGATGTATCAGGATTACAGTGGAGTAAAGGGAATTACAGAGGCATGGGAGAGGAGCTGATTGGAAGGGGACAGTACCAGGGACGATGGCAGAACACTAATGGCTGTAGCTTCTGGGAGTAAATTAGAAGACACAGCATAAATATATCCCAAATAAGAAGTTTTCTGAAGGTAGTATAGGCAACCATGGCTGACAAAGGAAGTCAAGGACAGCATAACTGAAAAGAGAGGGCATATAATATAGCAAAAATTAGTGGGAAGCTAGAGTTTTGGGAAGCTTTTAAAAACCAAAAGAAGGTAACTAATAGAGCAATAAAGAGAAAAGATGAAATAAGAAGGTAAGCTAGTTTTAGGCCATGTACTTTGATAGAAGGTGATTAGGTCATGCATTTTGGTAAAAGAACTAAAGGCTTAGACTGTTTTCTCAATGGGGAAAAATTCAAAAATCAGAGATATAAAGGGAGTCCGTGCACAAGATTCTCGAAAGGTTAGCTTGCAGGTTGAGTCAATGGTAAGGAAGGCAAATGCTATGCTAGCACTCATTTTGAGATGACTAGAATATAAAGCAAGGGTGTAGTGCTGAGGCTTTACAAGGCATTAGTCAGACCATATTTGGAGTATTGTGAGCTGGTTTGGGCCCATTACCTAAGAAAGATGTGCTGGCATTGGGGAGGCTCTAGAGCGGGGGTCGGCAACCTGCGGCTCCCGAGCCATTTGTGGCTCTTTCACCTCTGTGCTGCGGCTCCCTGTGGCTTTGGGAAATAATTGGTCAGTATTTAATTAAAATGTATTTTATGTTAGTTTGTTAGCTTTTGAAATGTAATTCTAAATTTGAAGATTATGGTGATCTTGTACAATCTAAGTGTGGCGACACATTTCCTCACAATTAGCCAGCATTCCGGCTAAGGGAGATAGCCTACGGGGGTTTGTGAGTACGCGTCTTTTGCAGCATCTGCGTCCATGGGGGCTGGGTTGAGGGAGGCTTAAAAGCAAGGCTGTTTAGTTCGAATAAAGTTATTCGACTGCAGTTTACTGACTGCGTGAGCACACCGCTACAACGTGTTTTTATCGCTATTAATATACGTCACCACTGCCAATACCTGACACCCGCCAGTGCGCGATTTCTTTAATTTTTCGATCCAAGGTAAGCCAACTATGGAGAATTCTAAAAAAAGAAAAGTGACTGAAGAAAACAGAACGTTTAATGATACGTGGACAGATTCATTTGCTTTCACTGTTGACGAGACTGGTTTACCGGTATGCTTAATATGCAATGAGAAACTAGCAAACAACAAAAAGTCAAATGTCGCAAGGCATTTCCAGAATAAACACGCAGCCTTTGCTCAAAAATATCCGGATGGAGATGAGAGAAAAAAAGCCGTTTCGGAACTGATGCGGAAGGTTGATCTGAGCAAAAATCATTTCCAGAAATGGATGAAGTCTGGAAAATCAACGACATACGCCAGTTATATTGCCGCTCAGGAAATAGTCAGGCACGGGAAGCAGTTTACAGATGGTGAATATATAAAAGAATCTTTCATTAAGATTTCAGAACATCTATTCACGGACTTTAAAAACAAGAGTGAAATTGTGCAGAAAATCAGGGATATGCCCCTCTCTGCAAAGACAGAACCATAAAAATGGCAGAAGACATCACAAGACAGCAAATTAAAGACATCAATTCAGCTGTGGCCTACTCGATTGCCTGTGACGAGTCTAAAGACAAAGGTGATATTGAACAAATAGCGTTGTTCTGCCGGTATGTAAACTCTGCCGGGCCACAGGAAGAACTGATTGAGTTGATACCTCTAAAAGACCAAACACGGGGGGAGGACATCTGTGAGGCTGTCTTGAATTGTTTAAGAGCCAAAGGAATAAAGACCACCCATCTGGTGTCAGTAGCTACTGATGGGGGCACCGAATATGACGGGAACGCACAAGGGAATTGTGGCTTTACTGCAGAAGTCGCTGGACAGAAAGCTGCTGACTTTTCACTGCATCTTGCACCAAGAGGCACTGTGCGCTCAAACATTTCCTCCGGAATGCACAGAAGTAATGGATGTTGTCATTCAGATTGTCAATAAAATAATGGCAAAAAGTTTAAATCACCGTCAATTCCGTTTGTTACTGGACGAGCTGGAAATTGCATATTCTGATCTCCTGCTGCACAACAAAGTCTGATGGTTGTCCAGGGGGGAGGTGCTGAAACACTTTGTCGCGTGTCTGGAAGAAGTGAAAACTTTCCTGGGCAGCAAAGGGCTCAACTTTCCTGAGCTGGAACAGCCAGAGTGGCTGGAAAAGCTACACTTCACGGTAGACATGACAGCGCACCTGAACACGCTGAACACAGCTCTTCAACGGGGTAAGGACGTACAGCCCTGCACATGTTGGAGGATGTTTTGGCATTCGAGCGCAAGTTGACGTTGCTTGCCAGAGATTTACAGAAAGGCACATTGTCTCACTTCCCCAATTTGAGAGAGTTCAAACAAGGTCACGACATGATAAATTCGGAGTATTTACATTCTGCAATCATCGCAATGCAAACATCGTTTGGGAAACGCTTCTGTGAGTTCAGAGAGGAAAAAAACACATTATCCTTCCCGGTCACTCCCCTAAGCATCGATCCATCCCTACTAAATACGACTGCATTGTCAGGTGTGAGTCAACCTGAACAAGTATGATAAATATTTTAATTGCCTATTATTTTACGTATATTCATATGTTTTCATTGTTCAGTGAAATAGTCCTTTTATTTTTCAGGTTGACAGCTGGCTGACGTTATTTTTGGTTTGCTGCTGGCGGCAAATTTAAGTTTGGCGTTTTTCATAAATACAAGAAGGACTCAATTAGACGTTGAGTATTTTACTTAAAAGTAACCTTCAACCCAACGTCTTTTTTTCGGAGTTCAAAATGTTTTTGTTGCATGCAGAAATGTAATTTCATTTTCTCTGCAGGAGTTCATCAATTTCATAAATGCAACACATTATAGTTTGTTTATACATAGCATAAAGGCAAAACAAAACGTTGTATGCAGTGTTATTTCATTTTAAATGTCAAGCGGGTTTTGCGGCTCCCAATGTTTTCTTTTCTGTGGGAAACGGGTCCAAGTAGCTCTTTCAGTGGTAAAGGTTGCTGACCCCTGCTCTAGAGGATACCCAAAAAAAAATGATCCTGGGAATGAAAGGGCTAAAGAGCACTAATGCTCTGTACTCACTGGGGTTTAGAAGAATGAGAGGGGATCTCATGGAAACCTATTGAATACCTATTATAATACCTATTATAGTGTGGATTATAGTGTGGATGTGGAGATGAAGTCTGCTACAGTTGGGGAGTCTAGGATCAGAGGATATATTCTTAGAGTACAAGGATGTCCCTTTAGAACAGAGATATGGGGGAATTTCTTAAATAAAAGGGGAGTGAATCTGAGGAATTCATTGCTACAGATGGCTGTGGAGAACATGTCGTTGGGTATATTTAAGTGGTGTTTGATAGGTTTTTGATTATTAAGTGCATCAAAGATTACATTGAGAAGCCAGGAAAATGGCATTGAGAGGAATTAAAAATCAGTCATGTTGAAATGGCAGAGCAGATTCAATGGTCTGACTAGCCAAATTCTGCTCCTATGTCCTATTCCCATTTTGAATAACTGATCTGGTTGACTATTTTCAGTGATTTTCATTTTTGTGTTTCCTCTAACATTCTGAGCTGAATTTTAACCCTGAAAGCAGATACACTGAGATCAAGTGAAGTGTTAGAGTATTATGGGTCTCATGCCTGACTGTAATTTGATTCCATCCAATCTGATTCTGAGATCAATAGAGGTAGGATCAGCAGCATCTATGTGGTGGGTTCCCCATTTAGAAGTGCAGTCAGGTGCATGGAATTAATCTTAGCTGCTTGTGTTTCCGAGCATAGGGAAGGCAGCTCAAGGGAGAGATCAAGTGTTTCCTTACAGTCCAATAACCTCTGCATACCGCCAGTCCCATTAGACACCTTCCTCCAGGTCATATCTCCATCACTCCTCCCTCAGCTCAAGAATTGGACCCTCCAGTAGAGATCCCACAAAGAGCTGCTGCAGATGCAGCCTTCTCCGGGGTGTTCCAGCCAGACTAGAATCCAGGCTTCGGGTAGTGAGCCTGTCAGACCAAAATAATGCAGACTGCACAGTCTAATTGAATTCAAAGGAGACTTGATAAATTATTTGGAAAATAAATGCACATGAAAGCAAATGGATAAATGGCAATGATATAAATTACTTCACTTAAATTGGCATCAGGACTGGCAAAGGATGAACTGAAAATCTTCCCTCTCTGTAGTCATTTATACACTTCCCTTATCTGATGCTGAGCTAACATTGGAACAGTCTAGCATTCTGTGCCAGAAACCTTTGAAAGAAGGTTATGATTGAGACAAAATTGCTTTTAGGCTGAACAGAAAGTCTGAGTTCAATTTCCTAAAATTGTAAAATGTTGCAATTATCTCTTTGCAATACACACACCATGCTGGAGGAATCCACTAAGTCAGGCAGCATCTGTGGAGGGGAATGAACATTTGCTGTTTCAGGATGAGACCCTTCTTAAGACTATAAGATATATGAGCATCATTAGGTCCTTTGACCTGTCACATCTGCTGTCCCATTCTATCATGGCTCTCAACTCCATTCTACTGCCTTTGCAGAAACAATGCTGAGTTTGGCTTATTTTATAATGCACCTCCAAGTACCCTGAAAATCCATCCTTTATAATGGACTCCACATCTTCCCAAGTGCTGAAGACAGGTTAACTGGCCTATAATTTCCTTTTCTCTGCCTCCCCCCTTTCTTATAGAGTGGAGTTCCATTTGCAGTTATCCAGTCCTCCAGAACTGTTCCAGAATCTAGACATTTTTGAGAGATAATTATTAATGCCTCCACTGTATAATCAGTTACCTCTTTCAGAACCCTGGGGTGTAGTCCATCTGGTCCAGGAGGCTTATCTACCTTCAGAACTTTCAACTTCCCAAGTACTTTCTCCTTAGTAATTGCAGCAACACCCACTTCTGCCCACTGACACTCTTGAATTTCTGGCATTCTGCTAGTGTCCTGCACAGTGAGGCTGATGCAAAATACCTGTTAATTTAATCTGCCATTTCTTTGTCCCCCATTACTACCTCTCCAGCATCATTTTCCAGTGGCCCCATAGCAACTCTTGCCACTCTTTTATTCTTTATATATCTGAAAAACTTTTTTGTATTTTCTTTTATATTATTAGCTAGCTGGTCTTCATACTTCATCTTTCTCTCTTTGTCACTTCTGTAGATTCTTTTTAAAAGCTTCTCAAATTCCCAACTAATTTTTGCAATATTATATGCTTTCTTGTTTCTTTTTATGCTGTCTTTAATTTCGCTTGTCAGCCACAGTTCCCTTTAGAATACTTCTTCATCTTAGGGATGAATCTGTCCTGTGCCTTCAGAACTGCCCCCAGTAACTCCGGCCATTGCAGTTTTGCTATCATCCCTGCTAGAGTCTTCTTCAATATGTCTAGCTCCTGCTTCTGTAATTCCATTTATTCTACTGTAATACTGATACATCTTACTTTAGCTTCGCCCTCTGAAACTGCACAGTGAATTCTACCATATTATGATCACAGCCTCCCAAGTGTTCCTTTACCTTAAGATCCTTAAGCAAATCTGGTTCATTACACAACACCCAATCCAGAATTGTTTTTTCCCTAATGGGCTCAACAACAAGCAGTTCTAAAATCCCATCTTGTAGGGCATTCTGCAAATATCCTCTCTTGGGATTTATGAACTACCCAATTTGCCAGCCTATCATTTTATTTCTTGGCTATCTGGAGAAGACATGTATCAGAGTTGTGTTGTGCATGCATACTTTGACAACACAATGAACCTTGAACCTTGCTATTGAAATCCTGCAGTGCCCTTATCATATGGCTTTTCTGTCTCCCATTATCAATTATATCATACATCCTGGCTACTGTTTGGAGACCTTTATATAACTCCTTTCAGGGTCTTTTTACCCTTTCAGTTTCTTAACACTACCCACAAGGAATCTACATCTTCCAATCCTATGTCTCCTCTTTCTAAGGATTTGATTTCATTTTCTTGTCAACGTTTCTACCCCACCCCCTTTGCCTTCCTTCCAGTGCTTTTGCTACAATGTGTATCCTTGGATGTTAAGCTCCCAACTATAATCATTACTTTTTCTGATGTTTCCCCATTTTACACTTCAATCATTCCATTTAATAACAGAGAATGTATACAGTGTAGAACATGAAACTCTTACTTTTCACAGACATCCTCGAAACAGAAAATCCCAAAGAATGAATGACAGAAAAATGTTAGAACCTCAAAGCATCCCCCAGCCCTTCCCACACACAAGCAGCAGTAAAGCATAGGCCCTTCCCCCTCTCCCTCCCCCCACTTGTTCCAACAGGAAGCATCAGCACCAACCACCCACTAAGCAAGCAATAGTATAGCATCCAAAGACTCCATGATCTGCCCTCCAACAAAAAAATCTGCAGTCCATTTCCCAGCCCATCGCCTTTCTCTCTCACACTAATAAGGGACAGAGAGGTGTCACCCTTTCCACAGGGAAAGGGAGACCAACAGATCGCTGTTTCAATGTTACAACCTGAAGCGATGCTAATTCGAGCTCACCCAACTCAAGAACCAGCACTCTCCCCTCCACCCCCCAGAGGGAGAGAGAGGAGCACACAATTGCCTGAGTGCAGAGGCCTCTGACTGCTGCACCCGATATTCCGATCTCTGCGACATTCCGGTTGGGGACGCTGGTGAAGAATCGAGTCATCTACAGGGGCTGCCCAAGGTAGTGCCCTGAAGGCATATTTCTTCCAGTTGATACTGAAGCGCTAAGCTGCCCGGCAAGCTCCAGAAGTGGGAACTGACCACAATATAGAAATGTAATTTGAGTGCAGCTGTAGATCACAGACTCTGACAGGACCCCAGCCACCTTGAAAAGGAAAACAGAAACATTAAAGAGAAGAATTTAAGCTGTTTCACAGATGAGCCGAAGAAGTCGCCCTCTGGCATCATCATAGCTTCTCCTCCCTTCAACCTATTGCACTGACTGCCATTTTACCTTATCATCTGCCTGACCTTCCTCACAGTCTCACACTGCATCTACTTGTGTACGCATACAATCATGCCTTTGGCTCTAACTTAAGCTTAAGTTCTACAATTGGCTGAATGTTACCAAATGTCTCAGTACCCTTAGCCTCTGTATGTTCTCAGCAAAGCCTCTTAAGCCATAGTCTGACCACTCTAACTCTGGCCCACGAACTGAATGGCTACTTCGCTTACACCTCACTTCTTTTCATTGGCTCTTGCTAAGTTACTAATAACCCAAGCAATCTTCCACTTGGCAGTCAAGTCCCAACAGGCCCTGGTTGCTTTTTAAACCTGGCATGTAAAGCCCTCCAGGAACTTCCTTCAACTCACTCTGTGATCTCCCACTTGGCGGACTAAAAAGGACCAGAAAGGAAGGGGGCAGAAGGTAGGGACAGAAGGAGTAAGGAGGGAGGGGGTAAAATTACCACAGGTTAGGGAAATTGATGTTCATGTCATCAGGATAGAGGCTACCCAGATGGAATATGAGGTGTTGTTCCTCCAGCCTCAGTTTAAACTTGTGGTAGTAGAGGAGGCCAAGGGCAAATGTGTCAGAATTGGAATGGAATGTGCAACTGAAATAGGATGCTTCAGGGAAATCGTGTCTCTACCAGCAAACTTGACAAAGCATGAGGGAGAAAGGTGAGTGGGAATGATTAGACAAGAGAGTCACATACAGAGCAATTGCTTGGATAATCAAGAGGGTAGGAGGGAAAAATAGGCTTCTGGTACGATTCTGTTGAAGATGGTGAAGATTACGGTGAATGTTGTGCTGGATTTGGAGGCCTGTAGAGTGGTAGGTAAGGACAAGGAGAACCCTGTTCCTGTTGGGATAGTGGGAGGATGGGGTGAGGGCAGATGTGTGGGAAATGGAGGAGCTGCTAGAGAGGGCAGCACCAAGGGTGGTGGAAGGGTGCCCTGGTATTTTTCTCCAATGGAAGGTCTCATCCTGAGAACTGGTGAGGCAGAAATGAAGGAACTGAGAAAAGTGGTGTCATCAACAAGTCCCTCCTGATTAATCTCTCCCTGACATTAACCCTGCAAGGTTTACAAGTGTTTACACCTGCCCCTACATCTTTCTCCCTCACCTCACCACCTTCCCTATCCCAAACAGTCATTTCAGGTGAGGCAACACTTCACCTGCGAAACTGCCGAGATCATCTATTGTAACTAGTGCATTGTTCTAGATTTCCAGCATCTGCAGAATCTCCTGTGTTTGCAAACATCTGTGTTCAGTTGTAAAACATTTAATGCAAGTGGAATATGAAAAATAGAGAGAGCTGGAGGAAGCAAAGACCACATCAATACTAAATTGGAAAGGAAATATTCCATAAGTCTGACTCATGATAATCTAATTGGTTCATACTGGTAGAAGTGTATAATTGATTCAATAAAACTTTTTTAAGCTCAATGTGAAAATACTTATCTGTAAGATGGTATAAAGCCTTTAACATGATTATATTACTATTCATTGTGTCTGTGCAGGGGAGCCCACCATACTTCACTGGACCAGAGTCCATCACCGCAGAGTATAACATCTCCATCTTACAAACGACTGTTACCGGAGATACAGAGCATAAAGGATGATTTCCCCTTACGAAAAACTGGTCAGTTAAAAATCAGTTTTTACCATTTTATTTGAGAATTTTTTTTAAATACAGCTGAAATATTTACTGTTGAACAGGATAAATATGTTACTTTCCAGGAGATACTTTTGTACTGAGGAATCTATAAAATTTTAGAAACATAGAAAAACCTGCAGCACAATACAGGCTCTTCAGCCCACAATGTTGTGCCGAACGTGTCTCTACCTTAGAAATTACTAGGCTTATCCATAACCCTCTATTTTCCTAAGCTCCACCTATCTATCCAAAAGTCTCTTAAAGGACCCTATCGTATCTGCTTCCAATACTGTTGCCGGCAGCCCATTCCACGCACTCACCACTCCCTGCATTAAAAAAACTTACTGCTGATATCACCTCTGTGCCTACTCCCCAGCACCTTAAAACTGTGCCCTCTCGTGGCAGCCATTTCAACCCTGGGAAAAAGCCTCTGACTATCCACACGATCAATGCCTCTCCTCATCTTATACACCTCTATCAGGTCACCTCTCATCCTTCGTCGCTACAAGGAGAAAGGGCCAAGTTCATTCAACCAGTTTTCATAAGGCATGCTCCCCAATCCAGGTAACATCCTTGTAAATCTCCTCTGCACCCTTTCTATGGTTTCCATATCCTTTCTGCAGTGAGGCAAACAAAACTGAGCACAGTACTCGAAGTGGGGTCTGACCAGGGTCCTGCATAGCTGCAACATTACCTCTCAGCTCCTAAATTCAAATCCATGATTGATGAAAGCCAATACACTGCATGCCTTCTTAACCACAGAGTCACCCTGTGCAACTACTTTAATCGTCCTATGGACTCGGACCCCAAGATCCTTCTGATCCTCCATACTGCCATTAATACTATATTCTGCCATCATATTTGACCTTCCAACATGAACCCATTCACACTTAACTGGGTTGAACTCCATCTGCCATTTCTCAGCCCAGTTTTGCATCCTATCAATGTCCTGCTGTACCCTCTGACAGCCCTCCATACTATCCACAACACCTCCAACCTTTGTGTCATCAGCAAAATTGCTAACCCATCCCTCCACTTCCTCATCCGGGTCATTTATAAAAATCACGAAGAGTAAGGGTCCCAGAACAGATCCCTGAGGCACAGCACTGGTCACTGACCTTCATGCAGAATATGACCCGCCTACAACCACTCTTTGCCTTCTGTGGGCAAGCCAGTTCTGGATCCACAAAGCAAAGTCCCCTTGGATCCCATGGCTCCTTACTTTCTCAATAAGCCATGCATGGGGTACCTTATTAAATGCCTTGCTGAAATCCATATACACTACATCTACTGCTCTTCCTTCATCAATGTGTTTAGTCACATCCTCAAAAAATTCAATCAGGCTCGTAAGGCACGACCTGCCCTTGACGAAGCCACGCTGACTTTTCCTAATTATATTATGCCTCTCCAGATGTTCATAAATCCTGCCTCTCAGGATCTTCTCCATCAACTTACCAACCACTGAATTAAGACTTACTGGTCTATAATTTCCTAGGCTATCTCTACTCCCTTCCTTGAAGAAGGGAACAACATCTGCAACCCTCCAATCCTCTGGAACATCTCCCATCCCCATCAATGATGCAAAGATCATTGCCAGAGGCTCAGCAATCTCTTCCCTCACCTCCCACAGTAGCCTGGGGTACATCCTGTCCGGTCCCAGTGACTTATCCAACTTGATGCTTTCCAAAAGCTCCAGCACATCCTCTTTCTTAATATCTACATGCTCAAGCTTTTCAGTCCACTGCAAGTCATCACTACAATCACCAAAATACTTTTCCATAGTGAATACTAAAGGAAAGTATACATTAAGTACCTCTGCTATTTCCTGCAGTTCCATACACACTTTCCCACTGTCACACTTGATGTGTCCTATTCTTTAATGTGTTATCCTCTTGCTCTTCATATACTTGTAGAATACTTGTACCTTCTCATTGCCCTTTCTGGCTCTCTAATTTCCTTTTTAAGCTCCTTCCTGTTAGCCTTATAATCTTCTAGATCTCTAACTTTACCTAGCTCTCTGAACCTTTTGTAAGCTTTTCTTTTCTTCTTGACTAGATTTACTACAGCTATGTACTTGTAAATTATTTGTACATTGTATGTATTATTATGTACATATAAAGAAACCCGATGAATTTACTTTTGGCCTCGATATTTGATGCCAACCTTTTCTTTAAGAATAAATGTTTTTTAAGAGCACTCTATTTATACCAGGAATAGGAAATGTTGGAATGTCCCTAATGATCTCATTAGTATAAAGTATGAAGCTTTTAAAAATATTTTCTTAAAATACATCTGAAAAATGAGCTATTCCTGTAGTGACTTGCTGTAATTTCCACTCATCTAGTTGATCTGCTAAGAACTTCCCAGCTTTCTTTGCTAGAACACTTCATGTTTCAGTTTTTGAACTGCTCTTGAAGTAAAGCCATGATCCACTTACTGCCACATAATTTCACAAGTTATAAAAGGATATTGTCTTCTGATGCTGGAGTATTTATCTCATAAACACTTGAGATCCTGCAGATGCTAGAAATGGAGAACAGCATGTACAAAAACTCTGGAGCAACTCAGCAGGTCAGGACCTCTTTCATCTAGTCCTGAAGAAGGATGTCAGCCCAAAACATCAACTGTTTATTAATTTCCATAGATGAGTTCCTTCAGAATTTTGTGTGTGTTGCTACCTTTTTCATATTTTCTTGTTGAGGACTGATGTTGAGGAGATACCTGTCATTAGGTGTCTGATACATTGCCTTTCTCATGATGGTATATAACAGTAAACTGACTGATCTTAGATAGTCATAATTTAATAGCTAGAGCAACAGGAAAGTTATCAGTTCCCTATGTGGCATTGAGGGATTGTAGTACAGACAGTTAGGTTTAACATATTTCCCTTTGAACCCATCTTTGGAATCACACAAGTAATACAGACCCCTAATTCTATAGTTACAGATATTAGTTTGATCATATTTTAATGAGACATACTCTAAATAATAAAAGCTAAAATTAAAGGTTCACACATGTTCACCATGTGGTGTGGCCCAGAGTTACTTAGATTTAAATATCCGCGTTTAGTTGCATGTACTAAGGATTTCTTGTACCAATATGTGCAGATTGAAGTCTATTTATGAAATGAAATCATTGGAACCAATTTTCCAAAATGAAGATCAGTGCACAAACATTGTTGCATTGGTTGTTTATTGCATTGGATGTTTTTATCCTCAATGACCTGAAGTCTTTGAAAATTCTTATGTGTTTCTGAAGAAACACATTAAAACTCTTAGTCATTATCTGTAGATTGGATGGGAGAATGCATATACAATTTTATTAAAGAGAGTAATATAGATCCAATCTGCCCTGCAGCAAAAAGGCCAGGTTTCAGTTATGATGAGCCCATGCGCTTTCTGTGCTCACTCATCATGAATAATGAATATGTGGGCCTCCTGCCAGGGATATGCTGATAAGTAACAGTTCCTCATGGCCATCTCCAGCAACAGAGGGAAGGTTTGAGGTACAAGTCTTGACTTCATTATTTAACTTAATCTCATACTTAACACATGGCAGAAATTGTAAGAGTCCAACAACTTTTCTAACACACTGCAATTAAAGATATTTGATTTCTTTGCAAGCAATCATTATCAGATTTTCTGTAGATACCTTAATAATATTTGGGTATACTAAGGATTTTTGATGATATATAATTATATAATAGATATAATATATAATTGCAATATATAATTGTGATTAATGAAGTTAGGAATAGTTTTTTTTTGACATAAGTTTATAAACTCATCCTTTTTTTGTGAGTTAATTACTTTATTTTACCAACAGCAGATGGGGTAATCTTGACTGACAAATGACAATTAAAATCTGCAGAATGTATAATGAAGTATTTATTTATTTAGAGATACAGTACAGTAGCTGGCCTTTCTGGCTCAATATGCCCTTGCTGCCCCACTAGCCTACTGTCTCTTATGTCTTTAAGATGTGGGAAGAAATGGGAGGGAACCCACGTGGTCTGAGGGAGAACGTGCAAACTCCTTACAGACAGTAATGAAATCGAACCCAAGTCGCTTGTACTGTAATGGTGTTATGCTAACTATGTGGTCCATGAGTTAAGAAGTGTATAGGACAACTAAAACAGCCATGCAGAGAAGGGTATGGGCAAGTGCTGGAATTACTATCGATGGATGCCCTCTGCTTGGCATGGATATGGTGGACAGAGTGGTGCTATGATTTAGATGGCACATTTATTTATTATATTTCCTGCTTTATACTGCTATCCAAATTTACAAATATTGTGACTTTCACATAAGCATTTAAACTATGAATAAAAATTGATGCTGTAAAACTTTAACAGACTTTGGAAAAGTAGAACAAACTGATATAAGATTATTAGATAATTAGATATAGGAGCAAAATTAGACCATTAGGCCGATCAAGTCTGCTCTGCCATTCAATTATAGCTGATCCATTTTTCTCCTCCTCAGCCCTACTCCCCGACATACTCCACATAACCTTTGATAATGTGTTCAATCAAGAACCTACCAATCTCTGCCTTAAGTATACCCAACAACCTAGCCTCCACAGCTGCCTGAGGTAACAAGTTCCACAAATTCACCACCCTCTGGCTAAAGAGATTCCTCCACATCTCTGTTTTAAATGGACACCCCTCCATCCTGAGGCTGTGCCCTCTTGTCCTAGACTTCCCCATCATGAGAACCACCCTTTCCAGATCTGCTCTGTCTAGGCCTTACAACATTAGAAGTGTTTAATTGAGTTTCCCCCTCATCCTCCTAAATTGCCACGAGTACAGACCCAGAGCCATCAAATGTTCCTCATATGATAACCCTTTCATTCCCAGAATCATTCCTATGAACCTCCTCTGAACTCTCTCCAATGCCAGCACATCTTTTCTTAGATGAGGAGCCCAAAACTGTTCACAGTACTCAGTGTGAAGCCTCACCAGTGCCTTATAAAAATTCAGCATTACATCCCTGCTTTTGTGTTCTAGACTTCTTGAAATGAATGTTATCATTGCATTTGCCTTCCTCAGCATCAACTCATCCTGCCAGTTGTCCTTTAGGATGTTCTGCACAGCGACTCCCATGTCTTTTTGCACCTCAGATTTTTGGACTTTCTCCCCATTTAGAAAATAGTCTGCACATTTATTTCTACTCCCAAAGTGCACGACCGTGCATTTTCCAACGTTTATTGCATTTGCCATTTTTCGTCCATTCTCCTAATTTGTCTAAATCCTTCTGCAACCTTTCCATTTCCTCAACACTACCTTCCCCTCCACCAATCTTTGTATCATCTACAAACTTGGGAACAAAGCCATCGATTCCATTATCTAAATCATTGATATATTAGAGTGATTTTTTGGGTTTAGGACATACACTATATATTTAACAATTGACTTTGGTTGGGACTGGGAGTCTTCACATCTAAAAATGTATTGTGTATTTAATTTGGGGTGCAGCTCTGAACAATGGGTTCATAAAAGCTAAGAATCCCAGTCCAGACAATGCTGATTAAAATTCATTTGGATGTCTATGGTGTAGATGTGAATCAGGAGGTGTGAAGATTGTCTGTAGTTTCAAAGAAAGCATTGTCCATACATTGTAAATAAGGAATTGTCTTTTGTTATTTGGCACATAAAATATCAAGCCCCACGTTGGGCCAGCAGACCTTTCCACTGAAAGTGTCTGCATATGATGCCTGCTGTACCTTGTTTTGCCAAATTAAGAAGCTGCTTAATATCTACCAGTAATTTTCTCCAGTGATTTTATTCATACAGCAATAGATATACTTCATAAAAAATGTAGTCCCAGCACCGACCCCTGTGCAACACCAATAGTCACTGGCAGCCAACCTTTTTTCCCTACCCACTGCTTTATACCAATCAGCCAATTCTCTAACCATGTCAGTAACTTTCCTGTATTACCATGGGCTCTGAAAGACCATATATACAACATCCACTGCATTCCTTTTATCTATCCTACTTGTAATCTCCTTAAAGGATTTCTATAGGTTCATCAGGCAAGGTCTCTCCTTAAGGAAACCATGCTGACTTTGTCCTATCTTGTCCTGTGTCACCAAATACTCCATAACCTCATCCTCAACAATTGACTCCAATATCTTCCCAACCACTGAGGTCAGGCTAATTGACATATAATTTCCATTCTGCTGGCTTCCTCCTTTCTTGAAGAGTGGAGTGACATTTGGGATTCTCCAGTCCTCTGGCACCATGTCGGAGTCCAATAATTTTTGAAAGATCATTACTAATGCCTACACAATCTCAAAAGCTACCTTTTCAGAACCCTAGGGTACAGTTTATCTGGTCTGGGTGACTTATGTACCCTTAGGTCTTTCAGCTTTTTGAGCACCTTCTCCCTTGTGATAATAACTGCACTCACTTCTCTTCCCTCACACCCCTCAACATCTTGCACACTACTATTGTCTTCCACAGTGAAGGCTGATGCAAAATACTCATTTAATTCATCTGCTATCTTTTTGCTCCCCCTCCCTCATTTGTTTCTTTCGCCTCAATTTCTAGTGGTCCTATATCACTCATTTTCTAGCAGTCACCCCCCACAAAAGTATCCAAAAAGGTGTATTTATTATTGAGGGGAATGGCCATGGGATGCTCTGTGCTGACTGCCTATTCACAGTTCCATTTCTTCTGACAGTCACCCAGCTACTCACCTCCTGCAACTTAGGAGTGACTACTTCCCTGAATCTCTGATTGAGTATCTGCTCACTCTCCCATACAAGCTGAAAGTCATAAAGCTGCTGCTACTGATCCCTAATACAGTCTTAAAAGAGCTGCAGCTGGATGCACTTCACACAGATGTTGTTCCCTGGGAGTTCTGGGTCTCCCAGGGCTCCAACATTTGGCATGAAGAACACAATGGCCATTTATTTCATCAGCTACAGTAAGAGAAAAAAAGGGAACCTTAACAGAAACCTACCCAGAGCTAATGTCCCTTCTGAGCCGAAGCCTCCTTTGAGCGAAAACCTGACACCCCTACTCCCAACAACGGCAGCACTACTTGTCCCTTCAGTATTTTATTTAATTCATTGTGTTCTGCACCCGCTGGTGATTGAGTCACCAGAATGAACCCGAACGTGTGTGAAGTGCTCCCTTTTAAACAAACATCGCTGACCTGTGAGGAACCTCCTCGCTGTGCTCTGCTCCCACCCCTGATTCCATATAGCTTCATATAAAATCACAACACACCTGAAAGAAATTGTTCAAAACCAAATTGGTGCTCTATTCAACAAATGTGGAAGCTTTTTTTAAATTCAAAATTAGTCCGAATATTAGCAAAGCTCCCTTTCTTTAGAAATTCATCCCTCCTCAGTAGTGCTAAGTATGCTTTGGAGTGCCAATGCCAGTGGGTCATTCTGTCTTCCTCCAATTCCAAAAGGCTTGGTAGCAGGAATCATAGCATGACTGCTGATAGGTCCTGAATGGGACTGACACACCAGGGAGTAGGTAGACCTGGCACCCAGTATCATGATGGGACTGACATCAAGGAGGAGAAGAAGCTTGGAACTTGCAGCTCATTCAGGCCTGAACCTATGCTCTGGGCCAGGTTTCTATGCAATTTGAAATAAATCTTAAAATTGCGATATACCATACTGATGGCACAGGTGTGAAATTTGTGTCCACCAGTATAAGGTGTGAATGTTTAGGGGAAATGGATACGGAGCAGAGAAGGAATTAACACTTCAGATCTATGATAAAAGTTTACCATTACCACAGTTGCTGCAGACCTGCTAAGTATTTTCAGTATTTCTATTTCAAGTTTACAGCATTTACATTTTTGAATACAGTACTCGTGGATATAACTCTAATATATAACACGAGGTACAATACAGTTAGTTGCAGATCTGTCAGAAGTATTGAGTACAATTTAGTTATTGGCATACACGTGTGACACATCAGTGTCATAATCCTGCATCATATATCATCACTATACAGTACAGATGGGATCATTTCTGTATTAGATACAGGTTTCTTTTTGGCATTGACTGCAATTTCAAAGAGCTATTTCTCAGAACTATTACAAGCTTGATGCTCTGTCACATTCTTTGGATTACCAACTGTACTTGTTAGAGATGGTGATGTTAATGTGAAATTGGGGGATCCCAGAAAAGGGTACTGTTTTTTAAGGCTGGTCAGGCAGGAAATGCATTCGGCTTCCTGAATTAATGAAGTGTGAAACTTATGCCCGACGAGATGAAGGTGAATAAAAAATTAAGTTTTTTATAATTTTGGAATAGCCTGAAGTGGTGCCTTCAGATTTTACCTCTGAATGTAATCACACACTTTCTCATTTTGTAAGAAGTTGTCATATTTCAGGAATGGATAACTGTCAAATCCTGTATTCTATTTTCTTTTTGTTCTGTTACTTCCTTAATATTATTGTAATGAAGTGCTTACTGTGACAGGAGACAGTTGTGCCCAGTGACCCTTTGTATCCAGGATCTGAGAGACAGTGAGTCTTACATCAAAGTCCACAATAATACACACATGCAGCCTGTCCATTGATTGTTTGAGTACAATTTGACAGCCCCATTCTGATTCAAAGTTGAGTTTGCTCTTAATATATCCAAACTGAGTTGATTTGCAGGAAAAATGATTTACTGAAAAATTTTCTTAAAGTGTATGGATAATTTTACTCATTTGATGGACCTCAATTGCTACAAGTGCATTTTGGAAACATAGATACATAAGAAGAATGGGTTCTGACCAACTCTTTATCAATTAGAATATCATATGCCTGAATTTCAGTGATGGAGGACAGAATCCTTGCTTTGAGCTATGAGTTTGAAGCCACCTTATAACTTTTCCTTTCCATGGATATACTAAATTGAAACAGTACCTGAATTTAATAAAATGATTTCAATGATTGCACCGAACTGTATTGATTCATAGTGCCTTGTATGATAATTGTATATCTTCAGTCAGTACTAATTTATGGGGAAGAAAATATATAGAGCATCTATTGAGAATTAAGTCATCATATTTAAAAGTAGTAATTTGCCATGTTAATATTTTGTTTTTCCTGTGATTACTCAATCTGACAGCTCCTGGGTGTGTCTGATTCAAGTGCAGATTAAAACTGCTATATATTTCAAACCTATCCTCAACCTGTTTCTTCTGGTTTTTGTCAATGTGGGTGGAAGGGCAAGCTGACAACCTTGTTGATAGGAATCAGTCACTGAAACCCTATCTTGCATTCATGATTACCGTGTTGGCTGGGTTTCTCATTATTTATACTGTAATACCAAGTACATTAACAGTACCTCTTGTGAATGAAGTGGAGCAGGAATGTTTTCTCCATGCTCAACAATTTGAACTCTCTATCTGGCCCATAACCTCAGCCTCCTCCTTATGGTTGTCAATTTCCCATGTATTTATTCATGTGAGATACAAAGCAGCATAGGCCCTGTTGGCCCTTCGAGCCGAACCGGCCAGCAACCCACAGTTTAATCCTGGCCCAATCACAGGACAGTTTACAATGACCAATTACCCTACCAACCAGTGTGTCTTTGGACTGTGGGAGGAAACCCACACGGTCATGGGGCAAATGTACAAACTCGTTACAGGCAGCAGCAGTTATTGAACCTGGGTCGCTGATACTGTAAAGCATTGTGCTAACCACCACACTACTGTGCCCCTACCATCCAGTCTCAGACCCTCTTCTTTCCCATCAGCCATATTTTCTGACCCCAGCCTCGAAGTAAATATTGGGGCTTCGGTCATATTAGTTATTTAATAAGTGTTCATCTTTACTCTCAAAAGTTGTTTCTCCATTATTTTCACATTGTTATCCACACACATGTTTATGTCAGCTCAGTGCTCATTCACAGCCATTTTCAAGCAGGGGAAAATGAAGAGTACTTAAAGCATGGAATTCCAGCTTGATTTTCATACCTAGTCCAGGTATCATGATGTCAGATTTGTTAGCCAACTCCTACTGAACTCAGATTATCACAGCAGGGATCAGAAATTCAGTCTGGAATCACTCGTCTTTATGGCTGTGTGCTCAGGGAAGAACTTGGAGTAAGCTGAAGCGTAAAACAACATTGTACACAATTAACATTATAGTATAATTACTTCATATTCCACCTGACTGGATAAGTACTTACATTTCTTAAATGTGTAATCACTTGTCACTTGTAAATAATTTTATGATTAGGGATTATAATAATTATCTCTTTGAAAAAATACTAGATATAATTTATATCTATAATATTGACCTAAATTGATCTAATGCCTTTGCAAGGCCACAAATGCATAATTTATGGCTCATTTCCTTTACTGCTGCACAGATGAGTGACACACCTGAAGTATTTGACCTTGAGGCTGCATTAATCTGACTTTATTACCACAATAGGTATTAGGGAAAAGTTTTCATCCTGAAAATAGTGTTTAAAATATTTTACAAATGATCATGCCCTGTTTTCTCCATCATCAGCAAGGACTTGATTGAAAGAATTGACTTTTTCATATTGTAGCCACCCCCCCCACATTTAGTATGTAAATCAAATATACCACCAGACTCATGAATAGGTTTCATCTCACTGTTATCAAACTCTTGAACTGACCTTTCAAATGATAAAAGGTGAACCTTTGATTTCCCAATCCACTTCATTCTGACCCTTTCACCTTTTTTTGTCCAACTACACTGCACTTTTTCTGCAATTCCAACACTGTATACTTTGATATAAAAAGTGTTAGAATATATCCCAGTGACAATATCTGCAGCAAGTGTTGGTTGCTCTGGGAATTTCAGTTCCAAAGTTGATGACCTGGAACCTGAGCTTCAAGCATTCCAATGCATGGTGAACGGTGTTTCAGAAGGCAGTTTTAGCCATTAGATTAATGCTTCAAATTCAGACTGCGGCCAGAGACAAGATGATGTGACTGCATGTAAAGCGGGTAGGGGGAATCCAAGAGGTAGAACTGGAGGAGCCTCAGCACTTGAGTTTTCCCAACTGGTCTGAAATTGTTGTTCCCTATGAGGATAAGCTGGGTCGCGAGGAAGGATAAGCAACTGAACTATGGCACCACGATTCAAGGAGCCATTCGGGAAGGGGGAGAGAAGAGAAATGTATTTGTAACTAAGGATAGTGTAGTTAGGGGAGTCTGTGTCACAAGGATCAAACATCAAAAAGGTTGTGCTGTCTAACTGGTGCCGGGGTTTGTGACATTTCATTAGACTTGCGGAGGAATTTAGAGTGGGAGAGGAGAGATCTAGTTGTTGTGGTGCATGTGGGTACCAACGACGTAGAAAGAACAAGGAAAATGTTCTGCTGAGGGAATTTAAGCAGCTGGGGACTAAATTAAAATACAGAAACAGAAGTAAAATGGTGACAATTTGTGGTTTGAAAAGGGATCTAGTGCTTTCCTGGAACATATATGTCGAATAAACTCTTCTCCAGCTTCCAGCCAGGTGCAAGTTTCCGACGTCTCCAACAGGGATGATGCCTTGTAGATCTAGTCCGGTGGTACTTGTACCCCCATGGTCCATCCCTCCTTGTTTGCAATTAAATTTCAGTTCTTACTTAGAGCGAGACCTTCGTCTTTGTTAATTTTTTTTCCTATGACCAGGTTGGCTGGTATCTACAGGATTCTCTGTGAATGTGGAACAGCATATATCAGCTAAGTGGGATGTATGGTAGAGCAAGGAGGTGTACCTGCTTGGGTAACCTGGAGAAATCAGTGGTAGCAGAAGATTGTATTCACAATGGCCATAGGATTGACTCTGATGGCACAAAACAGTGCCATTGGCTTTTGGAACCACCTGGTAAAGGAAGCCATTGAAATAAACCGGAGGAAAAGAATTTTAACCAAGACGAGGGTCTCACTCTAAGTAAGAAATGGAGTTTGATTATAAACAAGGTGGGAGAGCAGAAACCTGATTGGTTAAGGATTAACTAATCAGGAGGGACAGACTACAGGGGTATGAGTACCAGCGGACTAGACATACCAAGGCATCATCCTTGATGAAGATAGCAAAGTTTGTCATTGAAACATCCATTATAATTGATACCCGTACCCAGCTGGAAGCCCAAGAAGAGTTTTTTTAATCTCTGGATTGTTATTTGAGCAATATGCAAACTGGCACAGTGTTAATAAGATGAAAGAGCTTAATATGTTGCTGTAGGTGTAGGAGAAATCTATCTGAATTTCTGGGAAGTTGGCATGAGCACAGGGGAAGGAGAGAGCTGTTTCGATGGCAGGGGCTCCACCTGAACCATGCTGGAAACAGGGTCCTGGAAAATCACATAACCAGGGCTGAGGATAAGGCTTTAAACTAAGTGGTAGGAAGTGGGTTCAACAGCTTGAAAATGTGTGAATAAAGTAAAGGAAAAGGGAATGCAGGAGAGATTGATGAAGTCTCCAGAATAATGAATATGGTAGAGTTTATAAAGGGATAAGAATTTAACTTTAAGCACCATTAGGACAAAATTGTAAAGAAGAGTAATGATTACAAGACTGAAGTTGTTATATTTGAAATCAGGGAGTATATGAAATAAGGTAGATGATCTTTAGAAGTTGTCAAGTTATGATGTTGTGGACATCACAGAGTCATAGTTGAAAAAAGATGAAAATTTGTAGCTTAATGTTGAAAGATGCACATAGTTGCTCCCATAAATTTAGAACCAGTGCCAATGTTCACCTTTAGTGTAAAACTAAAAGTAGCTTGTAGCTCCACACAAAATACAGAAATGTAATTTAAATTAAATACAGAAATTTAGAAACTGTTGTCAGTGATTCCCCTGATCCTCAACAGAGTGATTTATATGAACTTCAAATGTTAGTATATTCTCAATATCAGAAACAGTGGAAATACCTAAATTTCTGTGAGCAGGACTAACAGGTTTTTTAATTATGCTGAGCAACCACTTGCACAAAAATTAATATATAGTGTATAGTCCCAGTCCATCAGAATAACATTTAAACATTGCATGACATATGGAATAATAAATAAAACTTTTTTACTTAACCTAATTGTAGTCTCTAATCTTCATTTTAGTACCTGTACAATGGTTAAAATATGAATTATATTCCCTTTTTACTTCCTGTTTTGCTATCCGTGGAAGCTTTTGAATCTGATCAGCAACTTAGTTTGGACGCTGTTTATACTGTGGCTGGACACCACAGGTGG
Source organism: Hypanus sabinus (assembly GCF_030144855.1). Taxonomy (NCBI): domain Eukaryota; kingdom Metazoa; phylum Chordata; class Chondrichthyes; order Myliobatiformes; family Dasyatidae; genus Hypanus; species Hypanus sabinus. The sequence continues at coordinate 99,648,786 of NC_082711.1, forward strand.
CGCCAAACTCAAAGGCATGTCAGAATTTAGGAAATCCATGTTTTTGAGCTGATTAAACCTCTGTGGGCAATTTTTTGGGATCAGTAGCAACGATGGCCCTTTTACAGTTAACTACAGCAACCACACTGATGTGAAAATAGAACCTGAAAAGAAATTAAAATGTTCCCTGAGCTCCCTGATTAAATAAAAACATGCAGATCCTTTATATATTTTTGCATAAATACTGTTGTAAATGGCTAATTAAAAGCAGATCTCTGCATGCAAACTGAATAAATATTTACTACAATGTAGATATTTGTACCACAGCAGGACAGAGCAGCAAATGCTCATGCATAATCAGTCTTGCATGTAACATGCCTGTAAGAAACAAATTAGAACTTTGTTTAATAATAGTGTCAATGGGATTTATAAAGAGTTTGTTAATATCAAGTGTTCACATCAGTCAATTTACTGGTATAGCAATCAATTCAAGTTACGCATTTTGCTTTTCATATAAGCGAAATGACAAGACGGAATTGTGCTGTAGTGATGTGGGCAGTGTTAGACAAGAGCTACGTAAAAGGTTAATGAAAAGACCAGAGCACTTTAATTGTTTGCAGATGAGGCCACAATGAAGCATATGAGTTTCCGATCAACACATTACTAGGTATTGCACACAGCAATAGCATGAGCCATAGTTTACATTACATGTCACCAGAAAAAAACAGATGGGTTCTAACCCTATGTCCTTGGATCGATAACCTTATTGGTCCTGTGTCAGCTGACCTCTTGTCCTGAAGCTTTTTCAGGAAGAGCAACAGGAACAAGGATGACATATACCAAATGACCCTAAACTAGTGAGATGACCATACTGCTTTGCCCAGACTTTTGGGACTACAAAGAGCCTGTGGCATCTCCACAGGACTATTTCTTGATGACATTTCATAGGAACACCCACAGAATTGGCCAGACTTTTTGGCTGGACTTTAGGGTGACCTTTAACACAATGGCTGGCTGTTTCCTTTTCCCTCCCCCAAGGGCTAAAATTTGGCCTCCTCCAAAAATCATGAGATAATCCAGCATTTGTAAATGAGTTCCTGTAATGTTGGTTATTCAAAACCAGACTGATTATAGCTAATCTTACATTTGTCATCTCAAAACAAAAAAAATCATATCATGAGGTTTGTTAAGAGTTTAGTTCTATTTTTAATAGAAGCTGACCTTACTGCTTCAATGGTCTGAATAACAGTACTAGCCAGATTACTATTATATATCAAATACAGAGAAACACCAATCCTGATGGCATAACCTCTGTTTTATATCAGTCCAAGAGCTATCAGAGTACAGCTGTTGAATGATGAGTTAAAATGAGGCCTGATAGCTCAGTTTGAATAATATTTGTATTGGTGATAATGTATAATGCAGATCTGAAGAAGTGCCATAACATACATCAAAGTTGATTGCCACACGGGATATTAGAGTTATTATATTAATCCTTTCCTGCCATATGAATTCGATAATATTAGGTACAAATTGACACAACTGTGGAAATGTGCCCCTGTTTTCAGTTTAAGATTAATACTTCAGATAAAAAGGTTCAAGTGCTCAAAGGGACAAAATTATAATGGCACATCATCCCATATATATATGTATATGTGTATGTATATATATATATATATATATATTACACACACACACACACACACATTTTCCTTCAGCATGTCTGGGGGAGAACATTCCCTGTGGTTCCTGCAGCTGTTCTCCCTCTCACAAAAATAATGAGGTTTTTGTGATGTTAAACTGCGCAGGCCATTTTCAGTCTTTGTGTCAACTGATGCTCTGGCATCAGCCTGTATATTGTTTCCTCCAGGAGCAGAAAATCTGTTGGATTTATGCTCCTGTTATACCAGTTAGTCACATCTAATATAAATTGTCTGTGATCAAAGTGGCAAAGTATTTTTAGCAAAGCATCAATAAACTCAGAGTCTGAATCAGAAAGTCAATATTATTCTGTCTGCTTCCTTTACAAAGAAATAACAAAATGAAGGCATATGATGTTTGCAGTGAAGAATAAACTAAAAGACTGTCAGTCTTAGAAAGTACGATTGTTGATAGATGTTGGGGCACAGAAATGGAAAGAAGTGTTATGGCAGGTAAGAAGAGCCCACAAGCTCAGCCACTCACTTCTATAACTGTGGAGCAAGCTGGAAGGGCCACGCAGCCTGCTTCACCACTTGTTTAATCTCTGCTCAAGTGAGGACTGACTCACGTAATTTTCATTCTGAAGTACACGTTAATATCCATTTGGGACCATTCAGCAACATGCTCTATCTCTTGATATATCCGTGTTGATGGGAACGTGGAGTAATAGACTTATGAGATAGTGAGTGAAGTGCATTGCATGCTGTCTCCACATCTCTCAAACTGATCATCCTTCATGATTTTATTTTTATTCCCAATTATTACCATTAAAAAAATAACTTCTTAACGAAGATGTTTTATTTGTATCAGGAAAGAAAGCCACAGTGTTATGTTATGTTCTACCTGACATTGTTCTACATAAACGTTGTGTGCCTGGTGATGTCCAAGACATCCATTTCCTTTAAGTACAACATATGGTGCAGCATGTCGACTGGGTGCAGCTTGTCTTCAATCCAGACCTCATTGCATGTTCTCCTTTGTAACTGTGCGTGTTTCCCCTGGGTGCTCCACATATCAAAGGCTTATAACTTGGTAGGCTCAGTCCTTTCCGATTCAAGTGTCTGCGCAAATGCCTCTTAAATGTTATATTTGTCTCTACCGCCTCCACCAGCAGCTCAGTCCGTACAACTACCATGCAATGTGTGAAAAACCTGTACCTCAGAGCTTCTTTAAATTTCTCCCTTCTCACCTTCACCTATGCCCTCTGGTTTTTAGACTCCCCTACCCTGCGGGGGGGGGGGGGGGGGGCAGTGTTAACTCTGATGATCCATCCTATCTGTGCTCTTGATATCCTTTTAGAAGATATAGTATTATATCATATCTCTGTAAGATCAGCCCTCAGTATCTAATGTATCAGTGAGAACAAACCCAACCTGTCCAATCTCTCCTTAGAGCAGAGGAATTCCACATAAATAGATGTAAAGTATGTCGGGGCTCACTAACAGCGACTTCCATCCTGATGCATATAAGCCATCAAGCAGCAGTCAGCATTGCTTTAAGTTAGCTGAACAGTACAGAGATGTGGCAACTGACCTCAGTACTTCTCAGCAATAGAGGTAATCGTTTGTAGGGATATACAGCATGAAACTGGCCTCTCAATCCACCACAAAATCATACCATAAAAAGAGATGCAGCACGCAAGCTGACCATCCAGCACCCATTTGTACTTGTCTTGCATTAATCAGATGGTTTATTCTCCACATATTCTGATCAACTTCCCTCCCCTTCCAATTCTGCCACTCACCTGAACACCAGGGAGAGCTTACAATAGTCAATCAACCTACCATTTTGTACATTTTTGACATAAGGCAGAAAAGTGTTTCATCTGAAAGAAACCCATGCAGTTGTAGGGACAACGTGCAACGTCCAGGCAGACAGCATCCAAGGTCAGAATTGATCCATGCCATTCCGATGTAAGCATCCACGCTGACCTTTGTACTGATCTGCACTGATACCATTTTCCTACATTTCACCTGGTGTTCTTGAACAATGATTCTTTCCGTAGGTTAGATAGATGTACGATCAAGCTCAAAAGTGATACCCCTCTCCCCATACCTCCCCACTTTTAAAGGTGTGTCCAATGGACAGAATTGTTATTCCACAAAATATAAAATCTCGTTTGAAGAACCCAATTTGAGAAAAATGAGAATGGGGTGAATCCTATGGACCATATCCTATTGTGGGTCTGTGAGTTCACATAAGGCATTAAACTGAAAGAGTTGTAAAGCAATGATTATAAAGCTGATTTCCGTAATAATGTGGCATGAATGTTAATAGGTCCTCTATACTCCCAAGTCTGCCAAGACTTGCCCATTAGCAAAATTGTACAGGACTCTTATAAATCAGCATCTCCTGCTTTTTCTGTAGGTTTGGAAAACCTATTAAGCACCATTAAGGCTGCAAGAAAAAGAAAGTAAAAGCCTTGTGGATTCTGAATGGCTCATAACCATGTCATCAGTCACAAAAGTTCTCTTTAATTTTCTCTTGGGGAAGCAGTAGAACCAAAAGTGATACCTCCTGTTGCCTTTTACTATTACAAATTACAATCATGCTCAAGTTTTGCTTAATTCTACTGTGCACTAAAGGAAATAGCTTTTAAATCCTTTTTGCTTAACATCACATTGAGTTACAGTAACACACACTCATGCCTTTTAAACTGATCTACTGTATAACAAAATATACATAATATGGTAATTAGCACAGAATGTGTAAGGTAAGATTTCAAATGCATGTCTCCTGTGAAGTAGGTTCAGACCTTTACATTTAATGAGTGGGGTTTTAACTGAAACTACTTATGCGTTTCTACTAGTTATTTTATTCAAGCTACTTCAGTGTCATCAAAATTAATGCGGAAATTAAATTTAAATTTATTTTCAGTGCTTATTTTCCTTTTAGATTTATTTATTCTGTCAGCCTCCTCCACTGACCCACCATTGCTTATGACTGTGTTGTGCTGTTTCAGTGCCACTGACATTAATGAAACTGTGGAAGGGGGAGAATTCAATCCAATTCCGTAAAAGTATTGACTGTTAGATATTTAGCCAGGTTAGAGAGTGGCTTTAGAGAATTGCGATGATGCCTCTCACTCTCAAAGATAAAAAATTAAGTGAAGAAAAGAATCAATTTGCATATCCAGGCAATGAAATAGAAATTTTAAACATTACATTATAGGATCCAGAATGATTAGATATGCATGCTTGTTTCTCAAGGACCTGAATTAAATTTATAAGGTGAATATTTCTTAATGATAGCAGAAGTATAATGATGTAAAGAGAGCTGAGCCAAGCATCAACAATTAAACGAACAATACTAAGAATTTGGTATTAAATTGATAGTCATATTTAGACTAGAGGGTGTCTTAGGTGGGAACTGAAATTATCAAAGTGCAATAGCTCGTGTTTTTTTCTTGACCTGGGTTATAGCATATTTGAGTTAAGTAGACAGCATATTTAAGGATTGAGTAGACAGACCTTTGCTAGCAACTGTCTGACTGTACTATATCTAATCACAGATCTTGCAGTTGTTTGTTTCAATTTTAGAGGAAAAAGATAGGAAATATATATTTTTTCAGCAATGGAATCTCCAGGAAAAATATTTATCACTAAATTGCTGAAGTAAAATACAAATAAACAGAAACAAGTTATTATCATTCATACAACAATTATGATTGGAAAAAGTTAAATTAATGACATTTTTGGGCATCTGTATCACAGAAAGATTTCAGACATTAGAAGATCCAATGTCAGCAGGTGTATAGCATCTGCAGTGGTACATCACTAATTCACTTTAAACCCTATATGTAAAATGGACTGTGTAAATAATGACTTGCTGATAAACTGTGCCTAATGTACACACCCTTTTCATTGAGAAAGCTCAGTAAAGTGGAGAATAAATATCTAAAATTAGAGGCTTGAGTTGAAGGGAAATGTCATTGCTGCTAATAGTGAGAGACTGAAGGGGATGTTTAGACATGTATCTCTTTTGATATTGTGAGTGACACATCAAAAGGTGATTTGTGTTGGCATTTGACATCTAGCATAAGTCAGAGATTAGTTGGACAGTGAGAAGAACATTTCCAGTGATTCCCTACGCTTGGATGCACAATCGTGGTGCAATGTTACCCATAAAAAAACACATTCAAATAAATTAATGCATAACTTGCCGAATTATTAAATTAAATTTGAGTTTTAATATGTATTCAGACTTGGCTAAAATGTGCTCTTGTCATTCAACTCTTTGCATTAAAAAAGACTTTCTCCTTCATGGCCTTAATTCTGAAGTTAATTTTTATAATATTTGAAGGCCTTCAGTGGGTACTGCAAGGTTTGGAACTGAAACATCCACAGTTCCTCCTCGCCCCAGATGCTTCTAAACCCTTTAGGTTCCTCCAGCAGACCGTTTGTTGTTCCAGATTCCAGTATATATAATCTCTTTGTGTTCCTAAACTCAATGGAAGCATATATAAGGAAAGGATTAACACAGAGAATAGCTTCTAAAGTTCTCACTCTACCCAAGCATTGAATTAAAAGTTTCCAGCCCTTAATCTTATATGAAGGTATTCTTACTACTTGATGTTATGCATTTCCCCGTCGCATCAGTTTGATTTGTCAAACTAGCAATAATGTATAATTACCGTTGGATAATAAAAGCTACCTGATGTCTGAAAATTATTTTTAGGGTCTGTGAAGGTGGGGGCACAATCAGTCATTTAAACACAGAACATCGAACAGTACAGCACTTTACAGGCCACTTGGCACATACTGTTTTGCTGATCTTGATGTTAATGGATACGAAGTGTCCTCCTGTACATTGTCCATTCCCCAACACTCCAAGGAAAACGACACAAGTTTATCCAGCCTTTCATTATAGCCTATACACTCTAATCCAGGCAGCATCCTGGTAAACCTCTTCTGTACCCTTCAAATAATGGCGAAATCAGACTGCAGTTTTATATAGCTGACTTTCTTACTCTTATACACAACAACTCTGCCAGCGAAAGCAAGCATTCCATATGCCTTCTTCGGCACTTTCAGTGAACTTGGAACCTGAACCCCCAGATTCCTCTGTACCTGAATCTTATTAAGGGGTCTACAATTAACTGTATACTTTCTTCTTTTACTTGGCCTCCCAAAGAGCAACATCTCACACTTGCCCAGATTAAACAGCATCTGCCACATCTCTGTCCATATATGTTACAGATCTATATCCCACTGTATTCCTTGATATTCTTTTATACTGTCCACAACTCCACCAATCTTGGATTCATTCAAAAAATTGTTATTTATATCATAAATAACAAAAGTCCCAGCAGTGATCCTTGTGTAACATTGTTAGTCACAGACCTCAGGGCAGAATAACAGTCTCCCATCCCTACTCTCTTTCTTCTATGGCAAGACAGTTCTGAATCCAAACTTGCAATTCACCTCAGACCCCATGCATACTTATCTTCTGAATCAATCTCCCAAGAGGAACCTTATCAAATGCCTTACTAAGGTCCATGAAGATGATATCCATTGTCTTACTGTCATCAAGCATCTTTATTACTTCCTGAAAGTCTAAGGTATGACCTGGCTTCCACAAAGCCATGCCTTTCCAAATGTGCGTAAATCCAATCTCTCAGCATCTATCCAATAATTTTCTTACCACTGATGTGAGGCTCACTGCCCTATAACCCTGACAATCCCTACTTCACTTTTTGCTCAAGTCCTGGAGGATCTCACGTGTTACAAGTGAGGACATAAAGACCCAGAAATCTCCTCACTTGCTTCTTTCAATATTGTATGATAGATGCCATTAAGCCCTGGGGACTTATCCGACTTAATACATTTCAGAAAACTCTAACATATTGCCTCTGTTTTCACTACCCTCCAATTCTCTTCTGCTTGGGTCAATACTCATTTAATACCTCTGTCACTTGCTCTGATTCCAAACACATTATCCTCTTCTTCTTAATATAAGTGTAAAATACCTTGGCATTATCCTTTACCCTGCTTGCTAAGGACATTTAATTGCCCTGTTGGCCTTCTCAATTGCCTGCTTGAGTACTTTAGTGTATCTTCATATTCCACAAGGGCACAGTCTGATTTTAGATCCCTAAACCTTACGTATACTTCCTTTTTTGTCTTGACTAAACTTGAGATCTCTTAGCTTTTCCAAGATTCCCTGACCTCATTGTCTTTACTCCCCTCTTAACTAAAAAACTATCTTAAAACATATGAATTATGGTCACTATTCATAGAATGAATAGAAATGATTAAACTTCATAGGTTCAATATTTCCACTGTTTCTATATTGTCTAATCAATAGTTCATTCTGCAAGAGATACTTGGATCAGGATGCAACATAGATGGAATTGTTTTTAGCATTAATGGAACTGGAGATCAGGGGTTCAAGTCATGGATCATCAATGCTATAAGGTCGATTTTGCTTTACTTCCAAATTGAATTACAGATGGACACCACAAAATATTATAACTTATATAAACTCATGAATTCTATTTCAATTCTTTTAAAACTTTTATTGGACATACTTTATTCATTTATAATTGATAAAGGACAGTTTCAACTTTACAGCAAAGCAAACTTAGATGACATTAATTGGATATTAACCCTTAGCATCAAAATAGAAGGATTGAGCATTTGCTCAGGGAATTTCAATTTACTTTCCTCTGCCACTGGTCTGCCACATTTCTGCATTTGAATTATATTTATTTTATACCTGATGTGAAGTAAAACTGATTTTTCCTTATACTACTCTATCTGAAACAGCTCTTGCAGACATATATGACATCAATTACATCTTTCCACATGTGCTTTAAAAATTATACTCTGATTGCTTTACCAGGATGACAGTGCCCTTTAACATCTCCCCTCATGGCCATGGATTTCACAGGTGTAAAAATGATTTTCAACTAGCTTTTGCAATGGAGTCATTTTGTCCTTTGTTTTCACTGCTTTACTGAATTGACATGCAAAGCAATGAAATCTTTTTACCACCAAATTCTACAGAAATATTGACAGCTTCCAAGGAAGTCATTTCCTGTTTTCAGATTTTCAAGTATTTGCTTTTCGGCCACCAGATCTCTGCCTGCTCACTGCGAGCCCCCTCCCCCATTTCCTGTCTGTCCTCATTAAGCCTTGATTTGAGGTCAGCACATAACAGCGTCCACACAAAGCTAGCACTTGTTCTTTCTAAATGTTATCAAACGCACTCGATTGGCAGCTGTCATCTGTAAAGAAAACAATGTTGAATGAAGCTTGACAGGAATCTTTGTTTTTTTATAAACAGGCTATTTTTATGACGGTGAGGTAGGATCAGTTGATGACCTCCAAAAGAATACAGGATGAAATTCTTTTGGAGTATAAATCAACACCACATTAATTACATTCTTACAGCTGATGGGTTCACTATTTATTTAAAATCATTCCATAACTTCTATAAGCTTTATGACATCAGCTAGGTTATTTTTTCCATCGCATTTAATCACACTTTTATTAAATATGAACAATGCATACTCAGCTAGCTGGTTTATAATCCCCGGCTTCTCACTCCTGTGTTAGGTAAGTAGCACATTGCCATTTAAGGGAACATGGTTCCATAGAATTTTTGGAAAACTATAGTTAAAACATTTACAATGTTTTCATATACTTTCTTTAAAACACTGTATAGAAACCAATCTGGTCCTTGGAATTTGCGACTTTTTTGTGACATCATACTCTTCATTACTGTCACTTAGTAATCTTATATTAATTTTGCTGGACTTCCATCCTGAATCATTATTAGTTTATTCAGAATATTTGTTTTGCTAATTCTTATTCTGTACTGTAAATACCAACACAATTATAATTAAACAATATGTTCAACACACACAAAATGCTGGTGGAACACAGCAGGCCAGGCGGCATCTATAAGGAGAAGCACTGTCAACATTTCGGGCCGAGACCTTTCGTCAGGACAAAAATGCTGCCTGGCCTGCTGTGTTCCACCAGCATTTTGTGTGTGTTGTTTGAATTTCCAGCATCTGCAGATTTCGTCGTGGAAACAATATGTTGACATTTTTTCAGTCATTGTTTTTAAGGGATTCATTCTGCTCCTGTTTATTTACTTCCCCCTTCCCCCAGCATTTTTGGAATATTTTAATGTTGATTTGCCAAGTCTTGGCAACACCCCATTGCACACCCCTTTCTCTGACTTGTTGGCTAGCTGCTCACCTGTACTTTACCATTGTAAGATTAAAGAAACTGTACAAGGTGTTTGATCAGGCATTCAATGACTGAAGTCATTCAGGGTTGAGTAAACATTTCAGCACCAGATAAGCTTTGACAGGGTGGTGTTGGCAATGTTATAGATATGGCAACTGACCACGGTATGCATATGTGTTTAAAGTCTATCTTGAGGTCAAATGTTACACAATAACACAATGAGTCCGCTATAGATCCAGTCTTTCCCAATGAGTGGAATAAGTTTATGTTGCAGTCTAAAGGCAATGGCTTTGATCATTTTAGTGTTTAGTGGAGAAAAATCTTATTCATCTGAGATTGGAGAGTGGGCAATGCTTCAGTGCCAATTCAACTGCAAAAATAAAATAATGTTAGCATTTTGTGCAATAGATGGATAGGAATAAGACTTAAAATTGATACTCTAAGAATGAAATTTGCAGAGTGTTAAATAAGGACATTTCCCAGTGATCAACCATATATTTCATTAGCAGTTACGGAGACAATGACTGACCTGCCAAACTTACAGAAATTTTTGTCTCATCTTTTAAACTATTGCTTTTCCCCCTTTGAAATCTCTGTACCTCTCATTATAGAAAAATTCGATTTGTAGCTAACAATCTCAAACAGCACACTGAAGCACCCCAGATAAAATTGAAAATTATTTATCTTTGCTCAGCAACTTCCTAACATAGTGAACTTGAAACAAAGTACCTCAGTATATAAGGTAACAAAACCCACGTCCCATCAAGTTGCCAATCTAATGCACTAGTACTCGCACTCTGATCTGAGCTTCAGGGAGTGCACTTGTGGTACTGGTAGGCTTGGACACTCAAATGTAATTAAAATTGATATACAGTGTACATTTCATTACATTTTTTTCAAACAAAGGTGCCAGATTAATGTTGCCATTAGGGCATTTCCATCAGCTAGATGATGCTCTTTTGTGGTGGACAGCAAGATTCGGCTATCATTGGATTTCCAACATTTGCATATTTTGTCTTGTTTCTGTTTACATATGAATCTTTAGTGACATACCACAGAAATAAAAAGTCAAGGTCATCTGTCAGGAGACTTTCGAGAAGAAACATTGATGGATCTATTAAATCAATGTTATAATACAATACTTAACATACGTTTCTTTAAAATATTTTTATTTACTGGAAATCTTGTAGTGATTTCGTAAGATATGTATTGTATAATTATAAACTAAGGCAACACTAGGGCTCATTGCTGAGTCAGATCATTTGTGGTGATCATACCTATTACAAAACAACTTGATCTTTTAAATAGCATTCCAGAACATCATATCTCTGGTAATGTGGGGTAATTTGCCAATAGGAAATTTGAATTCCCAGTCATAACAATGTTATATTTTAATACATTACCCATTGTTCTCTCCATTTAATTACACTACTGGGAATGTGATTCAGCTGTTTCAAATTCTTCTAGTCATAGTTAATTATGCCCATTACATATATAACTGTTGTTTTATTTCCTTTTATTTTGTTTCTGGAAATTTAAAGACTGCAGTAATTGGCATCTCATTTGGTCAAACAATATTTCAACTTACAGAACGATGAGCCCCCAATCTACTGAAATGATAAGTCCTAATAATATGAGGTTTTGCATGAGAGAACATATCAAGAGAACAAGTCACCAGCCTATGCCAGTGGAAAGACAAATGCTCAGGTCTGAACTGCTGATTTCAGCTGTTATACTTCAGAAAAAAATGCAGAGGAAACTAAGTCCCTCATAGTGATAGTAAAAACAAAGGGGAAATACCTCTAAATCTGGTTTGCAATGCCTCAATCCCATATAGTAAGGTGATCCATTTGCCTTCAGTTTAAGGAGACAAATAGGCCAGTCTGAGTGGGGAGAAGATTGAGAAACTTACCCAAAGACTTAATTAGATCAGTTTTATTATTTTTGTACCTTGTTGGCTTTAGTCCTATTTTATGTTAACTATGTATTTAACTTAGAATTTGCCATGATTCTCAAGTAACATTTTTAACTGAAACTCACAGTTGTTGTTTTAAATGAAATGCTAGGACATATAATTATTAAGCAATTACACGTAAATTGTACCTAGAATTGTTGGCTTTATTCTCAGAAATGAATGTAGATGACATAAATCATTTATTGTAGCACAAACCAATCCTACTTGATGTCATAACAGGAAAAATTCTGAATTAAAAAATGGGGATTGCATGGCAGCATTGTGGTTGGCACAACGCTTTGCGGTACCAGCATTCTTGGTTCAATTCCCGCCTCTGTCTGTAAGGAGTTTGCACATTCTGTCTGTGACACCATGGGTTTCCTTCAGGTGCTCCAGCTTCCTCCCATGGTCCAAAGACCTCCCTGTTGGTAATTTAATTGGTCATTGTCCCATGATTAGTCTAAGGTGAATCAGGGGCTGCTGGGAGGTGCAGCTCAAAGGGCTGGAAGGGCCTTTTCAATGCTGTATCTCAATAAAAATAAACTACAGTAAAATTCTGAAAGTCAATAAATGCCCAGAGCTCCTTCAAATGATTTATTTAGAAGAAAATGGACACTGAACTCAAGAAGAATATGGTTGCAGTTGTGATCAAAAGTTTGGTGCAAGAATAAAGGTGATTGAATACATAGAAGAAATCAACAGAGGTGATAATGAAATATAAAATAAAAATGAATACAATCTGTGGCAACACACAATGTGTACTAGAAAACTCAAAGGGTCATGCAGCACCTGAGGGAGGAAACAAATTCAAGTTCAAGTTTATTGTCATCTGACTGTACATTTACACAAACAAATGAAACAAAGTTCCTCCAGACCATGTTGTATCCACAAAACATACATCACACTCAGCACATAAAGCAATATATTGCCACAAGTGTAATATAAAATATATCTCAAAGTGCATGTAATGTGCAGCTCAGGTAAGCAATAAACAGGACTGTATTGTAAACAGTAAGTAGCTTGCTGTCCTGGTGATGAGATCTCAATGGTGACAGGGTATATATTAATATCGCAGTCTGGGGGAAGAAACTTTTACCCAGTCTGGCAGTCTTAGTCCTAATCCTCCTGTACCTCCTTCCTGGTGGTAGTGGATTAGAGATTGTGGGAAGGATGGTAGGGATCCACAACAATGCTTTGGGCCCTTCGTATACAACACTCCCAGTAAATGTCAGAAATAGAAGGGAGTGCGACTCCAGTATCCTCTTGGTGATTAAACCCTGTCGGGTCACCATTCAATGTCGATGTCCTGCATCAGCACTAGAGTAGTGAGATGAGAAGGGGTGTAGTAAGAGGCAGACAATAGATGGATAGATGGAGGCAACCAAAGTGAAAGAGGAAAATAGAAAAAAATAGATGGACAATATGGGGTGGGGGCTGTGAAGGTGGAAAGCAGCTGCGAGAGGAAGAAGAGCAGCAACACAAAGTGTTATCAGTGCTGAACTTGGAGAAGTAATGGAGGTAAGAACGGAAACTATTGGGGAGAGGTTAGAACCTGATATGGGTGGAGTGGAACAGAGAATCTATGCGTACAGATGGAGCCAGGAGTGAAGATAGGTGAAGTGAGGCTCGAGGAGGGTAGGAAAGGGGAGAAAAATAAGAGGACCACAGGATCGATAGCAAGGAGAGAGTGAGGTAAATTGGGGGAGCGGGTGCAGAGAAGGAAAGAGAAAGGAAAAATATGGGGTTACCAAAAGTTGAAAAACTCAATATTCATGTCATTGGATTGTAGGCTATCCATGCAGAACATAGGGTGTTTTTCCTTCAGTTTGTGCTGGGCTTCCTATTGGCAAAAGAGAAATCCAAGGGTGGGCAGGGGAGTGTGTCACTGGAAAGGGCTGTATAAATAGTCTGCAATTGGGAGCACAGTTTGGTTGTGGGCTGAGTGTTGGTGATCTGTGAAACTGTCACCAAATCTATTCTCAGTCTCACCAGTGTAGAAGAGGCCACATCAGGATTACCAAATATGAATGGAGTGGGCATTGGAAGAGATGCGTGTGGGCCTTTGTCTCACCTGGAAGGACTGATTAGGTTCCTGAGAAGTGGTGAAGGAGGAGGTGTACGAATGAGTGTCACATCCACTACAAGTACAGGGGAATGCTCCGGGGTAAGGAAAGGATGGGTGTGGAGGGATGAGTGGACCAGGGAGTGGTCCCTGCAGAAAAGAATGGGGAGCAGAAGATTGGCTGGTGCTAGGATCTTTCTGTATTTGGCAGAAATAGCAAAGGATGATATAGTGGAAACAAAGGATCATAGGTAGAATGGTGAGGACCAGGAGAACTCTATTCTGTCTGGGAGGAAGCAGGGTGGGCCCAGAAGTACAGGAAACAGGGGAGATCTGAGATTGGTGTCTCAACCATAGCAGTAGAGAAGCCACACTTGCTGACAAAAAGGAGAATATTTCTGATGTCTGTACCAGAAGCCTCATCCTGCGGGTAAGTGCAGAGGAAACAGACATTGTTAGAAAAGAATGGCATCCTTACAAGAGATAGGGCAGAAAGAGGGAAGTAGATATGGGAGTTAATAAGTTTATAGTTAATATTAGTGGGTAGTTTGTATCCTGAGATAGCGATAAAAAGATCTAGATTAGAGAGATTTTCTTGCCTCTCTCCTTCTCTTTATACTGACCATCCCTAAATCCTGATGCAGATTTTGACCTGAAACATTGACAGTTTCTTTCCAGCTACAGATGCTGCATAACTCATTGAGTTCTTCCACCACATTCTTTGTTGCCCATGATCCCAGCATCCAGAGTGACTTATGCGTTCAACATAATCTGTGAAATTTGTTGTGGTGTTCTTCATTTAGGCATGGTACAAGGATACAGGAACAAATACGTCATCATTTATTGAATATAATTAACAGGAATGGATGACACATTGGTGTATCAAAAGTTATACCACTTGCTACACTCAGTTCTTAGAAGTTTCAAAGTTCATTTATTATCAAAGTACATATCCACATACCACTCTGAGATTCATCCCCTTCAGCTAGCCATGAAATGAAGAAAGAACATGAACATTGTTCAGAGAGAAACATCAAACCCACCCCCTGCACAAAAGAGGAATGGCATCCCGAGCATCAACCCCCAAACCCCTCTCCCCCAACACAAAACACAACAAGAACATTGACCCCCAAACCCCCTCCCCTTGCATAACAAAGGAATGGGCGAAGAGCACTGAATATATAAACCAGGTCTGAAAATCCAATTTTAAAATATGCTACACTGCCCCTTAAAAAATGTAAAAAAATACAGATTTCAGAGAATATATACATACAGTAAGTTATAGCAGGGGTTAACAATAAATATGAGACTGTTATATAATTAACTAATACAAACACATAAACAATTATATTTAACTAAATATTTAGCTACAGATTAAGATCTACTCATTTCTTTAGTACTGAGCTATTTTTCCCTTTAAATTTACCTATAAAACATATATTCCTAACCACTATAAACACAATAATAACATTTTAAAAATTTTAATCTTCCTTCAGTTTTCTCATTTTTATGCCTTGAAGTGTTCACTCCAGTTCAATACTTGTCTTCTGCCTTGTCTTCAGTTGGATATTGGATCGTCATCACTGCTGAACATAGAAAACTGTTGCCTTTGTCAAAGCCTCTGTATTTCTTCCAATGTTTGCATTTTGGCCATAATTGTTTTCAGACTTTCTTGTTGCACCTTGGTCACTCTATACTGATCATATTTAATATCTCTACAAGTGAAACACAGTTATAGAGCTGCACAAGACAGAACCAAAGTGAGCTCTTTGGCCCAACTCATCTATGTCAATGCCTATTTGCTCTAATCCCATTTGCCTGCATTAGGCCATTGTGCTTCTAACTCTTTCCTATCCAACTAGCTTTTAAACTTTATAATTGTATCTGATTCAATCACACCCTCTGGCAGTTCATTCTATAAAATCACTAATCCAAGTGGTAAATTTGCTTGTCAGATCTCCCTTAAGTTTCTCTCCTCTCACCTTAAACCTGAGCCCTCTATTTTTAGGTAAACACGTCATGGGAAAAATACTATCTAACTACCTCAACTATGCTCCTCAAAATCATATAAACTTCTGTAAGGACACTTTCAAATCTCCTATTCTTCAGAATGAACTCAGCCAATCCAGTCTCTTATAACTAAAAATTCAAGGCAACGTGCTGGTGAATCTCTTATGTACTCTTAGTAATTCCTCCTATAATAACCAGACCTATGCAAAATGTTGTGAATGTAATCCAACAAGTTTTGTACAACTGCAACATAATGTCTCAAGTTTTAAACTCAATATCTTGGTTTACCAAAGCAAGCATGCCAAGCGTCTTCTTCACTATCCTATCCACCTGTGTTGTTACTTGCAAGAAGCTATCAATTTACACCCCAAAGGTTTTCTGTACATCAACATTCCTAAGGTCATTGGCTGTACACGCCCTGCCAGTATTTTTACATCTTGAAATACATCACCCTGCACTTCAAGTTCCACATGCTTAGGTCAACCAGTCACCATGAACTTGATTCAGGAAATTTCATCCAACTTCTTTTACCATGTTTCTCACCATCCATCTTGCCAGTGTTTCCTTCTGATGGCATTCCTAATGTTCTGATGAAGAAAATCGTTGTCTTCCTTCCTGTGCTGAAAGTGTTCATCACATTTGATCAGCATTTCTGGTCCAATTATTGCTGTATCCCTGAACATTGTCTTTTAATTCTATGATAACCCCTGCAGATGTTTCCACGTTGGGCACCTTCCATGCAGTGAAATCTCCATCACTATATTATGGCATCTACTGTAAGGACTCTTACAAATCTCCTTTCAAATCACTTTGCCCTGCAGTAAAGTGAATATGTGTACATCAAGCTGGCAGACATTCCAACATTCAACATTTGGTTTCACTTAATGTTCCAGAGGTGGTGGTCTTCACTGATCTTACCAGCTCTGAGTGTAACCCCACTTATGAGAATGTCATCAACGTACGCTTGAGTCTGTATCACTTAATCTTTTTCAAAGTGATTTGGATAGTTTTAGTGGTGTGCATTCTTCGTTACTTCTTTGTTGCTGCTGGGAAGACCAGGCCCCCAGTCCTCGGGGTCGCATTTCCCATGGCCGTTGGTGGGTGCGTCTTAATACGCTCGGCAGAGGATGGTGCTCGGAGAAGCTGTGCCAGAGGGGATGGTCGGAGGTTCGATGGACTCAGAATCCGCTGAGGTCAGGTCGCTTTCACTGTGTGCTGTGTCTGCGAGGCTGAGTTGGGCAACACCATGGAAGTCCATAGCGGGGGTATTTCCTTCTGCCGCCTGCATGGATGGCGAGTCTGTTGGGACCCTGGGGACTTGTGGAAACTGTGTGATGGTTTATTTCAAACTTACAGTCTTTTAACATCTTTGGACTATTTTTACTGTGCCCATGGTCTGTTTTTTTTTAATCAGTTATGCTATTGTTTGCACTGTTGTAACTATATGTTGTAACTATGTGGTATTGTGCAGGTCTTGTAGCTTTAGTTTTTGGTCTTGTTTTGTCTGGTGGATTTGGAGCTCCTTTCCAGTTGCGTGATATTAATACACAGCAGCCTGTCAGGACTCTGGACTGAGGATTGCCAAACGTTATGTGGATTTTCTGGTGTGGACTGTTTTGTCATGTGCTTTTGTGATATCATTCTGGAGGAACGTTTTCTCATTTTTTAACTGCATTGCATTTGTGGTTTCTAAATGACAATAAACTGAATCTGAAGTGATTTGGATGGTTCTGGTGGTGTGCATTGGCCTAGCTTCTGATTTGCCTCCTCCCCGAAAGTCTTCCATTTAGCTGTTTAGTTCAAATCCTTGCCAAAGCTTCACATTACTCTAGAAATGAGTAGAAAATGGGATGTTAGAATCAGAAGTTTGGCAGATGGTCACATGTGAAAAATTATTTATTCCGTGAACTGAGCATTAACTTCTTAAAACCTCAAGGCTTTTATGCTTACATTTAATGCACAAATACCTAAATTGTTTTCTTTCATTAATTCCTCAGACTCACTTTCCAGGTGTCTCACAGTTACCTTAGCTTCTGCCTTCCTTTTCACTTATCTATGGAAGCTAGAGTCTTTTTTAAATGTTACTTGCCAGTTTACTGTCATAATCAAATTTCTTCCAATTTATCATTTTTTTATTTCCTGCAGCTGGTCTCAATATGGTCCTCTGTTCTCTAGTCTGCTGCTAGCTTTTGGCACATTCTAGATTCTTCTTTTTGATTTCATATTTTTCTTAACCTCCTTTGCTAACCATGGACATTTCCTCTTTCTTGATGAGTTTACATTTTTGTTTAGAGTTATCATAATAATAATAATGTTATGAAATAGCTAATTAAAAGCTGGCCATTATTTATCTCTGAACGTTCTTTTATCCTATTTGTTCAGTTTAATTAGGACAACTCAAAGTCAAAGTTCAAAGTACATTCATTATCAAAGTATGTATGCTATGTACAATCTTGAGCTTTGTCTCCTTACATGCCATCACAAAACCAAAAAACCCAACAGAACCCATTAAAAAAAGACCATCAAACACCCAATGTGCAGCAAAGAACATATCATGCAAACAATAAAAGTAAGCAAACAACATTCAAAACTGAAGTTTACAAAAGTGAATCCACAGCTGATCCAGGAGCCCATAAATTGTAGTTCAGCCCAGAGGCGAGTAAACCTCATGAGCAGCGAACTGAACACCGTTCTGTTCCTCAGCGTTGGCTCAACACAAATAGACAATAGGTGGAGAAGTAGGCCATTCAGCCCTTCGAGCCAGCACCACCATTCATTGTGATCGTGGCTGATCATCCATAATCAGTACCCCATTCCTGCCTTCTCCCCATATCCCTTGACTCCTCTATCTTTAAGAGCTCTATCTAACTCTTTCTTGAAAGCATCTAGAGAATTGGCCTCCACTGCCTTCTGAGGCAGAGCATTCCATAGACCCACAACTTTCTGGGTGAAAAATTTTTCCTCAACTCTGTTCTAAATGGCCTACCCCTTATTCTTAAATTGTGGCTTCTGGTTCTGGACTCCCCCCACATCGGGAACATGTTTCCTGCCTCTAGCATGTCCAATCCCTTAATAATCATATATGTTTCAATGAGATCCCCTCTCATCCTTCTAACATTTAAACCTAACACCCTAACATTTAAATCTGCTCAGACGCTTAAATCGCCCAAGCAGCAGATCATTCCTTGTTCGCAGACTCAGGCCCCACTGCGTCGATACGCTCTCAGGCCTTGTCCCGCCACCTCAATTCAACCTCTACACGACCTTTCCAGTCTGGCCCGATGCCTAGATCGGTCAAACCTTCACTTATTCCTCACTCTTGGGCCCGAGCCCCACTACCTCAACTCTGCCTCTTCTCAGTTCTGTCACTTCGGACCGCCTCCAAGTCCGCTCCAGTCAGACTCTGGCTCAATCTCCACTCTCGGGCACGGGCCCCACCACCTCAATTCAGCCTGTAAACTCCTTGCTGCAATCATCCTGCACCTTTGAGACTTCAGTTCGCACCAGGTCATACAGGCATTCAAAAGTTCAACGCTGAAAGGAAAGTCAGGCTATTGATTGCAGTACCTTAATTGTTTTGGAAAAAAAGGGCATTAATGGAGTAGTTACTAGTTTTGTTCACTGCCAGCAGGTTGTTGATGTGCTTCACCAGTACCATCTTAAACCAGGCCACTTTCTGCTTACTCTTGTGTTTGTACTTATTTATATTAAGCACACTGGTTCTGGACCTAAGGTATAAACACTCAAACTGAATCTGAAATGCTACCATCATAACCTCATTATTAATACAACTCATTATAAATGGCCACATCTAAAATGGTTAACGTTCTTGAGTAGTTTCATAATGCATTGCTTTAAGAAGTGGTCCACAAATTCCCCTTCCATGTTGCCCTTGCTAGTTTGGTTAATGAAGAGTAAAATAATCCACGATGAATAATCCCTTCTTACACACCTTCCGTATTTCTACATTTATACATTGAAAGTGAGACAACAGTTTGGAGCCCCTTAGACCACATCTATTTGTATCTTCTCTTGCCTGCTATTCCTTATTTCCGTCCAAATCAATTCCATATCATGCTCTATCGCTTTTAGAATTCACTCCTTTGAATGTGAACCATGGTTTTGTTACAGATGGTACACAGGTTATAAACAATGGTTTTGTGACAAGTGGTATACAGGTTATAAACCGAACAATGCACCAATTTTTTCTAAACTTGTGACTTTTATCACCACTTTGAACAAAGTGGTCAAAATTAATCCAGAATCCCATTTCATAAGTTGATATCACAGTCAACTACAGTTAATTAATGGATATTTGGGACTTTAATTAAAAGAAACACAACCTGCTTCACCTAACTGCCCATTTCCTTTCATTGCTGATTTGGCAATGGTGAAAAACTGCAACTAACCTATCTATTTACAACTAAGCAGACTAGGATATACGTCTTTTCTTGTTCTAGGTAAAGCCTCTTCTCAGTCCAATCTTAAAGGAATTATGTAAGTGTACAGCCCAGAGGCAGACCCTTCAAGCCAGCATGCCCCGGCGATGCTTGTGCTCATCAACACTGGTCCATTTGCCTGCATTAAAGCTATATCCTTCCATGACTTGTCTATTTAAGTGCTGGTCCTAAACCTATTTGCCTTGCCTTTTATTCTAACAAGGACATACAAACTCTGTACTCTCAATATTTCACTTTTGGAGGCCTCCCACTTACTCAGCATTCCTCTGCTGGAAAACAACCTGTCCCAATCAGTACCTGCACTGTCAGACCTATTCTGATGCCATCAGAACTGGACTATCTCTAATTTAGAATTTCAATCCGAGTACGATTCTTAAATCTCTCCATAATTATGTTGCAATTAACAGAATGATGATCACTAGATCTAAAGTGTTCTCCATACATAATTCTGTCACCTGCCCTGACTTGTTCCCTAATAGGAGATCCAGTATCACACACTCTCTTAGTTGGGACCTCTATATATTCATTAATGAAACTTTCCTAAACTTTGGTAAACTCTATCCGTTCCAGTACATTTACAGTATGAGAGTCCCTGCCATTATGTGCAAAATTAAAATCACCTACAATCACAATCTTACTTTTCTTGCAACTGTCCACTTCCTCTCTACAAATTTGCTCCTCTAAATCCCGTTGTCTATTGGGTGATCTATAGTATAATCCCATTAATGTGGCAGTCCCTTGAGCTGCCAGTCATGCCCCTTCTGCAACTAGGTATCAGTAATATATATAATATTATCATTCTACGTGCTGTTATCTGCTTTAGCTACAATACTGCTTGCATTGAAATTGATGCAACTCAGAACTTTAATCTCACCATTTTCAAATTTCTGGTTCCTGTCTTAGTATGTAGGTTTATAACCTACTTTCCATCAGCCACTTAACTAGCTGCCCTGGCACTGTTGTTCCCAACCCCCGCAACTCTAGTCCACACACCCCTCCCCCCACCCCCAGTGCAGTACCAGCAAACCCTGCTACAAAGATATTGGTCCCCCTCCGTTTCAAGTGCAAACTGTCTCATTTCTACAACTCCTACTTTCTCTGGAATACTGCCTAATGGTCCAAAAATCTTAAATCCTCCTCTAGCACCATCTCCTGAGCCACGTATTCAACTGTATTACCTTCCTATTTGAAACCTCATTAAAATGTGGTATGGGTAGCGATCCTAAAATCACCACCCTGAAGGTCATTTCCTATAACCTAACACCCTCATCACCCTTCCTGACTATGTCATTGCTTACCCTTCTCTATAAGAATGGTAAGGACTTGACCTGAGATATCCTTGACACTGTGACCTGAGTAGGCAACAAACTGTACCATCTACTTCTCTGGATTTAATATCTCTCTCTCTCTCTCTCTCTCTCTCTCTCTCTCTCTCTCTCTCTCTCTCTCTCTCTCTCTCTCCCCCCCTCTCTCCCTCTCTCCCTCTCTCCCTCTCCCTCCCTCCCATTTCTCTTCCATCCCTCTCTCTCCCATTCTCCCTACTTTTCCCTTCCCTGTCTTTCTGCCTCTCTCTCTTCCACCACGCTCTCTCCTCTCTTTCCCCCTGCACTGTCCCCCTCCCTCTCTCCCTTCACCTGTCTCGCATTTTCTCTCTCTTCCCCGCTCTCTTCCCATCCCCTCTTTCCCACTCTCTCTCTTCCCCTCCTACCTCTCTCTTTCTCTCTCACTTCTCTCTATCCCTCATTTTACCACTCTATCCCCCTTTCTCCCCTCCCCTCTCTGTAATTATAAGAATTACCTCAGACCAAAAGCTTTAATGATTTATCCACATTACAGACAGCTATCTCAAAACATTTGATGTCACAAGTACGTCAAAATGATCCATTCCTAAACATATCGTCAATTATTAATGCTTAATTGCAATGCCATCCATGGTATTAGTAAGCATTCATTACTGGAAACCACAGACTGTGCTTTAAGTCTGATTTCAAAACTTTCTTAAATGAGCTGAATGAAACCTCCCATGAACATAGAGCTCACTCCTCCTTATCTTCAAAACATTATTTAACTATTGTACTTCTACATAGTTACTAGTGTTATGTACTAAGATCAAGTCCTGTATTAACAGTTGGTATATTTATTGACAAATCGCATTGGATAACTTGCAAAATGATTGTGATAAAGAGAATGCTGCACATGCCTAGAATTTGCTTTAGTTTTCAAACATTTAAATATTCTGGAATTCTCTCTTTCATTTGACGTTGTGGTGCTTGCTGAGCTTGGCAATTAGCTTGCAAACGTTTCATCACCAGTTGAGCAGTGCGCATTTGTTGGTGTTTCTCTCTGGGAATGCAAGTGTTTATATAGGCCCCGTTCGCCTGCCTCGGTCCTGAATGGCTACCCCTTCAGTTGACCTTTGAATTCTTTGGCTCTTACGGGTTTGTAGATTGCATCTATTTCGATATGTTTGTTTATCAGACTAAAACTATGCTTCTGAAAACTCTCATGCCTGCTTTGTGTTTGCCTGTGCCAGAACCTCCGCGGTGTCGCAGTTAAAGTGGAGCCCCTCTCGGTCTTCATGCACTGAGATCAGCGACAGTGGATCATGTCTCCGTATTGCCAGTGTGTGTTCCCGTAAACAAGTTGAGAGTTTACGTCTTGGCCAATGCGCTTTCAATTTATTCAAAAATTCTACAGCTTGTGGCTGGCTTGACATTTGATTGATCATTGTGCAAGTGATATTTTGTAATGGTAAGGTAAAGTTTTTGATTTGTTAATTCAATTCACCCTGAACCTGGGAATTATAGAACTGGTGCAAATGTAGAGCTTAGAGAGTAGTCGTTCAGTCCATCGTGCTTTTGCCAGTCAAAAAAGAGCTGCCTAGCCTAATTCCAACTTCCAGCATTTGATCTACAATCCTGGAGCTCTTAAAGAGCACCTCAGAATCAGATTTATTATCCCCCTCATATGAAATGAAAGTTGTTTTGCAGCAGTAGTACCATGAAAAGACATCAAATTTCAATAACACAAAGTAAATCAATAGTGTAAAAAAAATGGAATAGTGAGATTGTGTTCAGGGGTTCATAGACTGTTCAGCAATCAGATGACAGAGGAGAGGAAGCTAGTCCTGAATCATTGAGTATGAGTCTTCAGGCTCTTAAGTCTGCTTCCTGATGGTAGTAATGAGAAGTGGGCATGTCCCAGATGTGAGGGTGCTTAATGATGGATGCAGACTCCTTGAAACATTGTTTCATGAAGTTGTGCTTGATGGTGGGGAAGATTGTGCTCATGATGGAGCTGGCTATGTCTACGTCTTGTGATCCTGCACATGTAAGCCTTCAAACTAAGCTGTTGTGCAACCAATCACAATGCCCTCCACCATACATCTACTGAAATTTGCAAGAGTGTTTGGTGACATAACAAACCGACTCAAACTCCTATCAAAGTAGTGCTGCCTTCTTCATGTTCTCACGGATGTGTTGGCCCCAAAATGGATCCTGGCAGATGTTGACAGCCAGGAGCTTAAAGCTGTTCACCCTTTCCACTGCTGACCCCTCAATCGGAGCTGGTGTGCGTTCTTCCAACTTCCACTTCTTGAGGTCCACAATCAATTCCTTTTTCTTACTGATACTGAGTGTGAGGCTGCTGCTGCTCAATCATTGGATCTATCTCACTCCAGGCTGTCTATTGCCATCTGAGAATTCAACAAAAGCAGTATTGCCATTGGCGAATTTATAAGTGGTATTTGATCTGTGCTTAGCCACACACTCATGAGTGTATAGAGAGACGAAGAATGGGTTGAGCATGCATCCTTGAGGGGGAGATTTTATCACCAATCTGTACTGAACATGGTCTCCCTATGAAGAAGTTGAGGATCCAATTCCAGGGGGAGATACTGAGGCTTAGAGTCTTGGTAATTAATACTGAGGGGATAATGGTATTAAATGTCAAGCTGAATTGATAAACAGCAGCCTGGTTTATGTCTTGCTGTTGTCTAGATGCTCCAAAGCAGAGTGGAGAACCAGAGATTGTGTCCACTGTAAATATGTTGCAATGGTAGACTAATTGCAGTGTGGGCATGTTCTTGATCAGGCAAGAGTTAATTGAAGCCATGACAAACCTCTGCAAACATGTCAATACCATAAACATGAGTGCTACTTGTTGACAGGTTGGTGAGACAATTCTGCTCTTCTTGAGCAGCGGTATGATTGATTCCCTTTAGAAGAAGGTGGGAACCTCAGACTACCGCAGTGAAATTTGAAAATGTTTTTAAACACTCCTGCACTTGGGCAGCACAGACTTTCAGTTCCCGGTCAAGTACACAGTCAGTACGGTAATGTAATGGTTAGCTCAACGCTTTACAGTGCAGGCAACCTGGGTTCAATTCCTCCCGCTACCTGTAAGGAGTGTGTCCATTTGCCTCGTACCACATGGGTTTCCTGTAGGTGCTCTGGTTTCCTCCCACAGTCCAAATGCATGGTGGTTGTTAGGATAATTGGTCATTGTAAATTGTCCAGTAATTAGGCTAGGATTAAACTGGGGAATTGCTCTGCAGCATGGCTTGTAGGGCCAGAAGGGCCTATTCCATTCTGTATCTAAATAAATAAATAAAACAAACAAACAAATAAGGGCTTCTGCCTCTATTACCCTTGGATTGTGGCTTCCCAATGGCCACAGGATGATTTCTCCTTTAATTCTTCTGTTAGTTCTTTTAAATCCATACCACCTAGATTTGACCTCTCCATTTGGAAAAACAGGTCCTTGCTATTTCCTATATCTAGGCCCCTCATAATTTTCTATACCTCAGTTAAGATCCCCCTCAGCATCTTCTGTTCCAAAGAAAACAGTCTCAGCTTATCCAACCTTTCCTCACAGCTATAATTTTCCGGTCTTGGCAATATCCTTGTGTACCTCCTCTGCACTCTCACTGCATTCTTATTTATTGAATGTTTTTAAAATTCTTCTGAAATGACATGAAAAGCAGACTCCACAATTATTGCTACCTACATCCCATTTAAGATAACCATTTTGCAGTCTTTGCAGCCTGTGAGTGTTTATCCTTCAAGGATCAGTCTTGGAATTTGCCTTATAGGCTGATTGCTGTGGTTTCAAATGTCTGCTCAGTTTCCCTCTTTTAGCTTGATAAGCACTTTAAGAGAGCCTTTCAAATGATAGCAGTGCTGATGAACTGGTATGACGCAGTTTTGCAGCTGGGTTTCTGGATAGGCAGAGCCCTTGAGTCAGCAATTCTTACGAGATCTGCTCCCTGTCCGGATGGGAGTGGAGTCTGTAAGAAGGATGAGCAACCGAAACATGCCACTGTGGTTCAGGAGGCCATTAAAAAGGGGGGAGAGAAGAGAAATGTTGCTGTAAGAGGGAATAGCATAGTCAGGGGAATAGACTGTCACAGAGATTGAGAACCCTGAAGGCTGTATTGCCTGCCCTGTGCCGAGTTCAAAACATAACATCTCACCTCCAGAAGAATTTGGAGTGTGAGGTGGAAGATCTAGTTGTCATGGTCCATGTGGGTAACAACAAAGTTGGAAGAACAGAAAAAGAGGGAATGTGAGCAGTAGGGGATAAATTAAAGTGAAGAATCAGAAAGGTAATAATCACTGGATTGTTTCCTGTGTCATATCAAATTGACACAAGGTTAATAAGATCAGGGAGTTAAACATGTGTCTCGGAGACTGGTGTGAGGTAATTGGGTCTGAATTTGCAGGATATTGATACCAGTATTGAGGAAGGAAGGGGCTACTCCAGTGGTCCACCTGAACCGTTTTGGGACTAAGGTCTTGACAAATTGTATAATAGCGCTGTGGAGGAGGGTTTTAATCTAAATAGTAATGCGATGGGTTCAAAAGTTTTGACAAGTGTGGATAAAGTAAAAAGAGAGGGCAAGCGAGGTTACTGAAGTATCCAGAATAAAATGTGTGACAGAAAGTTTTGAAAGAGATGGCTGGTGAGTAGGGTGGCTGGGGTGCCTTTGTTGGCAAATAATGAATATAAATCCTTTGAAAGATGTGACATAGGATCTGAAGGTGTAGAATCTTTGGAGGTAGAATTTAAGTAATTGCAAGGTTAGAAAGTCCCTGATGGGAGTTAAACAGGCTGCCGAATAGTAGACAGGATCTGGGGTACAAATTACCACAGGAGACAGGCACGGTATGTAAAAAGGGCAATGTTATGATGATCATGGGAGATTTCAATGTGCAGGTAGATTAGGAAAATCGAGTTGGTAGTGGATCCCAAGAAAAGGAATTTGTAGAATGCTTATTAGTTGGCTTTTAGAGCAACTTGTGGTCAAACCCAATGAAGGAACAATAGTTCTGGATTTGGTGTTGTGCAATGAACTAGAGTTGATTAGAGAACTCAAGCTAAAAGAACACTTAGGATCTGATAGAATTCGCCTTGCAGTTTGAGAGGGAGAAGCTAAAATGGGATCTATTGGTATTACAATTAAGTAAAGGTAACTACAGAGGTATACGAGAGGAACTGGCCGAAGTTGATTGAAGGGGGGCACCAGCAGCGATGATGGAAGACCTGTGATCACTGAAGCTCTGGGAGTAATTTGGAAGATCAGTTCATACCAAGTGAAGAAGCATTCTAAAGGGAGGATGAAGCAACTGTGGCTGACAAAGGAAGTCAAAGACAGCAAAACAACAGAGTGGACATCAGCTGGAAAGGTAGAAATGGCGGTACAAACAAATGGTAGACATACTGAAAACATATTCTGCATCCATCTTCAGCTTGGAGGACAGAAATTCAAGAGGATCAGGAGGCAGAAGTAAGCATGGTCACTATTACTAAGGAGAAGGTGTTTGGGAAGCAGAAAGGTCTGAAGGAAGAGTTTTTGGAAGCACTAATAGTGATCTTCCAAGAATCATTAGATTGTAGAATGTCTCCTGAAGACAACAAAATTGCAGATGTTACTCCACTTTTTAAAAGGCAGGAAATAAGCCAGTTGGACATATTTCAATAGTTGGGAAGATGGTGGAGTCCATTATTAAGGATGACGTTTCATCTACTTGGAGATACATGATAAAAAGTTTAAAGTCAAAATTGTTTCCTTAGAAGGAATTCTTGCCTGACAACTCGATTGGATATCATTGTGAAAGTAACAGGAAGGATAATTAAAGGAGAATCAGTGGATGGGGTTTACTTGGATTCTCAGAAGCTCTTTGATAACGTGCAGCACATGAGGCTGCTCAACAAGATAGGAATGCATGATATTACAAGAAAAACACTAGCACAAATAGAAGTTTGACTGACTGGCAGATGGTTGGCTGTCAGTGATTAGTTGTGTTCCACAGGGGTCTTTGTTGTTTCTGCTACTTTTCATGTTACATGTTAATGATCTGAATGACAGAATTAATGGCTTTGCATCCAAATTTGTGGATGATACAAAGATAGATGGAGGGGCAGGTAGTGTTGAGAAACCAAAGAGTCTGCAGAAGGACAAAGGCAGATTGGGAGAATGGGAAAGGAAGTAGTAGATTGAATATCATGCAAAAAAACATAATGTCATGCACTTTGGTAGAAGGAAAACAAATTAAGACTATTTTCTCAATAGGGAGTGAATTCAGAAATCAGAGCCATAAAGGGACTTGGAAGTCTTAGTGCAGGATTCCCTGAAGTCTAACTTGTAGGTTGAGTCAGTAATAAGAAAGGCAAGGGCAATGTTAGTATTCATGATGAAAGGACTAGAATGTAAAAAGGATGTATTCTTAAGGCTTTGGAGTATTGCAAGCAATTCTGCACCCCATATCTAACGAAAATTGTGTTGGCATTGGAGAGGATCTTGAAAAGGTTTACTAGAATGATCCCAGGTTAAGGTACAAAGATGGTTCTGAGCCTGTAATCACTGGGACCTCATTGAAATCTACCAAATATTGAAAGGCCTGGCTAGAGTGGATGCGGAGAGGAAGCTTTCAATAGTGGGAGTGTCTAGGACCAGAGGGCATATCCTCAGAATAGAAGGGTTTCCTTTAGCTAGATGGTGATGAATTGTGGAATTCACTGACAAAGACAGCGGTGGAGGCCATGTCACTGGGTACATTCGAAGTGGAGATTGTTAGGTTCTTGATTAGGAAGGCCAGCAAATGTTACAGAGAGACAGCAAGAGTATGGGGTTGAGATAGAAAATAAATCTGTCATGACTGAATGGCAGAGAAGGCTCGATGAGCCTAATGGCCTAATACTGCTCCTACGTCTTTTGATCTTAAGGTCTTACAGTATGCTCCAAGGCAGGAAAGCACATCAGATCCATGACTTAATCTTTGCAGCTTGATATAGCTAATTCACAGGTGCTGCTACAATATGCATCTCTCAGTATTCTTCCATCAACCTGCTAAACCCAGCACCTTGACCAGTAGCATCATCCATGTAGCTTGGCATTCCTCAGGTCAGCAGGAGGGATAAAGGTCACAGGTAAAGATATTGGAGTGAGAGAGGATGGGGAATTTAAGTAGCAGGCAGCTGGATGTTTAGGGTCACTCATGCTGACCGACTTCAGATGCCTTTCAAAGTTATCACCCAATCTGTGTTTTTTTTAATTCCCCATTCTTTCTCACTCTGATATATTTGTCTGTGCCCTCCTGCACTGTTCTACTGAGGCCCAACATATGCCTGAGGAGCAGCACTGTATCTTCAGGTCTTGCGTGGGCACACTTCCTCTTAGAGGATTCAATATCATATTCTCCAACTTTAACTCTTTCTGACTGTTTCAGATTTGTCAGTATAGTTAACCGTTGAATGTAGAGGAGATCACACTGTGAACAACGAATGCAGTATGCTAGGCTGGAAGCAGTGCCAGTGAATCACTGCTTCGCTAGTTTAGGTTCCTGAACATGTGTGGGGAAGAGTGAGGGGACAGGGTCTGCACCTTCTGCAGACAAATGGAAAATTTCTGTAGGGTGGGAATGGTGGGCAGAGATGGAAGGCCCGAGCGGAGAGTCACGAAGAGAGCACTCCCATCAAAGTACTGAAACAGCAGGGGAAGAGAATGTGTCTGGTGGAGCTGCTGGAAGTAGCATTGAGGTTGAGGACCTGGGAAACTTTGCTCTTGTTTTATCTAGAAACAAAGGGTGAAAAAGCGTGGGCACAGCAAACAGATGAAATGTGGTTAAGGGATCTACCCCCTCTGGCAGAGGGGAAGCCATAGCTCAGGAAGATGGAAGGTATTTCAGGGGCACACGTGTGACCGTCTCTTCATCAGTTGTAAGTGTGGTGGAGATGGAGGAACTTTGAGCATGGAATGGAGTCCTAACAGGATGAGTGGATGAAGAAGATGGCGCCAGAGAACAATCCGGCCAAAGGTGACATCCTTTGGGCACTTCACAGAACTACTTTCTTTACTTCTACTTCTTCATATATGATTCTGCTACTAAGCTTGGAAGCTGTGATTTACATTTTGGTGTGTTTTCGGGCTGATGAGAGAAATGTCACTTGGCTGTCTCCGAGGGAGTTCAGTGAGTAGAGTGTGCAGCCTAGAGACTCCATGATCAAACTCAAGATTGACTCCATTTCTTGAAGATCTCACAGATTAAAGTGCTGAGCAAGATTGAAATCTCTGAGGATGAGAGCGGAAAGTGAGCACGTGCTTACTGCCTGCCTGTTTTTCACTGGTCTCTCTCTCTCTCTCGCTTGCTGTTGCTGGAGGGAGAAATCTGCTTGAAACTGGTCTCTTTCTTTATCTCCCAGAGGAAGATGTCCACATCTGAGTTGTCCCTCTATTCCTCTCGCTCGCCATTGCTGGAGGATGGTGCCAGAGTCTTGTGTCTTGAGCAAGATTTAATTGAAGTGGTTTGTGGTTGGACTCTGAAGTTGAGGTTGCCCCATTTTTTATTGTATTTTTGTATTGCACGATTTTGATCAGGGCGGACGGGCTGTGCGGCCTGCAGTCAACAAATGACATAGAACTAAATTGAACTGAAATGTACTAAATGGAACATTCCTAGACTGTTTCAATGACTTTGTGGTTCGATGTTTTATGTTCTGTGTTTTTTGGGGTTTTTTTGCCATTTACACAATTTGTGCTATTTTTGGCTCTCTGGGTGTTTGATGTTTTTTTTTGGAACAGGTTCCATGCTGTTTCTTTGTTTTGCGTCTGTGGAAAGATGAATCTCAGGGTTGTATACTGCATACATACTTAGAAAATAAATGCACTTTGAATCATTGACTGTTTGACATAAAGAAGTAAGGTCAAGATTACTGCAAGAGTCTGAGGATTGTCTTGATATCTGTCACTATCTCCTGCGTAGAGGCAAAGAGATCCAGAAAAGAAAGAATTCCAGATAGACCAGTTAAGGTGAGAACAGAGTGGTAATTTGCAGCAAATGTGATGTCTTTTTAAAAATTCTGCAAGACGGTAGATAGTAGCACCAATGCAATGTTCTGGAAAAAACTATTGAGGGACTGGGCCTGAGTAGGACTCAAACAGAGACCTTTTCATCTATTTCACCAAAGGAGAGGTGGAATTTGTGTCTATTTGAAAATCCATAGTTACACCTTTGATCTGGAGAAAGTGACTGAACTTCATTTTTGACTTTCATCAACTTTACAGTTTGATCTAACACCTGGAACTCTACTTCATGCTCAATATTATATATAAGTTACATGTGGAGAACATCAGCAATGGAAAAAGCTCACCTCGAGTGACAACTGAATGGAGTGTATGTTGTGTGAATTTATTAGCACAGAAAGTAGAGAGAGCTTGTATGTTAATCTTAACTCTACTCTACTACCCTCATTTTCACTACGGGTCAGTAGTGTGGTATTTTCTTCTTCAGGAAATAATTGGTTTCACAGCACTGTTTGTCAAAATTAAAAGCAGTTTTATTCTCGTGAAAGCTTTTTACCCTCTCTGAGAATTAAGTAGGCAATTTCCACTGAATCGTACAGCACCTTTTCAAATACTGAGGATATATGTTCATCCTCTCAAATGCACTCCATCAAGATCAACTACAAAGTCAAAGAAACGTAGTGGAGAGGTAAAACTGCACTCAGTAACAAAGTTATTGGACAGACTGGAGATTCAGGAATGATTGTTACTAAAGATTGTGACAAGATCCCAAATATTCTGAAAATGTTTGTGTAAGTTTGAATACTATTCACATTTTAGTTATCAAATCAATCAAAAATTCTACCTAGGAGCTTAGGCATTTCTTAAGAGTCTTAAACACTATCTTGATAACATGAAGGATGTGTAAAAAGGACCCAAAGGATCATAAGGGACCCGAGTCACCCCAACCACAAACTGATCCAGCTGCTCCCATCTGGGAAACAACACCGCAGCATTAAAGCTAAGACCAATAGGCTCCAGGATATCTCCTTGCACCAGGCCATCAGACTGATAAATTCACACTGACACAATTATATTTCTAAACTATATTGACTGTCCTGTTGGATATCTTACTATATATACTATTTATTACAATTGACTATAATTTTCATATTGCACATTCAGATGGAGAAGTAATGTAAAGATTTTTCCTCCTCATGTATGTAAAGGATGTAAGAAATAAAGTCAAGTCAATTAAATTCAGTGAGGAAGATGTGGTTTATTAGTGAAGACAACCATCACAGATTGTTCCACTTGCATTGAAGCATTACGAAGTACACCAAAATGGTTGTTACACGATTGAGGGAACAGAAATGAAGTATTCCACTTCTTGAAAGTTTCCACCATTTAGTTCAATCTCAGCTACACACTGTGGTCTTTTTTCCACAACACTCAGACCAATACATATATAGTGGACACAGTTCTGAAATCTGCTGTTCACTGAGCCTCAACAATTTTTCAAGGAGAAAATTCCTGATTGTGACAACCCTTTATTTAAGAAATGTTTGAGTGTCACAGTCATACAGCACATAACCATCCCCTTCTACACTACTGACTGTCCATCTATACTTAAGTCAATGCTTCTTCAAGCCACTGATAAACAGTAGAGCTTTCAGTTCATGTCCTCTTTAGCTGGACTTCCCATCTGAGGACAGTTTTTCTCTTTCTACCTATCAACCCATCTGATCATTGAAACATTCCATTTAATTATTTAATTTCAAGGGAATGCGAGTTTAACGTTTGGAATCTGACCTTATAATTTAACCCTTTTAGTCTTGGTATCATTCTGGTGAATCTATGTTCCTGAAGGCTGTTTTGATTGTCCCTTACCACTTCAATTTATTCTAACATGAATGTTGTTTTAATACATTCCTTCCATTAGTTATTGTAGAACTTGCAAATCAAAAATACTTTGAGCTCAGGCTATTTCTCCTTTGTCCTTAAGAAAATGCTTGCAGAATATTATTTTTGCCTGCAAATAGAATAGTTCTTTTTTTCCCACACAACTATTACAGTGGTGAGCAAAGTGAGAGAGCATACTGATGTAGTTGTAAAGCTGTTAAATCTTCTCTCCTGTGTGAGCAGAGTTTTAGGAGGCTTGGCAGGAAGTGTTCTGTTTATACGATTGATCTGAATTGGAACAAGGGATGAATATATAGCCAAAAATAGAAACTAATTTTTGCAGCTGTGCTTAAAGCAGATTTGCAGATAATTCCAGTTTCTTTCAGCTTGCCCTGAAGAGCTCTCACCAAACCCAGAGGATTTGCATTACATTAGTCAACAGGTCTAATGGAAATCTCTTTACTGCTCAGTGGTACATGATTATAAATAAAATGACTCTGAGCAGAACTGAAGTGTATTTCCCTGCCTTTTTTTTTTCTCCTGGAATGATTGGTGAGGTGGCTTGATTGAGCAGCATTACTACTGATGGTCTTTCTTTGGATGCCCAGAGGATGAATTCCACTTCCTCTTAGTTTTCTTCATGTTCTTATAGCCTTCTAGGAGGCCAGTTATCCCATTGTACACTATTGCTTCTTGAGGCACTGTCCATTCCCTGGTCTGTTCATGAGCCACTCGATATTTAGGTGGTTTTGCAATCCAGAAGATAGACACTTCTTGATTTATGTAGCCGATAAAAATTACAGTGTTTCACAGTACCTCACTCAGTTAGGCTTCTTCAGATTCAAGTTAAATCATTATTGTCAGCTGAATTATGGAGAAAGGAATTGTTGGATCATTTTTTTCTATAGTAGTTCAATTACAACACTCCAACTTCTTCAGTTAACTGAGAAGCAGCTATTGATTGAACCCAAGTGTAACACCACATTTTCATTAACACATCATTGATGCCAGAGTGTTGAAGTGAGACAAGTGACTCATCTTCTGACTCTGCCAAGCATTTCCACAATTTACAAGTTGTAAATCTCTCCATTTGCTTGGCTAACGGCTTCCAGTCAAGATGACGCTGAGCTGCAATCTCCATTGAATATTGTGGCTCAGATTTATGGTTTTGTTTTTTAGTTTGTAGAGATGGGGATGGGGTGGGGGTGGGGGGTTGTTGGGGGTCAGTTTATGGTTTAGTGACAGGGATGTGGGACAGTTAGAGGACAGGCAAGAATCTAGTCCTCTACTCTACACCACCACATTCCACCGTCACAGGCCAGGGATATGGACATGAGATGATGCGCATTCATGGTTGGATGTCAGGCTAGCCGTCCAGCGAGGAGGACGTCTGGTGGCACCCCTAGTGCAGTGAGTTGTCATTAGGTTATGGGAAAGGAGTACCGTGCTGGCAGGAGGCACAAGCAAGTGACCCCACCCACCCAGTTATGTGAGTCAGTGAGGCCAGAGTTCCAGACCAAGTATTCAGATTCCTGTCATCGGAGGGTTCGGAGTTGAGGCCTGGAGTTTGGGGTCCTCATCCATGGATATCCATAGTCGTTGGCAAGTCCTGGGTCACTGCCAAAGATTGAAACCTGAAGGTTGATCGGAATTCCGGAGGTTCAGGCTGTATGACCAGCGCCATGAGTCTATGAGTTCACTGGGAAGTTGATACATAAAGTCAGCAAATTTGCAATCCGGCTGGTGGCTGGAGACATTACGTCTGGAGATGGGGGACTGTGTATGTGCATGGGTGGGTGAGAGGAAGGAACAGAGCTTGTTTTGCTGTTGTTTCATTACTTGTTGTGTCCTGTTTTGATCTGCTGAGCATTATGGGCATGTTACGTTATGTTGGTGCTGGAATGTATGACAACATTTACAAGCTGCCCCCAGTACATCCTTACACTGTGCTGGTTGTTGATGCAAACAGCACACTTCACTGTATGTCTCAATGTACATGTGATCAATAAAATGAATCTGAATCGAACTGTAATTCTGACAATACTCAAGTAGTGGAACTACCAAGGACCAGGCATGTTTGTGACAGCAACAACCAGCTTTGACTACCAGTACACTGTAGCTGGAGAATATACCATTCACAAAATGCACCATTATTACATGCCAATCTACTCCATAGCACCTCCCAAAACCACTCAGAAGGACAAGAACAGCAGGTTCCTCAAGATTCCCTTGCAAGCCTAACACTCCCATTTGGAAATTTATAGCCTTCCCATCGTCATTGGTGATATAAAGCTTGGAATTTGCTGACCTACAGGGGCTGTGGGAGTACCTTCTCCAGAAGACTTGAAGTTGTTGATGAGAGAGGTCCACTGCCACCTTTTCAAGAGAATTAGAGTTGGGCAGTAAAATGCTGGTGTCTTGCTGGATTGGTTCTTTGTCAGACATAGGAGCAGAATTAGGCTATTTGGGCCATTGAGCCTGTTCCACTACTCCATCATAGCTGGCTTATTAACCCTCTCAACATCATTCTCCTGCCTTCTCCCTGTGACCTTTGATGCCCCAACTGATCAACAACGTACCAGCTGTTGATTTAAATATACTTAATGAATCCGTAGCTGCCTGTGGCAGTGAATTGCGCAGTTCCACTACCATCTGGCTAAAGAAATTCTTCATCTCTGTTCTAAATTAACAGCCCTCTATTCAGAGGCTGTGCACTCTGGTCTTAGACTCCCCACTATAGGAAACATTCTCCCCACATCCACTCTATCCAGACCTTTCAATACTCAATAGGTTTCAACGAGATTCTCCCCTTCCTCCATTCTTCTAAATTCCAGCGAGTACAGGCCCAGAGCTATCAAACATTCTTCATATGTTAACCCTTTCATTCCAGGATTCATTCTCATGGACCCCTCTGGACCCCCTCCAATGCCAGCACATGTTTTCAGAGATAAGGGGCCCTAAACTGCTCAGAATACTCCAAGTGCAGCCTGATCCA
The DNA here is from genome assembly GCF_030144855.1 of Hypanus sabinus. NCBI lineage: Eukaryota > Metazoa > Chordata > Chondrichthyes > Myliobatiformes > Dasyatidae > Hypanus > Hypanus sabinus. The sequence goes on from NC_082711.1 coordinate 99,684,332, forward strand.
TGCCTTATGAAGCCTCAGCATTACGTCTTTGTCCTTATATGCTACATGGACTCACTTGTTCCACCAAAGTGAGACAATATCTGTGGTCCAACTCAAACATAGACTCTGCCCTGAATTATCACTTTTATTGGCTCCATAATTTAAGTGTCAGTGTTTTTATATAAAAATATTGGGTGCTGATCAAAAAACTACAAAATTCTAAAATTCTGACCTAAATCCTTAATTAATATTATTGCAGGAAATACTGAATTACAAAAAAAGAAATTTTACTTGTACTCTGATTTATGAATAACTGTCAGAGTGAGAAAAAGTACTTTCTGAATCTTCATAACGTGAGGGCTGTGTGGTTGGCCTAGTCTATGTGGATTTCAGTAAACCTTTGAAATGTCTCAAGGGATGCTAATTGAAAAGGCAAATCGCATCCAAAATTTGCTTGGTAATAAGGTGCAGAGGGTGATGTTGAAGAGTTGTTTCTGTAATTGAAAACCTATGTCAAATGGTGTACCACAGGAATCGTTGTAGTGATCCTTGCTGTTTCTTAACAATTTGGATATGAATATAGGATGTATAGTTTGTAAGTTTGCAAATGACACAAAAGTTGATGGTAGTGAGGAGGATAGTCTTGGCCCATAGTACGTATGAGTTGGTAAAGTGGGCAGAGCAAAGGCAAATAGTGATTAATCCTGGAAAAAGTAATGAGATGCATTTTGGAAAGACTAGAAAGATTAGGTTACGCACAATGAATGGTAGGGCTTTAGAGATTATTTTAAAATTGAAGAGAGTTTGATAAACAAATCTAAGATTCCTGAAGGTAGCAGCAGAGCAGACAGCTTTTAAAAATGTAGAAGTGACTCCTCCCTCCATTAGAAAGGACATCTAATATGAGGGTAGGGAGGTTCTGGTACAATTTTATAAGATGCCATTTCATTGGCTCTTCACTCAACACTGGAACATCTGAACAGCAAAGATGCATACATCAGGATGCTCTTTATTGACTACAGCTCTACATTCAATACCATCATCCCCTCAAAACTAATCAATAAACTTCAAAACTTTGGCCTCAACACCTCCTTGTGCAATTGGATCCTTGATTTCCTCACCTGCAGATCCCAGTCAGTTCAGAATACCAACAACATCTCCTCCACAATCTCCTTCAGCACAGGAGCACTAGAAGGCTATGTGCTTAGCCCCCTGCTCGACTCGCTTTGCGCTCATTACCGTGTGGCTAAGCACAGCTCCAATGCCATATTTAAGTTTACTGATGACACACTGTTGTAGGCTGAATCAAAGGAGGTGATGAATCAGCATATAGGAGAGAGAGTGAAAAACTGGCTGAGTGGTTCTATACCAACCATCTCTTACTCAATGTCAGCAAGACCAAGGAGCTGATTATTGACTTTAAGAGGAGGAAATTGGAGGTCCATGAACCAGTCCTCATCGGAGGACCAGAGACGGAGAGGGTCGTTAAATTTAAAAATTACTCTATGTTATCCTTTCAGAAGACCTATCCTTGGTCCAGCATGCAAGTGCAATTATGAAGAAAGCACAGCAGAACCTGTACTTCCTTAGTTTACAATGATTTGGCATGATGCTTATGAATTTGACTAACTTCTATAGATGTGTGATGGAGAATATATTGATTGGCTGTATCACAGCCTGGTATGGTAGTATCAATGCCTTTGCATGGAAAATCCTACAAAAAGTAGTGGATATGGCCTAGTCCATCATGGGTAAAGTCCTCCCCACCCATTGAGCACTTTTACACAGGACATTGTTGCAGGAAAGCAGCATCCATTATCAGGGACCTCCACCACCCATGTTGCTGCTGCCATCAGGAAGGTGATACAGGAGCCTCAGGACCCATACCATCAGTATCCCTCAACCAGCAGAATCTTGAACCAGAAGGAATAACTTCACTCAATTTCACTTGCCCCATCACTGAATTGTTCCCTCAACCAATGGACTCACTTTCAAGGACTCTTTATCTCATGTTCTCGAAAATTATTGCATATATATTTATTATTAATTTTATTATTTCATTTTTTTCTTTCTTTTGTACTTCCAGTTTGTTGCCTTTTGCACACTGGTTGTCTGCTCTGCTGGTATGATCTTCCGTTGATCCTATTATGGTTATTGGATTCATTGATTATGCCCACAGACAATGAATCTGGTACACGGTGACATATGTGGACCTTGATAATAAATTTACTTTGAACTTTACTATTTCTCCTTCATTGTTGGGAATGTGTTGAACATTTTCATTTCTTTGGAGCTAAAAATATTTCCAGGTGAAGGTCACCACATAAATTTTATTGCACCTGCAGGTAACTTGAATCCTTTTTAATATGATGACAAAAGAAATGCCTTGTAAAACATGTACTATGTGACATTCATCTTAAACTGACTTGAAGAAGGCACCAAATCAATTACAATGAATATTGGCCACAGGCTGTTAACTAAGTGGAATTTGGTTTTAAAAAAATTGAAAAGGAGTTTTTGTTTTTTGAAGATCACTTCTCTATGCCTATTCCTCTGGCATCCTCTGTTTTAATTTGTTGATCTCTGTCCATCAGGCATGAGATTGAAAGCGTTATGTGGAAGATCCCCTATGCCTGATATGTACACAATTGCATAATATTATCTTAACACTGCAATACCACAAAACTAGATTTTCAGCTGGCCCACCGATGTAGCTTTTTAAAACAAAAATAAACACAATGACACATACTTCATTTGGAGCTGGAATATGTTTCTTGGAATGGTTATGCTGGAAGACCACAGAATTGTTAGCTGAATAGCAAAAAAAGAACAGAATGCTGCTGTGCCTTGGACACTGTAGCGATCTCCAGAAAAGCTGGAATTTTGCCTAAATCCATTTCTTGCCTTTGGTTCTCCTAAACTTCAAATTAAACACAGCACTGAAAATTTTAAAGGAAAGCACCAGAGAGTAGAATACCAGTTATTCTCTGTTTCATTTAATCTGTGAATGACATTGTAATACATTTTACTGTGCAGACTGTGGGGGATTTAAAAAATTACTATGAACTCCTCCTGTCAGATTCATTGGGATCTGCACATTCTCCATCATGCCAGGATTTCAGGCTTCAAATAAAACCACCCACTTTCTCTTTGCCTCCTCATACCTGGGGCTAAATTATCCAAATAAATTTTAAAGTTTGTGCAACTTTTCTCCACGGAGCTCATGGACAGGATTCTACTTTCGAGGGTCACAGAATCAAAGAATTGTTACTTCATTGAAGGAAACTATTTAACCCATTGAATCCATGTTGGTTCCCAGTAGAGCAATGTAGTTAATCCACTACCCTGCTCTCTCCCTATGGCTCCATATCTTTTTCTCTCTTCCAAATATCTTTCTAGTTCCCTTTTGAATGCACTGACTGATTCTGTTTCTGAATGCCAAGTAAGCAATGAATTCTAGATCATAGCCTCTCTGGATGAAAAAAATATCCTCATCTCTGCCCCCACCCCTTCACTTCACTCCATTATGTACTGTATTATTGCCCAAATATTTAAATCTGTACACCAACCCTTTGAACTGTCAGATAATAGTAAAGTCAACCGGTCTTGTACGTCTTTATCAATTCTGCTCTTTATTCCAAGGAAAACAATCCCATTTTCTCCATAAAGTTATCAACAGAAAGAGAACGGGCTTTGTACATTTCAGCCAAATAATGTGACAGCAATATTTTCATGCATAATTTGACTTTCGGATGACCACGCATCTTGCGCCAGATCTGAAGCACAAAGGAACTGCAGCCTGTTTTTGTTCCTAATTCTATTTTAATTCTCCAGGTTTAGAGATTGCTTTATTTTAATATTCTGAAGTTTACTTTGAAATGTGCTAGATTTATGATCTGTTTATTCTCCGTGTCTGTTTTTCAAATTAAATTGCCATTTCTAAGTGAAATTCTTTATTTAGTTTGTGGTTTATTTGTCTGTTGCTTTGCATTTAACTTTCCCCTCTCCTCTGTACTCAGTTATCCTTTCATAGACATATCTATTCACACACATTGTCTTTCTGTAGCCAATTAACCACTGAGATTGATTGCTTTTCAATCAGGGAGTCATGCAGATGTGGCATCACAATAAACATAGAGCAAGTCATGAAAATGTTTTATAATGGGAAGTCATTTTACTTTTCAGGTAAAAAATGCTTTGAAATAATACAGAGTACTTTCCATTAATATCTCAATGTGCATTTTATCAAGTTGTATGGCATTTAAGAGGTATCAGAGTGAAACTCTGATATTAATTGAGATGATTTAAGATGAGGTATTAGTGTTGATAGACCTGTACTCTGAAAATGTTGTTAGGAGTAGAATGTCAGCCTTAGTATCTTGAATCATTCACTCTGCAATATTCTGGAAAATAACCTGTTTCTTAAACTAACTATCTTCAATACTTTATTTATAACATAGCTTATATCTTGAAAAGCACTATTTGTCTACTCTGTGCCTCCCAGCTGGTAAACAGCCCGCTTCTTATAATTTTACAGTAATTGTACGAATGTATAGAGGGATGTCAACAGGTAGGATTTTTACAGAGAGTAGAACGCACTGTCAGGGGTGGTGGTAAAGGTAGCTACATTAGGGACATTTAAGAGACTCTTAGATATGCACATAAACGTAAGACAAATGGAGGACTAATGGAGGGAAGGGTTATGTTCATCTTGGAGTAGGTTAAAAGGTCAGCACACCATAGGGCCTTTACTATGTTCTCCCTGGAACATGCTGGATAGCAGAGGCCTTCAGATTAAAAACACCTAACTCATTTCTGAGTGAGCTTCAGTAACATTATTGAATTCAAACAGCTGTTGTATGTACATATGGTTGTTCCTCCAAATGGCAAAAGTTACCTCTCTCTCTAACCACGCAGCCACACCCCTCTTGCACTTTCAATAATTGCTCATTGTGCTTTAGACACCATTCATGACAACACAATGGAAGGAAGTTTAGGGGAGTGAATGAATTTTGCAAACTTTCTGACTTACAGACAAAATAAACTTATGGACTTTAAAAACAGATTTTTTTTTGTTACCCAGAAATTACCTAAATCTAGAAGCTGCTACACTTTTTATTTTAAGAGCCTCACCAACAACATATCATCTCACGTGTTTCCATGGAGACCCTTTCAGAAGATGCATCAAACTTTTTGGTTTCTCTTCTGGCCTACAATCACCATCCTAACTGAACCATTGGTTCTTCTCCACCATATTGCTGACAATCTTCACCTCATCTCTCCCCAACGATAACACTAACACGAGCAGACACACAAACACACACCCACCCACCCCTTCTGTTCAGAGCAGCACCCTGGAGCAAGCCAGCTAAGCTTTCAGTCTTCTGACTTGGAAAGAGAGACAGAGGATTAAAATTGGTTCTGCCATTAAAATTGGCAGAATTTGAGTGAAGCTTAGATTCTTATCCTGCCTTTGAGCTAATATTGAAGTGTCTAATTAAACATCACCCTGCACCCCATACATTATTTTACTTGCATGTTTGAGCAGGAAAGGACATTTGGAAAGGATGGTTTGATTTATTATTTTGTTTAGAATTGCTAAATTCTACCCTGGAATACAGAATAAATAGCAGTTCAATTGGCAAAATGGGAGATAGATTTCAGACTCAATGTTGCATGTTCTTTCAGCTAAATTAGTCAGAACTGATATATGACCATTGGAATGAAGATTACATTTGGCATTAAGAAAGAATGGTTTATAACAATACAGTGATGTATTTCATGACTTCAACACATTCTTACATTCCCTATTATGGTTAAAAAGCTTGAAATGCAGATATTACAGAGACCAGATAATCATTTCCGTTGGACTTTGGAGTGCTCACTCACTCATTTTTGAAGTAATGCCATGGAGATATTTCTACCCATTGAAAAGGCGGAATTGCCCTTGGTTCAACCTTTTCCAACAGAAGGAACTTCAGCAGATCTCATTCATGTAATGCTTACTTTGACCCCACAACTTTTTAAGTCAAGTGATGAGACTGTTTGCACTAAGCCATAGTTAACACCAAGTAATACTTCCTTTGTTGGTCTTTAATGCTGTCATGACGTTAGCTATAAATATACAATATATGTTTTATTGCTGACTAAAATAAAACACAAGCGAAGTCATTTTGCAACCTTATCAAATGCCAAGTTAACTGAGAACATATCACTTTGTAGAACTGTATGATTGAAATTCATGGAATTGAGAACTGGACTGCCTCCATTAAGGTTATTGATCAACAGGATATCAGGAAATGTAAAGTTTATTAATTTTTTCCTTTTTACAATATGTAATTAGAAAATCCATAAACATCTTGGGGCAGTTGTATAATGTTTTCCATTTTTAATTCATCAAACTGGTTGCTGAATTGGTAGGGTGGTCTGGTTTCCTTCCATGTCGTGAGGAGGAGTAGGTTGAAAGGCCAATTGGCCCCTATAAATTGACTCTAGTCTAGTGTGTACATGAGTGGTACAATCTATCGATGGGAATATGAGGGGAATAAAATGGAATTGTAGGATTAGCAATAAGAGGTGCTTGATGAGTCTGTGCTATGTGGGCTAAGAGCCCTTTTCAGTTTTGTATGACCATAATACTCAAAGTGAATTAATGTAGTATAAATCCTACTATTACAGGGAATTACTTTTTAAACTCTCTGAACTCAAGATGTAAACAAGCAGAAAAAAATTACATTGGGAGTCCTACATATCTAACAATAGGGAATTTTTTTAAAAAGTGATTTATAGGATTGAAACTCTTCTCCTGCCGTCCTTTCCAATCCTGCTCACACCTGATGATTCCAGTTACGGTAGAGCAAGTTAGTGGAGCTTTCTCCATACCTTTGGATAGCTTGAGGAGGCCACCTGTAGGTTTCGTTGTTTCTATTATCTAAAGATGAAATGCAAGGTCTCAACCCGAAATATTGACTGTCCCTTATCCTCCATGAACTCTACCTGACCCATGAATTCTTCCAATGCCTCCTATTTTGATGAAGGTGAAGTACTATCCCTACTTTTTAATTTTTTTGTGTCCTCTGCTTTTGTACTGACAGACTTGATTTGAAAAAAATAATTGACTGATTTGTACTACTACCAGGAATATGAGTGAAGGGTGGTCTAAAGGGCTATACTGAGTTTTCACCTGTGGCATAAACAGATCAATTCAAACAGAGTTTACATTCCTGCTATATTTAAACTAAATCTTACTTATGTTTTTTTTTATTTTTAATGTATTCAGCCAAATTCATTTCCTCACCTCTCATCACTCTCCCTGACACATTATATAAATGTTCAATCGAAGTTTCGTGAAGAGACTCTTCGTCAGGACTAACTGAAAGAAAAGATAGTAAGAGATTTGGAAGTTAGAGGGGGAGGGGAAAATGCGAAATGATAGGAGAAGACCAGAGGGGGTGGGGTGAAGCTGAGAGCCGGAAAGGTGATTGGCAAAAGGGATACGGAGCTGGAGAAGGGAAAGGATCATGGAACGGGAGGCCTCAGGAGAAAGAAGGGGGGAGGGGAGCACCAGAGGGAGATGGAGAACAGGCAAGGAGTGATTGTGAGAAGGGCAGACAGAAAAATAAGAGAGGAAAAAGGGGGGGGGGGAATAATAAATAACTAAATAAGGGATGGGGTAAGAAGGGGAGGAGGGGCATTGAGGTTGGAGAAGTCAGTGTTCATGCCATCAGGTTGGAGGCTACCCAGACAGAATATAAGGTGTTGTTCCTCCATCCTGAGTGTGGCTTCATCTTGACAGTAGAGGAGGCCATGGATAGACATATCAGAATGGGAATGGGATGTGGAATTAAAATGTGTGGCCACTGGAAGATCCTGCTTTCTCTGGCAGACTGAGCATAGGTGTTCAGCAAAACAGTTTCCCAGACTGCGTCGGGTCTCACCAATATATAAAAAGCCACATTGGGAGCACTGGACGCAGTATACCACACCAGCCGACTCACAGGTGAAGTGTCACCTCACCTGGAAGGACTGTCTGGGGCCCTGAATGGTGGTGAGGGAGGAAGTGTAAGGGCAGATGTAGCACTGGTTCCGCTTGCAAGGATAAGTGCCAGGAGGGAGATCGGTGGGAAGAGATGGGGTGGGGGGGGGGGGAGGGGAATGAATGGACAAGGGATTCATGTAGGGAGTGATCCCTGTGGAAAGCAGAAAGGGGTGAGAATGAAAATGTGCTTGGTAGTGGGATCCTGTTGCAGGTAGCAGAAGTTATGGAGAATTATATGTTGGAACCGGAGGCTGGTGAGGTGGTAGGTGAGGACAGGGGGAACCCTATACTGAGTGGGGTGGCGGGAGGATGGGGTGAGAGCAGATGTGCGTGAAATGGGAGAGATGCGTTTGAGAGCACAGTTGATGGTGGAGGAAGTCCCCTTCTTTAAAAAAGGAAGACATCTCCTTAATCCTGGAATGAAAGTCCATTGATTTCTCTAACTTCTGTTAATGCCCCTCTTCCCCTTCTTACCCCAGCCCTTATTTATTTATTATACCCCCCTCTCTTTTTTTCCTGTCTGTGCCCCTTTCACAATCACTCCTTGCCTGGTCTCCACCTCCCACTGGTGCTCCCCTCCCCCTTTCTTTCTCCCTAGGCCTCCTGGTCCCATGATCCTTTCCCTTCTCCAGCTCTGCACCTCTTTTGCCAATCAACTTTCCAGCTCTTAGCTTCATCCCTCACCCTCCTGTCTTCTCCTATCATTTCAGATTTCCCCTACTCCCTCCCACTTTCAAATCTCTTAATATCTTTTCTTTCAGTTAGTCCTGACGAAGGGTCTCGGCCCGAAATGTCGGCTATACTTCTTCCTATAGATGTTGCATGTCCTGCTGCATTCCACCAGCATTTTGTGTGTGTAGCTTGAATTTCCAGCATCTGCAGATTTCCTCGTGTTTGCTTTATATAAATGTTATTTTGTTTCTCTTTGTCCACACCTGATGTTCTCATGTCTTCACAGCCTCAGAGCCAAACTTGAAGGTGCGTTCCAGGTTAAAACAGAAAGTGACAGAGAGGAGGAGTAGTCCATTATTGCGCAGAAAAGATGGTACCATTATCAGCATCTTCAAGAAGAGAACACTTGAGAGAACAGGTACAGGTCGTCCCAGGGTTACAAGTGCATCCCCTTTTCTCAGATATTCTTTAGACAGCTTGGTCCATAGTTCAGAAAGTACCAAAGCAAAATCACTCAATGTGGTAACCACACATCCACAATATTTTTAGTGAATGTTTTTAAAACCACATACAGCTGATAAGAAAGAACAAAAATGGAATCTAGTTCTAGCATTTGGAATGAACATATGCCAGACCAGACTTTTGAATTTACTATTATGGGAGCTTGTTCAGATGTAGCGTTGTCCTTAAGTTAGGTGCATGTAACCCAAGGACAGCCTTTAGTAGGGAAGAATACAATGCTCTTGATAAAAGCTGGCATATTCGTTATGGATGTTTTTATTCCAACATCCTGGCTGTGAGGCAGCTTTATACAAAGACACAAAGACTCAAATCAGCAAACTAAATCGGCTCCTTTCAGAAGAAACAGTGGTATTGCTGGGTCTGGGAGTGGATTAGACACAGGTCATGGAAGAAAGCTCAGTTGCTAAATAAGAAAACGTAACAGCAGGAAAAGTTACTTCATTCCAAATGACTGTCTGTTTATGTTTGATCTTATCCCTCCAGACCTACTTTCTTATCATATTCCTCGGACTGTCTTTTCCCTAGAACTATAACTAATTATGTTTTAAATCAATTAAAATTAATGTCTTAAATGGCCATCTCCAATAACAATCAAAGTCAATTATCTTAAATGTAAAAATAGTCCCACCTCACATTCTTTCTTACTTTTAATTAATTTCAGCTAGTTTCACATACTAATATGGCCCTTGGCTCCAGTTAATGTGCTTGCATATATCAATTTTGTTAACTTCCTTCAGGATTTTAAAAATTTCTTTTAGGTTATTCCAAGCTAAACTTTTTGGAAGGAATTTTAAAGTCTTTTACTTTTTCTCATAACTTAAGTTATAACCAATACGAGATAGAAATCCTAAGAAGGCAAATACAGGGATTTGGACCAGTCAGTCATTTGGTTTCCTTCATAATACTCTTGGAGTAGAACACTTCAAGGATAGGAAATGGGATCTGGTATAAGGGATCAAAAAGTTATTGTTGAACTTTCATTTCATCACAGGGGCATGGCAGTAGAAAGGACAAAAATATCTGAACCCTTAATAATGGGACTGAGTATTTAATGCTAGGATAAAATTGAGCCTCAACCTCCAAATTTAGAAATGATCGGTATGTAGACGCCACAATTTTAGCATTATATTCGAAGAAGCAGTTAAGTGGAGAGATAAAAACGTTGTAATGTTTAATTTACTTGAGATATCAATGAAAATTAAGAGATCTGTACACATAGAAGAGCATTATTCTGATTGGAACTGTTCAAATAATGTTCAGGTTTTATATCTTGTTTTAATAATGCAAATACTAATAATTTAATAATGCTATCAACATCCATCCAGAAAATTAGGCAGCTTAAAAGCAGCAAGGAACAGAGGAAATTGAAATTAGAACTGAAAATATTTAGATGTTATATTAAAAAAAAAATTGTTTTTGAGTGGTCTGCAAATGAAGGCCTACATGGAATATCTTATTAGGCATACTGGGCAACTATACAATGCCCAAGGTCGCTCTCTTCATCAAACACCCTGGGATCTTACCATTTACTGTGTATATTATACCCAATTTGATGTTCTAAAATGCATAATTTAACACTTTACTGGATTAAATTCCATCTGCCATTACTCCTTCTGATTTTCCAAATAATCAATATCTTACTGTAGGCCAAAATAATAATTCTTGCTGTCTACAATATTTCAGATTTTCATGTCATCTGTGATTTTACTTATTAAATCTCTTACATCCACCTCCAGCTGATAAGTGTATATCACAAATGTCAAGGGCCCCAGCACTCGAGTTACAGACTTCCAATCAAAAAACAACCTTTGACCATCTCTTTCTGCCTCCTAGTGTGGAGTTAATTTGGATTCAATTTGGTGTCTTGCCTTGTTTGCCATGGGCTCTAACTTTTTGAGTTAGTTTACTACACAAGACATTGAAGGGTGTACTGAAGTTCATGTAGACAATGTTGACTATGCCAACATAATTGGTACCTCTTCAAATATTCAGTCAAATCAGTGAAACAGGGTTGTTTTCAAAGACACATAGGCACCAGCAACAGCCAATGTGTCTGTTATGTGAAAAAAAGTTCCTTCAAATGAAGCAATGAAACTGTCCATACTTCTTAAACATTTGAAGAGAACACCCTCTGATAAAGTAAGCACAAACTTGGCTTATTTTCAGTTATTTAGTGAAAACGTTCAGAAAAAGAAAACATTTCAAAATATGTTTGCCAACATTTCATGACAAAACAGTGATATTTTGTGTGTTTTGTACAGCATTTAATTGCTGATTGTTAAATCTGGAAAGCCCCATGACATTGGAGAAGAACTGATTCTGGGAGTTTCTGAGTACAGTTTTGTATAAGTCACCTGATCAACTGAATAAAGCAATTCCACTCAGTGACAAATCTGTTCAAAGATGAATAGATGAATTGTCTATGAATGTGGAAGACATATTGTGCAGCATACTAAGGACAACCAAATTTGTTCTGTAGTTTGATAGTTAACATTGCCAGCCAATAAGTCTTTGCTTCTTGGTTATGTTAATTTCATAAAAAATGAAAGCATGGTTCAAGAATACTGGCAAGGGGACTAGAAACAGATACAAAGTGTAAGTCAATATTTTATGTCGTTGAGCCATTTTTCAAAGAGAAGGACATTACACTCACTAACATTCTTGCCTGTGCAATAGATAGGGCACTGCCAATGATAAGATGCCACCACTGATACTCCCCCCCCCATACTTTCCTCTAATCACTTTAAAATTATGCCCCATCCCCCTTGATATCAGCCATTTCTGCCCTGGAAAATAGTCTGGCTATCCACTCGATGTAGACCTCTTGTCATATTGTATACTACTATCAATTTACCTCTCAACATTCCTTGTTCAAAAAGGAAAAGCCCTGGGTTGATTAACCTATCCTCAAAGGCACATTCTCTAATCCAGGCAGCATTCTGATAAATCACTTCTGCACTCTTTCTAAAGCTTCTACATACTTCAGGTAATGAGGTGAGGTGACCAGACCTGAATACAATATTCAAAGTGTGGTCTAACCAGGATTTTATGGAGCTGCAACATTACCCCATGGCTCTTGAACTCAGTCCCCTGACTAATGAAGACCAACATATCATATGCCTTCTTAACAACCCGGTCAACTTGTGCAGCAACTTTAAAGAATCTGTGGACCTGGACCTCAAGATCCCCCTGTTCCTCCACACTGCCAAGAATCCTGCATTCCACCTTCAAGTATGACCTCCAAAGTGAATCACATCACACTTCTCCATCTACCACTTTTCAGCCCAGCTCTGCTTTCTGTCAATATCCCATTGTAACCTGTAACAACCTTCTACACTAAGGACTTGCAAATGGAACAAATCTCTTTTCAATCATTTGTACACATTAAAAATTCTGACCTAAAGAAGGAAAATCATTGATCAAACAGCTAAAGGTATTTGGGGCGAGATCACTTTTCTCAAGAAAATCTGCAGTCCCTTGGGTGAATGGTTTCCAAAGACCACAACTATCTTCCTATTGGGTAGAGAATTTCAAAGATCCAATCCCTTCTGGATAAAGACATTCTTTTCTCATCTCAATCCTTAATGGCTAATCCCTTATTCTCAGACTGAAGCCCCTGTTTCTGAACACCTCAGCCTGTATACACTCCCATCAGGGTCTTTTTACCCTTTAAGTTTCTTAACTCTACCCTCAAACATTCTACATCTTCAGATCCTATATCACCTCATTCTAAGGACTTAATTTCAATTTTTACCAACTGAGTTACACCACTCCCTGTCCCTTCCTGCCTGATACAATTGTTTGATACAATGTATATCCTTGGGTGTTAAGCACTCAGCCCTCAGCAGATTCTGTATCTCCTAGTTCATCAACGGCTTTTAATTTTAGTATGTCCGGTATGTTCTCGAAAACACACAGGTCTTGATGAAGTTGGTAACAACTATGGCATATTCATTCAGATTCAAAGATGAATCCCAGAATATTGTCTAGTCAGCTGACATAAAGTAGTCCTGTAAGTGCTCCTGCACCTCCCTTGACATACCTTCTTGGTCCTCACCACTGCTGCTGCGTACTTTAGTGTCTGTCTATATGCCGGGAGTAGAATCACAGCCAGCTGATCGGACTGCAGTCACTTGTCATCAGTAGTCCCTATGGCACTGCTTCTTGATCCATGTTTAAATGAAATCCAGAGGCAATTGATTCAAAAGTGAATATTGCTGATTAGGTCATTTTGAGTAAGAGGCAACAGGTTACCTATCCTTTATATTGCCTTACTGATTAAGATAAAGCAATGTGATTAATTTTTTATATATATAGATATATATATATAAAAGTGAAACAATACAGACAAAGACTACGTTCTAGGTTATAAGCAGGATGCCAACTCTGCTTGGACCAGAAATGACAGTCTCCAGTAACACAACATAATGAGCTCTCTCCCTCTGTTCCCTCTAGCAGGCCTGATAGAGATCAGTGACATACATGAAAAGGGATCAGATCATGACAGCTGAATTTTTTTACTTGGACAGTTCAAGAGTTAGTGCTTTCAAAGTAAAGTTTCATCGTAGGAGTACTCAAAACAAAAATGGACCCCCAATATCTCAATGTCTACAGAGGACTTTACAATTTAGTTTTGGGTTTAATTCCATCTCTGAACTAATGTACAGTATCCATTTGGATGCTAGTTAAGGAAATGTCTATAACTAAAATAAAACACAGGTTCAAGTTTATTGTCATTCAACCATATACTTGTATGCCACCAAATGAAACAATCTTCCTCTGGATCAAAACAAAAATAACTTTACAAATAATAAGGTTCATTTACTACGCAATTGGAAATGAAACAGTATAATGCAACTGGCACTTCATTCGTGATGTGAACTGGGTAGTGGCAGGGAGTTCAGAAGTCATACAAGTTATTTCCCATCCCAACAGTTCTTGTCCTAATGCTACTGTACTTCATGCATGATGGTAAGGAGTCAAGGAGATTGTTGGGTGAATGGGAAGGATTATTGACAATGCTAAGGGCCCTGCATAAGCAGCACTTCAGATAAATATCTCTGATGGGTGGAAGTAAGACACTGATGATCCTTTCCTCAGTCCTCACAATCCTTTGTAGGGACTTGTTATCAGATGTCTTGCAATTTTCATACCAGTGTGATGGTATTGGTTGCTGAACACAACCTCTAAACTCAAACAAAGACCTTAAGCCATATCCGATATACAAACGTTTGTAGATAGCCACAGGGAGGTTATTCTGTAGCCAACTACTCCTCAAAGACTTGTTCACATTCCTGTTTATTCCCTACTGCAAAGTTAGCTGCCAACATCTACTTTTTGAGCAATGGGTTCCCACTTCCTACAAAGTAGGGGGTATTTCCATCTAACAAAGTAGTTTGAACACAGTTCATTTACTTTTACAGATACTCACCTAAATCCAGACAAGATACACGAAACACATTTCAAACTCAGAGTTTTTCTATCTTAAAGATAATTTTTAAATTACAAATAGTGTATAAAACACAAAAGTATTCCCAAGACACATACATAATTCCTGTAAGCAGAAAAAACATACTGAAAAGTTGCTGCAAATGAATCGTCTGTGCAAAAATCAAAAGTGAAGGAATGGATTCTACTTCCCCATATTTCTGTCATTCCTCTTGATGTTCTTTGCTATTCCTGATAAGCCTGGCTACACTCTATCTTTATACTGTTTCTTTGTCACTTGGGTGACCTGACATGCATATGATATCGCCCCCACCCCCCATACCTTTTTACACAAATAGTCAAAAAGCTTCTGAAGGCACAGCTCCAAGATTCCCATTATTAATGCCATGAAGCTGTCTGAGCACACAAATCTTCCAACTATTAACAATCAGCTATTTGATGTGCTAAGTGATATTAAGAATTTGGTCTGAAAACTTCTTCAAACTAACTAACTTAGCCATGCTTTCTGACTTGAAGCAAGCCCAATTAAATAGAAACATAGAAAACTTACAGCACAATACAGGCCCTTCGACCCACAAAGCTGTGCCAAACATGTCCTTACCTTTGAACTACCTAGGCTCTACCCATAGCCCTCTATTTTTCTAAGCTCCATGTATCCATTCAGGAGTCTCTTAAAATACCCTATCATTTCTGCCTCCACCACCACCGCTGGTAGCCCATTCCACACACTCACCACTCTCTGCATAAAAAACTCACCCCTGACATCTTCTCTGTACCTACTTCCAAACACTTTAAAACCATGCCCTCTCATGCTAGCCACTGCGTTTCTTAAGAAGTCCGCCCAGCTGCTGTGAAGCAGCATCCTGTGTTCTTTCGACAGTGTGTTTGTTTTCAAAGCTGTCCTTTTAACTTCAGTCTGATTATTGCTTGTCATTTTTACTAAGAACTGAAGACTGGCTCCTATTTGTGACAAGGAGCTAAACACAGAATAATGGTTAGAAGTTTAACTTACTCAAAAGCAACTTTTGATCTCTGGAGGTTTCAGCTACAATATCAAAACACTAAGCCTGGCAAAAAAGAATTCCCTCCTCATCCTGGATAGTGAATATCCATCACACCAGATGGCGATGCAGCTGGTTGGGACATTCTCAATGGTGCTCCTGTAAAAGTTGTATAGAATGGGGGGAGAGAGCTGCCTCAATCTCCTCAGGAAGTGAAGATGCTGATGTGCTTTCTTTACTAGCAACTTGATGATGAGGGACTAGGTGAGACTGTCTGATATGTGCGCACCTGAAAACTTGATGCTCTTAACTCTCTCCATGGAAGAGCCATGGATGTGCATTGAGGAGTGGTCAGCCTGCATGTTCCTCAAGTCCACAAACATCTCCAAATTGTCTACTCCATAGTGAGACTCAAGTTGTTGTGCTTGCACCATTCCACCAGCCACTTTACCTCCTCTCTGTATATCACCTCGTCATCGTTGTTGATGAGGCCAACCACTGTTGTGCAATTAACAAACTTGATGATGCAGTTTGAACTGGATCTAGCAGTACAGTTATGTCAGCATTGTGAACAGCAGCAGGAGCATGCAGCCGTAGGGGATATCAGTGCTCGACATGATGGAGCTAGAGATGTTACCGCCAACACGGGCTGACTGTACTCCTTTTATCAAGGAGTCCAAGATACAG
Source organism: Hypanus sabinus (assembly GCF_030144855.1). Taxonomy (NCBI): domain Eukaryota; kingdom Metazoa; phylum Chordata; class Chondrichthyes; order Myliobatiformes; family Dasyatidae; genus Hypanus; species Hypanus sabinus. Next base: position 99,700,679 of record NC_082711.1, read on the forward strand.
TTACAGAGAGAGGTGAAACCAAGTGAGGACAGTTCACCCACCTGCTTCTGAGGTGTGATTATACTAAACAGCAAACTCAAGTCAAAAAATAGCATCCTGCCATTGGAAGCACCATTTTCCAGCTGGGACAGGATGGAGTGGAGTGTAAGGGCTATGGCATCATCAATGGACAGATCTGAATGATAAGCAAATTTGAAAGGTTCAGTGTAGCAGGAAGATGGGGCTTGATACAATCCATTACTAACTGCTCAAAACTTCATTATTGCTTAAGTGAATGCCATTAGACAATAGGCGATAAGGCAATCAATGCATTTATTCTTAAATGCTGCTGTGACGAATACTTACACAACCCCTATAGCACTAACTGTTGATGTTATTTTAACACTAGCAGCAGCCAATGACAAAAAAAAATTACATTGATCAGGAAGTTAGATTGATTTGTTGAGCCATGAGGCATTCATATGCTAGAAAAGTGACAACACCTACTTGTTCTTTTTTCACTCATGTTTTGGGAATGGGTGTCACTCTTAAGGCCAGCATTCATTGCACATCCCTAACTTCCCTTGAATTGATTGGCATTTCTGAGCCTTGTACATTGGTTGCTCTGGAGTCACAAATAGGCCAGACCAAAAAAGGATGGCAGATTTTGTCTTCTGAAGGATCTTAATGATCAGATGGATTATTAAATCAATATTTTGAGGTCATCATTACATTTTTTTCCCTGTGTTACTTTGAATTTGTGTCAGTAGGCATTTAGGTCAGGCCTCTGGATAACCAGTCCTGCCAAAATCTGAGATGCAAAGGAACTCTGTGCAGAACAACCTAAAGGTTAACTTGCAGCTACAGTCGGTGGTGAGGAAGGCAAATGCAATGTTAACATTCGTTTCAAGAGGCCTCGTTACAAGAGCAGGGATGTGATGCTGAGGCTTTATAAGGTTGTGGTGAGGCATCATATTGAGTATTGTGAACAGCCTTGGGCTCCTTATCTAAGAAAAAATATGCTGGCCTTGGAGAGGGTTCAGAGGAAGTTCACAAGGATGATTCTGGGAATGAAAAGGTTATTATATGAAGAACTTTTGCCAGCTCTGGGTGTGTACTCACTGGAATTTAGGATGGGGGGGATCTCATTGAAATCTTTCAAATGTTGAAAGGTCTAGACAGAGCAGATGTAAAAAGGATGTTTCCCATGGTCGGTGAGTCGAGGACAAGAGGACCCAGCCTCAGGATAGAGGGGTGCCCATTTAAAACAGAGATGTGAAGAAATTTCTTTAGCCAGAGGGTGGTGAATTTGTGGAACTTTCTACCACAGGCAGCTATGGAGGCCAGGTCGTTGGGTGTCTTTAAAGCAGAGCTTGATAGGTTCTTGATTGGACATAGCATCAAAGGTTATGGGGAGAAGACCGGTGAATGGGGCTGAAGAGGAGCAAAAAGGATCAGCCATAATTGAATAGTGGAGAGACTCGATGGGTCAAATGGTCTAATTCTGCTCCAATGCCTTATGGTTTTATATCCACCATACCACCATGGTCATACATAATTAGACATAATGGTTAGTGAGAGCATCATCTGAATCCTTAGGTTCAAAGACAAGCTCAAAGTAACTTGGGAATATTGATTTCAATATTTTAATTTTTAAATCCTTTCTTCATGTCTTCAGGGAAGGATTAAAGATAGACAATGTTGTTTTACTGATAATCAACTCAGAGTTAATGCTAAGTAGTTATATCACTAACATATTATTCAAGAATCATTTGGATAAGACAAGTAAAATGTTTCTGCTGCACAGGCCCCATCTATTGGCAGTAAATAGAATAGGACCTATCTGTAAACTGTTGCAAGTCACCCACAAGATTTTCAAAAACAACACTCTGTTTGAATGAGCAGAGTGGGGCAGTCCTCCCATCTGTTATATAAACATAAAATGTATTGCAAGACCTGGTGCTGTGTTGAACAGATATTCTTGGTCTTTGAGTTGTGCTCAGCTCACCAGCTTCAGCCAATGTAGTGATAGAAGCATTTGGTTCGAGTACACTAGGGATAAGGGAAGAAAAATGTTAGCCAGCCTTCCATTTTCTAACTTATATACACGTGGTCGGTCACCTAGTGGGAACAAAATGTAGTTTAGTAGTGATGTCTCAAAGGCCTGCCAGCACTTATAGTCTAGCTCACACACGATAGATGCTAGTCCTTAGAGAACAGGATGCTGTTGTGAGTCACGTTAAGGTTAAATTAAAATCACATTTTAAAATTCTGAGAAAAATCAAGAGTCAGTTTAGAATCTATCCTCATTATTTTAGTTTGGGCTGATGAAAACTCCCAAAATACACTGGATTTGATAAAAAGAAATCTAAATAAGCTTGAAATACCAAACAAGGCCTTTTAGAAAATGTAAACATTCTTCAGATTCTGCCAACGGCATAAAATAGGGAGACTGTGAAGTCTTTGTTTTACTAATATCGTTTATACTGCGGGTACCTTGTCCTGCTAGAGCTTTTGACTTAATTATTCTTGTCTTCTTAAAGATTCCTCAGTGTGCAGCAGTGCTCCAGGATCTGGTCCAAGCTCTCCCAACAGTAATTCCAGTGGCATGTCGGTGGAGAATGGATTATCAATTTCACCTGCTGAGGTAAAACTTAAAAGTTCTATATGAGTGGCCATTGTACATTGTTAAGGTTTGGTTTTGGTTTTCACACTCACAATGCCTACCTTAAAAGTACCAACACATCTTCTCCACCTTCTTGCACACTCACTCTTCACTCACGTGGTTTTCTTTTCCTTTAAATTATTTTTGGCACTGACATCCGCAGAAGAAAATTCTTGGGGAATAATTTACACAATAAAGCATTGGAAAAGGCAGCTTGATAGAAAACAGCTGAGATTGAAGGTGTGCTGTCAAAGTTCTGTGAATGACTCATCCGCTTGATGTTTGAACCCCCCCCCCCCCCCCTCAGCCTTTGCTATACCATTTATAGATGAGTGTTCTGTACAGTTATACTTAGGTCTGCAGTGGGATTTCGATGACAGCCAATGCATGATCCTTTTGCCAAGAAGCATGAAAAAGCTCTTATCGTTCTCATAAAGAATCAGTAGATGATAAATGTACAGGTATAAAACCAGGGATGGTGAAGAAAAGAAACACAATTACCCCTTTGCTTCTCGAAGATCAAGAGGGTCAATGGATTAACACTCAGTTCTGCCAAAATTTGCTGGAGGCATTGGAAGAGTGGTTTCTTTAGACAGTGTTTTGAGTTTATGGGAATATTATTAATAAAAATGGGTTAAAATGTGTTCTACTCATAGATATATGCAGAGCCAGAGCTGTGTGCTACAGCACACAATTTGAAAATGATTCAGATACTATATTTGCATTGCTTGGGGGGGGGGGGTGGAATTCCTTGCTTAAAGTGCTCTCAATACTACATATGAGATTGACCCTTCATTTTTATAGATACCTCAGACACTTTTGCAGTGTCAGTCACGCTTGCCAAGAAGAGCACATAATACACACATAAAGCCACTTTACTCAGCAGTAGGGAGATGGTTGTTTGCTAATGGACATCAGCCTCATAATAGCTACGATGGCTAAGCACCAAACCATCAGGTAATGCCATATTACTTAGGTTTTATCACTTTATCACCCTCATTACTCTTTCTTATTGACCTGTGTCACTGAGCTCATCATACGAGTAAATGGAAAACACCTGCCAGAAATCAAAAGGAAGTGATAACCAAACCTATTGGTTAGGACTGAAACATCTTTTGGGTGTTGTGTACAATAATAAATAGCCAGTGTCAAGTTTAACACGGTAATTTAATCTGCATTTTTGTGATCTTCTCAAACAGCCTGAGCTTCAGGACAGTGGTTTATCACATTATCACTGCACCTCAGCAAAATCACAGCCTTAAACATTGTCTGCAATCTATTAGTCTATATATGTGATAGGAATTTGTAGAAAATCACTTTCCCAGATGTTACCTGATAGAAAGCATGTCTTTGAATAACAGTACATTAAAGTCTGCAATTACAATTAACATCTCGTTGTTTAAGCCTTTTTAGCCTGGGGTAGCATTACTTCATCAAAAGTATGACAAGGATAGTTGACTAGAACAAGACAGATTATTGAGAATTAGACATTTTCTGTTATTACCTCAATTACCCTGCTCTACTATCATCATTATGAAATTTATGTCAAATATTATACAAGTTAAAACTGGTGCCTATTTTAAAAGTTGCAATCAATTCATGTACCACTGGCAGAAAAGAATATTCCAAAGCTAAAGGTTTTACGGAATTAATAGGCACAAATTAATGGACATGTGTTGTACATGTTGAACACAATATCTCAAGCATTGGTTTGTTTGAGTCTCAGCTGTTGCATAAATTATCAATCATTATTGTTTATTAAAGTAATTACATTATTAGCTTGCTAATTCAATGAAAATATTTTTTAAAATTTAAACTGATTTGATACTCAATTATTTCAAAGTGGCGGTGTATTTTGTGACCTTGATAAATCCTGGGTATTTCCTGCATTAGCAGACACTCAATATTATGACACCTTTGTTTTCAGTGATCTGTGTATGTGTGAAGACACTGTGACCTGATGTTTCTTGTCAGAATACCCCCGTAAAGCCTCAGTGGGAGGCTCTGCTTTGAGCAAAAACACTCAGTGTTATTCTTCATGTTAAGAACCAGCCAAAGCCGGCAAGAGAAGCAGCATGGTATACGTTGCTTGCTTTTTAATGTTATTTTTTTGTCCAGGATAATTGATATCTCAGAGCCTAAAGGTCTCAAAAACGGAGGTGACAAATTATTATAATTCTGTTAGGTCGGGATCCTGTATGCTATTTCTTTCAAGGGGGTGTCTCACTTTTAGAGTCACAGATGCTTTTTTGTTTGGGAAGTAAGCAATGATTGTTGCTGCACTGTTACACTGGGTGTTCTTTTACATCCCAGTTTCTTCTCTGTGGTCAGAGTCATGTTACAACTGGGAGCCCCCAAGAAGCAACAAAATAAAAGGGAAACTGTGTAACCTTCTTTTTGAATGCAGAGTAGAACATGTGGGACTGGAATTGATCTAATTGGAAAACAATTCAGCCACCTATCCTGTGAAAATTTCAGCTACTATTTAAGAAAAACAGAAGTATGGATGGAATTAGTTCCTTCTGCATGTAACTGCAATGAGATATAGTAGAAGTTTGACCAGTTATAGCTATGCAAATTGATGACATTATTATAAGCACAACTTTCATGAAAGGCATAAATCCAGCAGCATTTCAATTCAGAATGTTATCCCATCCCAGGGAACAGTTCAGTGATGGGCAAGTGAAGTTGAGAGAAGTTATCCCTTTGGTTTAAGATTCTGATTGTTAAGGGGTAATAACTGTTCCTGAATCTGGTAGTGTGAGTCCTGAGGCTCCTATACCTTCTTCCTGATGGCAGCAGCGAGAAGAGAGCAAGGCCTGTATAACGTGGGGTGGGGTGGGGGGGTGGGGTGGAATCTCTGATGATGGATGCTGCTTTCCTGCGACAGGGCTACATGTAGATGCACTCAAAAGTTTTAATGGTTCATTCATTATCAAAGTATACAACTTTGAAAGTTTTCTTCTCCAGATAGCCACGAAACCAGTAAAGAAAAGAATGGCAGCACGATCAATCACCCTCAAATCCCTCCTTCCAGGACAAAAAACAAATAAAAACAGAACAGCCGCATCGACCCCCAAATCCTCCTCTCCCCCCCCCCCCCCACCACACACAAAAAAAACAAGAAAGATGGCACGATAAAACATAATACAAAAATTCCCCCAGGCCATATCTGCTACTTTTTGTGGGTGTTTTTGTTCAAGGGCATTGATGTATACCAGGCCATGATACAATATACTCTACAGAGCACAACTATAGAAGTTTGTCAAAGTTTTAAATAGCAATGCCAAATCTTCGCAAAATTGTAAGAAAGTAGACACCTCGTTGCTGTCTTCATAATGGCACCTATGTGCTGAATCCAGGACAGAACCTCTGAAATGATAATACAGAGGAATTTAACATCGCTGACCCTCTCCATCTGATGAGGATTGGCTTATGGACCTCCGCTTTCCTCCTCCTGAAGTCAATAATCAGCTCCTTAACTTTGCTGACTTTGAGTGCAAGATTGTTGTTGTGGCACCCACTCAGTCAGATTTTCAGTCTTTTTTCTATACGCTGATTCATCACCACCTTTGATTTGACCAATGACAGCAAATCTAAATGTGGTAGTGGAGCTGTGCTTAGCATCACCATCGTAAGTATAAAGCGAGGAGAGCAGGGGGCTAAGCACACAACCTTCTGGTACCCCCTGTGCTGATGGAGATTGTGGAGGAGATGACTTCGTCAACCCAAACTGACTGGGATCTGCAAGTGAGGAAATTGAGGGTCCAGTTGCAAAAGGAGGTATTGAGGCCAAGGTCTTGAAGCTTATTAATTAGTTTTGAGGGGACGATAGTATTGAATGCTAGCTGTGGTCGATGAAGAGCATCCTGATGTATGTATCTTTGCTGCCAACATGCTCCAGGATTGTGTGAAGAGCCAATGAAATGGCATCTGCTGTGGACCTGTTATGGTGATAGGCAAATTGGAGTGGATCCAAGTTGCTTCTCAGACAGGAGTTGATATGTTTCATCACCAACCTCTCAAAGCAATTCATCCCAGTGGATGTAAGTGCTACTGGATGATTGTGAATGAGGCAGGTTACCACTTTCGCCTCGGGGACTGGCATAATAGAAGCCTGCTTGAAGCTGGTGCCAATGTGAGAGGTTAAAGATATTGGTGAACACTCCAGCCACTAGATCAGCACAGATGTTTAGTACTTGGCCAGATCCTCCATCAGGGCCGGATGCTCTTTGTGGGTTCACACTCCTGAAGGATGCCCTCACATCAGCCTCAGAGACTGAAATCACAGGGTCATTGACGGCTTTGAGAGTTAGTGAATGTTCCTCCATTTTTGATGGTCAAAGTGAGCATAGAAGGTATTGAGCTCATCTTGGAGCAATGTCTTATTGTCACCTTATGTTGCTTGGTTTCACTTTGTAAGAGATGATAGCATTCAAGCCCTGCCACAACTGTTGATCATCCTTCAGGGCTTCAAGTTTGGTCCTGAACCTCCAGTCTGCATGTGAGATGGATTTCTGGAGATAGTATATGACTTGATCACCAGACCCGACTACCACTGATCTGGCCCTCAGCAGACTGCAGATCTCATGGTTCATCCAGGACTTCTGTTTATGGACTTCTCTGAATGATTTTGTGGAGACATGCTCATCTACCAGTGCTTTAATGAAGTCCGTGACATGGATATATTAATTCAGATCCTCTGATGAGTCTTTGAACACAGCCCAGTCCACTGACTCAAAGCAATCTATAGCCACTCCTTTACATCCTGTAACAACCTCTTCGATGTCCTCATCCCTGGAGCCTCGCTCTTTACCCTTTGTTTGTATGCAGGTAAGAGCAGGTCAGCCCAGTGATCAGATTTTTAAAAATACAGTCTAGGCATGGAACGGTAGGCATTCCTAACCGTAGCATACCTATGGCTGAGTGTGTTCGGACCCTGTTACTGTAGGTTATATGTTCATGATAATTGGGCAGCGATTTCTTCAAACAAGCCTGATTGAACTGCCTGGCAATTATTTGAAAAGTGCCAAAGTAAACTGATTCTAGTTTGCTGATGGCAGCACTCAATATCACGAATGCCTGACAGTGGCCTCCAGTGGTATGTAAACTCTGGAAAGGACTATGGAGGAAAGCTATCTTGGTGGGCACTTAATCATTAGATGTTCCCGGTTGGGAGGACAACAAGACCGCTGCATCTGAGCACCACAGAGAGTTTATCATGAAAGAAACAGTGGCCCATTCAGTCCATCCTGTGTATCGAGCAGCACTCAAACCTTACTGATGTATGTGGCATGTCATAAGTGAGCCATGACTCCATGAAACACAGAATGCCGCAATTCCTTATTTCCCATTGATACAGCAATCTTTCCTTAACATTTATGTAAATTGGCTGATAAGATTTCAGGTGGAAGGAGTTACAGTCCATGGTGTTTCAGTTGGGCTTAGATCTCTCCCCTCCTCTTGGCCAGGGTGATGTACCTTTGTCCACTTATAGGTGCCATACCTGCATGCTCTGCTGAGCCCTTCAGAACGTCGTGAAATTACCAGTTCGTTAAGATGATAGAAAATGTCATTGCTTAAAGGGACATTACAGGATGCATTTTGCAGTGAGGGTAATTCTGAAGAAATACATTTAGAAGTTTTGTAAGCTGCCTGCAGCATCTCGCCGTGGTTCACCAGTGCCATCTTGTCAGCTAATTCAATTAATCCCTCTTGTTTAGATATGTGGTATCCCACAACAGATGCAATGCCTCATACAGAGGTTAAAGTTCAAAGTAAGTTTATTATCAAAGGACAATATTTCACCATATACCACCCTGAGATTCCTTTTCTTGCAGGCATTCTCAGTAAATCCGTAATAGAATATTAACCATAATAGAAACAATGAAAAGTCCTCACCAACTTGGGTATTCAACCAGCGTTCACAAGACAAAAAATGTGCAGATAAAATAAAAGAACTAATAATAAAAATAAATAAACAATAAATATTGAGAAGGTGAGGTGAAGAGCCCTTAAACGTGAGTTCCTATGTCGGTGGAACATTTCAATGATTGGACAAGTGAAGTTGGTTCATGAGCCTGATGTCTAAGAAGTAATAACTGTTCCTAAACCTGGTGGTGTGGGTCCCAAGGTTGCTATATCCTCTTCCTGATGACAGCAGTGAGAAGAGAGCATGTCGAGGGTGGATGGGTATCCCTGATGAAGGGTGCTGCTTTCCCATGACAACACTTTGTGTAGATGTGCTCAATGGTGCAGAAGGAATTCAAAGTCGCTGACCCTTTCCACCTCTGATCCTCTGATGAGGACTTGTTCATGGACCTCTTGGTTCCTCCTCAATGTATTCAATTCAAATGCACTTTATGAGTCTCATTTGACCATGTGCTTGATTGGAGGCTCTACTTAACTTAAATATTTAAGTAAGGTAATTGAAAGAACTGTCTGAAAGCCTAAAGGAACTCACAGTCTGCTCTGAACAGCCATTCACAGTAGGGTTTTGCACAATGGGTGCAAGTTTCTACCATTCTGTGTAGAGATAATTAGGTCTCCAGCCACCATGATCCATCACATGCACTTTCCAATTTAACGTCCAATAAATGTGTTTGTCAGTTTGTCACTTAAACTTGAGGTAATGCTTCAGGAGATGCGATGCGGTTTGTGGACAAAACACAGACTGTTTTTCTTTTAACCGCAGGCCTCACAGCACATTACCTGGACAGCTTCACAAGGAATGATTCTAAACAATATAATTGAACTGAGGGACTGAAGTTGAGAAAAAAAAGTTATCTGGTGTAAAGCCTCCATAATACGACATTCACAATCATCTTCAGGCAGCAGCTGAAAATAAACAATAATGTCCAGTTGATGAATATGTGTAATACATGAATGAAGCAAATGTAACCATACTGTCATCATGTTTTCCCAAGTTATCTCAATTAAGCATAATGTCCTCCAGAAGCTGGTGCTGCTTCCAGAACTTGAAATGGATTTCTTAATTATGCCAATCAGTTTGCCGCAGTAGAATGAGTCTACAATATTTAAAATAAATGAAAACATTGAGAATTTTCACAAGGTTGGACAGTATCTATGAAGAGAGGACTTTAATGCTTCAGGTCAATGACCTTTCATCAGAACTGAATTTTGCTTCATGATAAACGCAAGGCCAGCTGCATATTTATAAAACAGTGATTATATTTTTCTTTCATGATGAGCTTCTTTTCATCTTCTGATCAGCTTTGCCTATCAAAGATAACGTACACCCACTCAAAAAGGCAAAATGTTTTAGATGGAATTGCAATAACTAAGCAAGAATGGTCTCCACAGCTTTATCTCTTCAATCACAGAACCACTTTCATAATTCCTTCACAAATTCCATTATTTGCAGTTTGATGATCAAGATTAATGTTAGCCATTTTAAGAATGTAGGAAGCTATGTTTAAATTTCCCACATGACATAGGAGCATTTTAAAACTATCATGAACTGCAAGACTTCTAAGTGAATTATATATGTTAACAATTACCAATAATGGCCCTTCAAACTTTATAAGTTTTATTGTGAGCTCTTATAAGCCTCCGCCTGAAATTAGGAACGGAATCTACACTCATTGACCTGTAGCACTAAAGCACAGTCCCAAAAGTCATGGCAGTCTGAGAACAAAAATATCTGCATGTATAGAAAATAATACATGCCTGGGAAGGAATGGGAAACTGCATCTGATATTCAGGGTCAGCTATTGTTCATTTGTTTGTTTGTGAACTTCATTTCTCAGAATATCTGCCAAGATTTCTGCAGGCCCCATCTATTTTCAAATAAATTAGAGAGAAAATTGATTCCATAGCATGTCTTCATGTTCTCCATTTAGTTTGACTTGCCTGGTTATCCTTGCCTTTGTACAGCTGTTCTGAAGTTCCACAGGGAATTTCTGACTAGCTGGAATGCGACTGTAGCATGCAATATGATATCATCATTGTACCCCCTGCACATCAGAACAAAGTCTCCTTTACTTTGCATGTCAGGAGAGCAACTTTATAAAATCTGCATCTACCGGTTCTGATTTAAATTCTTCTCATGTCCTGTATGTGTCTGTGTAGGAGCCAAGCAGCCTAAACATATGTGACAATGTGAACTAAATGTATTGGTTATATTGAAGATGTCATCTTAGGAATATTGTGTTAAAGAATAATGTATCATGAACAGCCAATAACTGTGTTGGTGTCTAAAACTTCTACAATACTTTGTGATTACCTCCAGCACTATCTAATTGCAAATCCTTACCGCCTGCATAATGAACATCACTGGAAGGAGAGCTGAAGTGTTTCTATGAGAGGTGTCTAAGTTATCCCTGGATTTCTCTCTCTCTCTGCTGTACCTAGGTGCTGCACAATATCCAGATAAGCATGAAAATCTAATCATATGTATTGCCTCAGATCAGATCAAAATCCTATTTTAGACATCAACATCAAAGTACACTTATTATCAAAGAATGTATAAATCATACACCTTGAGATTTATTTGCTTACAGGCAACCACAAAGCAAGAAACCCAAAGAACCCAATTATAGAAAGAAAGATCATAACCACTGTGCAGAGAAAGAGAGAATAACACACACATCATGCGAATGATAGAGTCTTTAGATCCACTGCCTGGAGCAGCTAGAGTACTAGGCTGAAGCCTTGATCTCAGTTCGTCACTTTTGTTCTCTAACTGCATTACTCTGTAAACTAATGTTAATATACTGATATTGCTACTAAGAAATGGTACCTCCTTCAAATGCTGTCTTCACAAATGGATGGGCCCCTGAGAATTCATAAAATTAGTGCTTTGGATACAGTTTGACAACCATTTCTAATCTATTGTGGCACTCCCAATCCAGTCTCTCCTATTACTCATGAATTCCATTGTATGCCTTAAAATGAGTGTTATGCTAAAGCTAAGTGTTGAGGTTCATGTTGTGCCAGTTGTCCGTCACACCAGAAATTGCAGCCATATCATTTGAATTGGGATGGATCAGTGAATGCAATGAATCTCCCCTACACATCATCATCATTGCCAAATATCACTCTGTGTATCCCAGCTCCTGTTGCCTCTCTTGCCTCCTTGCAGGTCAATGTATGGAATGAGTCAAAGGGTTATTTATTCTCTTGAAACTCTAACATTAGTTGGAGTACATGATAATCTATCCTGACCCACAATATTGTAGATAGATATTGTGGTATGGCTACTGCTTGTATTGGCATGTGGCCAAGTGGTTAAGGCATTCATCTAGTTATCTGAAGGTCGCTAGTTCAAGCCTTGGCTGAGGCTGTGTGTGTGTCCTTGAGCAAGGCACTTAACCACACATTGTTCTGCGATGACACTAGTGCCAAGATGTATGGGTCCTAATACCCTTCCCTTGCACAACATTGGTGGCATGGAGAGGGGAGACTTGCAGCTTGGGCAACTGCAGTTCTTCCATAAAAAAAACCTTGCCCAGGCTTACACCCTGGAAACTTTCCAAGATGCAAATCCATGGTCTATCAAGACTAACGGGGGCCTACCTATGACTACTATACTTTAAGCAATAAGCACAGCCCTATCATGAATCCAGGGTGGTGAGGCCATTATCAGTCCATGGAACTGGTCCTTGTTCTTGGTTGGAAGAATTACCAGCTGGAGGCAGGATGTTTGCTCACATGGTACTATAATGTAATTTCTTATGGTGAATTCATCAACGGGAACCACTGAAGTTTCAGGAGCAAATTACCTAACTGCACTTTTAGACGCAGAGTTGTGATGAAATGAAACTTGGAGAAAAATGAAGGAAAAAGGGTGGGCTTGCTCCTGAACTGAGGCCAGTGCCATGATGGCTTGGAGGTGATAGGTAAGATTCTGGGCCTTTCTTCATTCCATTGCAAATTGTAGCAGAACCCTAATGTCAGAGTCTGGTAGATTGGCAAATGCTTCAAAAACAAGTGACTCCATTCACTGCTGGCTGAGTTTCCCAAAATTATTTGCCAGGAACTGGCTGCTGTGCTATCGTTAACCTTACAGTTTCAGCTTTGGTTATTCGCTTTTCCTTTATATTTCAATTCCGAATTTCCTAGTTTCATATACAGTTCACCAATCCCAAAAATTGCTAGAAAAACTGTAGTAATCTAAAAAGTAGATATATTTAGTTCAGGCCAAAAGTAATATCAACTTCGGAATATTTTCAAATCAATTTCACCACACGATATGGTAAGTCAATTTAACAGAACAGGCAATAGAACATGGTCAGCCAATTTTACATTGAGGCGGTGTTTCTTTTCTAATTTCATCTTCTGGGTATTTAATGTTACATAAATCAAATTTAAAAACAATGAGATAAATGTCTTTGTGCTGGTAGAGTTATCCTTTTTAGAGTTTTATAAGGTTGTCAGACTATCAAAGTCCTACTTAGGTGTTGAATGGTGAAAGTCTCTGACTAGCCAGCTGACTTCACAAATGCTTATCATAGTTCAGCAGGTGTTTGACAGAATACCAACAAACATAGGTCAAATCAAGATATCCAGCTCCTGGGCTTCTGGTATTTGTTCTGCCTACAGCATATAAAGCCAGTGACATGGAGAGAACAGACTCCTGATTAAGCCAAGGTAGGGATTTCCTGCTTTGGGAGTCATCATTAACCTGCTTGGGAAAAAGCTGAGTACATAATCCTTTGGAAACCAGCATGCCCAATGAGAATAGGACAATAGTCTGTTAAATGTCAAATATGGAAGAACTCTAGGGGACCAAGGAATGAAAACAATCTGGACTCCCAAAAACCTAATAAGTAAGAATTCTTTCAGAGTTGATGCAACTGCTCCAAGGATAGAACTGGAAGAATATATTCTGTAGCATTCCAGAAATGTGGACATGCAATGTACTGTAGTTTTCATAAGGGCACCAATTTCCAAATCAATGTTTGATTGAAGTGACCCTTTACTAACTTAGATGCTCATAATTGGTTGGTATCAGGGACCTCAAGAAACCAGTGTCCTGATTTGGTTTAAGTGCAAAAGTCAGTGCAGGAATGGAATAATAGAATCCCTATTCATGTAGAAATTAAAGTGACATTGATAAAGCACAGCAATGCCATGCTTGCAGCAAACAAAACAACTAACTAGTCTATTAGTCACACTTTTCCTAGAAAAAGATAATTGTTATCAATATCACAGAAAAGATACTAGCATGGATAAAGCAGTGGCTGATTAGCAGGAGGCAAAGAGTGGGAATAAAGGGAACCTTTTCCGGTCGGCTGCCAGTGACAAGTGGCATTCCACGGAGGTCTGTATTGGGACCGCTACTTTTTATGCTATATGTCAATGATTCGGATGGCACAATTGATGACTTTGTGGCCAAGTTTGCAGACGCTGATACAGAGGTAGGTGGAGTGGCACATACTTTTGAAGAAGTAGAGAGGCCACAGAAGGACTTATACAGATAAGGAGAACAGTCAAAGAAGTGGCATATTGAATACAGTGTCAGGAAGTGTATGGTCATGCACTTTGGTAGATGAAATAAAAGCATAGAGAATTTTCTAAATGGAGAGAAATTTCAATAAACTGAGGTGCAAAGGGACTTGGGAGACCTTGTGCAGGATTCCTTCAAGGTTAATTTGCAGGTTGAGTCAATGGTGGGAAAGGCAAATGTGATGTTAGCACTCATTTCAAGAGAACTAGAATATAGAAGCAAGGATGTAAAGTTGAGGCTTTATAAAGTACTGGTGAGGCTTCAGTTGGAGTATTGTGATCAGCTTTGGGTTCCTTATCTAAGAAAGGATGTGCTGACATTGGAGAGGGTTCAAAGGAGGTTCACAAAAACAATTCTGAGATTGGAAGGCTTGTCATATGAGGAACGATTGTTGGCTCTGGGTCTGTTCTCACTGGAATGCAGAAGAATGAGTGGTGACCTCATTGAAACCTATCAAATGTTGAAAGGGCTTGATCGAGTGGATGTCAAGAGGATGCTTCCATTGGTGTGGTTGTCTAAGATCGGAGGACACAACCTCATATTAGAGGGGCCTCCTTTTAGAACAGAGATAAGGAGGAATTTCTTTAGCCAGAGAGTGGTGAATCTGTGGAATTTGTTGCCACAGTGGCTGTAGAAGCCAAATCATTTGGTATTTTTAAGGTGGAGGTTGGTAGATTCTTGATTAGTCAGGGCGTGAAGAGATGATGGGAGAAAGCAGAAGATTGGGACTGAGACGGAAAATGGATCAACCATGATGACATGACGTAGTGTACTTGTTGGGCCAAATGACCTAATTCTGCTCCTATCTCTTATGATCTTGTGGTCTTAATAGCTTGTAACTTCCCTTTCAGAACTCTTGAAACACCTGTATGAACTGGCATTTTTGCAGTGTGAGCTGAAGTCTCGAAGATGCAGGGTGGTTGTGTCATGGCCTGTATGGCCCAAATCGAGGTGGCAGGGCCCAGGCCCAGGCCCAAGACTGAGAAATGAGACAATGCTTGGCCACTGCTGGAGCAGGCTTGGAGCCAATTCGAAGCAGCAGATCCGAAGCCAGGCTGAGTCAAGGTGGTGGAGCTCAGGCTCGAGAGCAAGGAACAAGTCAATGTTTCACAGATTTAAGCACCAGGCTAGATCAGAAAGGTTCGGTATGGTCTGACTCGAGGTGGCAGGTCTCGGTCCTTGGAGTATATCGAAGTGGCAGGGCCGGGGTCCGGAAGTGAGGAAGTACCTGAAGTTTGGAGAGCACTGGGCCAGATTGAAAATATCAGGGTGTTGGGGCCAGAGGTGAGGGATGGGCTGATGTTCAGCTCGCTGCTCGGTGTGGATTGCTCACTTCTGCGCTGAACTGAGGCTGTGGCCTGCAACTAATGGGATAGTGGACCTGAGGCAGTGATGACCGGCTTCACAGCTATGAACTGACTTCTGTAAACTTTAGTTCTGAATGTTATTTGCTTACTTTATATTGTTTTATGTGCTTCAGGTGTTTGATGGACTTTTTTTACTGGGTTCTATTAGGTTTCTTTGTTTGTTTTGTGGCTGCCTGTGTGGAGATGAATCTCAAGATTGTTTTATATATATATACATACTTTGATACTAAATTACTAAATGTACTTTGAACCTTCAAAAGTTAAGAGGTCCATCTATTATCAAAGCATGTATCCATATATAACTTTGAAATTTGTATCTCTTCAGAGAACCATGAAACAAAGTAAGTTGTTCAAAGAGAAACATCAAACCCACCCCCCTCCCCGATACAAAAGAGAATGGCATCCCTATCATCAAACCCCTCCAAAATCCCATTCTCCCACACAGAACAGAACAGGAACATCAGTCCCTAAAAATAACCCCTCCACAGCTCAAGTAATAGAACCCAACAGAACACCAACCTCCAATTCCCATCCCCTTGTACAGCAAAATGGAAAAGGGACGGGTGATAAAAAACATAGAATATAAAAACTATACATCCAAAAAAGTCCATAGTCCATGAACGCCATGGTAGTTTTGAAATTATTGTAGATTTTCTCCTAAGTTACAGAGACGTGCTGCCTATAAGGGTATCTCAGTAACAGGCACTTCATTTGTCCAGGCTGAGGGAGGCTGGACTGCATTTATTCTTCTAAAGGTCCCCATGCACTTTCAGGCAAAAGGCAAATATAAACCATAGCAAACTTCAGCTGGAAAATACCAATATTTATAGAGCACCTCTTGCCGATCTCTGTAATGTTTGATATACTTTCCATCCTTGCTGTATTTTGACTGCTAGATACTGTTGGAACATACGAAGGAGCAATTAATTTGAACAAAACAAACCACAATACAATAATGACAGACCTTTTCGGTGATGTTGTTTGAAAAATGAATATCAGCAAGAGAAATGGGGATAATTTCCCCAGCTCTTCCTTAGGGTAGTGTTAATGTACCTTTTATAACCACGAAGGGATATAAATATTTTTAACATCCTTTTGTAATTGTGGCACCTCAGAGGAGTCAAGAAGACTGATACCCTCCTCAATGGTGCACTAAAGTTTCAATTAAGATTTTTATATTTAAGTCTTTCGTGTATGACTGGAACCCTCAACTTTTTATCTATGATGTAAGTATATTAACAAAAGATGTATGGCTGACATCAAAGAGGCCATGATATTTTAAGTTGTGAAATTGGAAGTCCCATTTGAGAATGGTCGACTTGGTCTTATAGGTTCAGGCCTATTCACAAAACCTTAAGCAATGTGGCAGTTGTCAACCTTCAATGGTGGAATTTCAAAGTATCCCCTGACTTGACTGAGGGGGTTGTCAGGTGGGTAATGATGGACCTTGCAAACACTTCTTTAACTCCAAAGGCTTTTTTACACTGGCAAAGAAAGGTAAATTCATTGAATTGTATACAAGGTATGCATTCTAATGGAATATTAATTTTAAAAAATAAACATTTCTTGTAGGTCTCAACAGCAAGCCAAAATTCTGACAGGCACACCATTCAGGGAACAGCTCTTACAGGACAGTTCAGACGAAGCACTCCTATATCTGCCTTCTCACCACCTGCTCCTTTTGATGGGAAGGTTAACAGCTCCCATCAAGTTCTGCTACAACATGTATTTCTGATGGAACAAGCTCGAAAACAGAGTCCGCTCACAGGTGGTGAGTTGAATTTATAACTGAAGCATTTGGATTCTCACTGAAAGGTCTTATCATAATTGCTGTAATCTTTCATGAAAACTTTGCTTCAGACCTTTGCATAAAAATAAGAAAAGAGAACTTTATACTTCTTTCATATTGCTTCTGTTTTCAAGTTGGCATCTTGCAGTATTTTTTGCAAAGCTTAAAGAAAGGATGTTGTTTATAATTCAATTTAGAATGTTGAAGACAAAATATGCAGACAAAACCTCTCTGCACCCTTTTAGAAGTAATATACAAAATAGAATTTACTGGGAAATGGGCCTGTAAGCTTGACTGTTGGTAATTCTAAATTATATGTTGTTCATTTTTGAGTATTTTGGATTGTCAAAGAAAGCAAATTGCATTGCTTTGTAGAATATATGTCAGTTAGTTTACAAAGTGTCACAGGATTCCCCTCCTTGCTAGAAAATTCATAAACGTAAAAATTTGATGATTTTATATCCTTTTCAAAAGCAAAAAAAGTTTCCTCTGAGTTGAATATGGCAGAAAGTGCAAACTCATTTTATCTTAGAAGTGGGATGTCTGCTGTGTTGAATCAGGGCATCAAGGATGATCTCATGAAGCATTTTAAATGCCTATTGTAATACTCATATAGGAGATGTATGCTTGGAAGATGTTTAAGTGAAATTGAAAGGTTTCAATACTGATCTGTTATTGATAAACTCAGCCAGAAATTCATTACTTGGTTTAAGATGGTGCTACTTATTGGTTTGAGGTGGCCAATGAAACAAAAACACAACTGAATATCTAGTTATTCACACTTTCTCTGGTAAACATTCGCTGCAGACAGTGGCCCTTGGCTTCCCTGTTGGAGTTGAGTGCAATTGCCTGTACGATCTGGCATTTTTGTGGTGTGGCTGGGGTCTCAATGGGGCAGAACGGTTGCAGCAAGTTCAGGCTGGAGTGGACTCAGAGGCAATTCGAAGTGGCAGAGCTGAGGCGTGCAAAGATCTGATTTCAGAAGTAAGCTGAATTGGAAAGGTCAGATACTGGGCTTATCGAAGCGACGGAGCCCAAGCCTAAAGGCGAGGAATAACCTGAGCTTTGGACATTTTAAGCACCGGGCCAGATTTAAATGGTCAGGGGGTCAGTGTCAGAGGCGAGACATGGGCTGGTTTGGCTCACTGCTCTGTGGAGTTTGCTCATCTCTGTGCTAGACTAAGACCTTCTGAACTGGTTTCTGTGCACTTCTGAATTGGCTACAGTGATGCCTGGTGTTGTGAATTTCTGTTCTGAATGCTGTTTTTTCTCTCTCTGCACATTGGGTGTTCAACAGTCTTCTTTTGTTTTTAATGTGTTCTATTGGGTTTCTTTGTTTCGTGGTTGCCTGTAAGGACATGCATCTCAAGGTTGTATAAAGCATACCTGCTTTGATGATAAATGGACTTTAAATTTTGATGTTTGATTATCAATGGTAAGAAACATAGTGAAGTGTTATCAGTTTCATACGGGTTAGTTCACGGTATGTTCTTTCAAACTTACTTCAATTAGTTTGTCACCGTTTTATTTGTGTCTCTGTCCAGCATGCAAAGCATTCTCAGAGCCAATCTCAGTAAAAGCAAATGTCAAACACAGCTTGCCATTGCAATAAAACTTGTCTTAAACAGGCTTGCCAGAATATTGCACGCTGCCTCCTACAGAAGTGGAGCATATCTTCAGAACTAATAGGAGGCTGAGAGAGTTGTGGAGAGATACAATGTGAAAACAGGTCCTTTGGCTGACCCACTCTGTCCTAATCATTAAATACACATCCAAGCTAAATCCTAGCCTTGCCCATTTTATTCTCCCTGCAGTCCTATCATTTTCCTCCTGCTTTCAGATTCCACTGTTCATCGACATGCTAGGAGAAAGTTACCGTATAGTAGCCAATTAACCTACTAACTCACACGTTTTTGAAATATGGGCAGAAGCCGGAGCAGCCAGGGTTCATAGGGAGAACAGGTAAGCTCCACAGAGACAGTAGGAGATTGGGATGGAACCTAGGTCACTGGAGCTGTATGGCAGCAGATATACTAACCATGCCACGCATAACTGTGCCACTGTATAGTTCATTCAGCTAGTGAACATAGAGCTGTGTCAGAGTCAAAGTCACCCAAGCCTCAGTGACTGAGTTCAGTATGTAGATGACACTTGTGTTTGTGCGTCAAGCTCCAGCCACTGTTTATTTATTAACTTAGAGATACGAGCGGTGATTGATAAGTTTGTGTCTTAATGTAGAAGGAGTCAATTTTAGAAAACCTAGCTCAATTATTTTTCAACATAGTCCCCTCCTACATTTACACACTTAGTCCAGTGGTTGTGGAGCATGTGGATCTTGGACCTCCAGAAAGTGTTCACAGATGGGTGATTGATAAGTCCTTGGCCTAAGGTAGAAGGAGATGAGTTATACAGCTCTCGTTACATGCACATGCAGGTCAACTCTTTGAGTGATTATGCAGAAAGTTTGAAGTTAGTAACTCATCAGTTAATAACTCATCAGGGGTGATTGATAAGTTTGTGGCCAAAAGTAGAAGGAGATGACCACTGGACTAAGTGTGTAAATATAGCAGGGAACTATGTTGAAAAATAAATGTGCTAGGTTTTCTAAAATTGACTCCTTCTACCTTAGGCCACGAACATCAATCACCGCTCGTACATTACGAAAACGGTTCCTTCTGGTCCAACTGGCCCACAGCACCCAATTATACCCATGTGCTCAATTAACCTACAACTATGTACATCGTAGGAATGTGAGAGCTAACAGGAGCACCCAGAGGTCCCGGGAGGTGGGGGGGGGGGAGGGGTTGGAAGAATACACAAACTACTTACACACAGTAGCAGAATGATTGTGTTTTCTGATTTTATTTTCAATTACCAACATTAGCAGTTCCTGTTCTTGAATCTTTGTGCTAATGCAGAATGCAGTGTAAACAACTGTGTTGTAATAATAAGCATTCCTTAAGCCTGTCCATGAGACAGGAAAGAGTGAAACAAGCAAAGACCATTTTCCTGGAGTTCATACTCATTCATACTCACACTGATTATATCATTAATATTCCCAATCTGCTGCCCACATAATCTCCTTTTAATGCACTCAGAGAGATCATGAGCAGATGTCTTGAATAATTGGCACACTAGAATGTCCAGATTCAGGAATTCTGAACAGACTGGAATAAATACCTTATGCAGTGCCTCTTCAATACAAATCTTCTTGTTCAGATAAAACGTATAAGCAAAATTCTCCCATAGATGCTGTCTGGCCTGCTGAGTTCTGCCAGCATTTTGTATTTTTATTTATTTCCAGCATCTGCAGATTCACTTGTGTTGTTCTTAATTAAGGTGGGATTCAGTAAAAAAATTAAATCAGAATGTAATAGCTGACTGTTAAAATTAAAGGTAGTTTCTCTAAGTACGGAAATGAATAAACAGTTACATTTTATGCTGAGACCTCTAATCGGAATTGGAAAGGAAGTCGGGGTGGGGGGAGAACCAGATTAAGAAGGTGGGAGGAGGGGAAGAAGTGCAAGCTAGAAGGTGATATATGAAGCCGGATGGGTGGGGATGGGGAATGAAATAAGAAGCTGGGAGGTGGTGGGTGGAAAAGGTAAAGGGATAGAGAATCTGAAAGGAGTGGACCATGAGAGACAAGGAAAGAGGAGGGGCACTGCAGAGAAGTGATAGGCAGGTGAGGTGAAAAGTAGAGTTAAGAGGGGGGCAAAGTGGGGAATTGAAGATGAGTTAAGAGGGAGGGGTGGAGAAATTACCAGAAGTTGGAGAAATTGATTTTCATGCCATTAGGTTGGAGGTTACCCAAACAAAAGATGTGATGTTGCTCCTCCAACCTGACAGTGGCCTCATTGTGGCAGTAGAGGAGACCATGGGCTGACATGTTGAAATGGGGATGCAGATTGGAATTAAAATGGTTGGCCACAAGGAAGTCCTGCTCTTTGCGGGTGGAGCAAAGGTGCTTGACAAATGATCTGGTAATTTATATCAGGTCACTACCAATATAGTGATGGCTGGATACTGTATATGACACCAGCAGGTTTGCAGGTGAAGTGTTGCCTCACTTAGAGCACTGTCTGGAAGTGTGGGAGGAGGTGAATAGGCAGGTGTAGCACTTCTTCTGTCTGCAGTGATAAGTACCAGAAGAAAGATTAGTGGGAAGGAGCAAACAGACAAGGAAATCCCAGAGCGATACCTGTGAAAAGCAGGGAGTGGGTGAGGAGCAACTCCCATCCCAACTTGTTAGTCCATGGTCTCCTCCACTGCCACCTCATCTTTTGTCTGGGCAGCCTCCAACCTGATTGCATGAACTATTTCCAACTTCTAGCAATTTTCCCCTTCCCCCTGCCCTTCCATCTCTTCAATTCCCCACTGTGGTTCCCTTCTTGCCTCATTCCTTTTCCTCATATGCCTAAACCCTCCCATGGTGCCCCTTCTCTTTTTCTTTCTCCCATCGTTCTCCTATCAGATTCCTTCTTTTCCAGCCTTTTTCACCCGTCACCTTCCCCATCCGTCTTCATCTATCACATCCTAATTTGTACTCCATCTCTTCTGCCCACCTTGGAATTCTGGCTTCCTCCCCTTTCCTTTTCAATTCTGATGAAGGGTCTCAGCCCTAAACGTCGACTGCTTATTTATTTCCGTAGATGCCTCCCGACCTGCGGAATTCTTCCAGCATTTTGTGTGTGTTGCTCTGGATTTCCAGCTTCTGCAGAATCTCTTGTGTTTAAGATTCTCTAAATATGTGAGACATTCATAACTAGATAAACAAATGGAGATAAAGGGTTCTGATCCAAACAGACCTGATTGAAGCATTGCGCTTGTTGAGTAGATTCTGAAATGGGTATTCTTGGGTCGGGGAAGAGAAGAACAGAGTTAACATTTCAGTCTGGCAAATCGTTAAAATTCTTAACAAGAGGACTGTGGATGCTCAGAATTCAGGAATGAAATTGATAGATTTTTGGATTTAAGGAAAATGGATATCAGGTGGTAAGTTGGAGATTGGATGAAAGAGCCAGCCAAAATTTTATTATGGGGGGGAGGGGAGCGTTGCAGGATCCAGGGTCAAGAATCCATATGGTGCACTCTTTTCCTATTTCTTTTCCTGTTCATTAAAGACTTGTTTCTGGTTGTCATTTGAACATACTTGTACTCGTGAGTAGAATGGATAGGAATCAAGTAAAAAAGAACTGTTGATGCCAGTAATCGAAAGTAAAAACAGAAAACGCAACCAGGCCTTCAGATAGTCAAGCAGAGCCAGCGATAAAAAAAAGAGTTAATGTTGCAGATCAAAGAAATGGAAAGCAGAGGGAAAAAATAATTGTTTTAAGTGGCTGAAATGGTAATGGATGAGACAAAGAATATTTGTGACAGGATGGAGCCAGGGTTGCTTTGGAGATGAACTGGAGGGATCACCCAGTCAAATGAGTTAAAAGGAACTGTTAAGGAATAATAACTCAGACAAGAAGAGTGATATGTTGATAACAGAGGACAGTTGAATATGCCCAATAGTTCAAACTGTGGTAACAGAGAGAGAGATAAACTGAGAGAATATCAAGTTTAATTGTCATTTAACTATGCACATAACATGTACACAGCATCTCTCTGGGGTTAAGGTGCAAAACATAATACATACAGTCAACATGTGGTTACAATAACACATGCAGCCACAAAAATAATATTACCACAAGTTCCCAAGTGGCACAGCCTGAAGACTGACGTTGTCCTGGAGTTGTGTTTCTACCAGAACAAGCATGCAGCAGTTCAGCACCCCATGCTGTGTCAGCAACAGAGGATGGCAATCCAGCTTGTGTTGCAGTGAGTGAATCCTGGAGAGCAGCACGAGCAAAGGAGCAGGCCTGCAAGTGCCAGACCCCAACCTAGCATGGACTCCATGGACACCTGCTGTGCCTCTGTTTTCTCCCAGGTTGCCTCAGGTAACTCCTCACCTGAGTTACAGCATCTCTCCGTGCAACAACCGAAGCCACACAGCTCCCTGGCCTTCGGTCTCACCAATCAACCAATGAATCAGACTTGCAGTATTTTACGTCCAACAAGAAAAATGTTTATGACACACACTTGCACCATTTATTGGACCTGAAGAGGCCGATGCGACCAAATACGCTGCCATCTTACTGGAAGATATCACAGGAGGATGATCTATAGTCAGTGCTCAGTTCTAATATGGGGAGAGAAGATAAATTCCCTGAAGTTAGAGAATTCAATACTGAGCAAGAAGGCTGTATTGTACCCCAATGGAAGATGAGATGTTGTTCCTGAAGTTTGTATTGGGTCTTGAAGCAATGCAGTGTAGATAGTACAATTTGATTCTCTTGCTTGTGATGACATCTCTGTGAGCAGCATTCAGATACAAATGAGTTTCTAGCTTATGTCTTATCTTCCTTCATGAATATTCCCAGTTACCCTTTACTCAAAGTTAATCTTCATTTATTCAAGTTTGCAAGTTAGGAGTCTATTATTATGTTCAGTAATTGGTGAATTTTGGAAAAAAATAAATCATTCTGGGTTAACGATTCTATTCCTGATGCTTTGACCTCTGTTGGAAGATGCCTATGCATAAATATTGGAAAATTATAGGGTACGATGCCCAGATGTACTGCAAAGAGGATAAATGGGTAGGAGACTGCACAGAACATGGAATGAATACTGCAGTGGATTAAAACAATGTGCATTAACATCTGCAACCTGAATCCATTTTCTGCCCAAACTAAGAGCTTATAAGTTTTCTCTCAGTCATAAAACTTTAAAATAAAATCTTTTTGCTAAGTCTGAGACTATTTTCTTGTTTATGGCTAGTGATATTAAGTAGATTGGAATGCCCAAATGGATCATAAGAAATCTATTATAGAAAATTAGAACAATGCATTAAGAACATTCTGAGTAAGACCATAGAATGATGCAAATGATTATAGAAGATGCAAAGGAAAATAGTTTACCAGGGCTAGTAGATCTAAACAAGATCAGTTACTTACCCCTCTACAGAGAAGTAGAGAAACTCAGATAATCAAAGTTTGTAGAAGTGTGACTTAAACATGACTGATGAGCCTATGGTTTGTCCATTATAACTTGTGGCCTCCATCGGTCAGAGTTGACCATAGATGTTGCATCTTGACTCTCTAGATGCGCAAGCGTGGGCTGTACGATGTGGAGAGCAAGCTGGTGCCCATGCCGCAAGCTCCCCCTCTCCATGTATCTAATGAATGGCACAGACTGATACAGTTTGGTACCAGCGGTGTCGCAGGAGTTGGCAGTCAGCATTGAACTCAATGTAGGACTGCCTTAGGGATTCTAGCTCTGGAATTTTCTCTCACGGTTTACTCCCAAAACCTTCCTCATGAGTGGGTATAGTCGCAAGGCAGCAGAGGTTTGAGATCAGAGTTGTCCTTCTCTTAGATGAGCTGCCAACCACGGCTGATGAGCCCATTTGCCCGAAGCGACTGGTTTTAAGGTGCCAGTAACCCGTCTTCGCTCCCTTCTCCTGTCATCAGAAACAGTTCTGTCAGGTTTAGTAGCAAAACCATATGTGAAGGCCAGGAGCTGGACTTGGTTATCAGAGGCTATTTCAGATGCACACCACCAGGAGAATTTAATAGGTAATGGGAGCTGGTCCCCTTACCATCCCTGACTATAAAAACCCTCGGCCATTACGCTCTATAATAAATCAACCTATAATCAGGGAAGTGATGACCCCCTCTTGTTAGACTGTTTCAGGTAACTTATTTTTTATTCTTTCTTACTTCTTTTCTAATATTTGTGTATCTGTGCTCCTGTAATGCTGCTGTGACACTGTGATTTCCTTTGAGATCAATAAAGTATTTATCTCTCTAACCTTAAAGAACCCTGTTATAATTCCCACATCTCATGCAACTGGTCACAGGATAAATCTTGTCACAGCCATTATGCGACAGGAAAAATCTCTGAACGTTATAATCTGATCATCAGCTTGAACAGCCTTTCACAGTTGATTTAATTAAATATTCATGTGGAACCCAACCTGGATTAAAGTTGTTCCTGGAAGCAGTCTTCATACGGGCTGTGATTGCCACTGCATCTCTAACTCAGGGAGTTGAGTCTCTGCAGGCCACCAATAAAAACATGATGCAGGAGAACTTCAGTTTAAAAGCCAGCAGATCCACTTGGACAGTTGTCTGTGTTGATGACATCCTCATGGTTTTTAGGCTGAGAAATCTGCTTGTTGACCCTACACTAATCTAGAACTGGTGGATTGTCAGTGAGCTCAGTGATGGCAATACACAGAACAGGAACACAGTCTTTCTAGTTCATCTAAATCATTAAAAACTGTTTAATAGGTTTAGTATGAACATAGCACGTGGATTGATACAGAATAGCAGCAAACGCTTTGAGCCGCTGTGCCTATAATGACCATGATCCCATAGATAACCAACCCCACCTGCCTGGATATGGTCCATATCCATCCACTCCCGGCCAGTTCTTGTGCCTGTCTAAATGCCTCTTAAATGCTGCTATCGTATCTGTTTCCACCACTTCCTCTGACAGTGGGGTCCTGTTACCGACCACACTCGGTGTAAAAGAACTTACCTCATTCGTCATCTGTGCTCTCGAGTAATTAAAAGTATCTGTCTATCCTACGTATCCCTCTTGTAATATTGCATGTTGCTGCTCAGCTTCCAGTGCTCTAGAGAAGACAACTCATTTTGTCCAATCTCTCCTAATATCTAATGCATTTCATTCCAGGAAACAACTTGGTGAATCTATTCTGCAGCTTCTCCCAACTTTCCTGATCTTTTCTGTAACATGGCAATCAGAATTGTACACAATACTCCTATGTGGCCTATTAAAAATGTGTTTGAGGTTTTTGGTAATTCAAAAAGAAATATTACTTAAATGTTAAGTATTTTAGTCATGCCTGTATGTTTTTGAATATGTTTTGCTGCCATCTCATTCCCTTTGAAACCACCTTCATATAAAACCCAACAACAAGGTAATTTCAACTCCCTGCATTAAAAATTATTGAGATAACTGCTTCTGAATCCTGAAGCACCTTATTATTTTTACATTAACAGAGTAATCCAGTAGCTCCTAAATGATGGAGTGGTTTTAGTGGATAGAAGATGAGTTTTCAACCTTAATGGTTTTGTTTTTATTCTGAAGTAAGATCTGAACACAAATTATTCTGCTCACTGATTTATTATAAGGAAAGGAAAGGCTGTTATAAGGAAAGATTGAATAGGTTAGGACTTTATTCCTTGGAATGTTGAAGATTGAGAGGAGATTTGATAGAGGTATACAAAACTATGAGGCTAGATGTAAGCAGGCTTTTCAAAGTTGGGTGAAACTACAACCACAGTTCATGGGTTAAGGATGAAAGGTGAAAAGTTTAACAGGAACATGAGGGGAAACTTCACTCAGAGGGTAGTGAAAGTGTGGAATGAGCTACCTGTGCAAGTGCCGCATGCGAGCTCAATCTCAACATTTAAGAGAAGTTTGGATAGGCACGTGGATTGTTGGAGTATGAAGGGGCACAGTCCTGCTGCAGGTCAATGGAAGTAGGCAGTTTAAATTGTTCAGCACAGACTAGATGGGCTGAAGGCCTGTATCAGTGCTGCATGTTTCTTTGATTCTATGACTTTACAACACAGAATAATACCATTTGGAGCGTTAGGTTCATGCTAGTTCCCAAAAGAGCAATAACATCAGTCCCATTTACCTCTGTCTAGGCTCTATCCATGATATAATGACCAAGAACCCAAAACATGGCAGCCAAAAACAAACCATTGACAATACAATGTGTGAGAGGAAAGTCTGCCCAGGAAAATAGTGCAGTACCCTGACACCACACTGGGCATTCCAGTGATGCACTGCACATACTAGGAGTTACAAGCATCAGTGCATTGGTAAAGCTGTCACAAGAAATGACCTGGTGAAGCTAAATATCCACAGTTCTCCTTATCTCCATGGATAATGGCAAAGGTATCCTAGTCAAAGATTTGTCTGCAGGTCCGGTTGAAGAATGAGGCATGGAATTACCATGCTTGTTGAAGGAAGATTTCCTGAGACCGAAACTGAAACTCAGAGGGAAAACTGGAGTTCAAGTTAATGATATTTCATTAGACTTGAAGTATTCACTCTGCTTCTCCCTGCACAGATTCTACCTGAGCTGTTCAATGTCTCCAGCATTTTCTGCTTGCTCTTCCTGAGTGGACATCTAGGTATTTTTATTTCATTTTTATTTTTGTTGAGATAAAGTGTGGAATAGGCCCTTCCGGCCCTTCAAGCCATACTGCCCAGCAACCTCTGATTTAACCCTAGCCTAACCAACACCAGCTCTCACAGACAGTCCGCCTCTCTGAAATGATGGGTAACAACTAAAGTAATTGCTAACATGAGCAAATCTGCAGATGCTGAAAATCCAAAGCAAAATGCTAGGGAAACTCAGCAGGCCAGGGCAGGTAGCATCTACGGAAAAGAGGAAACAGTTGAAGTCTTGGATCAAAACCCTTCATTAGGACTGGAAAGGAATGGGAGAAGTCAGCATCTTACTTAGAGTAAGTAAACTTTTGTACTTTCCTCACACAATCAGCTATCACTTTCAAGTGCTTCACCAGGTCAATTCTTTGCCGTTGGGTTCAGTGGTGAGACCAGTGGTGGAGTTGGGGCTGAGAACTCGGAGATCCTGAGATCCAGTCCTTCTAAGTCTTTGGTGTTACCAAAGATGGAGATAATCTGAATAACAAGCAGGAATTAAACAGCGAGAGAGCCATCAACAAAAGGTTGCAAAGCATTAATTATTTTTCTATTAATTATTTTCTAAAGATGGATAACAAGAACAAAAACAGGCTTTGAGGATAGAAACAGGAGAAAATCTGCAGATGCTGTAAACCCGAGTAACACACACAAAATGCTGGAGGAACTCAGCAGGCCAGGCAGCATCTATGGAAAAGCACAGTTGAGGTTTTAGCCCAAAACGTAGACTGTACTTTTTCCCATAGATGCTGCCTGGCCTGCTGAGTTCCTCCAGCATTTTGTGTGTTTCAAGGATGGAATATTCCTTCCACCATCTCTCATTTCCAACCAGAAGGCCATTTAAATGTATAGTAAATTGTCAGGCTGCACCTGAAGCTGAGGTTCTAGGGATGACAGGGGACCCGGAAATCAGCCCACATCTTTAACCCAGCATTCTAATGGAACACTTCAATCATGATGTGGAAGTTTCAGGAACTTTGCCACCTATTTATATCCTTCCGCTATAAACACATTGCTCATATCAAAGTTGTAGTGGTGTTGAATATTTTTAGTACAGCTTTAAGCACTCTGATCTGTGTTTGGTTTTATCCACATACAACTTTTATGAGTCTTTACTGTCATTTAAAAAAATCTGAAATTAACTGGAAAAAAATGTGACTATAAATACCAGCTCGAGCAAAGAATTGACATCAGTTTTAAATTTTTATTTTGGCATCAGTTCATATTGGATCAAAGTATTACTTTCTTTAAAGTAGAAGTTGAAAGAAATTAATTGAAATACTCTTTACAAGCAGAGTGTCAGTTAGTACTATGCAATGGACTTACTTCATGGAACTGCTGCCAAAATTGTTTAATCTGGTAATAATCTCTTTGGAAGTTACAGTATGCTTTTTTTGTTGGATGCAGACTTTTGATTTCTTTTGTGCTTCATACAGGCTTTAGAAACACGCAGCCATAATGGCAAGCTTTAGGTTGTATTCTTCATTCCCATGTACTGCGAAAGCATTCATCCTTATTTTCATTTAACATCCAAGTGGTATTCACTGCTTTCAAAGCATCGAACATTAGATGTCAATCAGAGCCTTAGGACTACCTGAATTACCAGAGCAGACACCCGAATTTTCTGGGGTGGATTTTAATATGAAAATAATAGTGAAACAAATATCGTTCACTATTATTTACATGCAATTCACACAGTACCTTCCAGCAACTACATATTTGCAATTTAACAAAAAAATCTGCATTTTGTTTTCTGAGATGCCCTATTCTTCTAAAAGCTTTAAATAATTCATTATCTGACTTACTGCTAATAAAACAAGACAGTGTGCAGTTTCATCATCTGCGTGAAAGATGCAAATTTGACTTGTAAAACAG
The DNA here is from genome assembly GCF_030144855.1 of Hypanus sabinus. Taxonomy (NCBI): domain Eukaryota; kingdom Metazoa; phylum Chordata; class Chondrichthyes; order Myliobatiformes; family Dasyatidae; genus Hypanus; species Hypanus sabinus. Next base: position 99,730,075 of record NC_082711.1, read on the forward strand.
AAGTGGTGGGGTTGATCTGCACTTTAAAAAGCATGTTCAATCTTATTAACTGCCAACCAACCTGGCTGACACTTAACTTCCATGACTCTAGAACTCATACATTCAATTACTTAATTATTATGTTATGTTTGTTTTTTTTTCAAATTTTCCAGTGTGGTCCCGGCATATTTCTCTCTCTTAACGCATTGTTGTGTTTGTTATTGATTTAATTTTCTTTACATGAGCTGTTATTGCATTCAGATTTTAATTAACAATATGAGTCTGACATGATCATTAATGGTACTTCAATCTGTCGAAGAGATACCCTGTTGCCTAGTTTTCTTACACAGATCAAAATTCTTGTGGGCAGTGCAGACCTTTTTGAATGGCTGTCTGCTTGGCATGCAAATTCCTGTCAGAAATACACAGTATAGAGGGAACCCAGCCATTTGTTTGTAGCCTGTGGTAGAATGCATCCCATTATCTACAGAACTTGAGATTGAAGTAGACATTTTGTTTTATCAATTGCCTTGTGTGGAGAATATAAATTTTTAGTTGTCACGTTGAAGGTTGTGCCTTTGGCTGGGAGGAAATTATGACTCAGCACAGGTGACTAATTGTTTGTTAATAGGTTTAATCACCTAAGCTAATTGTTAATAATATGAAATGAAAATGGCTTATTATGTGCAGCATTGGATGAAAGCAGAAAATGGGCAGTAAGAAACAGCTAGAGGGAAGGTCACAAATATATCACAGTCTTTAACTGTTACAGAAAAGCAGTAATATTTTCTTCAAAATCACATCTCATGAAAATTGAGGAAAATTTAGGAAGGTGGTAGTGGTGGAACTAGCCCCATATTTCTAGTTGTGAATCTACAAAATGCTCTGCATTTAGGGCTGGATTTGCATTGGCTTTTGCAAGGCACCATCAGTAACTCTCGGAGACTGGAAGTGAACGATAGGCTTTTATTAACAGTGAAAAGGGAGCACGACATGTCGAAGACTGAGGGAGGAGCAGTGCCCCAATCACCTTTGTACAGGGGTCTGTGGGAGGAGCCACAGGAGCAGTCAGCAGAGGAGCGTGTCCAGACAGGTATACATAGTTTACCACACTCTTGCAAGGCACTAAGCTCAGAAGCATATCTAGCTAGTGGAACACTCCGGTGAAGAATCATAAAACAAGATACTGTGGCGACCCATTTCCTGGCACATCCGAACCGACTCACAATTAGATAGCCTACGGGGGTTTGCGAGCACAGAGCTTTGGAGCCTCTGCTCCATGGGGGGCAGGTTGAGGGAGGCTTAAAAGTGAGGCTGAAGATTTCGAATAAGGTTTTTTCCTTCAACTGCAGTTACCGACTCCGTGTCGTAATTTTAACGCTGCGTGTAGCACACCGCTACAATACATTCAACAGCTGTAATCCAAATTTTTGTTGTTAATTTAGCAGAGATTGTCTTTCTCAAACAAAAGCAGCTTTTACCTGTTTCTTACTCTGCTGGTGCAAAATACATTTATTTAAGTGATGCCGCAGACTTTTTTTGTTGGGTTTCCGATTATCACTTATAACAAATAAAATTAATCATTTTAGTTTTTCTCTGGTTGTTGCAGCAATTTCCACTCTTTAAAATAAAATATTTTGGCATACTAGAAACTCTTATAAAATCCAGTAAGTGGTTAAACCCAGCTGGAAACACAGGTATCCTTTCAGCCCTGTCTTTCTATGAGAACACAGAAAACTTTACAGTTTGCAAACCACAGAGGGGCATGCATTCATACAAACCGAGGTATAATTCTACAAGAGCTAAGAGTGAAAACGTTTTGCATGATCTTTAGAAAGAGCTTTCATTTTTGTAGATTACACATTGGAGAGAATCTCAATGTGTTTTTCTAAGTCAATCTCAATGTTAACTTGCTGATCATTTCATTTACTCACAATTCTTTTGTTCACAAATTTAGCTCCTGGTCTAGTATGTAGGCATGCTCCACTTTTGATCCAGTCAGGTTTTATACATAATCTAGTTAGTTGTATCCAGTTGCTTAAATTAGACACTGGAAGATGAATGCCTGGGCAATTTTGATATTGAGGCCTAACGTTGTGACTTCTCTCTGAAGTGGCTCAGGTGGATGCTCATTGGCTCTCTCAGAGACTTGGACATTTGGGTACGTTTTAGAATATTTTAAGGCCCAATGTTGTTCCTTTTAACATTGTCTTAAAAAAACACATTCAATCATGTCGACATTATCCTCTGAATGATAGAAGGGACGTAAAAATGGTTATACAAATCTAAAGTAAATTAATCCCAAACAGATGAAGTACTTTATATATTGGAATAGAAAGTTACTTTGGCATTACAACCACTGCTCACTGAGTTCTGATGCATTGTCTGAACATGTGTCTTCCTACAAAAGTACAAGATCATAAAATTGCTTTCATCATTTCCTGCATACTACTGTCTGCTTTTTGGAACTAAATAAGATTAATGCCCATTGGGCAAGACAGATTTTTCGGTGAACTGGTGCAGCTTGACTGATGGATACTGCACTTATAACATCATTACTGTTTATGTAGTTGTTGTTTGACGCGATATTCCATTGACTATTGTTGACACACAAAGTTATCACAATTCTATTCTGTCAAACAACCAGATTCTAATAATGCTTTGAGTTTCATGTTTGGATGACAGTCAATATGTTGATTTATTCACATGCACGTCATTGTTATTTGCAAATCCTAGCTTCTCAATATTCAAAATTTTAGCCATTTCAATACCTTGCCTTGCCATCGGATTATAATGAGGAGTCAAAGTGAAGGGGGCCGCAAGAGACTACAGATGTTGGAATCTAGAATATAAAAGAACAAACTGCTGATGAAACTCAATGGGTCAAGCAGCATCTGTGGAAGCAAATGGATGTTGACATTTCGCCTGCCTCACCCCTCCCTCTCAACTCATAATATTGGCGATCTCCCCTCTACACCATCAGTCCTGATATAGGTTCTTGATCCAAAGCATCAAACATCCCTTTACCTCCATAGTTGCTGGCTGACAAACAGAATTCCACCTTCATTTTTGTTAAAGGGAAGGGAAATAGCTAAATTTATGTGGAGGAGAGAGAAATAGAAGATGTAGTAAGGAGAAGAGGACATGTTTTTTTATAAGAAGAGAAGGAGAGAAAAAGAATCTACAGAGAGTGAAAGAGAGAAAGCAGACAGGAAAGGGAGAGGGTGGGAAACGTAAAAGATGACTGAGTTGTGGAGCAGTACAGTTGGAGAAAATTGAATAGGTTTTTTGAGCAAGAAGGGAAGTGGAGATTTTCTCCTGGGTAGATGCAGTGCATTTTGTAGATGGTATCCATTTGGAGCCACTCCATCAGTGGAGGGTAGACAAAGTGTTTAGGGTGGTAGGTGAGGTGCCAATGAGGTAGGTTTGCTGAGCTTCCTGAGAGTGGTTGCAATTGTACTCATTGAGGCAAGTGGAGAGTATCAGGTATTAGAGCTTCACTGTCTGGTACAAGCCCTCTTCGTGTTACCACCATCTGGGAGGAGGTACAGCAACCTGAAGACCCACATTGAAAATAATAGGAACAGCTTCTTCCCCTCTGCCATCAGATTTATGACCAGTCCATGAACCCATAAACACTACCTCGTTATTCCTTCTTTCCATTATTTATTTATTGTTTGCAACATGCTGTAATTTTCATTATATTTTTTTATGTATTGAACTATGCTGCTGCTGCTGCAGGACAGCAAACTTTACTGACAGAAGTCAGTGATAGTAAATCTGATTCTGACTCCACCCAGCCTCTGAGCTCTTATTTATTTAAGTGCTTTATCTGAGTTACCAGTCACTGACAACTAGAGGAAGTTGATAGTGTGGAACTTGGTGATGGTGTTGTCATTGAGCATCAAAGGATGATGATTAAACCCTCTCCTGGTTGGAAAGGTCAATAACTTGAACTTCTGTGGTATAAATATTACTTGCCGTTTATCAGCCCATGCCTGAATGTTGTGTATTGTATGTCTTGCTACATGGGGTGCTTTGTGAATGAAACTGAGAATTGTGTGACCATCAGGAAACCTCTCCACTCTTGACATAATAATGGAATCACAGGCATTCCCTTATCATAAACTTATGTGCTCCTGTTGAGTTTTTGGTTGTGCCTGAGAAGCATGGTTTCCTGTCTTCTAAAAATATAACCATGTCACAAACAATTATCAACAAGAAATTAAGTATCAGCATAGGTTTATTTAATGAGTTTGGCTTACAAATTATTTCACTACCTCTACATCTATGTAAAATATATGCCTGAATAGTTTGTGAAGGTTTTGTTAATTTTATTTTTTCACTAAATTATTTATTTTCACTAAATGGTGGAATTTGGGTTGATGGAGGCTGTAAATATTAATCTACGGGAAGTTTGGGTGATGAGAAGCTACAAGGATATATGGATTCGATTTGAGAATATTTGTGAGAATAATATCAACATGCTGTAATTTAAAATTGCTTTTGTAGCTAATATTATGACACATTTAATAAGAAAACAAACCCTCACAGCACCATATAATGGTATTACAGGTGCTGCAGTTAAATATTGACAGATTTTATTAGACAGAACCTCACCTCAGAGCTTTTGTATATTTTGAAAGGGAATGGAATGACTATATCAGCAGTTTTAAGATATAATGGATTTCTTACTTTGGTTCTGTTAATAAATACTGGCAAATAGGGAAATAATATTTTAGATAATAAAAACAGAAAATGTTGGAAACACTCGACAGGTCAGGCAGTAGCCAGGAAAAGAAAACAGAGTTGAGGTTTCAGGTTGAAGACTCTTTGTTGTGACTGCATTTTCTGTTTCTTTTTAATTTAACATTACCAGTATCTGCAGTTCTTAATAACTTACATCTTTTAGGTAGAAGTACTAATTTGGATCAATTACACTTAACCAAATGGTTTACTGGTTAATCTTTAAACAATATTAATTGCATTTTTAATTTCCCAATTAAATAAGTGCCCTTATTGTTGTCCCATTGTACCATCAATGCAACAACATTCAAAAAGATTTCTTTTTCTTGGTGTAAAAGCATTGTAGTCACCTTCATATTAATAAGCAGAATTAATAATACTGAGGAATATCTAATTTGCATCAAGTTTGAATTATAGTTGTAAAATAATCATTGCATTGAAGTGAGCCAATTGAGTGAATTCCATTTTGTGTAGTTCTCACAGTAAACAAACTCATCAGAATTTCAGATTGAGTTACACTTCTTTCACCCGTAAGCTGCAGTTTGGTTCATTATTAACCAGATCACACAACATCACATTTTTTGGTGTTATCACATGTCACTGATATTATGCGAAACTATCACCTTGCAGCAATTCAGTGATCTGACATAGAAAATGTGTTTTTTCACGTTCAAGTTTAATTGTCATTCAGTCATACATAAGTACCCATGAATACAGCCAAATAAAACAGTGTTCATCTGGGGCCAAGGAGCAAAACACATTCCCAACAGTTAAACACAACACAAGCACATATAGCATATGTAAGATAGCAGTAAACATATGGTCATATGAAAATATATATAATGTAGCCCATGTACCTGAGTCCATGGCTGTTATCAGCAAGAACAAGTCCAGAGCAGTCTGCAGATTAATGCAATCCAGGTTGTCTTCAACAGAGCGAACACAGCGCACAGCATTGAAACCAGCATGGACGTCGTGCCAAACCACCTCCGGTATTGTCTCTCCTATGCGGCTGCAATAGGCAACACTAGGGCATAGGACCTAGTCCTTTCTACAACATGCTGCTTCCTCACTGTCAGGCCCACCAATAAACCAGTGAACTGGACTTGCAGTATTCCACAATACCAATAACCAATAGGGTATTTATTGCAACCACAAGAGAAATGGCTTAAGACAATCACTTTCTGTTAGACTGCACACTGCCTTCGCACGCCAACTCTGACACCTCATATTGCAGTCAGCAATATGGTCCAGCTACAGTATCTGGAAAGATTTATTAAGGAATTGATAATTGTTATGTTTTGCAACTCCAAAAACTAATTGAAAGAAAAATATGGAGCCAGGGATAACGCGATCATTCTTACTTGAATGAGGTGTGCACTTAGGAAGTGGTGACACAATGATGTATGCCATTTACATACTTTTACATATAACCCATAGTGAATTATGAATGCTCAATCAAACAATATATCCAACATATTACTCAAGTATTACTGAAATATTAAATGCACAACACTCCTCTGTGTTTAGCTAGAAATTCCAACTCAATGTAGAGTACAATCCAACTACATGTACAGCATATACACAATATATTATATAATACAACCATGATATGCACATCCACACCATAGTAAATTTTAAATTATTCCATTCAGGCATAAAGATTTAATCACTGTGGAGGATTTCTTACTCTTGTTGGATAACGTCCTTCCTGACAAAGGGTGTCAATCTACTTGGCAGGAGAGACTTATGGATCTGAAACAATCTCAGTTTTGTGGTGTCCTCCATGGTAGTTGTAGGAGTGACTCTAGTACTGCAGGACGTGGTTCTGAAAGTTCTGGGCACCTTTCAGCTCCAACAATTTACACTGCTCTTCTCAACTAATCGATGTGTCATCTCTAGATGGCATCAGACCCAATCTGCACTGTGTAGGAGAGTGGTCCAGTTCTGTCTTTAATCTTCCCAAATACCGACCTTTGATCACCCTGTAGTCCCTCGCCAGGTCTGCTTGTCCAGGAGTGAAACATTGAACCCCCTTGTTTAATGATGCCTCAATTTGTTTCGGCTGTTTTTACTGCATACTCCTTCTGAGGTTAGATTTGTGGAGATCCAAGAATGAGATGACCCAGGAACAGCGTAGCTGGCAAGTTGTTAATTGTGGAGTGTGCTGAATGCAAGGAGCAAATAGGGGAGTTTCTGATTCAGTGTTAGTGTAGTGTGTTCTGCTGATATTGCTGGCTGTACTTTCCTTAGACTCTGAACAAACCTTTCCACTGAGCCATTTGTAGCTGGATGGTACAGTGCAGATGTAATATATCTTATTCCATTCATTCTCAGGAATGACTGAATCTGTTCTGCAATAAACTCTGGTCCATTGTCACTAAGTGTTCTGAAATATTAGTCCTTAAGAGGAGGCTTTATAACACATCAACAGTGTGCGAGGCTGCAGTGGAGGCTATTGGGAACACTTCTGGTCACATTGTAGCTGCATCCACTACTACCAAGAAATTTGTGCCCATGAACTGTCTGGAAAAATGCACGTGAATCTGCCAGTGCAATGCAAGCCATTCCCTGGGATGGAGAGGTGCTGCTCTTGGCATCTTCCGGACATCCTAGCAGCCCGAACCGTGCATTGCAAGCTGCTAGGTCAGCTGACCCATCCCAGGCCACCAGATAAAGCTTCAAGCCAATGTTTTCATATTGACCACACCTAGAAGACGTGGCTCCTCTAACACTTTAGCTCTCAGCTTGGATGGTACAGCAACCAATCCCCAAATAAGGCGACTCATGTCGATGGCAGGTTCATTCCAGCACTGGGAAAAATGGAAGAACTGGAATTTCTGCTGCACATTCTAGTCATTTTGTGTGGCTATATAGACCTGAGACAGTATGGAATCTTTTCTGGTTTCCCTTTCAATCATCTCTGCTGTGTTAGCGTGATTTTCAGTTTGCATTTTTCTGGTGTTTGCTTTTCCAGGGTAAACAAGGCAATCCATCAGCAAATCCGTGATTAGTCATCCTCTTGAATTTAATCTTGTACTTGTGTCCTCCCAAGAAACAGAGACCATCTTTGCATTTGTGGATTGAAAATAAATACTAGTTGTTGATGATCAGTAATGAGGGTAGACTCTCACCCATACAAGTACTGCCCCCAAACAAGCCCCATACAAGCCCCCAAACCATACTCAAGTTCTCTCTGTCAACTTGTGCATAATTTTTCTCTGCAGCAGTCAGGGAACGTGATGCCAAAGCTATGGAATGTTTACTTCCATTGCTCATAACATGAGACATGATTGCACCTATACCTTAAGGCAATGTGTCACAGGCAAACTTCACTGGACAATGTGGATCATAACGTATGAGTACACTGTCTGCTGTGACCATTACCTTTTCCTTCTGGAAAACCACCTCTTACTGCTTAGTCCATTTCCATTTCTTCCTGACCTGTCTTACTGAGTTCCAGAGGTGGACCACAATAGCCAAGTTTGACAGGAACCTGTTATAGCAATTGACAAATCCTAAATAGGACTGCAACTCTGGCATGTCCTTTTGCCTTGGGTCATCCACCAGTGCTTGAATTTTCTCAGGACATTTGTGTAAAATCTTGTGCATCAATGGTGTGACCACAATAAGGGATGCTTGGTTTAAAGAATTTGCATGAATTGTTTTGTCATGCTCTGTATCCATAATTTTCTGATCCTTTCAGCACTGTCTTAGGATTTTGGAGATGTTCCTTGTCATCTTTACTGGTACACTGCACTGATTGCAAGGGCAGCCTTGAAACACCTCATCCATAGCTTTTCCGTCTCCATCTGTAGTTAAGCCTCACATAAGTCCTCTTTCCTGAAGTGTTTCCCTCCAAAATCATTTGCCAAGGTATTCTTTATCTTAGGCAAAGGGTATTGATGTAACTTCAGCACTGGGTTGGTGCTACTGGTAGAGTCAACACAGATCCTGACAGACCCATCTTTCTTGACCACTAGGACCACTGGTATTGACAATGGGCTCCACTTAATCCTAGAGAGAATTTGTTCAGCATCCATGCAATCTAGCTCACTGGCTACCTTATCATGGGTGGCATAAGGAAATGGACAGGCTTTGTAAAGTGGCATTTTTATTTAACACAATTTGGCCCTTGATATGCTTAAGTTTTGTAGTGCCATCCCTGGACTGTAATGACATCATCCAGTATCTTTCTTCTAAATGCACTTTGAGTTGACTTTCGCAGGGTATGTGGCAAGCAAATGATAGATGGCTCTCCAATCAAATTGCAGTTGTCTCAGCCACTCATGGCCCCACAATGCTGGCCCTCCTGATTATCATTCCCAATGGAGTTATTTTTCTCCAGTGTGAATTCTTAGTTGGATATCTGCAGCCGACAGCTCAGATTCTTCGAAATGCCATTAAAACTAATTTTGTGGAATGACTGATAAAGCTGAGCCAATGTCCATTTCTATTTTAATTAATTTGTTATTCACCTCTAGAAAGTCATATTGCCTGTCTACTGTTAGTTTTCACATTATAAATCTCAAGGCTCCTCAGGCCTACGTATCTCTCATCGTTATCAGATTTTCATCAACAGCATGCAGATTAGTGCTCTTTTTGAAACTGCAACTTGACTTTTTATCTTTTTCTCTTCCCTGTGCAGTTCATTTATTTTTGTCTGCCCAACATGCTCTTTGTATCTTTCCTTCTTTGTTGCAAGTTTTTCCTTTAAATTTGCATTGGTGTGGCGTATGTGAGCCCCTGCCACAATGGTAACTCAATCAGTTAGTTAGGGGCAATTTTTGAATGTTTTCTTCCAAAATCTGACTGTATCAAAGCTGTTGATGGATCAGCATGCAGGAGGGAGACTGAAAATTTGGCTGAGTGGTGTCATAACAACAAACTCTCACTCAACATCAACAAGATCAAGGAACTGATTGTAGACTACAGGAGAGGGAAACCAGAGGTCAATGAGCCAGTAGTCACTGGAGGATCAGAGATGGTCAATAACTTTAAATTCCTGGGTGTCACTATCTCAGAGGACTTGTCCTGGACCCATCATATAAATATAATTGTGAAGAAAGCACAATAGCACCCCTACTTCCTCAGGAGTCTGTAGAGATTTGGTATCTCATCAAAAACCTTGGCAAAGCTCTATATGTGTGCTGACTGGTTGCATAATGGCCTGGTATGAGAACACCAATGCCTTTGAGCGGAAAATCCTACAAAAGTTAGTGTATTCAGCCCAGTACATCATTGATGAAACCCTCCCAACATTGAGCACATCTACATGAAATGTTGCCATAGAAAAACTGCATCCATTATTTAAGATCCTTACCATCCAGTCCATGCTGCCGTCATCAGGTAGAAATTACACATTCCTCAGAACTTGTACCACCAGGTTCAAGAGCAGTTACTACCCCTCGACAATCAGGTTCTTGAACAAAAAAGGTTAACTACTGTGATGAACTACATATACCGGTCTGGACACACCCCCCCCCCACCCACCCCCCCACTGACTGCTCCTGTGGCTCCTCCCACTGACTGGGAGCGATTGGAGCCCGAGCCCTGCCCTCAGTCTCCAGGATGTAGTGTGGTGGTCAATTGCTGCTTGTTCTTTCTTCCAGCCAATAAAAGCCTATATCTCGCCTCACATCTCGGAGAGTTATTGATGGTGCATCAACTACGCTCATTTAAGGACTCTTTTATTGTGTTATTTCATTTCATTATTTATTGCTATTTATTTATTTATGCATTTGCATAGTTTGTTGTCCGTGTTTACAGTTACGGTTCTATAGATTTGCTAAGTATGCCCACAGAAAAAGAACCTCAGGGTTGTATGTGGTGACTGTATGTACTCCGATAATAACTTTTACTTTGAACTTGGAAACAGATTTTCTTCCAGACAAGGACGACACAGCTTACTTTGGTTGTGAATAAATATCTATCTCACTAGATAGCCAATATGCTGCCAGTAAATGATGCTGCAGTTGAGAAATAGTTTAAGTTAGAAATATACAAAGAGAAACAAAATTAAAGGTTGGCAGTTCTCAGACAGATTTGGAAAAATAAATTTCTCTTTAGATGAAATTGCTATACAGTGCAAAATATCACAGGCTCTGGACAAAATATTCCAGTCCTTCTGAATTATGGCTGAAGAATTCCAGATATTACACAGACAAACAAAACAAGAGAAAAAAGATAAACCCAGCCATTATAAGTCAGTTTGTGTAACATTGACTGTGAGAAAGCTCTTAGTAATATTAATCTGACATAGCATTGATCGCCATGTGAGTAAGATACAGGTTATTAAATGAACACTCTGTAGTAAAAATAAATAGCATTTGACCAAATGAAATGTGTGGATGTGCATATTATGGTCGACCTTGGACTTGTAAGAAGGCATTTGATAAATAAATCTTTATAGATTGGTTAGCAAAATTGAAGTTTTATTTACTAAAGAGATGGTGTATCACAAACACTAAAACACTAAAACTAGTCAAAAGGTGTGGAGCAGGGAAGGAGGTGTATAGTTATTTTTTAAGACAGGAGAAAAAAAGGTATTAGCATTGAGAACAATTATGCCTTTAAGATATTTATTTCCAACCCGTAAGTGCATGTCTACTTGTAGCTGGCACAAAATTAAGAAAATTTGTAAACAGTGAGATAATATTAACACACTTCAGGAAGACATAAAATTTCAAGGAATAGTCTGACACATGGTTTAATAAAATGATATCATGTATGACGGCTTTAGTTATAAGAAAGGGCCTTAGAATATGGTGTTAACCCTGATGGGTTCCCTGTAGAATTTTATAAATCATTCACTTCTCTTCTTTCTCCTCAGTTACTTTCAGTATTATCTGACTCGTTTAATTATGGCAAATTGCCACCCTTTCAGTGAGGCATCTATTATTCTTCTTTTAAAAAAGGGCAAAGACCCAACAGAGTGTTCCTCGTATAGGCCGATCTCTCTGCTCAATGTTCATGTAAAGATCTTGGCTAAAGTTTTGGCTCATTGATTAGAAACCATCATTCCCTTCATTATCTCTGATGACCAAACAGGCTTTATTAAAAACCGTCTCCCTTTTTTTAACATTCGGCGTTTATTTAATATCTTATACTCACCTCCAACTGGGATTCCTGAATGTGTTATTTCCCTCGATGCGGAGAAAGCATTTGATCGTATAGAGTGGAACTACCTTTTTGCAGTTTTAGAAAAATTTGACCTTGGCCAAAGTTTCATCTCTTGGATCCAATTGCTGTACCTGTGTCTTACCGCTTCTGTTTTAACTAATTTTCAGAAATCCCAAGTATTTAATCTCAAACGTGGCACCCGCCAGGGATGCTCCTTAAGTCCCTTTCTCTTTGATTTGGCTATGGAACCTCTGGCGATAGCATTTCGAAACTGCCCTGAATTGACAGATTTGGAGAGGGGGTTTTGAGCATAAAGTTTCTCTCTATGCTGATGACTTATTACTCTTTCTCTCAAATCTGTCTACATCCTTACCTCTAATGTTTTCACTTCTTGACCAGTTTAGCCAGATCTCTGGCTATAAACTTAATTTACATAAGAGTGAACTTCTCCCAATTAATAAAGAAGCACAAGAACTAACATTTCGTGATCTCCCTTTTAAAGTAGTCCATAATCAATTTACTTATCTTGGAATTACAGTCACAAGGAAGTTTAAAGATCTCTTTCGTGAAAACTTTGCCAATCTTTCATATGCTATAAAACAGAGTCTGGTACAATGGTCACCTCTATCTATGTCTTTGGTAGGTCGTATTAATGTTGTTAAAATGTATGTTCTTCCCAAATTTTTATACCTATTTCAATCTATCCCAATTTTTATTCCTAAATCTTTTTTTGATTCCTTAGACTCTATTATTTTGTCATATCTGTGGCGGAATAAGCGCTCTAGAATTAATAAAATCCATCTCCAAAAATCTAATAAAGAGGGTAGCATGGCTTTACCTAACTTTTGTTTATATTATTGGGCAGCTAATATACGTTGTGCTACCTTTTGGTCTTTCTTCCATGGCCAACCCAAGTGCCCTAACTGGGTGGCGATGGAGCTGAGCTCCACTAAAGAATTATCTATCTCTGCACTTCTTGGCTCTGCACTTCCTAGTAGTCTGCCCAGATCAACAGCTAATCCTCTTGTTCGACGCACTTTGCGTATACGGGCTCAGATCAGGAAATGCTATGGTTTCCAGGGGTTTTCCGTTTCCAGCCCTGTTGCTCATAATCACCTTTTCTTACCTACTACATATGATTCAGCATTCCAGGTTTGGTATAGGAAGGGCATTAGACATTTTGAAGATTTTTTCATTGATAATCGCTTCGCTTCTTTTCAGCAGCTCTCTGTTAAGTTCAATCTGCCCAATGCTCATTTTTTCAGATATCTCCAAATCCGACACTTTATTGCTCCTTTAATTCCTAACTTCCCTGAAATGCCTGCGAAAAATGCTATGGACCTATTTCTTTCCATGAATCCACTAGGTAAAGTCTTAATATCAATCATCCGAGGTAAACTAGCAGCCTTACGATGGGCCCCCATGGATAAAATCAAAATGGCCTGGGAGCAGGATTTAAATATCTCCTTATCTGAGGAGAGCTGGGATTCAGTTCTCAAATCGATTAACTCAACCTCTCTTTGTGCTCGCCACTGCCTTTTACAGTTTAAGATTGTTCATAGAGCCCATATGTCTAAATCTAAACTATCTCGATTCTACCCTAGCGTTAGTCCACTCTGTGATAAATGCAAGAGGGGCGTGGCCGCTCTCATCCATATGTACTGGTTCTGTCCTAGCTTGGAGAAATTCTGGAAAGATGTCTTCACTACGTTATCGTGTATTCTGAATCAGCACCTAGAACCAAACCCCTTAATTGCTCTGTTCGGTTTTTGGGGCAAGACAGATTTATGTCTGGGTCCGACCAAATGCCGAATATTATCCTTTGCCTCTCTCCTGGCTAGACGCTTGATCCTCCTCAGATGGAGAGATGTTGCCCCGCCCACTCATGCTCAATGGCTTAACGACATCAAGGCCTGCTTGGACCTCGAAAAAATTCATTATTCAGTTCTCAATTCAGATCTAAAGTTCCATAAGGTCTGGGGACCTTTTATCGAGTACTTTCATAACCTTCCTCTTGACTAGGGTTTTTTTTTTCTTTTCGGTCCCTTGCTTTCAGCTCCTTTTTTTTTCTGGTAGAAGGCATTATTATCCTCTGTTGCTGAGTGTATTCACAGTCTGGGAGTTTGGCTGTCCTGACTTATACTCTCTATATTGTGTTGTGGTTGGTCTGGAGTTGCTGTTGTTTTTTCTTATGTTGTGGGGCTTGGGGAGGACACTAAGCTTACTTGTCTTTAATTTAGGTGCTTTTTTTTGTTAAATCCTCTTCCTTTGTAGCATATTGTTATTTTATGCTTAATTTTGCACTGTTTTAATGTTCCTCATTGGGATTTGGGGTTTTTAATTTGTAAAATGTTTTGAAAAACTAATAAAAAAAATTTTTAAAAAATAATTTGGTGTTAAGCAGATTAGATAGAAGTATCTTGAATGTCCTTTATTGCGAGAAAAAATGCAACTTGTGACAGAAGTGTCAGTAACTAGAGGCTGCATTTTTTTTTAAGTATTTATCGATAGAATTGGAAGGCATCATGAGGAGAGTACAGTAGAATGCAATACACTATCTGAGAGATGGTAGAAGCAGTTTCAAGAGGAGTTTTTGAAAGAATTTTGGACAGATGCTGGAAGGGGAGGAAGTCATGTGGTTAAGAAAAATGAGCAGGAAAGAGTCATTAATACAATGGATTTTATAAAACTCTCTTTGTTAAAAACAAAGTGCTTTCTAGATTTATGCCAGCAATGAAATGGTGTAGATTTACATATAGACTTGTAAAGCGGTATAACCCCAATGTTACCTGCACAATGAAAGCAATTGTGGCATACTCTATAACCTCAGTTAATTTAAAACGTTCAAAAGCTCAGTAGTAACATTATTAATATAAGACTTTGGGATTTTTAATATCAATATACACAAACAAGTACTGCGATGTCTAACTGGAAGACTATGTGGTCAAAGGATCTGTGCATTAGTATTGGAGAAAGTCAGTTCACCCAAACTGGATACAGTCGAGATAAAGAATCTCAACTCAAAAAGTCAATAGTCCATTTCCCTCTGCAGATCCTGCCAGACCCATTAAGTTCCTCCTGCAGCTTATTTTTATCTTGCTCCAGATTTCAGCTTCTGCAGTCTATTATGTCTGCATGTAAGAAGCCCTGGAGATGTTTGAATTCAGTAAACTGGGAAACACAAGAATTTTCAAAATGCACTCTTCAGGAATCCCTTGTGCCTGGGCAATGCCTGGCAACAAAAAGAATTCAAGGAAGAAATGCCCCCATTTCTTACATTAAAAGGCTTCCAAACAGGTGTTTCATTTTAAACTCTGAATTAAATCAGTTCCCTCAGCTCCAGCACTTGTTGTAAGTGTCTAAAATTTGAAACAATGTGGCGCTGAAGTTAACATCTCCAAGCTACTTATAAACTAACTATTCTACTGTATTTCAGGTGTGGTTCCCCTTCATGCTCACTCTGCATTGAGAGTAACGGGTGAGAAGCTGTCACCAACCCTTAGATCTGCAAACAAGCTGCCACGCCATAGACCACTAAATCGAACATACTCTGCTCCACTCCCGCAAAACACACAAGCTTTGGCACAGCTTGTTGTTCAGCAGCAACATCAACAGCTCTTGGAAAAGCAGAAGCAATATCAGCAGCAGGTATGAATGAACAAAACTTGCTTTAACTCAATAATTTCTGGTAGTTGCCATCTAAAATCTGCTGACAAATGCAGAGGGCCGCTTTTTGCAAACATCTCTAACCAGTCATGAACCCTTTAACCTAACTGTATCTGAAAATGACAGTTTCCTATAGTAGAGACAATCCAGCCACTTAGAGAATTGTGGTTCTCTCTCATTACTTCAACAATGACACACAGCAAGATGTAAGATCTCCACACTAATGTAAATGTTGAACATTCGAATCAAAGAAATGTACGGCATAGAAACAGGCCTTTCCAGCCAACATCATCTTTGCAGATCATGATGCTTACCTGCATTAATTCCATTTTTCTGCCTAAGGCCCATATTCCTCCATGTCTTTTCTAACTAAAAACCTACCAAACAACTTTTAAGCAGTGAAATTGTATGAATTTCCACTACTTCCTCTGGCAGTTCATCCCAGACATTCACTACCGACTGTCACAGGCTGAACCAGATTGGGGCTAATCTCAGTGTTGTTTTATTACCAAGTTAACCTTGCACCCCACATCCAATCCATCGTTAATACAGGAGCCTCCGGATCTCTACCACTGTCTATTGCAGTCTTTCCATCTATTACTGTAATCCTGAAACTTGGCTATTTATATTCTATTGCTATACCATGTCCTTTTACCTCTGCGTTTGCAAGCCTCTATCATCTCAGGTTTGAAATTCTCAGTCTTTCCTTCAAATGCATTCATCCCTCTGAGAGTTTCACCTCTGATCTAGTGACTCTCTATGTCACTTCATTGACATTTCTGACCTTACCCACCGAGACTGAGAATCTGAAGCTCCCACCTCTTCAACTCTCTTTTTCTCTCCTAATAAGATGCTCCTTCAAAAACATCCTTAGAGTAGCCTTTAATCATTCCTCTTAATATGTCTCTCTTTGACAGTACATTTTTCATCTGTGCATCTTAGATGATTTTTGTGTCAAATTGGTGTGATTAATGCCCATTACTGTGGTTGTTGTCTTACCATTCATCATCGGCTGTGTATTGAGCAGGGAATTTTTTCAGCCCTATTGATCAATGAATAAATTCACTGAGGAAATTTGGTTTAAATATCATTACATACATACCTAAAACTTTAATCATTGTTTTCAGTCACTCTTTATTATTGTTCTCATTCATTAACTATTGATTTACACGCCAACCTTTTGAATCAGTTCTTGTTTCAATACTCCTAGGCTTTTACAAGAACATTGGGATTTTAAAAGATGTGTTGACCTATTCATTGATCACAATATAAAAAGTTACTCCCTGCATGATATATTCACAGTCCCTATGTTCTTGCGCCAAAAAATAAGATATGTCTCCCACCAGCTGAGACAGACAGGTATTACTTTCTTTGATGTGCTTTCTACTAAGACTCCTGCAGTCATTCAATGACTCATTTAGTTGCATTCCTTCTCTTTCTCTGGCTTATAGAGTCCTGTAAATTATGTACATTTTAATTTCCTAAATTGAGCCAGTTGTAAATGAAAAATAAAAATGGGCTTGTAGGGTAAACCTTTTTTTTGAGCAAAGCTTTGGGATTACATTAACTTTTGTCTGATGAAATTCTATAAATAAAATGAGGGGATTGCCTTTAAGTTTTATATCTTCAGTGGTCTGCTTTTTTAATTTGTAGTACCAGTATTATTATAGCACTGTGCAATTCAAAAGCACCTATAAATATAACTGTCGTTTCATTTTTAAAGGCTATTTTAAGACAAATAAATTCTTCTCGGGCTTCCAGCTGGGTACAGGAAGCCCAAGAAGAGTTTATTCATCATATAGGCCGGGAGAGCACTTTTTTGCTATTTTAAGTCTTTAATCCGGCAAAAGTCATATTCGTATGATCTCGAAATTATTTGCTACATCATAAGGCCATTCCAACATTCAAGCTTTTTTTTAAGAAGAATAAACTGGCTACTTCATGTTTCTCGGTCCTTTTCTGTATTTCTGTAAAGATTCTCCTTCAGATTCTTAACCAATTCACGTTTGAAGTCCCAGATCAAAACCATTTTCAGTGCTTCACCAGCATTCTTTACTTTACACTTAAGACCTATTTTCCCAGCTCCAATGAACATTGACCAATGGGAATGGCTTTTACAATTTACTCTGTTTAAACACAGGTGAACGTGTACAGAGCATCAATTCTCCCCACACCCTTGCACCAGTGAGAACAGCTCCACCCTATCCTTATTGCTGAAGTCCCTCATTCAGGCAAATGTTCGCATAAATCAAATCTATTATGAAGACCTTTATGAAATTCCTAAAGTAGGCTGAACAGAAATGGGAGCTATTTTCAAAATGTTCCTAACCCTTGCTATAGATAACCCAACTAACTTTCTATTCAATGTTTTGCTTAAGAAGTCTAGAATCTGCCATGCTTTACTAATTTCTCTCTCACAAGCCCTGCTTCTATGAACAATTTATGTTCCTATGCAGCCAGATTCCTCTGTTCCTGCACTTGCTTCAGAACCGTTCCATTTTACCTCTTGTTCCTCCTTTTCTGGTAGAGATAGAGCTTGCCAAATATATACTAATCAACGGGCTATTTAAAATAGTCAAGAGCAATTTTGATCTTCAATCACAGGACTGTAATGAGCTTTCCAAATTATTAGAGAACTTACTTGGTATTAGTTCATTGCTCTAGAAACTACTGTGCATAGAATGGTTTTCATAACTACAGCAATGATTACCAGTAATGGCAAACCACTTCTGGAAGCAGTTTTCCCTTGTAAGTGGGTTGATGGATCACTGTTAAATAAGCTAAATGAAAAGGACTTAACCAATCTCAAATCAGACCTAGCCTTAACTGTCTATAACAGTAATCTGTGTGGCACTGATTGAGAAAACTTCTACCTCTATATCTATGGCAGATGTTGTAGAAGATGGAAATTATACTTTGATGCAGAGTGGCGAGCTGTTCCGATTTAGAATCTAACTGACGTGCCTTGCTTTGTCTCATTTTCCACAGATGCAGTTTATAAATCCATGCTGCTGGGTCATTACAATTGGTAGATTGCACTCAGGATCAGACTCCCTGAATTTCTCATGAATACTCTGAGCAAGAACATTTCACAATTTCACATTTGTGCTAACTAGTTTTGCCCTTTATCTGAGAGCTTATCTTCATACATGCATGCAAACTCTCTGAAGGTTTTCTGTTTCACATTGCGATCCCTCACCTTCGGCAAAGAAGAATATTTTCCTTTGGACCAGAGGAACTCAAGAAAATAAGAGCTGGAGTTGACCACCACACTCCAAAGGCCTGCCTTGACATCCAAATAGGATCTGAACTCTGTTGGCCTTAACTCCTCTTCTATGCCTTTTCCTCATAACCCTCAATTCCTCAGTGTTTCAAATGTTTATCTATCAACATGTCACATATACATAAAAATCTGGTCTTCACCATCCTCATTGGCAAATAATTCTGGAGACTCATTACCCTCTGAGAGACAAACACGAGGAAATCTGCAGATGCTGGAAATTCAAGCAACACACACAAAATGCTGGTAGAACGCAGCAGGCCAGGCAGCATCTATAGGGAGAAGCACTCTCGACATTTCGGGCCAAGACTCAGGCCCAAAACGTCGACAGTGCCTCTCCCTATAGATGCTGCCTTGCCTGCTGTGTTCCACCAGCATTTTGTGTGTGTTACCCTCTGAGAGAAAAGGTCTCTATTTCTCTGAAATTGAAAACACCAAACCTTTATTACATGGCTATGTTTGCTTGTTTGTAAATTTCCAGTTAATGAAAACCTCTCAATTTCTACCCTGTAGCGCACTCTTATGTTCTTGTGTTTGAATTAGGTCAGTTTTCTGAACCCCTAGGAATTAAGACCCAATCTGTTTAGCCTCTCTTCATAGGATAACCCTGCCATCTCAGGAATTGATGATTCTTTGTCCACACTTGCTGCCATGGTAAAACAGCCAACGACCCCACCCCCTCTCTGGTCACTCTCTCTCTTCTTTCCCTTTTCATCAGGTAGAAGATACAAAAGCCAGAAAGGATGATATACTACCAGGCTCAAGGACAACTTATATCCTGCTATTATAAAAGTGTTGGATGGTCACCTGGTAAAATAAGATGGACTCTTGACCCCACAATCTACCTTGCACATTGTCTGCACGCATTGCACTCTTTCTGTAGCTGTGACATTCTGTTACTGTTTTTCTTTGTACCACCACGATGCATTGTTGTAATGAAATAATCTGTATATACAACATACAAAACAGATTTTCACTGCACTTCGGCACATGTGACACTAACGCAGAATATAGTGTCACAGTTCCTGAGAAAGTGCAGAACAGCTAGGTAAAGTGCATAAGGTCATGATGAGGTCAATTGAGAGATGGTGTGTTCATCTTTATTGTGTAAAGGATTCATTCAAGTGTGTTGTATCTCTGGAATGGAACCTGTCCTTGAGCATGCTGCTATATATCCTCGACATCACTGGGGGGAGAGGGGGGGGGCGGGGCGCGGCGCGGCAGAGGAGAGAATAGTCAGGCCCGGAGGGAACCCTTGATTATGCTCGCTGCTATCCCGAGGCAGTCGGAAGTGTAGATAGAGTTAATGGAGAAGAGACTGTTTTTTGTGACACGCCGACCTGCGCTCACAATTCTGCATCACTGTTTGCAGTCCTGGACAGTGCAATTGCCACACCAAGGTGTGATACATTCCTATTGCATGCTTTTTCTGTAAGAATTAGTGGGCGTCCTCAGGGAGAGTGAAAAGATCCCTAATGCCATGTGAACTGATTTCATTTACTTGGTCCTTGGCAGAATGAAGTTTGGAGAGGACCAACTTGGAAAACCTACTTGGAATCTTTGACTAGCTTTTTTAAAAAACTTTACAGTGTTGATTTTTGCATGTGCTTTTATATGACATGATTGGTTGATATTCTTAATCCCTACTCCTTGTTAGTTTTCCGGCTATCCTTTATGGTACATAAATGGACGTTTCAAAGTTACAAAGCTATTAACTATTATGTGAAGTCATACTAAAATCTCTGACCATAGATTTCTGTTTCAAAGTTTAGCATGTAGATAACCACGTTGATGCTTTGAAAGATGCCCCCATCTGTGATAACTTGGTGTTTTTCTTTGAATGTCCTCTCCATTCATGTTAATTCTAATTGATCTCTCTCAATGATGGCAGGACACCAATTAGCAGTGAGTAATCAGATTACAGATTATGGGGTGGTACTGTACATGATCCAAATCATATCATAGACAGCCAGCTGTGAACTGCCAAGTATCTCCCACTTAGCAAACTTTAAGCGCTATGATACTCAATGATAGTGTTCTCAGAGTGAAGGCTACAGTCTAAGGAAAAGAGATAAGCCATTTAAGACTAAAATGGGGAGAAATTTCTTCTTCTGTAGTGGCAAGCCAGTGATATTCAGGACACAGTAAATAGTTGGAGCCAAGTTATGAATATATTAACAAAGGCGTTAGATACTGTGCTTAGGGCTACAGAGATAAAGAGATATGAAACAAAAGCAGAAACAGGTTTAATAATTGTCTGCATTGGTTTCTATGTTTGTTTCTATGAAAGAATAGTGATAAATGATTCAGTGACAATTAAAATAATAGACCATAAGTCCATAAGATATAGGAGCAGAATTAGGCCATTTGGCCCATCGAGTCTGCTCCTTCATGTCATCATGGCTGATCCATTTTCCCACTCAGCCCCAATCTCTTGCCTTCCCAACCATATCCCTTCATGCCCTGACAAATCAAGAATCTATCAACCTCTGCCTTAATATATATACAGTCTTGGCCTCCACAACTGCTTGTGGCAACAAATTCCATAGACTCACCACTCTCTGGCTAAAAAAATTCCTCCTCATCTCCGTTCTAAAAGGAGATTACTCTATTGAGGATGTGTCCTCAGGTTTTATACTCTTGCACCACAGGAAACATCTTCTCCAATCCACTCAGATCAAGGTCTTTCACTGTGCAATAGGTTTCAATGAGGTCACCCCTCATTCTTCTGAATGCCAGTTAATATAGGCCCAGAGCCATCAAACTCTTTTCGTTTTCATGTACCTCCTTTGAACCCTCTCCCATTTCAGCAGATCCTTTCCAAGAAAAGGGGCCCAAAACTGCTCACAATATTCTAAGTGAGGCCTCACCAGTGCTTTAACATTACGTCCTTGCTTTTATACACTCAATATAAATGCTAACATTGCATTTGCCTTCCTCACCACAAATTCAGCCAGCAAAATAAACCTTTGGGGAATCCTGCACACAGATTCCCAAGTCCATTTGCATTTCAGATTTCTGTATTTTCTCTCCATGTAGAAAACAGTTAACCCTTTCATTTCTTCTACCAAAGTGCATGACCACATTCTACAGAGGGTGTATCGATAACATCCTGAGCAGCTGCATTACTGCCTGGTTTGGGAATTGCACCATCTTGGATTGCAAGACTCTGCAGCGGATAGTGAGGTCAGCTGAGAAAATCATTGGGGTCTCTCTTCCTGCCATTACAGACATTTACACCACACGCTGCACCCACAAAGCTAACAGCATTGTGAAGGACCCCATGCACCCCTCATACAAACTCTTCTCCCTCCTGCCATCTGGCAAAAGGTACTGAAGCATTCGGGCTCTCCTTACCAGACTGTACAACAATTTCTTCTCCCAAGCCATCAGATTCCTCAATACCCAAAGTCTAGACTGAGATCTACATCATTTATTATTATATTGAAATTTGTCCTCTACTGTGCCTATTGTCTTGTTTATTATCTATCTATTTATTACTGTACTGCCCTGCACTGTTTTGTGTACTTTATGTAGTCCTGGGTAGGTCTGTAGTTTTGTGTTGTTTCATGTAGCACCATGGTCCTGGAGGAACGTTGTTTCGATTTTACTGTGTACTGTACCAGAGTTTGTGATTGAAATGACAATAAAAAGCAACTTGACTTGACTTGACTTGATACACATCCTAGCACTCTAAAAAGCCATCTCGAAGGCATTCTAGAAATTCCCTCTCTTGGAATCCAGCACCAACCTGATACTCCCAATCTACCTGATTATCAAATTCCCCATGAATATTGTAACATTGCCCTTTTAGCATGCATTTTCTATTTCCAATTGTAATTTGTAAAGCACATCCTTACCGCTGTTTGGAGGACTGTATTTAACTCCAATCACGATCTTTTTACCCTTGCATTTCCTTAGTTTTATCCACAATGATTCTACACCTTCAGACCCATGTCACCTCTTTCTATTGATATACTTGAAGGACAAATGCTTGATAAATGGTGAAAAGGGAATTGTGGGTTAAGTGAAGATCTCTTTCAAAGAAGCAAGTTAGGGAAGAATGGCCATCTTCTGCATTATTATGATTTCATAAGTCACAGAAGATCTACCCTTCATACGATATTTTAAAATATATCCGTTTAATAAAATTATATAGCTTAATTATCATTGTTATTCTTTTAGATTTACACATAAGGGTTAATTTTATGATCTTGCATTTTTGCTTTTAACTCTGTCAAACAGCAAAATTCACACAAATCCATAATACAAGATGCTTTTAGCCAAAGCATTCTCCAGGATGCTGACGCTCACAAAATGAGCCACATAGTAATTATACATATTTTGCAATAGTGTAGACAGGCGGAAAAGATTTCCCCTTTATTATTTTGCAGTAAAATGAATCATTTGTGCCATTTAAATAGTTATTATTGAAGATCTTTATTTTTTGCAGACACTTTCCAAACCCCATGTGCAGCTTCAAAAGCCGGAAAAGCACTCAGAGGAGACGGAGGAAGAATGCAGCCAACAGCAAGTCATACAGGAGGGTGAGGGGCCTCCCTGTGGTAGCAACAGGAGCAACAGCAATAGTGTCAATCAGAGAGCAGCAACATATACTGCACAGGTGAAAATGGAGCCGTCAGACAACAGTGATAAGATACAACTAAGGCAGAATGATCCTGTGGAACAGAGCACAGTTTTTCACCAGGTAAGTGAAGGATCATGTGACCCAACAGTATCCAAAAATTAGAAGATGCAATAGTGAGTGACCATTGTCAGTACTTTTGTCCCTTTTGTAAGTAGCAGATTCAAACTTACTGAATTGTTTAGATCAGTACATTAGTAGTGGATAATATAATTAGAAGAGCAAACGGGAGGTTCTGTGGATATGAAAGCGACGCATATGAAATGGTATTGGTGCCCAGGATGGTCAAGGATAAATCAGATCATGTCCACAGTATTCTGAAGGGTGATAGGGAACAGTTGAAAATCATGTAGTATATATATATTGGTACCATTGATATAGGTAGGAAAAGGGAATAAGTCCTGAAGAGAGAATATAGTGAGTCAGGCAGAAAACTGAAAAGCAGGACCTCTAGGGTAGTAATCTCTGGAGCACCAGTGAGGATAAGTATAGGATGATTTGGCAGATGAATGCTTGACTGAGGAATTGGTGCATAGGGCAAGGTGTCAAATTTCTTCATCACTGGGATATCTTAAGGTGAATGAATGACCTGTACAAAAAGGACAAGTTACACTCAAACAATGAGGAACGATAACCTCGTGGGCAGGTTTAAACTATTTTGGCATGGGGGGGCGGGTGTGATCTGGACTGATAAGGCTGAGGAAGGGGCAGTTGATGTACAAGCAGATACAGTGTGTAGTGAGACTGTGAGGAAGGACAGGCAGATGATAGGGCAAAATTGCAGTCAGTGGTATGAGTTGTGGTGTAATGGGGGAAAAATTGAAAAGAATGATGAATACAGGACTGAAGGTGTTAAACTTGAATGCCTGTAGCACAGTTAGAGATGGTCAGGTATGCTGTTGTGGGCATCACTGAGTCATGGCTGAAAGAAGATCACAGTTGAGAGCATAACATCCGAGGATACACATTGTATTTAAAGAACAGGCAGGTAGGCAGAAGGGGTGAGGTGGCTCTGTTGGTAAAAAATGAAATAAAATTCTTAGAAGCAAGTGACCAAGGATCAGAGATTTAGAATCTTTGTGGGTAGAGTTACGAAACTGCAAGGGTAAAAAGACCTTGATGGGCGTTAGACACAGGCTTCTGAACAGTTGCCAGGATGGGGGGCACTAATTACAATGGGAGATAGAAAAGGCATGTAAGGGCAAAGAAGGGCAAAGTTATGATAGTCATGGGGGATTTCAATATGAAGGTAGCTTTAGATATTCGGTTGGGTGCTGGATCAAGAGATAGAATTTTTAGATTGCCTACGAGATAGCTTGTTAGAGCAGCTTAAGGTATGAACCTACAAGTAGAAAGGCAATTGGGTGTTTTGTAATGCACCAAATTTGATTAGGGAGCTCAAGGTGAAGGAACCCTTTAGAGACTGATCATAATATAATAGAATTCATCCTGCAGCTTGAAAGGGAGAATCTAAAGTCAGATGCATCAGTGTAACAGTGTAGTAAAGGGAACTGCAGAGGCCTGAGAGAGGAGATCACTACAGCTGATTGGAAGGGACGCCAGCAGGGATGATGGCAGAGCAGCAATGGCTGGAGCTTCTGGGAGCAGTTTGGAAGGCACAGGATAGATACATCCCAAAGATGAAGAAGTATTCTAAAGGCAGGATGATGCAACCATGGCTGACAGGGGAAGTCAATGAGGGCATAAAAGCAAAAGAGAGGGGATATAATATAACAAAAATGAGTGTGTAGTCATTGGATTGGGAAGGTTTTATAAACCAACAGAAGGCAACTCAAAAAGCATAAGGAGTGGAAGCATGAAATATGAAGTTAAGCTAGCCAATAATGCCACAAGTTTATTGAGATATGTAGAGAGTAAAAGAGAAGCAAAGCTGCATCTCAGTTAAGTAAAGGTAACTACAGAGGCAATAACAGAGTAGCTGGCCATGCTTAATTAGAAGGGGACACCAGAAGGGAATGATGGATGTTGTGTACTTGGATTTTCAGAAGGCTTTGAGATGACTGAAGTTTCTGGGCGTAATTCGGAGGATGTGGGATGGAGGACAAGGCAACTGTGGCCGATATGGGAAGTCAAAGACAGCATATAAACAAAAGAAAGGGCATGTAATATCACAAAAATTTGTAGGAGGCTAGAGGATCGAGAAGCTTTTAAGAACCAATGGAAGGCATCTAAACAAAAAATCAAGAAAGGAGAGAAAAGATTTAGTATGAAGGTAAGCTTGCCAGTAATATAAAAGAGGGTGCAAAAGGTTTTATTTTCAGATATTTAAAGAATAAAAGAGAGGCAAGAGTGGACATCAGACCACTGGAAAGGAAGAAGTGGAGGTACAAAGAAATGGTGAATGAACTGAATATGTACTTTGAATCTGCCTTCACTTTGGGAGACATTAGCAGTATGCCAAAAATTCAAGAGTGTTTGGGTGCAGAAGTGAGTGTAGTCTCTATTACTCGAGAAAAGGTGCTAGGAGGATCTAAAGGTAGATAATTTGCTTGGACCAGATGGAGTACATCCCAGGGTTCAGAAAGAGGTAGCTGAAAAGATGTAAAGGCATTAGTGATGTAAGAATGACTAGATTCTGGAATGGTTTCAGAGGACTGGAAGTTTGCAAAAGTCATTGCACTCTTTAGTAAGGGACGAAGGCAGAAGAAAGGCAATTATAGGCCAGTTATCCTGACTTCAATGGCTGACAAAATGTTGGAGACGATTGTTAAGGATAAGGTTTTGGAGTACTTGGGGACACATAATAGTCAGAATGGTTTCCTAAAGGAAAAATCTTGCCTGACAAATCTGTCAGAATTCTTGGAGGAAATAACAAGCATGTTAGACTATAGAGTCAGTGGATGTTGTGTACTTGGATTTTCAGAAGGCCTTTGATAAGGTGCCGCACATGAGGCTTCCTTAACATCATAAGAACCCACACTATCACTGGAAAGATACTGGCATGGATAGAAGATTGGCTGACTGGCAGGAGGCAAAGGTTGGCTGTTGGTGTCCAGTGGTGCTCTGCAGGGGTCGGTGTTGGGACTGCTTCTTTTCATGTTATATATCAATGATTTGGATGACAGAATTGTTGGCTCTGTGACCAGGTTGTGGACAATACAAAGATAAGTGGAGGCGCATGTAGTGTTGAGGAAGCAGAAGGTTGAAGAAGGATTTTGACAGATTAGAGGAACGGGCAAGAAAGTGACAGATGGAATATAGTGCAGGGAAGTGCATGGTATTGATTTCCTGGAAAGAGTAAAAGTGCAGACTATTTTCTAAAAGGGGAGAAAATTCAAAAATCATGGATGCATAGGGACTTGGGAGTCCTTGTGCAGATTCCCTAAAGGTTAACTTGCAGGTTGAATCAGTGGTTTGAAGGCAAATGAAATATTAGCATTAATTTCAAGAGGATTAGAGTGTAAAAGCAAGGATGTGATGCTGAGGCTTTAAAAGGCATCAGTCAGATGACACTTGGAGTATTGTGTGTAATTTTAGGCCCCTTATCTAAGAAAAGATGTGCTAGTGTTGGAGAGGGTCCAGAGGAGCTTCACAAGAATGATCTGGAAATGAAAGTGTTAACACATTAGGAGTATTTAATGGCTCTGCATCTGTACTCACTGGCATTTAGAAGAATGAGAGGGAAATCTATTCAATATCAAAAGGCCTAGGTAGAGTGGATGTGGAGAGGGCATTT
The DNA here is from genome assembly GCF_030144855.1 of Hypanus sabinus. NCBI lineage: Eukaryota > Metazoa > Chordata > Chondrichthyes > Myliobatiformes > Dasyatidae > Hypanus > Hypanus sabinus. The sequence goes on from NC_082711.1 coordinate 99,757,210, forward strand.
ACTATGGTTGGGGATTCTAGGACCAGAGGGCACAGCCTCAGAATAGAGGGGCATACATTTAGAGCAGAGATGAGAAGGAACTGCTTTAGCCAGAGGGTAGTGACTCTGTGGAATTCATTGCCACAAGCGGTTATGGAAGCCAAGTCACTGGATATATTTAATGTGGAGGTTGATCAGTTCTTGATTAATGAAGGCATTAAAGGTTCTGGGGTCAGGGGAGTTGGGGGTGGGGAGAGGGTTTGGAAGGCAGGATAATGGCATTGAGAGGGATAATAAATCAGCCATGACGGAATGGCGGAGCCCACTCAATAGGCTGAATGACCTAATTCTGCTCCTATGTCCTACGATCTTATGGGCTTATGTATCTCAAAACATTTTTAAAGCAAAATTAATTTAATTCTTTAAAGATGGCATTTTATAGAACTATGATTTTGGGTATTGCAGAAGCACAGGGTATTATCGCACCTTAAGATGGTAGAGCTATAGTAGATTCACTGGGTAGGAAAAAATGTGTATTGGTGGGTGGTGTTGAATAAGCCAGGGAAATAGTTGTTATTCAGCATCTGTATTATGCTAATATGGTGTCAAAGTGTTAGATCAGAGAAGCAGTGTGGCTGACTCATATGACAACATCAACTTTAAATTTATTGCTGTTGGAAATATTGCCTCTGTCTCCAGTTATCACTGTTATCCCGACTGTTACTTACTTTTTCTCTGATTGCATTAATTCGTGTATAAATTATAGCTTGTGAAATTTCCCGAAGTTAACAGTGGGTCCCATGACAAAACTTACTGCAGAGCTTGAGATCGCAGGAAACGTTACATGTGCAGTGTAGTGCCAGAATGAAAACGGCAAGCAGGGCCTTTTGGGACTTCCTACAGAACTTGAGATCGTTAGGATCAGTAGGCACTTGGCAAAGGCCAATATAAATAAATTAGGTGTAAGCATGGCAGACATTGTGGAAACAGCAATTGTTAGAGCTAAGGTCCTCAGCTTCCTCACTGGAAGACCTCAGTGCGTGTGGATTAGAAATAACTTATTTTAGGAAAGAGTTCTCTTTGCAATTGCATCAATATGCTGGGCACAGGATAGGTCTTCAGAGGTGTTGACACCCAGGAACTTGTCACTCCTTACACTTTCCATTGCTGATCCCTCGATCAGGACTTGTGTGTGTTACCTCGGCTTCCCCTTCCTGAAGTCCACACATCAATTCCTTGGGCTTATTGACATTGAGTGCAAGGTTGTTGTTCTGACACCACTCAATTAGCTGATCTATCTCACTCCTATACACCTCCTTGTTACTGTCTGAAACTCTGCGAATAATAGTTGTCTCTTCATCAAATCAATGTTGCTTGAGCTGTGCCTAACGACACATTTGATATAGAGAGAGTAAAGCAGTACACACATCCTTGGGATATACCAGTGTTAATTGTCAGGAAAGAGGAGATGCCATTTCCGATCTACACTGACTGTGGTCTCTCAATGTGCAAGTCAAGGATTCAGTTGCAGCGGCAGATACAAGGCCCAGGTTTTGGAGCTTACTGATTAGTACTGAGTGTATGAGAATGTTGAGATGTAATTAATAAACAGCCTGATGTAGGTTTTGCTATTGTCCAGCTGATCCAATGCCTAAAGGAGAGCCAATGAGTTTGCATCTGCTGTAGACCTATTGTGGCCATAGGCAACTTGTAACATTTCCAGTCCTTGCTGAGGCAGTGCCAATTCTGGGCATGACCTAGTTCTCAAATCATTTCAACACAGTGCATGTGAGTGCAACTGGATGATAACTGTTGAGGCAGCTCACCCCGCTCTTCTTGGGCATTGGTGTGATTGTCACCATGCTGAAGCAGTTGGGAACCTCCAACTGCAGCAGTGGGAAATTGAAGATCTCCTTGAACACTCCTGCCAGTTGCTGGGCACAGTTTTCTAGAACCCTACCGGGTACACCATCAGGGCTTTACTCCTGCAAGGGTTCACCCTCATGAAAGAGGTCCTGGTGTCAGCCTCCAAGACAGAGATTACAGGGTCACAGCGGGGATTCACACAGGTGTAGTTTTATTCTCTCTTTCCAAGTGTGTACAAAAGGTGTTCAGCTCTTCTGGGAGTGAAGCATCACAGCCATTCATGACGTTGAGTTTCACGTAACACTTAGCATCGAGCAGAACCTTGATGAATGTGTGGACAGCATAGAATAGACTAAAAGCTGGAACATGTCTATATTAAGAAAAGGTTGTGCAGGAACTTTTGAGAGTTTGATAAGACAACACTTGCAGTATGGGTGCGGTTAACATCATCTAGTTAGAGGAAGGATGTCATGTAGCTGGAAAGGGTACAGAAAGATTCAAAAGGATATTTCCAGGACCTGATTGCTTGGGCTTTATAAAGCAAGTTTGTATTGGCTGGGTTTACCCTGGAGCATTAGATGTTAAGGGGTATCCTTATAGAGGTATTTAAGATGGTATAGATATGGTGAATGATCATAATTTTTTATTCTTCAGGGTAGGAGAATCTTAAACTAGATATCATAGATTTAAGGTGAGTGGGGAAAAGGTTAAAGGGGGCCTAAGGAGTAACTTCTTCACACAGAGGAACGAGCTGCCAGGGGTAGTGGTAGAAGATAATTCAGACACGATGTTTAAAATATATTTATCCAGGTACATAGTTAGGAAAATTTAGAGGGATATGGGGAAAACAACTGAAAATGGGGTGAGCTCAGCCAGATAACTTGGTTGCTGTGGACATGTTGGGCCAAGGGGCCTGTTTCCATGCTGAGACTTCATCACAAGATGGCTCTTCACACAACATTTTCTCAGAGGTTGATTCTGCTGCTGCACTTTTCATTATAAAGTTCAGGCAACCAACGATTAATTGTCTTTATACCTTAGGGAATGTTTAAGAGCTTCTGATACTGAGAAACTGCCCTTGAAAAGGAAAAGTAAGTGAATAGTTACTGGACTTTCCATTTTCTTTTCAAGGAGGTTCCAGTACACCACATAGGTTTTCTGGTCATAGTTGTGTCATGTCTTTAAAAGCATCTGAATTTAAAAAAAAATTGCAACAGTCAACAATTTTCACATTCTGCTAGTTGTCATATAAGTGGTCTAAGATTGAGTCAGAATCACTTGAAGACTAAACATGCTCTTTTACTTTGGTCAAAATGTATTCATATAAAACTTTGATGGAAAATAGTCTGATCAAATTTCATGTGCAGTTACCACTGATGAAGTGAAAGATTATATTTATTATCCAAGCGTTTCCTAAGTCTTGTTTATCTTGAATCTCATAGCTTCATGTTGGCATTGAAATAGGAGAGAGACCTTGTTTCCCATGGGCATAATTTTTGCTTCATTCAATGTTCAGATTTCTGTTATATGCCAGATACAGGACTGTACAAAATTGTTAGGCACCCTGGATTTTTTATGTGGTTTCAAATGGTGTGGCCTCCAGAGAGCCTTGATCTCAAAATCAATGAGGCTGTCTGGGATTACCTGGACAGACAGAACCAAGTGAGACAGCCAAAGTCTGCAGAAGAACTATGGCAAGTTTTCCAAGATGCTTGGAACAATCTACCTACCGATTTACCTATAAAACTGCATAACAGAGTACCTAAGTGAATTGATGCAATTTTAAAGGTAAAGGGTGGTCATACCAAATATTGATTTGATTATATTTTTAACTGCTTACTGCACTTTCTAGTTTTTTTGATATTTAGAAACATTTCAATATTTTTGGAAGCAACTTTGCTTTACAGAATTGTTTTTATATGCGCCTAAGACTCTTGCACAGTACTGTTAAGATTTGTGTAAGGTTTTGAATTATTTTTCCTCACCATTTATAGTGACTGGGAAACCATTCTATCCTTGAAGCTGAAAATCATATTTGGATGTATGTTTGTACAAATGCAATACAAGAAAATAGGCCTTTCTTACCCCTCTTCATGTCTCTCTCCTCCACGTGGCAAGTCCTTACTCTCAGACAACTATTGCCTTGAATTATGTGCAGACCACAGCAACAGTTCATATATGCTTTTCTATATTGGAAAACATTTTCCAGTAAAATAAATGGGTGGGCTGTTGAATGAAAATTTGAAATGTTACTTGAACTGTTGAAATTATCTAGTGTATCCAAATTTACCAATTACTGTTTTTCTCAAAAATTATATTTGTGCATAAACAAACAGTTATTCAGTAGCTTTGTTTGAAATCATAATTTGAGTAATAATTTATTTGCATTTAGATTAGGTTGCAGAGGAAGGGAAAAATGAAGCTGCAAACACTCTTAAAATAAACAACATGGGGTGGTGCAGTTGCATAGTGGTTAGTGCAATGCTTTACAGTGCCAAGTGCAAGATTGGGTTTCGATTCCCACTGCTCTCTGTAAAGAGTTTGTATGCTCACCCCGTGACTATGTTGGATTTCTCTGGGTGCTTCAGTGCGACCCATATTCGAAAGACGTATGGTTATAGTTTAGCATAGTGAATTGTGTACTACCTTCGTTCTGGAAGCATGGGAATATTTGCAGGCTGCCGAGAACAATCCAGGCTGAGTTGATTCACAAAATGATACATTTCACTGTAATTTTCAATGTATATGTGGGAAATAAAGCTAATCTTTTAGTCTTTTAAAATTACTGAATGCATGCCTTGGAGAACAAAAGGTCACTGTTGCAGTGAAGTAGAACTCACTTGTGGGATAGGATGTGGATATTGAAGTTTGCAATAATTTGTGGTTTTCTCTGAATGGCAGATTACATGTTGGGTCTCTGAAGCCTGGAAATAACAGCAGGGTTAGGGATGAAGATGTGATAAGGACAGTGTGGAAGAAGTAGAAACTCAACCCAGATAATAGTTTGGATATGAAATTAGCAGCTACAAAGTAATATAGTCCTGATTTTGTACTGATGCTCTTAAACTGGATGAAACCTTTTGCTCATACCATACATTCATTGTCAAGTGAGAAATAACTAGAGAAGAAGTAAAGCTTGTCGTAAACATAAACGTAGAGGTTTCTCATTTTTCACAGGTGACTTGTAAAGGTACTGTACATAATACAGATGATAAAGAATAGAAGAGTGGAGTTATGTGGCACTGGTGGAACCAGACAAAGGAATGCAAATATGTAGGATTTTTCTAACTGCTATGCTAACAGTTGAACTGCATGTTTAGGTGCAGACGTGATGTTCCACCTTTATGTATGTGAAATATTGTATTCAATTGGGCAGGAGAGTCATGTGATGTATCTCCTCTGCATCAATATGTCATAATTACACACACAGGTCTTGCATCTTAAAGTCTTGATGTGTTAAGAGTATACATGTGCTATCTTGTAAATTAACCTGAACTTCTTTTTGGCCATTCTTGCTGCATTGTGATGTACTTGTGAAGACATTACAAATGTTAGGTTAGAAAGAGCAATGATTGTGATCCAGCTGTCCTGGTGGCAAGGCTAACTTGAAAAGAAATCTAAGATCATCATCAAATGTCTACCTGAAATAGTAGCCTACGAATTGTTTAGTAGGGTTGCAGTTGAGACTTAAACAAGGTTACTGACAGCATAGTATTAAATCAATAGACACCAAATTGTTACTGTTTAAACAATATAGGGATGCTGCATCAGATGATGATCTGCTGAGGAATAGATCAGTGGCATTCAGGACTGGAAATCCAGGAGGTCCAGGTATGACCTCCAGAAAGCCATCTCACCTGTGCAGTGGCAATTCCAGACCAACTGGAATCAAAGAAGGATGCTCAACGGCTATAGCAGGACGTGAATGCCACCATCACCGACTAAGCAGAACTAAGCATCATAAATGACAAGTTTTCACTCCCAGATGAGCTCAAAACCTTTTATGCACGTTTTAACCAACAGAACATGAAGGCACTTTCATGAACTGCATCCCCCCCCCCCCCACCCACCCCCAAGGTTCTGCAGTTCAGCAGAGAAAGTGGAATGGTTCTGTTGGTAAAAATTGACAGCAATCCTTAGTGAGATGTGATTTAGGATCAGGAGATATAGAAACCTTATGAGTAGAGTCAAGAAATTGAGAGGGAAAGTACCCTGATGGGAGTGATAAACAGGCCTCTGAATAGTAGCCAGGATGTGGAGTACGAATTACAACAGAAGATTGAAAAGTCAAGTTAGAAAGGCTATGTTACAATGATCATGGAGACGTCAATTTGTAGGTGTACTAGGAAAATCAGGTGGCTCTGGATCGTAAGAGGAACAATTTATAGAATGCCAACTGATTGTCTCTTAGCTAAACCAAAAGCAATGCCTGTATCAGGCTACTGTTGAAGGTTTCCTTTCCAGGACTGCCGCATCTATTCCAAGCCTGAGGATTTCCTTTTTGGTACAGCCACATCTGTTCCCAGGATGAAGCTTTCCTTTCCAAGACTGTCAATTTCAACAACTTTGCTTCAAATTTCCACCCTATCTTAAATTCGCTTGGTCCATTTCCGACAACTCCCTCCCCTTTCTTGATATCTCTGTCTCCATCTCTGGAGACAAACTGTCGACTGACATAATTTCTAAACCTACGAATTCCCATGACCATCTTGACTATACCTCTTCCCATCCTATCCTGTAAAAATGCTATTCCCTTTTCTCAATTCCTTCATCTCTGCTTTATCTGTTTCCAGGGTGAGGCAATTATTTCCAGTATATCAAAGATGTACTCCTTCAAAGAACAGGGTTTCCTTTCCTCCATCATTGATACTGCTCTCACCAGCACTTCCTCCACTTCCCAAACATCTGCACTCACTCCATCTTCCCACTGCCTTAACAATGATATGGTTCCTCTTGTCCTTATCTACCACTCTACGAGCTTCTACATCCAACACATTATCTGCAACTTCCACCTTCTCCAAAGGGATCCTACCGCCAAATCAAAGATTTTAAAAATCAACAGAAGGCAATTAAAATAGCAATACGGGGATGAAAGATGAAATATGATGGTAGTCTAGTCAATAATATAAAAGAGGATATCAAAAATATTTTCAGGTATTTAAAGAGTACAAGAGGGGCAAGAGTGGAAATCGAAACTCTGGAAAATGATGCTGCAGAATTAGTAATAGGGAGCAAGGAAATGGTGGATGACCTGAATGAGTACTCTGAGTCAGTGTTCTGTGAAGATACTTTCAATATGCCATAACTGGAAGAGAGTCATAGCAGAAGTGAGTGTAACTGCTATTACTAAGGAATAGGTTCTTGGGAAGTTTCTTCCCTTTTGCAGTTACACACAGAAATGTCTGAAAATGGATAAACCACCTCAACTGGATGGACGACACCCCAGGGTTCTGAAAGAAGTAGCTGAAGAGATTAAGAAGGCACTAGTAGTGTTCTTTCAAGAATCACTAGATTTGGGAATGGTTCCAGAGGACTGGAGAATGACTAGTAAAGTTACAGGCCCAAATAAAATGTAAAGCAGGTATTTCAGCTATTTCCTCTTCTTCACGCAATTCATTTCTTTACAGTCACTGTCAGAATTCCTGTTTTTTCTTTCCATACTGATGAGTGACATCAATGATGGAAAAATGCAAGGAATAGCTTTAAACTGCATTCCCTGGAATGTAACATGGCCTGTGTGTGATTCTTTGGAAGTATGCCAATGTTTGTTTTCGACCTTCATTTAGTCCTTGAGAGACTATTCAAGTAAGAACAAAGGATTCTGAGTATATTTTTCTTTGTATCTGAGTGTATACTCGAGCAAATATATGATTAAAATGATATATGTTGTATATCAGGCCCAACAGACTTGGAATAAAAACTATATTGATTTAAAGACATATTTATTTAAAGTATAAAATGTTCAATAGAACTCAGCTATTTATCTGCTAAGTAAATGGGACAACCAGCTGTTAACTTCAATGCCTTAGACAGAATATGACATTCCATTTTAGATACATTACGTTAAAGTGGGTGACAGGATGATGGAAAAAACTTGCAGGTGAATGAGAAGTTTTAATGACGATGAACACTGAGAGTTGTGAGCTGCAGTCATTAAAGTGCATCGAAAATTATGAAATCGTAAATAGGTAAAAATATTAGGAGAACTTTAAACTCCAAATACATTTTAAAACTGGGTTAGCTGTGACAAGTTATAATTAAAAATTGTAAATTTGAACCATGCCATGCAACTCCCTGAACCCACTTGCTTTCAGCTTTAACTGAGGTAGATGGATCAATCAACATCTTAGGAGGTGGGTTGCTGGTTTAAGTATTCAACCGAAGTTGCATATTGTCTTTAACATGGAGTGGCAGGGTTTACAAAAATTTTTTTTGGTGTTTTGGGAAATCTGCAATGTGAAGGTGGGGGAGATAAAAATAATTACTATCAAAAATAGCATGTACATTGGGAGAAGCAGGAGAATTTTTCCCGAACGCAACAAGTAAAACTCTTTTCCAATCTCTGGAGCACTATCCCATTCTCCTGTCATCCTGTAATTAGATCTCTCCCAGTGAATGGAAATCCCTTGCAGTGACCAATCACTAACATTTATTTTTCCCCTCACTCTGAAAGACCTCCACCAACCTTCCATTATTGGTCTTGGATACTTATTTGATCCCTGTTGTAATAAATAGTTCTTAAAAATTAAGATACTCCACAAAATGCTTGTGACGTTTACTACAAAGACCTCTAATATAGCACTTCTTGCCTGTTAGGCCAAACTTGCCCAAGAGATTGTCTTTCAGTCAGAAAAAGTGTTAAAGACAAATATCAAAGTTGTATTGTACATGTATACTTTGACAATAAAATGAACTTTTAAATACAAATCTACACATGCTTTGGTATAAAACATGATATGGTGTTCTGAAAAACCGCAACTCTCCATCCTGATTTAAATTGCACCCATGATTGAAGATTCTGCTTCAGAAATCATTAATCCAAGAACTTATCTTAGGTTCAGCCCTGTCTCCATGCATTTGGCTAATCTGAGATAACTCAAGGAGAGTTTTTTTTTAATTTAGAGATACAGCACACCAACAGACCCTTCTGGCCCAACGAGCCAGCACTGCCCAATTACACGCAAGTGTCCAATGAACCTACTAACCTGTACATCTTTGGAATATGGGAAGAAACTGGAGCACCTGGGGGAAATTCACGCAGTTACAGGGAAAATGTACAAACTCCTTCCAGGCAGTGGCAGGAAATGAGCCTGGGTTTCTGACGCTATAATGGTGCAATACTACTCACTGTGCTGCCATGCCACTGTCACAGTGCTAAATGTTTTAGAATAAATTACACACAAATGTGCAAACTTCATGAAATCATAAAGCACTACAGTACACAAACAGGCCCTTGAGCCCATCTAGTCCATGCTGGCCTGTTTTTTGCCTTGTCCTATCTACATACATCTGGTCTACAGCCGTCCAGGCCTCTCTCATCCATGTACCTATCCAAACATCTTTTAAATGATACAATTGAACCTGCATCCACCACTCTGCTGGCAGCTCGTTCCACACTCTCACCATCCTCTGAGTGAAGAAGTTCCCCCTCATATTTCCGTTAAATATTCCACCTTTCGCCAAAAGGCTATGACTTCTAGTACTAGCCTCACCTAACTGCAGGGGAAAAACAATGCATGAATTTACCTTGTCTATACCATTCATAATTTTGTATATCTCTATAAGATATCACTACATTCTCCTACACTCCAGGGAATAAAGTCATAATCTAATCAACATTTCCATATATCTCAGGTCCTCAAGATCCAGCAACATCCTTGTAAATTTTCTCTGTATTATTTCAAAATTATTGATATTGTTCTTGAAGGTAGGTGACCAAAATTGAATGCAATACAGTATCACATATTTGGCCTCATCAACATCTTATGTAACTTCAACATAACATGCCTACTCCTGTATGCAGGTCTGATTTATGAAGGACATTATGCCAAAAGTTAATTTTATTACCCTATCTACCTATGATGCTACTTTCAAGGAATTATAGATTTCTATTTCCAGATTCCTTTGTTCTACCTCACTCCTCAGTGCCTTACTGTTCACCATGTAAAACCTATCCTGGTTGGTGGTGGTCCTCCCAAAGTGCAATACCTTATATTTAACTGTATTAAATTCAAGCTGCCACTTTCAGCCCATATTTACAGCTGGTCCAGATCATGCTACAAGCTTCAATAGTCCTCCTTGCTGTCCTCTAAACCCCAGTCTTGATCTCATAGCCAAATTTGTTGATCCATTTTACCACATTCTTATCTAAATTATTAAAATAGATCATAAACAACAACAGACACAGCACCGACCCCTGCAGCAGACCATTAGTCACAGGCCTCCAATCAGAGAGACAACCATCTATTACCACTCTTTGTTTTCTCCTGCTAACCAAAGCTGAATCCAATTTACTGCTTCACCTTGAATGTCAAGTGATTTAACCTTCTGGGCCAGCCTCCCATGTAGAACTTCGTCAAAGTCTATGTCTGTCCACCACCTTTCCTTCATCAACCTGTCTCATATCCTCCTCAAAAACTCTATTAGATTGGTTAAGCACAAACTACCATGCACAAAGCCATAATAAAGAAAACCCTAATCAGGCCTAGTCTGTACAAATATTTAGATATCTTGTCCCTTAGAATAATTTACCGATGATCTACATTTGGCTCACTGCCAGTAATTTCTTGGTTTATTCTCAGTGACTTTCTTGAACAATGGAACAACATTAGCCATCCCCAGTTTTCTGGCAGCTCATCCATGGCTAAGGTGTTTTAAATAACTCTGGGTCTCTTGCAATTTCTGCACTAGCCTCCTGCAAGGTTTGAAGGGACACCTTGTCAGGCCCTAGAACAGCAAGCACCTCCTCTTCTACAATCCAGATATGGTCCATGGCCTCACTACTCTTATGCCCTGGTTCTGGAGATGTCGTATCTGTCTACTAAGTAAATACAAATGCAACCCATTCACTTAAGATCTCCCCCATCCCTTTCAGCCCCATGCATAGATGACAGCACTGACCTTCACGAGGAACAATCCTGTCTTTCGCTCTCCTTTTACCCTTAATATATCTGTAGAAGCCTATGGGATTCTCTTTCAGCTCATCTGCCAAAGCAACTTCATACCCTTTCTTTTAACCTTCCTGGTGTGCTTTCACTAAAATGGTATTTATTTAAGGTGATCACCTGGCAATTTTGTAGGAACCCACCATCCATTCAATTAAAATAAAACTAGTAAAATTACAATAAACTTTAAATTTAATTAACTTTGTAATGAAATTATAGAAGCAAAAACAGAAAATGCTGTAAATACGCAGCAGATGAGGCAGCAGCTGTGGACAGAAACACAGAGTTAAGGTTTCAGGTCAGCAATCTATGATTGGGTCAATGTTCTCCCTCTACAGATGTTATGTGACCTGCTCAGTATTTCTAGCATCCTTGTCTTTATTTTATGATTCCAGCATCTGCAGTTTCTATCTGCCAATGTCAAGCAATTCTGCTCTAAAATTCTGATATATTTTTCAATAAAAATAATTCCAATGGCCGGATAATTTCATCAACAACATTGAGTAAAGAAAAATAGAGTATAAGTGCAAACTTGTGAATTTTTCAAGTAAACAACAGTTGAAGTATTGTTTTGAGCTTCGAGAATTTTACTTTGCCTTCTCCCAATATCTGCTGAATTGAGGCTAATAGTAAATGTTTTCAGTTGATTGAGGTGAACATGATGTTTTCTAACTCTGTAGCATCTGAATCCAGATTCATTAGAGATTCATTGGAGCTGCCATAAGCTCCAATTATATCCCTAGGACCAGATGTTTCACTGACATATGTATACTATTTGTGTGAATAAATTGCTTTCCTCATCTCACCACCTTCATTTGTGTAACATTGATGAGATGTCAAAAACCAGCAGATAATTGATTCACTTTCACATGATTCTCACTTTAACAGTTCCACGGGGGATTTTATAAACATGAACTTTCCGACAGCAGAGAATGTAACTAATTAACCATCACTACAATTCACATATCTTCTTACATTCAGGACTACTCGTTATTATTAGAACAGATCGAAGGTTGATATCTTCAGTAGGTATCAGTGAGTGTGACCTGCCATTTAAATGTGTTGTTAAGTAGCAATGAGTCACCTCAAATTCTTCCCCCAGAATGGATATATTAATCTCGGTCATAACCCAGTTTAATGCAATGTCAATTCCACAAATTGGATATATTTGGATAAGCCAGAATTTCACATCTGGATTTATACTCACCTTTGGGCTTCAGGAATATCATTTTTTTTTTCTTGACCAGAATAGCCCTATGCTTCTTGCAGAGGAATGTCTTGTCAGGGTAGCTGCTGGAATCATAACAGTGATCTCTATATGAAGATTATGTTAGGCACGTCAAAGAAATGAAATGTGTGCTCACGCTTTGGACTTTAACTCAATAAATTTGTCAAGCAAACCCACAATGTCCTTGAGATTTTTATTTCTTTATATTTTGCAATATTATAACCCAAAAATATGTACTGTTATCATTAGTCAAGCCACAGATGACTGAATACTCAGATATTTGCAGAGAATAAACATATTTCAAATTCTGGGCTACCTTTTGTGTATTTCAAATCTGGAAATATGCGTGCTTTACCTACTATGAAAACACATTTGAATGGAAAATTAAGTGACATAGTAGAATTATGCCGCTTTCTGCTAAATTTCCATCTGCTAGAACATTGTCTTTATTCCTCCATTCCCCATCTGAGTTCACATTTATTGAAAGTGATTTTTTTTTTCCCGCTTGAAGCTTTGTTAACTGTTTGCATGAAAATGCAATCTTTAATCCAAACGTCAATCACCAAAACAGAAGTAGGCACCTTGAGCCCTCACCAATGGGCTTTACTACCTCCATAAACCACTAAAATTACTAGGCTAAAATGTAAATGTGCCCACCACATATAACTCTGCATAGAATGTGAAAATACTCAGTCTTTCTCTCTGATTTCCTTATGAGCTCTTCTTTCTCCTGCTATTCTCACACAGTTTTAGACACCTGAATTCCCGCAATTGAAACGGTCTCCGAACTCTCTTTTATCCCTGAAGCACAAAATCAAGCCCTCTGAGCTTCTCACTCCACTGGTGTGCATGCAGGACAATCTGTTTACAGGCTAACTGAAGAGTTCAGCTGTCAAGACAAAATTCATAGGACTGCTTTTGGCCAGAAGATTAAATGATTAGAGGAAATTGCAGGCTGAGAAGATGGTGGTCTGATGCCTTTTTACTGTCAATTAGATATGAAAACCTCTGCAGCTAATAGGGAGAGCTGTTAAAATGAAACTTGACTGAGCTCCTTATGCTGTGCTTCAGCAACAATGTTATTCCACGCAGGTAAGCAGGAAATGCCTTATAGAAAGAGGAAGTAAAAATGAATCATGCAGTCGTGAATGAAAAGAATCCAGTGAAGGAATGAAGGAAAAGTAGTGGACAGGCACTAATACTTCACTGTGAGAGTTTTACACAATAGTAGCAAGAAATCATTTGTTTGAAAATAATTGTGCTAGGAACTTCACTAAGCAAGTCGCAGATTTATGGGTTCATGTTCTTATGGTACTAAGATATTTTGTTTCGAGTACACATTTTTTTTCCAATATTTGTATTAGTTTCTAATGGACGAATACGGAGTACAAGAAAGTATGTACAAAAGGTCAAAAAAGATTTTTTAAAAACTACCAATTACATTATATCTGTTCATAATAACAATCTCATTACCCCGTATTCATGTAAGTTAATCAATAGTTATATTGAAGTATACTAAGTTATTACAAAAAAATAGAATCTAACCCCTACCAAGACCGAAGCTGTTTATTAAGGAGAAAAAAAAGGTTAATACCTTCTCATATAATAAAAATTAATAATAGCCAACAGCTGAATTTAAACAATGAGTTGAATGTTTTGTAAATAATTCAGAATAGGTCCCCACAATGTTTGAAAGTCTTGACGAGATTCAGAAATTGAACAACGAATCTTCTCTAAATCTAAGCATGACGTAACGGCACATAACCATTGAGCATGAGCAGGAGGAAAAACATCTTTCCATTTAAACAAAAGCGTCCTCCTAGCTATAAGAGAGCTAAAGGCTAAAATATGTAAATCAGATGCCTTCAGCTTAATATCTTGTCCTGCAACAATACCAGATAGGGCTGTCAGAGAGTTAGGCTTAAAATTGACTTTTAAAAGTAAGGAAATTTAAAAAGAAAGGAAAAGGAAGGAAAGTAAGGACATTTTAAGAGAGTAACAATGGATATAAAATTGTAAATATGTATGTGTTAGTCAGGGACTGGAAATCCACTTTTCACATGAGATTACATTTATAACATATTTCAATAGATACACTTGTTGTCAGAGAAATGTATACAATATACGTCCTGAAATTCTTTTTCTTTGCAAACATCCATGAAAACAGAGAGTGCCTCAAAGAATGAATGACAGTTAAATGTTGGAACCCCAAAGCACCCCCCCCCCAGCTTCTCCCCCCATGCACAAGCAGCAGCAAAGCAACAATGCTCCCCACCCCCACCAGCAGAAAAGCAATGGCACTCCCTCACCAAGCACTCTAGCATGCAGCAAAGCATCAATAAAGACACCGACTTGCAGTACCCCAAAGACTACTTGTTCACCCAGTATTCGACATTTCACAGGTTCTCTCTCTTCCTAATAAGGGATAAAGAGATGTCCCTGTTTCACAGTGAGAGAGGAGACAACTCACTGATTTATGGTGTAAAAAGTCTGCTGCGTCTCTTTTTCCGAGCTCTGTGCCCAAAGAACTTGGGTCTCTGGGCACACAGGCAGCAGCCAGCTCACTGCTTGCGATCTTCCATATCCCACAATGCACCAGGTGGTGGCACTGACCTTGAATCCGCCTGCCTCCAGAGCCACAAAAATCTGGCACACTGAAGGTGCACTAGTCTTCCAGGCTGCATCCTTGGCAGATCGAAAAGTGGCCGGTTGTAAGGCCCTGACTGTAGGTCCCATTTCTGCAAAGAAGCAAAGTCAATGTGTAACTCCAGGTCAGAGTCTTCAAAAGAACCTTGAAAAGGAAAAACAGAGATATCAAAGATAGAAATAGAGCTGTTTCCGAAGATGCAAACAAAGGAGTCGCTGATAGGCGCCATCATCCTCCTACACTTCACCTCCAATGGGATCGTTTTGTCCCATTGAGGCAGGAAAAGGATGGTAGAGATGAAGGAGCCATGGTTTAGGAAGCATGATTGCACAAGGCACAGGGCACTAGAGAGCTGCAAGGTAGCCAATGGAGAATTAGAAGAAGACATGAGAAGTTTGTGGTGAATAGTATTAAGGAAAAGCACAAGTTGATCCACGCTTTCGTGAAGAACTGCAGGATGACTAGAATGAGGGTAGGATCAATTAGGGATTAAAGAGGAAACATGTACCAGAGTTGAAGTAGGTAGGGGAGGTCCTTAATGAATACTTCGCATCAGTTTCCTCCAGTGAAAGGGACCTTGATGAATGTGCAGTCAGTGTAGGACAGGCTGATATGCTGCAACATGTTGATGTTAAGAAACAGAATGCGCTGAAGCTTTCAAAAAACATTAAGATAGATAAGTCCTGAAGGCTGGATGAGATATAAATCAAGGAATTTCCCTGTGGGAAATATGGGACTTTGGTGATGATCTTTACATTTGTATAGGCCACAAGAGCAGTACCAGGCAGCTAGAGGATGGCAAGTGTTATTTGTTTGTTCAAGATGATAAAAGGGATAAATCTGGGAATTTTATACCAATGAGTCTTATGTCAGTGGTGGGCAACTTATTGGAGAGGATTCTTGGGGACAGGACTAATGAGCATTTGGATAAGCATAGTCTGATTAGGATAGTTTTGTGAGGAGCAGGTTGTGCCTCATGTGCCTGATTGAATTCTTTTGAAAGTGACAAACATATTGACAAAGGCAGAGCAGTGGATGTGATGCATATGGATTTTGACAAGATAAGACATTTGATAAGGTTACCCATTGTACTTTCATTCCGACAGTCAGGAGGCATGGATCCAAGGAAGCTTGGCTGTTTGAATTCAGAATTGCCCTGCTCACTGGAGGAAAAGGGTGGTAGAAGGTTCTGTCCGGAGGTTGGTGGGTAGTGGTGTTCTGTAGGGATCTTTTCTCCAACTCCTGCTTTTTGTGAATTTTGTAAATGATTTAAATGAGGAATTGGAAGGGTGGTTAGTAAGTTTGCAGATGACATGAAGGCTGGTGGTGTTGTAGCTTTCAACAGGACATTGATAGGATGCAGAGCTGGACTGAGTTCAATCCCAAAAAGGGTGAAGTGATAGACTTTGCAAGGTCAAGCTTGGTGGCTGAATAATGGGTTAATGACAGAATTCTTAATCATGTGTGAAAACAGAGGGATCATGTCTATAGATCCCTTTAAGTTACAGTACTAGTTGATTGGGTTGTTAAGAGGGTACTGTATATGGGGTGCTGACCTTCATTAGTTGGGGGGAATTAAGAGCCATGAGCTAATGTTGCAGTACTACAAAACTCTGGTTAGATGACACTTGGAAAATTTTAATCAGTCTGGTCATCTCATTACGGAAAGAGTGTGGAAGCTTTAGATAGGTATGTAGAGGAGATTTACCAGGATGATGCCTGGATTAGAAAGCATGCTCTATGAGAGTACGTGCACACTAGGATTTTTCTCTTCGGACAGAAGGAGAACGAGAGGTGGTTTGAGAGTTATACACAATGATAGAAGGTAGCAAGAGCCCTTTTACCAGGGTGGAAATGGCTAATCCAAGGGAGCATAACTTTAAGGTGTTGGGAGGAAAGTACAGGGGAGTGTCAGAGGCAGTTTTTCTTCATAGAGAGTGGTAGGTGCATGAAATATGCTACTAGTGGTGGTGTTAGAGGCACATACATTAGGGACGTTTGAGAGACTTTTTGTTAGTCACATGGATGGAAGAAAATTGGAAGCCTATATGGGAGGGTAGGGTTAGATTGATGTTCGACTAAGTTAAATTGTAGGCACAACATGATGGGCCAAAGGGCCTGTACTCTGCTGTACTGATCGATGTTCTATATTCCATGCTCCTGACTATGAATCTAATGTCAACTGCTTCTCAGGACATGTATCAATAATTTCATCCTTGTTGTATGAATTAATTGTGTGATTTGATACAATCCAATAGTGAGTCATAGAAAGAAATTAATGCTAATTTGATGGAAGACTTTCTGCTGTCACCTTCACAGTACAATAGCTCCCAACTTATGAATGAACCATGGGACTTATTGCAAAATTTCAGTGTTAAAAGAAAGAACAGAATACGTTTGAGAAATTAGCTTTCTTGATTTAAATAGCATCCTAATGAGTACACTGGGCCCATGATATTGAGTCTACATCAATTGGCAAACTTAATTGCCATAAGACTTAAAGCTGTTTCAATAAAGCAGTGGATCACTTAGCAAAATATAATTGCATTATGAAGAGAGTTCTGGAAGTAGATAGCATTAAACAGCTCCTGGAGTAAAAACAACTTAAGCTGCAGACAACCTAAAGCTTACTAAAATTAGTAACAGATATCTCAAAAATTTATGAGGTAGAAAGAGGGAAAAATTAGTTTTTATTTTTAAAACATGGCAGCTGTTAGAATCCAGTGAAATTTACACATGAACTAAAATAATAGTGCTAACTAAGCACTTCTCCACTGAGAGGGTCACTTACATTTGCAAGGAAAAGCACAATATTTAAGATGATTGCACATTGTGAAGTGTTTTAAATTACAAAATTAAATATTATCCAGAGGCCTGTTCAAAAGAATGGGAATCGATTCATCAGATATCCCACAATACTTCCAACTTAGCATGCTAAAGAAGCAGGAACTGACACAATTCTGCGGCAAATGTTTTGTGGTTTACCCAAGTTTATTATTACAGAGTCAGGGTGGGGGATTTGTTCATGCATTTCTGTGGCCAGGAGTGAGATCCAAAAATGGCAGGTTGCCTCCTATGTATCAAGACCAGGGATGTATTGAAGTAGGCACATAATATTCTGAAGGGGAAGAAGGAATAGCTAGAAGTTATAGTACATGTTGGTACTAACAAAATAGGTAGGAAGAGGGATAGGATGCATAGTGAATTTAGGAAGTTAGACAGAAGATTAAAAAGTGGGACATCTAGGGTTATATTCTCCAGCATCAACACAAATGCATCTGCTAAGGAATTTGGAAATGAAAGGGTAAGATACGGTGTTGTTCCATGAGCCACATGAAAGACGTAAATGGGAAAACCTTTATTGTTCAGGAGCGAGAGTCCAAAGGGATCCAAAAGAATCTCACTTAACCTGTCACAATGTTTTATACTTCTTCAACACAAAGATAGCAACAAACAACTAACCAGAGTTTCAATTGCTGTAACATTTGCAATTTAGTCAGGTAAATTTACAGACTTCCATACTTACAGTGGAGCACATCCCAACCAGCAGAACCCCTTTGAATATGAAGGAACAGCTTCTTCCCCTCTGCCATCAGATTTCTGAATGGGCGTTGAAACCATTAACACTCCCTCAAGGTAATAAACCTGATTCTGATTCTGAATTTTCAATCCTGGTGTCTGTTCCTAAAGCCTTGCTATCAACTCCAGATACCCAACGTATACCCTTTTTGTTACAGTGTTGGGGAATGGATCCGTGAATATGCAACCAATCAGAAAGTTAGATGACAAACCAGATCTGTCCTGAACGGTGCATGGACAGCAGCAGGATAGTAGCATTAACTGACAGGGATAATAACAGAAAAAAATTTCTGTTGCCTTTTGCTACATAGTTTCAGTGGAACAGTGATGCTCCACACCCTTGATTGGTGTAACTAGCCACAAAGTATCAGTTGTAAGTTAAATTGTATACAAGTGTTATTTCTGGTAGACTGGTTCTCATGCTAGTTAGTCCATAATTTTGCTACCCATGATTACATGGTCCCAGTATGATCTTTAACACAGCGAAGAGGGCTCTAGATATTCCGATGATTGGGATCACTTCAGGGTTGGTATGACCTGTACAAGAAAAATGGATTGCACCAAAACCTCACAGGGAGGTTTGTTTTCACCATTCCTGGATGTGTAAACTAATTTGACAGAGCAGTGGGCAACTCAGTAAATGTCTGGCAAATGGAAGGGTTTACTGAATGTAGGGGATAAGTTAAGCAAGTCCAATGGGAGAGCGGACAGGGGCATGTTAGAGAGCTTGGGAGGGCTGACGGGCTCAGCTATCCCTTTAATGCAAAGAGCCTCAGAGATTAGTCAAATAAGTTTAGAGCAAGAGTTATGCAGAATCATGATATTATTTTAATCTCAGGAGCATGGTTATGGGAGAGATAGGACTGGCACTTAATATTCCAAGGTATACTAGCTTTCAGCATGACAGGCAGTGGAGCGGTGGTGGGGAGGATGAAATGTGAGTGATTCAAGAGAGAGCATCACAGCAATAAATATTGTCTCAAATAATTTTGTATTTCTTTTTTACCCTCCTAATTTCATTCTTAAGTTCTCTCCTCCAGCTTATATAGTATATACTGTACCTCAAGAGATGCACTTGATTCCAATTGCCTGTATCTGTTCTGTTTTCTTTCGCTTCCCAATCAAACTTTCATTAGTTTTTTTATCCAAGCTTCCCTAATTTTGCCACATTTGTCTTTCACCCCCTTCTAGAATCACTTGCCTCGAACCCTCACAAACTCTCCGTTCAAAGATTCCTGCTTGCCAAATATCATGTTACCCACAAGCATCAGCTCCCAAACTTCTTTCACTAGGTCCTTTCTTATACTATCAAGGTCATCCTTTCCCCAATGTAGGAACATAACTTGAGCACTAAATTTATCCACTCCCATAACTAACCATGAAATATCCTGGACAAGTGTATTTAGAAGAATTCCAGGACTTCTTATGAATATCAGAATCAAGAAGATAGCCAGGAATTAGTGGATCCTGTTAGAAACCAAAAATGTCATATGTGTGTGGAGTAAGGGGATGTAGGTAAGGCTCTGATAAATATTTCTCATCTGTATTCAACAAGGAGGAGGACATGGGAGATAGTGTGTTTGGTGAGGGGTACTGTATGTTACTAGTTCAAAGACTGTGTGTGTTAAGAAGGATGAGGTCTTAAATGCAATGGAACACAGAAGAGCCGATAAATCCCTAGGGCTGGATACCATGGGATATCATGGGAAGCAAGGAAGTAGGTAGCTGGGGTCCTGACTGAGATGTTTGCCTCTCCATTAGACACAGATGAGGTACCAGAAAACCAGAGGCCAACTAGTATTCTTCATTTATTTAATATGGTAACAGGGATAAGCCAGGTATCTAAAGGCAGGTGAGCCTTATGCCCGTGGTAGGAAAAGTACTGGAGAAAATTCTAAGTGATAGGATCCCTCTATATTTCAGAAGGCAGGGACAGATCAGGTATAGTCAACATGGTTCAGTGCAAAGGGAATTCTATCTGACAAATTTGAGATTTTTGAGGAGGTAACTGAGGAAATTAATGAAGGCGGTGGAATAAGCTTCATCTTTATGGACTGTAGTTTGGCATTTAACCAATTCCTGCAAAACAGGCTGATCCAGAAGGTTAATGCACTGAGATTCAAAGCGAGCTGGCTAATTGTATCAAAAATGCACTTGGTGATAAGAAGCAGAAGTAGGTGGTAGAAGGCTGCTTTCCTGATTGCCATTCTGTGACCAGTGCTTCTGGGACTCTTGCTGTTTGTGATCTGTTTATGGAAGGAATGATTAGTAAATTAATCATCGCCTAATACTACTGCTGAATATAGATTGGTAAGTGGCAAGTTGCTAAGCAATGTTGATGAGCAGAGTGAACTTTGGGGTTTAAGTTCATAGTGGCAACACAGATAGGTCAGCTGGTAAAGAAGACATTTGGCCTGCCTGCCTTCAGTGGGCATAAAATGTGAAATTTAGGATTTGGAGTATCATGTGCAGTTGTGGTCACTACACTATTGGAAGGATGTAACTGTGATGGAGATTCACCAAGATGTTACTTGGAGTGAAGGTATTTAGTTATGGTGAGATATAGGATAGGCCAAATATATAGGATGGCTCAATAAGGGAGATCCATTAGGTAGATACACAGAATCCTTTTTTCCCTATTTGAGGAATATCAAAACAAAAGATAAAGAGATAGAAATGAAAGATTAGCTTCAGTTGTCACATGTACATCAAAATATAAGTGCAATGTGTTGTTTTGCATAAATGGCCAGGACGGGGTGTGCTGGGGGCAGCCTGCTAATGTTGCCATGTTTCCAGTGCTGACATAGCATGCCCAAATAACCTGTACTGAAGGGTCTTGGCCTGAAACATCAATTGCTAGTTTATCTCCATGGATGTTGCCTGACCTGCGGAGTTCCAGTCTGGTTCTGTGCAATGAGACAAGTAAAATTAGTGATATTGTAGTTAGGAAAAGTTTATGAATGACTTACAAATGGAGGGTTCAACAGTTCAATCTAAAACCAATGAATTATGCCTAAACAATGGAGACTAGAATGGGATGAGAGAGGATTTTGTTAATGTAGTGTAGATCGGGAACACAGGCTATATGGTCGGAGAGTTGAGGAACAGTGGAAGACTTACAAAGAGATTTTTCACTGTGCTCAACAAAAGTATTTTCAGGTTAAAAGCAAGGATAGTAAGGGTGGGGAGAGCCAGCTTGGGATAGCTAAGGAAATAAAAGAAGGCATTGAACTAAAAGCTCGTGCATACAAAGTCGCCAACAGTAGTGGGTAACTGTCATATTGGGAGAACTTTAAAAAAACAACAAAGTACCAATAAGTGAGCAATAAAGAAAGGGAAGCTAGATTATGAAAATAAACTAACACAAAATATAAAAGCAGATAGTAAAAGATTTTATAATCATAAAAAGCAGAAAAGGGTGGCTAAAGTGAATGGAAGTCCCTCGGAGGACGAGAAGGGGTATTGATATTAAGTAATGAGGAAATAGCCAAGGCTTTGAATGATTATTTTATGTTGGTCTTCATGCAAGTAAATTGTGCAGAAAATAAGGGGGAGTCTTCAGAGAGGTATAGCTAGGTTAAGTGAGTAGGCAAGGGTCTGGCTGATGGAGTACAATGTCAGTAAATGTGAGGTCATCCACTTTGGAAGGAAAAATGAAAGAACAAATTAGTATTTAAATGGTAAAAAAAAATTCAGCATGCGTTTGTGCAGAGGGACTTGGAAGTGCTTGTGCATGAATCGCAAAGGTTGGTTTGCAGCTGCAGCAGGCTATCAAGGAGGCAAATGGAATGTTGGTCCTCATTGCTAGAGGGATTGAATTTAAGAGCAGGAAACTTATGCTCCAACTGTACAGGGTATTGGTGAGGCTGCACATGAAGAACTGCATGCAGTTCTGGTTTCCTTAATTGAGGAAGGATATACTGCCTTTGTAGGCGGTGCAGAGGAAATTCACCAGGTTGATTCCAGAGATGAGGGGGTTAGACTTTGCGGAGAGATTGACTAGTCTGGGTCTGTACTTTAAATCCTTATCAACAAAGCATTCCCCTTATTTAGTCATCCACACTTAATTGCCTTGTATGTCATGTATCTAACAAGACTTTACATTTTACTCAAATGTAAAGTAATTAAAATAATATTTAGAAGATCAACGGAGATGCAAAAAAATCAATTTCCCTTTATAGTTATGTGCCTTTATCACATCTACTTGACATTATTTCACCGTAATCATGTCACAACCGGCCTATCAATGCAGTTATATCCATGTCATTTTACCTCTAGGTAAAGCTGTTTCTTCTCATAAATTGAAAAATGAAATGTGTTTGGAAAAGTAGTAACACCAGGGTGAGAGGCCAGTTTAAATTCCAATGTTTATTGCTGACTGTATTAACTAATAACCTTCACATCATAAAGTAAATGTGGGGATAATGACTTTTCAAATTAATCATTTGAAAATCAGGGGAGGGAGTTGAAAATCAGTAGGGCTCCTATTTTTTGATACTTTGTGCCTTTTCTTATCCAGCTGATGTTTGTGACACAGAAAGAGTGGAATATATTTGTGACTCTCCTTACATCTTTCTTTAGCATAATTTATTCGTTACATTTTAAAATCAAAATGAATCAGTAATAAGCAAGCACTAAGGTTAAAATTACATTTTGAAGAGTTAAGTAACTCTGTAAACCACCTGAACTTCAATATTATGACATCATCTCTAAAAATCAAATTAAGACTTCATTTTATTTCTGGCTTGTGTTCAATTCCATGTGTACCATTCATAAATTAACAACTAAAATTATTGCAAAATCAGTTTGATTAATATTCATATTAAAATAAATCCTTTAATTAATGTTGATACTAGAATTGTCATACCTGTAATGCCTTATCATCGTAGTAATAGAAAAATATTAATAAATATTTAAGCAATTTCTTAATTATAGTGGCAATTGCAGTCAGTCTTAAATCACATAGAAAGGTGGCTGAGGTATGATATTAAAATAATAACTAAATTCTGTTTTAATAGGTTGGTTGTAAAATTGAGCAGCTTGCAATATCTACATCATCTGCATGCTTTATTATTTTTAAAAAGATGTTGAAGTAGTACAGTGCCCTCAATGTGTTACATTAATATAAACATATCAGTGTTAATTACCCTCTTTGAATGCTCAGCTATTTTATATACTTGTCTGTTCGCAGTTTGTAGATATCCTTCAGCTTCAGCTCATTCCCTCACGAAGGGGAAAGCCTACTGGCTTGTTCCCATTCCTTAGCCTGTGGTGTTCTACAGCCACAGTGAAAGAGAAGCATGATCCCACTATGGGAATAATTTCCCTTCTTGCATTTCCTTCCAATGAAAAACACAAAGCCTTTATTTTCTTGTGAAGTAAGAGCTTAACTACTGGTGACAAAATGTTGATTTTAAATTATGGGTTTATTCTTCTATTTAGATAGGAGATGTGAACTTGGTTGTCTTCATTGGGTCAGAATCTGTATTAGGAATTAGTAAAATTTACTTCACATTTCTTTACATCTCCTGAGAATCTTTTCAGTTGAATCAATTTTTTGGAATATTTTTCCTGACTACTTTTTCAGACCAAACTCAGTTCTGATAAAATAATGAACTGAAATGTTAATTCTGTAATTTGTTCACATTTCTTGCCCAAGATGCAGCATTTTTTTAAGTGTTTTCTTTTCTAGTTCAGATTTTCAGCATCTGCAATATACCCTTCTTACTAGATGACTCTTACTTCTCAGCTTATCTTCACTCCAGTGTTATTAATCTCTTCATCATTACACCATTAATTTAACAGGCATATTACTTACCTTGGTTTTCATGAAATTCCATTTGGATTAATTGTTAAAGCATAACATGCTGGTTACCTGGTTTCAAGGAAGAGGCATTGCTAGCTATTTATGACTGTTTCAGAGAACAAGAGATTCTTTGTGTTGTCTTTATGGCAGTTATTTAGTTATAATATTTTCGCTTAGTAATTCATTTGTTGGTATTTTCTAGTTAGAATTAGAAATGTTTAAAGTATATTCATCGCCTGTAAAATATATCGGCATGCGATGACGTCACATCTGGTTTCGCCGCGTCTTGTGGGAAAATACCGGTTTGAGATCGACACGAGTGTGGGGGCTCACCACGAGGCAGACCCGAGCAGAAGTTTTTTTGCAAGCATTAGAAATCACAGTGAAAGCAACGCTTTTTCACCATATGTTAATGTGAAGAGTGAACAGTAAATGGTTAATCTTACTGCGACCTGGTTCTCATTGACTGTGGTTTATCTCGGCGTTTAATTCGACATTTCCGTTACACCCGAATGAGAACGCTACAGTGAAAAAGCGGCATTATCAGGTGTTCCAAGTGCTGCAATGTCATCTCGATCCAGCATCAAGTCGATGCCGCCCAGTGACAAGGGCAGTAGAGCGACATCAAGTAAGTCCACCCATGCAAGGGCCAAGGCAGAAGCCGCCAGGGTGTGACTGCGCTACGCCAGACAAGAAGCAGATTTGAAAATGGAACAGGCTGCCAGAGAAGCCAGAATCCAGAAGGAAAAGGCTGCCAGAGAAGCCGAAATCCAGAAGGAAAAGGCTGCCAGAGAAATGGAAACGGCCGCCAGAGAAGCCGAAATCCAGTTGGAAACGGCAAGGATGTCGACAAAGTTGCAAGTGCTGCAACTAGAAGGAGAAGAAGAAGCTGCCAAGGCGGAAGCAGAGTACATAGAAGAAGCTGAAGGAACGCATGATCTGGCCGAAGTAAGATCTACTTCAGAAAGGACCAGATTGGAACGCACAATCGACTATGTCCGATCCCCAATAGACAGGCAGGCTCGTCCTTCCTCTCCATACATATTCGATAACATCCCATGACAGGAGGAACCTCAGAGAGGCTCGATTGCATCACATCCATACGAGGAAGACAACTTACCCTCGCAACTCCGTGATGAAGTCGAGAATGAAAGAGCTGACAACCAATACTTCTCGACACCAAACTTACAAGATTTGGGGAGAAGAGATGCAGAGGTCGAATTCAGGACAGCAAATTCCATAAGAAATGTACGCCCTCAGTCATATACACGCCAACGTATTTCCCCAGCCCGCATACCGCTTACAGTTGATCCCATGATGCAATATTTAGCACGATGGGATCTCGTCACTTCAGGACTGTACCAGTTTGACGATAAACCTGAAAATTACCGTGCATGGTACTCCACATTCACCAACGCTATCGACGGAGTCCAGCTCAGAGCAACCCAAGAGTTGGACCTTATGACGAAATGGCTGGGAAAGGAATCATGCGAACAGGTGAGACGCATACGTTCAGTGTACATCAACAAACCCGAGCTAGCCTTAAGCAAAGCGTGGGAGAGACTTCGGGAGGGCTATGGGGCCCCCGAAATTATTGAAGCGGCACTATATCGACATCTGGAAAACTTTCCTAAGGTGTCAGCCAAAGATCACATTAAGTTAAGAGAATTCAGAGATTTACTCATGGAGATCCAAGGCGCCAAAGAAGATGGCTACTCAGCTGGTCTAGTATACCTAGATTCTCCATCCGGGATTAGACAAGTCGTGGACAAACTTCCATTTGGGCTGCAGGACAGGTGGCTGTCCGTTGCTTTAGAATACAAGGAAGACGACGATGATCGATTTCCTCCCTTTAAGCACCTCACTAGGTTTGTGTGCAGGGAGGCGAAGAAGCGAAATGACCCTAGCCTCGCGGGTCCAGGAAGCAGTTTTACACCAAGCCAGGTAGATCCTCTTCGAATGATTTCAACATTGATTAACCCGTCTCAGTGCTCAAGACTGAAGCCCTTACAATTAATGACGACACTAGCAAGTATTGTCCATTGCATAACAAACCTCACCCCCTCAAAGGATGCAGAATGTTTAGGGAAAAACCCCTTGAAGACAGGACGGCCCTTCTCAAGGAGAAAAGAATATGTTTTAGAAGCTGTTCCTCAACCTCTCACCTCGCCAGAGAGTGTACGATCGCCGTGAAGTGTCCGGAATGTGATAGCACTGATCACGTCGGGGCCATGCATCCCAGCCTGTCACTGCAAATCGACAACGCTCCTTCACCCCCACAACAGGATGGCGGGGAGGGAGAGGCTCACTCCAGGACAACAGTTGTCAGCTTGAACTGTACAGGAGTTTGTGGTCAAGGTCAGTCAAGCCGTTCTTGTTCCAAGATCTGCCTCACTAAGGTGTACCCTAAAGGAGCCAAAGATAAGGCCATCAAAGCCTATGTGATTCTGGATGTTCAGAGCAATCGCTCACTAGTCAGTCCAGAATTCTTTAAATTGTTCAATATTGAGAGTGAGCAGTTCCCATACTACCTCAGGACTTGCTCAGGCAACATGGAAACCCAAGGAAGGAAGGCAGAAGGCGTCCAGATCGAGTCCCTGGATGGTAAAGTCGTCATCTGTCTCCCTCCGCTCTTAGAGTGCAATGAAATCATGAATAACCGCACTGAGATCCCGACACCAAGTGCAGTGCTACACCAGCCACATCTCCACCACATCGCAAAACACATCCCAGAACTGGACCCAAAAGCGGAAATACTCCTGCTATTAGGGAGAGAATTTCTCCAGGCGCACAAGGTTAGGCAGCAGGTCAATGGACCACACGACGCCCCCTTTGCGCAACGCCTGGATCTAGGCTGGGTGGTGATAGGAGAGGTGTGCCCTGGCAATGTACACAAACCGACGGTTAACACACTCAAGACCAATGTACTAGAGAGTGGCCGCCATTCAATTTTTCAGCCCTGCACAAGTGTCCCATGCATTAAGGAAGCACAACAAGACGTTAACAAGCGTAAAGTAACTGACGAGACGCTGGGTCAGTCAGTTTTCTTTCAAACTGAGCATGGTAATAAACTTGCTCAATCAGCTCAAGATGCCATTTCCTTAAAAACAAAGGGCACCAAGGTCTTCAGAGATGAAGCAAAGAATGGGGTCACCCCATTGCCTTTCAGAGAACCACGCCAGCGCTTGCCAAATAATAAAGAGCAGGCAGTCAAGCGGTTCACGTCCTTACAAAAAACCCGGAAAAGGAAACCTGAGATGCAGCAACGCACCCGATTGACCCACGAAGTACTGTGCACCCTAATGGCAGAGGTCACAGCCATTATAAACGCACGACCACTCCTACCTGTGTCTTCTGACCCAGAAAACCCCTTTATACTTTCGCCATCAACGCTCCTTACGCAGAAGGCAGGAGCTCCCCCTCCACCAGGAGACTTCTCAGACAAGGATTTGTACACAAAGCAATGGAGACAAGTCCAAGCTCTGGCAAATCGGTTCTGGTCTCGCTGGAGACAGAAATATCTACCTTTGTTGCAACAGAGACAAAAGTGGACAGAACCCCACAGGAATCTTCAAGTTGGAGACTCAGTCCTGCTCAGGGACAAGCAAATTGCCCGTAACAGCTGGCCAATGGCCAGAATCACTGCTACATACCCTAGTGGGGATGGACATGTCAGGAAGATCGAGTTGAAGACTACCGACCAAGGCGATGTGAAAATTTACCAAAGGCCAGTTACAGAAGTTATTCTACTTCTACCTAATGACTGATTAAGAGACTAAGTTTTGTACTCTGTTCATTGTGATCTTACGAAGGTCAGGCGGGGAGTGTGTTGTCTTTATGGCAGTTATTTAGTTATAATATTTTCGCTTAGTAATTCATTTGTTGGTATTTTCTAGATAGAATTAGAAGTGTTTAAAGTATATTCATTGCCTGTAAAATATATCGGCATGCGATGACGTCACATCCAGTTTTGCCGCGTCTTGTGGGAAAATACCGGTTTGAGATCGACACGAGTGTGGGGACTCACCACGAGGCAGACCCGAGCAGAAGTTGTTTTGCAAGCATTAGAAATCACAGTGAAAGCAACGCTTTTTCACCATATGTTAATGTGAAGAGTGAACAGTAAATGGTTAATCTTACTGCGACCTGGTTCTCATTGACTGTGGTTTATCTTGGCATTTAATTCGGCGTTTCCGTTACACCCGAACGAGAACGCTACACTAGTTATTTATGACTGTTTCAGAGAACAAGAGATTCTATAAGAAAAGGTCTTGCTGCATGACTTTGCCTTCAAGTTAGTTGTTTTGTCAGAGACGTAGTTCTTGGAAACTCGCCTGATGACTTTCAGTTCAAAATTACCTAACTGTAAAAGAATCCTCTTTCTTTGTTATTGACTTGTTTCAGCTCATATTTTAAAAAGTGTTGGTGTTATTGATGCCCTAATTCTCTCATTTATTTTTTTCTTCACTGGATAGTTTACAAACTGGGTTGGTGGGAATGCTAACTTTGTGAATACTAGCAAAGCAAAATGCTAAGGTGGAGTCCTTCAAGAACCTAAGGATATTTTTATTATTTGTAATAGTTCACAAGATGTAGAGATGTTCTGAATTGAGGAGCCATTCAGAGTAAATCATATTGGTGGGGCTGGAGCCACATGTGAGCCAGACTGGGGGAGAACGTTAGACCTCTTCTGAAATTAATTAATCAAATGTATTTTTTGCAACAATTCAATAGGCTTATTCATTCCATTTCTGAGATTAGCTTTCATTAAAATGTAATGTTATTTAATATTTGAATTTCAGTTCACCAGCTGCCATAATGGAACCAAAACTCATGTTTCTAGATCAGTAATCTAGAATACTGCAGCTAGTTCAGCAATTTATCCATCTTTTTATACTGGTATCTTCCCCCTTCCTTTTCAGTCCTCAAGAGGGGTCTCAGCTCAAAACATTGACTGTATATTCACTTCCATAGATGCTGCCTGACCAGCAGAGTTCTTCCAGCATTTTGTATGTGCTATTCTGGATTTCCAGTATCTGCAGGAGTTCTTATGTTTAATGATTTATCCAGTTTGCTAGCTTATGTATAACATAGGGGATTAAGCAAAATTCTGATATGACATGATATCTGCTGCCGTTAGTTTTACTTTTATTCAAGTAGATGTTTTGATAAACCTGATTTGCAGTTTATTATCTTGGGAGCACAGCCTGGAGAAATGTAATTTATCCATCTGTGATAGAAATCCAGGGGGTAAGTGGCATCTCATACCATTTTACGAGTTTATGTGAAGAGAAAAGCTCACATCGTTTATCACAGATATTTACTATTCTCCTTTCTTCATATGGTACTCTTACATTAAGTTATGGAGTTAGTTCAAATCTTTGTCTGCGGAGATAATATTTTACTCTGGGCTCAAAGTAATTATCAAGAGAGCGCCCAAATTATACCTGCATTATAACTGTGCTAAGTGTAGGTGTCACCATTAATTCAGCAGGAATTTACACCGGTGAGGTTAAGAACAGTCAGAAGAACATAAATTCCTTGATGTAAAAAAAGACTGAAAATGTAATAAGTATTTAAGTCTATTGAAAAAAATTGTTAGCCATTTGATTCATTAGCTGTTACTGCAACAGTTTCCCTACTTTCCCTCCCACCCCTCCTCCCAACACTGCAGTGTTTACTTCATGTATGGTGCATGGTTTTATTAGCGCCAAGCTCCTCCCACATGATAATATCCTTGTAGGTGGCTACATAATACCAATGGCTTATGATGGGGGAAAATTATAATATAGTCATCCTTTTTAAGTCGAGGAAAAGATTGACGGACTGCATTGAGATGAAGGAACTCTGTCTGATCTTCCCTAAGGGAATCGAGGGAGATGAATTGTGGCACCCCTTTTGCTTCCCTGAGATCAGGTAACAGTATCGGTCAGGGTTCAATCCTGGGAACCCAGTGGTAGTTACAGCTCAGCTGCTCATTAGTTTAACCAGCTGAGTCATCGGGGACCCATATGTTATTGAAAGGAATTTTGGCGTTCATTGCTTTTGGTTTGTTTTCTGAAATGTTTCACCAGTAGTAAGTGCTGTTGTGGCATTTTTATTCTGTGAGTTCCTTATGAGTAATAGTATGTGCTAAACCTAATGAGAGATCATTCTGAAAATAAAATGTAAAATGTTTCCTGAAACTAAAAGATCTGTTAAGTTACACTTTGAAAACAACAAGCTCAGCTTCACTGGAAATGTCAATGATACTGAAGTTCTGCTTTATTGAACAAGTAGCTTATTGTAGGTTAGCTTGCTGAATGATGTAGCTAAGAGGAGGATAATATCCTTACAAATTTATGTGAGGACTGAACAATCTTTGTGAGATCCTAATTCCTGATTCGATATTCTTTCTGTTACTGCTCATGATATTCCACTTGAATTGTTTCTATCAGTTATAATATTCATATAATTAAAACTATAATTTCATGAAGAGAAATTGCCATACTATTCCACCAGCTAGCTTGTGAACTCAAGATTAAGAAGCAATCTCACGTTAATACATGGTCCAGTTCGTTGAATCCTTGATCTAGAATGAGGAGATATTTCCAACTCATTTGTTAGCGGTAACACTTCAACAATTGTTTTAAAGTCGGATTTCCACTCCAGAGACTTGAGCACAAAATGTTGAGGCTAACAAAGTATACCAAAGGGGAGATTCTTTGGTGCCGCTTAAGGGTGGAGGAAATACTCTGGTTCATATTTACCTCTCAAACAACCACATTGCTTTGGGAAGTTATGGTGTATAATTTGGCCACCATAATTCTCATATTACAGGGTGACTTTATTTAAAAGTAGTAATTCCTTGGCTGTAAAGTTTTTTTTAGATGTTTTGAGACTAATATGAAAATAAGATGCAGTATAATACAAATCTAATCTTAGTCTGTGAAAACTAATGGCAAATAGACAAATTTAAACTATCTCACTATAATAATTAGATGAAATATTCCAACAAAAATCTGAAATTTTGTTAACCTGCGTAGTAGAAAATAATATTTATGCATTGTTTACAGCCCCTTTTCCAATCAAAATTTTGCATTCATAATTACTAGCCTTTAATAAAAAATTAATTTGAAAAACAAAAACTGGGCAAGATCACCCACTAACCTTGATTAATACAGGCTAAAAGAATTATATGTTAGTTTGTACTTAATGTTATCCATAACCAATGATGGAGGGATGTTAATAACATTAGTAATATTTTGTAATATTACACCCAAAATAACCATTTCCTCGTTGCTGCTTTTGGCACTGTCGGATTGCACTGAATGATTTGACATTTAAACTATCTACCACCATGAGAGTTACTGACATGACTATATGAATGTATATGCCTAATATCTGCTGGGTAATGAGCACATTCCACAAGAATGAGCAAACTTTGTGATGGTGGCTTCCTTCCTAACCACATGCTCCACTTAAGCAGATCTAGCAAACTCTTTGCCTCTGAATTTCCATACTCTAAAAGATGAATCTATCATTAAGAACCCCAGTCACTCAGGACACACCCTCTTCTCCTCTCTATCTTCAAGGTGGAACTACAGGAGCCTGAGAACACACACTCAATGTTTCAGGAACAGCTTCTTCCCTTCCACCATTAGATTTCTGAATAGACAATGAATCCATGTACACTACCTCACTATTTTTTACATTTTTGCTCCCTTTTTGCACTTATTTAATTCATAGATAATTTGTATTTTAATGTGATTAATAGCCTTTTTATTAATAGGTTTTGCTGTGTACAGCTGTGGCAAAACAACAAATTTCACAACATATGTCAGTGATATTAAGCTTGATTCTCATTCTGATTCTGACTCTTATCATAAATGTATGCTTCAAGCTTAATGATAGCATAGTAAAGAATTGTACGGAAGAGTAGGATCATTAAATTACAGTAATTAAATATCACAATTCATGTTATACATGCAGGTGTTTTAACTGAACATTAAGAATGACTAAAATTGATGTAATGATGGTGTAAAAAATAGAAATCCATATCTTTGCTTCAAAATAATTCATTAGATGCAGCAAAAGCCATTACTCATACACCTTGTCTCTTGTCATTTTCAACCCTCAATTTTTGAAAATGTTTTATTTCCAAGCCATGTAACATGGTCCACGGAGAAAGGATTTACTGTTACACTTCCTGTGTGGCCAAACATATGGATAAGATGTTTCCTGCCATTAATTTAATTACAAGATTCACGTGCCAGCCTGCAGGCATGTCAGTAAAGTATCAAATTCCAGAGCTCTTCGTGAAAGATGAAGGGGTCTCAGTGCTTTACCTATTATTTAGTTATTTTTTGCGGTGTTTATACAAGAGCTTTCAAACAATTTTGTTCAAGACATGCAGCCAAGGAAGACTTCTTAGTGTAGAAATGATATGACATAAAGGCCTGCAAATCTTAAAATAAGTGCTTGTGTGCTTGATGTGACAGGCAGTATGTACACAAATTTTAGATCATGATTTCTTTTTCAACTAAATGGTAAAAAGACATTTAGGCCCCACGACTGATATCTTCACATATAAGAAGTGTTGTTTGAAGCCTCTTTATCAGACTTTTTTGCCCTGGATGCAAATGATGCTGGCACTGACTGCCTTTAGAAACTCTCAGTGTATTTAAATAGAACACAACCATTTGATCTGAAACTTGAGTTCTATTTCTCTTTCCACAGATGCTGCCTGACCAGATGAGTGTTTCCATCATTTTCTGTTTAAGATTTCTCGTATCTGCAACTTTAAAAAAAACTTTCGCCAACATGTATACTCAGGCAACTAAATAAGTCTTAAGCTGTGATGGTTCCGGTGCTACGACAGGAAAGAACACCCACACACACAGAATCTATATTGCACAGAACTGTACTGCACAAGAACAGGCTCTTTGGTTCACAATGCTGTGCTGAACTAATCAAGCTAATGAAACCTAATTGAACTAATCCCTTTTGTGATCTGTTATTCATGTACCTATCCAAGAGCTTCTTGAATGCCTGTCAGATTTGCATTCACCCTCACTCCTGACAGCACATTCCAGACACCCACCATTCCCTCTGTTAAAAAAAATGTTCCACACATCTCCTTTGGCCTTTACTTGTGCAAGTTTCACTAACTAAAATAATCCTGCAATTCAAGGTGAGAGTTTCTGCAGGAGATTAAATGATAAAATATCTTTGGAGGAATTGGATGGGTCAATATTTCTGTCATTGTGCATTCTTTTATTCATTTCAACAATTCAAAACTGAATTTACAGCTTTGTATTTAAAGACATGAGTGCATGACACAATGTAGAAGAAAAGTATTTTCATTCCCCAAATCAACAGGGTGCTGCTCACCAGCTAGGAGTCACATTTCAATACCTTGCTTCATCTGACTCCCTGTTTATTGTTCCAGATGCCGATTTCCTTCAGAGTACAAAATGGACATATTTTTCTCATCAGGGCCTCTACTGTTGTAAATGGACTAGAACCATTTTTGAAACCACCAGCCCCATACAGCTGAGAACCAGCTGACTCTCTCTCAGAGATCTTTCTAAAATAGACCAAGCTTGGGACCCTCCTGATAGGCAGACTGTATGGTTGTGGGCTGAAAACCCAAGGCCATTTCTGGAGCAGGACGGACAAGATTCTCATTCTGCCTTTCAAATGAACATCTGGGGATCACAAACGAGAGGAAATCTGCAGATGCTGGAAATCCAAGCAACATACACAAAATGCTGGAGGATCTCTGCAGGCCAGTCTGCGTCTGTGGGAAAGAGTAAACAGTCAAGGTTTCGGGCCGAGACCCTTCATCAGGGCTGGAGGGAAGAGTTGAGTCAGAGTAAGAAGGCTGGGTGAGGGGAAGGAGAAATACAAGGTAGTAGGTGAAAGGTGAAACTGAGAGAGAGGGAGTGTGAAGTAAGAAGTTGGGAAGTTGACTAGTGGTAGAGATAAAAGGCTGGAGAAGGGGGAACACGATAAGAGAGTCCATGCAAGAGAGGAAAGATGGAGGAGCACCAGAGGGAGGTGATGGACAGGGGAAGAGATATGGTGAGAGAGAGAAATGGGAATAGGGAATGGTGAAGGAGGCGGAAGGGGGTGTGCAATTACTGGAAGTTTGAGAAATCGATGTTCATGCCATCAGGTTGAAGGCTACCCAGATATAAGGTGTTGCTCCTCAAACCTGAGTGTGGCTGCATCACAGCAGTAGAGGAGGCCATGGACTGATAAACCAGAATAGGAATGTGAAGTGTAATTAACATCTGTGGTCACCAGGAGATCTCACATTTTTGCCGGTGGATGGAGTGTAGGTGCTATGCGAAGCAGCCTCTCAATCTGTGTCAGGTCTCACCAATATACAGAAGGCCACAGCAGGAGAACTGGATACAGTAGATGAGTCCAGGACACTGATAGGTGAAGTGTCGCCTCTCGTGGAAGGACAGTTTGGGGTCCTGAATTCCCAGTAAAAATCCACACTGATCTTTCCTGCACCCTTCCAACCTAATGACATTTTGTCTTACACCAAAATGATTGAAACTGCACATAGTATTTCAAACTTAGTTTCACCAGAATCTTGTACGGCTATGACAAGAACCCCATTTCTTGTACTCAGTGCTCTGACCGATGGAGGCAAGCACACAAAGTGCCTTCTTCATCCCCCTGTCTATCTGTGTCTCCACTTTCAGGGAACTGTACCCCTACTGCTGTTCTGCAACACTTTCCAAGGCCCTGCCATTTACTGTTGTGTTCATTTACAAACCACACTTTACACTTGCTGAAGTTAAATTCCATTCACCATCCTCTGGTTCTCTTCTCAGGTTGGTTTAGATCCACTTATAAACTTAGGTAATCCTCTTCAGTCTCCAGCACACCACCAGCTTTTGTGTCATCTGCCAGCTTACTAACAACATGAATGACATTCTGTCCAAATTATTAATATAGATGACAAACAACAGTGATCCTTCTGGCACACCACTGATCGCAGGCATCCTACCTTGAAAAGAAAACCTTCCATTACTACCTCCGCCTCCTAAGAATGAAGCTACATCAGATAAAAAACAAACATGTTTACTCACAATGGCAGTATACCTATGGGTAGAGGCTGTTCTGGTAACCACCTTGGTTTGTATCATAGTACACACATAGTTAAAG
Organism: Hypanus sabinus; assembly: GCF_030144855.1. Taxonomy (NCBI): domain Eukaryota; kingdom Metazoa; phylum Chordata; class Chondrichthyes; order Myliobatiformes; family Dasyatidae; genus Hypanus; species Hypanus sabinus. The sequence goes on from NC_082711.1 coordinate 99,792,645, forward strand.
AGGGTCATGGTAGAAGGATGTGTTTACTCTTAGTTGTACTTGGAATATTTACCTTTTTTAGCTGAGAGGTTAATGTTTCTACCCAAGCATTGGTGAGGGACTGAAAAGGTAAAGCTGTGGATACTTTTAGGCAGATAGGCCCTGGATGCTGGCTGAAATGCCTGTGTTGCTTGGAGTATCTGAAATGGACCTTTGGATCCTCTGTTTCCTACTGATACTTTAAACGGTGGAATAAATTACCTAAAGGTAAAATCTTGCAGATGCTGGAAAAGTGAAATAAATCGGAAACTGTTGGAAATAACAATGCAGGCAGCATTGGTGACTCCAATTCAGAATAGCGACTTTGTTTTGCATGAGGACCCAAGTTATAACCAAGTTTAATGTTTAATGTAATAGGAAACATATAGATGGGTTGGAATTGACTTATACCGCAGACCAGACATTGTGGATGTCAGCCTTCTTCTGAGAAAAATACTCTCCAGGGACGGAATGCTTGCCAAATGTCCATGTTGTAATGAAACCCTCTGCATAGAATTCCTGGTCAGTGCCAATGAGTGCTGTCTCTACCATTTCTAAAGAAATAAGAGGCTTAAGACAAATTGTTTGTTATCTGAGCACATCAAACCTGTTCACATTCATGTAACATTTGTTATTTTTACCAGAAATGTTCACTTACTTAATTCAAAATAATCTGTGGTCTATTTCACACCTACCTCTTTATTTTTGGCCACTGACAGCTTAGTGGTTAGGCATTTTGTGTTTCTGTCAAAATCAAATCTCATCCCGTACTGTTTGCAATAGTAGCAAGTGGCATTTTTAAGAGGAGAGGTGAAGCAGCAACACGTACATACTGAAAGCCTAGAAGTCTGTAGTTTGTAAGTGAATTGGAATTGGTATAACTCCCAATAATTTATGAAGTGCTTTGGAGAATAAATGTAAAAATGCAGTCCATGAATTTTTAATGATTGCTAAAACATACAATGCCTTGTAAAAGTATTCAGCCCCCACCCTTTGTTCACATAGCTGAGTATTACAACCAGGCACTTTGATCAATTTCACTGAGAATTTTTATTTGTGAATCACATGCTCATCTTGTTTGCATTGGAACCCAAAAACGGAAAATTCTAAAGCATGAAAGATTAAATATTCAAAACTTGAAATGTCAGCTGTTCAAAAGTATTCATCCCTCTGTACTCAGTATTTAGTTAAGCTACCCCTCGCAGCTACAATAGTCTGTTTGGATAGGTCTCTATTAACTATGCACACTGTGATGGAGCAAAGTTTCCCCATTCCTCCTTGCAAAATTGCTCAAGCAGTCCCAGGTTAGTTGGTGAGTGATGGCAGACAGCAACTTGAGTTCTAGCCAGAGATGTTCGATCAGGTCAAGGCCAGGACTCTGGGCCACTCAAGAACATCAATTTTCTTCATAAGAAGCCGCTCAAAGTGCTTTTGGCAGTGAGCTTTCGGCTGCTGTCTTGCTGGAAGGCAAACTTCCTCTCCAGTTTAGCCTATCTGACAGACGCAGGCAAGTTTTTATTCTGAATCTCGTTATTTGGCACCATTCATCTTCCAATCAATCCTGATCGGATTTCCAGTCCTGCTGCAGCAAAGCATCCCCATAGCACGATGCTGCTTTCACCATACTTTACAGTCGGGCTGTGTTACCCGGCTGATACGCAGTATGACGCACAATGTTTTGTAGATTAGCTCAAAAAATCCTACATCAGTATATTTTAAATTTAGCAAATGAGACAGTAAAATGTGAAAATAGTTGTGGGGCTCCATATGTGGCAGAGCAATGTAATCTGTATGATGGAAACTGTTATATTGGAAATATTTACATTTTGTTTCTTTTTCTCAACAAGAGAACAAGACAATTCAATGTGCCTTTTTTACATAAAACTCCACTAACCATGACTTAGATCCCTACTTATGAACTATTTTTTCCAAGAAGGATTAGGCCTCAGTCTATTATACGGCAGTCTGAACAACTTTCAAATGTTCCCTTTCAACATTTCAATCAAACTGCTAGCTTCATATAAAATATGATTTTTATTTGTTATTCAATGTTTACATAATATTTCCAAAATGGGGATATATCTGAATGGCTGCCAATATCATCTTAAATGACAGATATAATAGTATTTCCAGTATGGCATTTAACTGAAAAATGGTTGCCAAGATGTTATAGAAAATCGATGCTAAGGTCATTGTTAATTCACTGCCAAGTTTACTTACTTGAGGTGGCCCATTTTTCCATTCCACAAAGTGTTTCCATAGCAAAGAACAATCCACACTAGACATTGTTTTCAGTACCCAGAATTTGCACTTGCCCTGAAGTCTGAGTCTTGTTTTACCTCTGCCTTGATTTGATTTATACTTAACATTTTAACAAAATTTGTAAATAAAGACTGACCTGTGACCGTGATTGTGGGTCAGACACAGATATAAGCTTTTGGATAGATTCCTTGTGTTACCAAGTCTTTGGAAAATATGACAGCGTTCAATGTTTGCCTCTTTTATCCCACTTTCAAATAAGGACAGTGTGTTTTTCCCAGAAAGTAAATATTTGCTAAATCCTGTAAAACAGGACAACTCTGTATTTAAGATCTCTTACTAGCTAATAAACCTTTCCCAAAGAATCTGATTGTATTTGCAATTGTTTGTGAATGGCATTGTACTTGATCCTCTGAAACATAAAACAATCACTAGTTCTTACAAGGGGTGATTGATAGCTTTGTAGCCTAAGGTAGAAGGGATCAATTTTAGAAAGCCTAGCATATTTATTTTTCAACATAGTCCCCATCTACATTTACACTCTTAGTCCAGCGGTCGTGGAGCGTACGCATCTTGGACCTCCAGAAAGTGTCCTCAGAAGGGTGATTGATTTGTTCATGGCCTAAGGTAGAAGGAGCTGATTTATATAGCTCTCATTACATGTACATGCAGGTCAACTCTTTGAGTGATTATGCAGAAAGTTTGAAGTTAATAACTCATCTCTTTCTGCCTTAGGCCACAAACTTGTCAATCACCCTGATGTTATTAACTTCAAACTTTCTGCATAATCACTCGAAGAGTTGACCTGCATGTGCATGTAACGAGAGCTGTATAACTCATCTCCTTCCACCTTAGGCTACAAACTTATCAATCACCCTTCTGAGGACACTTACTGGAGGTCCAAGATGCATACGCTCCACGACCGCTGGACTAAGTGTGTAAATGTAGATGGGGACTATGTTGTAAAATAAATGTGCTAGGTTTTCAAAAATTGACGCCTTCTGCCTTAGGCCACGAACTTATCAATCACCCCTTGTGTGTCTTCTTCAGTAATGAATAGCAACAAAATATTTATTTGGTCTACTTAAGCAAGGAAGATTTAGGCAACAGATTGTGACCATTTTTGCTTTATTGCGTTTTCAGGGGTAGCCGTGGCAGAAAACTTAGAGAGTGCTGAAGGTTTTTGTAGGTTCCTGCTCAGGATGATAAACAATGTTTTTCTCTCAGGCAGCATTGCAAATAGATAACATCAGTTATTATATCTATGTCCCAACTCAAGTGACAAAATACGAAATATATTAGCTGTGGAGTCCCGGTTATTTTGCATTCAGCTTGTATCTAGTGTGATAGGAACTGCATGAGATGAGGAGATGTATGGTCATCTTGCCATGAGCCAATATTTTAGTCTGGTTTGATTCCTTTTTCAAACTTCGTAAGGTTTTTGTCTATTTATTACGGCCAATTAAGTTACTAGCCTGCACACCTTTGGGGTGTGGGAAGAAACTGGAGCGGCAGAGGACCTACAGGAAAAATTTGGAAACTCTGCACAGATAGTAGCAGGTGGCAGGACTGCTGCTGAGTTACCTTTCCTCAGGGGCACCAACTCTACCAGCTATTCCACTATAACATCCTGTTGTCCCACCAAGCCAGCTGTGCTGCCCTGTTCCAGTAAAGTTTGGCTTGTCCTGAATTCCAGAGGATGTAATCATGAAAAAAGCACCCCAACCTCTATACTTCACTAGCAGTTTCATGAAATTTGCTATGTCACCAAAACCTCCAGCAAATTTCTACAAATGTATCATGGATTGGAGGCTCCAATGCACAAGATTGAAAAAGGCTGCAGAGGGCTACAGACTTAGCCAAGTCTATCACATGCACAAGCCTCTGTTACCATCAAGAAAATCTTAAAATAGCAATGCCTTAAGATGGAGGCCCTCATCCTTAAGTGCCCTCACCTTTGGAGACATGCCTCTTCTCATTACTGCCATTGGTGAGGATGTACAGAAGCCTGATGACCCACACTCAATGTTTTAGGAACAGTTTCTTCCCCTCTACCAGCAGATTTCTGAACAGTCTATTAACATCACCTCACTTTTCTTTTTTGCACAATTTATTTATTTTATTTTTCATTGTAACTAAGGTTTTTTTCTTATTTTTTGCACTGAACTGTTACTACAGAACAAATTTCATGACACACAGTGTCAAAGATAATAAATCTGTTTCTGATTCTGATTCCAGTAAAGTTTGATAGTAATCCATCCCTGCTTCCCATTGCAGACCTCAGGTAAAGAAGCAGTTGATGACAAGAAAGATTTGGGTCTTTACTGGCTTCTGGTTGGTATCTGGATTGTCTATAAAGTTGGATTTGACAGAAGTGAGGTGGCAAAATTTCCTATGTAATTATAACTGTTTATCTCTGCCAAAAGTAACTTATGTTTTGTTTAATGCTCATTTGAATTACATTAGCTATTTCTTTAGAATATGGTATTTCTGGTTAAGCTTTGTGTTCGTTTGTTTGGTATTCAACTTATAACACCCTGATTCTGGAATGTGTTGAACTGCTTGCTGAGTCATAAGAAGTTAAAATACACCACTAATCTAGTGTATGTAATTGTACGGCATATGTGCATATGCATTGTACAATTGGAGAGAGTAGAATAGTCAGGATGCACATGTTTTGGCAGTTCTAGTCTCCTTTTGACTCTCTATATTCCTGGCACGGTGAATAAGAGCCCACGCAGAAAAATGACAAGTTGACAACAAAGAAGTAAAGAACAGATCTTTGCATGCTAAGCAAGAAGTGGGCACGTGAGCCGACGTGGTTGCTGACTGGAGCAGCAGTTTGTGACACCGACAGCCCTACAAGCACAGCAGTGGCGAAGAGGGAGAGGAAGAGGGAGAGGGAGGGAGGGAGGGAGGGAGGGAGAGAGAGAGAGAGAGAGAGAGAGAGAGAGAGAGAGAGAGAGAGAGAGAGAGAGAGAGAGAGACTGACTCACTCACTCACTCACTCACTCCTTGGCCAGTCCTTGCAGAACAGAATGAAGCTGTGCCAGTGCAGTGCAGTCAGTTGAATGATTTTTGGTGTGTGAGTACACTGGAATGAGGGTGCTACTAGACAGTTTATGAAAAGCTTTACAATTACTTAGGGAATACAGCTATTAAACTTAAGAGGAACTGAAGTGGCCGGAAATTTTGTGTCTTCTGATGTGGCAACAGTAATTTCTGCAGAGTGGTGATAATATCATAAGCTGATGTAATGGCTGCTCAGACTCAAGCTGGTTCCATGAGTGGTCTTGCTATAAATGGCCAGGGACACAAGTCTTCCACTTCATACGGAATTTGCGAGGTATTTTTATGGAACAGATAATAGTGGAAATTGCTGGTGACAGTGAGATTGTAGCTGCACAAATCATGCTATGTGAGAACACAAAGTTACCCTGTTTTAGAGTCAGAGAGTCATACAGCATGGAATCAGGCCATTCACCCCACCATGTCTAAACTGTTCCCGTACGATCTACTCTAATCCTATTTACCCTACTTATTCTGTCGATCCCTATGCCCGGTTCATTCCCACACAGTTGACCAGGCTATCACCCACGTGATCTCCATCCTGAACTCCAGTGAAGGTTCTGTCTTAGCACTAACGTCACTAATGTGTTAGATCAGGTGTAATGTGACGAATTGATGGTTTAATAGATGAATGAATTCATAAAAATAATTAAAACCTCAGAATCTCATATGATCTTGCACGTGTCAATGGAAATGTTGCAGAAGAATGCCAAGGAATTTCACTTTGTGGAAGATATAAATTTGAAAGCAGCTAACTTCCATGACAGCTGCAGTACCAAAGCACATACGTGGCACTGATATGAATTGCTGCCACTAATAAGATTTACTTCATGATATATCCTTAGCATAAAAATATAAAGCCAAGCCAAGCATCCTCAATGATGATTTCCTCACACATGTTTTTGCAGTGAACAACTAAATCTACACATTCCTAAAACTAATAGTGGATTGGTGTTATATAGCAACCTGTAACTATGCTGAAAATTTTAACGTGGCGTTGATTGGAGAAAGGATGTATATCAAGATCCCAGTTTTACTCCCTACTCTTCTTGTCATCCACAAGGCATTAATAACAAATCAATATATTGACATGAGCAGAATGCTGATATCATTAATGATACATCTATCTGAATAAATCCATCGAAGAGCAGTATAGTGAACATGAAAACTATAACTGGGGTGAAACCTTCACTTGTTGCAATGATCACTAAATAGAATACCATTAACTGTAGCTCTTCACTAATTGACTAACATTGATGGGCAACCATTAGCTCAGAAAACAAATGCTAGAGTGTAAAAAGGTGTTCATCATGAATGAAAATTGAAATAAAATAGCAGATGTAGGAAATCAGAAATAAATACAAAAGATTCTGGAAGCATTCAGCTGGTCAAGTAGCATTTGTGGAAAGAAGACCCTTCAAAGGGTTTTTGTTTACATACAATAATGCTGTTCTCCTTCCAAGGATGCTGCCTAAATTAGTAAATATTTCCATCATTTTCTGTTCTGTTGAACATAGATGTTACTAAGTCATGCTTAGACATATCATTGAAAAAGTGTGCAAAATGTTCCAATTCATAGTTAAATTACAGATTATAATTCTTATATTTGTACTGAGCTTTGGTACAACCAATCTACTGTAACCAACATGCTTGAAGAATTGGGTAGATGAAAGGTTAGGTAGACTAGATGGAATGGTGAGGACAGGCCAGAGTCACCAAGAAGAGTGGTACTAAAAGTGAAGAAAATGGAAAATGGATTACAAGGTGATAATAAGTGAGGCAGTGTTTTTTGACAAGTTGGGCCCAATTACCACCTTCATAGCATCTACATGAGAGTTAACATTTTCAGCAGATTAGATCTGTCAACCTAATATGGATAAAATGAGATATTCAGCAATTAATATACGTAAAGAACTGTTTCTCTACACAAAGCTATTTCATGATGTCAAGTCACCTCCAAAGATCTTTCAATCTCTCATAGATAGTATGTTATAGTGTGCCGACTTTTCAATAAAGATGACTTTCTGACCACTGCAAGTGCTAAAAAAAGAAAATATTTAGATATTGTATTCCAGAAGCTATATTAATATATTTTAAAGCTCATAAGAAGCAAGTATATATTACAGAAAAGAATACTTTGCCTTGCACTAAACATAAATGCAAGGGGATTTCAAACAGTCAAGAAAATTGTGTTAAAATTACGAAGGCAAAGAAAACTAAAAACATGCTAAAGGTTGGATGATTTCTGGCATGGACAGCACTACATCCATATTTTCCAGGTCTTGCCACAGTACTAATGCTATTAAGTCAAATAACTGAAAAAAAGGCTACCTGGACTTGGCCCGTACATGCCGTATTGCAACCATTTTTCATCTTTGAGATTTTAGTTTTCACTCCAAAAATACCAGATCATATAGTGAAATTGAAGAGACTACTGGACAGGTATATGGAGGAATTTAAGGTGGAGGGTTATATGGGAGGCAGGGTTTGAGGCTCGGCACAACATTGTTCTATGTTCTGTATAGGTGGTTCAAAAGTTCAGCTCCGAAAGGAAAGTTACAGGTTATTGATTACAGTGATCATTTACCAGAAAAAGTGTGATTAATAAAGTAGTTAGTAGTTTTCTTTGTTTTGTTTGCCACTGGCAGGTGGTGCTGTGCTTCAGTAATGCCATCTTAAAATGAGAGTTCACGGGAATTGTGAGAGAACTCATTGACACATTGAAGTTTTGCAGATTATCTCTCACTCACATTGAGATTATGAATTTTAACTGCTGCTAGTAAAATAAATGCAATAGATTAAATTATTGCTCCAACCAATGCTTTAACCAATGCTTTACTGCTTTAACCAATATGTCTGCAATATCAAAAGAACTTACCACCATTAAGTCATAAGTCATAAATCAAATAAAGAACCATTTGTTTTTATTAGTGTTTGGTGTCTGCTTATAAATTAGTCAGAAATCCAAATCTCTGTTTAGTTGTTTAAATTTGCCGCTGTGATTTATGATATCAATGGAACTATTTATTGAACTGGTGTCACAGAATTTGTGGATGATCATCGAAGATCTTCTATGTAATACATAAATTAATGATTTTACTGTCAGTGTGCTCATTTAGTCTACATCAAAATAATATGCGTTCAAATGCTCCCTACCTTTTAGTTAGTACAGTATATATGCTGTAATAGGGAAGTGCATCTGAATTAGTGTATACGGTATGACTTGTGGGATGACAAGATTAGGGAGTAAAATTGAGATTTTGATTGATATTTCTTCTACAATTAATGCAAGGTTTGAAAAAAATAGAGGTATTGATATATCTGTGTGCAAAGAAAAAATGTCTGGAAATTCTAAATAAGTGCAATTCCTTGCTTTATAAATCACACAATTCCATATACATCCCTGGTCTAAGCTTTACCCTTTAATCCAAATCATGCCTCAGCAATTTTTCAAATTGCCTAACGTGTAAAGACAAGAAAAAAAATTAAATGTTTTTTTAAGGAAATAAGCTATATTGTTATGAAGAATAACATCCATTTGGTAGTGAATTTAAGTCAGTAATTGAATCTCAAGGCCCTTCTGAGATTCAGAAACTAATCGAGCCTGGCCATGCAAATTGAATAACACAATTTAAATTACTGCCTTGTAACATATTTCTAACCATCTATTATTACCTGTTTAACTAAAATAAAATGAATATTATACTAGTATGAGAAATTTTGGAGTGTTTCACCTTTTTTTATGCTTCTGCTATAGGCAATCAAACTGATTTATTATCTGTGGGCTGGTTGAACACCCAGTGGAGTAATTATGCTACAAAGAAAATAATAACCAATCACTGTAACATTAGGCTGTGTTGAATTGAGCCTTCAGATTTCATTTGTGAAAACATTATAACTTAATCTGACTAAAATGAGCATGTCAGGTGGCTTTAAGACCAAATAAGAATGATTTTATGTTTTCTGAGAATGTCAAACTGTACCTTTAGAATGCACTGTGACATGGACTATGGTTTAGTGCCAGAGTAGGCACAACTGACAATTTAATCAAAATATTTTGATGAACCTTGAAATTTCAGGATTGTGATAGTAAATCAGCAAAAAATCTGAGCTTAAGCTGCTGTTTTTCTCGAATATTGCAAATGTTATATTAGAACTGATTTTGTAATTTAGTGATTTTAGTGACTAAAGTCACTAAAATTACATTCATAAGTCAATTATTTAAGCCACTTAAATTTTCAAAGAACATATTTGATTTAGATATGCATCAATATTATTGGTTATTAATTACATTTATAATGGAATAAATACTTAATGGAGATAAAGGCATAGAAAATAGGCATTGAAACTGTCACTAATTAACACAGCTTTGCTTCAAATTCGTGAAATAGAATGAGCCTACTTGATAAACATTCCAATGTTTAATTATCATTAGAGACTGTGTGATTGATGATGATTATTTTATTGGCTTTGAACCGATCATTACAGAAAAATAGAATTCTTTCCTAATGAGAGTGTCACTGCTGGTCAGCTTCTCCTGAAGTTTGTGATTTGTGCAAGGATATAATTCTCTGGTCAAATTCATATGGAAAGGAGAGCAAAGAACAATTCGAGAGAGATTGAATAACTTTGGCAGATCAAAGTACATCTTGAGCAGAGTGTCAGAATCTGCCAAAGGAGGAGAAAGTGCAGCATCAATATTTTTTTAAAAAAGCTGGGTTAAAATAGTAAAAGGTTCACAGTGTTAATGACAATGATACATCAGGATCTAGATCAATTGGGAAAATGGTCAAGTGCAAAGTGCTGTAAGTTGGTAAGTTAAACCATGGCAGGACCTACACAGTGAATGGCAGGGTCCTGAAGAGTGTTAATGAACAGTGAGACCTTCGCGTCCAAGTATGTAGTTCCCACCAAGTGGTAAAGCAAGTAGACAGAGTGATAAAGAAGTCATATGGTATGCTCGTTTTTGTCTGCTGTCGCCTTGACTACAGAAGTTGGGATGTCATGTCTCAGTTATGCAAAGTTTTGCAGAGATTGTGTGCAGTTCTGTTAGCAAGAATGTGGTTAAGCTACAGAGGATGCAGAGAGGTTTCACAGGAATATTGCATGGACTAGAGGGCTTGAGTTATGAGGAAAGATTAGTTGGCTGAGATAGATTTCCCTGGAGCAAAGGAGCCGAAGGAGCGACTTTATAGAGATTTATAAAATCATGAGGGACATAGGTAGGGTAGAGAGTCATAGACTTTTTCCCAAGATAGGGAAGTCAAAAACTGCAGGGCACAGGTCTAAGGTGAAAAGGGAAAAATTTAAAGGGGATCTGTGTAGAAAGGTTGTACTTAAGGGGGTGTGGGTATATAGAATGAGCTTCCTAAGGAGGTGCTAGAGGCAGGTACGATCGTAATGCTTAAAAGACAATTTTGACAGGTACATTGATAGTAAAAGGAGAGATGTGAGCCAAACACAGGCAAATAGGATTAGCACAATGGGCATTTTAGTCAGCAAGGAAGAGTTGGAAGGATGTGCTTCTATTATGTATGACACTATGCATCTATTTGAAGAGTGCTTAACTTGAGAGTTTGGTATAAGGAGATTCTACTTCCTAACATAAACCTGTATCTTAAACTGGGAAATTATGCTGCAAAGAAAGAATGTAAATAGGGTGGTTCTCAGGGGGAACAATTTAGTAAGATTTGCTGCAAGAGTCTATATGTTTCTTACATTAAGGAATGATGACAAAGATTGATGAGTTGCAACTACTGCACAATGTAGGGTCTTCAAGATACTTCATGTACCCTGCAACACTCTGTAAAGAGGAACTGCCTGGAGCTGCTTGATGTCCAGGTCAATTTTTCTGAGGTTGCGAGGCAACTGGAGTCATTGCAGATCTTGAGAAATTCTGAAGGCTTCTGGGATTACTTGTTCCAGGAGATAGTCACCCTATGGCTGCAGAGAGTTCGGGAAAGTAAGTGACAGCCAACTGTATAGGCAGGGAATGATGGAAAGTTCAGAAATCTTCAGGGTGTGTGTCCCTCCCTCAAACTTGTTATCACATTAAAAAATCATAGGAGTAAGTCTAGTTTAGAGAAAGGATCTTTTAGAATGGCAGGGTAATGCAACAGTTAGCTCTGCTGACCCACAGCACTAGGAACCTGGGTTAGATTCAAGTGCTGTCTGTGTGGAGTTTGCATGTTCCCTTCTTGACTTGACTGCTTTTTTTGTTATGTGCTCTGGCTTCCTCCCACTTCTCAAAGGTATGCTGTAATAAGCTACAGCGAATTATCCCTCCATGTAGTCGAGTGGCAAAAAGAATCAAAGATGGGAAAGAATGTTTTATGAGGGTACAGAAAAATAAGGAGAGGGGCAATGAGCCTGAAGGAATTGCACGTTGGAGTGATGAATCATATTAACTGAATAAACATGCCACCAAGGCTCAGAGGAGTGTTCAGAGAGAATAGAAAAGTTCAGAAATTCAGTAGTTGTAAGGATTTGCATGAACATGAATTACTGTAACCAACATGAGTTACAATTGATATACTACATCACCAGTACTAGAGTAAAGGACATCTTAGAAAGGGTGCAGCAAATATTTGAATGTATTTGGTGACCAGCCAGATTCGGAAAGAATAATAAGAGAGAATGTAGATTAAATAGCACAGCTCTGAACAGGGGACCCTGGGTGTTTGCAGTATGTTAATGAAACCCTGAAAGAGGAAAGGCATGTTGAGAGAATAAATAGTGAGTGAATAGATCCTCAGCTTCTTAAATATAGTCACTGAATGAAGAATTAAAAAAAGGAAAATTGAAGTTGTCTGAAACACTGCTCAGGCCAGAATTGGTATATTGTGCCTGCTACTGGTCACCACTCTTGAGAAGTTGGAAGTTTAGTGAGCTGTGAGGAACAATAAATATGAATTTGTGATCTAAGCAAGGTAGTGGAATGGTCAAACAAGCAGAGTGTGAAACTTAATGCAGGAGAATACAAAGGGCCACACTTTGTGAAAAAGAATGGGGAAGAACAATATAAATTTGAGGATACAATTCTAGTAGGCTCTGTTGATACCTGTGGATAGATTGAAGAAAGTTACATGGAAAGTTGAGAAAGTGGCTAAAAAAATAAACAGGATACTGAGCGTTAGAAGCGGCATTGCAGTACAAGGTCAAAGAAGCCACAATGAACCTTTAAAAAACACTGGCTCATCACAAACAATTATTGTAGGAATTCTGAATGCCATGGATGTGAAGACCTTAGAGGGAGTGCAAAAATATTTATTTAAATGATTTAATGAAAGAGGGAGTTTATTCATGTGATTTAATTAGAAAAGCTGAGACCCCTCTCCTCAGAGCAGAGAAGTTTGTGGTGTTTCAAATTATGAAGGGTAAAGTAGATAAAGAGAAATAGTACAAATTGATGGATGATGAAGATCCAGCGCACTTAGAATGAAGGGGACTGATAAAAAAAATCACATGTAACATGAGGAAAAGCATATGTTTTATGCAATGATTTGGTTAAGGTCTAGAGTGCATTACCTTGATTTGCAAGGAAATAAATTCAGTTATAACATTTGAAAGGTAACTATATAAGTTTTACAAAGGAAAGAATCTACAAAGCACTGGAGGTTGGGCATTGGACTGGTACTGATAGCCAAATGGTCTCCTTGCTGTCTGCAATTTCTCTGATAAAGTACAGACAAAATTGACCAGAGTGAGTGAGTGATGGGCAATTTGAGCTAAAAGATTAAACTGAAGAATGGGGTTTATTTTCCTTGGTCAAAGAAGTTTGAGAACAGGTTTGATGGAAGTGCACAGGAATATGGCTTGTATAGATGAGTTAAGTTCAAGTTTATGGTCATCTGACTGTACATATATACAACCAAATGAAGCAACGTTCCTCTGGACCATGGTGCACCCACAATACATATATCTCAAGCAACACATAAAACAAAATATTACCATAAATAAGTTAATCAAATATAATTCAAAATGCATATAAAGTGCACAGCACAATTAAGCAGTAAACAGCTTGCTGTCCTAGTGATGAAACCTCGGTGGTGGCAGGGTGACAGGAAGAAGCTGTTATCCAGTCTGGCTGTCCTAGTCCTGATGCTCCTGAACCTCCTTCCTGATAGTAGTGGGTCAAAGAGGTTGCGGGATGGGTGGTAGGGATCCTCAGCAATGCTTCAGGCCCTTCGTGTACAATGCTCCTGGTAAATGTCACAAATAGAAGTGGGGTGGGAGGGGGAAGAGCCAATGGTCCTCTCAGTGCTTTTTACTATCCTCTGGAGGGTCTTGCTATCCAATGCCTTACAGCTTCCATACCACACAATGATGCAGTCAGACAGGACACTATCAATGGTGCTTCTGTACGAAGTTGTTATAATGGGGGCAAGTAGCCTTGCACACCTCAATCTCCTCAGATGTTGCTGTGTCATATTACCTAATGAGGAAGGGTTATGGGTCCAGGTTAGATTGTCTGCTATGTGCACGCCAAAGAACTTTGTGCACTTTACTCTTTCCATGCTCAGCATGAGTGAGCTTAAGATATTGCACTGACTGGCGTCTTTCAATCAAAAAGTCCATGGTCTAGTTACAGAGAGGGGTGCTGAGTCCCAACAAAGACAGTTTGAACCAGCCTGTGTTAAGCGCTGAGATAAAGCTGATGAAGCTCATACCTGGCGTATGAGGCATCATTTTCTAAATGGGACAGGATGGAGTGGAGGGCTGAGGCCATGACATCATTGGTGTTCTGATTTGAGCACAGTGAATGATAAGGGCCCAATGTAGCTGGGAAGTAGGATTTTATATGATCCATTACCAGTTACTCAATGCAATTCATGGTTATTGAGGTCAATGCCACTGTGCAGGAATCATTTAGGCCAATTGCTATCACTCTCTTGGGCATTGAAATGATGGTGGTGGCCTTGAAATTGGCAGGGGACAGTAGACTGTTGCAAGAGATATTAAAGATGTCCTTAAAGATTTCTGTTATCTGGGCTACATAATCCTTAACACCTGGCTGAGTATTTTGTCTGGCTCTGCAGCTTTATGTGGGTTTACCCTGGATAGGATCCTATTCCCCACAGCAGCGGCCTGTTTCTCATGAAGAGAGGTGCCTTACTCGATGTCAAATAATTCATTGTGTCGTAGAAGGCATTCAGCCTATCAGGAAGGGAGGGATCACTGTCATTGATGCACAGTGTGAACTTGTAGGACAATACAGCGCAGAAACCGGCCATTTAGCCCACAATGTTGTGCTGAACCAGCTAAAGAGCAAATCAGAAACACCCCTGGGAATCTGAATACTCATTAGGAGGCCAAACATTTCCTCCTCCTTGACCTCTACACATCTTTGCACTCAGCACTGATCTCCTGATCCTCCATATCCTTTTCATTGGTAAATACAAAAGCAAAGTACTCATGAAGTCCCTCACTCATATTTTCCGCACCCAAGCAAATGTTCTACCCTTTATACTTGAGTGGTTGCAGCCTCTTCCTAGTCATCCTTTTGATCTTGACGTATGTATAGAATACCTTAGCATTCACCTTAATCCTACTTGTCAAGGACTTTTCATGGCCTCTCCCAGCTTTCCAAGTTCCTTTCTTTAGTTCTTTTCTGGCTTTCTTATACTCCTCATGTTCTTCGTTTGATCCTTACTTTTGAAGCTTCACATGATTTTCCTTTTTCTTCTTGACTAAATTCATCACCTTCTGAACATCCAATGTTCTCTTATCTTTCCTTCCCCATCCCTCCTTACAACAGGAACATACCTTTCCTGTACTCTGTGCAATTGATCTCTCAACACCCTCCAGATGTCTGATGTGGACTTGCCAATGAAAAGGTGCCCCCAATTAATGCTTCTTAGTTCCTGCCTAATGCCCTCATAATTTGCCCCACTCCAATTTAAAACACTTCTGCCAAGACCATACCTATCCTTATCTACCGCTATCCTGAAAGTTAGGGAGTTGTGGTCACTATCCTCTAACTGTTCACCCACTGAAAGGTCAGTCACCTGACCAGGCTCATTACACAACACCAGATCCAGTACAACCCCTCCTCTAGTTGGAACGCCCACATATTGATTTAAGAAACCTTCCTGGATACACTTAACAAATTCTGCCTCTTCTAAACTCCTTGCACTAAGAAGGCCGCAGTTTATATTAGAGCAGTTGAAATCCCCAATGACAACAACCCTATTATCCTTACACATTTCCTTAATCTGATTATGTATCTGTTTCTCAAAGTCCCAGTGGCTATTGGGGAGGGGGAGGGCTTCGGTAGGACAATCCTATCAGTGTGATTGCACCCTTCCTATTCCTGAGTTGAACCCAGATGGACTCAGGGTCTGTTTCCTCCATTATGTCTCCCCTGTGTGCAGCTGTGATACTGTCACTGATTAGTAGTGCAATTCCTCTCCCCTCTTTTACTTCCTCCTCTATCTTTTCCAAATCTTCAAAAACCCGGTACATTAATCACCCATTCCTGCCTCTCTCTCAACTATGCTTCAATAATGACCACAACATTGTAGTTCCCTGTACTGATCCATACTCATCACCCTTGCCCACAACACTCCTAGCATTAAAATATATACACCTCAAACTATGTGACCCAACATACCTATTATTTCAATTTTGCCTTTTGACACTTCCCCTGACATCTACCTCTGGTCCGATCCCTCCCTTACTGACCTGGGGCTCTGGTTTCCAGCAATTATGGAGAGAAATGGGACTCCATTTCCCATAACAACTGTAATCTGTTATGGTTTATATACATTTGCCATGTATGTCACAAAAATGGCTGGGAATTTTCTGTGAGCACCCTTGCTTTTCCCTACTGATGGGGTGGGATCTCTTGCCCCTACCAGAAGGCAATATCCTAATCCCTAAGCAGTGTATGAACCTCTGCAGTCAGCAATGGTTTCTATTTGCCCTGCCAGTGTAGTGTTTAATCACGGTAACACCCTCAATGCATTTTCCTGTGCAGCCAGTCACCGATCCTACATATTCATCAAAGTTGACCTGATGATTGTAGGTAGCCACCACCCTGAATATGCTCTAGCCTGTGCTTTTGAAACAGTCCTGCAGAACTGTGGTGTCACCGTCTGGTTAGGTCCTGATTTCCCTAGTAAACTGGTTTGCCTCACTTAACCAATGGTCTGTATGCAGGGATTAGTAAAATGGATACGTGGTTTGAGTATCTGAGGTTGGGACAGAGGGTCAGCCTTGTAGTATCCACTAACATTAGCATAGACCAGGTCTTTGCAAGATTTTGTTTTTTTTCCGTGCAGGTGGGGGGAGTTGATGTCTTTTCTTTCAACCACTTCTATGGTTTTTCTGTATTTTATGCCTATCTGGAGAAGACAAATCTCAGAGTGGTATTTTGCATACATAATTTGAAAATAGAATGAACCTTTTAACCTTTGAACCTATGAACCTTTCTCTCCTCTGGTTGCGAAGTTGACATGCTAATAGAACTTTGGCAGGACTATTAGAAGTAATCTGCTCCCATTGACAAATGGCTCCAGGATTTTAAGATGTAGATTTTAAGCAGAACTTAAAGGGGCATGTAAGGGTCTCAGGGAATATTTATAATTTGAATCTGTAATACTATGGAAACCGAATCAGTCCTGATACTCAATAAGGAACTGTAGGTACTTGAGGGGTAATAACCAAGAAATGCATCCACCTAGACTGCTCCATTAAAAGCCAAATGGCCGTCTGCTATGCCATGATTGCTATGTGATTTTGTGACTGAGACTAATGGGCAAGGCAAATGCTTATGATTACAAGACAAGCAGAGAAGTGGAAGATTGTTCAGCGGGTGATGCAACTATCAACAGTTCTGAAACCACATGGGGGCCTGAAGTAAAGTGATATTTTTTGACCTAACCTGAGTTTCAATGAAGATGTGTAGGCTGATTGGAGTGGAACTGGGAATGAAATTGGCAGGAGTCCAGAAATGTGTAGCCGCACTCGGGACTGAGCAGAGATATTCTATAATGTGGTCACCCGGCCTGTGGTTGGTCCCCACAATGTATCAAAGACTGTGTTGTGAGAAATGAATACAATCTGCTAAAATGAAAGAAGTTTAAGTGTTTTGCCTTGAAGTAGTAATTGAGTGGCGAGGAGGAAGATGAAACAGTTTCATCTTCTGAGCTTGCAGTGGGAAGAGGTAAGTCAGTTAGTTGTAGACCAGGATGTCAAAAAAGAATGGTGAGTTAAGAATTGCAAACTAGAGGAGCAATAGGTTTGTTAATATTGTGGAGACACTTGGTGCTTCTTGGTTTAAGAAAAATCAGTGCTATACAAAACAATGAATAGAACAAAGTTCTTTCAGGAGGGCTGATTGGCAATGAGCAAAGAATAAGGAACAAACATGTCCAATTCAGATCTCTTCTGATGTCTGCATAGATGTGCATCATACAAATGTCACTGTGTAGTTAGTTAAGCAGAATCCTTTCCGGCTGTAGTGGGTTTAAGGAGGCTGGGAGATTGGTGTGGGGGATGGGTTGAATGTGAGGTGTGATATTACTAGTAATATTTCCACCATTATCCCCAAATAGCTGAGTACCTTGGCACCTTTCCCATTTTAAGTTAATGTTCAACTATCCCACTTATACCAACTGATCACCATGGTTTGAGTGAATATTATCATACCCAGCATGCTATTTGGTTCATGCTTTTTTGCAAAAAAAAACAGTGCTGATTAGAATTCTGGGACAAAGCACTGGAAGGGACAAAGTTCAGGGTTCCTGGCTTCCATAAAGAGAAATCCCTAACATGAGAATAGACCTAACCAGTAGCTCTCTCCATTGAAGGACCACTGTAGCCCTAAGCAAGCAGAAACACAATGCAGTGTTTATTAACCAAACTTATTGCATTACAACATTTAATTGAATAGACAGAATTTTAACTAGAATATAACCAATTAAATCATAAGGATCATATTTCTTCTTCCTGATCCTTCTGCAAAACTAATAGTTTTATTTAAGAATAACTGGAGGCTGTTTCATGCATTTTTCTTGCATAGTTGTTTATGTGAAGGGGATTTCATGTTCATTTTTAATACTGATTGAACTCTGTGTGTTTTTTTTAAAATCCTGGAGCCAAGGGTGGGGGAAATCAGATAAAGTAAAGGTTAAATCTGATACATTTGTGGATAGAACTGAAAGCCTCAGCTATTACTAGATAAGGAGAAAGGGTGTTTATTGTCAAAATAAATCATCAACTATCCGAGATAATGTTAAACATGCTTTTGTACAGATTAATTTTACTTTTTCACTTTAATGAGATAAAGGGTGAAGGGGCAGAGCACCTCCTGTGTTCAAAGAGTATCAAGTGGATTAGTCCTGGTTTATCTCAACATCTGATTGGTATATCTGACAGTTGATATGCAGCTACCATCATAGACTGATTAATGAGGCAGCATTTGGGTGACTGGCTGGCAAACTTGGCCTCCCTCAGCAGGAGGGGGCATCAATAACTAAATCTATCCCTCCATTGATCTACTTGAGTATCACCACAAAGACCACTGCACTGATTAAGATGCCATTAATTTCCTGGCTGGGTCCTGCACTTTGTTCCCTTTGATAGCCCTTCTTGATCTTGACATCAGACATTTGGGTTTCTGGAGTGAAAGTCTCGCAGTCAGGGAAATCGGTAACATTCATTTCCTTGAGATACTTGGCACTGAATCAAAAGAAATTCATTTGCATGTTGAGTAAATTTTTAAAAAGGGATGATGTAGTTCAACTTACGATTGAATCCCATGAGTTCAGAACAATGCACATTTGTTTGGTAACAATTTCAGTGTATTTTCTTTTTTAGTCTAATTACAGTCATGCTTCACCTCATTATTAAAGCTTGAGTGGTGAGTGTTAGTGATTTAATATGCAAACTGTAAGCATTCAAACAAACTTGAACTGTTATGAAGTTCAGTTGGCACGGCAAGCTTTCTTTCCTAAATGAATCACATATGTAATAATTGAATAAAATATTTTGCTAAAATGTTTGAAGAATTGTAATAAAGATTTCTTTTTTATGTAATGGAAGCAATTTTGGTAAACATGGGAATTTTATAAGTTAAACATATCATCTGTGAATTTAAGAACTTATTAAGTAGTGTGATGGATAAAGAGGAATGGTGTTTGCTGATTAATAATTGTTCACATCAAAAATAATATAGCTACAGATTAAATGAGAGATGAAAATAATTTTATAAAGTAGCAATAAATAGTACACAGATATGCTTCTTGGTTATTACCAATATTTTACAGAAAAAATTGATTAACTACAAAAGGAAAGGAAAGTGATTATTGTTTCTTGGCTGACAACTTGGACAGAAATGTCTAATTTCCAGGCACATCTAAAGAGCCTGAGGTACATCTAATGGATTATTCAGATGTATTTGGTGGCCACATTAAGCAGATGTTAAGCTCCTTACAAGTGTCAATGAAGAGTTGGATGCTGTACCAAAGAAAGCCAATGAAGCATTTATTAGGCTGGCTCTGTTTCTTTTTTCCCATTCCTTCATCAGTCTTTCTTTGCAACTCAATGGAGGTGAGTGCACTTCTCAGTTATGCTGAGTCTCTACAGAAACCACTTTGGATGCTGGTATACCCTCACAACTTCATGTAAAGCCTTCAAACACTCTCACACCTCACTACCCCAACTCTCCCCTTCTTCAGCCTCTTCCCATGCGTCACTCTAAATTAGTGTTAAAATCATTTTCAAATCACGGAGTTTGCAATATTGACAATAATGAAATATTTTATGTTTTGATCTTTCCCTCTCGAATTCCAATTCTACATTTTCTCTGGGGAATAAAGAAGCTGCTACTATAATTTTACTGAACTTTTTATTGCTGAGAGGCATGCAAGATGTGTGATGGCAGACTTCACCTTGCAAATTGTTCTTCTGACTTGGGTAAAAAAAAACACACTGTATCTGCCTGCTGTCTTCCACCAACCTTCCGGTGACAATATTAGCAAATTCAGGGCTGATTTGAACCTGGCTGGAGCAGGATGTAGTTTTGGACAGCCCATACCCTTTCCTACAGTACTTTTGACTTCATCATTTAAACCCTGCAAGGAGGATTCCAGTTGAAAGGTCAAAGTCATCATTTGTTGCTGCGTTACCCAGCTCCATTACATTTTTAATTCTAGTATTTGGTTGCACTGCTTATTCTCAGGCCCTTCACAGGGACTGGTGCTTTGAAAGCTTCAGAGAATATGAGAGACACTGTTGACTGCAGCTCACTGGACCTAAGTAAAGGGCAATTTCTGTCTGATACTTTAGGGATCTCTGGCCCCGTAGAATAAAGACTCAGATGGCACAGGGAAGCACAGCCTGCACTGCATTGCTTGTGGTGCATAAGATATGGTAGGATATGAAAAGTTAAAAGAAAATGCTGGTGATATAGGTAGCTGGAATAAAATAGGAGTGGTGGAAGTATTCTGCAGATCAGGCAGCTCGTGGTAAGAGAGACAGGCACCATTTCAGGTTGAAAACCATTTCTCTGTTCTGCCTGAGTGTTTCTAGCACTTAATACTCTTATTTTAAAGCAGTACATAATCTTTACATTGCTAGCACTTCCCAAAGAGCCTGCTAAAAATCTCCTTCATGTCAGAACATTGGAGAACTTTGTGCTCAGCATGCTCTAAGGATCACGGAATTATCAGGATTTTAAGAACTACCAAGCACTGTATGAGAATGAAAGTAATTCAACTTCAATATTCAGTGTGTATGCAATGATCAACAGCACATTTGCAGGTCTGCCATCCGTTTACAATGGGAGAACCACTGGTAATGAAGAAATTCCTTAGATTTAAAGAACAATTATTCCCCAGAGAAAAACGTGCACATGAACTGGATACTTTAACAGTGAAACTACTCACTTATCAGAAATATCATTTAGCAGATCAATGGGGCCTTTGCCAATGAAATAATGGATGGCAGTATCTCACAGAGAAGATGTCCTGATTCATTATGATTTTGTGAGTATTACCACCAGCTATTGTGGGAAAAGGGCTGAATGCAGTCATCTCAACAGGTGGAGAAGGAGAGGAAGCATTTGATTAAGTTCCCTATGGTAGGGTAGGTGATTAGACTTTCCTTTGTTGGAAATGGTGATTGTCTACAACTTTGGTGGTGTGAATGTTACTTGAATCTTATTGCCTTAATCACTATATCTACCACTACCATCCCCCACCCAGTAAGCCCACCTCACAAAAACCTACCACAAGCTAAACCTGGCTGTAGTCTTATACTGATGATGAATTTGAATGAATGCTTTTCCTGTTTGCGTGAGGTAATTTGAACAATAAGATAGTTTACCCTTACCTGTCTACTTTTTTCTAGCTTTGTGTAACAAAGTTTTGGAATTGTTAACGAAGTGCAAATGAGATCATTTCAGAAAAAAAAGGTAATAGTAGGAGAAGAAAAGTAATGGTAGATACGCAGCAAGAAGAAAATATGTCCACAGTGGAAACTTACTTATACAACCAGTATAATGTTACATTAATGCAGCAGTTTTTCCCTCTGTTGGCTTAAGATATAGCTGATTAACCAGTGCTCAATATACAATTTTAATATGACCTGGAAAGGATTGTAAATGAAGATCTATAGATATGATTTCCTTAAAAATAGGGGTCAACCTAATTTCACCATTGTACTAAAACTAAAGCTACACCATGTTCACATAAGAATTCACAGCACACCCTAAAGTTAATGGGTGTATCAACTCAACTCCTTCTAATGCATCTTTTGCAGTGTTTTGTATTGGCTTAAGGAATGAATAAAATTTAGGACAGCTACATAAGAGGCTGTTTGTAAACCAGAGGCCATGATTCCCTTGTATGGTGGTGTTGTTCTTGTTACCTCACTTCATCATGATGCTCATGACTGCATGAGGGTCTCTGGGAATTGTTTTTATTTTATTGGAAATACAAAGGCTAGAGATATGTTGTTGAATAATACACACATTCAAACCATATCCATAGCAGCTTGAATGCCTGTGGGGCTAATTCCTAGAGAATACCACCCCCTCCCCCTTTAACGTCGACCCATCACCCCCCATCCTTGTCACTATTTGCTCCCACTTCCCATCTAGCCCAGGGACACAAGCCAGCTGTGAAACATGAACTGCTGCCCCTGCTTTAACTAACTCAATACAGACCAAAAACCAAACCTTGGATCTTCCTTATTTGTGCCTTTGCATTTTCTCAATCAGGTGCTGAGGTAGGAAACCTTTCCCTTAAACAGAGAAAAACTTTGCATTATGGAGTCATACACATGTTTTAATGATAAATGAAAGCTGCCAAGAAGTCATTAACACCATTGGCATTGTGTTTTACACCAATGAACATGTTATAAGATGAACTAAATAGACATTGATGTATTTTCTTAGAGCAGTTCCTGTCTCACAAAGTAGACATAATTTTTTTTGGAATTTTTCAATCGCATTTTATATTCTGCTTAGAACTATTAAAAGTGCAATGAGATCTGACAAGCCCCAAGGATAAACCCTGCCAGATTACCATTGGTTGAAGTTCCTGCAGCACACTTGCTCTTGGCAAATGTCAGGCAACTTCATGGTGATCTATCTTCATCCAACTTTCAATATTTTGTAACTTTACAATCATATTTATGTCAGAAAATTCTACATTGTGCTGAAGCTATTATTTTGACCCCATCCAATATTTGGGGTAGGAGATTTTCCGATCTCTCAAGAATAAAGGATATTTAATTAAATTGACTACATAGTTAATGAAAATTTAATTAAGTAATTTATCTGTACGAGATCAGTGCTGTTTTCTTTTAATAGTGTCTAGCTTTTCTCCAGCGGCAGACTTCAAAAAAGTTCTCCGGAATGCCATTGCTAAATGAGTTATCCTTCGTCATATATCTAACATAAATAGCCCAAGGAGCTTCTGAAATGGAATCATAATGTCAAAAATTTCTTTGAAAGGTTTGCCACACTTTGCTAATATTGTATTTCTTTAATCGCTGCTCTTTATGTGTTCGACTGACCTTGCTGTACTGGGTAGAAAGCACACTGCAATATCAAAGACCTTCACCCCTGAGCGAGTGAATGGCTCTTTTGGAGACTTCCTGCTTCTGACAGCTGTAAGGAATTACTATAAACACTATTTGCTGTCTTGCGGGCACTGAGCTGTCCAATTGTTGTGACTCTTCTTTATAGGGGTTGCGGTAGTTAGTAATTGCTTAACATTAGGTGAATGCCTCATTTAGAGATAATTGATTTATTTTGAGAAAGGCCACAAAAAATAGCCTTGTAATCAATAGATCATTTTGTCAAAGCATGTCTAACTTCCTGATTAAAAAAATCAACAACAAACCCTGTGTCAATATAAAACTGTGTGAGAAAAACAGTTAGCTGCAAATTTATGTGAATATAATATGAGATATAAAGGAGAAAGCCTCTATCATCATTCTAAGCAGCATCCCTTAACATTACAAGCATCAGTTTATAAATTTTCAAATATTGACAACTACTTCATAAAATCCATTATCACCTTCTGTGAGAAATAGAAAATATTTAGACAGAGCACTCGCAAGAGCGAGAATGCAAAATGTCCTTTGTTTTTTCACTAAGGTAACTAGAAATTCTGTAGTGTTTTCAGAATAACATTCTATTATCAGAGAACTGTCAGACCTGCACAGACAGGCACCACCCAGCTAACAGGAATCACCTACCATTCATTTCCAACTCATCACCTGCAGCCTATTTAAACCCAACTCTCATCCACATCCCCTGTTCACCCATTGAACCAGCTGGCTTCAACCAATTTCTTCTAGCTTGCAGTTACCTTGTTGACTGTTGTGCTTAGTTGCTCTTCTCCCTTGTTCTGTAGCCCCTCGTGGCTTGCCATTTTGCAGTTTATTAGTAAAGGATCGTTTACTGCTAACTTGTCTCTGCAGCTCTGCTTTTGGGTCAAGACTCCTCTACATTTCCTGACAGGATGAGTGTCACAGCAGAGTTTGCTTGCCCTAAGGAACTTATTCGCTGACATGAGTGCATGATCCAGAAGAAGCAGGAAACCATTGACCATCTGCTCACCACTCTCAACCAACTTTCCATCTTGATACAGCAAACCCAGGCCACTCAACCTCCTCCCTTGGAGTCTTGGATTCCAGTGCTTGAGCACTTCAATGGATGCCCATCCCAGTACCCAGCTGGTGCAGGATTCTCCTTTGTCAAAAAGAAAAATGGGGAACTTCGTACCTGCATTGACTACCATGGACTCAAACCTAAGAATGGCTACCCTCTCCCCTTGATGGATAGCACATTCAAAGCATTTTGCAGGGCCCAGATCTTCACCAGACTGGACCCATGAAGCACATGTAGCCAGATCTGCATCCAGCAGGAAGATGAACCCAATCAATTTCCCTCTAACAGTTACAGCACTTCTTGGACTTCTCCAACTTCTACAGCCATTTCATTTGAAATTACAGCCAAACTGATGTACCTCTCGCATCCCTCACCCAGTCACCTACCTGCAGATAATCTGGTTTTCAGCTGCAGACCACACTTTCAAGGAGCTCAAGAGAGGCTTCACTACCACCATCCTAATGCCTCCAGGCCTTTTGTGGTAGAGGTAGACGCATCAGATGTAGGAGACTGGACGATCCTCTCCCAGCACCTTCTTCTTGCAAGTTCAACTCTACATAGCATTGAATTGGAGTAGGAGACCGGTAACTACCCAACATCAAGTTGGCCTTGGAAGAATAGAGACAATCGCTGATGGGAAGCGTTGAGTCCTTCCTGATCTGAACTGAACACTATAAACTCATATCTATACAATAGACCACCAACTCAACCGATGTCAGGATTGTTGGGCCCTCCTCTTAGAGCAATTGAACTTGATCATCTGTTACCAACCTGACTCCAAGAACACTAAGACAGATGCTGTCATGACAGTTTGACCCAGCTGAAATGGACAAATTCCACACCCCTCTCAGGTCATCCAGTTGCATAACTTTCATCTGGGTTTTCTGAGATCACAGATGTATGCCACTTCATCGCTGCCCGGTTCCTATGCACCCAGTCAATATCTTCCAACCAGTTTGGGCTTCTATGGCTCCCATGGCCTCTGGACGCCCGTGGTCCCGCATCACAATGGATTTCATAATAGGTTTGCCACTTTCCTATGGGGCCATGGTGACCATGATGGTGGTGGGCCATTTCTCCAAAGCAGTCCACTTCATTGCCCTCCCCAAGCCTCTGTCAGCCACTGCAATGGCAAAAATTGTTCTCCAACATGTGGTTTACCTCCATGACTTCCCTCAGGCCATTACGTCAGATTCATCTCCCGCTTCTGGTTCCCTCCTCTACACCCCATGAGTTTGTCCTCTGGCTATCATCTGCAGACCAATGGTTAGTCAGAAAGTGTCAATCAGCAAGAAGAGATGGTTCTGCAATGCCTTGCCACCTCTAACCTTTCTGCATGGAAGAATTACCTGTTCTAGGTCAAGTTGCTCCAAAATTTATGCTCTGCCTCTGCCATGGGTATGTCACCCTCTGACATAGCTACCAACCCCTCTTGTTCCCCGTAGAAGAGCCAGTGATGGAGATCCCATTCTCTGGGGCACTGATTCACTGTAACCAGAATGCTTAGAAGAGAGCACACAGTTCAAAGACGTAATGGTTAGCAGGTTAATTCATCATTGTAAAATGGTTTTTGATTAGGCTAGTATTAAATAGATGGGATGCTAGATGGTGCAACTCATTGGGCTGGAAGGGCTTGTTCTACCTCTAAATAAATTAAGTAATTCATAAATTAGATATGGATATATCCCTGTAAATTTTCTCTGTACTCTGTCAATCTTATTGATATCCTTCCTATAGGCAGATGACCAGAATTCCACAAAATACTCCATATTTGCCCTGACCAATGTCTTATACAACTTCATTATAATACCCCAAGTCCTGTACCCTGGACTCTGATTCATGAGGGACAAAAGCTCTCTTTACAACCCTATCTACCTGTGATGCTACCTTCATGGAATTATGGGTCTGTACTCCCAGATCATTTTGTTCTACCAGGTGAGGCAACACTTCACCTACAAGTCGTCAGCTCCAGTGCTGCCAAATGCTCCCCCCACTTCCCTCATTGGTGCAATCCAATGTAGTTTTACAGACCGCTTTGTCGAGCACCTCCTCTCAATGGGCAAAATTCAGGATTGCCAGTTAGCTAACCATTTTAATTCCAATCCTCGTTCCTATTCTAGCATGTCAGTCCATGGATTCCTCTATTGTCGGAATGAGGCCATTTTCAGGTTGGAAGAGCATCTGAGTAGCCTCCAAACTAATGGCATCAGCATCAAATTCTCTAAATTCCAATAATTTCCCCCCTTTCCCTTCCCAATTCTTCAATTCCCCAATTTGGGTTCCCTCTTACCTCTTTTCTTCTCCTCACCTGCCTATCACCTCCCCCCTCCGATGCCCCTTCACCTTGTTTTTCTCCCATGGTCCACTCCCATTTTCTATGAAATTCCTTAATTACCAGCCCTTTACATTCCCTACCTATGACCTCCCAGCTTTTTACTTCATTCCACCTCCCACCCTCCTGGCTTCACCTATCACTTTCTAGCTTCTACTTCTCCAATCCCAACCTCCTTATTCTGGCTTCATCCCACTTCCTTTCCAGTCCTGATGAAAGGTCTCAGCTTGAAATGTCAACTGGTTATTCATTTCCATAGCTGAGTTTCTCCAGCCATGAACCATGTCAAAAAGTGAAGAGATCTCTTCAAATATTGAGGGAAAAATGTTTTTAAGAAAACTAACCAGCATCTATGGAAATTAATATAGCTAATAATGAGTTTTGATAAAGAGTCTAGCTTTGAAGTATTCCACAGAGGTACTACAGGTCTACATAGTCAACAAGTTGCTTGCAGACTAATTGTGTGGAGCCAAAATATATTATTAATCACCCATTGACACTGAACTCTCTCAGACATTCTGTCTGAAGAAGCACAGCAAGGGGGCTAGCTCTCCCAATTAGTAATGAGGCTCAAGAGGCAATATTGGACTCTACCCAGCATTCTGCACCCATCAGTTAAGGGCACTTCCTCCAGTCTGATGTATGTTTTATACCCGAATGACAAAGAAATGGCACTCATTGCTCTTTCCACAATGAACTGGCAATTTAGAATAACTTACCTGAGTAGGTTGAATATCTTATGTCGAATTCTTTAACAAATGTTTCAGCTCTTTTTCTTGTATTTCTTCATGACTGAGTTAAAATAATGGAGAGAGAATTTCCAATGAGCATCTTGAGTTCTGTAAAATAATATGTTGGTTTATTTCAAGCTCTTCAATGTCTTTTCCAAAGTTCACAGTGCAGGTTTGAATAAAATCTGGGATGTGATGAATGATCAGATGTAATTGAATCATTCATTCTATGACTAGTTTCAAGGGGGAACAAAATGCAGAAGAAACTCATAACAGGAGGTTTTCTCTTCTTTACCCTTCAATGTTACTGGGTTGCTATCTTTGGAGTGGTGGCATATCTCACAAGTTCGATTATATACAGTTGACCATCCTTACACGCAGATTCCACACACGCAGATTCAACAAACCGCGAATCAGGAAAACCTAGAAGTTCTCTCCTCAGCGTGTATTGTTTGAGCATGTACAGACTATTTTTTTCTTTTCATTATTCCTTAAACAATACAGTATAACAACTATTTACATAGCATTTACATTGTATTAGGTATTATAAGTAATCTAGAAATGACTTAAAAGTACAGGCAGTCCCTGGGTTATGAATGAGTTCCATTCCTGAGTCCATCTTTACGTCGAATTTGAAGTCAGAACAGGTACATCCGGTATTATTTAGCGTCAATTAGTCAAATATTTTTCTTAGTATATAGTACATATTTTACCTTTCTGTGTATATAAAACACTTAAGAAACTTACATATTTCAATAATTAAACCACTGCGTTGCTCAGTAATAATTGTAGCTTTCATCGGAGCAAGGCCTTTCACATGCTCCATTAAAATTGTTCCGATCGTTGACTGACTGTAGCCTAACACTTTTCCAGTGACCAATGGCGTTTCTCCTCTTTTTGATCACTTTATTATTACCACCTTATTTTCAGTCGTGATCATGATTATTTTTGTGAATAGAAACACCGTGGATTCAGAGCTTCACCGCTGGGTCCTAATGTCCACCACACTGAGACATGTTAAATAAAGTCCGGGGTTCCACTGAGTCCTAAAGACCACCGCACTGAGACAGGTTAAATAAGGGACTTGAGCATCCACATTTTTTGGTATCCGTAGGAGGTCCCAGAACCAATCCCCCCGCGGATAAGGAGGGCCGACTGTATTATAGAATGAAGGAAAATTAGGTATTTTTGGAGCTGAGTCCTTGGCCTCTTCCGGCAAGATTGTGGCGTAACTGTTCGCAGTGGCTTCTATGGGGTCAACAAAGGGTGCTACAGTTCTACTTCAACAAATGATCGCAAGATTCTGGTCTATATTAAGTACTTAATGTACTGCAGGTCTACATCATCAGCGAGTTGCTTGCTGGCAGAGATAATGAAGGAGCTGCGAATGTGCAGCTGCCTGAGTCAATGGAGGCTTACAGTCAAAGAGTGAGTGGCTATCATGATGACTGTTCTTGTGATCGCAAGACCCCTTTGGACATTGTTAATCTCGTATGTCGCAAGTTCAATTCACTGATTCATTGGACGACAGCAGGGGCAGATAAAGGCTGCCTACCCCTTAGTCGTGATTGTAAACACGTGGGTGCTTACTGTGTGTGACTTGGTAATATGTCTTTGTGCCTTGACCCTGTAGGAATGCTGTCTCACTTGGCTGTATTCATGAGTATTCATATATGGTTAAATGACAATTAAACTTAAATTGTCAAAGTAATGGCAGAAAATACATTACTGCATGTGTATGAACTTGACCTAAACAAACATTGAATGTGGCTGTATATGTAATATAAACAAGCAAAGTTTCTGCTGCATTTAATTTGCCATTACGTAAAATATCCATATTCTTAAAATTATATATTTCATTTGAATTTCTATCTTCTCATATTAACTGAATTAGCTACTACCACATGAGTTTGTTCTCCACAAACACTAACTTGTATGACATGCTTGACTTTAGGACTGCGAGCACACTAAGTACATTTAGTTTTCATCAATCATTTTAAGGTACATGAATAATGTCTGTAATAATTAATAATAGGTACCCTTCCAGCTTTCAAAAGTAAGACCAGAAGATACAGAAGCAGAATTAGAGAATTTAGCCTATCAAGTCTGCTCTGCCATTTCATCACGGCAGATCCATTGCCCACTCAGCCCCAATCTCCTGCCTTCTCCCATAACCCTTCTTGCCATTCAAAAAGGGTCTGTGTTGCAGCTGCTTTTCTTACGTTTTATGTCATTTCAAGAGGACTGGAATACAAAAGCAAGAATGTAATGTTGAGGCCTCACTTGGAGTACTGTGAGCAGTTTTAAGCTCCTTATCTAAGGAAGGTTGAACGTTCAAAAGAGGTTCACAGAAAGTATTCTGGGAAAGAAAGGGTTATCATATGAGGAGTGTTTGAAGGCTCTGGGCCTGCACTCACAGGAATTTAGAAGAATGAGGGAGTATCTCATTGAAAGCTATCGAATATTGAAAGCCATAGATAGAATGGATATGGAGAGGATATTTTCTATAGTGCGGAGTCCAGGACCAGAGGGTGCAACCTCAGAATAGAGTGACATCCATTTAGAATGGAGATAAGGAGGAATTTCTTTATCAAGAGGGTGATGAAACTGTGGAGTTCTTTGCCTTGATGGCTGTGGAGGCCAAGTCATTGAGTATATTTAAAGTGAAGGTTGATTTGTCAGTTAGCTATGATGGAATGACAGAACAGATTTGATGAGCCTTCTGGTCTGATAGTAAACACTGCAGACCACCACTGGAATGTAGCACAACTTTTGCAATAGCCTGAATGCTTGAGCAGGAAGTTGAGCAATGCTTGGGAAACTCAAACCATTTGTCTTTTATGTCTAGACTGCTCCTAGGATAAGTTAGAGTGAGAAGTAAATAAAAATGCACATTCTAGAAATCCAACTTTTGAAGAAAGAAAATCATGGAAGGACTCAAAAAGTCAGTTTGCATCTGGGTACAGAGAACCCATCGATGTTTCACATCCAAGACACTCATTTGGATTTTGCTAGCAACTGATAGAGAAACATGGCCAGACAAATACAACCCACCTTTGATGACTTTTGTCACTCAGGAGGGGGACAGACCTTTTCATCCTTGAAATATCATAGCTTATCAGCAAACTGAGTAAGACATATGTTCTGAGTACTCAGCAACAAATGCTCATCTTGGACTTTACCAAGATAATACAGTAGATTTCCATACTGGATAGATTGAGCTCTGGGCATTTGTCCAAAAATTATGGATAATTGCAAGATGCTGAATCACAAGACAACATATGAGTGAATGTTGAAACAAGAATCAAAGCATATTTTGCTGAAATTGTAGTTTCTAGTTTATTATGATTCAGTGAAGAAGAGGTTGCTATCCTGTGATATAACATAATACAGCAACAACATACTTACATCACAGGTTACGGAGAATGGTGCTTTCATCAAGGTCATTTCCTGAAGCAGAATAAAGTACTCATAACTGGACAGGAAAGGTTTAGTTATCATTTCAAGAGTGATAAGAACTTCACATAACCAGAACTTTATGATTTTTATGAACTCTATGCCCATGTAAGGTATCAGCTAAGCTACAGAATTAATACTTACATTTTATGATTATAATTACATTCCAAAGCACAGTGTGGACAGTACTATTATGATGTGGATGTGATAGTCAACTGCCTGTATGTGTAACACTATGTCAAAAGTTTGTCACTACTAGAATAAGTAGTATTCCAGTTGCAAACCAAAACTTTGCTAACATTATAGGATGTGATCCTACCCTTTCCTCGGTGCACAAATACAGTCAGTGACTACTCTGTTAGGTATAACTGTATACCTACCCATGAATGCAAATATCTAATTGGCTAATCATGTGCAGCAACTCAATGCATTTAAACATGTAGAGGTGGCCAAGAGGTTCAGTTGATACTCAGACCAACCATCAAAATGAGAAAGAAATGCGATCTAAGTGTTTTTGACCATAAAAAGGCTGTTGGTGCCAGATGGGGTGGTTTGAGTACCTCATAAGCTGCTGACTCCCTAGGATTTTCATGCCCAACAGTCTCTTGAATTTACAGGAAATGGTGTGAAAACAAAGATAAAATCCAGTGAGCGGCAGTACTGTAGGTGAAAATGCCTTGTTAATGAGAGAGGTCAGAGGAGACGGGTTCAAGCTGACTGGAAGTCAACAGTAACTCAAGTAACTATTCATTACAACAGTGGTCTGCAGAAGAGCATCTCTGAATGTGTAATGTGTTGAACCTTGTATTGGATGAGCTATAGCAGTGGAAGACCGTGCCAGGTTCTGCTCCTGAGGCCACCTTATTGGATACAATCCTGTATCTAATAAAGTGGCGACTGAGTTATATCCGGAAAAGATGAGGAGAAATATATGAAAGGATGTGTTATTATTACACTACAGAAAGAAGATATGAGCTCGCTATCCAGGAAAGGTGTGGTTCTTTGGAAATGCAGCGATGTTGTTCCATCACTGGAAATAACAACATGAACAAACCATGCCTGACGATACTGGTGGATTTCTCACGTCCATTTATGGGGGAAATAGCCATGCTCAAGGTAGATGCACATTCAAAGTAGATATGAACACTTCTTAGAGATGCTTCTACATCTCAAACACCAATCCTGAATTCAAGAATGAGGTTGGCTGCACATACTGTAGACCTCCAGAATTACTTGTGATGCACTAAGGAAACAACTTCACCTTGCATGATTTGTCGCAATATTAGGTATCTGGTTTAAAGAAGATTTATTGAATTAGACCAGTTTCATTTGTGGTCTGGCTGAGTTATAATCTCATGAATAAGTGTCATCAGGAGCACTTAAGATATCATTCACTGTGGCTATCTGTTGAACTTGAAGGGGCAATACCTTATATTGAAATAGTGTTGTCCCATTATATTGAAAGTTCGAAGTAGATTTATTATAAAATTACATAAATGTCACCATACACTACGCTGAGATCAATTTCTTGCTGGCATTCACAGTAAATACAAATAAACACAATAGAATCAATGAAAATCTACACACAAACAAAGAAGGGCAAACAGCCAGTGTTGGCGTGTGGCCAAGTGGTTTAGGCTTTGGGCTAGCGATCTGAAGGTCGTTAGTTCAAGCCTCGGATGAGGCTGCGTGTGTGTCCTTGAGTGGCAGTATGGACAAGACAAAAGGGTTTGTGTTGTAGAGTCCCTGAAAGTAAGTCCATAGGCTGTGGAATCAGTTTAGTGCTGGGGTGAGTGAAGTTATCCACTCTGGCTCAGTAACCTAATGGCTGAGGGATAATAACCGTTCCTGAACCTGGTAGAGTGGGACCTAAGACGTCTGTACCTACTTCTGTACCTCCTTCCTGATGGCATGTGCTGAATTGTAGGGATCTTTACTGATGAATGCTGCTTTCCTGTGACAGCGCTCCTTGTTGGTGTGCTCAATGTTGGAGAGGGTTTTACCCGAGATGGACTGGGCTGCATCCACTTCTTTTTGTAGGCTTTTCTGTTGGTGTTTCCATATCAGGTCATGATTCAACCAGTCAGTATACTCTCCACCGTGCACCTAGAAGTTTATCAAAGTTTTAGCTGACACTCCAAATCTTCACAAACTTCTAAGAAAGTAGACACATTACCGTGCCTTCTTTATAATGACACTTATGTGCGGGACCCAGGAAAGATTCTTTGAAATGGCAACACTGAGCAATTTAAAGTTTTGACCCTCACCACTTCTGGTCTCCTGATGCAGATTGGCTCATGGACCTCTGGTTTCCTACTCCTGTAGACAGTAGTTTGGTTTTGCTGACCAAAAGCAAGGGGTTGTTGTTGTGGCACCATTGGCCAAATTCTCAATCTCCCTCCTACAGTAAATGCTAATTCATCACCACCTTTGACTCAGCTAACAATGGTGGTGGCATCAGCAAACTTAAATATGGCTTTGGTCCTGTGCTTAGCCTCACAGTTATGTATAAACTGAGTAGGGCAGAGGGCTAAACTGATAGCCCTGTGGTGCACCAGTGATTGAAATGGGAAAACGGAGGGAAGACACACTTTGAAATGACATGCAACCATCTCTTGCACCTCACTGAGCACTGGAGGATCTTACTGGTTCATGCAGTATCTGTAGAGGGAAATGGACAATCAACGTTGTGTGTGGAACCCCTTCATCTGGACTGAAAGTGTAAATTGAGAAGTTGTTCATAATGTGGAAGTAAACTACCAGATGGAATGAGTTGGTAAGTTTTGGCAGTTTTGGGGATTCAGGCGTGAACGTGGAAGAATGATCCATTTGTTGTTGCTCTTTAGTGGAGCAGAGCTTCTCTTAAACTATTGACCAGTGAATGCATTTTACTTGATTTTTGAATGGTGTCTTTAGGACACCAGTATCAAAGTGAAGCTGACAGACTGTACGTGGTAATGGCAGTGTGAAGTTTCAAGTCAATTTCTAGCTTCCAGCTTGATGAAATCACATTGATGAGATCTCAGACAAAGGTTAAGCTGAAGATCCTGTCTCAAATGAAAACATTAGAAGAACAGCTATATATATTGAAAAACTTTGAATCATAAAATAATTAGTATATTGTCCTGTTACTATTCCATGCCCCAGAGTTGCATATGCTCTAGACTTCAAGGAAGTTTCAATTGCTTTGTTAGAGAATGCTGATTATTAACAAAAAAAAAGTTGCATGCTGTTAAGGATGGGATGGCAGTTGGATCATCTGGGTCATTTCACTAGGCATGGTCCACATATCTGAAGTGATTGCAGGAAATCTGGACAATACCAAGACTGCCTGTGACATATCAAGGACTACATTGGAGAATAATTAAGAGTCAACACTAATTTTGTGCAATTTTCTCTGCAGAATATTGAAGCTCATTTGGTACAAGTTCACAGCAAACACTGCTGTTAAAATTATCTTGAACTTTATAAGTGATCTTAACCATAAGTAAACAAAGCAACTTTGGTAGAATCAATTTAATCTAGTCTCAGTTGGATAATATTTTTCACACAACTGTTTCTGTCACATTATTAACCTTCTGTTAGCTGGCAGATAACAGATTAAGCAGACATTTTAAAGCTCATGATTTCCAGATGCCAGAAGAAATTTATGACAAGAGTTAAATAATTTTGTTAAATTTGAATTTTGTGTGTAAATTACAATACATTTTGCAGAGATTTAAAAGTAAAAGAATAAATTCAATCTGAAAGACACAGGACTATTCCAGGCAAATAATCATTCTTTATTTGATTATGTGACATAATCATGAAATATGTGGATGAATTTTTGATCTGCAGTATAATTTCCAGTCTTCCCTGAGACGTGAATTAATTTCTCCCACTGAAACCTGAGCACTGAAATCAGGGCAGTGCAGTGCTCTCCTTTAGAAAATAGTTATTAACCATTATGGCTGGTGGTAATAATGATCTTGACTGAGGCTTATACCATTTTAATCAACGGCATTCTTTTTGGTGGCATTGGCTTGGCCTGATAAATTTGCAAACATGAGGAAATCTGCAGATCCTGGAAATTCAGGCAACACACACAGAATGCTGGTGGAACGCAGTGGGCCAGACAGCATCTATAGGAAGAAGGGTCTCGGCCCGAAACGTCGACTGTACTTCTTCCTGATAAATTTGATTGGCTCTGCTTTATCATGCCGCTTCTCATGATGTAAACTAGCTGAAAACTTAGAATCTTAGAGCTATGATTTTCATGTATATTTTCTGGTGTAGTCTGTTTTGTTGTGTGCCTTTGTGATATCATTCTGGAGAACGTTGTCTCATTTTTTAACTGCATTGCATTTATGGTTTCTAAATGAAAATAAACTGAAATTGAACTGAACTAAGTTTAATGGATGATGTCAGACTGGCTATGTATTGTACACTGGAGGGCATACATTGAAAGTAAGAGATGGTAGGTTCAAAGAGGATGCGATGGGTGTTTTTTACTCAGGGAGACACGAATGCCTGATATGGTGGTAGAGGCAAATAGATCGGAGGCTTTTAAAAGACGTTTGCCTTGGCACATGGATATAAGGAAGTTGGAGAGATATGGTCATGGTGTGGTTAGGAAGGATTAGTGTTTGGGTGTTTTGATTTGCTTTTTAGCTGGTTCAGCATGACATTGTGGGCTGAATGGCCTGTTCCTGTGCTGTACTGCTCTATTATTTGTCCCTTTCTTTGGAATCAAAAATTAAAATTTGGCCATTTATTTACAATGCAGATAGTTACAATTCAAATTGATGAATATGCTAACATTAGAGTTTGTTCATATATTTTCAGTCATTTTATTATAGATGTAATATTCTAGACCTAAGTATTGGGTTTGTTAAATATTTAAGGCTTAGATTATGATCGCTGGTTGATCTTTGATCAGCTGCATCCTGTCCCCACAATGTATATTTTCCAGTAATAAGCATCCTTTCTTATTTTTGAAAAGTTCTAAAACATTTTAATTATTATTGAGTCTAGGAATGTCCTTTGATGATAAGCAGGCATGTGTTCTGAAAGTAGGAACCCTGACTGATTTCTCCTATCATTAATCCAAAGGTGCTGAGTTTAGTTGTTGTGGTCTAGCTGAGCTCAGTTACCCCAGCAATGACCAACACAGAAGCCCAGGTTATCCTGGTGTGGGAATGGCACAGTACCAGCTAGTATCAGACACGATGGGACATCTGTGCACTCAGCCACAAGGACAGCAACCTGTCTTTTAAATATTTTGAATTCTGACTTGGCCACTGCTCTAATAATTATTTACACCATAGACCTGCTTTGAGTTATTATGTGTATTATGTGATATGGAAGAATGAGTCACTCTTTTAATTAAATTCATTCATGATATATGAAATTCACTTGTTTCAGTACAGCATAAATTGTGCATGATTCTGAAGAATGTAATACAACAGCAGGAATGAAAGCAATATTTTCACAACCTAGCTGAGAGCTCATTTAGCAAACTGTGGTGCTATTAAAGGGAAAAAATGAACATCATTTTGCGTACAAGCTCTTTCCCTTATTTCTTTTTTCCCTCACACTCCAGGTAGAGAAATGAAATCAACTGCTGATTAAAATGCTGAAGAATTATTGGATTTCTGCAGTAACCAGCTGGTGCAATGTGCTTAGTGTATTATTATTATAGCAATTTGCAAGCAATTTAATCACCTTCAAAAGCTGTTATTGAATACCTGAACAAATGCTCTGTTGATTTGATTCATGAAACTCGAAAACAAGGATTGCATTGCAGGCATTTTGGAATAAATTATGCAGGCTAGATTGCTGTTGGACTTAACCAGCAAATTTCATTTCCCTACTCCACATTGCACTGAATGTTTGCAACTGTGTGGTTCCTAATATCCTCTTCACAAAGAAGAGCAGTCTGCACCCAACGAAAACCAAAGTTGCCCATGGCCCATCCTGATGCGCCCCTGCTTTTCCACAGTTTCCAGAAATGTTGCCAACAATCTGAGAAATTATCAAAAGTTTAAAAGACAATTTCAGAACTCTCTTGAAGATACTTGCAGCTCAGCAGATACAACTCTGTTGGGTAGAGAATTCCAAAGATTTATTACTCTCTGGATGAAATTTCTTCTCACCTCAGTCATGAATGTTTGTTCCTCCTTATTCTCTCTATTTCAACTATATCCTTCCTTCATTAGAAAGACAAAATCAGGAAGACAAGACCTGCAGACAATATTCCCAGTGTTGATCTTATTGAATGGTGGAGTAGGCAAAAAGATCGAATGGCCTGCTTCTATTTCTTATCCCTAACAATCATAAAATATTGAGAATTATGTTGAATATTCAAAGGGGAAGAAAGTAAATTAGAGAAGGGCTAATTTCAATTAGTTGGAAACAGATTGAGTTTTGCTATTTAAACACTAATTGAACTAGAGGCCTTAAAAATAAAGATGATTCAACTCCTGTTTAGATACAGTCCCATGAGGGAGATGGGTAGAAAAGTTAAAACAAGAGCTCCATGAACAAAAATATAGATAGTAAAACTGAGGGGGGGAACAAGGATAAAAAACATGTGACAATTGCCATTTCACCCAAATAGGAACCAGTCTGAATAAAGGATGTTCAAAGGGTAAATAAAACAGGAATAAGAGAGAGCATGGGTGGAAAAAGGAACTGGTAGAAAACATAAAAGGGAGCCAAAAGATATTTTAAGGAACTTAAAATTATTTTATTAGCATGCAAACAAGAAATAGATTGTAAGAGGAAAGACAGAGCCAATCAAAGACAAGAAAGGAAATGTACTCATAGAGGAAAAATGTATAGCTGAGGTATTAAGTGAGTATTTTGCATCCTACTGATGTCACAGCAAAGGAAGATGTAATTGAGAGTCCGGATGAAGTAGAAACGGTTAAAGAGGAGACACTAGAAAGATAGGTTCCGCTTACCATGGACAAATCAGTTACTCCAAAAGCAATGTGTCTTATTGAGGAAAGAAAGGGAGGGAACTGCAGAGGTCCTGGCTGTAATCATTTAAACATCAGCAGATACAGGGTATAAAAATGGGAATAAAAATGGGAAAAACCTTTTTCAAAAGAGGGTGTATGTTGCGATAGACTCAGTAAGTATAGATAGATTAATTTAACCTTAACATGTGAGAATGCAAAAAACTAATAATTATGGACAAATTAATAATCAGATGTAAATTGATTAGAGAAAATCAACATTGATTTATTAAAGACAAAATTTGTCCCAGTAAGAGCAGTTGAGAATTTTTTTTTTGGAAGTATACAGAAATATACTGTAGATATATTCAGAGAAGGCTGGGAATTCAGACTGTTACATTTTCCAATATGTATTGTTGGAACTGATCTGTATTTGGTGAAGTGCGCGCAACCTCCAAATGTGCAAGTGAACTCAGAACAGGTTAGTATATTTAAATGGGACATAAAACAGACTAGTGAGATAAACAATTTGTTGGCAAATGAAGCTTCCTGTTGAGAAATGTAAAGTAGTATACCATTATAA
The DNA here is from genome assembly GCF_030144855.1 of Hypanus sabinus. Classification (NCBI taxonomy): domain Eukaryota; kingdom Metazoa; phylum Chordata; class Chondrichthyes; order Myliobatiformes; family Dasyatidae; genus Hypanus; species Hypanus sabinus. The sequence goes on from NC_082711.1 coordinate 99,831,160, forward strand.
GAAAATCAAGGGAATGCAATATATTAAAGTGTACAATTCTAAAAGTAGGGCAAACTGTGAAGCTATAAATACATGGTTTAAAGAAAATGGAAGAACAGGTTGAGAAACAATGAATATGGGTTTTATAAAGAGAGGCTGAATACACGGACAAGAAAGTCATGATCATCCTTTATAACATATTGGTTATATTTAACCAATATTTAAAATATCGTGCCCCATTCTCAGCATCAATCTTTAGGGAAGATGTGAGGACCTCATGAAAAAGCTAAGGGATGTAATGGAGGTATTCAAACACAAAATGTACAGACAGATTAAACAAAAAGTGCTGCTGTGATCTCAATGACAAACCTAACGAACAAAGGCAAACAAAGTTGATTCACAAAAGTAGCAGAAGTGCCAGAAAGCAAAGCATTTCTACTCAGCAGGTAGTTGGAGACTTCTTTGCTCCATCAAAGATAGCGGGGAAGCAAATTCAAAGTAGTATTCAAAAGAGAACTGGATAAGATCTGAACATAGTTCTATAAACATTTCCATCTCTTCCTCCTTTGTTAGCTGCTCCCTAAAATTTACATCTTTGATCAGTTGCCCTACTATGTCAGCCATTTTATTTTTATTTACTGCTGTATTATTGATGCTATATGAGCATTGGCTACTGTTTCTGTCTAATACATTTTATTTGCAAATTTACTCTTCTATGACATTCCTAGCACTTTAACTGCTTGCTATGTAAGCTAAAAGACTATGCAAAAGTCATTACTGTTTGCTTTGCTTTAAGGACTGTAGGTGTTGTTATAAATTATAAACTTCAGACACTTCCATATAATGAGAACATTGATAAATTAATTGCAGTACAAAAGAAACAATACATTAATATTAAGTATGTCCAAAAGGTTTTGCTGTGGCAAAGTAGTTTAATAATGCAATAAATTTCAAGTCTGCATCATTATTGATTTCTTCTTTTTTCATCAATACAGTCATTTTTAAATTCCCTCATATTATGCATTAACTAATGCATTAACTTGGTGAACTTCTTTCCAAAGCCCCAAAAATGAAATTCAAATCATAGTCATCCATGCATGTGTCCTGACATAATGTGGTGGCCAATGCATAATTGCTGTCCTCCTTTGCTCTGTTGGCAATGGCCACTTTCCCCGTGGTGAGAGATTGCAGAGAAAAGGTCTTTGCCCTTGATCACACTTTCAAAGATACGCATGTTTCAACATCTAATTCCCATGCCTTTGCCCTTAACTGGCATGGTCCCCTGCATTGCACCTCTCAAAATATGGAGACATACAGTAAGCTGATGAACATCTAGCTCAGTACCTTTCTTATAAAGATCTACTTTCATTTTCAGCTTATATTTTTCTTAACTGCTTTCAGCTGTGTAGCTGAGTGCACAAGGCTTTTCAGAGATAGAAGGGAAAAATCATACTTCAAAGTTAGAAAGCTACACATAAATGCCATGCAAGATTAAATATATTCGCAATGATAAAGTTTTATCATGCCCATAACTTAACATTCCCATTGCCATATCAGTACAGTATATTTTCATTTTGATATATTAGTAAAATGCACATACTTTCTTCTTTATATTGCTTTAGAATTAATATTTTGATGTTAGTCAGATGTTTCAGGAAAGAAAGCAGTCTAAGAAAATGCAAAATAAGGGTTCAAGAAACTTCTTTTGCTAAATGGTGGTAGTGACTGACAGGGTGAGAACATCTGCTGAAGGGATTTATTGACTAGGCTTCAGGTCTTCACAGTGTTTATTATGGCTCTGACCTAATGAACTTCATTTGTTGACATGTTTCTCCAAGTGCCTTATTTGATCCCTCTCACATTTCTTCCTACTGTGTTGTTTCTATGGTAATATCAGCTCCTGGATCATCAGCGTGCCCACCAGCTTGGAGCATACCAAACTGAGATGGCTATGGTTGGCATGACAGGATCAGAGAAGCACAGGCCTGTTTCCAGAACACAGTCTTCACCATCTTCTTCTACATTACCACATCCCTCCATGGACCATCCTATAAGACGTGTCCATTCCACTGGTAGGAGTTCCAAAGGAAATCTTTAATATGCACTATTACTTATGTATTTTTAGGAGCTCAACTGATTCCAATGCTGTAAATAACACAATTTGCACTTTTGATACACTTTGATTACTATTTGTTTTTTTTTATATAATTGTTCAATGTTATGTAATTCCTTAGTTACTCAAAATTAGAGATCAGTTGATGACTCAGAACTAATCTGGTTTTAATCTGCGATATTACAACCAATGTTAGTTTAAAAGCAGTCTGGAATACATGGTGACAAACTACCACTGGTACTAGATGTTGAGTTTGAATGGACAAGTTCTGTTTTAATCCAGAGAACTATAGCTCAACAAAATGCATAGCAATTGTCTTATATTTGTAAACATTTGCTAAATGCAGCATGCCATATGGATATGATATCTATGTCACTGATATATTTTCTAATGAAATTGCTTTTCTTCTTTTTCTCTCCCATCATGTTTAGCCAACAGGCGGTCTTAGAACAAGGAGGATAAAAAGCAAGTTTTAAGCTCAGGCCAAAAAAAAGTTCTCCTTCTTTCGAAAAACAGATAGAGTGTAAACTGACTATTTGTAAAGTTTAGTTGATGTTGTATTGGGAAAATTATAGGAACAAATTCTCTGGCCCAATGAAGCTGCAAGCATTTAATTCTGGAAAAAAAAACATAAACTGAACTAAAATGACATCGTTTAGCAAAAATGGGGAGAGAAAAAGAAACTATTTTATGTTGCTTTGGAAGATAAAAAAAAGAGATGGTCACTTACATAAAACATGTATAATGTAACAGATTATTGTAAAGCTGTTCAAAAATGACAACAATTGCCTTTTGATTTAATGAGAAGATTCTTCAGTCTGCAACGACGTGAATTCAGAAAATATTCTGAGTTTTATAAAGGATGTACTTGTACCCTTCATATCTTCAGGTTTCCTTCCCCAGGGAATTGCCTCCAAAATATAGTCCCTGTTGTAATATAGGAAAAAATGTTACGTTTGGGAGCCAGCCTTTTCATTCTTGTAGATCCATGTCTGGTATATTTATTATTGCAAATATTCGTTGGAAGCTTCAACAGCTAACATACAACTAGGGAAATCTCCAGCAGTTTAACATGCTTATTGTTTACATGTCTTTTCTTTTCCTTTCCAAGGTATATTTAAATACCAGCATTCATACACCAATGCTGCCTTTCCAATTGGAAATCATAGTATGAATTTGGGATTTGGGTTGGGGTGAAGAGGAAGGAAGACAAACCACAAACGTACCCACAGAATTTGATGCATTTTATTAATCAAGGCAATGATTAAGTAAAATCTTTAATTGCATATATTCACAGCCATTTTAAGTCTATGTTAAATGTTAAAACAGAAAGGTTGTATTATTTTAAGATGTATTTTTTCTTAATGTTGCTTCTAAAACAGTTATTGGACATCAGCTTCAAAGTTCTAATTACAAGTGAAGTATGTTTTAGCAATATTGTTGCAGAAGTCGGAAGGCCATTAAAATGTATTGATGTGTTGAATAATAAAAAAAAATAAAACATACACTTTCTTTCTTTCTGTGTTATGTCCAGAATGTTTAAACTGGCATTCAAGATGCACTTTAATGATCTTCAAGTGAACTTGATTGTTGAAAAATTCAAAAAATAAAATACTGCTTGTGTGTCCATATAAATAAAGTGCTATTTTATTTTTTCTGAAAAATATGCAGTAGGTCTCAAGTTTAAGTAAAAATCATGTCCTATAATATCAAATGCTTTTACTTTACATGGTCCATCATGTCACTGCTTTTAGTCTCCTTTTGACTGTGCAAGAAATATGTCCTAAAATGCTTTCAGCTTCCAAATGATGAAAATTAAATGTGCATTACTTCACATTTTCAGGGACACAACATTCCTTTTAAGAAACTGGTTCACTTTACAACAAAAGTAAATCCTAATATATATAACAGATTGTAGAACATAGAATAGTTCAGCTCAGGAACAGGCCTTGTTGTGCCAAACCAATTAAATTAGTAATCAAATTGCCAACTAAACTAATCTCTTCTGCCTACACAATGTCTATATCCTTCCATTTTCCTCACATCTATGTGCCTATCTAAGCAGTTCTTAAAAGTCTCGAATGTTTCTGCCTCTATCACCACAGTAGGCAACATATTCTAGACACCCACCACTTTCTGTGTAAAAAAACTCGCCCCTCACATCTCCTTTGAATTTATCCCCTCTTACCTTAAGTGCATGCCCTTTGGTATTAAACATTTCTACCCTGGAAAAAGATATTGTCTGTCCACACTATCTATACCTCTTATAATCTTATAAACCTCTATCAGTTCTCCCCTCAGCCTCTGCCGCTCCAGAAAAAAAACCAAGTTTGTCCAAGCTCTCATTATTTCACTTGTCCTGTCACCCAGGCAACACTCTGGTGTACCTTTTCTGCACCCTCTCCAAGGCCTTAACATCCTTCCAATAATGGGGCAACCAGAACTGTATGCAATTCTTCAAATGCCACCCTACTAGAGTTTTATAAAGCGGCATCTCCTGAATACTGAACTCAAAGCCTCGACTTACAAAGGCAAGCATGTCATATGGCTTTTTAGCCATCTTATCAACCTATGGAGCTACTTTTACAGAGCCATGTACTTGCTCCCCAAGAGCTCTGTGTGCTATCTCTTTGTATTTGACATATCAAGGTGCAACAATTCACATTTGGCCGGCTCTGCCATTTCTCCACCCATTTCTGCAACTGATCCATATCCTGCTGTATGCTTCACCAGGCTTCTATGCTGTCCATAACATGTTCTCTTCTCACTGCTGTCATTATGAAGGAGGTACAGGAGCCTCAGGACCCTCACCACTGGGCTCAGGAACAGTTATGACCCTCAAGAATCAGGTTCTTAAACCAAAGGCGATGACTTCACTCATTGTCACTCTCCCCATCACTGAACTGATCCCACAACCTGTGGTCTTACTTTCAAGGACTCTTTATCTCATGTTCTCGATATTTATTGCTTGTGTATTTTATTTTCTTTTTGTATTCACACAGTCTGTTGTACATTGGCTGCTCATGCATTTTGTTGTGTTTGGTTTTTCAATGATTCTATTGTGTTTCTTTGTAATTTCTGTGAATGCCTGCAAGAAAATGAATCTTAGGGTTGTATATGGTGAAATATATGTATTTTTAAAAACAAATTTACTTTGAACTTGGAACCAATCTTCATATCATCTACAAACTAACCCAACCCTCTACATTTTCATCCAGGTCATTTATATACATCACAAACAGCAGAGGTCCCAGGTCCAGATCCATTTGGAACAACACTAATCACTGATGTCCAGCTAGAATAAATCCCTTAGAGCACTACCCTTTGTGTTTCATGGGCAAGCCAATTTTAATCCAAATGGCCAATTCACCATGGATCCCAGGCATCTTCATCTCCTGGTTGAGCCTCCCGTGAAGGACTTTGTCTAGCACCTTACTAAAATCCGTGTATACAACATCACAGTTCTACCTTCAACAATCATCCTCATCACCTCATCAAAAACCTTGATTTAGTAAGACATAACTTGCTCCACATAATGCCATGCTAGATCTCAATAATTAGACCATAGTTTTCAAAATGCTCATAAATCCTATCCCTAAAAAATTCCTCCAGCTATTTCCCTATCAATGACGTGAGTCTCGCTGGTCTATGGTTTTCAGGGTTATCATTGGATCTGTTCTTGAATAATGGCTCAATATTTGCTACTTGCCAATACTCCAGGACCTGGCCTGTAGTCAAGGCCCTTGCAATCTCCTCCCTTACCTTTCTCAATAACCTGGGATATATCCCATCAGGCCTTGGGGATTTATCCATCTTAATGCTCTTTAAGAGATCTAACACTACTTCCTTCTTTACCTCAAAATACCCTAAAATATCAATACTTTTAGCACTCATCTTCCCATCCTGCATGTCAATCTCCGTAGTAAATACTGATGTAAAGTACTCATTAAGGACTTCACCTCCATCCTCTGCATCCAAGAAGATGTTCCCCCACTTTATTCTTGAGTGATCTTGCCCCCTCCCTACTTATCCTCTTGCTCTTGATATATGTATGAAATGCCTTGGGATTCTCTTCAATTCTACTTGCCGAGGACTTTTCATGGCCGCTCCTTGCTTTCTTAATTCCCCTCTTGAGTGTTTTCTTTATAATCCTCAAGGCCTCCATTTGATTCTAACTTCCTAAGCTTCACATATTTTTTTCATCTTAACTAAATTCATCACCTCTCTTGACATACAAAGTTCCTTTACCTTGCCATTCTTGTCCTTCCTTCTTACTGGAGCATACCTGCCCTGTACTTTGTCCAGTTGATATTTATAATCATATAACCATATAACAATTACAGCATGGAAACAGGCCATCTTGGCCCTTCTATTCTGTGCTGAACGCTTACTCTCACCTAGTCCCACCAACCTGCACTCAGCCCATAACCTTCCATTCCTTTCCTGTCCATATACATATCCAATTTATTTTAAATGACAAAATCGAACCTGCCTCTACCACTTCTACTGGAAGCTCGTTCCACACAGCTACCACTCTCTGAGTAAAGAAGTTTCCCCTCGAGTTACCCCTAAACTTTTGCCCCTTAACTCTCAACTCATGTCCTCTTGTTTGAATCTCCCCTACTCTCAATGGAAAAAGCCTATCCATGTCAACTCTACCTATCCCCCTCATAATTTTAAATACCTCTATCAAGTCCCCCCTCAACCTTCTACACTCCAAAGAATAAAGACCTAAGACTTTAAACTCCCTCCACATGTCAGATGTAGATTTGCCCAAAAACAGCTCTTCCCTGTTAATTCTCCCTAGTTCCTGCCTAATGCTTGTAATTTACTTTGTTCCACATTAATCGTCTCCTGCAAGGTCCATACTTGACCTTATTTATAGCTGTCTTAAAACTTAAGGAGTTGTTGTCACTGTTCCCTAACTGTTCACCCGCTGGAAGTCTGGTCACCTGGCCAGGCTTATTACCCAAGACCAGGTCAAAAACAGCCCCTCCTTTTGGTGGACTGTCTACCTATTGATTGAAGAAACTCTAATTCTGCCCCATCTAAACCTCTTGTATTCAGAAGGGCCCAGTTTATATTTGGGAAGTTGAAATTCCCCATAACAACAAATTTATTGGTTTTTACATCTTTCCTTAATCTGCCTGTATATCTGTGGAAAGCAATTATGTAGTCCGATAGATTATAAACTAGATAGATTGAAAGCACAACGATACACTTGTTTTTGACTTCCATTCCACAGAGTATTTATGTGGTAAAATATACAGAAAAAGGACACTTCAAATCAACTCTCTTTCTCTTTTTGGCTTATTTACAGTGTATGAAATGGTCTCAAATCAAAGGTTTCAAAGGTACATTTAATGTCAGAGAAATATATATAATATACATCCTGAATTGCTTTTTCTTCACAACCATCCCTGAAAACAGAGGAATGCCCTAATCCCAAGGTCCCTCCCAGCAACCCCTCCCACACTCAAGTGGCAGCAAGCAACGATACCCCCCTCCTGCCACCAGCAAAAAAAAAGCATCAGCACCCACCACCATCTCCCTCTCTCTCTCTGAGAAAGAAATATCTCCATTTTCACAGTGAGAACGGTGGCATAACAAACAACTCATTGATTTACGATGTTAAAAGTTCACTGCATTGCTTTTTTCGAGCTCTTTGACCAAAGATCACGAGTCTCTGGGCACACAGCCACAGATATTCTGACTCCCCCAATGATGCATGGGTCTCCTTCTGTGACACCGACCCTCGATCCACCCGACTCCGGTGCCTCGTGATTCCAGGTTTCCAAAGCCGAGTGGACTCCTAGGCCAAGCCCTTGGCATGCCGAACAATGGCCAGTCATGAAACCCCGGGAGTGGGTCCCATTCCCGCAAAGAACCTTAGTCAGCGTGTAACTCCAGCTCAGAGTCTTCAAAAGAACCCTGAAAGGGAAAAAATCACATATTAAAGATGGAAATAGAGCTGTTTCCGAAGGTGCAAGCTAAGGAATCATTGTTTAGCACCATCATCACTCCGCACTGCCTTCTTAGTGGCCAATATCCCATTATTAAATACAGTGCACGTCGTGATTGCAAGTATGGAATATGACTCTCACAAAGCCAACAACAGTCAATCAAATTCAAGTTTCCGGTCCAACCACTCAATAGACAGCAGTGTCATCAGATCATGGATGGATAGAGCCTTTTCTATTTGTAGGAGACAAGGAACTAACATTGAAGACTAAACTGCAGAATATCAGAGGCCCTCCGGGGTAATGAGTATTTCCTGAATGCCAAGGTTTCCTCAATCTTTTCAATTACATCTTTCCTCTTCTTTCCTGCTGGTTGGTAAACATTTCAGCAAGCATTCTGCAAAAGGCTAATTGCTGACAAATTAGAGCAAACCAGGCTTCACATTTCAGTTCCAATCTTCATTAGCTGAAACTTAGCTAACCTGAAAAAGCTCATGAAATGATTCATCCCAAGCACACGAGGAACCTTAAGTAAATTTCCATAACCATTGATATGTATACAAGTACTATTACGACCACATTGACAATAAAAAAAAAGTATTTCCCTTGCACTGAAGATCTAGTAGACATCACTCTGGACAAAAGACCTTGACGTAGTATCATTAGCGATGCTGGTATGTTTGGAAATAGTTGAGGCAGGCACACCCTTAGATCTGCTTACCCATGAAGTGAAGTAGACTGAATGTACTGCACCTGTCAGTGCATAACTTCCTACAACTACTTGGCTACCCAGCTATAAAAATGCCACAATATGTCTGCTTTTACTGAACTCACTTATACCCATCCCCAGCTTGAACATATCAAATCAAGGATTTGCATATCTTGTTTGTGCATGGCTTCTGTGATTGCCCAAAAACCCCAAAAACCACTGGAACAGATTTTGTATCAATATGTTGACATATTCTATTTGATTTATCTAATGTATATGATAGCCTGGTGGGTATATCACCAGTGTATCTCTGGGTGCCTGTATACTCAATATAATGATCTCCTGTTGAGAGGGGAATCTAAAGTTGAGACTTCAAGTTCCATAGTAATCAAGCAGGCCTACAGCACTTCGCGTATTTGCTTTACAGATTCAAAGTAGATGATATCCAAAGCTCATTTATGAAACTCAGCATTTTTTTTTACTGTGTGCATGTTTTCTTCTAAATGGCCTCCGAACTTTCCACACTATCTGAGGTAATTCTTTTTCTCAAATTTGATTTAAATATTCATTCTCATACACACACAGCATAGTGATGGGTACATACCAAGCACTTAACCATAGGAGTATATATAACAAAATAATTGATCATGCCGTAATTCTGTGAAGATGGCACTTCTAGAAGATGCTGAGAATTTCATAAGATCCACTTGCTCTGAATTTTTCAACCTGGAGGATTTTACTGTGGATTTTAAGTTGCAATTTCTTGGATGCTGTGATTATTAATTCTTATCTATTCCACTGAAATGTTTATCAAGCTAATATTGTCTAGTATTAAACAAATTTTAATAGTATATATACAAAAGAACCATTAGAAAGTGTAAGAATGCATAAATGAATTCTAACCACTGTAGCCAATTGATAAATATTGCAACCAGCAGTATTAACATTGATCTTTTATTGTTGTGGAACATAAGAAAGTAAGAAATAGTAGAAGGAGTAGACAATCTGGCCCATCCAGCCTGCCCCGCCATTCAATAAGATCATGGCTGATCTGTCCATAAACTCAGCTCCATCTACCTTCCCCATAACACTTAATTTCCTTACTATGTAAAAACCTAACTAACTGTTTCTAAAATATATTTAGTGAAGAAGCCTCAACTGCTTCCCTGGGCAGAGAGTTCCACAGATTCACAACTCTCCGGGAAAAACAGTTTCTCCTCATCTCCATCCTAAATCTTCTCCCCTGAATCTTGAGGCAATGTCCCCTCATTCTACTCTCACCTACCAATGGAAACAATTTTCCTATTTCTATCTTATCTACCCCTTTCAAAGTTTTGTATGTTTCTATAAGATCCCCTCTCATTCTCTCCCAGCACTGACCCCTGCAGCACCCCACTCACCACTGACTGCCAACCAGAGAACCAAGGCAGTGTGCTCGTTTCAAAAAGTACACTCTGCTTGTTTTTGTTCTCTTGTTTTGTTTTATTACACTACAGGTATAGTGTATGAGACCATCGTTTTTAAACATTAATGTACCTGTTATAGCCACAGCAGCCACCCCAAGCATGCTGGGAGAGTACAGAGCATCCGGCTAAATTTGAAGGAGAAAGGTTTGCTCAGCACCTTAGAGGTGAGATTGAAGAACTTGGAATCCCTCACTTTTGTGTGCTGGCATTATAATTTGAACTTCAGTCCAGTTTCTACATATAACTGCTTCTATGTATTGAGCTGACTCCTGCTTGATTTGCCAATATTAATACAAAGGATCCTGCAGATACTGGAAGTCTTGAGCAACACACATAAGGATTGACGAAAGGTCTCGGTTCATAACGTCGACTATTTATTCCCCTCTGCAAATGCCGTCTGACATGTGAATTCCTTCAGCACTTTGTCTGATGTGCCCAAGTGCCTGAAATCACCAACATTCCACCCAATAGGCTCTTGCCTGGCATCCTGGCAGGGATACAATTATTCTGGCCTATTTACCTCTGGAATCAGATGACAAGGCTTCAATGGTCATACTACTGAGGTCCTTCCTCTACAACACAATGAAAGTCTTTGGGATCAGGTATTGCAATTACAGGCTTTTTTTGTGTTCCTTTTTAAGTGTAGAAAAACATAACACTTTGAAGTAAAAGAAGTGGGAAATATATCATCGAACTATTTTTCCTTTATTAGTTTACACCATGCAGTTCTCAGAAATAGGCCCTTATAAATTTCTGACAAAATATAGCCCATGTATGAAAAAAATGGTAATAATACTTTGGAATTTTGATTACCCTCACGATCGTTGTGATGGCACAAGCATAAAGAATATGAAATTAGGTAGAGCTCCTGAAATCTGTTCAGGAGAACATTTTTTAATCAGTATGTAGCAAGTAGCAAGCATAGCTAGCAAAGTTCCTTCTCCTAGTCTGAGGGAATAAAGCTAATCAAATGGAAAGGTTTGCATTGAGGGAGACGATTTCCAATACAGGAATCTTATTTCCATTACATTCAAAATTGTTATTGAAAAGGGGAATGATAATACAGGAGCAATAATTTTAAAAAGAGTTAAGGTCTAGGAGTTATGATACAGTACATATGATATAGAACATTCAAGAGGCTGAGTGGGTGGTAGATAGGACAAATAGAGAAAAAACTGGGAGACAGTCCAAAAGGGCAAAGGGATTAAGGAACCTGTGCAGAGTACCCCTGTGGCCAGCCCACTCAACAAAAGTTGATAGGTGATAGCCTGGTGGGTATATCACCAATGTATCTCTGGGTGTCTGCATACTCAATATAATGATCTCCTGTTGAATCACTTTGGATTTTGTCAAGGGTTGATCGAAAGTCACAGTGGTCGAGTCTCTGACTCTAGAGAGAAGACAGAAGAGGCACACTGTGGTGATAGGGGATTCGTTAGTTAGGGGAATGGATAGGAGGTTCTGTGGGCGAGAACGAGATTCACGGATGGTATGTTGCCTCCTGGATGTCAGAGTCCAGGATATCTCAGATCGACTCCTCAGCATAAATGGGAGGGAGAACAGCCAGAAGTCCAGGTAGATACCAATGACATGGATAGGATGAGTGATAATGTTCTGCATAGGGAGTTCAGGGAGTTAGGTGCAAAGTTAAAGGGCAGGACCTCTAGGGTTGTGATGCTACCTGTGCCAATTGCTAGTGAGGCCAGAACTAGGAAGACTATATAGTTTAATACGTGGCTAAGCAGTTAGTATAGGATGGTGGGCATAAGATTTTTGGATCATTGGGCTCTCTACCACAGAAGGTGGGATCTGTACAGAAGGGACTGTTTACAACTGAACTGAAGGGGGTCTAATATCACAGCAGGGATATCTGTTAATGCTGTATAGTGGTGTTTAAACTAGAGTTGCAGGGGAATGGGAACCAGAATACCATAGCAGTTAAGGGATAGGTTGTGGAAGCAGATGTTGGTAAAACCTTAGACAAAGTTAGGAATCAAAAGGTTGAACATGGTGTGATTAGTGTCCTAGGCTGTGTATATTTCCATGCAAGAAATATTGTAGAAAAGGCTGATGATAGTGCTGAAGATGAGGTAGCTGGGTTACAAACAGAGGCAATGTGTGGTCAGGAGATCAACATGGCAATCAACAGGATGAATTGCAGTGCAAGAGATGGACAAAATCAAAAAAGGTGAATACAGGACCGAAGGTGTTACACTTGAATGTGTGCTGTATATGGAATAAGGTAGATGAACTTGCAGCACTGTTGCAGATTGACAGGTATGATGTTGTGGGCATCACTGAATCATGGCTGAAAGAAGATTATAGCTGGGAGTTTAATGTCCAAGGGTACACTTTGTATCAAAAGGACAGGCAGGAAGGCAGAGAGGATGGTATTGCTCTGTTGGTAAAAAATAAAATCAAATCATTAGAAAGAGGTGACATAGAGTCAGAAGGTGCTGAATCATTGTTGATAGAGCTAAGGAACATCAAAGGTTAAAAAAACCTTAATGGGAGTTGTATACAGACCCCCAAACTGTAGTTAGGATGTGGTCTACAAAGTATAATGGGAGATAGAAAATTCATACCAAAAGGGCAATGTTAGAATAGTCATGGTGGATTTCAATATGCAGGTAAATTGGGAAAATCAGGTTGATGTGGGATTCCAGGAGGGGCAATTCCTAGACTGCCTAGGAGATGGCTATTTAGAGTAGCTGTGGTTGAGTCCACTAAGGGATCAGTTTTTCTAAATTGGGTGTTGTGCAATGAATGGAATTGATTAGAGAGCTTAAGGTAAAGGAATTCGCAGGAAAGAGTGATCATATTATGATTGAATTCACCCTGAAATTTGAGAAGGAGAAGCTAAAATCAGATGTATCAGTATTATGGTAGATAAAAAGAATTACAAAGGCATGAGAGAGGAGCTGGCCAGAATTGATTGGAAAAGAACACTGGCAGGGATGATGGCAGAGCAGCAATGGCTGGAAGTTCAGGAAGCAATCAGATGGCACAGGATATATACATCCCAAACAGAAAGAAGTATTCTAATGGAGACATGACACAACTGTGGCTAACCAGAGAAGTCAAAGCCACATAAAAGCCAAAGAAAGAGCATATACTGTTTTGAGAGCAAATACTAGTGGGATGTTAGAGGATTGGGAATCTTTTCAAAAGCCAACAGAAGGCAACTAAAAATGTCATTAAGAAGGTAAAGATGGAATATGAAAATAAGCTAGCCAATAATATTAAACCAAAGTTTCATCAGATACATGTAATGTAAAACAGAGGTGAGAATGGATATCAGACTGCTGCAAAATGATGCTGCAGAGTTTGCAATAGGGTACAACGAATTGCCGGAAAAAGTGTATAGTATTTTGCATTAGTCTTTACAGTGGAACACACTAGCAGTATGGTGGAAACTCCAAGTGTCAGGGGTCGTGAAATGTGTGAAGTTACCATAACTGGAGAGAAGGTTCTTGGGAAACTGAAAAGTCTGAAGGTAGATACATCATCTGGACCAGACGGTGTACACCCCAGAGTTCTGAAAGAGGTGGCGGAAGAGATTGTAGAGGCATTAGCAATGATCATCCAAGAACTGCTAGATTCTAGAATGGTTCTGGAAGACTGGAAAATTGCGAATGTTACTCCACTCTTCGAGAAAGGAGAGAGGCAGAAGAAAGGAAACTATAGGCCAGTTAGTCTGACCTCAGTGGTTGGAAAGATGTTGAAGTCAATTATTAAAGAAAATTTCTCAGGGTACTCAGAGGCACATGATAAAATAGGCCAAAGTCAGCATGGTTTCCTCAAGGGAAAATCTTACCTGTCAAAACTGTTGGAATTATTTTAAGAAATAGCAAGCAGGATAGACAAAGGAGAATTAGTTGATGCTGTGTACTTGGATTTTCAGAAGGCCTTTGACAAGGTGCCACAAAAGAGGCTGTCTTACAACCTACGAGCCCATGGTATTAGAAGGAAGATTCCAACATGGATAAAACAGTGGCTGATTGACAGGAGGCAAAAAAGGGGAGCCTTTTCTGGTTGGCTGTTGGTGACTAGTGGTGTTCCACAGGTAGCTATGTTGGGACTGATTTTTTTTACGTTCAATCTAAGACCAGAGGACACAGCCTCAGAATTGAGGGGTGTCATTTTAGAACAGAGGTGAGGAGGAATTTTTTTAGCCAGAGTGTAGTGAATCTGTAGAATTTTTTGCCACAAACAGCTGTGGAGGCCAAGTCTTAATGTATATTTAAGGGAGGCATTGATTAGGGATATAGGGAGATTGGAGCTGAGCGGAATATTAGATCAACCATGATGAAAAGGTCGGAGCAGACTCGATGGGCCATAGGTCTCCTATATCTTATGGTCTGATGGTCTCATGGACTGGAGTAGCGAAGGGGTGAAATTAAAATTTAAAATAGAAAAGGGGGACCATGAAGATTACTGATAAGTAAAATCAGGAAGACCCTAAGATTGATAAGGTCATATGAAACAAATTCCCTATGTCCACAGGAACTGTCAGGTATTCTTTATACTAATACATTTACTAGTACTTGCTGTTGACATTAGTCCTGATGAAGGGTCACAGTGATGAAACATCGACAGCGCTTCTTCCTACAGATGCTGCCTGGCCTGCTGCGTTCCACCAACATTTTGTGTGTGTTGCTAGTACTTGGTGCTTAGTTTTCTCTCTCTTGGTGATTCGAGTATCTTCACCATTTTCCTAGGCAGCGGATCCCAAATTGCAAAGATTCATCAGGTGAAAAAAAGATTGCCTTCAGTAAAGTAGGTCCCCTCTACTTTACTCTTCAGCATTAATCTATGCCCTTTGGTGTTGGAAATTTTTGTTTAGAGAAAACATTTTTCAATATCCTCCCCCTCTAGACCCTTCATAATTTTGTGTGCTTTTGTCAGGTACCCCCTGAATACACTCTGCTGCAGAGAAAACATATCCAGTCTATCCAATCTCTCTTCACGTTCAAAACATTTCATTCCAAGCAATATCCTGGTAAATCTCCTCTGTACCCTCCCTGATATGTTGACATCCTTTCCAGTGAGTAGTAACCAGAACTGCATTTTACTCTTCAGCTATGGTTAAAAACAGATTTAATAAAATTTGATCTTGATCTCCGACTTCTTATATTCAATGTCCCACATAATGAAGGCCTGCATGTCAAAGTTCAAAGTACGTTAATTATCAAGGTATGTATACGTTATTAAACTTTGAGATTCATCTCTTTACAGAGAGCCACAACACAAAGAATCCCAAAAAACTCCATTAAAAAATGAAGACCATCAAACACCCAGTGTGCTGAGAGAAATACACAAATCAGGCAAACAATAAAAATAAGCAAAGAGCATTTAGAACTGAAGTTTTACAGAAGTGACAAAGCCAAGCATCACTGGAGCTAGATCAGGCCACCTCCTCTGTACAGCACAGAGCCTTGTAAACACCACAGAGCAGTGAGCAGAACTATGCAGAAATGGGCAGAACCGGCCCTTTCCTCACCTCCAGTCATGAGACCCTGACCTTTTCAATCTGGCCCGGAGCTTAAATTGTCCAAATATTGAGTCATTCCTTTCTCTTGGACTGCTCTGGAGTCTAGATTCTGCCACCCCAATTCGGCTGTACCCAACCTTTCCAATTCAGCCTGGTAGTTACATCAATCATAATCTCTTTCTCACTGTTGTCATTAGGATGGACTTTAAAGCCAAAGTCTTTTTGCTTCTTAAAGCCCCTTAGGGCACTACCATCCATAGTGTATGCTCTAACCGTATGCTCTAAGAAGAAACAAAGAAATATAGAAAGCCTGCAGCACAATGCAGGCCATTTGGCCCACAATGCTGTACCGAATATGCACTTACTAAGTTTCGTGTACCTTTTCAAGAGTCTCTTAAAAGACCCTATCATATCCACCTCCACCACCGTTGCCGGCAGCCCATTCCATGCACTCACCATTCTGTGCGTAAAAGACTTACCCCTGACATCTCCTCTGTACCTGCTTCCAAGCACCTTAAAACCATGCCCTCTCGCATCGGCTATTTCAGCCCTGGGAGAAAAACCTTGGACTATCCACACTATTATCTGAGTGCTTGTCGTGAGGTTTACGCCATGGTTAGATGAGCACAATGTGAAAAGGGCATTGAATCTAGAGAAATGTACCCTGATACTGTAGGGAAGGACAAAGAAGGTGAATGAATACATGAAGAAAACTGCAGGATAAGAAGAAATGCAGAGAGACAGAGAAATCTTAGAGTGTACATTCATAGATCCATGAAGGTAGATACATTGATTAAGAAGTACGAATTAACATTTGGCTGAGAACAGAATATAAGATAAGGTCTGTATAAAAAATTTATTTAGAGATACAGTACAGAACAGGCCCTTCTGGTCCAACGAACAGCACCATCAATCAACTCACCCATTTAATCTTAGATTAATCATAGAATAAGTTACAACTTACTAAATAGTATGTCTCTTGATGAAGCCAGAGCTTCTGTGCTGTGTGCCCTTATGGTTTACAGTAAGATTGCGATAGTATAAAGGACTCTGCAGTGCTAACTCACAAGGATGCTACCAGGGCTGAAGGATTCTACTTATGAGGAATGACCTATCAGCCTAGAGTTACTTCATTTGAAACAATGGAGACCGAGGGAAGCAAAAAAAAAAACAACAGATGTTGGAAATTTGAATCAAAAACAGAAAATGCTGGAACCACTCAGTAGATCAAAAGGCATCAGTGGGTGAAGGCACTGAGCTGATATCCTGTGTCAAGTTCTCTGGGAGGGATTGGAAGGATGTGCTTCGACTGTGTGAACAGAAAGGACCTACTTCTGTCAGCAGAGACATGTTTAATGAGGGAGCAGGAATTTAAATTATTTGGTTAAAAAGTTAGAATGAAGCTGAGGAAATTTTACCTAAGGAATGTGGAATCTACAACTCTGTGTCTAAAATGGTGCTAGGAGCAAATACTGGTGGCTGATAATAGAGTGAATTTCAGGGGCAGAGAATCATGAGGAAACATTGCTATACTGCAGGATTAATGGGAGCTAGCAATATCCTGAGATTTATCTTCAAGCCTGAATATTGTCACCAACTTCATCAAAACCCGTGTGGATGAGTGTGTGCCTTCCAGAATATACCAGAAATGCCCAAACCAGAAACCATAGATGAACCAAGAGTTTTGTAGTTCCACCTGTGATATTCAAGACTGGTGATTCAGATCTACACAAAAAGTCCAGCTACGACCTACGGAAGGCTATTTTAAGAGTGGAAGAACAATCCTGATAGAAGCAAGAGCAGAATAGGATGCTCATCAGTTTTGGCAGGGTTTGTGATGCACCATCAATAACTCTCCGAGACGTGAGGCGAGATATTGGCTTTTATTGACTGGAAGAAAGAACAAGCAGTAATTGACCACCACACTACATCCTGGAGACTGAGGCCAGGGCCGTGTCCCCAATCGCCTTTATACCAGGGTCCGTGGGAGGAGCCACAGGAGTAGTCAGCAGTGGGGGGGGTGGGGGAGGGGCGTGTCCAGACAGGTATATGTAGTTCACCACAATTTGCAAACCATTACTTTCTACAAGGTGAAACCTAATATGGATCGTAGTGATGCTTCACTCCCAGCTGAACTCAATGCCTTTTATACACTCTTTGAGAGGGAGAATAAAACTATAAGTGTGCAAATCTCTGCAGCATCAGGTGACTCTGTGATCTCTGTCACAGAGGCCAACATCAGAAGATTTTGCAAGAGGGTAGACCCTTACAAGGCTTCAGACCCCAGTGGAATACATGGTGGGGCTTTGAAAACCTATGCAGCCAATTGGCGGGACTGTCAAGGAGATCTTCAATCTCTTACAGCTGCAGTTGAAGGATCCCATCTGGTTCAAGAGTTTGACAATCATACCAGTGCCCAAGAAGAGCAGGAGTGAGCTGCCTCAACAGCTATTGCCCAGTTGCATTCACATCAACCGTGATGAAATGTTTTGAGAGGCTGTTCATGGTTAGAATTGAATCCAGCCTAAGCAAAGACCCGGACCCACAACAATTTTCCTATCTCCACAACCTGTGTCAGCCATGATTGAATGGTGGAACAGACTCGATGGGCCAAATGGCCTAATTCTGCTCCTATGTCTTATGGTCTTATCACCAAGATAACAGCAACATCTATGTCAGGCTGCTATTTATTGACTACACCTCGGTGTTCAACAGAATCATACCCTTGGTTCTAATCAACAAGCTCCAAAACCTGGGCTTCTGTACCTCACTCCACAGCTGGATCCTTAGCTTCCTCACTGGGAGACCACAGTCCATGCGGATCAGGAATAACATCTCCTCACTGGCAGTCAACACTGACACACCTCAAGGATGCAGGCTTAGCCCACTGCTCTACTCTCTCTACACCCATGGCTAAACAGAGCTCAAATGCCATCTGCAAATTTGATGACACAATATTGTTGGCAGAATTTCAGATGGCGAAGTGGAGGTGTTCAAGAGTGAGATAGATCAGCTGGTGGAGTGGTGTCACACTTGCACTCAATGTCAGTAAGACCAAGGAATTGATTGTGAATTTCAGGAATGGGAAGTTGAGGGAACGCTTACCTGTCCTCATCAGATGACAGCGACTGTATTCCATTTAGAATTTGAGGATACTTGAGATGTCACTAAAGACACTCATGTTTCTACAGATGTACTGCAGAGAGCATTCTCATTGGTTGCAACAGTGTCTGGTGTGGAGGGACAACCACACAGGATGACAAGAAGTTGCAGAAAGTTGTAAACTCAGCCAGCTCCATCATGGGCACTGGCCTCCCCAGCATCAAGGGCATCTTCAAAAGGCAATGCCTCCAAACTGTGGCATCCATCTTTAAGGAACTCCATCACCCAGGATATACCCTCTTCTCATAGCTACCATCAAGGGGAAGGTACTGTAGTATTTCAGCATCTTTTCTTCCGCCATTAGATTTCTAAATGGACAATAAACCCTTTTTCTTCTTTTATTTAGCTTTTTTTCCACTACTTATTTAATTTGTTTTATTTTTTTTTCTCACCTCTTATGGGTGCTGTGTATGTGTATCTTCCCTTCAATCTCGGGTCCTCTACCAGAGCCCTGGGAGCTTGAGGGTCTGGCACATTATCCTTGCTGTTCCTAGTAGTGTGCTCTTCTGGACCGAGATCTCAGATCTTGTTCCCAGGAGTTATTGTTAATTCAGGTGTCCCTGCTCCAAGTGCTCCTATCACCACTGGGATTACTCTGGCTTTAACCTTCCACATCCTTTCTTACTGTTCTTTCAAGCCCTAGTATTCTCATATTCTTTCTTCCTAATGTTACTGTCATTTGGGATTGCCATATCTATTGCTATTGCTTTTTTCTGATCTTTGTCTAGTACTACTATGTCTGATTGGTTGGCCAGTGCCTGCTTATCAGTCTGTATAGGAAATCCTGCAGAATCTTAGCTCTGTCATTCTCCACTACTTGCTTGGATTTTTCCTATTTGGACTTCGGAGTGTCCAATCCATACTCAGCACACAGATCCTGCAACTTGGTTGTGCCATGCAGTGTATGCTGTTCCTGCCTGCAACTTGCACTCTGCTACTATGTGCTGGATGGATTCAGCAGATTCCCTGCACAGTCCGCATCTCCGGTCTTGTCTGGTGCAATGGAACTCTGCTTCTGTTGCTCTTCTGCTCAGCGTCTGATCTTGTTTAGCCATGAACAGCACCTCTGTGCTGTCCCTCAGCCCTGCCATTTCCACTGGTAGGACTTTCTTATGTCAGCCTCCCCTGATAGCTGGTGATGGGACATCCCATGCAGTGGTTTGTTCTGTCATAGCGTCTGGTCCTCTGGCTTGCTTCACACACTTCCATTTCCATATCCTGTGCCTGCTGTCTGAGGCATTCTCCTAGCAGGCCATCCTCAGGGCCCATCTTCCTGGCGTACTCATAGATGTTTCGCATTCCTTTCAGGAATGTGGCCTTGACACTTCCAAGTCCCCATCCTCCTTTGTTCCGGTGGGTGTACAATCACTTGATGTTGAACTTTGGATGGGATCATCCATGTATTGTTAGTAGTCTCCAGGCCTTGATGTCAATGGCTTCTAATTTGTAACTTGGCCAGCACACTTTTGTGGCTGGGCATCTGATGACTGGTAGGCCGAATGTGTTGATGGCTCTTCCCATTCAGCTGGCTTTTTATGACTTATATATGCTTACAGTAATTTATAGTTTTTTTTTTGCTGCCTCAAAAACAACAAATTTCATGATGTGCCAGTGATATTTAGCCTGATTATGATTATGATAATCAGTCTTGAATTTAGTGGAGATTAATATTATCAGATTGTAAACTTGGCATCCCAGTCATTTTTTTCTATGTAGATTCCAGAGAGTGAATTTACTTTTTTGTGCTTTCCTCCTTTAATCAACTGAAGGTTGAAAAGCCAGTTTGGAGGAATTGCAGATGGTACACTCTGAATTCTATTCACTACTCTTTAGCACTAACCCCTTGGCAATCAAAAGTTGGATGTAAGGAATATGCTGGGACTTTTGAGCTGCCTTCTGACAATTCTGGCTGAAATTGAACAAAAGGAATATGCTGTGTTTGTAGAGCTACCTTCTGACAATTCTGGCTGGTGTCTATTTAGCCTTCAAGTCAATGCTGGTGCCCAATGCCACAAAACTGTTAGCCTCATACTTCTTAGTCTCATCCCACAGTCCTGAATATTATTTTTACTTAACAGCGAACAATTTTCACCTGAAAGCACAGATTGATTCTGTTTCTAAGGTTTCTGATCATAAATCATTCCGCATCAATACAGATTCAAAACAATTATTTACATTTTCAATATTTCTACATACATAATTGTTGTCATTTGTTCTGAAGAACTCCAGTTTACCAATTGATAGAGTAAAGGGGAATTTAGAAAAAAATACGATGGTATTATGTTTGGAAACTGGAAGAACCCTAGCATCTGAACCCTAGCAGCACTGAAAATTATTGACATATTGAACCAAATGACAAAAAGCTTAATTTTTACATGAGTATAGCAGTATTCTTAGGTAATACTGGTAATGTTCAAAGCTGAATTTGCTAATTGCAAAACAGCTTTCCTAATGTTCCTGTCAATTAAATTCAATGGAAAGGAACATTGAATTTATATAACAGACAAATTACTTCATATTGCATGCAATTAATTTTTAGAATTTTTACAGGGAAACCACACTGATTATAATGATGCATAAGGGACTTGATTTCCTTTAGAGATCAGTAGAAATGAATACCATGCAAATATTGGTTGGCTATAATTCAAGTAGCCTTGATGGGAACAATGACATGAGAGCATCCATATCCCAGAATTCAGAAGTAACAGAAAAATTCCACTGGGATTTTCTTATGATTACTGTTAAGTGGCTCTGATTGAAAAGGAGATGTGAAAGTATATCAGATGACAGCAAGATCAGGAGTGGATTGGATAAGCAATTTGAGTCAAATTTTATGATTTACATAGCAATGGGAAAATAACTCCTTCATTGTCCCACACACCATTGAGGGGGGTGGAAAGAGATATTGAGGCAGATCCTATTATTCCTGCACCAACCCTGGGTTGCTGATCCTGCTAATACCAGAATGGCCAGGAGAAGGATGAGAATTATTCCTGACATAGAATGTGAGCTACTTAAGTTAGAAGCTGTATTTTATTTTATTTAACTGTAGGAATAGAGCAGGGGTGGGCAAACTTTTTGACTTGTGGGCCACAAAGGGTTCTAAAATTTGACAGGGGGGCCAGACCAGGAGCAGATGGACGGAGTGTTTTGGTAATACACCTCATAAGAGAAAATAAAATATCATGGGATATGTAGAAAACATGTGCTTTAATTTCAATTGAAAATGAACAAATGCATTACAACAAAATATCTGTCTTTGAAGTCCCATGGTATTTAGCTATTTATTGAAATGACTTTTAAAACACTGAAAATTAAATGAATAAAATACAGCTTTTTTTAATAGTAACAGTTATTATTTTAAAGCACTGAAAATTCTGTTATCCTTCAAGATATTATCATCATCACTCTCTTCCTGACTGTCTTTATTTTAAAAACGGTAGGAGATGCAGGTCTACTTGTCCTGCTCCTTCTTATTCAATTGTCCCCTATGCCAAAACTCAACAACAACCAGCACAAGGACAGAACAATGACAGCGCGCCAGTATGCAGAGCGCGTTATTTGATCTGGAGCGCATTTTTTTTATTTTGAGAACGTACGTGCACCTGCGCACTACTCATGTCCATCACTTAACAGAAATGACATGTAACATGTAAGGCTTATTGAAAAAACTATTTTCAAATGCATTTTTTACATAACACAACGAAGAAAGTTATTTTTAATTTCAGTGGGAACAGTGTTGTTGGTCTCCCGTTTTAGCCAGCGCATCAAAGTCTGAATTTTGTTTTGTTGTGGCGATTCTCAGGATGGATCTGAGATGTTGGTCAGTTAATTTGGATCTGTGGCTGGCTTTGTTGATGTTCATGACGCTGAACGCTTATTCACACAAATAGGTCGAGCCGAACAAAGAGTAAAGCGCAAATGTGGAGTAATACGCTGCACCTCAACAAAGGTCAATGTATATAGAGTGCGTCATCTATTGGGAAAATGCCAGAATTGCAGGGAAAAAACGTTATCAAGGTTTATTAATATAATTTCATCAAGTTCTGCGGGCCGGATGAAAAAGCTTAACGGGCTGCATATGGCCCCCAGGCCATAGTTTGCCCATGCCTGGAATAGAGTGTGAATCAGGAATTTCAGCCTTTTAAGCCACAGCATCCCTACAACCCTGATTAGCCTTAAACTAATCATGGGACAATTTACAATGACCAAGTAACCTACCTGCTATGACTTTGGACTGTGGGAAGATACTGGAGCACTTGAGGAAACCCATGTGTTCTACAGGGAGGAAAGGCACCTGAATTGAACTCAGAACTTCAGAGCACCCCATGCTGTAATAGTGTTGCACTGACCGCTACGCTAGAGTCCAGCAATATTCTCTCTCTTCCCCATGTATAATACTCAAATTTCTGCCTGTTAAGCATCAAATGAGCCTGATACATGGAATAATTTTCTATCCTTCCACTTTTGGGGTGCCTCAACCTCTTTTATATTTCCTCCATTTTCTCCTCCAGTTCATATGCAGGGGGACATCCACTGGGCAGTTCAAAAAAACC
This sequence comes from Hypanus sabinus, assembly GCF_030144855.1. Lineage (NCBI taxonomy): Eukaryota > Metazoa > Chordata > Chondrichthyes > Myliobatiformes > Dasyatidae > Hypanus > Hypanus sabinus. The sequence goes on from NC_082711.1 coordinate 99,854,599, forward strand.
CAAGCTAAAGCACATGTTAAATACTCAACCTGGTTTAAACCAGCCAAAAAAAAAAGAGTTGAATAGAAGTACAGCGAGAGGTTTTCTCTCAGCTATTTCTTCAAAAAATAGGAAGTTCAGATATATGTTTGCTGTGCTCCAAAGAAAGTGGAGAGAAGGTAGAAAGTTAGAAAGTAATAGGTGTTTATGAAGAGGGAATAATTCTGATTAACTCAACCCCATATATGAATCTCCTGTGAGGTTATGCAGGCTTGAGTGCTTTTTTTTCATGTAATTCTACCTGATTCTGGTGTTTATGATGTGGAACATGGCTTCAACAATTTGAAGAATGTAAGTTTCATCCAGCAATAATTAAGTATCATTTTTTTTCTTTACCTATCTCATCTGCGATCTGCCACACAAAATTTCTTCACCACTCTCCCTTGTTTTAGGATAAGTAAAATTGGTTGTTGTTCATTATAAATAATTGGGTTGCTTTTAATTCTGTTCTCTACTGTATATTAGGCCTTTCTCGTGCTTTTCTTAGTCTAACAGCTGGAGTATTCCCAACCATTCTCAAGCAAAACACTTTCCTCACTGAAACAATGTTCTCTAATGTTTAACTCCAGATGGAAAAGTCATCACTTGTGCCCTCACTGTGTGACACTTTAAGCTGTACTTTCTACTATGCTTCACAAATATTCTCCCATATAAAATATTAAGAAAGCACTTGCTCTTTGTGATGCAATGTTACCTCAGAAAATATGTCATAAAATAGCATTTTCTTAGAATTCCCCCAGATCAATCAACTCTCCCCCCCCCCCCCCCATCCTTTACTTTTAATAGGACTGATGGTCTGACCTCACCATTCACCAGACAGGAAGAAGCAGTCACTGAGATTTACTGATGAGAGGCACTGATGATTTACAAACTAGTGGAAATATTTGTCTTGCAATATATCTTACAACAGCAATAAAACAAAGCTCTTAGTGATTCATCCTAAATTAAAATATATCATAAAAGTCCTCTGGAATTTTAATTTTGACTTCTAGATGCAAACTCCACCCTCCCTGACAAAAAAAATGAATGTTAATACAGACTCTTCTGGTAAATTGGAGCAAGGCTTGCTTCAGGAAATGAAACAAGCCCAAAAGTAAGTCTTGTGTAATGATGATCCAGTAAACATGAATGAGAAAACCAAGATTTAGTGAGGTTGCAAACAACACATATTGAAGTAAATAATGTGCAGCAGTAATTGCTGGAAGTCTCCTGAAGTGCACTGTGGTTGGAATGATTCACAATTGCCACTACACTAGCAGTTTATGACTAATTCAACTTTGGTCATGCTTGTGGCTTTGAGTCCTACAATGGCCTGAATATTTGTGGAGTGATTACCGCTGCCAAAAATTATAACCATCCTAAATTCTAGATTAGTGGCTGAAAACTGCACTGAAATTGAGCCCATTGCATCAGTTAATACACACAAAAAATACATATGAAAGCTTTCAGCCTTTGCAGCAACAATTTGTCAAAGTATGTCTTTACAAGTGGGGATGCAACACTAAACATACTTTGATATGACTCTTTAAAAAAGTACTTTCAAGAGCCACATCAAATTGTTATAATGTGAAAAATTAACTAGAAACTATGAGAAGTGCATTGAGTCTTTCAATATCTGGATAGGGAGAAGAGAGAGGGAGCTCATACTTTATGTTCAGAACTGATATAATGCTGAAATTTCCAGTATCTTCTGCTTCAACATTTTTCCTAATTACTAACAGCTTTTGCTTGATTTTTAGAAGTATGAAAGCAATTTTTTTCTAAATTTTGTTATACAGAAGAGCAGAGGGACAAACAACTGAACTGACATTTGAATGTTGATTCATCTTAGCTTGAAAGTGCATTTCTTTTAAATAATCAGAGCCTTTAATCTCCTTGGTGGGTGCAAAGAAAACTGCAAAAAAGAACAAGCCAGATTTTATGACAATACCATCATCAGCTGCTTTCCTTCAACTGGCTTTGCAGCGTTTGTTGTCATTTATAACTTGGCCCTGAAACAATCCACAATTCTCTAGGCACGCTTAGCAAATTGATAACAGATTCTTTTCTCCATTTGCATGGCTCAGAGGAGGCAATTCCAATCATCACCAATGGCAGCAAATATTACTTTTTGACAGGATCATAAAAATATAAAAGGACTGTGCCCATGACATTGGATGAGAAATGAGTTCTTAGGTTGGCTAGGGTTAATATATCTAGATTAGCTTGTGGCTGGGGGTACTTGATGCTTGCAAACAGGATATGATTTTATATAAGATGGTTTCTTTACTGGTGCCCTGGAGAATTCCCAGCATACATCAGAGAATACCAGTCGGCTTGTCTTGTCTGAATTGGGGCAATTCATTGAAATTGTGCCTAAAAGCTCCAGGATGGTAAAATTGGTAGAAAAATAACATTGGGCTTCTTTCACTAGTGACTGGATCATTAGAATTAAATTTGACGTGAGGTGAGTCAGTTGCACTGTGTTCTAACAGTAATTTCATTAGTGAGGCACTTGATTAAGAGAAGTATCTTTCTGAGCTCAAAGCATGAATTGTTAACAGTAAAATCACAGTTGTGGGAACTTCTTAAAAGTTGTAGTCAATTTAAAAGAAGTAAATAAACAAAGCCTTGCACATCCACATGCCAATGGGTTACTACTATGAAAATATGTATGTGACATGATGGGGAATCTGCAGCTGTGTGTTACTGTTCTTTGTAATGGCTAACTCTATTTCCCTTATGACATATTATGCAAGAACAGATGCAATAGATTCAGTATATGATTGTCTCTGAACTTGACAATGAGCAAATGATAAGGCCATTGGGACCAATAGTCTGAGGGTGTAGTATTCAGAAACATAAATATTAATTTTCTTCAAGAAATAAAAACACACCATACTGAGATTTCCTCGGAGAAAAATTCATTCAGGTATGATTTAAATATTTTAAATTAATAAAAAGAAATCATTTTCACTAAATCATGCAACATCTTTCAGAGCACCAATTTAACATGCATACTTATATAACGTATTTCTTATTGATATTTAATTTCAGATTTAGCCAGAATAATATTGAAATGTATCCATGCAAATGTCAAATGTGACTCATATACGGACAAAGTGATATAGTGCTTTTGGACACAGACTTTCAGATCAAGGGTCCGGGTTTGAATCAAGTCCAGAATGAAAAACTGAAAGCCTCCAACTGCCAGCTGCAACAGTTCTGTGTGAAATAAGGTTATGTCATTTCTGGCCCATTCTCAGTAAACCTACAGCATGGAACTATCCCTGATCTGACACTAATTGTTTGCAATCTCACATTGATGGGCCATGAAGATCTTCGGTATGATATATAGAAAGACACCGAGTGAGCTGTTCTCAGGCATTATGTAATGTTATTGGATAATATAGAAGAATCTGCTTTCAGGAAAAAAAGGCCAAAAAATGCAAACTTTTCAATTCTATTGGTTTGTCCGATAGCGGATGCAGTAAAAGGGTCTCCATGATGGAAATGGGATTGATTTTAATATCCCATAACTAATACATTGTCTTGAAGAGACTTAATGAAGCCCTTCAACAGTGAAATACTGTATAATACTGCCACTACACTACAAGTTCTCCAACTGCGACTCAATTTAACAGCTCCTTCATGCATTTAACCCAAAGTACCTTTAATGTACTTCTCTGTTCTTCATGCCTGCAAAGAAAATACTCTTACAATATTAAAATCATGTCCTAATGCAATACTGGCAGGAATTCAGTGATAGCCCAACTGAATGAGCAAGAGACACAAACACAAAATGAACAGTTCGCTGAGTTTTACTGTAAAGAACAAGGGAAAATAATAAATGCTAGGCCAAGAGGGCCTCTAACTAAAACCTCTCAAACTATCTAAAACCGGAAAGCAGTGACTTAGAACTAATTAAATGTTGCTCCTTTAGCAGCATCTGTCTAAATCACAAATCATTTTTTCCTGGAACATGGACTAAGGTGAACAGGGAGAACTGACATTGCTGTGCTTTGATCAAGACTTGGCAAGACTGAATCAAAAGGAATAGAGTTAAATGCATTACAAAGAAACAAGTGAGATTGCCATCTTCTTTCAGCTGCCCGCCTGTGAGAGCACCCAGACTCCATGGCAGTGTCCATAGTTGTGACTGATACAGATTCACATACAATAATCTTCTTCTTTATAATAAAAATGAACTTCTTCATAAATTTCTCTGCCAAGTGAACTCACTGGGTGTTTGGCATTAAAAAAAGACAAAATCATGCAAAAGGAAAATTATATTGCTGATATGATGACTAAGTATGATTACTAATTAAGTTTTCTGTTAATGTAATTAACTGAAGGGTTTTCACTGTAGGACAGTTCCTTCCAACAAGCAACAAATATAGTGTCAGTTTAATATATTCAGTGATTGTCATATCTAGTTATTTCTGAATGCTACAGTTTACAAAAAAACATACATTGCTTCTTTAACTACAACATGTTACCCACTCAAAATGTCACCAACCTGTTACTGACATGAGTAGTGGGTAAGTTATTGGAAAGTATTCTAAGGGACCGGACATATTTGGATAGACATGGACTGAATCAGGATAGTCAACATGGGTTCATGCGTGGTAAGTCTTGTCTAACAAATTTTATAGAGTTTTTCAAGGAAGTTAACAGAAAAGTGAATGAAGGCATATTGTGTATATGGGCTTTAACAAGGATTTTGACAAGGATCCACATGGCAGTTCGATCAAGAAGGTTCAGACGGTTGGCATTCAAGTTGAGCTGGTAAATTGTATTAGACATTGGCTTTGTTTGAGAAGCCGGAGAGTGGTAGTAGATTGTTGCTCCTCTGCCTGGAGGCCTGTAACTAGATGTGTGCTGAAGGATTGGTACTGCGTTCTTTGTTGTTTATCAGTTATACCAATGATCTGGATGACAATGTGACAAACTGGATTAGCAAATTTGCAGATCACACCAGGACTGGGGGTGTAGTGGACAGCGAGGAAGACTAACAAAGCTTGGAGTAGGATCAGCAACAGCTGGAAAAATGGGCTGTAAAATGGCAGATGGACTTTAATACAGACAAGTGTGAGATGTTGCACTTTGGGAGGACAAGCCCGGGTAGGACATATGTTGAGTGGCAGGGTTCTGAGGAGTGTAAGGGGTCAGAGGGATCTGGGAATACAGATACATAATTCCTTGGAAGTCCAAACGCAGATAGATAGGGTTGAAAAGAAAGCTTTTGACACAGTGGCCTTCATAAATCAAAGTGCTGAGTACAGGTATTGGGATGTTATGTTGAAACTGTACAAGATCTTGGTGTGCCTAACATGGAGTGTTACCTATTGTGTGTCTACCTATTGGTAGATTTCAATAAGATTGAAAGAATGCAGAGAAAACTTACAAAGATGTTGCCAGGACCAGAGGGCCTGAATTATAGGAAAAAGTTGATAGGTTAGAAATTTATTCCATGGAGTGTAGAAGAATGAGGGGAGATTTGATAGAGGTATACAAAATTATGAGGGGTATAGATAGGGTAAATGCACACAGGCTTTTCCCACAGAGGTTGGGTGAGACTAGAAATAGTGGTCATAGGTTAAGGGTGAACAGTGAAATAATTAAGGGAAACATGAGGGAGAACTTCTTCACTCAGTGGTCAGAGTGTGGAATCAGCTGCCAGCGGAAATGATGGATGTCGGTTCAATTTCAACATTTAAGAGAAATTTGGATAGGTATGTGTATGAGAGGAATATGTAAGGCTATGAAACAGGTGCAGTCGATAGAAGTAGGCAACTAGTTTGACATGGACTAGATGGGCCAAAGGGCCTGTTTCTGTGTTGTAGTGTTCTATGACTTGATGTTATTGAAAGTGAACTAGTTACAATAGAATTACATAAATCATGCAAGTCAGCAAAATACTGAAAACATTGTTAATGGATAGTGGATGTTTGTCAAGAGCCCTGTGTTTGCACATGGTGAGTAGAGAGATATATTTAATAGACATATTCTTGTTATTTACTGCATATTAATTTTGTCAATTAGGTTGCTTCCTGTGCCTAAAATACAGGAGGTAAAATAACATTTTACTGTAGTACCTGCAAAATCACAATGCATGCCTTCTGTTAATATCTAATATGCCAAACATTTAAATGGTTTTCTTTTTAATTTCTTTGGAACTTGTTTAACAGAGTCATGCACATACCACAGACCCATGTCTCATATCAAACTACTGCGGCCTGCGTATAACTGTCTTGCAAAGTAATCCAGATCCATTCCATGCATGTAATGTTGTTTGTAAAGAAGACTAAACACAGAACTGCAGTGAGGCATGACAGGAATGTATTTCTATTGGACATGGCTGTGTATAAAGAAGAATAAGCAACCCATGTCCAGAAGGTCCATTCAGCTGGCCAAGAAGGAAGACTAATGTTATTGTACATTGGCTGTCATCCTGCCAGCCCTCCCTCACAGATTTGTTTCTCTTTGCTGTCTGTTTGCTCAGGTGGACAGTGACACCATTTGGAATGAGATGCACTCGTCCAGTGTAGCACGTATGGCTGTTGGCTGTGTCACTGAGCTAGCTTCTAAAGTGGCCTCTGGAGAGCTAAAGGTGAGGTCCAAACGCGTTGTGTGTGGGAATTACTGAGGAAGCAAAGACAATAAAAGTTAACTCAAATAGTGTGGCATGTTCACTAGGAAATGAATTGGATTACTGTGCAACTGTAAATATAAAAGGTAACAGCCTGCAGAAATCTGTGAAATAGATTAATTCTAATGACATACTGTTGTCTTTCTACTGGCCTTTTAACTTAACTTTTTATTATGCTATAATGTCTGGTGAATCATAATTCTCCACAAACAAAACACAGTGCAAGCTATCAGTAACAAATCCAGAAGTGATGCGAAGTTTTTAAAATACATAGCCTTGACTCATTTTATGGTGGTCATAATCTGTTTGTTTTTCTAATTAAGTTCATTTTTGAGAAGTTACTATAGCACCAAACAGAATATATAAAAATTGGGAAAAATAATGGAACTCTGGACTGTATTGAATATTAAATCCCTCACATGGAAGTTGTTGTCCTCACTTTGTGAAATTAATTTACAGAAGAAATTTGTAATGAGTCAGCCAGTCCTTGGGTGGACAGGTTAAAGGGAAACTATATACCCTTTGTGACTACAATTTGACCTTAATGTCCTGGGCTACCAGCAGGAAATATTTGTATGTTTTCTCTTTCTACAATGAGGCAGAGAGTAATCTCAAGACTATTACATAGCCACAGAACTGGGAGCATCATCTGGAAAAAAAATTCCGATTTTTTTTAGGTATTATCATTGTCATCTTCACTCCTTCACATCACACAGACTATGGAATCAAACAAGCTCATTATAACAATTTAAACAATTAATCAGCAGCCCCTACTCCAAAACCAACAGATAATAAATCCCTGGGTAATGTTGGCAGGTGTACTCTTCCCTTCTTTAAGTATACCACATTTACTTTTACTCCCTATGTTCATAATTCCTTCCATTTAATCCTCCAGTCCACCTAGTGCTAAAATGCTAAATTGAATCCTGTGAGCTCATTCTCCACTCCAATTAATTTAAGACAGACATTAACCTCATACCATTTGTTTGAATTAGTCCGTCTATACTCCATTGTTACAAAGGCTCCTACAGGCAACCCAGTGCTGCAGTCCTTAGCGTCTACCAATGCTTATCCATTGTTGGTCCATACTTGCAGAGTCTGACGAAAACGTTGAAACAGATTGCTTCAATAATAGATAATGCTGATGCCTTTTCCTTTTAACATAAAGGTTGCTTCAGGGCAAAATTATAGCTTGCAGAAAAATGCCTTTATCTTGCTTGGCTAGGAATAATACACAATTCATACATAATTGCAAATAAATCAATAGGAATAAAGAACAATAAAAATGATTCTAATATTAATCTGTAGATTTTGTGACCTGTACCCTGCTCCATATGGACGATCTATGCATCCCCTCAGCTCAGTCATGTTATGTGGTGCATTGTGGGATGCCTTGCCCAGTAGGTCCATATGTAGAGGGTATCTGAAGACAAATAGCTATACTTGGGAAGGATGAGGATTATAAAGTGGCACAAGAAAAAAAGGTCTACAGAATTTTCTTTCACCTACTATGAGCTTAGTGAATGCATATATTAAATAATATATGAAAGCAAACTAAAATTTAGTTTGCACTTGATTTCTCAGCACAAACCATGATGGATATACAACAGTTTCTATCTCTGCCTTAGTCAGTCTCTCGAACCTGAATTTGTGCTCCCACTTGAGTTCTGCTGGGACACACTTGGAAGATGTATGCTCAACTGCTTCCACTCAGATAGATCTTGATCAGAGCTTCCCAGAATATTTGATATTACTCCCTTGAGGGTAATAGGAGTTATTAAGGGGGCAATGAAGGTAAAGGGGGTGAGGGGGTGCTCGGTAGCAAGGGGGCAACTGAGGTATTTCAGGCTTAACTAAAGAAATTAGTTACATTTTTATAAGCCAGGCATGAGTTTTGAGTCACAGAAGGGTTGTTCAACGTTCAGAGATTTATGTGATTATTGGACTGTACTTTATATTGGTCTTCTTCAGATTTTCTGCATTTTCTTTCTTGTGGCCAACTGGCGAGTGATTGATCTGTTAATTCATTGTTTGTGAGAAATGGGGTTGGGAGTTTTGATGTTTCTGTCACTGTTCTTTTTTCTGAGTGAGGGGGTCAGGGATTGTTAATGCCGCTGTCTTTTTACTGCGGGGAGGGGATTTGTTGCAATTGCTGCTACTTTTTTCTGTGGGGCAGGGAACTTGGATTGTTATTGTCACAATTGTTTTCTGCAGGGGAGAGGTTGGGGATTTTTTGCTATTGTTACCGTTCTTTTTCTGCAAGTGAGGGAGTTGGGAATTGCTATTGTTGCTATTTTTTTCCCTGCGGGAAAGGGGATGGAAGATTTTGGGGTTTGTGAGCTTGTTACTTTTTCTTTTTCATGTGGGGGTGGTAGTTGATGTCATTTTTTTCTTGGTCTTTCTATATTTCATGGCTTTCTAGAAAAGACAAATATCAGAGTTGTATTGTACATGCATACTTTGGCAATAAGATGAACCTTCGAACCTTTGATTCTCAGTGCCTCATAATTGATTACAATGATCACATAATCACCTCATCTTTTGTTAACCCACCATTCTCTTTGACTTTGCTCAAAGTGCAGTGTAGTTTTGAAAAGCAAGGAAACACTTCTGTATTTGTCATATTATGAGAAAGCTAGACTGAAGAAATCATGTTATTTCTGGGCCTGGCCTGCGCAGTATAGTGTTAGGTAGTGTGATTTCCAGACTCTAATTGCACAGTGATGAAATTCCTATAAATTAGCATATGACATTCAATGGGGATAAAGTTTAGAATCTACCATTTTGAATGGTCTGGCTGCATTTTTCTACATTTCTCTAGCCTATAGTCCAACTGATGTATCACTGCTCCACTTTCTGTACATTGAGGCAGAGTCAGGTTTGCCTCAGTTATTATGACTTCAGAATTTTATTGATCACAATGCTTGAAGTTAGACTTAAACTAGAGGCAAAGAAGAACTTGGCTTATTTTCAGACACTTAGTGAAAATTTTCAGAAATGGAAAACACTTCAAAACATGTCTGCCTGCAGTTCACAACAAAACAGTAATGGTTTGTGCACTTCATAAAACATTTCATTGCTTATTACTAAATTTGGAAAGCCCCATACGATTGAAGAGCTCATTCTGCCAACAGTATGGGAGGTTCTGAGTACAGTTTTACATAAGCTGTCAGACCAACTGATTAAAGTGATTCCACTCAGCGACAACATAGTTCAAAGACGAAAAGATGAAATATCCAAGAATGTGAGAGACACGTTGTGCAACATTCTTAGGACAACAGAATTTGCTCTGCAGTTTGATACTCAATTTTGCCAGGCAACAAACTTTTTCTTCTTGCTTATGCTTACTTCATAATAATTGAAAGCATGGTTTAAGAACTGTTATTTGTAAGGGAACTAGAAACAGATAAGATGGGGGGGTCAATATTTCGGGTTCTTGAGTAATTTTTCAAAGAGCAGGACATTTCGCTCACCAGTATTCTTGTTTGTGCAATAGATGGGGCACCATCGATAACAGGATGCCACCGTAGCTTATTACATTTTTGAAAAAAGCTATACCTAACAAATTTATCAATCACTCCGTAATCACAGACATCTTGTCATTAAAAAAACCTAAGTGACCAGCTGCACAAATCATTAAATACTGTTATCATAGCGGTAAATAAAATCAAATCTCATGCTCTCAATACTTGACAATTTCAAGAGCTTTGTATTCAGAATGATGAACGGTTTGAACACTTGCTGTTGCACACAGGAGTCAGATAACTCTCTCTCAAAGAAAAGCTGCCTTTTATGCACTTTTTCAAACTGTAATAATTTGTTTGAAGATTTGAATGCTTCATTCAATAATCAACCCAAGAATATTAGGCATGACATTGCTTATTTGTCAGAATTATTTGTTAAGTTTAATGGAATCAATCTTCAATTGCAAGGAAAGGGTGTGAATCTTACCAAAGTCAAATCAATTGTCTCCACATTTCTGTCCAAGTAAATTCCATTTAAGTACTGCATTTGGATTGTGACCTTTTCCAGTTTCTGAGCCTCTCTGTGTTGGAAGAGAAAGAAGGAATACCAGGTGATTATCTTCAAGTGCTCACCTGGGTGAGCTGCATAAACTTAAAGAGCTTTCCTGCTGAAGGGTTTCAACCAGAAATGTCAACTGTACTCTTTTCCTAGATGCTGCCTCCAGCATTTTGTGCCTGTTGCAAGAGATTTCAAGATCTTCTCTCAACCCATATTCCAAATCCCTGAACACTTGTAATGAGGAATTAATAGGAAGGATAGATGAAGAACTGATGTTGTTACAAAATGTTTGAGCTGAAGCCAAAGTTAAAAAAATCATACCAAGTCTTTTGGATTGCACAAAGAAACCTTTGAACGTTATCCTGCATAATGGGAAAGGTTAAGGTGTTCTTGCCTTTTCAACATCATGTTTAGTGGAATGTGGTTTCAGTGCAGTTGCCCAACTACTTTCAAAGCAACAAAACAGTTTGCAAATTACTGAATGTGGGGATCTGGAACTCTTTCTAAGTGCCATTCAGCCTGATGTTGAGAAGCTGATAACTCTGCACCAAGTCCATTCATCACATTGAATGGTAAAAAAGCAGTGAAAGAGTGAATGGTTGGACTACTAATGTACACTCTAAAATAGTTGGAGCAAATTGTTTTCAACTTTAATTAAAGAAAAAAATTACTTGTAACTTTAAATAGTTTGAATATTTTTTGCAATTATTTGTCACTGCTTTCAATTTGCAGTTCCTATTTCCTTTCACAGTGCATTGTAAATAAAAATCCTTTATCGTAGTCATGTAATGGCCAGGAAGGGAGAGGTGGGGCGATATCGTCTGGGAACCAAGGGGGAGGTAACAAAAAAAAGTTTGTGAACTACTGAACTAGATGATACTTGCCTTCTAGTTTCCATGTTCCCTGACCTATATGAGTATAACTGGTCAGCTGCATACCTGAATTGTTGGCTTGTGTTTGAATAGTCTCATGTTCCTGCAATAGTGTATCATTATCAGTCCTATTTGTTAGGCAATACAACTTCCAGTTAAGAAAGGATACATTACTTGTCTACTGCAATGAAATCCACATCAGATTCTATCATTTATACAGTTCACTGCCTTTAAAAAACAATTCATATTTCTCATATAGTTTTCCATTAACATTGGAAGCTCAATGCTGGTTCTCAGATTAATCCCATCATTTTCATTCCCCAATCTATTTGCTTGCAATTTAGTCTCCCTTCAATTAAATCTCTTCTTAGTGTCTATTGATTCATAAAAAGTAACATCTGCCAATCCAGTCCAGTCGGCTTCCCCTGTCATCGAATCAAATTGTTCCTGGTGACCAGAACTCTTTAAAGCTCTCAAACCATGATCTAACTGGTCATTCGTACAATTTTTTTTTTGCATTTTTCTCTTGTATTCTATGTCTCAGCAAATAAAGAAAAGAATAATTTTCTAACTGCTATCCTGCCATAGTTACTGATCTGAGAGCATAAAATCCCTTTTCTTCTACAACATTTTGTAAACTTACAATTCTGTAGTTGCTAGTTGCATCTTCCCAAGTACCCTTTGTCAGGATACATAGAGGAGGCTTGACCAAAAGGCAGAGCAGCAGAGACAATTTAGCAATAAGGATAAATTGCAAAATAATTAGCCATGGAACAAGACCACAGGCAACACGGTAGCTGAAAGCGAGGAGCAACTGTCTGAGGCTGGCTGCTTCGACGAGTGAAAAGAGGCTGTGGATGATGAGTTGGAAATGAGTGACAGGTAATTCCTGTTACTGGATGGAGACTTGGAGGTGCCTGCCTGTGCAGGCTGTGATACCCTTCTCTGGACTGAACTTCATTTGCCACTTTTTACCTGTACTGACTGGACCATCTATATCTTTGAGTAGTTCAGAGCTTTTGTCCTCACTTTCAACCATAAGGTGATCTTTTGTTTCTATTAAAAAATTCTTTATTATATTCACTACATTAAGAGCCAAAATACAGAGTCCTGTGACATCCCACTAGGAAAAACTTTAGAGTCACACAAATATCCATTAGTCTTTCACTTCTTGCCAGCTGAAGATCTAATTTACTTGTGTTCTGTTTATTCTATGGCCTTTTGTTTTTTTTGAGTGCTTGCCTTTGGGTACACATTTTTGGGGACTTGCCAAAAACATTGGTATGTTTCTACATCGATGACATCAAAACTGTTTCCTTAATCAAGTCTCTTCATTACTTTCTTAAAATATTCAGTCAAGGTAATCAGACCTGACCTCTCCTTAATAGTGTAATCTAGAGTGTCACAAACACAAGAACATACACACACACAATGCTGAAGGAACTCAGCAGGCCAGACAGCATTTATGAAAAGAATAAACAGTTGACTTTTGGGTAAGGGCTCTTCATCAGGACTGGAAAGAAAGAGGAGAAGTCAAAGTAAGAAGGTGGGGTGGGGAGGAAGAAGTACAAGGTGGCAGGTGATAGGTCAGGGGTGGCCAACCTTTTACATTCCATGCGTCAATTTTTTCATGCACGATTTCAGATGCGCCATACAAATCTTGTACTCCCATTCAATTCTTGTAAAAATATGTACAGGACATATTTAGCATTTTTACATGATATATTGATTTAATATAGAAGCAAGATAAACATTACGTGCCATAATGAGACTTCCAATATATTTTGTCTTCTTTTGATTTCTTCCTTTTTCTTAATCACATATTCTTTCTGTAACTCAGACCCAAGCACTAGCATCAGTTTTCCTTCTATTTCAATCTGATGTTGTGTTTTATACCGTCTGTTAAGACCATGTCTTCTATTATGTGAGAAGGTGTTGTCACAAACAATGCACAACTGCTTTCCAAATGGACCCGCTATAAATAAGAATTCATTTTCCCACTGTTCATTGAATTCACGCTTACTATTACTTTCTGCTTTTCTTTTGCACTGTGATGGGTAACTGAATGTAAAAACAAGGCTTAATTTTCAAAAAAGTACAAAACTGCAGATGTTCACAAAGGATGAACAAGGCACAACTCTGTAGTGCATGACTGTCAGCTGTAAACTGACTGGAAAAAACCTGCGACGCACGACTGGTGCAGATGCCTGGCACCTCAGGATCAAACAAGTATCAAACATGTATTGAACAGTTATGGAATGACTGCAGAACAAATGTCCTTCTTTCCTAGTTTGACTCATTGAACATTTTTTAAAATTGAAAACAGATCAATGTGAAAGAAGTTAACATTCGCCAAAAGATGCGCACAAAATAATAAAATCGCTAAAAATAATTGCTAAGTTTTAGATTTATTCTCAGTAAAACCCATTTCTAGCTCTAAGCTACTTGAATTCCTGTTATAGGTTTTTTTTGTACTAATCAGTTTTTGGTTAATACTTTTTGCATGAGTGGGCTTATTTTTTTATTATTATCACGGGTGCAATGTGCCACTCTAATCATCCAATGCGCCACTTTTGGCACATGCACCATAGGTTGGCCATCCCTGTGTACAGCTGAGAACAGGAGAGGGGGAAAGGCTGAAGTAAAGAGCTGGGAATTTGATTGGTGAAAGAGATAAAGGGCAGGAGAAGGGGGTATCTGATAGGAGAAGATAGAAGAACATGGAAGAAAGGGAAGGAGAAGGAGCACCAGAGGGATGAGATGGGCTGGTAAGGTGATAAGGTGAGACAGAGCAACGAGGATGGGGAATGGTGAAGGGAGGAAGCAACTACAGGAAGTTTAAGAGATTGATGCTCACGCCATCAGGTTGGAGCTTCCTAAATGGAATATAAGGTGTTGCTTCTCCGACCTGAATGTGGCGGTAGAGGAGGCCATGGACGGACATGTCAGAATGGGAATTGGAGGTAGAATTGAAATGGGTAGCTACTGGGAGATCCTGCTTTTACTGGCGTAGATGCTCGGCAAAGTGGTCTTCCAATCCACATCGGTCTTAGCAATGTAAAGAAGGTCACACTGGGAGCACCAGGTAGAGTAGATGACCCCAGCAGACTCATAGGCCAAGTGATAGCTCACCTGGAAGAACTGATTGGGGCCCTGAATAGTAGTGAGGGAGGAGATGTAGGCGCAGGTGTAGCACTTGCTCTGCTTGCAAGGGTGATCAGTGGGGAGAGATGAATTGACAAGGGAGTTGCATAGGGAGCGGTCCCTGTGGAAAGAAGGAAGTGAGTGGCGGGGAAAATGTGCTTGGTGGTGGGATGCCATGGGAGTTAGTGGAAGTCACAGAGAATTATGTGTTGGACACAAAGGTTAGTGGGGTGGTAGGTGAGGACAAGAGAAACCCTCTAGCTGACGTGGCAGCGGGAGGATGGGGTGAGGGCAGAGATGCATGAAATGGAAGAAATGCGGGTGAGGACAGCATTGATGGTGAAGGAAAGGAAGACCCTTTTATGAAGACTGAAGAAATCTCATCTGGAATGAAAAGCCTCATCCTGAGTGCAAATGTGATGGAGGCAGAGGAACTGAGAGAAGGAGATGGAATTTTGCCAAGTGACTGGGTGAAAAAAAAAGGTATAGTCCAGGTAGCTGTTAGAATCAGCAGGTTTATAAAAGATAGCAGTCGATTTGAGATCTCCCTCTGGGTGCTTACCCTTGCAAGCGAAACATGCACCTACGCTTCCTCCCACACTAGCAGTTAAGGGCCTTTCCAGGTGAAGCCGCACTCAAGTTGGAGGAGCAATACCTTATATTCCATATGGGTAACCTCCAATCTGATGGCATGAACATCGACTTTATTCAAACTTCCGGTAATAGCCACTTTGCCTTCACCATTCCCCATTCCTGTTTCCCTCTCTTGCCTTATCTCCTTACATGTCCATCACCTCCTTCTGGTTCTCCTCCTGCTGCCCATTCTTCCATGGTGGTCTATACTCTCCTATCAGATTCCCCTTTCTCCAGCCCTTCATCCTTTTCACCAATCAACTTCCCAGCTCTTTACTTCACCTTCTCCCCCTCTTCCTGGCATCACTTATCACCTGCCACTTTATATTTCTTCCTCCGCTTCCCCCACCTTATTACTCCGACTTCTTTTTCTTTCCAGTCCTGACGAAGGTCCTGGGCCCGGAACATCGACTGTTTACTCTTTTCCATAGATACTGCCTGGTCTGTTGAGTTCCTCCAGCATTTGACATGTGTTAATCTGGAGTGTTTTTGATTAGTGTGCTTCTTTTCAAATTAAGCTTTATACTGTCCCTAAAATTTGATTTCACTAACTTTCCCATCACCTAAGTATACTCAGTGTCTCCCTTCTTCCTTTATTAATACTCTCATATTAGCAGTCTCTAATCCTTCATCATCGTGCCTGTATCCAGGGAGGACAGAAAATGATTGTCAGAGTGCCTGCAATTTCCTCACTTGCAATGTTTACCGTCTGTTGTATATTTTGTTGTATACCATCAGCTTGCAACTCATTGGTCTTAACTCTACTGCCTTGAGATTAATGACTTGTTTGTGGCTTGAAAGCTGAGCTGCCCTTGCTTATGTCAGTGCATTTGCATGAACATTTTGATGAAGGCATTTCCATGAAGTGCTCTTTGCTCAGAAGTGTTCCAGATACATTGTTTTCCACAGGTACATTGAGTATTGTCCTGCCTTTGTCCTTGTACACATAATTTCCATCACTCCGGGACTTTCAAAGCCCTCCTTATTGTAAACACTTCATAAAAATTATTTTTCAATTCACATCAAACAGATTTTTTCTTCCCAAATACAGGTCACTTCTTCCATGTTGCTGCTTACATACTTGCAAAATCTAAACCACTTTGATTATATTTCTTTTTTGCCTTTTGTCTGATACTTCACTGTATATGCTTCTTCCAGATGTTCATCAGGAATTTCTATACTATACTTCTACACTTCCAGAGCTTGCATTCAATGAATACTTACCTGAAATTGACTTTCTTTCTTGTAGGGGCCATTTTCTCCACTGGACTCATGAATTCCACAAAATAATTCAGTCTCTGAAGAGTACACCCTTTAGTTCTGTGAAATAGCAATTGCCTGTCAACAGTTTTAACTTTGTTCGTAAAAGTATCAAAAGATTCTCCCTGCTGCTGGTTGCCCGTAAAAAAAGTGATAATGGTAATTGGTTTATTTCTCAAATGTCAACAAACAAGTCTGCAGTGGGGCTCACAGCTGACATTCCATCAAGGTTCATTAACCTGAACCTAATCTTGTTATCCTGAGCCTGGTTCTGTGGTGCAGAAGGGAAAGAGGAAGATGAGGAATGCAGTTGTCATAGGGGATTCCATAGTGAGGGGAACAGACAGCAGGTTCTGTCAACATGACAGAGATGCCCGCATGGTGTGTTGCCTCCCAGGTGGTATGGGGTGTCTTGGATCGGTGCAGAGTATTCTGAAGGGAGAGGGTGAACAGCCAGAAGTCTTGTACACGTTGGTACCAGTGACATGGGTAGAAAAAAGGAGGAGGTCCTGAAGAGAGAATTCAGGGAGTTAGGTAGGAAGCTGAAAGGCAAGACCACTAGGGTAGTAATCTCACGATTACTGCCTGTGCCATGTGCTAGCGAGTGCAAAAATAGCCCATCACTGATATATTAAGTTTTTTCCCTCTCCCCTTTTTTCTCTCTCTCTCTCTCTGCCCATCACTCTGTCTGTTCTCCATCTCCCCTTGGTGCTCCCCTCCCCCTTTCTTTCTCCCTAGGCCTCCCGTCCCATGATCCTTTCCCTTCTCCAGCTCTGTATCCCTTTTGCCAATCACCTTTCCAGCTCTTAGCTTCACCCCACCCCCTCCGGTCTTCTCCTATCATTTCAGATTTCCTCCTCCCCCTCCTACTTTCAAATCTCTTACTATCTTTCCTTTCAGTTAGTTCTGATGAAGGGTCTCTGTTGGAAACTGATGCACCATCAATAACTCACTCTGAGACGTAAGGCCAGATATCGGCTTTTATTGACTGGAAGAAGGAACCAGCAGTGAGTGACCACCATACTACATCCTGGAGACAGAGAGGCCGGGCTCAGGCCTTGATCGCCTTTATACAGGGGTCTGTGGGAGGAGCCACAGGAGCAGTCAGCAGGGGGCGTGTCCAGACAGGTATATGTAGTTCACCACAGAAACATTGACAGTGCTTCTCCCTATAGATGCTGCCCAGCCTGCTGTGTTCCACCAGCATTTTGTGTGTGTTGCTTGAATTTCCAGCATCTGCAGATTTCCTCGTGTTTGCAAAAATAGCATGATCAGGCGTATTAACGTGTGGCTGAGAGACTGGTGTAAGGGGCAGGGCTTCAGGTTCCTGGATCATTCGGCCAATTCTGAGGCAGGTACAGCCTGCACAAAGAGATTGGGTTACACTTGAACCTAAAGGGGTCCAATATCCTAGCAGGCACATTTAATAGAGCTGTTAGGGAGGGTTTAAACTAATTTGGCAGGGGGGTGGGAACCAGAGTGACAGGGCTGAGGAAGGGAAAAACAGAAATAAATTAAAGATAGTGTGCAGTAGAGATTATAGAAAGCACAGGCAGGAGATGAAGCATAATCAAAGCCAGTGGCATGAGTTACAGGGCAATAGAGACATGGTGAAGTTAAATCAGAAAGCAACAAATACTGGACTGAAAGTGTTGTATTTGAATGCATACAGCATAAGGAATATAATGGACGATCATGAAATTCAGCTACAGATTGGCAAATATGATGTTGTGGCCATCTCTGAAACTTGGCTAAAGGATGGCTACCACTGGGAGATGAACATCCAAGGATGAAAGGCATATTGGAAAAATAGGTTAGTAGGCAGAGGGGGTGGTGTGGCTCTGTGTATAAGAAATAATATTAAGTCATTAGAAAGGGATTGACATAGGATCGGAAGGTGTAGAGTCTCTGTGGGTTGAGTTAAGACATGGCAAGGGTAAAAG
Organism: Hypanus sabinus; assembly: GCF_030144855.1. Classification (NCBI taxonomy): domain Eukaryota; kingdom Metazoa; phylum Chordata; class Chondrichthyes; order Myliobatiformes; family Dasyatidae; genus Hypanus; species Hypanus sabinus. The sequence goes on from NC_082711.1 coordinate 99,873,144, forward strand.
AAGCCGAATGGCAGTTGTACGCACGCCTCCAAAAAGCTGCTGGGATGTGGATCACAAGTTACAGTAGGAGATAGAAAAGGCACATCAGAAAGGCAATGTCATGATAATCCTTGGGGATTTGAACATGAAAATGGATTGGGAAAACCATGTCAGTACTGGACCTCAAGAGAGAGAATTTGTAGAATGCCTAAGGGATGGCTTTTTAGAACAGCTTGTTGTTGAGCCCTCTAGGGGATTGGCTGTGCTGGATTGGGTGTTGTGTAATGATCTGGAGGTGATAAGAGAGCTTAAGGTTAGGGAATCCATAGGGAATAATATCATAATATGATCGAGTTCGCTTTGAAATTTGAGAGGGAAAAAATAAAATCCAATGAGTCGGTATTTCAGTGGAATAAAGGAAATTACAATGGCATGAGAGAGGAACTGGCCAAAGTTGACTGGAAAGGAATATTTGCAGGGAAGACAGCAGAGCAGCAAGGCTGCACTTTTTGTGAAAATTGAGGGAAGTACAAGACAGATATATTCAAAATAAGAAGAAATTTTCAAAGGGAAGCAGGACACTACTGTGGCAGACAAGTGAAGTTAGAATCAAAGTAAAAGCAAGAGAGAGGGCATACAAGGAAGCCAGAGCTAGTGGGAAGGTAGAGGACTGGGAAGCTATTAAAAACTTGCAGAAGGAAACTAAGAAGGTCATTCAGAAGGAAAAGATGAATTATGAGATGAAGCTGGCAACTAATATCGAAGAAGATACTGAAAGCTTTTCTAAGTATATAAAGGGTAAAAGAGAGTTGAGGGTAGATATAGGACCAATACAAAATGACGCTGGAGTTATTGTAATAAGAGATTCATAGATGACAGAGGAACTGAATGCATATTTTGCATCAGTCTTCACAGTGGAAGACATTTGCAGTATACCGGACATTTAAGAGTGTCAGGGAATTGAAGTTTATGCAGTGAAAATTACGACTGAGAAGGTGCTCAAGAAGCTGAATGGTTTGAGGGTGGATAAATCATCTGGACCTGATGGAATTCACCTTCGAGTTCTGAAGGAAGTAGCTGGAGAGATTGCTGAGGCATTAACGATGATCTTTCAAGAATTGATAGATTCTGGCATTGTACCAGATGACTGGTAAATTGCAAGTGTTACTCCACTATTTAAGAAGAGTGGGAGGCAGCAGAAAGGAAACTATAGACCTGTTAGCCTGACGTCAGTGGTTGGGAAGTTGTTGGAATCTATTTTAAGTATGAGATTACCGAGTACCTGGAGGCACATGATAAGATAGGCCAAAGCCAGCATGGTTTCCTGAAAGGAAAATCCTGCCTGACAAACCTACTGCAATTCGTTGTGGAAATTACAAGCTGAGTAGATGAAGGAGATGCAGTAGATGTTGTGTACTTGGATTCTCAGAAGGCCTTTGACAAGGTGCTGAACATGAGGCTGCTTAGCAAGAAAAGAGCCCATGGAATTACAGGGAAGTAACTAGTGTGGGTGGAGCATTGGCTCGCCAGCAGAAAACAGACAGCAGGAAAAATGGGATCCTATTCTGGCTGGCTGCTGGTTACCAGTGGAGTTCCACAGGGATTGGTGTTGGGACTGCTGCCTTTTACAATGTATGTCAATAATTTGGTCTACGGTATTAATGGATTTGTGGCTAAATTTGCCGATGATACAAAGATAGGCAGAGGTGCGGGTATTGTTGAGGAAACAGAGAGGCTGAGATAGTTTAGGGCACAGGTGTCAAACTCAAGGCCGCGGGCCTTGAGATCATTTTAGATAGATCTATTATTTTAATTATTAATGGCCTGGCGATATGAAGCTTATGGTTGTAAGTTAATACCAATCATAAAAATAATGCTTGTTCAGCAGGCTTCTTCAAAAGAAACGGAATTCGTGAAGTGAAACACTTTGTAGTTATAGCAGAGACTGAGACACATGAGAACAGGCTGAAAAAACGGAGTCAATGAAAGCTGCGTTCACACGCGCCCGACTGATCCGGCCTGCATGAAGCTGCATTTTGCCCAATCCGGCCCGTGACCTAAAATGAGTTTGACACCCCTGGTTTAGGGGAAGGGGCAAAGAAGTGGCAAATGAAATACAATGTTGAAAAGTGTATGGTCATGCACTTTGGTGGAAGAAATAAACAGGCAGACTATTATTTGGATGGGGAGAGAATTCAAAATGCAGAGATGCAAAAGGACTTGGGAGTCCTTGTGCAGGATACCCTAAAGGTTAACCTCCAGGTTGAGTCAGTGGTGAAGAAGGCAAATGTAATGTTGGCATTCATTTCTAGAGGTATATAGAATATAAGAGCAGGGATGTGATGTTGAGGCTCTATAAGGCACTTGTGAGACTACACTTGGAGTACTGTGTGCAGTTTTGGGCTCCTTATTTTAGAAAGGATGCACTGACATTGGAGAGGGTTCAGAGAAGATTCACAAGAATGATTCCAGGAATGAAAGGTTTGGCATATGAGAAACATCTGACAGCTCTTGAGCTGTATTCCCTGGAGTTCAGAAGAATGAGGAGGGATCTCATAGAATCATTCTGAATGTTAAAAGGCCTGAACAGATTAGATACAGTATGGCAAAGTTATTTTCTGTGGTAGGGGATTCTAGGATAAGAGGGCACATCTTCAGGATTCAAGGGCGTCCTTTTTGAACTGAGATGTGGAGAGATTACTTCAGTCAGAGGGTGGTAAATCTGTGGAATTTGTTGCCATGAGTGGCTGTAGAGGTCAAGTCATTGGGTGTATTTAAGGCAGAGATAGATAGGTTCTTGATTAGCCAGGGCATCAAAGGGAATGGGGAGTGGGGATGACTGGAAGAATTGGATCAGCCCATGAGTGAATGGGGGAGCAGAGTCAATGGGCCAAATGGCCTACTTCTGTTCCTATACCTTAAGGTCTTATGGTCCTTATTTATGCAGTAAGCCACAGTAAAATCATCAAGAGACAGGAGCTACTAAACAGATTGGATCTCCGCTTTTCCATCCTTCTCTAGGATATAGAGAAGTTTTTAAATGTTCTTCTTTTTTGAAAGTGGCATTATTATAAATGCCCTCAATTATTACCTATCCCCAACAACATTTGAAAAGCTGATATTGAGCTGCTGCAGGTTTTCAGGGGAAGTTACTCCCTGAAAGACATAGCAGCAGAATTAGGCCATCTGGACCTCCGAGTCTGCTCTGCTACTAAAGTTCAAGTTTAACTGTCATTGAATCATATGTAACCCCCTGGGTCGCCTCAGGCTCGCTCAGCTCATTCTCGTCTAGGGGGAGCAGCCTTCGGCCCCGCCAAACTGGGTAATCAGCTGGTGTGGATGCTGTGTGATGTCCCCGCCTCACCCAAATACAGACAGTACACCATAAGCGATTAAATGAGTACAATTTATAAAGGTTACTATAACTAAGTGATTAATAACGATACAGTATATACCAAGGAAAAAAAAAGAAAAGGCGCCAAACTTATCAAAGTCCAAACCACTTAGTGCACAACCATTGGAGCTCAATTACTGAAGTCTTCTGGCCACCATTCGATCCCCTCCAAACTCCTCAACTCGCAGCTCAGGACCATCCGAAGTGGTCAACCAAGCACATCTAGCTTCATCCCCTCTCCTCGGAGTACCTCCTGGCCTCGGACCCCCGCTTGGGGTCCGTTCCTCACCCAGCTTACAGCATTGCGTCCCCTCTCTCAACCCCTTGCTCCGATCTCCCCAAAAGCCCACCAACAATAGCTCACAGACTCAGAAGAAAGAACAACATTAATCCCAATTGATTTACAAAAGAATACAATTCTCGTTATCAGTAAATTTTAACCCAAACAAGCTTCCAGCACTCTCTCGCAACAAAGAAGCATTCCTGCTTTTAACAAAACAAAGAAGCCATTTTTATTACATACACAGTAACAAAGAAAAAAGAAGAAACCCCCTTTATACTCTCCCGCCACCAAATAAAAGTCATGTCCTCATGACTATTAAAAAACTCGCAACCTTTCCTGCCAACACACCGTAACCCAAGAACAAACAGTGACATCTCCTCCCCACACAGTAACCCTCAAACCCTGTTCCTCAGGCGCTACATAGGCCAACTATCTGGGAGTTCCCTAACCCTTCTGAGACCTCCATACCCCCTCACCTAAACCCTTCAGGCTAGGACACAACTGGGGATACCTTGGGCCCACTACCAACTCCTCTCTCAACCTCTCACTCATGCCCCCCACTGCACACAGCTAACCCTCCCCACTACACCTGACTCAGTGGGAGAAGGGCCAAAGGTCTCTTCCTCAATCGAGGGAAAGTCAGCAAAAGGCAGCATGTACCACACATCCAGCACATTATCCATCGAATCTGTATTCATCCTCATTTCTGCGATCGATAGCTGCTGTTTGATCTTCTCCAAACGGAAACACATGGCCTGCACTGCTCCTGCAGTCTCTTCAGCCTCCTGTTCAGTATTCACGGTACTTCTCTCCAGTTTTTTCTTCCTCATGACTTCTTCCAGATCAACGTTCTCCAGTCTCTCCGTCTTCATTTCAAACTTGATTCCGTAGAGACAGTCACTCACGAGCTGCGACCTTTGCCAGCCCTGGCACGTGTCCAGAAAACACTTTAGCTCTGTAATTCTGAGCTGCTCCTGCAACGACCTCTCTTCATATTCTCCTGAGGCAAATCCAAATACCAAGAGATCATCCACATACACCAAAACTCCAAACGCCTCCACATCCCCCATGGTCTTCCACATGCCCCACAGGAAGGTTGCAAGGGCTCCAGATATGCCCTGTGGCATCTTTTCGGACCTGAAGACTCCTAGGGAATTTATAACGGCCGTCTTCTCCTTGTCATCGGGATCTGGCAACATCCACTCCTCAGATCCAGCACCTTAAACCACTTCACACCACTCAGACAGGCCATCGCCTCTTCGGCCCTCAGGGCCATATTCTGGTCACTGACAGTGCGCCTTTTCAATGCACTACAATCCACACACACGCTGCCTACATCTTCCACGACTGTAGGGGCCAGTCACCGCAACCTCTCTCTCTCCGAGGTGTCTTCAGCAGTCAACTCCCCTCCCTCGTGTTATTTCGCAGCGTCCACTAAGAGGGTCTCACCCTCAGATACTTCCCCCAGGCCTTACCACCACCGACTCTTGTTTGAATTCGGTACCGGCCCAATGCTGCTACACACGTCCGCACAAGCAGCTCGAAACCCTGGGTGCATCGACAATGCCTCCAAACAGCGCTCACCCGCCTCCTCCGGGCAGGCCCCCAAGCGCACCAGCGGGATATTGGTTCTCTCCAGAACCGAAACGCTGTCCGTTTCAGCAGTGTCCGGACACATCAGCATTAACGATTCACAAACCTCAGTCACCTCCACATTTGCCTCTAGGAACTCCATTTTCACTGACCAACAACCGTCGTCTGGATAATCACCGGCACTGGTACCCCAAATCTCCAGTGCCCTCAATGTCGTCAAGGGTAAATGCTTCCAATAACGGTTATAAAACAAACTGTACAGCAATTTAACCGACGCCCCGGTGCCGAGGATGGCTTAAACTTGACTTCCATCCAACCGTAACAACACCACCTGTGCGCATGGTCCCTCTAAGCCTTCAGGAATAGGGTCCGCTCCTTTCAGGAGTTCCTTGGTACGTTGCTGGGAATGTGCTCCCCCAGAGACTCCAAGCTGTTCCCCCACTGGGCCTCCTCTAAGTATCCCGACATCTCTCGGATCAACTGAAAAACTGAGGGAGGAGCTGATCCCATTGACAGATCCCCTTAGCACCGCAAGCAATTTATCTGCCCCCCTAGGCAAAAGGGATACCCTAAAAACTTTCCACCAATCTCCTGCCACAGATATGATAAGCCCCCCCAGCTGTGACATTTGACTTCCAGTCAAACCACATGCATTTTCCCACACTTTCACATAACTGACAGCTGTCACCCCGAGGTAATTGTACCCGACAGTTCTAACAACGCCACCAGCCTGCCCACTCAAACTTCCAACCAATTCCTGTCGCTTTTCCTCAGCTAAGCGCTGCCACTCACCCAACAACTGAGGGGTCCGCTCCGCCCACGCCTCCACTCCTTTAGGGCTGGACATTATCCCAACAACCGGGCGGAGCCCACCACTGCTGAAACATCCCAACCTGTCACTTCTCACTCTCCGAACAGTACGGACAACCCATGGTCCCACCACCATTTCGTCAGCGCTAGTCGGAATTCGAACAATGACCTCCGGGCTACCAACAGCAGCCACCCCACCCAACACACACGCAGTGATAACCAGCAATCACACACCCACAAAGGGACACCAGCTCTTTGCCGCAGACACAATTTAAAGAGGGTGATCACACAGCTTCCGCAGAAATCAATCCCAGATGAGCACCCCACAATGTAACCCCCTGGGTCGCCTCAGGCTCGCTCAGCTCGTTCTCGTCTAGGGGGAGCAGCCTTCGGCCCCGCCAAACTGGGAATCAGCTGGTGTGGATGCTGTGTGATGTCCCCGCCTCGCCCAAAAATAGACAGTACACCATATGCGATTAAATGAGTACAATTTATAAAGGTTACTATAACTAAGTGATTAATAACGATACAGTGTATACCAAGGAAAAAAAATAAAGAAAAGGCGCCAAACTTATCAAAGTCCAAACCACTTCATGCACAACCGTTGGAGCTCAATTACTGAAGTCTTCTGGCCACCATTCGATCCCCTCCGAACTCCTCGACTCGCAGCGCAGGACCATCCGAAGTGGTCAACCAAGCACATCTAGCTTCATCCCCTCTCCTCGGAGTACCTCCTGGCCTCGGACCCCCGCTTGGGGTCCGTTCCTCACCCAGCTTACAGCATCGCGTCCCCTCTCTCAACCCCTCGCGCCGATCTCCCCAAAAGCCAGCCAACGATAGCTTACAGACTCAGAAGAAAGAACAACATTAATTCCAATTGGTTTACAAAGGAATACAATTCTCGTTATCAGTAAATTTTAACCCAAACCAGCTTCCAGCACTCTCTTGCAACAAAGAAGCATTCCTGCTTTTAACAAAACAAAGAAGCCATTTTGATTACATACACAGTAACAAAGTAAAAAGAAGAAACCCCCTTTACACATACATGAATAACCATGAGTACAGCCCAATGAAACAGTGTTCCTCCTGGGACAAGATGCAAAACACAGTGCCAACAGTCATCCACAGCACAGGGCACATACAACACTTATCTTTAGCAGTAAGCATATAGTCCCACAAAAAACAAAATTATAGCCCAAATCCCCGAGTAACTTGTCCTGTAAATTGCTGGTGCATGGGAGTTGTCAGAAAGAACAGGCAGTTCTCAGCATGAACCTACGCATGCACTTATACAATCCAGCTTGTTTTCCACTGACTGAGAACTGGAAGGCAGAACCGATGGCAGGGGCCAGCAGGAATGCTGTACTACACTGCCTCCAGCATCTCTCTTCCTGGTCTGCTGCATCAGGCAAGCACGCAGCTTAAGGCCTAGATATCACTACAACATGGAGCTCCCCCGCTGTCGGTGTCATCGATAAACCAGTGACACCGACTTGCAGAATTTGACATTACCAATGTCCAACAAGGTCTTACGAGCACAAGAAAAACATTCCACTCACTGTTAGACTGCACCCGCAACAGCACACTGGCTTCACCGACTCTGTGTAGCAGGCAGCAATGAGTCCGCACCGTCTAACTCCCCCTGCTCCTCCGCTATCGAGCAACCCACTAATAGCGTTGATCTGCAGTAGTTAAAGTTCTTAATATCCAGCCGTGTGTTGTGATCATAAAAAATAAGTTTAAAAAGTATAAAAACTTGGCTGATTTATTATCCCTCTGAACCCCATTCTCCTGCCTTCTCCTTGTAATCTCTGATGCCATCAATAATCAAGAACGTATTAACCTCTGCTTTAAATATACTCAATTTCTTGGCCTCTGTGGCAATGAATTCCAGAGACCCACCACCCTATAGCTAAATAACGTCTTCCCCATCTCTGCTTTAAAGCAACATCCTTCTGTTCTGAGGCTGTACCCTCTAGTCCCAGATTCCTGCACCGTGGAAAACACCTCCTCCACATCCAATCTATCGAGGCCTTTCAATATTCAATAGGTTTCAATGAGATCCCCCTATATTCTTCTAAACTCCAGTGAGTAAAGGTCCAGAGCTATGAAACGCTCCTCATACATTAACCCTTTCATTCCTGGGATCATTCTTATGAACCTCTTCTGAACTACCTCCAATGCCAGCATATCCTTTATACATAAGTGGCCCAGAACTGCTCACAATACTCCAACTGTAATCTGACTAATGCCTTATAAATCCTCAGCATTACATCTTTGCATTTATATTCTAGTCCTCTCAAAAGTAATGGCAACATTGCACTTGTCTTTCTTACCGAGTTAACTTTTAGGGAATCCTGCATGAGAAATCCCAAGTTCGTTTGCACCTCTGATTTCTGAATTTGCTCACTGTTCAGAAAGTAGTCTACATTTTTATTCCTTCTGCCAAAGTGTGTGGCCATACACTTCCCTGTACTGTATTCCATCAGCCACTTCTCTGCCCGTTCTCCAAATCTGTCTAAGTCCTTCTGCAGACTTCCTGCACCCTCAACACTGCTTGCCTCTCCACCTATCTTTGCACCATACACAAACATAACCGCAAAGCCATCAATTCCATCATACAAATCATCAGTATATAATGTGAAAAGAAGCAATCCTGACTCCAAACCATGAGGAACGCCACTACTCACCAGCAGCCAAAAAGAATAAGCCCCTTTTATTCCTACTCTTTTCCTCCTGCCAGTCAGCCAATCTTCCTGTGGGCTCTTACGTTGCTTATGAGCCTCATGTTCAGCACCTTTTCCATGGCTTTCTGAAAATCCAAGTGTTGTTGATTTTGGGTTACAGGATTCTTTGCAATGGCAAAGAAGGGGTAATAAATTTTCAAGTTCAAAAGGTAATTGTTATGTTTTGTAATGCAAAGGCATAAAATTAATCAAAAAAATATGGAGCTGTGAATAATCTGTCTAGTTTGTTTTTACTTTTATCAAGGCACACACATGTGATTTGGTGGTGTATTAAATTATGTCATTCACATAATTTTACATATAACCCATAATGGATTATGTAAACAAGCAAGCATGCTTAATTAAGCAATATATTTACAATATTACTGCAATATAATTTGAGACTATTTAGGTGGAATTGAGGAATGGGAAACACTTATAGGGGTGTATTATAGACCACCTAACGGGGAGCGAGAATTGGAGGAGCAAATTTGCAAGGAGTTAGCAGATATTTGTAGCAAGCACAGGATTGTGATTGTGGGAAATTTTAATTTTCCACACATAGACTGGGAAGCCCATTCTGTAAAAGGGAAGAATGGTTTGGAGTTTGTAAAATGTGTGCAGGATAGTTTTTTGCAGCAAAACATAGAGGTACCAACTAGAGAAGGGGCAGTGTTGGATCTTCTGTTAGGGAATGAGATAGGTCAGGTGACGGAGGTATGTGTTGGGGAGCACTTCAGGTCCAGTGATCACAATGTCATTAGTTTCAATATAACTATGGAGAAGGATAGGACTGGACCCAGGGTTGTGATTTTTGATTGGAGAAAGGCTAACTTTGAGGAGATGCAAAAGGATTTAGAAGGAGTGGATTGGGACAATTTGTTTTATGGGAAGGAAGTAATAGAGAAATGGAGGTCATTTAAGGGTGAAATTTTGAGGGTACAGAATCTTTATGTTCCTGTTAGGTGAAAGGAAAGGTTAAAAGTTTGAGAAAGCCATGGTTTTCAAGGGATTTTGGAAACTTGGTTAGGAAAAAGAGAGATATCTACAATAAATATAGGCAGCATGGAGTAAATGAGGTGCTCAAGGAATATAAAGAATGTAAGAAGAATCTTAAGAAAGAAATTAGAAAAGCTAAAAGAAGATATAAGATTATTTGATGTGTTTAATGCGGTGATTGATAGATTCTTGATCAATCAGGGCATGAAAGACTATGGGGAGAATGCGGGAGAATGGGGTTGAGAAGGAAAATGCATCAGCTATGATGAAGTGGTGGAGCAGACTCAATGGACTGAATAGCCTAATTCTGCTCCTATCTCTTATCTCAAACAAGTTTTTTCAATTTTTTGTCCTGCGTACTCTTTCTGAGATTGGGTTTGAGGAGATCCAAGCTTGAACAAAAGGGACGACACAGGAAGAGAATAGCTGGTGATTGTTGGTTGAGGAGTGTGCTGCATTGCGATATGCAAGGAGGAAGTTGGAGAGTTTCTGAATACGTGTCAGTGTCGTGTGTTCTGCTGACATTGCTCACAGTGCATTCTTTAGACTCTGGACAAACCTTTCTGCCAAGCCATTTGTAGCTGGATGGTATGGTGCAGATATGTCTTATTCCATTTATTTTCAGGAATAACCGAAACTGTTCCACAACAAACTGTTGTCCACTGTCACTGACTAAGTGTTCTGGAACACCATTCCTTGAAAAGAGGCTTCTTAACACATTGACAGTGTGCGAGGCTGTAGTGGAGGCCGTTGTGAACACTTCTGGCCACTTTGTAGCTGTATCCATTACTACCAAGAAATCTGCACCCGTGAATGGTCCAGCAAAATTCTCATGAATCCTTTGCCCTGCTTCAAAAAGGCAATAATTCTTCCAGTGCCTAAGAAGAGCAGCGTGAGTTGCCTTAACGACTATCATCTATTAGCACTCACACCTCTGGCGATGAAATGCTTTGAGAAGTTGGTCATGGCTAGAATGCACTCCTGCCTCAGCAAGGACCTGGACCCAGTTGCCCATTGCCACAATAGGTCCAGGGTAGACACAATCTCAATAGCTCTTCAAATGACCTGAGATCACCTGGACAATGCAAACCCTATGTCAGGATGCTGTTCATTTAACACCATCATTCCTAAATAGACATTGAACCTACGAATGCTACCTCACTTTTTTTTTTAATATACATGTTATTTCTATGCCTAGATGACTGGCATGTAACTCCTCCAATGCATTAGCTCTCAGCTTGGATGGTACAACAATCTCCAATTCTCAATATCCACATAATATCCATCAAGGGCAAGTTCATCCCAGCGCTGATAAAAATGGGAGTTCTGGAATTTCTGTGACACATTCCAGCCACTTTAGGTGGCCACGTAGACCTCAGACACTGTGGGATCTTTTCTGCTTTCCCTTTGGATCACCTTTGCTGCAGTAGGGAGAATTTGCATAAGGGGGAATACATCAAGAGGAGTGTTCTCTGTAAATATTTACCTTTCCAGTGATAAACAGGACAATCTATCAGCATTTCCATGAGCAGTTGTCTTCTTGAATTCAATCTTATAATTGTACCTTCCAAAAAAAAGAACACAAACAGAGCACATCTCTGCATTCAAGCTGCTGCTGAAGGTGGAGCACCCTTCTGTGGACTGAAAATGGACATGAGTGGTTGATCATCATTAAGGAGGGTAAATTCTGATTGAATTCAGTACTGATTGAAAGGTTTTACACCCCAAATCAGATTCAAGGCCTTTCTGTCAATCTGTGCATAACTTCTGTCTGCAGCAGTAAGGGAACTTGATGCAACGGCTATGGGGTGTTCACTTCCATCGCTCATAACATGTGACATGACTGCATCTACTGTATACCATAGAGTGAGGAGTCACAAGCAAGCTCCACTGGACAATGTGGATCATAATGTGTGAGTAAAGTGTCTGATGTCACGATTTTCCTTTGTCTTTTGAAAAGCCAACTCACACTGCTTTTTTTCCGATCTGTAGTAATGAGCTCAATGAGTGGAGTACAGTAGCCAGGTTTGGCAGGAACCTGTGAAAGTAGTTGATAAGTACTAAATAGGAACATAGCTTTGACATCTCTCTTGGCCTTGAAGGATCCACCACTGCTTGGATTTTCTCAATGCCTTTGTGTATAATCTTGGCATCTCTGGTGTGACCACAGTAAGTGATGCTTGGTTTAAATAATTCACACTTGTTGCATAGTGCTCTGAGCCCACAATCTACTAATTTTCTTGACAGTGGCTTGAGGTTCTTGAGGTGTTCCTTGCCATCCTCACCAGTAACAATGGTGTCATCCAGGTAATGACAAGTGCCTGGGAATCCTTGCAGCACCTGGCCCACAGCTTACTGTCAGAGTGCAGGAGGAGATGCTAGTTCAAACACAAGCCTGTTATAGCATCAAAGCCCTTTGTGGGTGTTATGGTGAGAAACACATTGGACTCTTCTTCCATTTCCATCTGTAGTTAGGCCTCAACTGTTTAGGAACCTGTGAATTTGTCTTTTTTCTGCCTTTGTTTACTTGAATGCGCTTCAACAGGTAGCTGGTCATCTTGGGTACATTTAAACATTCTCGTCACTACTACTATGTTCTTTTTATTCCAAAACATAAAAATAATTGAAAGAAAAAGCTGGGAATAACATGTCTACTTTGTTTTTACTTTTAGCAAAGCATGCACTTATGAAATGACATAATGACATATGCCATTCACATACATTAACATGTAACAATGAATTATATAGACAAATAAAAATGCTCAATCAAACAATATAGCTGCAATATTACTGAATTATTACTGAAATATTAAATACACAACAGTATCCTTCAGATAGTCATGTCTCAATACTTAAAGAATGTCTTTTTGCTGGTAGAGGGCGTAGTCACTTGGAGAGTCTAGACAAGTAACAACAGTGAAGGTACAACATACTTCATGCACTGTGCAGAGGAGATGGAAGCTATGAACTCTTAGGATGGTAGCCAGATTGCCAATCAAGCAAGCTCTTTTGTCTTGTCTGGTGTTGAAATGTTAGAGAATTGGAGATGTTGATAGTGATGCTGGGAACTTGTCAACAGTCATCCCACTGGATGTTAACGGTAGATGATTAAACACTTACTGGAGATGGTCATTCCTTCATACTTCTACAGCACAAATGTTACATGCCATTTAGTCATCAATGCTTCAATATAGTCTGTCTTTCTATATGCAGATATGGATTGTTTCAATAACTTAATGGTTATGAACAGATTTGAAAATTGTGCATTCATCAGTGACCACTGCACTTCTGATCTTAAGATGGAACAGGGAACAATGGACACTACTATGAGGAACTCCTACAGTAATATCTTCAGGTTTAGATGAGAAGCCTCCAACAACCATTGTGCAAGGTCTAATTCCAGCCGTCAAAGTGTCTATCCCTTAATTCCATTGACTAATTCACTTGGAGATCTTGATGTCACGTTCTGTCAAATGCTGCTTTGATATCAGTCACTTTTAACACACCAATGGAACTTTGCTCTTTGGTCTGTGTTCGGATCAAGATTGTGATGAGCTCTGGACCTGAGCTTGTCTGGCAAAACCTAAACTGCACATTTGTGAGTATGTTGTCATTGAATCAACGCCAATTTACAACAACTTTTTAAGGCAGCGTCCATGACTTAACTGACATTTGAGAATATACTGGACAGTAACCAATCAAATAGGATTTGTGCTGCTTTTTTTTGTGAATAGGGCATACCCAAGGAATCGTCCACCTTGTCAGCTTGACACAACTTTCCTGGGACAGCTTGGCTAGAGGAAGCTTTGTCTAATCAGCTCTGCCCTAGTCTCATAGCATTTCTTGTATTCAATGATCTCTGCTATTTCTTGATATAAAGTTAAATGTTAAGAATTGTGAAAAGTCATTTGTTTGCTAATACATATCAAAGAAAAACTGCTGTAGAGCATTGGGAAGGCCAAAGTCAGTTTGATGTCCACAATAGATCTGTTCACGTACATCTCTTGATTCTTTACATACTGGCTGGACCTCATTTAGACTGAATAAGACCTCAAAGTATACAAGATTTATTCTTACCCATCACTTGCTATGCAGTCCATGTCTATTACATGTTTTAAAAACATTCACGGGATTCCAAAACTACCTGTGCTGTTGATTGGCTGGATGCTTACAGCATTAAGCTTAAGACATTAGAGCTTAAGAAATAATATTTCAGCCTCTCTTTATCATGGGAGGATACCTAGATTGTTGATGAAGCATGTTCACTTGTAAGCCTTCTCATTGAATTAGTTTCATCTGCCAAGCTTTAATTTGTTTGCATCACAAAATTGACACTTATCCAATTGACTATCCTTAATTTGGAATTATTAATATTCTTCTCAGACCATATTTGACGCCAAGAATCTCCCAAAGCTTGTTCTGGCATTCACTAAGATTGTGGTTTATCCTTTGCCGCATTGCCACTTTCCTGCCAATTTCTCTTGATTACCTTAATAGCTAACTATTTCTGACCTGGAAGACTGTGAAGAATGGCATATAGAAAGAGGGGTGAAGGGAAAAGAAATTTGGTGTCTGTGCGTAATCTCTTCGTAGTTGGTATGCATTCAAAGTCATAGAATGCTGAGGAATTTAGCACCTGTTGGACAATTACAATGGCACATTTGAGGACCCAGTCATATACACTATTTGAGAAACACAAGATACTCTGCAGATGCTAGAAATGCAGAGCAACACACAGAAAATGCTGGAAGAATGCAGTCTCTTACAAAATCATAAGGCATCAAGCCTGAAAGCAGCTAATGTTGGTTGGGAGTCCTTCCTGCTCTCACTTCAGAATTATAGCATCAAATCAGCATTGCAATTTGCATTTTTCTTGTCAATATTAGCGTGACACAGATTTGGTGTCTGGTGTGACTTGCACCACAGATGTCCAAAGGGTGTCATTGTGGAATCAATCAGATATCATTTGGCAGAGTGAATTTCTTGCCCATTGTGGAACTCACACAATTTGATTCCATTAACTTCCTTTCCTCACACCTCAATTCATACAAACATTTTGAGCTGGAACACCCTTTCTATGTGCCCCTCACCCTCTGATTTTCTCTCCTCAGTATCCATTGTTCTTGAAATGCCTTCAGCTATCCCTGCTAAACTCCCACTTACCCTGCATGATGTTCCTTTCCTCAGTCTCTAGTGCCTTGGGACATTATGTGTATTCAAAGTGCTTAAGAATGCAGGCCATTGTGACACTGACCTCTCTGTTATATGGTCAGCTGCTACGAAAATAGAGACCAGATTTATGCTGAGCGTTTACCATAACCAAATCTTACAGTTGTGTATAATGAAACACTTTGCACTGTGCAGTTAAAACAGTCTTATCCCATATTGGTAATAATGTATTTTTAGGGAGTGGGGTGGGTGGGTTGTACTGTGCGTTATGGTTAGACTCTAGTTCCTTTCAATTGCATATAAAATAATTGTTGAGCTGGGGGTAATGATGAAGGAAGAAGCATGGGGGAGGAAGGAATATGCGAGTGTGTGTTAATTTTCTGCTTTAGTTCATGGAGGGATGGCAGCATGCTAATTCAAGGAACTGCTGAGAACTTTGTAAATGCTAAACACAAAAATGTTCTGTTTATTCCATCACAGTTAGCTTTCGATTTACATGCACTGAAACAAAAATAAATAAAGGATTCAAAGCCCACGGAAATCTGTCATTAGATTAAAGCAGTATTTATTTTCTGTTTTATAGAATGGATTTGCTGTTGTCAGACCCCCTGGCCATCATGCAGAACAGTCCACTGCCATGTAAGTACCAGAGGCATTGCCTGTTTTAACAGCGCTGGGGTTACTGCCAGTCACCTGCATAGTTCTGGCCTCTACAAAACTCTAATTATTAACAGATGGCTGTAAAACCAAAAGGAAAAGCTTTCTAGGTACTCCCAGAAGCCTATTTATGACCACAGAGATCATATAGCATTTAAAAAATGCCCCAGATCATTATTTATAGCTATTTTCCTGACAGATTTTCCTTTTTATTTCTCTCTTTTCTCTATTCCATAGGGGTTTCTGCTTCTTTAATTCTGTGGCAATTACTGCCAAGTACTTGAAACGCAAGCTAAATATAGGCAAGATATTAATCGTGGACTGGGTATGTGTGCATAATTTATGAACATGCTATTTGGTTATTTTTGATATTACAGTTCACCAAGTTCAGATATAGGTGGCTGCCATTATGATAATTTTTAAAATCAAAGTTATTTAAAATTTGTGCTTGTTTCAATTATTCTGTTGTTTGGGAGTTAATGTTATTCTTTTATTTAGTGTCAGAACAAATACCTGGCATAATGATCCATACCAATGTAATAAGTTGCTTAGGACAGTGCCATTTATACCATCTTTATATGTCACACTTCTTAAGCTAAGATATATTATTGTAGGAAAGCACAGTAATATCACAAGAAGATTTGGAAGGAATAATGGAGGACATCAGTGGCTTGCTGTCACTCTTGTCACTAAATTTCAAAATAGTATCAGCAAAGGTTTAGCAGTACATAAGAATGCAACACAAAGCATCTGTCAGTTCTGTCTGCCAATTCTCTATGATTGTAAACCAATTTCAATCCCATTATAAATTATGCACAAATTGTTCCAATCACAAGTAAAAGAAAGAACAATCCGGAAAAGACATTTAAAAAAATGGTGTTAATATCAGCTGTTCTTATAGCAAACATGTTTAGTAGCATAAGAAAAGCTGATCTTTGTACACCTGGCCTATTTTTTTTTTGTAGTATAAAAAAGGGGATTGCTTAATGATTGGAAAGTAAAATTCAGTAGAAATATTTCAGATTATCAATAGGAATTATAGAATAATTACACGAGGTTATATTCATAGTTCACAGAACTTGTTTTAATGCAATAAAATGTTATTGTTAATATCACAAAATGTGATTTTTTTGGTAAAATCACTGATTCACTCTCAATTGAAATCAGCTTAGGAAGTCCTCAGTTCCTTGAGAAGAACTTTACATCTGATTGTAATTAAGATTCTGATCTGTAGGACAACTTTGGAAATATTTTAAAGGAAATTAATATGAAAGATCAGTAATAGCAATGATAACATTTCAGTGCTGAATGAGATCATACAGGCATTGTGGAAAGAACAATATAATTAACCACATTCCAAACCTCACATGCTTTCGGCATCACTTTTTAAATATGCAAAAACTTTTAAGTATTATTATTTTGACTCTTCCATTGCTCCTGTTAGAGTATTCTATGAGCTATCAATGTCTCCTAGATGAATATCTCTCCTCATTGCTCTCTTCCTTCATTGACTTGTAGTCATCATCATCATCATTATGTGCCATGCTATGGCCTACTTGAACTACTTTCAACTTTTGCAGGAGTTTAGAAAAAGTTTGAATAATGAATGAAATAATAAGTCTGTTTCCTAATTCATCAGCTATTGACATAGTGTTTATCCATGACCTTTTCAAAACCTTTATAACTAAAAATTTCTATTGGATCTCTTCATCTACTCCAAAACATTCTGAAAAAAAGGACAAAAATTTCCCCACCCCTGGAACTATTTCCGTGAAATCCTCCTGACTCGTGTTTCATGATGGCTTGTTGAGAAATATCAGATTAGAACTCCTATGTAAATACAGTAGAAAATTCCTGTGTATTTAATTTACAGTTTAAATGGGTAGCCTCTTGTAGAACTCTTAAATATAACTCAAAATGTTGCAAAGCTCTGCACATTGTTGATATGATTAATGTGCTTTCAAAGGAACCGAATATTGGAATTGAAGTTGGCTTTGGCTGCAGTGCAAGACGCACTTTGCAAATCTACAGTCTGTTTCACATTGTATCCAGTTTTCTAGAAAAGCAACACTCGTGCAAACTGTCTGCCAATTCTCTATGAGCTTGTAAACCAATTTCACTCCCATTATAAATTATGCACAAGTTATTCCAATCGTAATAACAGTTGCCAAACGTTAAGCAGTTATATTATGGATAATGTTATTATCAAGCAGAAGTGTATCAGTAGTAGCAGATGAAATGTATTTCAACCCACTTGCCCCTTGAAGCAACATTAAGTACTTCCAGAAACTTTGCAGCAAACTGCCGATTAAAACAATTGCTTTCTACCCTTATAAAGGAAAGTAATTTCTTAATTGAGTACATAACGCATGCTTTCTCATTAGCAGGCAAGTAATACCTGTCCAAACATAAGGTATGTTCTAGGTTAAGGTTACATGTCTGCAGTCCTAAGATTCCTCCAAAGTGTTGACTAGATACTTCCTCCAGTTAGAGCTTATTTCACAACTTGTTACACATTGCTGCTGGAATTTTGATGTGGCTGTTCTCTGTTAAATATCTTCAAAATCTACCCTTAAATCTAGTGAGGTATATGCCCTTCATTTTTTACAACTTTTATATACCTATTGGCCCATCTCAGTTTGTCCTTGGGATCAAGGATGACTTGCTTTTAAAATTTGCATCAGATCTGTGGGTTCTGAGATGGCTGATGAGGCCCATGAGTGACACACAGACATTAACACAGGTTGAGTAGATATACTTGTTTTGGCAGGCAGGTGGGAGGTCGTATGTACCACTATTCCACTATCTATGCTCAGCTTCTGTAGGCATCCATTACTAATATCCAAAGGTGTACTTTATGGAGCAATGGAAAAAGTATAAATATTGTATGATATATGGACAAACATATTTCTGATAGTGTCTACCAGGACCCACTGGAAAAATTGACCAGGTAAAGTAAAAAAAAACTTTAGGCCCTAAAACTGCGATACATTTAGTGCCAAGCAGAGTTCTGCCCATACAGTTTTTAAAAATTTGCATTAAAATATACTTTAATTTTCCTTTTCGACCATCCTTGCAGTCCTTTTCTGTGGGACTGTTGAAGTAATAGTGTTTGCTTGCAATGTTTTTCTTAGGAACTGCGTTTTGTCAGAAGAAGGAAATGTCTGTTGTATTGATCACTCACCCTCGAGGTAAAAAGGACAATGAGCTAATTACTTATTCTAACCACCTTAAATATATTGAACTTATGGTATTATGCGAATTATAAGCTATTATATTTAGCTATCAAAAAGCAAGACAAAAATACTTTAAACAAACTCAATCTTGGTATTGGCAAACTCAGCTCTGCTTCTCCATGTATCCAAAGTAACTATACAGCAACAGTATAGCAGTGAGGGACTACTACTGCTCCACACAACAATTATGGATAGTAGGAAGTGAGTAATAAGGCTGTAATTTAATTGAAGGTTTTGGATAACATCATAAACCACAAGAGCAAAGTCCAAGTGGTTTATGGACGTTTTACAAACCCTGAGATTAAATTGCAACCTTTTACTTTCTCAAAGACATCTGTATTGCTTTTTGTTAATATAGACCATGATATAAAGAAACTGAGAGTTCTATTATAACAGCAAGCTAAACTCATTGATATATACTGTGATAACTTCAGTAGTATATTTGCATGATTCATATTGAGTGATATTATGGAGAAATGATTAAAATCTGTAATGCAATCTCAAGGTTCACATATCTTTCAGATCTCAAAGCTAAATTCAAAGAGATTGAATATTCATCTAAGCCCTTGAATCTCTTTGAAATCATCCAATTATATATCTTTTAAAGATGGAAACTATCAAAACCAAAATATAAAAGGTTTATTACATTTTGAACTTGTTTTTTTGCTGCCAGAGATTCTACATCAAATGAGTAGTCAGAGCACATTGATACCATAAAAAGAACTTCATCCAAAACTCATCTCCTTGCTTGTTTCTCAAATGAAGTCTGGCTTGTCAATTATCCTCAATAGATTCTAGCCCCTCAGTTCATTCTGTTTAAAATGTCATTGTTCGCAAGCCCTCTCATCATGCTGCCAAAGCCAAAGTATGAGGGGTGATTGATAAGTTCGTCACCTAATGTAGAAGGAGTCAATTTTAGAAAACCTAGCACATTTATTTTTCAACATAGTCCTTTCCTACATTTACACACTTAGTCCAGTGGTCATGGAACATACAGGTCCCTTCTTTGTAGAAGTCGGCATCTTGGACCACCAGAAGTGGTCCACAGCAGGGGTGATTGATAGGTTTGTGGCCTAATGAAGAAGTAGATGAGTTATTAACTTCAAACTTTCTGCATAATCACTCAAAGAGTTGAACTGCACATGCATGTAACGAGAACTGTGTAACTGATCTCCTTCCTACCTTAAGCCACAAACTTATCAATCACCCCATGATGCCTCCACTTCTGGAGGTCCAAAAAGAAGGGATCCATATGCTCCACGGCTGCTGGACTAAGTGTGTAAATGCAGCAAAAATAAATGTGCTAGTTTTCTAAAATCGACTCCTTCTATTTTAGGCTTGAACTTATCAATCACCCCTCATACTTCCATTTAACATCTCTGCCCATGACCATCTAAATCAGTGGTTCTCAAAGTGGGCAGCATCACCCTCCTGTGGGATGGTGACTTCCTAAGGGGGTAATAGAGATAAAGGGGCAGTGGAGGGGTGCTCAGCAGCAAGAGGGGTTGCAGGCTTAATTTAAGAAATAAATAATTTATTATAAGTGTTTGATCCTCAGTGTCTCATAATTGATTACAATGATTATGTAATCAATTCACTTTTTGCTAACCTACGGCTCTCTTAGACTTTGCTGGAAGTACAATCAAGATACCACTGCCCAACTTTATGTACCTTACTGGAGAGAGTCAGCTGTTGCCTGAGCAATGATGACATGTAACTTGCCCCTTTATTGATCACAATATTTGAGGCTGGATTTAAGCAATAGGCGATTGAAAGTGGTCTTTAATCCATAACAAAAATGGCAAAAGCAACCCAAGTGATAAAAGGAGCGTAAACGGTATAGTGTGGAGAATCGGAACTATGGATTAATACCAGCAGCAAAGAACCAACAGCAGCCAATGTGTGTCTTGGGTGAAAAAGCCTTTTTTGTCAAATAAGGCAATAAAGCCACCCAAGCTCCTTGAACACTTGATGCAAATATCCTCTGATGAAATAAGAACTTTGCTTACTTCCAGTCACTTAGTGAAAACATTCAGAAATAGAAAACACTTCAAAACAAGCTTACCAGCAGTTCACAACAAAACAGCGATGGCTTGTGTGCTTCATACAACATTTCATTGGTCATTGCTAAATCTGCAAAACCCCACATAATTGAAGAAGAATTGATTCTACTAGCAATAAGAGAGGTTCTGAGTACGTTTTTGCAGAAGTCATCAGACCAAATAATTAAAGCGACTGTTCAGCGACATATCTCTTCAAAGGAGAATAGATGAACTGTCTATGAATGTGGAAGATACATTGTGCAACTTACTTAGGACAACAGAATTTGTTCTGCAGTTGGATGAGTCAACTTTGCCACACAACAAATCTTTGCTCCTTGGTTCTGTTCACTTCATAAAACGAAAAAGTATGGTTCAAGAATTGTTATATACAAGGGGACTAGAAACAGAAATGAAGGTGGCGTCAATATTTCGGGTTGTTGAGTAATTTTTCAAAGAGCAGGGCATTTTGCTCACTGATATTCTTGCCTGTACAACAGCTGGGGCCTCATCAATGGCGAATACCACCATGCGGTTATTATTTTCTTGAAAACAACTGTACCCAGCATTTTTACCATTTACTGTGTAATTCACAGATGATAAAAAACCTAAGTGATTAGTTGCGCAAACCTTAACAAACTGTTATCATAGCGGTAACTAAAATCTAGCCCCATACTCTCAATTTTCAGCCATTCCAAGAGCTTATATTGAAAATAATGAACAGTTTGAATGCTTGCTGTTGCAGACAGAAGTCAGGTGGCTTTCAAAAGGAAAGTGCCTGAAATGCTTTTATGCTCTTTTTGAAACTGTGATAAAACTCTTTGAAGACTTGAATGCTGTATTCAGCAATCAACTCAAGAATATTAAGCGTAACATGACTTATTCGTCAGAATAATTTGCAGAGTTTAATGAAATCAATTTTCAGTTGCAAGAAAATTATGTGAATCTTATCAAAGTCTAACCAATTGTCCCCAGATTTCTATCGAAGTTAACTGTATTTAACTGCAACATTGACTGTCGTGACCTTTTCCAATTTCCAAGCTTCTCTGAGTTGGAAAAGAAAGAAAGAGTACCAGATGATGAGCTTCAAGTGCCCACCGAGGTGAGCTGCATAAAAGCATAAAGAGATTTCAGGATCCTCCCTCAATTCAAATTTCAGATTGGAGCCAAGTTCCTGAACACTTGTAATGATGAATTAACAAGAAGGATGGAGTAAGAACTGATCTCACTACAAAATGACTTTGAGTTCCAAGGTTCAAAAACTCACAAGAATTTTGGTTGGGGAAAGAATTCTTTGAATGTTATCTTGCATCCTGCACTGTGGAAGAAGGTCGAGATATTCTTTATTGCCTTTGTATCATCATATTTAGTGCCACACAGTTTCAGTGTCATTGCCCAACTTCTTTCAAAGCAAGAAACAGACTGCAAATTACTAAATGTGGAGATCTGAGATTCCTTCTGAGTGGCATTCTGCCTGATGTTGAGAAGCGGATATCACTGCACCAAGCCCACCCATGTCATTGAAAGGTGAAAAAGCAATGAAGTAGTGAACAGTTGAACTACGAATGTACGCTCGAAAATTGTTGATGAAAATTGCCTTTACTCTAATGAAATAAAGAAATATTTTATTTGTAGCTTTAAACAGGTTTGAATACTATTTTGCAGTTATCTGTCACTGTTTTGAATTTGTAGTTCTTATTTTCTTTCACTGTGCATTGTAAATAAAAATTCTTTATAGTTTTCATGTAATGGCCAAAAAGGAAGAGAGGGACTCTGGGGATGTGCTCTGGGAGCCAAGGGAGTGGTAACCCAAAAAAGTTTGTGAATCACTGATCTTCCTGTCCCTTTTACCAACTCCCACCATTGCCCTTTTAATGGAAGAACCTTATTTTCCTTATTTATTTTTTCAGTATTTCTTCCTATCATGGAATCTAATTCCGCTACTTCTATTGCAATCCACATTATACTGTATGAATCATACAAGTACTGTGACATGCCAAACAATGCAGGACTAACAAGTTGCAGTGGTTTGTCAAAAATAATTTGCTATAAAAATGATATGAGCGTTGCATATTGTAACAAATGATTTTGTGGAAGAAAGTTAAAGTTCAATGACTTTTGTATGTTAACAAAATATAAATGATCTGCATGAGTGATTAGGAATGTACAGAATATGCCACTTAAATGAATATATACAGTGTTTTGCAACTAGCATCTAGTTAGTGCTGAAAACTTCTTAGCACCTTTAAAAATAACATACCACTCTAACAAGCATTTAAGTTACAAATAATAATGAAAATGACCAGTCTTTGTTATAGCTACAATTACATTGGCCTTGAAAACTAAATATTGATAAATGGATAGAATATATTTAAACTGTTCTACCAGTTCACAAGGTGATGCAATAAGCTAATTAGAGGAAATCAAGCTTGGCATCAAAGAATGATTTGGTCCCACCTGTAAGTAACTCAAGTACTTTTTCCAAGTGATAAATCATTTCACCACGATCCTGAACAATAATCCATGAAATGTTAAATAGCATTTGTAAAAAAAAATGCTTATATTCATGGCCACTTGCAAGATAAAGGATGCAATCCCAAAGGATGCATGTATCCCAAATGTATTCAAAATGTTTGGAAATGCTTAGGGTAATTTAAGTTGCAGTATAATTCTAGCAGTGGAAATCTTTCAACAATACATTGATTACTTTTGAAAAAACATACATTTCACAACAGGCCAGAAAACAGGCTTGGAAAGAAAACTTTAAATAATCCATCATTGGGGCTGTATGTAACTTGTCTATGAGAAGTCAGCCCAGGCCTTTCAACAGCTAACTTAACTAGGAGAGGAATGAACATATTTAAAAATCCTAATATTTTACATCACTTCCTCCAAAAGTAATGCTACTTCCTCAGAAGTCTCATATGGTACTTTGGAAACTTATAGGACAACTGAAGTTATTGCAATGGACTTCATGAATACTACTTTTGGAAACTTAACCTGTCATTAATTTGAAACCCACTCAATTGTTTTGCTGTGCAGATTATGTAAAAAATTGTGCATCTTTTTATAGTGTTACACATGATTTTCTTTTGAGGCTTTGGAGACTTATTCAAACAGCTAATTGATCCTGAGGGGTTATGAACTGTTGGCAGTTAATAAGTCATAAAATTCTTGTCTAAAGTGAGATGCTAGATTCCATCAGTGAGGACCTAGAATATAAATAACTAATGGAGAATAGAGCTGGGATTTCTCAGTGGCTGCTCTATTGGAGTCTCCAGGGCATGTTTACTATGGTTTCCTGAACAGAGAAACGAGCTTAAAAAATGAGCACATTAAGAAGTAATTTGTTTGAAGATTCAGGAAGTTTGAGAGGAGGAGGGGGGGGGGGAAGGCAAAAGTGACCTTTAAAGCAGGGCTAGACGTTATTACATTTGTCATTTGTTTCCTTTCACCTTTAGGATGTTCACCATGGTAACGGTACACAGCAAGCCTTTTATAATGACCCCAAGGTGCTTTATATTTCCCTCGACTGTTACGATGAAGGAAACTTCTTCGCTGGTAGCGGAGCCCCAGACGAAGTAGGTTGCATTTCTCATCGGCCTCTTTTATCGTTCCAGTCTAACTGCATTGCATGATTATTTCTAATTATCTCATTCTCCGCTGTTGCACTTTAAATTGCTGTGGATTGCAAAATTGTCCACTGGGACTGTGTCCCAGCACAGACCAAGTGCATGGCCCCAACCAGTGCTTGTCAAGCATCATCTGGCTGATTTTGCCATGTGCTTTGAAGTTGGTTTCAAAGGTATTTTAAGCAAAATTATGTATTTATTTTTCTTAGAGCTGTTCTGTTTTCAGGTTGGAAACGGTCCTGGTGAAGGCTTCACTGTGAATATTGCATGGACAGGTGGTCTTGATCCTCCTATGGGAGATGTAGAATACCTTACAGCATTTAGGTGTGTACCCACCTGTAGTGATATTTGAAGTTCAAAGCTTTAAATTTTTTCACAAAGAATATTGAAGAAGTGTGTTTGATTTAAATTTGTGTCAGATGTATTTTAATATATTGCAGGTTTCTCGAACTATTCAGAGTTGCATTTTTCACTTTTTTAGTTTAAAATGTATTTATTCATTTTTAATTGCAAATAACAAAATGGGAATGGATGTTTGCAGTGTGCAATGAGAGAATTTCAAGCATACTAATAAATTGCTATTGCAAGCATACTAATAAATCCAAGTGAACAGATTAGAGAAATGAGAAAAGGCATATTAACAGAACGACAAAGGAATATTGCTTTTTTTTTGGCAAGTGGCACATAAAATTAAAAGATTTGATTAATAAATCTAGAACAACTCCACAGTCTCCATATTGCTACATTAAGCTGACTGTTTCCAGCATCTTAGCCGGAAGTCCAATCTCTGTGTTGATACATTTCTGAGGAATTTTCTGATTCTATCACTCAAATCAATGCTTGCCTGAAGTTCCCAGTCTCTTGAGTATCTCTTCATAATTCTGACATTTGCTACTGTGTTTCAGTCTTTGGGCTATTCTGTAAATTGGCTCCAGTGTTTGACTCTGCCATATTTCTCATTACCCAGATTCAGTGGCCAAGGTGTAATAGTCATAAAAACATGAAAACAGACCATGAAGCTCTCCAATTCAGCACTGAATTCTAATACTCTATTCTCTCAATAATTTCAACAGCTCCCCATATTCTGCTGAACACAGACACATAAAGGGAAATTTACAATAGTTAATTAACCTACCAAGCTGCACATCCTTGGGATGAGAGAGAAAAGCAGACAAACTGGAGGAAACGCACAAGGTTACAGAGAATATGTGTACAGTTCACTCAGACAGCACTGGAAGTCATGAATGAATGTGAATGGCAGGAGAAGAAGGGCAACATTCCACAAGCTGTGTCAATGTGCCATTCAGAGTACTACTGGACCAATATGTAGTTAGACTTTTAATATTCACTCTGACTTCAATTCCAAGACAGGTCAGGAGAGTACATTGTCTATTTTGCCATTATTGATCCTGCTATCTACAGTTTGGCCATATTGAGTGTCAAGTCTCGATTGACTTAATTTCACTCTTAGCTATTTCAACATAATTTTGCTTTCTACATATAGTACTTTACATTTGTTTGCAGGAAATTTGATATGCTACCTTTAATTTTACCATCATCCCTCATTTGGTAAATGGTGGCTTTCAGAATCCAATCTATAGCCTTCAATTAAACAGAGATGACACCATATAGAGTCACGGAGATTCTATCCAGTGGTTATCACCATCCTATTGTTTCTTCTCTCATCAGTGCCCATTGTTCCTTAACATTCTGGCTGCTTTTCATGCTAGATCTTCAAGGGTTTAAACTTAATGAAATATATTACCTTTACGACATTATCAAATATGAAGAATTCAAGGTTTGCCAGGCATGAGGTTTACTGAGTGATGTATATTGGGGTTTATTTTGTCTCAAACCATTGAAAACCAGGTTATCTATATGGCATATCATATAGCGTGCATGATATGTACAAGACCTCTGAAAACGGGCATTGGTCTGTATAAACCCCACTATTTTGATTTTGTTCTGTAACCATTTTCCTGCTTCAAGAGACTAAATTAGATTCCAGTTAGATGGGCCATTACTTAGTCAGGGCATCCACTTATTTGTGAAAACTCTTAAAGAAACAAAACTAATCAAGAAAATAGCTATGACTCCCTTCCTTTATTTGGGATACTATGCCGCTTAATTGGGACAGGAGACTGTAGCCAAACAGTTTGTAACTAGCATTAGTCACCTGTGGCTATTAGAAACTACGTTGAAAACAGAGAGCAGTTTTCAAATTGTTTCAGTTACCTGTGTTTGTGTTCCAAAAGCAGTGGTTTTCGTCACTAGTGCTTGGTGAGAAATAGCAGTAAGACAACTCAGACTGTTTTGGTCACAGCGGTTTCAAGCATTCAGACTTGGAGATGCCAGAAATGGCTGGGAGTGAGAATGAAATGATTTCACTGCAACATGTTAGGAACTATAAGGAATTTGAAGATAGTGGCAAACATCTTAAATGTTTCAATGACCATGAAGATTTGTGGGATGCACTTGTCAAAACCATTGTATGAAGGCAGTTCATTATCTGTACTAGTGTCAGTACTGATTTTATTCATTTAGAATCAAGCAATGTACAACAGTACAGCAGAGTGTACACTGGATGACTTCCTCAGTCAATAACTACTAAGAACTGTTTTATAGTATGTAGTAGTTTTTCAGTGTTCTAATTTGTTCTGTATTTCATTTAACTATATTTTTTGTTACTCAGTTAGATGGTAGTCTGTCAAATATTGAACTATTTCAACTATTTCCATGAGATTTTAACTAGCTGGGACAGCTGCTTAATTGGGCCAAATTGTACTGGTCTTGATGTGTCCCAATTAACCAGAATCCACTGTATTTAAAAAAAATTGGGGTCCAGATGGTGATTTATAACATAAAAGATTGATGCAAATCTAATGGAACAATGATTTAATTATAATTTCAAGTTACTACAGCTAGGCCTGCTCCCACTGACACCTCCCAGCCTGCACATGCAGGAAACCCACCCCCCCACCCGCCTCCACCCAGCTAAAGAGATTGACCTGCCACTCATTTCAGACTCATCACCTGCAGCCGAGTTAACCCCAGTTCTCGTCCACAGTCCTTGTTCACTCATTGAACTAGCTGTATTCAACCAGTTCCTTTGAGCTTTCACTCGCTCTGCCTAAAGATGACCTGATTGCTTAGTTGTGCTTAGTTTCCATTCTCTCTTGTTCTGTGCCCCCTCGTGACTTTATTATTTTGCCATCTGTTATTAAAGATGTCATTCATTGCTGAGTTGTCTCTGCTGCTCTGACTTTGGGTCAATTCTCCACTGTATTTCCTGACAGGATGAGTGTACTAATACCTCCACTGGTAGATCGACTCATCAACGCTCATCTCAACCATCAATTTACCTGGTCATCCGTTTCACTACAGAGTTGGGCACCCACCTGCTGAACCAGGGAAAGCCCGTGCCATCTTTCAATGACCTTTTCCACGTATCCTCAAACAGTTGCAGCGTTTCTTGGTCTTCTCCCTCTTCTACAGCCATTTCACCTGAAGCTACAGACAAATTGCCACTTCTCTCACCTCTCTCATCAACCTGATTAGCTGCCACAGACCACTCTTTTGAGAAGCTCAAGATGAGCTTCACCACCGCTCCCATTCTCCGCCATCCACAGACCTTTTGCAGCAGAGGCGGACACATCAGACATAAGCTCCACAGCCAGCTTTTCCCAGTAAGGAGTGAACAGATTGACACACCCTTGGGCCTTCTTCTTGCACAAGTTCAACCCCACCCAGTGCCATTATGGAGTAGGAGACAGAGAGATACTCACCATCAAATGGGCCTTAGAAGAATGGACACATTGGCTGATGGGAAACACTGAACTCTTCCTGATTTGGACTAACCACCAGAACATCATATGCAGACAACAGAACCCCCCCAACTCAACCCACATCAGACTCACTGAGCAATATTCTTCAAACAATTCAACCCCACCATCTCCTACCGACCAGGTTCGGAGAACACAGGGACAGATGCCCTGTCATGACAGTTCAGCCCAGCTGAACCATAGACCAACAGTGAGCCCATCATTCCGTCCTCTCAAAACCTCACCCCAATTTTCTGGGACCTTGAGAACCAGATCTGCCAGGCCCTACAGCATGAGCCTGCTCTGGCCAACACACCAGACAACCACACGCACGTGCCAGCAGCTCTATCCTCTGACACATTCCAGTGGGTCCAATCCTCACCCCTCTCTGGCCATCCAGGCACATGATGAATTCTGGATTTTCTGGTTCTGGTGGCCCACAATTATCACAGATGTACATCAGCTGGGTTGCTAGCTGCCCTCTTGGCTCCTGTAGCCCTCAGCAGTCCCCCAATGCCTGAAGTCCCACATTGCCATGGATTTCATCACAGGATTGTCTCCTTCCAGTGGGGCCACAGTAATCATGACAATGGTGGACCATTTCTCCAAGGTGGTCCACTTCATTGCCCTCCTCAAAGCTTCCACCTGCTGTTCCAATAGCAGAGCTGGTTCTCCAACATTTAGTTAAACTCCACAACTTCCCTTGGGATGTTATGTTGGACTGGGGCCCAGAATGCATCTCCTGCTTGTGGCAAGACTTCTGCTCCCTTCTCTACACCTCAAAAAGTCTATATTCTGGTTATCATCTGCAGACTAACGGTTAGTCGGTAAGAGTCAATCAGCAAGTGGAGAGGTTTCAATGATCTTCGCCAGCTCTGTCCCTTACAAATGGAAGATGTATCTGCTCTGGGCTGGGCTGTCCTACAATCTACATACCTCCTCTGCCATAGATACATTGCCCTTTGAAGAGCTTCATGGTTACCAATCCCTGTTGTTCCCCATGGAGGAGCCCACAGTGGAGGTCCCTTCTGCCAAGGCCCTGGTTCTCTGCAGCAGAGTGCTTAGAGGAGGGTACGGAGGGCCATCCTCACTGCCAACCATGCCTATGTACTGCTGCCAGTTCAGCCAGCATTGGCATCCAGCCAGACAACTCCAGGCTGGGCAACATGTCAATCTGTCCTCCTGAGCTGTACCCCTGCACATTGACTCACACAAGCTCCTCCAGTTCATTGCTCCCTTCAAGATGGCCCTTTGCATCAATCCAGCTTCCACCCTCACTAAAACAAAAAGAAATTGTGATTGAGACAATCAGGTGCGGTGTTGTGAAAGTGCACAAAGATTTAAATGGGAAGGTAAAGTTCTTTCATGCAATTCCAATGTAACTCTCACTGTTGTAAGACTATTTTATATGGTATGCATAGTGCTTGAACGTGTAGCACTGCTATAAGTTTTTGCTGAATTTTTTAAAAAATTAGCTCTAACCAGTTCATCTATCGTCTCTGCTTTGCATAGTGACCTTTACCCTCGCTTTTCCTAAAATCCAAAAACAGCCAATGTTGATGAAACATATAATGGCTCCTTTCCTGTGCAGTAAAGTCGGCTGTAAAGTCTGATAATTAAGGTAACCAAGGAGGCTGAGCCCAGCAGGCTAATGGTGCACCAAACACTTTTATAACTTCAAACGATATCAAAGTCACAGGAGTGGGCTCAGAGTTGAACTGGTTTGAATTAAGCTCACTTCCACACGCTCTGCCCAAAGAAAGCTCCAGACTTCTGGATTTCATTACAGCTAATTATCTTATCTTTTTCATCTCAGGCTTGACCCTAAGGCTGGTAGGCAGCTAGTCAGTATGTTTGTGTGGTTGTTTTAGAAAGCCTGTAGTCATTCAATGTCCCAAGGACCTGCTAAGTAAAACACTTACCCCCTGCCTCTGATAATTAAATATGATAATAATGCAAGTCCAAATAACCTTACTTACTCTTACCTTTAATTGTATTGTTTACCATGTAAAACATTCAAAATGGGTTATTTTCATGTTTTGTTCACACAGTTTGATCATGAAAGACATATTGTTCAGATTGTGAACTTGATATTTACTTCCCATTTGAAAAATTTCTGATTATTGTACAGAAGTAGGAGTTGAATAATAAAGTCCTGAAGTTAACCCTGTCTTCCTAGCAGGAAGCAGGCATGTAAGTAGCAAAGACTGTGGATGTCTGCTTCTTACTACTTTCCCAATAACTGCCATTTTAAGTGTCGAGCTTTTGCTAGGGTAGTTGTATCTAACTTAGATAGGCAAGCATCTGATTAATATTCAAATAACAGATTCTGCTGATATAGTTTGGGCCCCAATGTGATTTGGTCTTTGGTATCTAGTATAACAGCCATCACTAAAGCCTGTCAATGAGTAATTTGGGACAAAATAAGCCAAGGAAATATTTAAATTTTTAAAGATTTTTTTTGTAAACTGGGATAATACATTGTCTCATAACAGTACCTCCTGTGACTTAGATTTGACAAAACCTCCCTACCATGTTTGAATAAAGACATGTGAACCTTAACTTGAGAGTTACCACTGTGCTGGGAATAATTTCCCTGAGTACCTGGCAGCAGCTTTTTGATGAACAAAATCCTGCTTACCAGGTTTGAGTGGCAGTTAGATTTACAAGCAGTAAAAATGGTCCAATTGCAAGCTGATGCTACACTGAGTACTTCCTGTGTATTAAGGTCCACGCATTGCATCGCAAGCCTTGAATAAAATTAGGACTGTTAGTGAACTAATCAAACTTTGACAAGATAGGAAAATCAATTTCATAAGCAAAATTGTTTCTCTAATGTCCAGTTTTGTTTGTTCAAATATATTAATATTGTCTGCAAAAATGTGTTTTATTTGAAGCACTGGTAGTCTAAGAAGACAATAGACAGTGTAAGCCTTGAGGAGAGCACTTCTTTCATCTGTTACTCTTTAATTTGAATGGCAGAAAGTAGACAATTTTTTTGCAGAGTGGGAATTGGTACAGGTTTGCTTGTTGTAATTGAAGTTTATGTGAGTTGACATGGATGAATACCAAGGAAATCACCAGATAAATTGATGCTCAAGATGATAACAATGAAGATAAGACCTCAGCAGCAGTGGGGTAAAGTAATTATGTAAATTAATATTGTAAATGAAAGTAGACAAGGGCATTCATTCATTCTTCCTCAGCACGAAGGCATCTAGTTAAGTCAAACCTTTCCACAGGAATGGGATAAGCAGATTTAAGTGTCTGAGCATTATTGCATTACCTAGTAATTCTAAGTGCACAATTTATACTTGGTCCCCAAAGTGCTAATCAGTGCTATCAATGTGCATGTTGAAAAGTTGATAAATTGAGATTGATCTTTATCTTTGCCACCTGTATGGTTATCTGGGCGGGAAGACTTCATAGTCTTTGTAAAACACACTTTATTTTCACTCCATTGTGGTGGATTTCCCAAAAAGGCTAAAGTGGGACTTTGGAGAAACTGAAGAATGAGAAAGAGGTTCGTAGTTAAATTGATTTGCTAGGAAACTGTATACCAAAGGAACTTGGCACGAACCACTAATGGGAGAATTTTTGGCAGAATGAGAACTGGTTTGGACTAAGAAAAGTTTATGTAAGTTGACATCGATGAATGCCAAGAAAACTATTGAACAAATTGATGCTGAAGATGATGATAATGAAGATAAGAAGTCAGTAGTAGCAGGGCAAAGTAATTGAATGAGTGAGTAATGTAAGTAAATGAAGATATCCCACAATGGGACATAACAAGATTGAGTGTTGATGATATAAAAAGAGAATGCTCCAACTGAGATTTATGAATGTCTATGTATTTATTTGTTTGTCTGTATTTGCACATATTGTCTTCTTTTGCACATTGGTTGGTTGTCAGTCTCTGTGTGTAATTTTTCAATCATTGTATTGTATTTATTTTGTTCACTGCAAATGCCTGCAAGGGAATGAATCGCATGGTTGTATATGGTGACATAAGTGAACTTCGATAATAAGTTTACTTTGAACTTTGAACTTTGAAGTTCAGAAATCGTACACCACTCTGAAAAGAAAATCATTATATATCTTGGCTATCATTACACACCCTATCTCTATTAGATCATGATACTCCCTACAGAATACCACATCATCATTCATCCAGACCGATACTGGGCCACCATACACCCTCCCTCATATCAGATCATTATACACTCTGCCCAATAACAGATCAGTACAGACCTGCCCCAGAATAAGAACATTATACTTTCATCATGAATTATAATCTGCATATATTTTTCACTCAATATTGTTATTTATATCCTCCTCAATATTACATCATTGTGGACTGTTCCCAATATCAAATCATTGTGAATCCTACCTAGATTAAAATCAGTATGCACTTTGACCAGTATCCCATAATTATAAATTGTAACAATGGATATTGTATGCTCTGATGAAAACCAGACCATATGAAATCTGTCCTGTTTTCAACATTATCTCCCTTACTTAATTTTAAATCATTATGAATCCTGTTTAATATCTGATCTTTATATAAACTGTTCACTACCAGATCATTGTATTATGCTCCATACAGAATTATATTGCAGCCTGAAAAACAGATTGGTTTTTCAATATCAGTAGTACCAATATGAGGTATTCTGTCTGGTATTGATGCTCAGAAATAATTATGATTCAGTACTTGTTAAGAAACTGGTTACAGTGCATTCATCAACCTCAGCAACTATGAAAAAACCAAAAAAAAAACAAAGATGCTGAAGTCTGAGAATCAGCAAAAATGCTGAAAACAGGAACAGTTAACTTTTGTTTTTCAATAGCATACTGTCAAGTTTGACAGTATCATCTCTTTGAAATGAAACAAAAGTATAAGATAGATGCTGACCCATTCTTGGGACTACAATGTCGTTATAGATTTGAGAGTAATGCTGCACAAGTGAAGAATGCCTGTTCCTGTGCTGTACTGGAGTTACATCTGGAAATACAGTATCATCATGTAAATAAAACAGCCATAATTATAGAGTCTTTGCATTATATGTTGCCTTTAACGTAACATCTCCATGCAAAACGACAGATAGATAATTCAAATAATGTTGTTCCTGTTTTTGACATTGCTTTTTGTTTACTCTTGTCTGCAATTATACTATAGTATATAGTATACCTCTATAAGGTAATTCTAGCTTTAATTCAGCCAGAGTGAATCAAGATTATCTTATAAACACTGTTTTATTTTGTATATATATACAAAATAAAACAGTGTTTATAAGATAATCTTGATTCACTCTGGCTGAATTAAAGCTAGAATTACCTTATAGAGTTTGTATTGCTCTAAAGCTGCAAGCACGAGCAAAGAAATTCATCTAGTCTAACCTATTTTCAGATTACTGTCTGGCCTGTAATATACAGTAAATATTGCAGCAAGATGTGTTATCACACATCTTTTCCCCCCAGCTTTAACAGAGAGAGTATTTCTCTTACATATCAATTCCTTCAGGATGTTTCAGTGGAAAGATTTATTTGGGAAAGCTATAGGAGCAAGGGAGTTTGCTCACTCAACTATACTTTTTAAAAATTCTCAGTGCCAAAGTTACCTTATTTTTCCAAATATTTGTTAGTATGAACCTAATTCATTATCCTCCCCACCACCAGACTAGATCCACCACTCTACCCCCCTCCCCATCACTCCCATCCCCTTCACCACAAAAAAAAACTTGTCATCACATTGTGGAAAACATTTCATGGAAAGTAAGTTAGCTTTTATGAGTTAAAATTTTAATTATCACTTCACATGACAGTTCAAAATACCTGATTCCAGCAGTTTGTGTTCAGTCCATGTATGGATTTGTTTGAATTTGCATTTCACATTGCACTAAAAGCCATTGTATCGTTAGTTACGATGATGTTAGCATACAGAAATTGGAGTTAATTGCCTGAACATGGTTGAAGTTTTTCAAGGGAAGCTGTTTTTTTTTATTCCTGGAACCAAGCTGACTTTTCCATTCTGGCATTTGTTAGCACTTATTTCATTACAAGTTCATCCACGAAGTTTGCACTTGGCATTTTGGCACCAGATCTGAAAATTTAGTGAAGTTTTGCATTTTTCATTTTATTTCTTTTCAGGTCATTAAATGCATACTGTTGAGTAGCTGTTCCATTAATATTTTGCTTTTATTATTGAACACCTACATATTTCTGAACGGTTCTTCCCTCCAGTTTATTTATGCTTACCACCTCCTTGCCCATGTTTGTATTTCTTTTGTTCTTTCTCTGAAGAAGTAGACAAGCTTATATATTCAGACCCCAAGAATCTCATTGTACATTGGAGATAACAGGGGCATGAGATTCCATCACTGGACAAAGGAATGAAGTAATGGAATGGAAATATCATTCCTATTTCTGCATTCACAACTACAACTTTAATTGATACAGCACGTTTAACATAGCCAAGCCATTGTTAGGGACTTCACAGTACCGTAGTTGTATGACTCAAAGAGAGAGATTCACGTACCATCATATTAAAAAAATTATGATAGGTAATCAAAGATTTTGTCAAGGGCTAGATTTTAAGGAGTATTTTAAAGGGGAAGAGATTAGTTGTAAACTCATACAGGACAGAAACAGGCTCTCCCTGTCATTTATCAGCAGAATTTAGGATGTTTTAGGATGACTAATCAGTGGAACAAGGGAACACAATAGGAGTTTACTAAAATAATAGAGGAAGAACGATTTACATTTGTATAGTAACTTGTACTGCCTCAGGATATTCTAAAGCAACTTTAAAGTTAATAAGGGCTGTTAGAGAGCCAAATCATAGCACGGAGCAAACTGCTTCAACATTGCTGAGAGATGTGACCAGAAAAGTCCTATTTTATGACGTTGATTAAGAGAAAATTTGGCCAGAACACTGGAAAGTTCTTTTACAAAATCAGATATTTTGTACTTACATCACCATATGAATATTATGTTGAAGAGTCAGCTGAGATTTTGTGCTCAAGTCTCTAAATTGTAATGAACCTATTAACTTCAAAGTCAAAGTCAATGTCAAATTTATTATCAGAGTGCATATATGTTACCGTACACTATCTTAAGATTCATTTTCTTAAAGAAACACAATATGAGCAATTTATAGTTTATACATAAACTAATGTGCAAAAAAAAGACAAATTGTGCAAATAAAATAAGTAATATCGAGAACATAAGTTGTAGGCTCCTTGGAGGTGAGTCTGTAGACTGTCTGTAGGCTGCTCAAATATTAGAGTCTCTGTATTAAATAAATAATGCAAAGATAAATTCCTAGTTTAGAACAAGAGTAACATGATAGCATACTGGCTTATTGCTGTCCAATCAGTCACAATCATTAGCAAAATGAAGGAAGACATCATCAAGAATCCTGCCAGGCAACACTTATAGATTCATAGTTTGTGTCAGACATGTGGTGTTTAGTTTGCATTATTTAGAAAAATTTGTTATCATGTAGCTTGTGATGAACATA
This sequence comes from Hypanus sabinus, assembly GCF_030144855.1. NCBI lineage: Eukaryota > Metazoa > Chordata > Chondrichthyes > Myliobatiformes > Dasyatidae > Hypanus > Hypanus sabinus. The sequence goes on from NC_082711.1 coordinate 99,909,001, forward strand.
ATTTAACCTGGACTTTTTATCAGTCGAAGGCCAGCGGCTTTTATATGGAACTTTGATGAGATAAAGTTTGTAGCACTGTAAGTGTTTTGGTCTTCATGCCCAAGGATGTATGATGTACTATATATGCCTTAGAGTCATGCAGTATAGGTGGATTATTGAGATAAGAAAATTGTTCATAAAGACATATTGAGGAACACACAATGACTTTAGAAGAATGGGAAGTAGCTTGCTACTGATGTGCATGTCGAGTACAGTCTTAGCTTTTCCACATCTGTATGTGTGTTCCCAAATCATTCTTTATGCTTCCAAAGTATTCTTTATACTGGAGAGGCAGGGCTCTTATACGAAAATACTGCCAGTTGGGGCATATAGGTGCGAATGGGTGGGTGTCATTACAAAACAAATTACCCATGAAATAGCAAAAAAATAAATCTTGATAGCTATCTAAGTCACTTCCCATTATACTGGCTGCCAAAACATGTCTAATACTTTGATAATCTTTTATCTACCTAGCATTCAAAAGTGTACAAAAAGCAGCTGAATGTGAAACAACAAAAATGAAATATTTTAAAAATAACAAAATTAATGTTTTACTGTTCCTAATATTCAAAAGGTTATAAAAATCATTAAAGGATAATGAAAGAATTGAGAATAAAATACTTCAAAAATGCAGTGAAATTAAGATATTTAGTTTCACTTAAAGCACTTGGAAATACTTAAAAATACTTAAGTGAAATTAATTAAAGAAAAATAACTACTTGAAACTTACTCACATTGAACTGAATAAACTCAGTGTTTCCGCACTAAGTTGAATCTGCTATAGGTTCACCAGGGAAAATCCCAGAGTAGTTGCTGGGTGGAATGTAGTAGGTTCCTGTTCTCCCACTGGGCTCCAGGCAAAGGCCTACAATTAGGAATAGTCAGCATGTTTGGAATCTTGCTCTGTTCTGGAACAAGAACTTTGCTGAAGGGGAGAATTGCTTTTAGATGGATGTGGAACTATTATTTTTCCCCCTAGTAAGTTCTAATTCTGAATTGATCTGCCTATTTACTCATATATACTATATATACACCTTACCAAATTCGGTAAGGCCGAATTTGGAGTATTGTGTACATTTTTGGTCACTGAATTTTAGGAAAGATGTCAATAAAATAGGGAGAGTACAGAGAAGATTTACTAGAATGTTACCTGGGTTTCAGCACCTAAGTTACAGGGAAAGGTTGAACAAGTTAGGTCTTTATTCTTTGGAGTGTAGAAGCTTGAGAGGGAACTTGATAGAGGTATTTAAAATTATGAGGAGGATAGTTAGAGCTGACGTGGATAGGCTTTTTCCATTGAGAGTAGGGGAGATTCAAACAAGAGGACATGAGCTGAGAGTTAGGGAGCAAAAGTTTAAGGGTAGCACGAGGGGGAATTTCTTTACTCAGAGTGGTAGCTGTGTGGAATGAGCTTCCAGTAGAAGTGGGAGAGGCGGGTTCAGTATTGTCATATAAAGTAAAATTGGGTAGGTATATGGACAGGAAAGGAATGGAGGGTTATGAGCTGAGTGCAGGTCAGTGGGACTAGGTGAGAGTAAGCATTCGACACAGACTAGAAGGGCCAAGATGGCCTGTTTCCATGCTGTAATTGTTATATAGTTAAATGGTTATACTGAATTAGCATCTCCCAAATAACATGGAGAATTGATCAGGTATATCCTATTCACAAGAAGCAGGGAAAATACAGTCTGGCTTCTTGCTGTCCAATCTTTGCAATCACTTTGGGAGTAAGAGCAGGAAGGCAGATTATTATCTGAACGGTGTAGCGTTGGGTAAGGGAGAAATACAAAGAGATCTCGGAGTCCTTGTTCATCAGTCACTGAAGATGAATGAGCAAGTGGAGCAGGCAGTGAAGAAGGCTAATGGAATGTTGGCCTTCATTACAAAGGGAATTGAGTACAAGAGCAAGGAAATCCTCTTGCATTTGTACAGAGCCCTGGTGAGACCACACCTGGAGTATTGGGTACAGTTTTGGTCTCCAGGGTTAAGGAAGGACATCCTGGCTGTAGAGGAAGTGCAGCGTAGATTCACGAGGTTAATTCCTGGGGTGTCTGGACTGCAGAGAGGTTAGAGAGACTGGGCTTGTGTACGCTGGAATTAAAGAGATTGAGAGGGGATCTGATTGAAACATATAAGATTATTAAGGGATTGGACAAGATAGAGGCAGGAAATATATTCCAGATGCTGGGAGAGTACAGTACCAGAGGGCATGGTTTGAGAATAAGGGGTAGGTCATTTAGGACAGAGTTAAGGAAAAACTTCTTCTCCCAGAGAGTTGTGGGGGTCTGGAATGCACTGCCTCGGAAGGTAGTGGAGGCCAATTCTCTGGATGCTTTCAAGAAAGAGCTAGATAGGTATCTTGTGGATAGGGGAATCAAGGGATATGGGGACAAGGCAGGAACCAGGTATTGATAGTAATTGATCAGCCATGATCTCAAAATGGCGGTGCAGGCTCGAAGAGCCGAATGGTCTACTTCTGCACCTATTGTCTATTAGCAAAATGAAGGAAGGCAACACCAACAACGCTGCCAGGAAATATTTATAGACTCATTGTTTGTATATAGTGGAGAAACACACTCGTCAACCCAACCCATCAAGACAACCAGGACACTTAACTACGCTAATTTAATTTGCCTGTGTTTGGCCTGTTTCTCTCTCAACCTTTCCATATATCTTTTAAATATTATAATAGTATGTGCTTTTATCATCTTTTCTGGAGGCTCATTCCATATTGCCACTACCTTCTGTGTGAAACAGGTACTCAGATCCTTTAAATATATCCCTGCTCACTTTAAGCCTACTCTATGTGTGACCTTGATTAACTTACAGAATGTTTTATTTCCAATTTGTTTAAGTTAAATTCCATCATGATGCCCTTGTTCACTTTCCCAGTTGTTCTAAATCTTCCTGTATCCTTACACAATCTTCATCACTTTCTACTACATACTACACCACTAATGTTGGTGTCATCTGCAAACTTCACTCACCAATAATCTGCTGACTAATGCCAACACCATGGGGGAAACACTCAAATGGTTGTAGTCATACTTCGCACAGAGGGAAATTATTGTGATTGAGAAGTCAAAGTCAACTTGAAATCCAAGGAGAGGGCATATAATAGAACTAAATTAGAGGATTGGGAAGCTTTGAAAAAAGCAACAGAAGGCAATTAAAAAACTCACAAAGAGGGAAATGATGGAATACAAAGGTAAGCTAGCCAATAAGATTAAAGAGGAAACCAGAAGTTTCTTCAGATATATAAAAAATAAACTAGTGGTAAGAGTAGATATCGGACTGCTGGAAAATGTTGCTGTTGATCTAGTAGTGGGAGATAATGAAATAGCAGGCAAAGTGAGTAAGTATTTTGCATCAGTCTTCACTGTGGAAGACACTGGTAGCATACTGGGAGTTCAAGAGTGTTCAGGGCAGAAGTGAGTAAAACTGCCATTACTAGTTGCCGTTGAAACGTCTGAAGGTAGATAAATCACCTGGACTTGATGGCCTACACCCCAGGTTCTAAAAGAGGTGGCTGAATGGATTGAGCAGGCATTGGTAGTGACCTTCCAAGAATCACTAGATACTGGCATGGATTGGGAGGACTGAAAAATTGCAAATGTCACTTCAAGAAGGGAAATTATAAGCCATTTAGTCTGACCTTAGTGGTTGGGAAGATGTTGGAGTCGATTGTTAAATATGTGGTTTTGGGGTACTTGGAGGCACATAATAAAATGGGCTGAAGTCAGCATGGCTTCCTTAAGGGAAAATCTTACCTGACAAATCTTTTGGAATTCTCTGAAGAAGAAACAAGCAGGATAAACAAAGGTGGTATTGCTATATTGTAACTTGATTTGAATCTGAAGAAATTTGAGAGATCTCTTCCCAGTAGCTCTGTGGGAATAGCTGAAGAAGATGGCTCCCTAGCATCTTGTTAAGGCATTTAGAGATAGATAATAAACTTCCCAGTAGCTCCCAAACCCTGAAAAACAAAAATAATACTGTTATGACCCCATTTTCTTCAGTACTTGGGTATAACAGTGGAAGGAAGTGGTGTAGTGGATACTCGGCCGTGGCTGAGTGGGAACTCAATGATGCCGTCTAGCATCAATAATATTATTTGAAGCAAGATAAAGAAATTGGATTTTGTGGAAATCAATAAGTAGGGTCTTTGTTTAATTGTTAAATCAACATGGAATTTCTATTGGACATTATCCTTAATTCTGGGAACGATTTTGGAAGACTCTCCTTTTCCATGGGCTTGAAGAGGGTTCTCTTTGAAAGTAATTCAAATTCATTGTCTTAAGTAGTTAATCCACTGCCTGCAGTTTGCATCCTGATTTATTCTACTAGGGAGCTCATTGCTTCCTGGGGCATTTTCTCCCTTATGTACAGTATATATCTGCTGTCATGGCAGTTATGTCATACTGTCATGGGAGATTGACCATTGTATCAGAAGGATAAGGAAGTGCAGACAAGCATAGCTGTGAAATGAGGGAGGTGATCACACTCGCAGTGGACTCTTCTCCTTTATCAGTAATAGTGAAAAAGAAAGTCTTTGACACGTCTTCACCAAGAACGTGGTCATTGACTTATATCACCTACTCCAACCACAATTCAGCCTGCTTTCAAGATCAAAGATTGTTTACTGTCATTTCCAGTACACAAATTTAAAAGAGAATGAAATAATTGTTACTCCAGATGCAATGAAGCGCTAAAAAAGCTCAATAAGAACACAAAAATAAAAAAAAACATGATAAATATAAATACTTAAGTTAGTTTATATACATTGATTGTCTGTCCATAAAGTGACACTGGGCACAGGAATGTCTGTAGATAAGGTAACTCTGACAGGAATGATAAATTAGTGGCTGTGGGGTGTGTAAAGGGTTTACTTAGTGGGTGTTTTAGTTAGAAGAGTTTAGTTTAGTGGAGGTGTTGATGAGCTTAACTGCTTGGGGGGAGTAACTGGTTTTGAGTCTGGTGGCCCTGGCTCAGATGCTACATAGATAGGAGTGGGACAAACAATCCATGAGCAGGGTGAGAGGGATCTTTTATAAAGTTACTGCCCTTTCGGTATCTATGTCATTGATGGTGGATAGACCAATGCTACTGATGCATTGGACAGTTTTGACTGTCTGTTGTGGAGCCTTCCTGCCTGCTGCAATGCAGTTTCTGTACCATGCAGTGATGCCACATGTTAGGATACTCTCCACTGCGCATCGTAGGATGTGAGTGTAAATAACCATACTCCTGCTCTCTTCAGCTTTCTTAGAAAGAAGTATTGATAAGCTTTCCTGATTGTGTAGGATGGGTTCTGGTATCATGAGAGATTGTTCGAGATGTGCACTCTCAGGAGTTGCGAGAGTGTCAGGGGGTAGAAGTGGTTGTTGTTGCTTGAAAAACTGAACAGTATGAAGATAGGTAAGTCAACTGGACTACATGGACTACTCCCCAGGCTTCTGAAAAAGTTTATGAGATTGTGGAGACATTAGTAATGATCTTTCACGAATCACTGGAATGGTTCCTGAGGACTGGAAAATTACAAATGTTACTTCACTTTAAGAAGGGAGGGATGCAAAAGAAAGGAAATTATAGGCCAGTTAGTCTAACTTCAGTGGTTCGAAAGTTGCTGGAGTCTATTATTAAGGATGAGGTTCATGAGAATGGTCCCAGAAATGACAGGGTTAATATATGAGGGACATTTTATGGCACTGGTTCTACACTTGCTGAAGTTCAGAAGAATGAAAAGAGATCTACTGAAACCTCTCGATTGTTGAAAGTCTTCAATAGAATGAATGCAGAGAGGATGTTTCATTTACTGGGGGAGTCTAGCATCAGAGGGCACAGCCTCAAAATTGAGGGATCTCCATTTAGATCAGAGATGAAAAAAAATTTATTTGACAAGAGGGTAGTGGATCTGTGGAATTTTTTGCACGGACAGCTGTACAGGAAATGTCATTGGGTATATTTAAGACTGAGGTTGATAGGTTCTTGATTAATCAGGGATCAAAGGTTACAGGGAGAAGGCAGAATAATGGAATTATGAGTGATAATAAATCAGCTTTGATGGAATGGCAGAGCAGACTCAATGAGCAGAATGGCTCAATTCTGCTCCCAGGTCTTATGATCTGATGGTTTCAGAAAGTTTTCACAGTTTCCACTGCAGCACTGTTGATGTAAAGAAGGTTGTGAGTGGTGGGAGTTTTCCTGAGGTTAATGACCAACTCCTTTGTCTTGTTGAAGAAGTTATTTGCCAGGCCTCAAGTTCTTCAATCTGCTCTCTGTAGGCCATGTCATCATTGTTGGTGATGAGCCCCACACTGTCAGGTCATCAGCAAATTTGACAATGTCACTATTTGGGTGTTTGGTCGTGCAGTCATGTGAGCAGAGTGTACCGCAGTGAGCCCAGTACACAGCTCTGAGGGGTGGGGGCTTCTTTATCCTGACTGCCTGGGGTCTGTTGCTTTGAAGTCCAACACCAGTTGCACAGTGGTGTATTTAGACTGAGGAATAGGAGTTTATTTACGAAAATCTGTGGGGAATAGAGTTGAATACTGAACTGAAATCTAGAAACAGGATTCTGAAATATGTGTCTTCGTTTCCTAGATGTGTCAGGGCCAGGTGCAATCCAGATGCTGCTGCATCTGTCGTAGAGTAGTTCTGTTGGTATGCAGATTGGTGAGTGCCCAGTGTGGCAGGAATGGAGTTTTTGATATGTGCCAATATCAGCCATTCAAAGCACTTCATTATGACTGGCATCAGTGCCACCGACTGGTCGTCATTTAGTTCTGAAGGTGTAGATGTTGGTACGGGGATGATGGTGGCTGACTTGAAGCATGTGGGGACAGCAGCAAGAATGAGTGAAATTTTGAAGATGTCTGTGAAGACGGCAGTGAGCTGGTATGCACATTGCCTGAGTACTCGTCTTGGGATGTTGTCTGGCCCGGCTGCCCTACAGATGCTGACTCTGCACAGAGTCCTTCTCACATCTACTGCTGTTACAGACAGTGGCTGCTCACTGGGGGAGGGGGGTAGCTTTTCTGTTCGGCATTGTGTTGTATGACTTGAATCATGCATAAAGGTTGTTTAGAGCAGGGAGAACGGTGTCACTGGTACAGTCAGCACTGTCCTCCATTGCGTAGTGAGTAATGCCCTTAGTGTCCGGCCACATATGGCAGAGATCATTATCAGACAGCTGTTCCTGAATTTCCTGTGCATAGGCAGTCTTAGTCCTCTCGATGCCGAAAAGGAGGCTTCTCCCCAGCTGCTCTGAGAGTTGTTCTGTCTCCAGACTTGAAGGCAGCATCTCAGTCTTTTAGTAGGGAGCACACCTCTGCGTTCAGCCAGGACTTGTGGTTAGGTGTGAGACGTCCATTTCTGAGGTAAGAACGGCATCCACACAGTTACAGGCGTAGCCAATGACAGTGAGACACATTCCTCGAGGTCAGTGCCTCCTCCGCTTTTGGTGGTGTCCTTGTACATTTGCCAGTTGGTCCATTCAAAACTGTCCTGAAGCATAGCGTCTGTCTCATTAGGCCAAACAGTGATGGTCCTCTTGACTGGTTTCTCAGGTAGAGAGATGCTGGAAGCTGGAGCAACACACAACCTACTGGAAGATCTCTGAGAAGCGTCAACAGGAGGAAAGAAATCATCAGTGCTTTGGGCCGAAACCTTGCATCAGGGCTGAAAGTGGAAAGGTGAGGTTGCCAGCATGGGGGAGAGGTAAGGAAGGGTTCCCAAGTGTTTGTAGTGCCAGGCAATTGGTGGACTGAGGAGAGATGTAAGATAAAAAGCAGGTAGTGCCGGGTAGGGGAGGTGAGTTGGTAGTCTGGCAGGTGAATGATACCTGGAGGCAGACAAAAAGAAAGAAGAAATGGAAAAATGTATGGCAGGGGATAGACAGTCGATGTTTCAGTCCAAGGCTCTTCACCCAGAAGCATCTCAGCTTGAAATATTGACTGTTTATTCCCCTCCATTGATGCAGCCTAACTTGCTCAGTTCCTCCAGCATTTTGTGTGCGTTGCTGAAATTTCCAGCATCTGCAGAATCTCTTGTGTTTAACAACAGATGAAGCAAGGTGGGAGGAGGGGAATATGGAGCTGGGAGACAGCTGCTGGCGGGAAATCAGCAGGGACACCAGTAAAGGAGGTGAGAATGGAAACTATTAGAGGGGAAAGGTGAGGTGAACAACAGTTGGAACCAGATGGGGGTGTCGGATGAGAAATCTCTGTGTGAATTTGGCGGATGCAGATGGGGAACTGGGACAATGATGGGTGAAGGGGGTCTGGAGGAGTAAGGGAAGGTGGAACAAAAATGGGAGAACCAGGGAACAGCGGGTGGGGAGTAGGGAAACAAGAAAGGGAGGGTAGCTAAAATTGGAAAACACAATTTTCATGCCATTAGGTTATAGACTACTCAGGTTGTCCAGTGAGTTATTCCAGCAGATTGTGTGTTAATTCAATCAGGTACTAGTTCATTCTCAGAGTATCACCCCTGGGTGACACAGTCTAAAAGACGTTTAACATCCATTATTATGGCATTAATTCCATTTTGCAACCATTGATGACCAAGATGGTACGGCACAAAGATAACCATTGGTAGTTTAGTCTTCCGTCACTTTCAGTAGAGAGGAATTGCCTCTGGAACTTTGCAGCATCTACACGCAAAGACTTAGCCAGCTGGCGGTGTTTCTTTTCAGCTCAAACTAATTGTGCCAAAAAATTCTTGTTTTGCTTTAATGGTACTTTGTACTGCACACCTTGTCAAATTGAGTCCATTTACTTGTGCCAAGAATGAAACAAGAGTAATGTTTATTATTTTGGAAACTATCATTTGCATATTTGAATTTAAATCATTCAGCTCTATGGCACATCATAACTTCTAGTGCCATCTTTCTGAATGCTCTCATTATCCTTAAATCGAGAAAGGGAAACTAAATTAAACCTAATAACGTCAAAGGTCTTGAGGTCCCATCCCAACTTGTGAATTAGAAATGTGCAAATAAATACACAATTCTACAAGAATAATCCACTACAATTTAAAGTCTAGGTTGTGCTGGATTACCTTAAACTACATGTGCCTGCATAACTTTGGTGGTGGGTGTGGAAAAGAGGAAATTTGATTGGTGGATATGGCGAGCTGCTGAAACCAACCCATTGTACACTAATGTCAGCCTTGTGAAAGTATCTGAGTATGTTTTGTAACCAATAAAAAAGAAGGGACTGTTTTCTGCCTTTTGTCTAGAAATACTCTAAATGCAAGTTCAAACGCAAAGCTCCTCTCTGCAGTCTCTTTAATTTGCAGCTGCAGTTTTTAAGAACTGCGGCCTTGTGTTATTTTCTGCCTCTGTTCACAGCAAGCTTCCATAGCCGGGCCCAATACATGCCAGAAGCTTGCTGTGAAATGTAATAAAGTTAATCTCGGGAAGTCCTGCTGGATAGGCCCAGTGGAATTTCACCAAGCATTTTGTTCACCACAAAATTCACACCCCTTTATTCCCAGAAATTATCCAGAGATTGTTAAAAATGCAAAATAGAACAAGGCAGATAGTTTTATTATTGACCCTCAGTATAAATCATGGAGGAAAGGAGTCCAAGCAGGATTGTACATACAAACTTTTCACTCACATGAGTGAGCAGAAAATTGGAGGTGATTCATTTTGATATTAAGATCCTCCTGGAACAATATTCCTCTGTGTGGCACACAGAGCTCTTTTTGCATATTAGGATAATCTGCCTAACAGATATTCATATTTTTGTAGCTCTTCGCTTTTTTTGTATTATGTTCTGGATGGCATGAATTTCTTACTTAGTCCAGATTTCACTATGTGAATGCTAGGATTACCATGATGGTATTAGTTGTGATTGTTCAAGAATCACTAGATTCTGGAATGGTTCTTGAATAATGTTACTCCACTTTTTAAGAAGAGAGGGTGGAAACATACAGGAAATAATAGGCCAGTTAGCCTTACTTCTGTGGTTGGGAAGATATTAGAATCCATTAAAAGTGAGATATTGGGGTGAGATATCTGAACAGACACCAAAATGTTAGTGTACAAAACTGTGGTAATCCCAACGCTCCTGTATGCAACAGAAACCTGGACAACATACCGACGACATCTGAAGGCACTTGAAAAGTTCCATCAATGCTGTCTTCGAAACATCTTAAATATCAGCTGGAAAGATATAAGTGATGGTGCTAAATGAAGCAAAAACAACAAACATTGAAGCCTACGTCACCAAGAACCAACTAAGATGGAGAGGTCATGTTGTTCAGATGGAAGACAAATGTTTGCTGAAACAAATCTTCTACTCCCAGCTTAAAGAAGGCAAACGTAAATGAGGCAGACAACTGAAGAGGTTCAAAGACGTCTTAAAAGCCAACATGAAGAAATGTAACATCGACATCAACAATTGGGAAACCAATGCCAAGGTCAGGAAACTCTGGCAAGCCATCAGCCGAGAAGGAACAGCAACTTTCAAAGCCAACAGGTGTGCAGAATTAGAAGAAAAGAGAAGAAAATGGAAAGAGAGGCAGCAACAACCAAAGCCCGATCTGCCATCTAGAACCACCTGTCCTGAATGCGGAAGAACTTTCAAAGCCAAGATTGGACTCCTAAGCCACCTGAGAGCCCATAAATAGAACAACAGAATGAAGACCATCATCCTCGACCTCGAGGGATTGCCATGACGACGATTGGGGTACTTGGAGGCACTCTATAAAATAGGCCAAAGTTAGCACTGTTTCCTAAGGAGAAATCTTTTGGAATTATTTGAGGAAATAAAAAGGAAGGGTAAATAACATAGAGTCGTGGATGCTATTTATGTGGATTTTCAGAAGGCCTTTGAAAAGGTGCCTCACATGAGATTACTAAACAACATAAGAGTATGTTAAGCAACACACATAAAATGCTGATGGAACGCAGCAGGCCAGGCAGCATCTATAGGAAAAAGTACAGTCGAAGTTTTGGGCTGAGACCCTTCGTTGGGACTAACTGAAAGAAGAGATAGTAAGAGATTTGAAAGTGGGAAGGGGAGGGGGACATCGAAATGATAGGAGAAGACGGGGGGGGGCGGATGAAGTTCAGAGCTGGAAAGGTGATTGGCAAAAGGAATACAGAACTGGAGAAGGAAAAGGATCATGGGATGGGTGGCCTAGGGAGAAAAAAATGGGGAGGGGAGCACCAGAGGGACATGGAGAGCAGGCAAGGAGTGATTGTGAGAGGGGCAGAGAGAGAAAAAAGAGAGAAAATAAAAAAAGGGGGAAATATAAATAATAAAGAAAGAAATAGATAAACAGATAGATAGATAGATAAATAAATAAATAAATAGGTGGTGTTTATTTATTTGTTTGTTTGTTTATTCTCCTTTTTTTTCTTTTCTCTCTTTTTCTCTCTCTGCCCCTCTCACAACCACTCCTTGCCTGCTCTCCATCTCCCTGTGGTGCTCCCCTCCCTCTTTCTTTCTCCCTAGGCCTCCTGTCCTATGATCCTCTCCCTTCTCCAGCTCTGTATCCCTTTTGCCAATCAACTTTCCAGCTCTTAGCTTCATCCCTCCCTCTCCTGTCTTCTCCTATCATTTTGAATCTCCACTCCCCCTCCCCACTTTCAAATCTCTTACTATCTCTTCTTTCAGTTACTCCTGACGAAGGGTCTTGGCCGAAACATTGACCTTACTTCTTCCTATAGATGCTGCCTGCCCTACTGCCTTTTGTGTGTGTTGCTTGAATTTCCAGCATCTGCAGATTTCCTCGTATAAGAGTATGTTATTTCAGAAAAGGTACCAGCATGGATAGATGATAGGTTGACTGGCAGAAGGCAGAGATAGGAATAAAGGGAACCTTTTCTGATTGGCCACTGGTAGCTAGTGGTGTTCCAGGGAGATCAGTGTTGGGCCAGATACTTTTCATGTTATATGTTACTGATCTGGATGATGGAATTCACAGCCATGTTTGTGGATGATGCAAAGGTAGATGAAGGGGCAGGTACTGTTAAGAAATTATGGAGTCTGAAGAAGGAGTTGGACAGATTAGTACAGTGGGAAAAGATGCGGCAGATGAAATACTGTGCAGGAAAGTGAATATTCATGCACTTCGGAATAAAGACATGTTTCCTCTAGTGGGGGGGGGGGGGATCCTAGGACCATAGGGTATAGCCTCAGTATAGGAGGATATCCATTAGAACAGAAAACAGGAGGAATTTCTTCAGCCAGGTGATGGTGAATTAGTGGAATTCATTACCACAAACATTTATGGAGGCTAAGGCAATGGGTACAGTTAAAGCAGAGGTGGATAGGTTCTTGATCAGTAAGCATATCAAATGTTACTGGGAGAAAGCAGGACAAAGGGGCTGAGAGTGAGAATAAATCAGTCATGATGGAATTGTAGAGCACAATCAATGGGCCAAATTACGTAATTCTGCTCCAATATATTATAGATTCATTCCAGGAATTCCTTTATGTCTGGGGTAGAAATCACATGGCACTTTATGAAGGAACTATGGTGCAATGTGTTTTGTGGCCTGTAGGTGGGGAGCTTGAATTCACTGAATTCTGCAAAAACAAGGCCAAAACATTCAGCTGCACCTAACAGAAAGCATTTTGAAACATTGAAAATCACGCCATCTCAAAGTAAAACAATTTTCTCTAATTATCAGTATACAGCAGTCAGATTGATTGTACCACCAAACTCAAGGACACTGCTACAAGACTCTTGAATGGACCTCTTAGATGAAAAAGGTAAACTCTTGATATCTCAGTCTATGTTCTCGTGGCTGTTGAAATTTCTTTGTCTATCAATATTGCACTTGTTCCTGTTGCAATGACGCTATATGCTGCATTCTGTTCTTTTTCATTTTGTCCTACATCGATACCATCCAGTACAGAGTAATTGATCTGGATGGCATTGAAACAAAAGCTTTTACAGTATCTTGTGACAATAACCCAATTATCAATTACTGTTGATAGAGCCCTAGAGCACTACAGCACACAAACCAACCCCTTCACCCATCTAGTCCACGCCAGAGTATTATTCTGATGAATCCCACTGGTGAACCTCCCAACCAGGGTATTGGTTCCACTCCAGTTCAGTTGCAGCCCATCCTTTCTGCCACAGTAAAGGTTCTAATTTTCCAAGAACCTGAAACCCTGTCCCTTGCATCAGTTCTCCAGAGCAGCTCCTCTGAGACATCCTTGACCCTAGCATCTGGGAGACAACACACCATCCCACTGTCTCATTGGTGGCCACAGAATCTCCTGTTCATCCCCATAACTATGGAGTCTCCCATCACTATTGCTCTAACTGAATTTACCCTTCCTTGCTGAGCTGGCCACAGTACCATTGGTCTGACTGCTACTGTCGTGTCCTGATGGGTCATCCTACCAGCAGTATCCAAAGGGACATACTTGTTGCTGGAGAAACGGCCATAAAGAAACTTTGCACTAACTGCTGACTCTCCTTACTTTTCCTGGTGGTAAACCCATCTACTATTTGAAGCCTGCACTCAGGGTGTGGCCACCTCAGTAAAAGTTTTATCAATGAAATTTTCAGCCTCCCGAATGGTTCGGAATGCATCATCCCCAGCTCCCGTTCCTTGACCTTGGCAGACAGGAGCTGCAGATGTAGTCATTGGGTAAGCTGTTATGTACCTTGCGATCCCGCATCTCACAAGAACAACATTTCTTATTCACTATTCAGTGAAAATCAGTGCTATACTGACCAATAGCTTCTTGGCCTCAGAATTATTCTAACATGCATCTCCTGACACATATTGCATCCACAGTTTGCTGATCATCACAACTTTAATGTGGTCATTGATGGCCTCGGCACAGCCATTGGTATTTGTCTGCATTCCAGTCTTCACCAATGTGCCAACGTCCAAAGAAGACTCTTGTTCTTGCAGACACCTCAATTCCTTGCCAGGTAAGCCAAGCTCCAGTCCTGGAGCATTGTGATTGGAGTCCCTTATTAAAGAAATGTCCAGTATTTGAATAGAAAATTATCTAGTTGCATATTTAAAAAAGACAAAAAATATAAGAAGGTTGAAAGTTGATGAATGTTGCAAAGGGCTTAAAGAAGGCAAATGTAGGATAATACTTCTGTCAACAACAATTAGAGTTGGAAGGACAGAGTGTGGTGTGAAGTAGAGTGGAGCACTGGAATGGCGGAAGTTGAAGTGACTGGAACGGGAAGGAGTACTAGTCAGCATATTATTTCAAAATAGCGTGGTGGCAATCTTGACTCTGTGGGTCCTTTGAACCAGACAACATGCATCTTCTAGATGATGGTTTACCAGACTTCTGAAGACCCTGTCAAAAAGCCCAGGAGCATGATCCTTGCTCGAGGCAATTACTGGTGCACCAGAAGCGGATATGTGCTGGATTTTGCCTTTTGGCACTGACTGTTGAGCTCCTAGCTATATGTTTAAGTTCTGGCGACTGTGAAAAGTTTAACTAGGCTTTTCAATAACATCCCTGTCTATTTTACACAAGGGAACTTGATAATTTATTTTCCTTTAACTGCTGTTGCAATTTATCTTTACTGTATCCAGATTCTCAGCTTTTTCTTGGTATCTGATTGAATTCACTGAAAATTGTTTCCCATTACAGCGGGGACTTCAGGAGGAAGTTGGGATGGATCGCCTACATAGTGCTGTGGCTGAAACTATTGAAAATGATTAGACTTGTTTCAGGCACCTACATGGTGTGCATTATTGTTGTTGAAGATGAGGATGTTCTTGGATTTTTCTCCTCTTGTTAGCATCAATCACAACTATTTATTGCCAAGCCTGCAGAGCTTTGATTCGAATGTGGGATTACTTAGCTCAATCTGTTGCTTGTTGTTTTTGCTGATTACTCGGCTTGTGGTCCTGTTCATCAGCTTTGTTAGGCTGATACTTCAGTTTTAATTATCCTGTTGATGCTCCCAGCAGGAACTTCTCCACTCCTCATTGAACAGAGATTCATTGTAATTATGGAGACACCAAGCCACGAGGCTTTAGATAGTGTTGGAATGTTGTTATGCTTTCTCCCATTTTGAAATCTGCCATCATTTCCTGATCAGAGCTTTTACATCACTTAAGACTCATGGAAATGTGGTTATCGCGATTGCCTTTAGAAATAGACTAGTAAATCTCTTAGTATTGGGACAATTAAGGATGGGACAAGCTTTGCCAGCAAAAGCCATAATTGTGTGCAAATAATTTTTGTAACTCATAAATTTGATTGTTCTAATTTGTAAATATGTGCTGCTCCCTCAATAAACTTATTAAGCAATTCAGGAGGAACACTATCCTGAAGGAAAGGATGCTATGTACAGTGAAAATTTCAACAATATGTTCTTGAAATCCTCAATCTGATCCAGGAGCCCAACAATGAGATCTAGCACAGACTTTGGCCCACAGAAGAACACCAGATTTACATGTGAATGCATTCTTTGTAGATCTTTGTTGCCCATTTTGCTTTTCTACTGGAAATTCAGCATCTACCCAGCACTGAGAAGGAAGGGGTTGCTCAATTAATGCCTTCTTAATTGCCACAAACCTTCTCAAGCTCCAGCCACAACTTTGCAGAAAATAACAGCCTAATTTTTTGGAAGTCAACCACACAAAATGCTGGAGGAACCTTCAGGCCAGACAGCATTTATGGAAAAGAGTAAACAGTCAATGTTTCAGATCCATTACTGGGACAGGAAAAAAAAGATAACAAGTTAGAGTAAGAAGGCGGGAAGAGGAGAGGAGTAAGTACAAGGTAGTAGGTGATAGGAAAAATCAGGGGAAGGGGAAGAGTGATATAAAGAGCCAGGAAGTTGATTAGTGAAAGAAATAAAAGGCCTGGAGATGGGGGAATCTGATAGGAGAGAACAGAAGGCCAAAGAAGATAGGGAAAGGGGAGGAGCACCAGAGGGAGATGATGGGCAGGTAAGGACATAAGGTGAGAAAGGGAAATTGGAATGGGGAATGGTGAAGGAGAGGGAGGGGGAACAATTACTGGAAGTTTAAGAAATTGATGTTCAAACCATCAGGTTGGAGACTACCCAAACAGAATATAAGATGTGGCTCCAGCAACCTTAGTAGAGGAGGCCAGGGACTGACATATAGGATTGGGCATGGTAGGTAGAATTGAAATGGGTGGCCACAGGGAGATCCCACTTTCTCTGGTGGATGTAGCAAAGCTGCCTGATGAAGCTCCTGTTTTGCTTTTACTTTTTGGAGTCTAGACATTCCAGGTCCTCAGGTGGTTTCTCAATGGAAACTATAGGTCTTCCAGGGTTTGTATCAGAATTTGTAATTTTATGACATGATTAAAGAGAAAATATTGCTTGGCCCATTGACCTCTGCGCCTACATTTCAAATGTGCCTTCCCAGCAAGTAGGGGTCTGGGTCAGAAATATACATTCATCGAACTTTCTCTTATAATATATTCCAATATGGTAAAATATAACATTTTGTATTGTAAAGGAGAGAATTTAATGCTGGTTGTTCCACCCTTAAAATTAAGGAAAAACTTCAATAATATGGCGGACAATTTGATGTTGTGGTATTAAGTGTTGGTATGATAAGATTATCAGCAATAATTTTTACCTAGATGATCAAACACCACTCTGCTGTTCTACAATTTCTTGCCAATGAAATGTATAAATAAGCAATGACAGGATGTCACATCAGTAGAGTTGAATTCCTTTGTGCCATTATAAATAACTTGATTAACCAAATTCCTGTGTGCTCTATTTTATCGTGCTGTACTAACCAATTAAATGGAAATTGATCAATTATTTTAACAGATATTTCTGCACGCAAACTTTTAACCAACAAGTCAAGCTAATTTGCCAAATCAGAGGGATTTCAGCCAATAGTTGTGGTAATCCTCAAAATCAGTGTAATTGAAGCTGGGTTTTGAGTTTATTGTCATATACAAAAGTACATGGATATACAGGTCCAATGAAAATCTTACTTGCACAGCATCACAGGTATGAAGCATAATGTAAGCAGCTTTCACAATGAAAACATAAATTAAATATAAATTGGACACGATTCCGACAAGAAGCAACATATTTGGAACAAAAATAAGTCCGTTTTAGTGCAAAGTGATCATCATGCAGCTAAACTGTGGTGATTAGGATTTTGCTGGTTGGTTCAAGAAGAGAATGGTTGAAGGAAAATAAGGATTCTTGAACATGGTGTTGTGGGACTTCAGGATTCCGTAACTCCTGCCAGATAGAAGCTGTGAAAAGACAGCACAGCCCAGAGAGTGGGAATCTTTGATGATAAATGTTGCCTTCTTGAGGCAGCATCTCCTATAGACACCTCCAATACTTGGGAGGGATGTTCTCATGATGTACCCAGTGCTTTTTGCAGCTTTTTAAATTCCTGTTCATTTGAATTGCTATTCCTGACCATGATTCAACCAGTTAGGATATGTGCTTCTATAGAAGTTTGCTACAAAGTTCAGTGACAAGCTGAACCTCCTTAACCACTACTTTCCTCATGATTTCCTCTATGTACTGAGCTGAGGACAGTTCATCCAATGTGTTAACATCCAGGTGTTTAGAATTCAGTCTGTTCAGTCTCTCCACTGCCAATCCCCCAATATAGACAGGTGCATGCTCCTCTTCCTTCCGCTTCCTGAAGTCAATAATCAGCTTTTTCAGTTTTGCTGACTATCAGTGGGAGGTTGTTGTTTCAGCTCCACTAAACCTACTGCTGTATCTCACTCTGGTAAGCTGACTCATGACCACATGTGATTCATCCAACAACAGAAGCGTTGTCAGTAAATTCAAAGATGGCTTTGGAGCTGATTTGAAGCACACAGTCAGGCCTGTATAGAAAATAGATGTGTACAGTGAAGCAGACAAATACAACATTGAAGATCTTACTTTCAGGGCATAATCGATAGGTTATGTTCGATAAGGCTTTCAATTATTTAACGCACAGCTTTGGAAACATTTTCACAAAATGCAACACCTTTTGGAATTCAAGTACAACTCTAAGGACTAGAAATAGTTGAGTCCTTCACTGCATGTTTGGCATCACTTTCAAAACAGATCATCCGATATTGGCAATGTTGATTTTGGTGCAAAATTCTTTTCCGTATCTGTGGATTTTGAATGGCATAGGCCACTCACACAATAGCATTTCCCCAAGTAAAATGGTTTAGACCTCCTTCAATGCTTGTAAAAGAGTCTAGATCTTTTTATACATGGCAATTGAGTCTGACATGAATCCTTCAAAATCTTAGTTCTTTTTATCATTGAGAACAAAAGACCATTAAACAGAAGAATAAAATCAGGTCATTTGGCTCATCAGGTCTGCTCTGCCATTCCATCATGGCTGAATTATTACCCCTCTAAACCCCATTCTCTTACCTTCTCTATCTAGCCTTTGACATCCTTACTAATCAGGAACCTATCACCCTCCACTTCAAATATATTCAATTTTTATTTGTTCACTCCCGCATACCAAGATCACATCAAACAGCTCTCAACCAAAATTGTTATGGCTCTCTATCATAAAAATTTGACCGGAATGCGACCTAACATTCTCTCAGCCATCCATCATTATTCGCCATGACGACTACAACCTTATAGTGGTTTGGAGGCTCGTGTACCTCAATTACCCACAGCTAAGCAGGCTGGAGTCAAAGCCTTCTGCTTTGGCTCTTGGTAGGGTCACCCATGCCAAACATGTCAAAGAGTAGAGGCTGATCTAAGTGTAGTCCATCGGTCCTCCAGTTTTGGGGATCCAGCTCAGAGCTTACAACCCTGACTGGTAAAACAAAATTGTTACAGATATAGCAATGAAGAATCCTTCTACACCTGAGTGCAACAGTATTCCTGAGTCACCACCCAAGACAGTAGTGAAAACCAAGAGGAAACTATTAACATGATGAAGGAAGCCATGAACACCGTCACAGATGGAGGATCTTCATTGCTGCCCTAAATGCCAGTGACATAATGTGCAGTAAGTAAGTAATCCATCACTATCCTGACTTTCTTTCAGTTTGCATTCTGCTTCCTCACCAATGTGATCCTACTCATCTCAGTTGCTTCCTGACACCATCCACCTGATCATTTCCCCAAGCCCTCCTTTGTAAGCCATTGCCACCCTGATCCTAATCTCTTACCTTGCTCTCAAAGTCACATTTCCTCAACAATGCTCCAACGTATCCCTTTGAGTTTCACACTTTCCCCAAATCAGTCCAGATACTGCTGAACAATTATTTGCTTTTTCCTTCTTCAGAATGCGGTGAATTAACAACAAATACAGTATTGGTAATCTGCTTCCCACGCAGGTTCATCTTTTGTATTTTTCCTAACTTTAATCATCTTTGAGGATGTGTGCTCCTCTATTTTGCTATGTATTTTTATAGTGCTTGCCTATTAACCCATAGAACCATAGAACATTACAGCACAGAAACAGGCCTTTTGGCCCTTCCTGGCTGTGCTGAACCATTTTTCTGCCTAGTCCTACTGATCTGCTCCTGGACCATATCCCTCCATACACCTCTCATTCATGTACCTGTCAAAGTTTTTCTTAAATGTTAAAAGTGAACCCACATTTACCACCTCATTCGACACTCCCACCACTCTCTGTGTGAAGAAGCCCCCCCAATGTTCCCTTTAAACTTTTCCCCCTTCACCCTTAACCCATGTCCTCTAGTTTTTTTCTCCCCTAGCCTCAGTGGAAAAAGCCTGCTTGCATTCACTCTATCTATACCCATCATAATTTTATATATCAAATCTCCCCTCATTCTTCTACACTCCAGGGAATAAAGTCCTAACCTATTCAACCTTTCTCTGTAATTCAGTTTCTCAAGTCCCGGCAACCCGGGAACAATTGTCACATCATAAGAAAACTAAATGCATTGAGTATGGCTGAGCTGTCATCCTGTACCTTGCCCAGTAGTATGATGTTAGGCTCTCAGCTCACAATCCATAAATGCACATTGCAATCCCATATCTATAGGACTCTTTAAATCCCAGAGCATGAACAATCCCAATCTTGTGCAACGTTTCTGGTCTGGTCTGGTTCTGGTCGCCTCACTATAAGAAGGATGCGGAAGCATTAGAAAGGGTACAGAGGAGATTTACCAGGATGCTGCCTGGTTTAGAGAGTATGGATTATGATCAGAGATTAAAGGAGCTAGGGCTTTACTCTTTGGAGAGAAAGAGGATGAGAGGAGACATGATAGAGGTGTACAAGATATTATGAGGAATAAACAGAGTAGACAGCCAGCGCCTCTTCCCCAGGGCACCAATGCTCAGTACAAGAGGACATGGCTTTAAGGTAAAGGGAGGGAAGTTCAAGGGGGATATTAGAGCAAGGTTTTTCACTAAGAGAGTGGTTGGTGCATGGAATGCACTGCCTGAGTCAGTGTTGGAGGCAGATACACTAGTGAAGTTTAAGAGACTACTAGACGGATATATGGAGGAATTTAAGGTGGGGGATTATATGGGAGGCAGGGTTTGAGGGTCAGCACAACATTGTGGGCCGAAGGGCCTGTAATGTGCTGTACTATTCTATGTTTCAAAGTTAAACAATGTTGTTATAACAAAGTTGAAAAATATCAGAGTTGATATGAATGCCACGTTCTATGAACTTACATGTAATTGACACCTGCAGATTCATTACTGCTACTTATTTCAGTGGTATTTGCTCCAAGTCTTGGGTTGACATCAATATCTCACCCAGGAAGAATGGTTCTATTGTCCAACAGCGTACAAAGCATTGGGTCACTCCATGTTCAATACTGTTGTATGCGTAAGAGTGACAATTCTCAGGCACAGGATAGCATCATCACTGTTGAGTTTATTCCTACTTTCCAGAAAAGTTCTGGAGGCTTTTCCTTTCTTTTGCACAATGCACTCACGCTCCTTGGAACGGTATGAAATCCTGATCTCCATTTACTTTTCACTGCCTGGCAAGCTAATACATGAGATTGTGACCAGATACTAAAGCAGTCACTTTTTATTATCGTATTTTGTTTCATAAGCATCTGTACAAGCATATCCTCTTAAAGTGGTCCCAGCATTCTGCGAGGGCCCCAACGTTCATTTCAGGGTTTCTACCGTGACTGTGAACATGAGCACAGTAGGTCAATGTCATCAGGCAATTTATTGCATACCTTTAGCATATTGCAACCACAACTCAATGAGATGACTGCTGGCGCTCTTGAAGTTTCCTTAATAGTACGTAGCCTATGTGTACTGAGTAACTTATTGATCCAGCTTTAAAGATAGCTTTAGGCTTTACAATCATGTTTGTAGATTTCACAGCATTTTCATGTAATCTTCTTTGGAACTAATGTTCATCCTTGGAATAGCACCATCCAGTTTCATTTATAATGCTCATAAAATTAATCAATCTGTAATTAGGAATAGTTTCCATGCTATACACACACATCAAAGGGAACTATAGTATGCATTATAAATCTGTCAAAGGTCATTCAAAGTCTGTTTAGGACCAACAGTAAAACTCAGCAGGCCAGGCTCAGGAATAAAATAACAGCTCTCAATTGGCACATATTAAAAGAATGCTATGAAACTCAATGCCTGTTAATGGATGCACTCCTCGGGGACTCATCTGCTTAGCATCACCACAGCACGTCTGCATTGAATCTACTGTCTGAAATAGTGAATCTGCAGATAACTGCTCGGTGAATGAATAAGGATAGCAAAGAAGGTTCCATTTAAAATAGCTTGAAGTGCGGCATATTGAAAAGTAAATATAGATTCTACAAATTACATTCCTGGTGTAAAACTACTTATTCCACCAAGAGCATGGCCTGGCGATGTCCATATCTAAATTCCTGATCCACATTTCCTGTCCTCGAGCCTGTGAGCCAGAAACATTTGTAAAATGAACCTTCTGTACACACCAAAAACAAGCACAACATTTTGTCAGTCAGTTCAAGGCCTCCTATTCCAAAGTGCTTCTTATAAAGCACTGGAGTAGTTTATGTGACAGTAGTTTTAAGTTATCAAGCCAAACACCGGGCTCAACCTGCATGCAGAAAGTATGATGAAAAGGCAGTAGGATTTGTAAAGTGTTGGTTCTCACATCACTTCCTGACCAGCGTCATTTAAAATCTGTACAAACTTGCTTCTGCATGTGTACACAAGTTACCCAGAGACTTAAGAAGACGCTGAATTAGAAGAGCAGTTCACTGACCTTTAATAAGAACTGTGGAGGAAAAAGGAAAAAAAACAATAAACCCCAGGCCAACAGGGCTATTAACTAAAATGCTCAAACTGATGCACTAACATCAACACTGTGGCTAGGAAGCAGTAACTTATTACTAAATGAATCCTGTTCCTTTACAGCATCGAAAAAATAGTAGTTTTCTTTCCCACAACAAGGATGGAGGTAAACAGGGAGTGTAGACGTTGCTGTGATTTTGGTCAAGTCTCAACAAGACTGGAACGAAAGAAAGGGAGTTAAATACTACCACAATGAAACAGTAATTGGCTGGAACATGCATACTCATGAGCGTGATTGTCGAACCCATCCCACAGCCCTTCTGCAAGGGTGCGCAGACCCTGCGATAGAGTCCATGGTTGTGACAGGTCCCCCTCCAAAGCTGCAGCTCCCAAGACACCATAGAACTGCGCCTGCTAGAGGTTCTGGATGAGAGACTTGTGCAGAATGTGATGGACCAGAACACAAGAATGTTCCTCTGGACCATACCCCTCCCAATCCACAAGATACTGAACATGCCAAGAGGCACTATACAGAATAGACCATGGGCCCATCCAGCAAGCGGGCAGGAGGAGTTGAGGGGGTGACTGGAGCAAGGGCTGAGGTGGTCACTGGCTTGAGCTAGGAAACATGCAGCACTAGATGAACCTTCATTGATGCTGGTAGGCACAATCTATACAAGACCTTGTTGATAGCCTTCTCAACTATGAATGGTCCCACATAGTTGGGACTAGCTTACGGCTTTTGACGTTCAAAGGAATATCCCCAGCTGCCAACCAAATCTTCTACCCTAGATTGAGAGTGGGCAGAGCTGATCATCCTGCTGGGCACGTTGTTTTTGAGTGTGCTGCAGGGAAGCCCTGGCTCATCTCCAGGTGAGCTTGTAACAATGAACCAACTGCTCAACAACACAAGCTCCCACTTCAATCTCCTGGTCAGGGAAGAACAGTGGCTGAAATCCCTTCTGTCATTCAAAGGGGGACAATACCAGTGGAGAACAACTGGAGATTATTGTGGTCATTCTCTGCTCAAACCAATTCGGAGCTCCAGGAAATGGGGCTGGAAGAGGTACAACTGCACATGGCTGTCTCCAGCTCCTGATTCACACTCTCAGTCTGGCCATTAGAATGAGAGACCGGATGAGAGGCTGGCTGTGGCTCCCACAAGACAACAAAAAACCTCCCATAAATGAAGTGTGCACTGCAGTTCTCCATCAGACACCATGTCCTGAGAGAAGCCGTGCAGCCTGAACACATTCTGAACCATGAGGGCGGCAGTCTCACGAACTGAGAGAACCTAGGGAGGAAAATGAAAGTGAATAGCTTTGGAGTACCAGTCCACAACTACCGGAATGGTAGTATTTTCCTCAGATAAGGGATGGCCAGTGATGAAATCCACTGTGAGTTGGGACCAGGGACAGTGAAGCACAGGTGGCAGACATAGCAGGCCCTTGGGGCGCTGGCATAGCATCTTATTCTGGGCACAAGTGGGACAGGCAGAGACAAAATCGTGGACATCCTGGGATATAGATGAACCACCAAAATCGTCTCTTGATGAATTCCAGTGCCTGTAGAATTCCTGGATGTCCAACCAGATGGGAGGAGTGACCCCATTCCAACACTCTGAGCTGCACCATGGCAAGGACAAACAGCTGGTTGGGAGGTCCCTCACCTGGGCCTGGAACCAACTGTTGAACCTTCACTTCTATTCACAAAATTACTAGAGCAACAACATACAGTATGAGTGGGGAACGATGGGCTCAGAATTGGCGTTGTTCTAGGGCACATCAAACTGCCAGGCGAGAGCATCGACCTTGGAATTCTTACTGTTGGGATGGTAAGTGAAGGTGAAATTAAACCAGGTGAAGAGAGAACAGGCTTGATAGGAATTGAGTTTCTTAGCATCCCAGAAGTAGAAGAAGTTCTTGTGATCTGTCTATACCAAAAAGGGACGCTCTGCCCCTTCAGTCAGTGTCATCCTCCTTCCAGGGCCTCCTTGACAGCCAGAAGTTCTTGGTTCCTGACGTCATAGTCACATTTGGCCAGAGTCAAGCAACATGAAGGAAAGCACAGTTGCAGCTGGTTATCTGCAGAAGAGCACTGGGAAAGTCCAGCTCCAATGGTGATATCTGATGCATCCACCTCGTTGATGAATGGTTGGGAAACGTCTGGCTCTTGCAGAACTGAGGCAGTGGTGCAGCATTGCTTTAGTTCTGAGAATGCCTCACCTGTCCAAAGGAATCCTGCAGAGATCTTCTTAGTGAGTGTGTTTTAGTGGGAGCCACGGTGGAACTGATGTTTCTCAGGAGGTGGTGATAAAAGTTTGCCAATCCCATGAAGCGCTGTGCCTGTTTGACCGTAGATGGCTCGTACCACTCTGTTACAGCATGAACTTTACATGGGCCCATTTGGAAGAGGTGAGTATATAGTCCAAAAATAACACCTGCTCGTTATGGAACTCACTCTTCTCTGGTTTGGCACAAAGGTTATTCTTGGGGAGCCATCCGGGAACACTCCAGATAATGCTTGACGTGTTCCTGGCAAGCATGGGAATAGATCAGAATGCTGTCCATATTCACAAAAACAAATTGACTCAACATGTCCTGGAGCATTGTTGACTAGGACCTGCAAAAAAGCAGGTGCATTGGCTGGACCAAATGGCATCATGATGTATTCAAAGTGACCAGCAGAGGTACTTAATGCTGACTTCCACTCATTGCCGTCTTGGATGCGAACCAGGCAGTAATCATTTCACAGTTCTATTTTTGAGAATATGGTTGCTTCCTGGAGATATTTGAACTCAGAAGAAATCAGGGGAAGAGGGCAGCCGTTCTTCTCGGCGATGTTATTGAGGGACATGTCTTGCCATCCTTCTTGCTCACAGGAAAGAAGACCACCACCACTGGTGAGGGTGACAGATGGATGAATCCTAGTGCCAAAGCTTCCTCTATGTATTTTTCCATAGCCAGCAGAGGAAAAAGAGCTGGCCCTGGGAAGAACTAGTTCCAGGAAAGAGGTCACTGGCGCTGTTGTATGGCTGGTGTTGTGGCAGCAGAGGGGGCTTTTTTCTTTCTGAAGACCTCAAGAAGGTCAACATATTCAGCCAGAACACCAGACAGGTCCACACTAGCAGTTGGCGCAGGAGGGGATATACTGACAGGAGCTTGAGCTGGTCCCGGATAGCTACACAGACAAGGTGGCCTCCACTTTTGGAGTGCCTTTAGGGACAACTTGATCTGTGGGATGTGTTGAAAAAGGCCAAGGAAGGCCAAGCACAAGCAATTACTTTAAAAGATGGGTATCCTCTTTTACTGGGTGCTTGGGACATGATGCCCTGAAGTGACGTAGATCACCACAGCAGAAGTAGGAGCCTGTCCTCTAACGCTGATCTCGTTCCTTCTGAGATAGGAGCATGCCCCCTGCCTGCATAGGTCCCTCTGTGGACTGGGTACTGGGTGATGGGGAAGAGAGTGAATACGTACCATAATCCAAAGAGTAGGAAGCTTGAGGCATTTTTTCTCTGTGCCAGTCAGTTGCCCGGTTGTCAATTTGAATGGCCTGATTGGTCATATCACCCAGACAGTCCAGCTTGTCCTGCACTGCGATTTCATGCTGAACACCTGGGCTCAGCTCACATTGGAAAACAGTCATGAGGGATCTTGTGCTCCATCCCATGCAGAACTTTACCCGACCCTTTCCCTTGGCGCAGGTCCAGGAGTCAGTGGACAGCCTCCTGACCCCGTACTGGAAGCTCAAACGCTCTCCTGAATTCAAACACGAATTGTTGGAAGGACTGGGCTGTGGGGGAACCTTATACTCATAAAGCATTGAGCAGGCTGAGTGTGGGTCCATCTGCCTTCTGAGTGTGGATTCCAATCTTTTCTTATGCCACTGAGCCTTACCATTAACTGTGAGGTCTGTGGACCCCTGGTCACCACGTAAGCCAGTTTACAAGCGTCATCACTGAACTAACCTGGCTGGACATGGAAAGTCAGTTTACAAGCCATCGGCTTCATCGGCGTATCTGCCAGGTGGAGGAGCAGTCAGCTCTGATCCAGAAATTGCTAAGGAAATCTAGCTGAGACAGATGAGACTAAAGCAGGGAAAACTGTAGGAGATGCTGTGAGGAGGACTGCCCTGGCTGAAGGCTGCTGCTGCTGAATTGTGACAGTGAGAGCAGTAATGGCTGCCACATGATTCCATCTGTCTTTGGCGAGTTGCTAATCCATCGCTGCAAGCAGTGACACTTGTTCTTCCGGTTCGGGCTGGGCTTGCCAATCTGAAAGCAGTTGCTGCCCTGTGCTTGCCATTTCAGCCAACCCAAACTCTATTGGTTTTAACTTCTCCTCCACCTGACCAATGAACTTCAGTTTGACAGTGTTGACACTCCGCAAGCAGTTGTCGCAATGTATGAGTCACATCAGTCAAACCAGCTTCGACTGACTGGATCTTCTCTCCTAGCTGCCAATGAAATTCAGGATGAAGGTTAGCTGTCCTCTCTTCATTGAGTCCATTTTAGTTGGACGAGACTTGTTAGGACAAGTGTGCGGTTATAGTCCAAGTGCAGAAGGAGAGATGCTGAAGTGGATGTGCAGTTCACTGACCTTTAATAAGAACTGTGCAGGAAAAAGGAAAAAACAAACAAGAAATGCTATACCAACAGAACCATTAACTAAAAGCCTCAAACTGTAAGCTAACAGTTGGCTAGGACACTGTAACTTATTATGAATGAATACTGCTCCTTTACAGCATCGATCAGACAGGTAGTCTTCTTTCCCAGAACAAGGCCAACGCTAAGAAGGGAGTGTAGATGTTGTTATGCTTTTGGTCAAGTCTCAAAAGAACTGGAATGAGAGGAAGGGAGTTAAATACCACCATAATGAAACATGAATTGGCTGGAACGTGCATACTCACAAGTGTGATTGCCAAACCTATTCCACCATCTGCCTGACACCCAGTGGTTATGAAATCTGGATGCTCTGCAATATTAGGAATAGGCCAACTGTATGCTAAGATTATACTACTAAAAGTTCAAAAGTAGGAAATCCCTACTTAATTAAACATTGATAAACCTGGCATCAAGTGGACTTTTGTTGTAAGTGGTGTCCAAGGATTTGAAACCATCTCAGAATCACAATCACAATCTCATAAAAAATGGTCTCACATCTAATATTTTTACAATATCCTGTAGTTTCATACCTATTAACTTAAAAGTAGGACTTGTTTTGAATCGATATGTTTCTGTAGCTTTATATTACTGTAAAGGAACAAATGTTGGATCAAGCCTCTTTTTTCACTTTGGGATTGCTCATTTGAGTACTCTCAATTGAAAGAAGCCAGAGGCCCTGAAATTCCACTGGGCTGCTTCCAGTCTCCGAGTGTACACTTGGCAGCCCATCTGCAGAACCTTTGGAGAAATGACATAAGCAGTCCTTTCCAGTCGTTTACACCGTTTCTCTGGGACTTCTGCCAGTACCCCACTGAGGTAACAGCAGGAGACTACCAAAGCCCCCACAGAAATATCAGAGCCAGCATGTTTTAACTCCTCTGATTCCCAATTTTAACGAACAGTTTCACATGGAATAATGCTTGTTTTCCCAAGCCATAATTAAGGGTCTGTGCTGCTTATTTTAAAAGCACAAACAAGGCCTCATGTCCTGAGAATTTTAGCAAAAGAACAATGCTAATGGTTTCTTAATATGTCCAAATGAAATTTAAAGAACCCTAGTCAAACTAGGACTGCATTGCACAAGTCAATGGGTGCAATGGATAACAAAGCTTACAAAGTTAGACCACATTAGGGGAAAGAGGCGTAAAGAAATTTATGACAGAAAGAACAAGATGAGATGTATGTATGTGTATGTCTATATGCATGAAAGAAAGGGAGAAAAGTAAAATAAAAGGAAATTACCAAATTAGGGAACTGAAGGAAGAATTGAAGAAGGAATGGGATAATGTTATTATAACGCAAAAGAAATAGGAAAAGAAGGAGAGAGGAGAAGGAGGAAAGAGACAATACGGAAGGATGATGTGACTTGGAAAGTGATGATGAAAGGATGGGACGTGTTGTATTGTGCACAAGTCTTAGGCACCATGGTGTGTGTGTGTGTGTGTGTGTGTGGCTAAAACCTTTGCACAGTACCATCTAGTGGGTAAGAGTAAGGTACAGTAATGGTGAGAATAGTAATATAATAGTGGAAATAGTAATGGTGAGAAATATCACAATTGTGCTGGAGCTTTTGGAAAGCATCAAGTTGGATAAGTCGCCGGGACCGGATGAGATGTACCCCAGGCTGCTGTGGGAGGCAAGAGAGGAGATTGCTGAGCCTCTGGTGATGATCTTTGCATCATCAATGGGGATGGGAGAGGTTCCGGAGGATTGGAGGGTTGCGGATATTTTCCCTTATTCAAGAAAAGGAGTAGACATAGCCCAAGAAATTATCGACCAGTGAGTCTTGCTTCAGTGGTTGGTAAGTTGATGGAGAAGATCCTGAGAGGCAGGATTTATGAACATTTGGAGAGGTATAATATGCTTAGGAGTAGTCAGCATGGCTTCATCAAAGGCAGGTCGTGCCTCACGAGCCTGATTGTATTTTTTGAGGATGTGACTAAACACATTGATGAAGGAAGAGCAGTAGATGGAGTGTATATGGATTTCAGTAAGGCATTTGATAAGATACCCCAAGCAAGCCTTATTGAGAAAGTAAGGATGCATGGGATCCAAGGGGACATTGCTTTGTGGATCCAGAACTGGCTTGCCCACAGAAGGCAAAGAGTGGCTGTAGATGGGTCATATTCTGCATAGACCAGTGGTGTGCCTCAGGGATCTGTTCTGGGACCCTTATTCTTTGTGATTTTTATAAATGACCTGGATGAGGAAGTGGAGGGATGGGTTAGTAAGTTTGCTGATGACACAAAGGGTGGAGGTGTTGTGGACAGTGTGGAGGGTTGTCAGAGGTTACAGTGGGACAAACTGGGCTGAGAAGTGTCAGATGGAGTTCAACACAGATAAATGTGAGGTGGTTCATTTTGGTAGGTCAAATATAATGACAGAATATAGTATTAATGGTGAGATTCTTGGCAGTGTGGAGGATCAGAATGATCTTGGGGTCTGAGTTCATAGGACGCTCAAAGCAGTGTCGCAGTTTGACTCTGTGGTTAAGAAAGCATACGGTGCATTGGCCTTCATAAATCGTGGAATTGAATTTAAGAGCCGAGAGGTAATATTACAGCTATATAGGACTCTGGTCAAACCCTACTTGGAGTACCGTGCTCAGTTCTGGTCGCCTCACTTCAGGATGGATGTGGAAACCATAGAAAGGGTGCAGAGGAGATTTACAAGGATGTTGCCTGGATTAGGGAGCATGCCTTATGAAAGCAGGTTGAGTGAACTCGGCCTTTTCTCCTTGGAGCAACAAAGGATGAGAGGTGACCTGATAGAGGTGTATAAGATGATGAGAGGCACTGATCGTGTGGATAATCAGAGGCTTTTTCTCAGGGCTGAAATGGTTGCCACAAGAGGACACAGGTTTAAGGTGCTGGGAAGTAGGTACAGAGGAGATGTCAGAGGTAAGTTTTTTACAGAGAGAGTGACAGAGAGAGTGATGAGTGCATGGAATGGGCTGCCGGCAAAGGTGGTGAGGTGGATATGATAGGGTTTTTTAAGAGACTTTTAGATAGGTACATGGAGCTTGGAAAAATAGAGGGCTATGGGTAAGCCTAGTAATTTCTAAGGTAGGGACATGTTCAGCACAACTTTGTGGTCCGAAGGGCTTGTATTGTGTTGTAGGTTTTCTATGTTTCCATGTTTCTAATATGGCAAGTTTGAGGGAACGGGATAGTTTAAGGGAACAAAATAGAGAAGGTAGGCTGAAGGAATAAACAATTCCTGGCTGATTGGTGATTGAAGGGTTAAACTTCAGAGCATATTTTATTGCTTTGATGATGGCAATGAAATTATTCACTATTCAGTGAGAAAAATAAGTCACAAGACCTAAATACTACACAGGAAGGGAGGACACTTTGGGAAAGAAAGTGAGTGAGGAAGGCCATAGGAAGATACGTGTCTTAGGGAACAACTGTGCAGGATTGGAATTGATTCATAGGACCGCATTGTGATCTTCGAGAACTGATTAGGCCGATGGACTGCAAATCCTTTCCTTCCAAAAGTTGTAGGCCGGTAGGCTAAATCTTTGGGAAGAGAGGCCTTGAAATTCAGCAGCCTAATAAGAGCAAGAGGATCTAGTAATGAACCAGGAGTCTAGCAAGCAAGCCTAATGATAGAGGGAATAAGTTGTTCAGGATGATTGAGGTAATTTACCAGCATGAGCAGAGTAGTCTAAAAGAGCAGCTTTAATGCCCGATTGTTTACTAAAAGCACTATTGTTTCCTTTATGGCGAGATATTTGCTATTCCAGTTATCCAAGTCACAAAACCCAAGGCACTCCACAAATATATAAATAAGTAAACTCTGCAATCAATCCCATGCAAACAGAAATATTTTATACTCATATTTCATAACTCATTATCTATGGGTTGGAAACTTCATTTATTGAAACAAAGATAGGTGATAATGGGAAATATGAGGAAGCAGTAGGATATGGACAATTTATGTGAATGAGTAGGGACATGACAGATTGAATATAATTTGGAAGAATATAAAGTCAACCAGTTTGATGAAAGTTTATCAAAGGAAGAGTACTTTTTAAATGGTGAGAGATGGAACTGTGTTGGTTTTCTTGTACAGAAGTCACTGAAAGTTAACATGTAGATACAGTAGGGCTGACAATATGTTGGTGTTTATTGAGAGAGGATTTCAGTTCAAGTGTACAGCCATTTTGCTTCAATTATAATGTGTCCCACTGGTTACCATCTGGAATATTGTATTGTATCTCTAATGGGAATGTAGCAAAATTTCTCCAATTTATTTTTGGGAGCAGAAGTTTGCTGTATGAGGAGAAATTAAGCATATAGGTACTTCCTTGAATTCAAAAGAATGGGAGGTAATTTCATTGAAACATACCAAATGCTCATGCTGATTGTCAGGATAGATTTAATATTTTCTGGCTGGGGCATCTAGAATTAGAGGTCAAAGTTTAAAGGTAAGAGATCAGCCATTCAAGAAAGAAATGAGAAAAAATTTCTTCATGTTGAGGGGAGTCAGTTCTTGTATTTCTCTACCAAAGAGGGCCTCAACTGCTTACTATATTAAAGGCAGCAATCAATAAATATTTAGTCTTAAAAGAGGGTTAATGGCGAAGATGTTACTGCAGGAAAGCAGCATAAATGTAGAATCAGTCATAATCTTATTGCATGTATATAGAGCCAGCCATAACCTTATAATAAACTTTATTCTGTTTCTACATATATTCTTATGAATACAGCTATTCATTGCCATCAATATGCATAAATGATTTAATATTATGTAGGTTCATCTTCTAATTGTGACACGATGGCTTATGACCTTACATAATGAATATTGAAATCGATCATTGTGATTTTAATGTAACTAAATACTCGTCACTTTATTTGATTCATATATTCAGGGGATTATTTTACCAAGAGACACCGGAGACTGCAAATGATGGAATCTGGGGCAACAAACAATAAACTGGAGGAACTCGGCAGGTTAACCAGTATCTTTGGGAAAGAAAGGTCAAAGTTGCTATTTTGGGTCAAAGTGTTGCAGTCAGTATTGGATTATTTTACCAGTTTAGTCCCTTGACTTATCTGAGTAACCAATTTCACTAGTTTGTAAGAGTATCTTGAAAAATACTGTGGGAAAATAACTTCTCTAGTTAAGAATCAGATAATGTGTTTAAAATATGAAGTTTGTTTTTGGAACAGAAGGAATTTAAGGTGAAGGGTTATATGGGAGGCAGAGTTTAAGGGTTGGCACAGCATTGTGGGCCAAAGAACCTGTACTGTGCTGTATTGTTCTATGTTCTATGACTTTTCAAAATAAAGACTTGCTGACCACATTCTTAAAATATAGTCCATTGACATGAAATTGTCTTTCAAGGGTCTCTGTACAAATTTATGGAAAGATATATTTCTTCAAAGAACAAAGCAGACACTGAATTTTTCCAGGTGGCTTCTAGTGAGAATGGTTAGGAATGTACTGCAGACTCGTTCATAGTTTTTATCATTGTCCCGCAGGACCGTGGTCATGCCAATTGCCAGTGAGTTCAATCCAGATGTGGTTTTGGTGTCAGCTGGTTTTGATGCAGTCGAAGGTCATGCCTCTCCATTGGGTGGATACAAGGTCAAAGCCAAATGTAAATTGTTCCAGCTCTGTGCTGCAACTAACATTACACAGTAGGAAAACCTGTGAAAAGCAAACACTCAAAGCACAATTGTTATTTGTCCTTCTTCCATTGTAGCTTAGCTGCTCTTTTCCATGCCTGTGAGAGTTATGACAAATGAGTCAGATGTGCCATTTCATTGGCTGCTCAACCAACCCTGGAATATCTGGACAGAGATGGTGCATACATCAAGGTGCTTTTTATAGACTACAGCTCAGCATTTAATATTATCATCCTCTCAAAACTAATGAATAAGCTTCGGAACCTCGACCTCTTTACCTTTTTGTACAAATGGATTCTGGATTTCTTCACTTGCAGACCCCAGTCAGTTTGGATTGGCAACAACACCTCCTTCACAATGTCCTTCAGTGCAGGTGCCCCAAAATGATGTGAACAGAGCCCCCTGCTCTGTTCACTTTCCATTTATCACTGTGAGGGCTAAGCACAGCTTCAATGCTATGATTAAGTTTGCTGATGACACCACTGTTGGAGGCTGAGTCAAAGGTGGTGACGAATCTGCATATAGGAGGGAGATTGAAAATCTGGCTGAGTGGTGCCACTACAACAACCTCTCACTCAATGTCAGCAAGACCAAGGAGCTGATTATTGACTTCAGGAGGAGGAAACTGAAGGTCTATGAGCCACTCCTCATTCAGGTCATCAGAGGGAGAGGTAGGGACAGCAACTTTATGTTCTTCGTTATCTGTCTGAAGATAACTGAAGATCTGTCCTGGGCCCAGTATATAGGCACAATTTTGAAGAAAGCATGTTAGCACCTCTGCTTCCTTAGGAGTTTGCAGAGGTTTGGCACACTCCTCTAGAGATGTGGTGAGAGTGTATTGATTGGCTGCATCACAGCCTGGTATGCAAACAGCAATGCCCTTGAACGGAAAATCCTACAAAAAGTAGTGGATACTGCTCAGTCCATCACAGGGGAAGTCCTCCCCACCACTGAGCACATCTACATGGAGGGTGTTGCAGGAAAGCAGCATCCATCATTGGGGACACCACCCACACCACCACCATCCATGTCATACTGCTGCCATCAGGAAGAAGATATAGGAGCTTTAGGACACACACCGCCAGGTTCAGGAACAGTTATTACTCCTCAACCATCAAGCTCTGAACCAGAGGCGATAACTTCACCTACCCCGTCACTCAACTGTTCCCACAAATTATGCACTCACTATCAAGGACTCTACATCTCATTTTCTTGATATCTATTGCTTATTTAATTATTTATTATTTTTTCTCTTTCTTTTGCACTCTGGTTGCCTGCCCTGTTGGCATGGTCTTTCATTGATTCTATTATGGTTATTGGATTTAATAAATATGCTCACAAGAAAATGAACCTCAGGGTTCTATATGGTGCCATATATATACTTCGATAATAAATTTACTTTGAACTTTGAATTTTGAGTCTGCAGACTACTGCACAACTTCTCTGGCAGGAAGGCTCTTCATTACTCCGCCCTCCAAACTGTTGAAATTGGCTGAGTTAACTGGCCCAGACTCCAAAACTTATTTCAGCTCAGAATTTTTTTGACTGATAGCAGTTTTACAGTCTTTCAAAATAATAAAAATTGTGGAAAACATTTGTGGAAACGTGTCATTTGGCCAAGTTTAAACCATTACTTTATACTTTCAACAGTCAAATCTAAGAACCAGGTTGTGATCCCTATACTATTGGATAGATTTTACAATTTTCCTTTCTCAGTGGGGGATTCTGCAGAATTGGAGCAGATTTTGTTAACTCGCTTGCAGAGGTCAGCAATGTCCATAGAATTAA
Source organism: Hypanus sabinus (assembly GCF_030144855.1). Classification (NCBI taxonomy): domain Eukaryota; kingdom Metazoa; phylum Chordata; class Chondrichthyes; order Myliobatiformes; family Dasyatidae; genus Hypanus; species Hypanus sabinus. The sequence goes on from NC_082711.1 coordinate 99,943,318, forward strand.
GTGTTCATTCATTTCAAGACGTTGGAGTGCAAATTCAAATAAAACAAAGCTAACTTCTTGTAGAACTGTTTACTTTTATCCTGATGCTATTGCAGATTCCTGTGACGATCATTAACGGTCTGTGTAGCTGGAAGGAACCGCAAGTGACGAGCTATCCACCTATTTCAATTAATTTTCAAGTGATAACAAGTGTGCGCATCACAGCATAATGACATCGTCCACACAATCACTTTGCACCTTTACTGTAAACTATTAACCAGGCACAGAATTCAGTGACGGTAAGGTAAAAAAAACTTTAATCTATGTATAAAAATAGATGCAGCTGGAAGTATAGAAATGCAAATTGATCTAATTCCTATGGATACAATTTCTCAGCATCCTCTTTCACTGTAGAATTTGAGCTTCTTAACAACACCAACAGCAACATTATGGAATGTATTCAAACTAAATCTGACAGCAATTTACTGAATGGGATATTAAGACAGAAAGAGACAATTTATTAGAAGAGTTCTGAAGGAAAGTTAGCAGACAAGTAGGAATGTAGAGATGGAATGTAGGGGGAGAGTTCCAACACTTGGGACCACGGGAAGACCATGGTCACTGATAATGGAGTAGATCATCTAGCGGTGCTCAAGGAAACAGAAAAACAAGACTGAGTCTATCTCATAAAATGTATGGTTGGAGAACAATATAGCTGGGAAATGCAAGGCCATGGAGGGACTTAAAACAAAGATGAAGAATTTAAGTCAGGGACTTCAGGATAGAAGACAGTATAAAGGTAGAAAATAATAGAAATGCAGTTGAAGCAAGATTACTCAACCTGAAACACAGGCAATATTACTGGATTGTGTCAGATTTATAGAAGAACCCGATAAGGATACTATCTCTGGAGGAAACAAAGACATGGGGAGGGGAAGGTGCGAGGGGTAATAGCAGAAGGGGGAAGAAGCCTGAATAGCAGATAAATAGTGGGAGAGCCAAATTCAGGTGTTATCAGGACAATCTTAAGGATGGCATTGATGAGTTGTCCAGAGTCAAATATGACACTAAAACCTAGAAAATGGATTGAAAAATGATTAACTTCAGTATTTTATGCATAAATTACACATAAGACAGATGCTGGTCATGTTTTGAGGTAATTGTACCCACTTCAGGACATCCTATCCATCAGGAAATTGAATAGGCTTAATTCACCTCAATGTAGGATCCCTCTTTCTTTTAATTTTTGCACACATCGTAACATCATAAACTTGCAAAGGATTGGGTTTCTCACTTATCAGTGTTCCTCATCCACTCACAGTAAAATGAGTAAATTATCCAGAAAGTAGGAAAGTAATGGTTCCCTCTGTTACTTCACTGTACACTCATTGACTCTCCCATAGTGATTTACAATTGTTAGAGTACTGAGAAAGATCACCGTATATCTGCCCTTCCTGCTACATCCGTAGGCTCAGATGTTTGTTGTATTAATGACCTAGTCATGCTTATTGGGCAAACCCGTGACATGAGGGGCTCCATTGCCTCCATTATACCTTTCTCTTCACTCCAATTTCTCCTCAATTTACTCCTCCACAAATTTCCCTTCTCAATTCTCTCCCTCCTTTTTTTGTGGTCACTCCTGTTCCAATTCTGACCTCACTCCTGCACTACACCATCATTGTTCACACCACCTCATTTTTATAGCAGCCTGGGTGATCTCCAGCAACATACTCTCTAAAGTGCATTGACATGCTTCATGCATCCAACAGGCACTACGGAAATGAAAGCAGTGACTGGAAATACCAACAGCAGCTGCCATCTGTGAACAGGCAGCTTATATTCTATCACTTTTACATGGGAGCAACCTCAGTTATGATTTTTAAAGTGCTGATGTTCCAATTTAATAAGCTTGGTTTAATAAGTTACCTAGTTTGACATTCAGGTAAAAAAATATCCTGACGAAGGGTCTCGGCCTGAAACGTCAACAGTGCTTCTCCCTATAGATGCTGCCTGGCCTGCTGTGTTCCACCAGTATTTTGTGTGCGTAGTTTGAATTTCCAGCATCTGCAGATTTCCTCGTGTTTGCACACTAAAAAAATATCAATGGCCACTTTGTGCAGCAAAATAAGAGGCATCCAAATTCAAGGCACAAGCTTGCAAACCATATGCTACAGTATCAGCCATTTACTAAGTAGCAAAGTGGAACCAGTGGTCACAAAATAGTTTGTGGCAGCAGAAGAAAACAGTAGCTTTGAAGTCTGAATATCTTCTCGAGGATCTCCCACAGTGCCTTATCCACAATGGCAATGTTCAGCTAACATCTGTCTTCTAATTCAAACATCATTGAATGATATTTACCAGAAATGCAATTTGTTTGTTGACGTCCTACACTTTTTATGTACTTCCTGCTTCTTTAAAGTATGACAATCATAATTCAGGACTCAAATCATGTTTTTCTTTAGCCAATTACAATTTGTTACACAGAAAGATGTTATACCTGGGGGAACAAAATGTCTCGTTTTGCTTCTAATTAGCTTTGTCACTGAGTTGAGACAAAATCATCTGAATTTTCAAATATCATTAGAGGAGGATGTTAGGAAGTATTGGCGAGTCATGATGAAGACGGTCATTAAAGATTTCAAAAAAAGTTATGGAACTGTGAAAAGCAAGGGGAACAAAATGAAGTATTAACTGTTGAACCTTGGATTTCTTATGCTTGAAGAGCTTCTCAGTTCAGGCCTTCAGAGTGTCTCAGGGGGTCCAGTTTTTTATGAGTGGGAGAATGTGAACTTTTGAAGGCAGTTTCCATGTTTATGTAAATATGGTGCTATTTTTGTTTTGTGCATGGCCTTCCATGATTACTGCGTCCTGCAGTCTTTGAATTTTCCTCGCATTGGGTTAGGTTTCTATGAAGTAATTTGTTTTGGCACCAAATGTTCAGTTCCCACTCCAAAATATTTGACATCCTTCCTGAGGAGGCATCATAAATACAAGCTAAAGTTATAAAAAGTGTGGAAGAGTTCACGATTCTAGGACAATTGACAATAAATAATAGTAACTTCACAAAATATCCTGGACAACTTTCTACAAAATGCTATCATTTTGCAAAGATCAGGCAGGGCTCCAAGGTGACCCTCACAGTTTGGAAGCATGCTCTTCCACCTCATGAATATGATTAGAGACTACCATGTAGTTCACATAATGAAGGCATTCTAACATGAAAATAAATTCCCTTCCAAGGATCTTACATGACCAGAAATGAATTTGTGACCAATCTCTATGAGAAGCACTACATACAGTATCTGTCTACTTAAGGTGATGTGAATTGTTTTATCAAGTACTTAAACTGAATTATCTCAGTATCATAGTCCATTCTCCTATGCATTTCAAACATAAGCCACAGAGAGTAGATGAATGATATTTAAAAGCTCAAGAGGTTACCCTGTAACTCATTCCACTGAAGGGATTTCGGGACAGGGAAGGTCATGCTGATTCTGAGGAGACACTGATGTATGTCTCTGTGTGTCTAAGCGGCATGTGGTGATTAGAAACCATCTGTTCTTTGGTCTGCTAACTCTCAGGCTTTCACACCCTGCTTGTGTCTAGAGATTGGGCAAGTCCTAGCTCCAGGGAGCCTGAGGTGTCATGATGTTATTGTCTGGTTTTATTTACCATCAAGAGAATGGGGAATGACATGTTTTGAAAATTTCTGTTGAGAATCAGGTCATGAGAGGATGTTTCTTACATGTACATATGCATTCTATATAGAATTATTCTGCTAATACATATTAAATTCTGAAAGTGCAGAATGAGCTATAATTTATTTTAAGGCACTTAATGCATTGCATTCTGTAATTTACATTGCCAAGTATAAATCTATGAATGTTGTTGTAAAGTTATACACAATTACAATTAAATAGAAGCTACTATTGCATTTTTTTTTGCTATATCAGAGTTTAAAAATATCAATGATAGGTTGCGTGACTTGGCTTTACAGTATGTTGATGTACTAACTTGCTCTGCTGGAAAGTGGTACGGTTTGGCTCCACCTTTGAGATTCTCTAGTGATTAATCTAAGACAGTATGAAAGGGAGGCCATTTCATCCTTGCCACTGTTTCATGTACTTCCCAGAGTTCAAGGGCAGAACTGAGTCATCTGGAAATAAAGGTTCTCCATCACTGCTGGTTTAAGAGTTAGGATCAAAAATGAGAAGTCTCGAAAGAAAGAGATAGCAACCAATAAAATAAAAGCTGAAATGCACTTTTATATATATTTGTCAGACGCTGTGGACATACTGCAATTTCTTTATTTAATGCTTTGTCCACTGATCTGTATTATTTTTAATATTAATTCTTGCACAGAGGAGCAAAAGGAATGCAAACAATATCCACATTGATTTCAAGATTATGTTTGAGTACCTTTTTTGTGTTACTGATCCAAATAAGAGCTAGTTTTATTTACTGCATGCACAGAACAGTCAAATTGGACAGTGTAAAGCTGCTTTTGAAACAAATGTTGCCAATGTAAGTTGTAGTTTATAAGCACCTACTCAAAGATAATCCTTCAGTACGGCGACAAAGGACATTAACATCAACACCCCTTTCCTTTTAATGAAGTACTTTACCAGAATTAGAATCACAATCAGGTTTAATATCACCGGCATGTGTCGTGAAATTTGTTAACTTAGCAGCAGCAGTTCAATGCAATACATAATATAGAAGGTGAAAAAAATAGATTAATAAGTAAATCAATTACAGCATACATATAATGAATAGATTGAAAATCATATAGAAGCAGAAATAATATGTAATAATAAAGTGAAGCAGTGTACACAGGATCAATGTCCTTTTAGGAATCAGATGGCAGAGGGGAAGAAGCTGTTCCTGAATCACTGAGTGTGTGCCTTCAGGCTCTTGTACCTCCTACCTGATGGTAACAGTGAAAAAAGGGCATGCCCTGGGTGCTGGGGATCCTTAATAATGGACACTGCCTTTCTGAGGACACCGCTCCTTGAAGATGTCCTGGGTACTTTTTAGACTAGTGCCCAAGATGGAGCCGACTAAATTACGGCCATCTGCAGCTTCTTTCAGTCCCGTGCAGTAGCTCCACACACTGTCCCCCCACCAACTCCATATCAGACAGTGATGCAGTCTGTCAGAATGCTCTCCATGGTACACCTATAGAAGTTTTTGAGTGTTTTTGTTGGCATTACAAATCTCTTCAAACTCCCAATGAAGTATAGATGCTGACTTGCCTTCTTTGTAGCTGCATTGATATGTTGCGACCAGGTTCGGTCCTCAGAGATCTTGAGACTGAACTTGAAGCTGCTCACTCTTTCCACTTCTGATCCCTCTATGAGAATTGGTATATGTTCCTTTGTCTTATCCTTTCTGAAGTCCACAATCAGCTCTTTCGTCTTTCTGGCGTTGAGTGCAAGCTTGTTGCTGCAACACCACTCCACTAGTTGGCATATCTCACTCCTATATGCCCACTTGTCTCCATCTGAGATTCCACCAAGAATGGTTGTATCATCAGCAAACTTACAGATTGTATTTAAGCTATGCCTAGCCACACAATCATAGATATAGAGAGAGTAGAGCAGTGAGCTAAGCACACACCCCTGAGGTGCACCAGTATTGATCATCTGAATGATCAATATGTGATATGATCAATATTGATCATATGTGTCTGAACAGAGGATGCTGTCCAAGTTGCATGCCATCTTGGACAATGTCTCCCATCCACTCCATAATATACCGGTTAGGCACAGGAGTACATTCAGCCAGAGACTCATTCCACCGAGATGCAACACTGAGCGTCATAGGAAGTCATTCCTGCCTGTGGCCATCAAACTTTACAACTCCTCCCTCGGAGTGTCAGACACCCTGAGCCAATAAGCTGGTCCTGGACTTATTTCCACTTGGAATAATTTATTCATTATTTAATTATTTATGGTTTTATATTGCTATATTTTTACACTACTCTTGGTTAGTGCGACTGTAACGAAACCCAGTTTCCCTCAGGATCAATAAAGTATGTCTGTCTGTCTGTCTATCTGTATCATCAGCTAGGAGGAGATATTATCATCAATCTGCACATATTGTGATCTTCCAGTTAGGAAGTTGAGGATCCAATTGCAGAGGGAGGTACAGAGGCTCAGGTTCTGCAACTTCTTAATCAGGATTGTGGGAATGATGGTACTGAATGCTGAGCTATAGTCAATGAACAGCACCCTGACATAGGTGTTTGTGTTGTCCAGATGGTCTAAGGCAGTGTGAAGAACCATTGAGACATTGAGATTGTGGCTGTGGTCATCTATTGTGGAGATAGGCAAATTGAAATGGGTCCAGGTCTGTGCTGAGGCAGGAATTCAATCTACTTATGACTAACCTTTCGAAGCATTTCATCACTGTATATGTGAGTGCTACAGGGTGATAGTTATTAAGGCAGCGCATGTTATTCTTCTTAGGCACTGCTATAATTGTTGCCTTTTTGAAGCAAGTGGGAACTTCTGCCCATACCAAAGCCCTGCTTTCCTCTGCTGATGTTCCAGATTTAGTTCAAGTATTGCTAAAGCAAGGTCCTCTGAAATTGTCTCCCTAAATCTTTTTTTGGTATTTAAAACCAAACTTTTTCAACTCTTTTCTCTCATTATGTGCCTTGGATTTAGGTTTGGTTCCACAATGTTCAAATGAAGCAGTTTAAAGTGGTAAACGTATTATATAAATACCATCTGTTGTTGTAACAGTTCCAAGGGTGGATTATCTCTTAGGATATGCAAGATAAAGGTCTAGGCATTTTTCTGTACCATTAAAACAGTGTTCAAGAGTCAATTTTGAGCCCATAGGTTTGGTTAAATAGGTAGCTGGTTATTTCTGTAATATGGTAAATTTGTTGGGAAGCTGTTGTGGCTTTGGCTGGTAATGGACTGGCACTAAATGAAGTCTCTTGTTCAGTAGTTGGCAGTATGTAGGTACCCATACATGAGGGAAATATGAGAAGAATTTTCTTATTTAGCAAACTAGGACTCCCTCCTTGGAAGATGGTACGACAGCAAGGCTAATATTAGATGGGATAGATTAAGCACTAACTTCCTGCTGCTTTTTATTGTCTTTGCTGGGCCCTATAAATATGGTGAGATCAATGCAGGTGCAATTAATCCAGCTGTGGTGTAATTTGATCCCAATCAAATTATCGTATACTTTATTTGATGTGAGATGAATTTTAAGTACATTTCACATCAAATGGAGTATAAAGCAACTTGATTGAGATCCTTTCCAGTCATTTCCCCAACAATAGGATAACAGTTAATTTCCTGTGAGCTCTTCACTTCCTGCATTCGGTTAAATACAACAGCTCAGCCTAGATAGAATGTTCATCGACATTGTGAAAGATACTTAACAGATCCTGTCTTCGTTAAGATTTTTATATTCCACTAAATGAGGTTTTTGAAGTTCTTTTTCTCCTCTGGTGTTACTTGCAATGATGCAGCTGTTGCTTTCTTTACAGAAACATTTCCACCATGGTTTAATACTTAAAAACAAACAGCAACAGTGTATGGGAACATTTGACTAAAACCTAAACATTTACACAAACTGGAATTTTATTTTTAAGAACTGAATGAACTTGTGATGTTTTTTATCACTCCATTCAAATCAGGGTGATGCTGATTCCCTTTAATGTGCAATGAATGGGATGAAAGAACAAAACAGACCATCTGGTTACCTTCATTACTGTTTAGTTGCATGTTCTTGTTTAAAAAATAAGTTGTGTTGCATTATATTATCTTTCCAAAATATACCTCTGCAGGGGTCGTATTTTACCTGAGAAGGGCACAGCAACAAAATTTCCCCATCTCCAATTATTGGAATCCTGTGGTAATGGAAATGTGTCTTTTCATAGAGGATCCATCTTGACCATAGTGTGGTTTAATAAAAGAAACTTTTGTTGACTGCGAGACACACTGGATTACTCAATGGACTCTTTCAGGCCTGCGCAGGCAGGGACCTCTCAGTCTCCACGCTGCTAACAGGATTCACCTGCAGCCTATTTAAACCCAGCTCTCATCGATAGTCATTGTTCACCCATTGGACCAGCCAGCCTCAAACAGTTGCTCCTACCCTTCAGTTACCTTGTTGCCTGTTGCGCTTATTATCTATTCTCTCTTGTTTTGTGGCACCAAATCACTTGTTCTTTTGCAGTCTATTATTAATGTTACTGTTCATCCCTGAATCATCTCCGCTGCTCTGTATTTGGGTCAAGTCTCCTCTACATTTTCTGACAGTGTGAGTGAATTAGCAATTGTCCCAGCAGAGTTTGCTTCCCTGAAGGACATCATTCGCTGATAGGAGTACATGATCCAGAAGCAGCAGGAAACGATTGACCATTTCACTCACCACTCTCAAACAGCTCTCCGTCTCATTACAGCAACCCCACGTCGGTCATCCTCCTTCCTTGAAGCCCCAGATTCCAGTGCCCAAACTCTTCGATGGATCCCCAACTTGTTGCCACTTCCTGTCCCAGTGCACCTTACACTTTGAACTCCACAACTCTCTGTATTCTACTGACTGAGCCAAGATTGTCTTCATCAACTCTTGTCTGAATGGGCAAACTCTGACCTTTGCTACTGCCATCTGAGACAATGTGATTCTGGGAATGAAAGGGTTAATGTGTGGGGAATGTTTGATGGCTCTGGGCCTGAACTCACTGGAGTTTAGAAGAATGCGGGGTGGAGTTTGATCTTATTAAAACCTATTGAATATTGAAAGGCCAAGACAGAGTGGATGTGGAGAGGGTGTTTCCTATAGTGAGTGAGTCTAGGACCACAGGGCATAGTCTCAGAATAGAGGGACGTCCATTTAGAACAGAAATGAGAAAGAATTTCTTTAGCCAGAGTGTGGTGAATTCGTGGAATTCAATGCCAGGCATGACTTAATGCACGGCATTAAGTGTATTAATGGTAGAGCAGACTTGATGGTCTAAGTGTCCTAATTCTGTTCTTATGTCTTATAGTCTTAAAAGCAGCATTTGCAATAATTATGAAGAGTTCACCGCTGAGATGCACCAGTTTTTTGACCACCCAGGAGTTGGAAGGGAGGCAGCAGATCGGATATTTCACCTGCATCACGGTTCATGTTCAGTGCCATGTTCACCATGGCATTCAGGACCCTCGTGGAAGAATGCACAGACCCATTACCATCACAGCCTCTCAGAGTACTTAAATGATTACCTGTCTACCCAGGCGGTGCCCACTGACCTTGAAAGCCTCATTACTCTGGCCCTGTGCATTGACAGCGTCTTAGATGTATGACCCTCCAGGTCACCAACTAGAACGCTGTTCCATTCCCAGAACAATTTCACCCTCATCAGCCCATGCTGTTAGGGAGAGCTCTCTTAACAAGCTCCCACCCCCACCATTCCCCAGAGCATATGTGTCAAGGAGGAACAACTTGTGTGCTTACTATGGAGCATCTGATCACCTACACATCAAATGCCCACTGTGTCTGGGAAAGAGCACCACCAGGTAGAGACAAGGACCTTCTATCTGGTAAGCTTCCCATAGCCCTCTGTTCCTACACCATAGCCTGACTCACTCTCTCTGACCTCTTCCACACCCCGATGGGTCCACATGCTCAGGATTCTGGTGGATTCCAGTGCAGCAGGCAACTTTCCGCACCGGACTCTGTGTGTGCCACTTCAGCACCCTGTCGAGCCGATCTCTCACTACTTCTCCATCGTGGCCACTGATGGGCATCCCTTGAGGAATTGGCTGGTCAAAGTCTGTACACAGCCTGTGCCTATGAATATCAGAGAGCACCGCGAGTACGTCCAGTTCCTCCTTCACGACTCACCCCACACACTTCTCACTTAGGGTTACCCCTGGCTCTTCACTCATGATTCGCACTTCGACTGGTCATCAGGTTCACTACTCAGTTGTGATCCACCTACCGGACCACTAGTCTACCATCGCAGTTGACTTCACGCTGTAAATCTGTGGAGACAGAGGAGACCTGTGACTCCACCAAACTCCCAGCGAGGTCCAGAGGAGAAAATGCTCACTTGCGCATTCTGCTCACACAAGTTTAATTCTACTCTTATAAAGTAGGAGACTACTCGCCATTAAATGGGCGTTGGAGGAATGGAGACATTGGCTGATGGGAAACACTGAGCCCTTTTTAATCTAGACTGACCACAGAACTTCTTATCTATACAAGAGACCACCAACTCAACCCATGCCAGGCTCACTGGCCATATTCTTTGAGAAATTTAACTTCACTATCTCCTACTAACTTGGCTCCAAGAACACTAAGGCAAACACCTTATCACAACAGTTCAACCCACTGCCCATCCTTGCAGATCCCTAACTCTGATAGTTTAGGACTTTGAGAACTAGATCTGACAGGCTCGGGAGTACAAGCCTGCTTCAGCTGACACACCTGATGTGCCTGTAGGCATGTGCTCTGAGGTAATCCAGTAGGCTGACTCCTCATCTGCCTTTGGCCATCCAGGTGCCCAACGGACACTGGATTTTTCACATTGCTGTTTCTGGTGGTCCACATGATTGCATATGTATGTCAGTTCATCGATGCCTGCCCTCAATGTGTCCTGTCCAGTGGCCTTCTAGGCTCTTGCAACTCCAACTGGTCCCTCAGTACCCGTGGTCCCACATCGGCATGGATTTCCTCATTGGTTTGCCACCTTCCAAGACTTCCTCCAATATTTTAGCTTCAATAAAACTACAAGTCGTCAGTGCAGAAGTAGGCCATTCATCCCAAGAATTCTGCTCTGCCATTCCATCATGGCTCCATTATTATCCATCTCACCCCCATTCTCCTGCCTTCTCACTATAGCCCTTGACCTCCTTACTAATCAAAAACTTATCAACCTCCACTTTTAATATACCCAATGACTTGGCCTCCTCAGCCATTTAGCAATTAATTCCACGGATTCAAATTTCTCCTCACCTCTGTTCTAAAGGGACATTCTCTATTCCGAACCTGTGTCCTCTGGTTCTAGACTCACCCACTCACCCACATCCTCTCCACATCCAAAATATCTAGGTCTCTCAATATTCAACAAGTTTCAATGAGATTCTGCCTCATTCCTCTAAACTCCAGTGCGTACAGGCCCAGAGTCGCAGGTGAATGACAGCTGCTACTTCAAAATTAATTCATCATCAAGGACACTGGGTCATAGGTGGAGACTGGCTAAAGGGAGACTTCAGACTGATATCAAGAAGCATTTATTTAGACAGAAGTTGTGGAGACATGGAACAAACTACCTGGTTGTGTAGCTGAAAGTAGTACCTTAGCGAATTCCAAATCTGAACCTGATAGTTATTCCAACACACTATGTGAGTAGGAATTTGGCAGATTTTCTTGGGCCAAATGGCATGTTCTTGTCTGACCAATGCCTTATCAAGCTTCAGCATCACATCCTTGCTAACATTGCATTTACCTTACTTTCTACCGACTCAACTTACAAGTAGCCTTAAGGAATACTGCATGAGGACTCCCCAGTTCCTTTGCAAGTGCGAATTCTAAATTTTCTCTCTTGTTAGAAAATCATCAGAATCAGATACCACCTTATTCCTTCTACCAAAGTGCATGACTATACTATATTTTATCTGCTGCTTCTTTACCTGTTCTCCCAAACGGTATAAATCCATCTGTAGATCCTTGCTTCCTCAACACTATATGCACCTCCACCTATCATCCGCAAACCTGGCCAGAATGTCATCAATTGCATCAACCAAATTATCGACATATAATGTGAAAAGGAGGGGTCCCAACACTTGCCCTGGCAGAACATCACTAGTCACTGGCAGCCAAGCAGAAAAGACCCCCCTACTCTCATGCTTTGCCTCCTACAAATCAGTCAATCTTTTATTCATGCTTGTATCTTTCCTGTAATACCATGGTCTCTTATCTTGTTTAGCAGCCTCATGTACAGCACTTTGTCAAAGGCCTTCTGAAAAGCCAAGTAAACAACTTCCATCAATTCCCTTTTATCTGTCCTGCCTGTTATTTCTTCAAAGAATTCCAAAGATTTGTCAGGCAAGATTTTCCCTTAAGGACACCATGCTGACTTTGACCTACTTTATCATGCATCTCCAAGTACTCCCAGACCTCATCCTTAATAATGGACTCCAACATCTTCACAAACTCTGAAGTCATGCCTATAACTGGCCTACAATTTCCTTTCTGCTGCCTCCCTCCCCTTTTAGAGTGGAGAGATATTTACAATTTTCCAGTCCTCTGGATCCATTCCAGAGTCCAATGATTTTCTGAAAGATCACTACCAATGCCTCCACAATCTTTTCATCTGCACTTTTAAGAAGTCTGGGGTGTAATCCATCTGGTCCAGTTGAATGATCTACTTTCAGTCCTTTCAGCTTCCGAAGCACTATTCTCCTTAGTAATAGCAATTGCACTCACTTTTGCCCCCTGACTCTCTGAAATTTCTGGCATATTGCCAGTGTCTTCCACAGTGAAAACTGATGAAAAATATGCATTAATTTTGTCTACCATTTCCTTGTCCCCCATTACTGCCTCTCCAGTGTCATTTTCCGGCTGGTTTAATATCCACCCTCATCTCTTTAATTTTTATATATCAGAAAAAGCTTTTGGGACCCTCTTTGATATTATTGGCTAGCTTTATACTTCATCTTTCATCTCCTTATAGCTTTTTTATTTGCCTTCTGTTGGCTTTTAAAAGCTTCCAAAGCCTCGAACTTCCCACTAATTTTTCCTATATTATATGTCCTCTCTTTTGCTTTTATGCTGTCTTTGACTTCCTTTGTCAGCCCCGGTTGCCTCATCATCCCATTACAATACTTCTTTGGGATGTATCTATCCTGCTACTTCTGAGTTGCACCAAGGTCTGCAGCATTGCTGTTCTGCTGACATCTCTGCTAGTGTCCCCTTCTAATTAACATCGGTCAGCTCCTCTCTTATGCCTCCGTAATTCCCTTTGTTCCACTGTAATACCGGTATGTCTGATTTTAGCTTCTCCCTCACAAACTGCAAGATGAGCTCTATCATATTATGATCATTACACAACACCCAGTCCCGAATTGCAATTTTCCTGGTGGGCTTAACCACAAGCTGTTCTAAAAAGGCATCCCATAGGCATTTTACAAATTCCCTCCCTTGGGATCCAAACCTAATCTAGTTTTCCCAGTCTAACTACATATTGAAATCCCCCAAGACTATCACAACATTGCCCTTTTAACATGCTTTTTCTATTGAAAGTTGTAATTTGTATCTCATATCCTGGCTACTGTTTGTAGGCCTGTGTATAACTCCCATCAGGATCTTTTTACACTTGCAGTTTCTTAACTCTACCAACAAGCATTTTACATCTTCCAGTCTATTGTCACCTCTTTTTAAGTGTTTGATTTGTTTTACCAACAGAGCCACCCCACCTCCTATGCTTACCTGCCTATTCATTTTATACAATATGTAACCTTGCATGTTGAGCTACCAACTATAATCTTCCTTCAGCCACAAATCAGTGATGCCCCAAATGTCATACGTGCCAATCTCTAACTGTGCTACAAGATCATTTACCATATTCCATATACTGTGTGCATTCAAGTATAACACCATCAATCCTGCATTCATCACACTTTTTAAATTTCCCCCCCAAGTTTTACTTCACCTAATCCCACTGACTGCAATTTTGACCAATTTTAACCTGTCCTTCATCACAATCCCACTATGCAAGGCAGCTACTTGTACACACACTGCCCCTTCCTCAGCCCTTTCACTCCAGTACCCATCCCCTGCAAAATTAGTGTAAACCCTCCCCAACAGCTCTAACAAATCTGCCCACTTGAGGTCAGGTGTAACTCATCCTTTCTGTGCAAAGCTTCCCCAGAAGGGATCCCAATGATCCAGAAATTTGAAACCCTGCCCCCTGCACCAATCACTCCCCCTGCCAAATATTCCTACTCTTACCCTCACTGCTAAGTGGCCCAGGCTGCAATCTAGTGATTACTACCCTCGAAATCCTACTTTTCAGTTTTCTACCTAGATCTCTATTTTCTCTCTTCTGGACCTCATCCCTTTTCCTACTTATGTCATTAGTATCAACAAGTACCATGACTTCCAGCTGTTCAGCATCCCTCTTTACAATGCTGTGAAAGGCAGCATACCACCCAGGTGTTTCTTTCACATCCACACAATCTCCCGTTTGCTCCTCTAACTGTGGAATCACTATTGCACTCCTTTTCTCCCTATCCTTTTCCATTCTGAGCCCCAAAGAGCAAGGTGCCTGAGGATTAGAGTGTCACTAATACTGTTCCATTCTTTAAGAAAGGCTCTAAGAATTAGCTAGGAAATTATATACCAGTGAACCTGGCATCAGTAGTGTGTAAGTTAGTGGAAGGTATTCTAAGCAACCAGATATGGAAGTATTTGGATGGACTTGGACTGATTAGGGATAGTTACTATGACTATGTGCATGGTAGGTCATGTCTATCCAATCTTATAGTTTTTGAGGAAATCACGAGGAAAGTTGTTGAAGGCAATGCAGTGGATGCTGTCTACATGGACTTTAGTAAGGCCTTTGACAAGGTCCCTCATGGGTGGTTGGTCAAGAAGTTTCAGTTGCTTGGCATTTAAGATGAGGTCATAAATTCAATTGGACATTGGCTTTGTTGGAGAAGCCAGAGATTGGTAGTTGATGGTTCCCTCTCTGTTTGGAAGCCTATGTCTAGTGGTGTGCTGCAGGTATCATTTGTTTGTCATCTTTATCAATGATCTAGATGATAACGTAGTAAACTGGATCGGCAAATTTGTAGATGATACCAAGACTGGGGAGTGTAACAGACAGTGAGGTAGAATATCAGAGTTTGAATTGGGATCTGAACCGGCTGAAAAAATGGACTGAAAAATGGCAGATGGAATTTAATGCTGACAAGTGTGAAGTGTTGCACTTTGGGAAGACAAACGAGGTAGGCCATACACAGTGAGCAGTACAGGAAGGAGTGCAGTAAAACAGCGGGATCTAGGAATACAGATCCATAATTCCACAGATGGGTAGAGTCATAAAGAAAGCTTCATAGATCAAAGTACTGAGTACAGGAGTTGGGATGTTAAGCTGTAAAAGATGTTGGTGAGGCCTAATTTGGAGCATTGTGTGCAGTTTTGCTCAGCTGCATACAGGAGTGATTGCAATAAGATTGAAAAACTGCTGAGAAAATTTGCAAGGATGTTGCCAGGACTTGAAGATCTGAGCTATAGGGAAAGGTTGAATAGGTTAGGACTTTATTCTCTAGGGTGTAGAAGAAAGAGAGAAGATTTGATAGTGGTATGAGTGGTTTTCATAGGGTAAATGCAAGGAGGCTTTTTCCACTGGGTTTGGGTAAGGTTAAAACCAGAGGTCATGTATTAATTGTGAAAGGTGAAATAGTTAAGGGGAACATGAGAGGGGTGAGAGTGTGGAACGAGCTGCCAGTCGAAGTGGTGGATGCCGGTTTGATTTTAACATCCAAGGGAATTGGGCTAGGTAAATGGATGGGAAGGGTATGGAGGGCTATGGTCTAGGTGCAGGTTGATAGGACCAGCTAGATCAATAGCTGGATATGGTCTAGGTGGGCTGACAGGTCTGTTTCTGTGCTGTAGTTTTGAATGACTCTATGACTTTATGACAGGGCAAGACTCAGTGCAAAATCCTGGTCACTACTGCTTGCCCCAGGTGGGTTGTTCCCACAACATTATCCTAGGCAGTACACTTATTATTGAATGGAGCACCACATGATTTCTGTGCACCGGCTGCCTCTTTTCTCTCCCTCTCTCACATCTTAAAGACATGGTGAATGGTAAGCTACCTGGCCACTCTGGATTACCCTTTGTGTAAGTGGATGGTGGGAAAATCAGAGGTGCTGTTATAGACATTTGGGAGAGAATAAATTAGAGGAAAATATGTGGAGGAGTGGAATTGATGAGTTTGCTCTGATACCTAGAAGACTTGTTCGGCTGTAAGGAAGTATGAAGTACAAAATTATTAGAAGAACTGGAGAAATGTGCATGTACCATTCTAGAGCTTCCACAGCTCTCTTGTAAAGAAAACCTCATTGAAACTAAGCCCTAATAGGGTTTAAATTTTGCTCTGTTGGATGAACCAGGTATATTTTATATGGTATACTTGTTGCTGTTGTACAGAGAAGGGATTCCTTCAGGTTCACTAAGCTCCCCTTGTTCAAATGCATCTGGTGAATTCCCAGTTTGTGTTTCACCCTCTAGAAGCATAAATCCTGTCCAGGTGCAGAAAGTCACTGACACAGCTGAGATCATGCAGTTTATGCTGTGTTACTTGCTGAGATAAGGCAGAGAGGTTGCAGAGGTCCAATGGGCAGAAGGAACAACCTGTGGCAGATGTAGTTCTTTAATTGACAGAGCTCAGCAGTAGAGTGTGAACTAAAACAGAATGTGCCAACTAAACATTTAATACAGGCAATAATTAAAGGTCATGGCAAGAAATCAAAGCTGGCAAAGAAATATACAAGATAATCTTATCAAAAGAGTAAGACTGTTCTCATTTGAAGAGTCAGCTCTTTTTAGGGTTTTAAAGACTCATATAAGGATCCTACCTCTTGGATTAGAAAAACACACATTTCCAGTGGAGTACCAAGTAACACGCACAAATTGCTGGAGGAACTCAGCTGCCTGGCCTGCTGAGTTCCTCCACCATTGTGTGTGTGTGTTACTTGGATTTGCAGCATCTGCAGATTTTCTCTTGTTTGTGTCCAGTGGAGTAATGTCAGCTTTGACTCATGAAACACAGGGAAAGAACAATAAGCTTCACTGAATTGCTTCACATTTATCCATGTTCCTTTTGTGTATATCTATGCTACCTGATGTGCAACAGATCTTCAGCCCCTGTTAACACTCTCATTTATAGAGGACACTATGCTAGTGTAGGCAGCATTGTTGCTGTTGCAATTTGCCCAAAACTAAAAGGTTGAACACCTTCTGATGGATGCAATGGGAGCTTATGAGAGTTTTCTACTGTAAATTATGTCACTTGATCTTACAAATTCTGCATGCTTTAGAAAATTATAAAATCTAAGAAAACAATCAGAGCAGCAGCAGGAGAATCTGCCACTTTTGGTTGGAAATGTAGAACCAGAAACAAAAGCTCCAGTCTAGTTACATTTTGAATAAAAATACAAAGCTGAATTTGATTTACATAGTAACATTCAATTGTATCATTTAAATGGCTTTCAAGTCCAACTGTATCTAAAGTTTTGACTTTTACTCTGCAGAGTTATATTTTCAGAAACTACATATAAATGGCTCCAGTATTCTGATGATTTGAAGACTGGGGATAAAGTGCATTCACTTAGAGAAAATATGACAATTTGTATAATGCAGAGTGATCAAAGGAAACGTTCAGTTTCTTCATTTCAGTCCTGTGGTTTGTAGTTGTCCAAGGCATATGTAGGGTTGACTTTGACTTTAAAGAAACAAAAGGTAAATTATTCCTGCCTGTCTGTTTATTGCAGCCTGATGTCAAACTTGGCAGGATATCTGAGTCCTCTTTGAACTTAATATACAACAGGGATACCAGCCTTCTGGAATCACAAACATAATGCATGACTTCCTCTATCCCAGATTTGGCTGAAAGTCTCTTATTTCATTGCGTCACACATTTAGACTTCACAATGCTCAGCATTCATGGGAGTGATAATGGTAAAGATTTTTTTCTGATATTAGCAATGCTGTGATATAAAAATAGAATTACATTGTAACTTCTTTGGATCTTCTCTTGTTTTAGTGCCGTTACCTTTTTTCAATTAGCAAACAGCATTGGAAGTTTTGCATCACAGCTGAAAGGATAAATTGTGCAATTCCACGCTTTCAGTTCAAGAAAGCCTATTGTAATCAGAGACCTATTGTAAAAAAATTGGATAATTCATGACAAGCAGCAGGAATAAAAGGGAAGTGAACTATTTAAGGTTCTCTTCAAATTTTAATTGGATGTTTTAAAATATTATTTTTAATATTATCAAAATATATATGTCAAAAGTTTTGGGAAACCTCTTTCTCGGTGGAACTGTTAACCCAAATTAAACGTTGACATGAATATTCAAGATATTGAATTGAATTGAATCAAATTGATTTTATTTCTTAAATCCTTCACATACATGAGGAGTAAAAATCTTTATGTTACGTCTGTCTAAGTGTTCAATATGTAATCATAGTAATTTATAATAAGTAGGACTGTCAATGTAAGATACACTGAAATCAGTGTGAGTTAATCAGCTTGATATGCTGGGGGAAGAAGCTGTCCTGGAGCCTGTTGGTCCTGGCTTTTATGCTGCGGTACTGTTTCCCAGATGGTAGCAGCTGGAATAAATTGTGGTTGGGGTGACTCGGGTCCCCAATGATCCTATGGGTCCTTTTTCTACACCTGTCCTTGTAAAAGTCCTGTACCATGGGAAGTTCACAACTACAGATGCGCTGGGCTGTCTGCACCACTCTCTGTAGAGTCCTGCAATTAAGGGAGGTACAGTTCCCATACCAGGCAGTGATGCAGCCAGTCAGGATGCTCTCAATTTTGCCCCTGTAGAAAGTTCTTAAAATCGGGGGGCCCATACCAAACTCTCTTAACTGTCTGAGGTAAAAGAGGTGCTTTGGTGCCTTTTTCACCACACAGCTGGTGTATACAGAACACATGAGGTCTTTGGTGATGTGGATGCTGAGGTACTTAAAGCTGTTCACCCTCTCAACCCCAGATCCATTGATGTCAATAGGGGTTAGCCTGTCTCCATTCCTCCTGTAGTCCACAACCAGTTCCTTTGTTTTTGCGACATTGAGGGAGAGGTTGTTTCCTTGACACCACTGTGTCAGAGAGAGTACTTCTTCCCTGTAGGTCACCTCATTTTTGTTTGAGACAACGCCAATCAATATAGTGTTGTTCGCAAATTCAATTAGCAGATTAGAACTGTGGGTGGCAATACAGTCAAGGGTAATCAGGGAGTAAAGGAGGGGACTCAACATGCAGCCCTGAGGGGCTCCTGTATTGAGAGTCAGAGGGGTGGAGGTGAGGGAGCCCACTCTTACAACCTGCTGGCGATCTGACAGGAAGTTCAGGATCTAGCTGAACAATGGCAGGGTCAAGACCGAGGTCAAGCTTCTTGTCAAGCCTGGATAGAAATGTGGTATTGAATGCTGAACTGCAATCCAAAGGCAGCATCCATAAGTATCCCTCTTTTCCAGATGTGTAAGGACGGTATGTAGAGCAGTGGCTATTGTGTCATCTGTCGATCAGTTGTATTGGTAGGTGAATATTAGGGGGTCCAGTTTGGGTGGCAGCAAACTGCACCTGTAATCCTTCACCAGCTTCTCAAAGCATTTGCTTATTATTGCGGTGAGTGTGACCGGACGCCAGTTGTTCAGGCATGCTACGTTGGTCTTTTTTGGTACAGGGACAATGGTGGATAACTCGATGCAGGAGGGCACTCTACACTGGGAGAGGGAGAGATTAAAAATGTTTGTAAACACACCTGCCAGTTGTGCTGCGCACATCCTGAGTACTCACCCTGGGATGCCGTCCGGTCCCACAGCCTCGCGGCTGTCCACTCATTGGAGACATCTGTGTACCTCAGATGACCGGGTTGCAGATTGTAGCAGATATATTAGCTCTTTGACAATTAAACAGCAAAAACAATGTGACATTTCTAGAGGGCTCATCAGTAGCTGGTGGTATATATTATTTTTATCATGATTATTATAATTTTCACTGAACTCTGGCTAGAGAAATTTATGGAGTTTAGAAACCATGGGGATATGGATGGAATGTTTTCTCTGCTGCATCTTAGAATTAGTCTTTTTGTCATTACCCAGATCTTTTGATTAATTTGCATGAAAAGTAAGCTTTAACCCAAAGTATCACGTTAATGATTCTGTTCTAGGCATTGAGAGTCTTGCCTATATTATACTAAATATATCCCCATAATTCTTTGAAGGTTCTGTGGCCTCTCATTCTTTCCCTTTAGGCCGCTACAGCATATATCTGATAGGGCAAGTGTCAGAGATTTCCTGAAATCAAATGCAATTTAAAGATCACTATATTTATCCACACAGTTATTAATATTTTTCTTTGCAAAGTTCAAATTCTTAATAAAGTCACGTGATTCAGCATCACTGAAACCACCCTCAGTAACAGAAAATAATCCAAAAAAAACATGCAGTCTTATTCACTGGACATGATTTTGCCATCATTGGAGAAACAAGAGCAATTTTCACCATTACACCAACCACTAGATCAGTAGCAATAAGCTAGTGAGAATGCCCCAGATGTACAAACACTCTAATGCTGGGTAACTCCGCAGATCTGTGCCAACAAAGGGAAATGGACAATTAACATTTTGAGTCACAGCCCTTCATCTGGACTGAAAGAAAGAGTGGAAGATGACCAGTATAAAAAGTGAAGGGATGGGATGAAGTTAGAGTGGGCAGGTGATAGGTAGATTCAGATGAGGTGGGCATAGAGCAGGTGAGGGCGTCGGGGAGAGAGAGTGGAAGTGATGTCAGAAGTTGGAAGGAGATGGCTGAAGTGATGGAGGGCTTATGATGATAGAATCTGATATGAAAGGATGCTGCAGCATGGAATAAACGGGGAAGGTGGGCAAGGGGACAAGTGGGAGCAGTGTGCAGGTGAGGGGCAGATGGAGAAGGTAACAGATAGAGCGATGAGGGCCAAGTAGATCAGAAGGAGAGAGAAGTGAGAAAGGGGAAAAAGGACACAGGCCCAAATATTTAATAGTGGGCTTTGGACATTTTCTTTTCTTGTGAGCAGCCATCCAAAACAGGTTTTAAGCATTGTACATATATTTGATTTAGGTCCCTTCCTAAATATTGTGATACCTGACTGGGGCAATTATTTGCTTTCTTCAAGGTTTAATCTGCAAGAATGTATCCCCTTAGGCAAATGCCATCAAACTGTTGGGATGTATGTTAATGTTCGCATTCTTTACCCTATTCCTTTCATTCCTGAGAGTTCATGGTAGCTTCTACCATTGTCCATTTCAAATCAGCCTACTATTAACCAGAACTTTCCTAATGGCTGAGATGATCTAACCCTATTCTGCTGCATGGAGTGTACTGATTATAGAAAAATGACAGGTGTTGCCTAGTTGGCTTACTTACTGAATTGCAGTTTGAGATTTATTTTGTAGCTGGCATATAGGAGGGGCATTGAAAATATGATTGAATGGTACTACCATAACAATCTCTCACTCAACATCAACAGAACCCAAGAGCTGATTATCAGCTACAAAACAAAGGTTTATGAGCCTGTCCTCTTTAAGGGATTGGAGTTGGAGAGAGTCAGTAACTTTAAATTCCTGGGAATTATCATATCGGAAGATCTGTCCTGGGATCACCACAAAGTGCCTTCACAAAGAAGGCACGACAGCACCTCTACTGACTTAGAAGTTAGTGTAGATTCAGCATGTCACCTAAAACATTGACAAACCTTTATTGGTGCATAGTGGAGGATATCATAACTGGTTGCATCACGGCCTGGTATGGAAACACCAATACCCAGGAATGGAAGAGTCTACAGAAAGTGGTGGATACAGCCCGGTCCATCACAAGCAAAGCCCTCCACACCATTGTCAATATTTACATAGGAGTGCTGCCACAAGAAAGCAACAGGCATCATCAAGGACTTGGATCGTCTACTCTAGTCCATGCTCTCTTCTCACTTCTGCTATCAGGCAGAGGTACAGGAGTCTTAGGTCTCACAGCTCCAGGTTCAGGAACAATTGTTACCCAACAACCATCAGGCTCCTGAACCAGTATGGATAACGTCACTCACTACAGTTCTGAACTGATTCCACAACCTACAGACTCACTTCCAAGGGTTCTACAACTCATGCTTTCAGTACTTTCTTTCTTATTTGCACAATTTGTCATCTTTTGTACATTGCTTGTTTGTCAGTCTTTGTTATTTATAGATTTTCATAAATTATATTGCCTTTCTTTATCTTGTAAATGCCTGCAAGAAAATGAATCTTAAGGTAGTACATTGTGACATATGCAATATATACTGCAATATTAAATTTATTTTGGTTTCAACTTTGAGTTTGGTCTCAGGACAACAATGGCCTATGATTCAGCAGCAGTTTTTGTTCCACAAACCAGCGTGAAGCAAGAGAAAGGGATTTAGCCTACAACCCTGTATTTTTCCCTCACAGACCAATTTGATATGCTCTGTGGCAAGCTCTGCCCAATGGATTTAATCTCACATAAGGGTTCTGCAAAGCTTTCTTTTTCTGCCACAGTTAATAGTGTGAAACTTCAAATTACCTATTTAACTGTATCTTATCTTTGACTGCTTGTTGACTTTGGCATTGACAGCTCTATGATGTTAATGATGCATGATCAGCAACAATTGAATTGCACAGAACATTAATTATCTCTGCGTAAGCTTAACCTAGTAACTTTAAATTGCCAGATCTACATCTATTCTTTGGGTTCATTCAGAGGAGGGTCTCTATGAATACCTCATGGATGGTTGATCTTTGCACACTTCTGGGGAAACATC
Organism: Hypanus sabinus; assembly: GCF_030144855.1. Lineage (NCBI taxonomy): Eukaryota > Metazoa > Chordata > Chondrichthyes > Myliobatiformes > Dasyatidae > Hypanus > Hypanus sabinus. Next base: position 99,965,861 of record NC_082711.1, read on the forward strand.
ATTATGCTTCAGGATGATGGCGAATATTGGTAGCTCAGGTTGAAGCGTTTGATGTTGCGGTGTTCACCAAGCTTGGCAATTAGCTTGTAGACATTTCATCACCAGTCGAAGTGACATCCACAGTGCTCAGCTGTTAATGTTTCTCTCTGGCAATGTTCACGTTTATATAGGCCCTGTTCTCTTGCCTCGATGCTGATTGGCTGCCCCTTCAGTTGACCTGTGAATTCTATTGGTTCAAACGCCAACTGAAGGGGTAGCCAATCAGGACTGAGGCAAGTGAACAGGGATCTATATAAATGTGTACACTCCCAGAGAGAAACACCAGCAACTGGGCACCAACGATGTCACTTTAGCTAGTGATAAAACATCTGCAAGCTAATTGCCAAGCTCAGGGAACATCACAACATTAAATCATTATGATTTATTCTTCTTAGCAAAGAATGGCATGCAGCATTTCTCTCAGAGCATAGATTGCAAGAAGTTATCCATTACTTCCTCTTTAATTGCCCTGAATATTTTAGTCCTAAACAGTGATTATGCTTAACCTTGTGGCCTAATTTTTATCTAAGCATCCATCCTAGACATTTATTAGCCTACATGGTAAATCTCTCAGTGAATCTCATTTTGCTTTCCAGCATCAATCAAGATGTACACTCAGTGACCATTTTATTAGGTACCTCCTGTACCTAATACAGTAGCCACTGATGTTTGTGTTGTTCTGCTGCTGTAACCCATCTACTTCAAGGTCTGATGTATTGTGCATTCAGAGATGCTGTTCTGCACAGTACTGTTGTAACAAGTGGTTATTAAACTTACTGTCACCTTCATGTAGGCTTGAACCGGTCTGGCCATTCTCCTCTGACCCCTCTCATTAACGAGGCTATTTCACCCAAAGAACTGACGCTCAGTGAATGTTCTTTTTTTGCATCATTCTCTGTAAACTTTTGTGTGTGAAAATTCCAGTAGATTAAGCAGTTTTTGAGACACTCAATCCACCCGTCTGGCACCAACAGTCATTCCATTGTCAAAGTCACATAGATCGTATTTCTTTCCCATTCTGATGTTTGATCTGAACCTCTGGATCATGTCTGCATGCATTGATGACTTGAGTTGTTGCCACATGATTGATTGCTTCAATATTCACATTAATGAGCAGGTGTACAGGTGTACCTAAAAAGTGGCCACTGAGTGACAAGATTTTCAACTGCAGTCTATTTTAACTATAGGAAACTGGCTGGTTTCACATTAAAAAGGAAGCTGTTGTAGCTCACCTTTCATTTAACCAGATGGGCAAAATTGCTGCTGAATCTGGGCTTGAATTTTTAAATATGAAAACAACTCCCCAAAGACTTCCTCAGTCTTTTTTCCTTTTAGCTAGAAATTCAAGTGCGCCTTTCCTCTTTACCCAGCAGAAGAACAATAATGACCAGCTTAATTGTCCCTGCACTCCACTGAAAAGTCCAAGATCTTCTATATTTTGGAATTGGGATCAGCATTTGGTATGTTGGGAGGGGTGTTGGTTGGTGGGTATGAAGGAACAAGTGGCCAGTACTTGGTGTGGATGCCAATCAAAAGCAAGAAGACTGGCATGTGGTGAAAGGGACATGTGATGATGTACCATAGAGTTTGGGAAAAAGAACTAGGCACTTAATTTGGATGGGAATTGTGAGCAGGAGATTTGGCCCGTTATGGAAGTTGCATCAGGTGCAGAAGGCTGGATTACATCGGGGAGAGGGAGATCAACACTTGATATGGGAGTGTATCTTGAGCAGACAACTATCACTTTGTATAGTCAATTGAGAATGAAATATCTGCAATAAAGATGGTAGTTTAGCACAAAGTTAGGATGGGTGTTAAAGAATGAGTGACTGGCATTTAGTGTGTGGGGTAGAGTGAGTTGAAGCCTGGCATGTGATGCTGTTAAGGAGCAGTGGGTCAAAATGTGTGCTATGTTATTGAAGATTTTCAGCAGGAGAACTCCATATGAGAAGGTAGCTGTCAGTGAATGGGACACTATCAATTAGTTAGGGTGGCAAACTAGAGTGGGCGACGAGCATTTGGGCGAGGATCCAGACCACATGATTGGCAGTACTTTGGTTAGCATTGAGATTACTTTCTTTCTTCCTGTATACTGCACAAACTGCTGCAACTGGGCTATAAACGTGCAGGAGCAATGTGTGGTTAGGTGCCTTGCTAAAGGATACATATGCTGCCTCGGCTGAGGCTCAAACTAACAATCTTCAGATCGCCAGCCCAAAGCCTTAGCCACCAACACTACCACTTGATATTTGCCACAATCAGGGCTGGGTCACTGACATATACTGACTGTGGGATCAGAAGAAGGCGACAGCATGGTATGCCTAAGGATTGGAATCAGGAGATTGGCACTTTGTGCGGGCAGGGACCAGAGCATGAAGGATCAACTCCTGCTGCATTGGTGTGGCTTGTGATTGGAGAGTGGGTGGTCAGCATTGGATGGAGTATAGGTCAGGAATATGAGAGTGGCACTTCATTTGGTGTGTGGATCAAGGATCAGAACGTCACATGTCATGTTGTGGTGTATCGCAAGCAGCTTCTTCAGTCACTGGGGGGTATCAGTTTTGTAGTGTGCGAAGGCTCAAGCTGGATGTTGCTTGGTGAGTGGTGTTAGCTTTGTGTGCACTGATGAAAGCCTAAACTGACTATGAGTGATCGCCTTACCTGCAAGCACCCTAGTTTGTCATTGTGCTTGTAAACCCATATTGGGCCAAGAGGGCCCAGTGAAAGATGCTCCCAGAATAATGTGGTCCAGGCTTCCCAACAATGTTCTATAGGAATTGTTGCATGGTAAATGATGTGATCCTGTGCACCCATGAAACCTTTTTACAAGGATGACTCCCATAAAGATCTACCCAACTGCATTTCCAGAATGATACAAAATAACCTGGAAATGTTGTTATCACATTTCACTGTGTAAGAAATTGATTTTCAGCTGTCTAATGGTAAAATATGGGTTATGCAATTAAATATCAAAGTATATGCTGGCAATAAATTTTGTAATGTCAATCGTTAACATTGCTTCAAGTTCAATGTTCAAAGTATATTAATTATCAAAGTATGTATATATTATACACCCTGAGATTAGTCTCCTTGCAGGCAGCCACATAACAATGAAACTCAAAAGAACCCATAAAAGAAGACTGTGAAATGCTCAGTGTGCAGGGATGAGAAAAACAAATCGAACAAACAATAAAAGTAAGCATTCAGAATGGAAGTGAGAGCACAGGCACAATCCCAGAATAGCCAGAGCAGGCCACAACCTCAGCTTCAGTTCAGCATAGATCTGAGCACACATCATGAGCCGTAAGTTGAACCAGTCCAACCCTTGCTCCTGGTCCTGACACCCTGCCTTTTCAATCCATCTGGCCCGGTGTTTAAATCATCCAAGCATTGACTCATTCTCGCTCTAGGACACAGGCTTGTTGCTTTGATGCACTCTCGACCTAGACGCCACTGCCACATTTTGGCCTGTACCCAAACTTTAGAATTTGGCCTGGTGCTGAGATCAATCAAGCCTCGGGTCTTTTTTGGCTCTCAGTTTAGGTGGATGGGCCTCGACTGTTGATTGCTTCCCATTGTCCCAACTTTGCCTCACCTCTGCTTGCCACAAATCTGCCTGGGCCTTGCCTCGATTTTGCTTCTCAGATGCTCGCTTCAACCTTCGACTCTTCCTTGCCTCCACCCACCTCTCTATTGCTTGCAGTGATTGTTTACCATAAATTTCACCCCAAGAAGTGTCATTAATGAAGTATTTAGCTGTATTCTTTGTTTTGTTTGCCATCGATAAGTAGGTGCTGGGCTTCACCAGTGCAATTTTAAACCTCTTTCACAATGTGAATATTGTGCATTGAATCCTGGCCAACTGCATTTCATGATCCAAATATAATTGTGTTTGTATTCTCTTATTCAGAGTATAAATTTACTTGCAAGTAGTATAAAAACTGAATGGTAATGTATGTATACCAAAACTAAATAACCAAAAACACATGATTTTGCTAAATAGTCATAATAACAAATGAAGTAATTCTGAAGTAAACAAAAAACAGTAGATGCTTACACATGATTCCAGGAGTGAAAGAGTAATGATTAATAGACAATATAATTTGTCTTCATTTCTTGTTTATATCCAAAAAGGTGAGCAAAAGATACAAAAATATAGACTTGCCTTCATCTCTGTGAACCATTCTGAATGACAGTGAGTTAAAGTTAAAAAAAAGATGGGCTTAATTGATCACCACGTTCACAACGTGCTAATAAAAAACATGGGCTTATTGATTCTTTTTGTCTATCCAGGTGATGGAATCGATCAGTAGATTTCAAATTGATCATTTAATGTTAGAAATGAACAATTCTCCTTTGGATCAATTGTTCCACTTGCTTTAAAGAAAATTATGGAATTATTTTAACATTAGTAGCTACAATAATTGTCATTCCTACTGTCATGGTAGCATTGCAGTTAGTCTGACACTATTACAGTTCTGGGCATCAGAGTTCAGAGTTCCATCCCAGAGTCCTCTGCAAGGAGTTTGCATGTCCTCCCTGTGGAATGTGCGAGATTCTTCCGACAATCCAAAGGTGTACTGGTTAGTAGGTTACTTGGTTATTGCAAACTGTCTTGGATTAGGCTAAGGGTTAACTCAGTAGGTTGCTGGCTCGAAGGGCCAGAGGAGCCTATTCCACAATGTTTCTCTAGATAAGCAAAGATGGAAAGGATTACGTGTACAAAAGAGCATGATTATGTTTTTTTAAAATGCTTGTGATGAAGAATTATGAAACTGTATTCAAAATGTGTGACATAGTTACAAATGGAATTCAGTGAATTATTCCAGGGAAATTCTGTTGCAATTTGGGTACTTAATTCTAACAGAAGATTTTGAGTTTACACTGATTGAAGAGAAGAAAACTAGTTCTCCAACTCCTGCTCCCAAGTTTGAGCAACCCCTTCTCCATTATGAATTCTGGTGATGAGGGTGTGGAGAAGGCCCTTCCTGCTGTTCGAGCCACGCTACCTCAACAACCCCTGAGAACCACGATTAGCCCTAACCTAAGCACAGGACAGTTTGCAGTGACCAATTAACCTAATGAGTACGTCTTTGGACTGTGGGGGGAAACCAGAGCACCCAAGGAAGTCCCATACATTTCACAGGGAGTATCTACAGACTCCTTACAGGCAGCGCTGGAATTGAACTCTGAAACACCCTGAACCTGAACTGTAATAGCGTTGCACTAACCGCGATGCTACCATGGTGCCATTTTCCTGCATTTTGTTTTCACGTCATGACCAAGCAGCTAATGATCTTGGCAAAAAAGGATGTGATATTTTGACTGTGGAAGGTGTGCGCAATCTTACTGCTTTCTTCAATGCGTCAGAAGCCAGCCTTTATGCCCTACTGGGCAATGTGGTACAGTTTATTGGTATATCAATGCTTCCCTCAAAACTGACATCCTTTCCAGTCTTTTTCATCCAGTTGTGACCATGTTTCCAAAGCAATTTTTCTTGATTTAGTGGGTTATATTAGTCATTGATTTCAACAGAAACTTAATTATTTTCATTGTTCATTTCAGTTCTGTTGGAAACACCGAAACTCTTCAAATACATGATCTGGATGGCCGCTAATTTTCAATTCTTTTTGACTTCTTAAAATGTAGGCAACTTAAATGGATTCCAGTTGTTAGCAAAACACCCCAAGGAGATGTGTGCAGATATTTTGCACTTTCTCACATGTAATTATTCATGTACTGGGAATTTAAACTCATAAACATTTGTTTCTTCCAAAATATTTGCCGTTGTATCTTGTTATTTTTGGCCACAGGCTTCTGAAATAAGTAACATGCATCCATCTTGATTATCTATGCAATAACAAAAATTAATCGTGTGATTAGCAGTAACTTCAAGTTTTATTTTTAAGTGAATTAGATGTGTAGGTGTAGACTAATTTCAACCGGAAAGCCTATGAGTGTCTTTACTTCCAAATAACTGTCAGCAAAATACTTTCATATACATTGATACTCTCCAGTTTGCCCAAACTGCATTTAATAAATAGCATGTTCACTCAAAGTTCAAAGATTTTTCAATCAGACCTAACTGTGTGACTTGTTAATGGCATTAACAGGTCAAACTAACACTCCTTATGGAAGTTTTCTAAAGATCAAGAGCATCTAATATTACAATCACACAATAGGAACGGCAGGCTTTTCTGTGTTATACAGCACTATGTCACTTTCAGCATGGCATTCTCTATTAGTCTATTGCCAGTTCTTGCAAGTCATCCTCAAAAGTGACATACCTGCAACCAGCTCAAAAATATGATATTATCCCTGCTTTCTGCAGGAAGGGCTCCCTGTTGATTCCCTTATCTATTTGTCCCACCCCACTTCTGTCCCTCCCGACAGAAATGCCTGCAAGTTTCCAAAATGCTACACCTGCCCTCCTCCCTCACCTCCATTCAGGGTCCCAAACAGTCCTTCAAGGTGAGGCAACACTGCACCTGCAAATCTGTTGGGGTTGTCTATTGTGGCCTCCTCTACACTAGTGAAACTCAATGTAAATTGTGGGATCACTTTGATGAGCACTTCCACTTCATCCACCAAAAACGAAATTTCCCAGTGATCAATCATTTTAATTCCTATCTCCATTTCCATTCTGACATGTCAGTCCATTGCCTCCTCTTTTATCATGATGAAGCCACTCTCAGGGTAGAAGAGTAAACCTCATATTCCATCTAGATAGCCTCCAATTTGATGGCATGAACATTGATTTCTCATTCCAATAGTTTTTTGCCTCTCCTTTCCCTCTTTTTCCCCATTTTGGCCTCTTACCTCTTCTCCTCTTATGCCTATAACCTTCCCTGTGTTCCTCCTTTCTTCCTTTCTCCCATGGTCCACTCTCCTCTCTTATCAGAATCCTTTTTCTCCAGCCCTTTACCTTTCCCATTCACCTGTCACCTTTTAGCTATCTTCCTTATCCTCCCTCCACTTTTTTATTCTGATATCTTCCCCCTTCCTTTCCAGTACTGGGAAGGGGGGGGGGAGGGTGACAGGCCGAAATGTCGACTGTTTATTCATTTCCATAGATGCTGCCTGACCTGCTGAATTCCTCCAGCATTTTGTGTGTGTTATTCTGGATTTCCTGTATCTGTTGAAGGGTCTCAGGCCAAAATGTTGACTGCTTATTTCTCTCCATAGATGCTGCCTGACCTGCTGCAATCCTACAACATTTTGTGTGTGGTGGTTTGGAGTTCCAGCATCTGCAGAATTTCTTGTTTCTATGCTTGCTTTGATGGTCAAAATGTAAAAGAACCATCATGAACTCCTGCATCCCCTAATGATCCTATGATTTCAGTCTCCGAAGCCAAGGTGAGAGCAGCATTTAGGAGAGTGAACCCCTGGGAAGTATCCTGCCCGGATGGGGTATGTAGCCAAGTTCTAAGGACCTGTGCTGATCAACTGGATGGAGTGTTCACTGAGATCTTTAGCCTCTCACTTCGGCAGCGTGTGATACCCATCTGCTTCCAGCAGGCTTCAGGTGGCACCAAAGAGTGCAGCGACCAGCCTCAACGACTATTGCCCAGGTGCACCTGCACCAACAATGATGGTTTTGTGAAGTTGCTGATGAAGCACATCAACTCCTGCATGAGAAGCTACAAAGATCCACTCCAATTTGCCTACCGGTGTCTCAGGTCCACAGCAGATGCCAGTGCATTGCCTCTTCACTCAACGCTGGAACATCTGGGGAGCAACAATGCATGATCAGGATGATTCGTATTAACAACAGCTCTGCTTTCAATTCTATCATCCCCACAAAACTAACCAATAAGCTCCAAGTCCTCAATACCTCCTTGTGCAATTGAATCCTGGATACCCTCACTTCCAGACCCCAGTCAGTTTGGATTGGCAACAACATCTCCTCCCCAACCTCCCTCAGCACTGGTGCACCACAAGGCTGTGTGCTCAGCCCCCTGCTCTACTCACTGTGTGGCTAAGCACAGCTCCAAAGCCATATTCTAGTTTACTGATGACACCACTATCTCAAAGTAACATGGGGACCTTTCAAGAATATTTCTATGAGTCAGGGATGATGAGATGGGATGGGAGCAAACAGAGTATGCCTCAGTCAGGAGTTTGCTGGGGAAATCTCGGCAAATTATATGAATGACTAAATTTTGGGGCAACATGCAATATACCCTTGCCTTCTTTTCTACCTAGTCATGTTGAGCTGAATGAAAAGCAAGTGCAGTCTCCCCTCCTTGACTTTGAGTTACCTTCTTAATGAAGCAAGAAGCATCATAATTGTGAGACATGGCAGAGATTAGGAGCAACAGTCTTGCATGACCCCAAGGGCAGAAGTCTAAGGGAGTGACCATGACAGTCAACAGCGATGTTCACTGTCAACGGCAAAGTAATTAATGCACATTACGAGCGATACTGGAGCTTACAGGAAATCAGAAGATCTCAGTGAGAACTAAAAAAAAGCTTGACAGTTGGCCCTTCTTCCAGTGGCTTCAGGGAATATAGTGCTAGGGATTTCTAAGCCAACTTGTCTGATTGTATTCAGAATGAAAGCTTGGCTAAATCCTACAATTCATTCAAATTGGAATCCAGGAGTACAAATGGAAAACAAATTGATTTCAGTAGGGATCACAGAAAAAAAAGAATTTGGGGTTTGCATGGAAGCTGATATTATGGTATGAGGAATTTTTCAGGAATATTAGCATAATATCCGTATGCTGTTAAGGTTATTTTCTCCCTTAATCATTCTCAGAGTTTCATACTGCAGCCCAGACAATTATCAACGCTTGTTTGGAGATCTCAAGGTTTTGTTTAAACTTGGTATGAGACTAGTATAAAGACTTCATGCAAAACTGTTTTTTAATCATTTTCTTGAAGCAAATAATCAGATTGTCACACTTTGCTTTTGCTATGCAAAACAATTCGTATGCAATGATCCATTTGAGTTAATTTAAGAAAAATAATCGGTAGCTTGTTTAAAGTGAGAAAGCGGACTTTTTCTAACTTTGTTTTAAGTGAGAAAGTAAACTTTCTCCAAACTCTATTAAAAAAAGACGCAAAAGGCATTCCTTGACTTTAAAATCTGCCGCTCTGCTTCCATAAGTTTCCAGAATTTCCTTTTGAAATCCTGATTGTGTGTGCAAATGGGATTTCCACTGCAATTTCAGAGAGGTTTCAACAGTGGAGTAAGAGCAGACTCAGTGAAATTCCTGTCTAAAATCACTTTATTCAATGTCAAAAACTCATACATTTCTGTTAGATTAAATGGTGACTGTGGTATTATAAATAGACTACATTTCTAATCATGACCTTGTCATTTATTTCTTCATTGATATTTGTCTTCAATCCTGAAACAATTGACAATTGTTTTAATTATATTTTGACAGATCAAGGAAAAAAACTTTGTCAAGGGGGTTCAGAGGGATACCTGAATATTCCCAGTGCCCAAGTACTCAAGAAACCTTAAACTGACTCTACTGCCAGGAATCCAATTCAATATAAATAAATTGGGTTAAGCAAACATGACAAAGCTCTCATCCTATTTCTCCCTTTTCACCAAAATCCATTTTAAATAGTTACCACCACTGAGTAAGTAAGACCATAAGATATAGGAGTAGAATTAAGCCATTTGGCCCATGGATTTGCTCTACCATTTTCCCTCTCAGCCCCAGTCTCCGGCCTTCTCTCCTATCTTTTCATGCCCGGACTAATCAAGAATCTATCTGCCTTAAGTATACCCAATGACATGGACTACAGAGCCACCTGTGGCAATGAATTCCACAGATTCATCACTCTCTGGCAAAAGAAATTCATCCTCATCTCTACTCTAAAAGTACACCCCCTTACTCTGAGGTGGTGTCATCTGGTCTTAGACTCCAAGTGATGCTAAGAGCAAAAAAATTGGTAATTCTGATGCAGATATTGTTTTGGGTGGATCTTTTTGTTTGCTTTTAATACTGTTTGATTCCTTTATTTTAAAATACTTTTGAAGTTTATTTAGTATTTCTGTCATTTGTTGATGTCATCTGTTGAACGTTCTGTCATATGTTCAGCTTTTTATTGAGAGGCATCTGAAAGTGAAGTTCTGAAATTAGCATCGAGGCTTTGGGCCCACAGAAATCTAATAGAAGCCAGCTTGATTTGACAGTCAGGCTTTGAGCAAGCAAGGATAAGAACCAGCATGTTCTGAAAGACCTGTAGTTTCAAATTGCCAATCTTGAATGTTGTGTAGTGCACAGGACCATTTTCCATTAAACTACACTATTGATCTGGAGATAGACTTCTGAATTTTACTATTATTTTAAATTCAATTCATCAAATCAACCTGAAATAAAAGATCAGTAACATTAAAGGTGACCATGAAACCATATGATTTCCGTTAGACCTACTTGTTTCTCTGAGGAATTTCAGGGAAGGAAATTTGTCATTTTTATTGATATGTGGAGCCCGCAAGCAATATTTTTGACTCTTAGCTGCCCCCTGAGAAAGCTAAAGTCAGATCCTTGCTGTACAGACAACCCATCATCCCCAATGCATGACACTCTCGGGACAGCTTTTGTAGGGAAGAGATGTTACCCACCTCTTTGTAGTCTATGGATTTTCAAAGATGATGTGGCAAAGGATCCAAGGATTATCTTCATCAGCTGTGTAATACAGGATTCAGAGGCACAAACCAATTCAGTTATCAGGTGATAGGGTTATAGAGTCATAGGGAAGTATAGCGCAGAAGCCCTTTGGCCCATCTAGTCCGTGCCGAAACAATTTAAACTGCCTACTCCCATCGACCTGAACCAGGACCATAGTCCTTCCATACCCCAATCTCTCCAAACTTCCCTTAAACATTGAAACTGAGTTCACATGCACCATTTGTGCTGGCACCTCATTCTACACTCCCACAAGTGAAGACATTTCCCTACATGTTTCCCTTAAACTTCTCAACTTTCACCGATAAATTATGACATCTGATTGTAGTCCCATCCAACCTCAGTGGAAAAAGTCTGCTTGCATTTACCCCTCATAATCTTGTATACTTCTATAAAATCTCCACTCAATCTTCTACCTTCTAAAGAATACAGTCATAGTTTGGGTTTCAGCCAGAAACATCGACTGTACTCTTTTCCTAGATGAGTTCCTCCAGCATTTTGTGTTTGTTGCTCAGTCATACACTATTCAATCTTCACATATGTAATTTAGGTCCTCCAGACCTAGGCGCTGGTGAAAGGTCCACAACTTGGTCAAAGATGCTCTATGGTTTCTCCAAAGCATGTTGGTCTTCCAGCACAAGTAAGATATCTGTTAGGGATTGCCGCTGACTGGCACATTCCAGGCTGAAGGAATATGTACTGAGAGATCTATTGAAGCTTGCTGTAGCCACCACAAGTACTCTGTGGGTGAGGGCATAGTAGAGGTTTCTTCCACTAAGGCACATGGAGGGACTGAAGCAGGTGGGGAAGCTCTTCAAACATCGAAAGGGTGTATCAGGATGAAACATCAGTAGTAATGATGCTGTGGGATTTTTTAAATAATATATTAACACTCCTGAATGCAATACCCATGAATGTAAATGTTTTGCATTGTTTCTTCTTTCATTATAAATAAGATGTATTTTAGTTTAAAAAAACAGTAAGGATAAATAATAAGCATTTATTAGCATCAGAAACACAAACTAGAGCATCATGAAATTTGTGTTTTATAGAGGAATGAAATGGAGTTAGTGAATGGATGCCAACTCAATGTAAAAGAACAAATTTATAAATGACATACTGTCAATAAAACTTTGAGGATAGAAAAAGCATCGAAGTGTCAAAGTGCACACAGTAGGAAGGTAGAATATGCAAGAGATCGGAACATTGGGAAAAGACCTTAATAGGAAAATATCAAAGAATACTAACTATAATTTACTTAAGAAAGTAAATGAAAGACTGATTAAATAAGAAAGAGAATGATAGAATGTTTAGAAAAGACAAACAGTGGTTGACCTTCCCAGCTAGTTAGGTAACTTATCCAGGAATGTAGAGGAGATGTCAGGAGAATGTTCCAAATACAAAACCAGTACTCTCAAAATAAAAGCCTCTGATATTCATAAAGAGGTAGAGGGAAAGGGAGTGTTTGGAATGAATAAGAAAACCACATTTACAGAAAACAACTTTAACTATATAGAAATTTAATCTGACGTCTAAAAAGGTAACAGACTTCCAATGTTGCATGCACACGCATTACTGACTCTACTCAATGCGTCTCTGTTCATTGAAAACAGGTCCTTAAAGTTAGTCTGCAAAAAAAGGCAGCATTACCTGTTGCACTGTTTGGTGATGTATCTTTAATAGGGCGTCATCACAGACACTGGTGCTACTTCTAGCGTTCCTCTTAGCATTAGTGTGTCATCTAATGATAGAGCGATTGCTACAACATTACAAATCAGAGTGAATATAACTCTGTAGTGGTACATCACATAAAGATGAAGTTATAAGTTGTTATCGCTGTTCTTAAGTTCAAGTTCAAGCCCATTGACATCTTACAGTACATATATACAACCAAACAAACAATGCTCCTCTGGACCGTTGTCCACCCACAAAAATTATATCACACACAGCACATAAAATAAAATATTACCATAAATAAGTTTATAAAATATTATTCAAGATGCATGTAATGTGCAACACAGGTAAATAGTAAACAGTAAACAACTTGCTGTCCTAGTGACGTGACCTCAGTGGTGGCAGGGTATTCGTTAATCTCACAGCCTGAGGGAAGAAGTTGCTATCCAGTCTGGCAATCCTAGTTCTAATGCCTCTGTCCTTCCTGATGAATGTGGGTCAAAGAGATTGTGGAATGGGTGGGATGGATCCTCAAAAATGCTTTGGACACTTTGTCTACATTGCTGCCAATAAATATCACAAACATAGGGGTGGGTCTTGTGGTCCGATGCCTTGCAGCTTTCGTTCCACACAATGATGCAGCCAGACAGGACAACTTTGATGGTGCTCCTGTGGAGAGTAGTTAGAATAGGGGCAGGAAGTCTTGCATGCCTTAATCTCCTTAGAAAGTGTAGATTTAGGTAATTTTTAAGTAAGTACATGTTTGGCACAACATCATGGGCCAAAGGGTTTGTACTGCGCTGTAGGTTTTCTGTGTTTCTATATTGCTGTGACTTCTTGACTAATCAGGAGGTGTTGTGGGTCCAGGGTGGATCATCTGCTATGTGCACACTGAGGAACTTTGTGCTCTTCACTTTCTCCATAGTGGAGCCATTGATATGCAATGGAGAGTGGTCAACCTGAGCCTATCAAAGTCCACAGTCATCTCTTTTGTCTTGTCCACATTGAAACTCAGCTATTGTTCTCACATCATTTGTCAAACCTCTCTACCTCCTCTCTGTACACTGACTCATTATTGTTGCTGATAAGGCCAACCACTGTTATATCAACAGCCAACTTGATTCTCACATGAATGGGGTCTTCAGTCTGAAGATGGCACACTAATTAATGCAAACTAATCTTTGAGTCACACTTGATAAAGCTACAATATTAGAATAACTTTGTCTGAAGAAGTGAAGTAGGCTTAAATCAGTAAGACTAAATGGAGTCAAATAGAATAGGAACTTTCTTCACCACCATGGCAAATTAAGTCAACATGGGAAGGAATGTCCTATTGGTTTTCGCACGAGATATTGACCAAAGTTACTTCAAAGTCTTTTTTGTAGACTTAATACTTTATACAACTGCAGCCATTGTACTTGATAGAAGGACAACACAGCTGATTCCAAAGGGATTGTTTTCATTAGTCACTGCATCAACTCCAGCTGATGTCTATGTACATGAACCAATATCATAACAATATGATTTTTGAACTTCTGTCTCTGGGGAATCTTCTGTTTAAAGTGTATGTTTGGCCAAAAAGGAAAGCTAGGATTAGATTATTCACTCCAGCAGCTATTCAGGTTTAACATCTTAAAGGCTATCTCACCAAGTATTCTAAATCATTTTGACTCCATTTCAGAATGGCCAAAGATGATTTTTTTACTGGTGTCATTACAACATGATAAATAAAAACAGGAAAGCTCATTAATCACCTTCCCACCCTCCCCGGTGCCTGCTGGGAATCAGAATTAGATTTATTATCACTAATATGAAATTTGTTGCTCTGTGGCAGCAGTGTAATGCAAAGACTTAAAAATCTACTCTGAATTTCAAAAATATGCAGTGAAAAAAGGAAGAATGGGGTAAAGTTCATGGGTTCTTAGACCATTCAGTAATCTCCTCTACAGTCAGTACCATCACGGTTGATTGTTTACCTTTTCTGCAATAGGTCCGTATTCGTTCATTCTGTTGATCTCTGTCTTGAAAGTGCTCAGTGACTGGACCAGCTGGAGTTCCTAAGATTCACAGCCCTCAGGGGAAGGAATTTCCTGTCACCACTGTCCTGTGTGGCCAGATTTTATTCTGAGACCATGACCTAATGATTTTCGGAACCACAGCCAGTTGATGTTTCCAATGGACATCTCCATTGTCTAGCCCCTTAAGAATTTTGTGTGATTTAAAAAGATCACTGTTCATCTAAACTCCAGAGGGTACAACTCTGGTTTAGACCAGAAGACGATAGGACACAAGTGCAGAAATAGGTTACTTGGTCCAATCAAGTCCGCTCTGCCATTCCATCATGGCTGATTTATTATTCCTCTCAACTCAATTCCCCTGCCTTCTCACTGTAACCTTGGATGACCTTACTAATCAAGGAATCAAGGACCTTTTAACCTCAGCTCTAAGTATACCCAATAACTTGGCCTCCATGCCCATTTGTGGCAATGAATTCCTCAGATTCAACACCCTCTGCCTAAAGCAGTTCCTTGTCATCTCAATTTTAAAGGAACATCCTGCTCTATTCTGAGGGTTATGTCCACTTTAGATCCTCCACTATTGGAAACATACTCTCCACATCCATCTGTTTAGGCTTATCAATGCTCTATATGTTTGAATGAGATATCCCGCACCCACCCCCCCCCCTCCATATTCTTCTAGACTCCAAAGAGTAAATCCTTTCTTAGATACTAAAACTGCCCAAAACTGCTCACAATACCACAAGTGTGGTCTGATCAAAGTTTTATAAAGCCTCAACATTACATCATTGTTTATAAATTCTAGTCCTTTTGAAATGAAAGCTAACATTACATTTGCCTTCTTTACCACACTCTTGCAAGTTAACCTTTAGGGCATCCTGTACAAGTCACTTTGCACCTCAGATTTCTAAATATCCTCCCCATTTAGAAGATAGTCCATGACCTTGCTCCTTCTACCGAGGTGCATGACCATACATTTCCCTGCACTATATTCCATCTGCCACTTCTTTGCCCATTTTTCTCATCTGTCCTAGCCCTTCTGCAGTGATCCTGCTTCATCAACACTACCTGCCCTTCCAACTATGATCATATTGTCTGAAAACTTGGCCATGATGCCAGCAGTTTCGTTATCCAGATCATTGACAATAATGTGAAAAGAATCAATCCCAGCATCGACCCCTGCAGAACACCACTAGTCATTGGCAACCAACCAGAAGCGGATCCCTTTTTTCCCACTTTTTGCCTCCTGCGAGTCAACCAATCTTTTATCCATGCTAGTATCTTGCCTGCAATATTATGAGTTCTTATGTCAACCAGCCTCTTATGTGGTACATTGTTAACAACCTCCACTGATTCTCTTTTATCTATCCTGTATTTTATTTCCTCAAAGAATTCCAACAGATTTTGTCAGGCAGGAGTTCCCCTTAAGGAAATCATGTTGACTTTGGCCTATTTTATCATGTGCCTCCAAGTACCCTGAACCTCATCCTTAAGATTGGACTCCAACATTTTCCCTACCACAGAATTCAGGCTAAACTGGGCCTATAGTTTCCTTTCTTCTGTCTTCCTCCATTCTTAAAGAGTGGAGTGGCATTTATAATTTCCCACCCCTCTGTAACCATCCCAGAATCTAGTAATGCCTCCAATAATCTCTTCAGTTACCTCTTTCAGAACCCAGGGCATAGTCTATCTGGTCCAAGTGACTTATCTACCTTCAGACCTTTCAGCTTCCGAAGCATCTTCTCCTTATTAGTAGCTACTATATTCAATTCTTTCCCCCTGTTGAATTTTTGGCACACTGTTAGTGTCTTCCACAGTGAGATCTAATGCAGAATACTTATACAGTTCATCCCCTATTTCTTTGTTCCCAATCACTACCCTTCTAGCATCACTTTCAAGCTGTCCAATATTCACCCTTGCCTTCCTTTTAGTCTTTATGTATCTGAAAGAAAAACTTTAGTAACCTCTGCTACTCTGGGCTAGATTACCTTCACACTTCATCTTTTCATTCCTAATTGCTTCTTTTTAGTCTCCACAAAACCTACCAGTCCAGGAATGGTGAACCTTCATTGTACTTCTTGCATGACAAGGATTTTGTCCCTTATGTAGAGTAACAGACAAGTGTACGATATTCAAGATGTGTTTTCATCAATGATCTGAACAACTGAGGCAAGTTATCTTGACCTGTGCATTTTCCTTCCTAATTGCTTGTGGAACCTGCACCCGACTTCCAGTGGTACATATACATGAAGACCCAGGATTATTCAAACATCAGTAGCTTCCATTCTCTTACCTTTTGAGAGGGAAAAAAACAACCTTTTAAATTTTGTTATTAAAATAGATCACCTCAGATTCTGCATATAATTTTTAGTCCACAGCATGCCAACGCAAAACCCCTCTGCATCGTCCTCACGGCTTTGTATTGTCAGCAGACTAGGATCTACTGTACACCGTATCATGTGATACTCTCCCCATAGCCTCCTATATAGATACTTCTACAGATTCTGTTTTGAACATTTCTTTGTTCTAGACAGGGCCAGCCAAATTAGAGTTCCCCTAATTTTTTTCAGAGTACCCCTGGCTATGAGCAAAGTTTCCTTCAACTGATTTCTAGTCATCCAAGAAAAGACCACGGATATGAATTTCCAGCAGCATTTAGAAAAAGGAAACTTCAATAGCCAGGACAGGTTCATGTAGATGTGGAGCATATTACAAACCAAGATGTTTGTGCATCACTGAATTGTATCCACTGTAAGAGAAGTTCATTCAGTGTTTTGAAGATAATGCATTCTACTGCAAAAATAACATTTATGGTCGATTAAATCATTTTGGGGTTTTATGTAATGTTGTTTGAGTCCGACTTAGAATTGTCCTCATAATCTGCTTATTTTCCCATAAGCAATTTCTTACTCCTTTTATGTCACTTAAAAGGACAACTTCTGCTAGTTCATTCTTATTTGGAAATCGGATAAAGCCTTTTTTTAAAACTAAATTTAACTGCATGATGCAAACTTTATATAACTTCTTGAAAATCACTCTGAGAAACTATTGTCTAGACCATAATCTATTAACAAATATATTAAATGTAATTGAAAATTAACAGCAATGGAAAACCAATTAATGTTTACAGAAATGTATTTCATTGATGGAAAATTAATAAATTAAGTTTTTTACAAAGCTTTGCAACATTTCTAGGTCTACCTTACATTTACATTTGCAGAAGCTGCAAGAACTAGGGAACCAAGTGGTAAGATGAGGGCAAAAGTATCAAGAAATGTTGAGAATTTTTTATTACACATTAGGTGTATAGTACCCATAGTCACCTGCTGAGGTAGTAGTGGATGCATATTAAATTGTAGATTTCAAGCAGGTGGTCATGTTAGGTCAAGTCAAGCTTATTGTCATGTGCTCAAGTATGGTTGAACACAGCTACAATGAAAAATTTGCCTGCAGAAACATCACAGTCATTTAAGTTCAGACAACACACAAAGTGTCAATTAAAAATAGAACTACAAAGGAAACACAACAAAAACAACAATCTGGGTCCTAATCCAACAAATTGGATGGTAAGACATTCCAAAAATTTTCTATCATGAGGGACACCTCAAAATTCCATCTACAAAATAAACAAGGCCTTGCTTTCATGGCCTCAAAGGGAATATGAACCAAAAAATATGGCCAAAGTATTCCAAACCTAGAAAATAGTGGCTAAAGTACCCACCAGTTTCTAATTAACACAGAACCTTACAGATGGAATGAATCTCAGAAAATTATCTAATACTTTCCATCCCTTGTTATGCTTACAAAGAGAATAGTATCAAATCTGTCCTCTGACGATTGCAAAAGTTTATCAAGACGCCATTGTACTTAGAAGAAAATTCATGCAAAATTTGAAGATGGAACCTGAGATAAAAGAAAACAATAGCAGAAGCAGGTTTATTAATTAGTGTAAGAGTTTCTGAAACCTCTTTCTGATAGATGTTTCTCAGACTTTCAATATAGTCTATAAGGTTTTCAGATTAAAAAAATAAGAGTTATTCAGCATTTGGATGAAATGGGATGAGACAATAAAATTCTTGGTCTATCTCTGACATTTCTTTCACCTTTCTCAATCTCCTTGTCTCCATTTCTGGTGTCTTTTGTAAACCCACTGACTCTCGCAACTATCTTGACTCTACCTCTTCTCAACCAGTCACTTGTAAAAATGCTTTTCCCTTTTTTCAATTTCTCTGCCTCTGTCATATCTGCTGTCAGGATGAAGCTTTTCACATTAGAATAATTGAGATGTCCACCTTTTTCAAAGAACGCAGTTTCCTTCCTCCACCATTGATACTGCCCTCAGCTGCATCTCCTGTTTTTCCCACATACCTGCCCTCGGCTTTTTTCTTGCCACCTTAGCATGGATAGGATTCTCTTTGTCTTCACTTACCACAGCATGTATCCAACACAGCATTCTCAATAACTTCCGCTATCTACAAAGGGATCCTACCACTAAGTAAGCATATCCCTCCCCAAAGATCCTTCAGGCATTTATCCCTGAAAGCAAGACAAATGCTTCACCTGTTCCTACACCTCCTACTTCTCAAATATTCAAGGTCCCATACAGTCCTTCCAGGTGAGACTCTTCGGGTCATACACAGTACCTGGTGATCCAGGTGCTGCTTCCTCTACTTTGGTGAGATACGATGTAGATTGGGGTACTGATTTGTTGAGCACCTTCACTCCATATGACACCAAAAGGCAGGTTTTTCCCATTTCAATTCATCTTACCATTGCCATTCTGACATATTAGTTCATGTCCTCCTCCACTGCCATAATGAGGCCTCAGTTAGGTTGGAGGAGCAATACCTCATACTCCCTGGGTAGTCTCCAACCTGATGACATGAATATCCATTTCTCTAATTTCCAGTCATTTCTCTCCTTCCCCCACTTCCCCGTCTCTCTTTTACTAATCTCTATTTTGATTCCACTCTCACCTCTTCTCTTCTGCTTACCTCAACATCGCTCACCTCTGGTGACACCCCCCCCCTTTCCTATTCTATGGTTCACTGTCCTCTCCTATTAGATTACTTCATCTTCAGCCCTTTACTTCTTCCGCCTATCATCTTCCAGCTTCTTACTTCATTTCCCCTTCCTCACCTTCGACCTCAGCTGGTTTCTGCCAGCTTGTACTCTTGCCCCTCCCCACACTTTCTTTTTCTGGCTTCTGTTCCTTTCCTTTCCGGTTCTGAAGAAGCGCCTTGGCCCAATATTTTGAATGTTTATTCCTTTCCATAGTTTCTGACTGACTTGCTGAGTTCCTCTAGCATTTGTGGATGTTGCTCAAGATTGCCAGCATCTGCTAAATCTCTTGCATTTAAAAAAAATCTATTAGTTTGTTTCTGGTTACCAACAGTTTTGATTTATTTCCTACATAAATAATTGCTGTTTTATTGTCCTCTTCAATACCATAATCTCAACATTTGAAGTAAGCAAAGTAGTACTAGCCAAGAGTGTCCAAACGTATCTTATACATATCATACCCATATGCATTCTGACAAGGGGATGATAACTTAGCATATATATTGGACATGTAACATGGAGGCCAAGAAGAGAGCCGTCAATATCAGCTGGAGGAGATCCGGCTTTCCACAGCCATCACTTAAAAGTTTGACAGGCAAGCCATAGCCACTGTCATAATTCAGGGAAATATGATCTTATATAATCCACTGCAAACTGAAGTCTCTCTATATTCTGGATCTGAAGTGTGTTTTGAAAATGGAATTCCAAATTGTAAACATTCAGTCTTGAAGCCATTGATGATATGCAAAATAATGGTAGATGGAGAAGAGGAAGGGTTGGGAGAAATGGCTCTTATTGGCATGTGGAGCTGGTGATGTATACAAAGACATAACAGGGCAGGGGTTCAGTGACAACATGTTGAAGATTTCAATGAACATACCAGATGAGGAGCACAGTAGCATGGCTGTGGATACAGGGGGCAACATTTTAAATTAACTCAAGTTTGTGGAGTACAGAATTTAACCACTGGAGCCTAGAGAAGAGTTAAACATGGATGGAATTGTTATCATCAGTTAGACTAAGGCAATGTCAGAGATGAGCAATGGAGGTGAAAGTTTGGATCTAAAATTAACAGAAAAGATCACTAGTCTCAAGCTATAATTCTGAGGGTGTGAAACATCCAAGATAAACAAAAGTGAGGGTTGGAATCACTGGTAAGGGAATAAAGTTTGTCACAGAGCCAAGGACAATGACTTGGATGTTTTTGATGATTTATTGATCAGGTTCACATATTTTAGTCACTGGAAGTAGCCACTTCACAGAAAACTATGCCATTAAGTTCAGTATATTGTGTAAATAATGTGCAGTGAAGTGATTTTAATAGTACAGTGTAAAAGTATCAAAACTAATGGTGTCCAATCAATCCCAAGTTAATTAAAATTACTCATTGCTGCTTTCCTGGAAGTAAATGTCCAGCAAGGTGCTAAGGGAATAATCAGTTGGGTTCTCTGGTCAGCTGAAATAAAAACATTGAGAACCTGTATCCACTACATAAAATAGGAATAAGAAAATAACCATTCCTTTTGTAAATGATGAAAAGAAAACCATTAATTAAAATTACTTGAACTGAAGATTAAGAGTTCGGTGAAATACATTTGACAGTTACTTATCATAATGCTCCAAACATACAGATAATTTTGATACTTTAGTAACAAATTAGAATAAATTCACTATATATTCATTTACTTCAAATCACCATACAGTAGATAATTGAATTATCAATAAAACGAAATGAAAGATACCCAACATAATCCCCAATTGAACATTTTGCTTTGATACATTTCAGTTGGAAGATGATTAGAGAGCCATGAGAAAATGTTTGAGGAGGAGTTCATTTTTAAGCAGCAAGTTGACTCATCTTATCACAAGTTATTTGAATTTTTACAGCTGGAAATCCTTCCCCAAGACAGTCAGCAATGTTGTAGCCTCTCTGGAAAAAAAATTGCAATTCAACATAAGTCTGTTTGAGGAGTATTTGTTTAATCACAGGAAAATGATTTATTAGCTGTCAAATGCCTGAAAAATCTCTGTTTATCACTATCCTAAACCAAGATGTTGGAATCTAATCACACATGAGTTCATATTAAAACATGGAATCACACTGTGTTTACATAAATAAGTTATAAAAATGTAATTAAAACATCCATTTAATGCAAAAATATAGAAAACAATAATTTACACAGTAATTTTTCTAAAATATATAAAGATTAGGCCGATCACAAACAAGAGAAAGTCTGCAGATGCTGGAAATCCAAACAAAACATACAAAATGCTGCAGGAACTCAGCAGGCCAGGCAGCATCTATGGAAAAGAGTACAATCGATGTTTTGGCCTGAAATGTCGACTGTACTCTTTTCCATAGATGTTGCCTGGCCTGCTGAGCTCCTCCAGCATTTTGTGTGTGTTGCAAAGATTAGACCGAGATCTTTTTCTTCAACATGTAAAAGCTTTACGTTGTCTATTCCAGAATAATAAAAAAAAAGATCTTGAAATCTATCCAGAAGAAGCCATGATTTATACTTGCATTAATACAAATCTAGAAATTAATACCTTCAGTTTCTTTTGCAAATCCAGAATTCAATAATGAAGCAAAACTGGCAGCCTTTTCTTCAAATGAATAGCAAATAATCTAATGATGTTGGCAGCAGACTGTGCAGTGAAAATTAACTCTCGGCATGTTAAATTTTCCTTGCAGTTATGAGGAGTGGATTTTTTTTTGCACCGCAATCTTTCTTTCAATTCCAACTATGCATCTCATAAAATTATCATAAAAATTGTATCAAATGCATGGGACTGTTGAGGATTTACTGCCAAGGATATATCCTGCTAAGTAAAACTACAGCTCCTTTCTGCCATAGAAATAGTTTTTGCAGCTCTGGCAGATTGCACTACACCACAAGAGTTTCCATTAATACATTACACCAAGTATACAAAAATATGTGTGATTGTTGGTTTTACTATTCCACCACCCCCCCCCCCCCCACCCCACCACCGACTGATCATTCCAGTTGCACTTGTGCTAGGAAGCATGTTGGTGCTGTGCTAATCAAGACTGCTCAGCTCAGTTTCCGTGGGTGATAAACCCCGCAAACACCATTCTCCATCCCTTTCTGCATTAAAAGTTAGCTTCAGTCTCTAGCTATATTAAAAGTTACCTCAAATTCTCACTGTTGCTCTAGTGGAGAACCTTCTTCATTACATAGTATTAAATCAAAGCCTGAGGAGGTTTAAATTGTTCTGCAATTAATAAAAACATTATAGTGACATCCAATTGAAATAATGGTTGAGAGAAGTGGTTTCAGGTAGCTGATATGATGTCCAATTCACTTATAATATTTATATAGAAGGGTTCAGCCTAGTTAAGCCTGGCTGAGTGAAACATACATTCCCTGATCTTCAAGAACTCTAACAAAACACACACAAATCGTTTCTTAATTTTATATATTTCTTTGGAATCATAAGAGCACAAATTTTATTATTTTTAAAATTACATTGTACTGTTTATAATTCTATGACATTTCTGAGTCAGTTCCTTCCTCCAAGATCCACAGTCATAAGTTCATATTGCTTACAAGGGTCTTCCAAAAATCAACTTCTCAATATTTTTAACAGGAATATTTTTGAGGTCATTCATTATTACTATAAAGGGAAAGTAGCAACTTGAGTCAGTCCACTAAGAACATCCTACAAGTGGGATTACTTGATTGTTTAGTGCAGGTTTTTGCAGCCAAAAGGGTTATTTAACTTCACTCTCGAAAATTTGACAAACTAATTTTAAGATAATCATACTTGAAAATATAAGAAAGAAGAACAATACAGACTCTTATAGGTTGATTGCTTCTTTCTGATAAAAGAGATCAATATTTTGTGCTCTGTGAAATATGTAAGTGGTGAATCAGAGAGATGGACCAACTTACCACTGAACACACATTGAGCAATTCCAACACGGGTAGAGCAAAACCAGTGTTGTCATTCTCTGCTAAAATGTGCCTTAGATTCAACTTCAGGAAATCCTGATACACTATATGTTGATCTGATTGGGGGGTGGGGGGGGTGGGGAGGGTGCAGGAGGAATGGAAAGCAGAACTCTAGGGAGCAGTTTGTTAATTTTAGAAAGGGGCAGCATTATAGCAAAGAATAGTTCTTTTTATTGTCTTTCCATTAATAGGTTGAGAATAAATAGGATGAATATTCAAGAAAAATAGAAATTTCTCTGGCAGATCAAAAAGGTTAGGGGACTTCTGCGCTCCTGAATTAATAAGATCGTAAGATGCTAAGACCATAAGGTATAGGAGCAGAATTAAGCCACTTGGCCCATCGAGTCTGCTCCGCCATTTCATCATGGCTAATCCAATTTTCCTCTCAGCCCAATCTCCTGCCTTCTCCCTGTATCCCTACCTGCTCTGACCAATCAACAATCTATTAACCTCTGCCTTGTACATAAAGACTTGGCCTCCACAGCTGGCTGTGGCAAATAATTCCACAGATTCGCAACCATCTGGCTAAAGAAATTCCTCTTCATCTCCATTTTAAATTGATGCCTTTCTATTCTGTGAATGTGTCCTCTGGTCTTAGACTCCCCACCACATCCACTCAATCAAGGCCTTTCACTGTTTGATAGGTTTCAATGAGGTCACCCTTCATTCCTCTGAATTCCAGTGAATACAGGCCCGGAGCCATCAAATACTCTTCATATGAGAAACCTGGAATAATTTTTGTGAACCTCCTTTGAACCATCTCCAGCTTCAGCACATTCTTTCTAAGACAAAGGGCCCAAAACTGCTCACAATATTCCAAGTGAGATCTCACCAGTACTTTAAAAAGTCTCAATGTTAAATCCTTGTAATTAATTCAACATTTTGGAGCATTCTTGTTACATGTGAATGCAAGTTCCAGTTAATTCTAGATTGTGTGTTGCTACCCAATGTCTACTTGCAGCTAGGTTGCAATTGCCTAAAATAATTTCTTATGGGATTCTCACCAGTGGAAACAGAGAACACTTTGATCCTATCACAATAAAATGCTTCTGAATACTTAATCTAAATATAAAAATGGTAAATTTAATTTACTGAAAGCTCTTCACTTAGAACATCGCTAGGATTTCCTAAATAATAGATTTTTTTTCCAATTGCACCAATTCACCTTTCAATTCCTTCATGGAATTTACGGTAAGAACATTCCCATAGATCAGTCTAAGTACAGCAAATATGTGTCAAGGTAGAAGTTGCAGCTCGTGAAAGAGATAAAGGAATGTCCAGTGAAAGACTTCAGTGTAATTGTGCTTTTTGAGACTGATGACAAGATCAATTGGATAAGAAAATTTCTGTGAAGAATGACATTGAGTGAGAAGAGGAATGTAGGAACATTGGGACACCACATCTACTTTCTGCAATATTCTCTCGAATACTTGCTGTTCATTTCCATTAATATCTTGTTCATTTTCCATTATTGATTTACCTATGCATCAGTATTTTATCCAATCACCATTATTAACCGATATATTCACCTCTCTTAAGTCATCCTGCATAATGTTATTGTCCACTGCTTTAGCTTTTTTTTCCTTTATAAGATACTTCAGAAAGTTTTCTATACTAATTTCATAACCCGGATTATATTTGATTTATCACAAGGATTTAATCCATGATTTGTCACAGTTTAGCACAGCAATTGTAATACGCGGTAAAGGATTCACTGCTAAGGTAACGGTTTCTCTGTAGCAGCAATGCTTGGATTATGACTAGAGATAACGGGGGCTTTGGAAAGTATGCTGGCCATTGACAGGCATGTTGTTCTTTCTTGTGCGTCTGGGAGCAGGGATTTTGCAGTCTTTTGTCGGAGAGAGATGAAGCGAGAAGACGTGAATGGAGAGAGTTGGTAGACCACCTGACAGAGTGGACGGAACAAAGATCCGAGGGTCGGCTATGCTTAGAGGAGGTTGATGGGGAGCAAATGGATGGACCCGTGAGCTCCAGCATTGCGCATTAGACTATTTCAGGAGAGTGGGCCCTTTTCTTTTTTTGTTTCTTTACTAACCAGGCAGTCAAATTATAAAGTTCAATCACATATTATCTACTGTTTGTTATTTTGTGATACTGACTTGTAATGGGAACACATCACGCAGCATCCACGCAAACAAGATTTCTTAAGTTTGGTCAGGCCAGAGGCTGTCTTCCCCTAGATTAAGCAGCTAACTAAACTGAGGGTTACAATTGTGGGGGCTCATCTGGGATTGATTTCTTTGGATGCTGTGTGATTACCCTGAGCATTGAACCAGTGAGGTAGATATTTGTACTCCGGATGAATTGTTAATTCACCTGTTAAGTACTGTTAAAGTTGTGATTGTGGGGCAGAGGTTTGATAAAATGGCTGGCACACCTCTCTTTTTAATGCAGAGCAGCGTTGATGCAGTGGTAGCTGGGAATGGAGATTTCAAAGACAGGGTTCTATTGTTTCTGAAAAGTGAAGGGAAGGAGTGGTCAGATTTGGAATGTCTAATTAATCCCCATCCACTAGAGAAGAGTGAGAATTCTGAGTTAGTATCCGCCCTTACATTCTGGTGAATAAATAGAAAAATGCCCAGGATCAAAGTCCCAGCTATGGTATGCTCCATCTATTCACTGGAATAATGCCACCCTTAAAAGGGAAGAGGAGTATGAGACTTGGGCAGAGCAGATCTCTCAGTTGTTAGATGAGTAGCAGTGCTCTGATGATGCAAAGTGACAGGGATTGGTTGAAAGTTTGAATGGGCATTGTGAGAGCCTTCAGGTTAAAGTATCCCGTAGAGACAGCTGTCAATTACATGCAAGCACCGGACAATGCTTTTGGCCCAACAGGAAGCCCAATGGAGCTCATGGTGGGGTTTCAGAACGTGCATTAGGAGAAGGGGGTGAAGGTTCAGCTTTTATTTTTCGGATAGAGAGGCAGTTAAATTGCTTGCAGCGCAGAAGGGTCATTCAGACAGCTAAAGTGGATCAGTTAAGAATGGACCAGATAGCCAGGGATGCCCAAGCCCAGGACCTGATTGCTTGGGATTTCTGACAGACTGGTAAGATATGCCCCTCTTCCTCTTTTGTTGAGATGATCAGAGGTACAGGAAGAGGGGAACACGTCGAAGGTGCGGGAGGCCTCTGTAAGCAAGGGACAGTCCACGGTAGTGGTCCCCTGTGGTGATGCAACCATGAATAGCCTACCCCAGGGAGCAGTAGAGGAGATTGTGATCCATGTGATGAAGTTTATGGGGGGTTGGATCCCCTAAGAGGATGAACAATGCGGTGCGCTGCTGGCAGCGGGTGTCACATGAGAAGGAGAGTGTTCATGCCCCAGGGGTGAAGGTCATGTGTCAATTTGTCACCAGCTTGAAGGCAGAGGGAAAGGAGGGGCAGGATCGAGCGGTGGATCAATTGGGAGCTTCTATTGATGCCATCCCCCAAGTTTACTGTAACCTGACTGCTCTGAAGACAAATCAGCTGCCGGAATTGAGTTCTGGGGAAGTGGCAGCTGCTCAGCGAGATGATCCGGGCATTGGTACATTTGGTCAGCGGTCGAAAAGGGAGACATGGCTTTGAAAATAAAACACGCATCGGTGCCTCCATTACTGGGTGGATGACCTCGCAAGGAGTTGCAGAACCGGATCTTATACTGGGTCACATCACCCTCAGTCTGACCTCAGTGCTGCCACTGGTTCTGTTGGAGAAGTATCAGAGGATTGCTTTGAAGTTACTTCATAATGATTCTGGACACGTGGGAGTGGAAAAGACCTATGGATTGCTTAGAGACCAGTTTTACTGGCTCATGATGAAGTCAAGGTCGAAGAATACTCCAAGTCGTGCATTCGATGCATAGAGCCAAAGACACTGCCTATGCGGGCAGCTTCCTTGTCCCACTTGCAGAAAGTGGGGCCCCTGGACCTGGTGTGTATCGATTTCCTGTTGATAGAACTCGATGCCAGCAATACGGCGAATGTCTTAGTCATGACGGATCACTACACCAGATATGCACAGGCTTTTCCAGAGGGTGTCCACGATGGCCAAAGTGTTATGGGAGAAGTGTTTAATTCATTATGGCCTTCCCAGGTGGATACATTGTGATCAGGGACAGGATTTCAAGAGCAGGCTCATCCATGAGTTACTGGGTATGCTTGGGGTCAAGAAGTCGAGGACTATGCCCTATCACCCACAGGGTGATCACCAGCCAAAGAGGTTTAATCAGACCTTGCTAGACATGCTCGGGACCTTGGATATAGCAAGAAGAGCAGGTGGAGTCAAACTATTGGACATCTGATTCACAGTTACAACTGTGCTCGAAATGAAGCTACTGGGTACTTGCCATATTATCTGATGTTTGGGAGTGAGATGAGGTTGTCCATTGACCTTTGCTTTGAGACTGACGAGGGTGACTTGCCACTGAAGACTTATTTGCGTCTGACATAAAAGGAAAGCTGAAAGCGCATATGAATTAGCTGGAATTGTGGCTGCTAAGCAGAATCAAGGAAATAAGAGGAGGTATTATCAAAAGGTGAGGTTCTCCTGCCAGGAGACTGGGTCCTCATAAGGAATTTGGGGCTACCTGGGAAACATACGTTGGCTGACCACTGAGTGGCTAAGCCCTATGTGGTGGAGAGTCAAATGCCAAACCTACTAGTTTTACAGTGAAACCAGAGGATGGGAATGGGCTTGTCAAGATTCTCCGTTGGAACCACCTGTTGCACCTGGAACAAGAGGTGCAGGTAGACCCAGAGCTCGGCTTGGAGTCTATACCTAGCAAGAGAACTCTGCAGAAATGTGGGGTGACTGTAGGGGCCACAGCAGGTAAGGCTGGCCCCAACCCCTGAGAGGGATACACTGATTCAGAGGATGTGGACCTGGATGTGTGGTATATGCTGCCTTTTGATAACTCACTATTGACAAAGAAAGAGACTTCCAGCCCTTCTCCCGCTGAGTCAGGTGAAGTGAGGTGGGGCGGAGGTTTATCTGTGGACAGCCTGGATTGCAGCGAGTCCCTGCCACGGGACAGTGGGGTCCAAGTTGCAGTTGGGCACGAGTGATAGGTCAGAGGAGGCCTCACTAGGTAGACCAGAAGTATCCCCAGTAGAGTCTGAACCTGAAGAGTTAGGTAAGGAGGTACAGAGGTCTCAGGGAATTAGGAGACCGCCCGATAGGCTGGCCTATGTAGCACTAGGAGAACAGAGTGTGACCTCTACCATTCTGGCGAATTATCTCAACATCATGAGGACCTGACTAAATTTGGTGGGGTGGGGAGAGTGTAACACATAGTAAGGTTTCACTGCTAAGGTAATAGTTTCTTTGTAGCAGCAATATTTGGGTTATTACTAGAAATAAAAGGGATTTGGAATGTTTTCTAGCCAATGAGGGGGATGTTGTTCTTTCTTGTGGGTCTTGGAGCAGCTATTTCGTGATCATTTGTCAGGGAGAGATGAAGAGCGAAGATGCGAATGGAGAGAGTTGGTAGACCGCTGGATGGAGTGGAGGGTCTGAGGGTTGGCTACACTTGGAGGAAGTCAACGGAGAACACGCATTAGACTGTTCATGAGAATGAGCCCTTTTCTTTTTTTTGTTTCTTTGCTAACCATATAGTCAAATTAATAATTATAAAGCTCAATTGTTTTAGTGTATACTGTGTACTGTTTGTTATTTCATGGTACTAGCTTGTAACAGGGGAAAACATCATGCAGCATCTATCCAAACAAGATTACTTAAGTTTGGCTGGGCCAGGGGCTGTTTTCCCCTACATTAAGCTGCTAATGAACTGAGGGTTACACAATGTTTAGCCATTGGATTTCAACAACAGATTAGTGGGGAGAAGCATCGAAGCTAACTTCAGTCCTTGGCAGATGTCAAATATAGAAAATTCTGGATAGCATCCAGAATAAAATATCTAGTTCAGAGAGTCCCAACGTACTTTTTGTTGAACCTCATATTTGTTTATTCTGTGCCCAATGCCATTCAATCAGAACTTCTCATTCACCACGCTAATTATAAACACTGAACAGAAGTTACCTTTTTCAATAAGGGGAAAGT
Organism: Hypanus sabinus; assembly: GCF_030144855.1. Classification (NCBI taxonomy): domain Eukaryota; kingdom Metazoa; phylum Chordata; class Chondrichthyes; order Myliobatiformes; family Dasyatidae; genus Hypanus; species Hypanus sabinus. The sequence goes on from NC_082711.1 coordinate 99,995,342, forward strand.
ACTCAACAATATAAAACTAAGTGCTACTTAAAGTTACTGCACATAAAGAACTAAAATCACATGGAAAATAACACTCAGTGAAAAGTTTGAGTTTGCTTGCTGGCACAGTGTTTGTAGTAAATTGGCCTGATTTTGGACAGATCATCTCAGATCCTTTCCACATTTATGCATTTTTTGTACTTATGAGTGAAGAAAATCCCAATGTGCACAGTTACATAGAAGAGGAATACATTTCCTTTTTAATTCACTGCATGGAATAACTTTGGGAACTCTTTTCAAATTGTCAGCCAGAGCTGATCAAGAGGCTTACCTTCAGAGTTCTTCAAAACAAGAATTTCATGTTCTTATTAGATGAGAAACTATCTGAAAATATATCTTTACAAACAGATGATGTTCAGGTATTTCATTTATTTCTCCTTTCATTATACTGCTTATATCATTGTGACAAATGCTGTGTTATCTAAATTTCAGCTTTCAATGACTTTAACTGGTGAATCCATTGCAATGAGAGAGAGAGAGAAAGGGAGGGAGGGAGATATATATATATATATATATATCTCAATTCATAGTGCTGGTGGGGGTGGGGGTCATTGCTGTAAAAGAAATAGCTCCATAAATTACACTTCCTGCCCCTTTAGATTATAGATTAATGCAGAATAAAACTGTATGTGTACAAAACATTGAATTTCCATTTCATAAACCCATATTCCAAATAAACATGCTTTCACAATAACAGCCCATAACTACCTTCACAGTTCTAAAGGTTCAGTCTTTTGGTTGGCGCTCTGTTTCCTTCAGAATAGTGCCTCTGGACCTGTGAAGTGGCATCAGATTTGACAGGTGTCTTGTAAACGATAAAGTTCCCATCACTGCTCTGGACCTGTGAAGTGGCATCAGATTTGACAGGTGTCTTGTAAACGATAAAGTTCCCATCACTCCTCTGGACCTGTGGAGAGGCATCAGGTTTGGTAAGGCTCTTGTCTAAGACAACATTCACAGTTTCCCATGTCACATTCCTGCCAGTGACATGATCATCAATGAAAAGTAAGTTTGGTGACTGTAATGTGTTTGTCTCTTTGATGCAATCGACTCAGGTGTGTTCTTCAGTTGAGTATCCTGTACCTAGTCCACATGATGTCTCCATGTCTGATATCCAACATCCACTGTGTACACCAGTGGTCCAGTTCTTGTAGGTATTCTACTGGGCGTCCAATTGTCTTCTTGATAATCATGTGCTAGGACTTCCTGTCCAATCTCCAATCACCTTGCTGCTTCACTTGGCAACTGGCTGAACTGCTTATTCTGTACTTCCCTCCGGAGGTCTTGTTTCAGGAGATCTAAGCAAGATCTGAGATTCCCGCTCATGAACAGCATTGCAGGTGTTTGGTATGTTGCCACATGAAGACAGTTCCGATACACAAAAAGGAATGTGTCTTTGTGCTGTAGAGATAGGTCCTCCTTGTGCATCACTTTAATGCATTTGGTAAAGGTTTGGATAAACTTTTCAGTGAACCCATTTGTTGCTGGGTGCTGAGAAGCGGAAATCAATTGCTTGATGCCATTTTTCTTCATAAACTGTCAGAATTCTGCTGGTGTGTATTGTGGTCCATTGTCACTCACGACTTGTTTGGGTAAGCCACGTCCGTGAAGATAGTCCTCAGAGCGGAGACAGTCTTGGCTGACATGGTTGACTTAAGACCACACGATATGGTAGCAAGACCATAAGATCATAAGATATAATAGCAGCAGGAGGCCATTCGGCCCACTGAGTTTGCTCCACCTTTCAATCATGGGCTGATCCAATTCTTCCAGTCATCCTGACTCCCCATACCCTTTTATGGCCTGGCTAATCAAGAACTGATCTATCTCTGCCTTAAATACACCCGATGACTGGGCCTCCACAGCCACCTGTGGCAACAAATTCCACAGATTTACCACCCTCTGACTAAAGTAATTTCTCTGCATCTCAGTTTTAAAAGGATGTCCTTCAATCCTGAAGTGGTGCCCTTTTGTCCTAGAATCCTCTACTGTGGGAAATAATATTGCCATATCTAATCTGTTCAGGCCTTTTAACATTCAGAACGTTTCTATCCTCCTGAGCTCCAGGGAATACAGCCCAAGAGCTGCCAGATGTTCCTCATCATGTTCCTTTCATTCCTGGAATCATTCTCATGAATATTCTCTGAACCCTCTCCAATGTCAGTATATCCTTTCTAAAATAGGGAGCCCAAAACTGCACACAGTACTCCAAGTGTGGTCTCGTGAATGCTTTATAGAGCCTCAACATCACATCCCTGCTCTTATATTCTATACCTCTAGGAATGAATGGCAACATTTCATTTGCTTTCTTCACAACTGACTCAACCTGGAGTTTAACCTTTAGGGTAACTTGCACAAGGACTCCCGTCCCTTTGCATCACTGCATTTTGAATTCTCTCCCCATCTAAATAAGTTTGCTCGTTTATTTCTTCCAACAAAGTGCATGACCATACACTTTCCAACATTGTATTTCATTTGCCACTTCTTTGCCCAATCCCCTAAACTATCTAAGTCACTCTGCAGGCTCTCTGTTTCCTCAACACAACCCAATCCTCTACCTATCTTTGTATCATCAGCAAATTTAGCCACAAATCCATTAATCCCATAGTCCAAATCTTTAACATACATCACAAAAAGCAGCAGTCCCAACACTTACCCCTGTGGAACTCCACTGGTATCCGACAGCCAGCCAGAATTTATTCTTGCTCTCTGTTTTCTGCTGACCACCCAATGCTCCTTCTACACTAGTAACTTTCCTGTAATGCCATGGGCCCTTTTCTTGCTAAGCAGCCTCATGTGCAGCACCTTGTCAAACGCCTTCTGAAAATCCAAGTACACCAAGTCTACTGCATCTCCCTTGTCTACATTTGTAATGTCCTCAAAGAAATGCCGTAGGTTTGTCAGTCAGTATTTTCTTTTCTTGTCATGTGCCTCCAGGTACTGCATAATCTTACCCCTAACAATCAATTCCAACAACTTACCAACCACTGATGTCAGGCAAACCTCCCACCCTTCTTAAATAGCAGATTAACATTTGCAGTTTTCCAGTCATCCAGTACAATGCCAGGATCTATTGATTCTTGAAAGATCATCGTTAATGCCTCCACAATCTCTCCAGCTAATTCCTTCAGAAACCAAGGGTGCATTCCATCAGGTCCAGGAGATGTATCCACCCTCAGACTATTAACCTTGCTGAGCATTTTCTCATCTCTCATTACAATATCTCCAGCGTCATTTTGTATTGGTCCTATATCTACCCTCGACTCTCTTTTACCCTTTATATACTTAAAAAAGCTTAGTATCTTCCTTGATATTGGTCACCAGCTTCCTCTCATAATTCAACTTTTCCTTCCGAATGACCTTCTTAGTTTCCTTCTGCAAGTTTTTAAAATCTCCCCAGTCCTCTATCTTCCCACTAGCTCTGGCTTCCTTATATGCCCTCTCTTTTGCTTTTACTTTGGCTCTGTCTTCACTTGTCAGCCACTCTAGTGTTCTTCCCTTTGAAAATTTCTTCTTATTTGGAATATATTTGTTTTGCACTTCCCTCATTTTTCACAGAAACTCCAGCCATTGCTCCTCTGCTGTCTTTCCTGCAAATGTCCCTTTCCAGTTAACTTCAGCCAGTTCCCCTCTCATGCAATTGTAATTTCCTTTATTCCACTGAAATACTGACACATTGGATTTTAGTTTTTCCCTCTCAAATTTCAATGTGAACTTGATCATATTGTGGTCACTGTTCCCTAAGGGCTCCTTGACCTTAAGCTCTCTTATCCCCTCCAGATCATTGACGTCATTGGTAAAACCTCCAACCACCGCAAAAGAGTATCCACAGCATTCAGAAACATGGAGTCCATGAATAGCCCAGCAAAGTCAATGATGCACCATTAATAACTCGCTGAGACGTGAGGTGAGATATAGGCTTTTATTGGCTGGAAGAAAGAACAAGCAGCAATTGACCACCACACTACATCCTGGAGACTGAGGGCAGGGCTTGAGCTCCAATCGCCTTTATACCGGGGTCTGTGGGAGTAGCCACGGTCAGTGGGAGGAGCCACAGGAGCAGTCAGCGGGGGGGGGGGGGGGGGGTGGAGTGTGTCCAGACCGGTATATGTAGTTCACCACAGTCAATATGTACTCTTTGTCATGGTGATGGTGGTCACTCTCACGAGTGTAACTTTTTGGCATCCCAAACAGCTTTTGGCTAAGTTTTTAATCTGTTTATCTATTCCCGGCCACCACACATAGCTCTGGTCAAGACTCTTCATCCCTGTACCCAGGTGTCCCTCATACAAACTCTCTGACACTCTGGTGTGCAGTTTAGAGGGAACCACAACATGAGATCCATACATCAGCATTCTTCGACATCCCGACAACTGATCTTATCTTGCTGAGAACTCTGGAAATAGAAGAGCTGGCCATCCTTGCATGGCTATTTCACAGGTTTCCCTTTATATTTTAGAATTTGTTACCGATAACTGGTCCACCAATGCATTAGAGAATACTTCTGCCATGTCACCGTATGAAGATTTTTCTTCTGCAGTTGACAGTAGTGGATGATGTGGCAAGCTTTCGGCATAGTGATGTTGTTTGGTACTCTTGAACTCTGTGACATGAGAGTGGGCTCCTAGGAATAGTGCCCAACATTGTAACTGGGTAGCTGTCATCACTGGAGCTCTCTTCCTGGGATTGAAAATGGATGCAAGGGGTTGTTCATCTGCCACTAGCATAAACTTTTGTCCATTGAGGTAGTGGTGGAACTTCTTTATTCCCTATATGAGACTAAGGGCCTCACGGTCGATCTATGCATATTTGCATTCTCCGGTCGTCAGTGATTTTGAAGCAAACACAATCAGGGGAAAAGATCCGTTTTCATAATGTGTGACAAAATGGTTCCAGTGTCATAAGGGGACACACAGCATGTTTATTATAATGAGTGAACAGTTCAACAGCTGTTATTAGTCATTTTGTTTCCTTGAATGATTTTTCACTTCTTTATGACCATTCTCACTTTGCTGTTGTCTGCAACAGTGTGTTCAATGGATGTAGCACTGTAGCAGTGTTTGGGAGAAACCAGTGGCAGTATTTTACAGGTCCTAAGTATGACCTGAGTTGTGACCCATTTTCCAGTTTGGGTGCCCATAGCACTGCTTTAGTCTTCTCTTATGAATGACATGCCCACAATATGAGATTGCAATCTTGAAAAGCTCACATTTCTCTCTCTTTGTGCACAGACCATACTCTATTGCCAGGTAAGCACTTTACCAAGGTTCTGGATGTATTCTTCATCATTTTTGACAGTCACAATGATGTTATCAAAGTAACATTGTGTTCCCGGGATTTCTTGGAACACTTAATCCACTGCTGCTTGCTGGTTTTCCCAAAATCTTCTTTTTGGAGAAGAGATACTGTGCAAAATTGAATAATTGTGGGTCCAGTGTAATGTATAGATCTATTTCTTTTAGAACAATGACCCCATTTAGCATCGTATATCGAGAAGGTTGAACTGTATTGTAATGCAAGCAACATGGAGGAGCAAATTAAAGCACCTGTACTTCTTAGATTAATAGGTGCAGAGACATACAGTCTCTTACACAATTTAGTAACCCCTGCAAATCCAGCAAGCAAGACATTCAGTGAAATTGTTACAAATTTACAAAATTACTTGAGGCCTAAACCACTGGCAATAAGTGAGCAATTTAGATTTTACTAAAGGAACCAGTCAAAAGATGAAAGCCTTTTTGAATACATTGCAGAACAGAAAACCAGTTTTGGGCAATATAAAAGTTGCTGTTCTTTTTCTTTACAAGAAAAAGTTACATCACATGCAAGGTCAGCATCTATTACTCATCCCTGATTTCCTTTGAGAAAGTTTTGATGAGCCATCTTTTTGAAACATTACAGCTCTTCAATGGAAGGATTTCAAGTGCACTTTTGGAGAAGGAGTTCTAGGGTTTAGAGCAAGCTACAATGAAGTAGTCAGGATGATCCTTAGAGGGGAACCTCAGGTGATGATGTTCTCAGGCACCTTCTGCACTCCTCCGTCTTAGCAGCAGAGTTTGCAAGTTTGGTAGATGCAATTGGTAATTGTTTTATTATTGTTACAGGTACTGAGGTACAGTGAAGATCTTTGGTTTGCATGCCTTCCATACAGATCATTTCACCACATCAGTACATGAAGGTAGTACAAGTGAAAAGCAATAACAGAAGGCAGAATATAGCATTACAGTTAAAGAGAAAGTGCAGTGCAGGCTGGTAATTAGATACAAAGCCATATCAAGGTAGATTATAAGGTTAAGAGTCCAACTTATCATGAATATAAAACATAAAATAATTGATTGCTTAACTATCCTCACCCTTTTTTATGACACCCCAAATCATCACTGGTGCAGCCAATTGGTTTCAGAAGTCACATAATTAGTTAAATGGAGATCACCTGTGTGCTGTCAATGTGTTTCAATTGATTGAAGTAACTATACACCTGTATCTGGAAGGTCCTACTGTTTATCATGCCTGGAATATGGGTTTGCTAGATTATACAATATGCCTGTCCCACTATAGATTTTTTGGTAACCTCGCCTTAGTTTTTTTTCCCAATGACTTTAGTTGATTTTAGGTTGCTTGATTTCATGAAGTCCAACGATCCTGATATGTCTGATTCATCAATATGTTAAGGAAAATTATTGTGATATGTTAACCATTTTTACTGATGGATCAAAAGATAATTTAACTGGGAATGTTGTTGTGCCTGAATTACAGGTAACAATAAAGAAATGTCTTACTAACCATTTGTCAGTAGATACAGCAGGATTGGTTGTTGTCATTTAGGACTTCCAGTGGGTGGAGGAAATCTATCCTTGCAAAGTTATTATTTGTTCAGATTCTTTTTTGGTTTTGACTAGTCTTAAAACAGGTAATTCTAGGAGTAGATCAGATCTACTGTTGGAAACTCTTCAAACTTTTTTCATCTTCAAAGTATTGGCTTACATGTCCTCTTCTTAAAGGCCTCTGCACAAAGAGGTTTTGAGGGGAATGATCAGGTTGATTGGCCGATAAAAGCTGTTAGAAGTTCAACTGTGGAAATAGACTTTTCTCTTAGCAAATCAAAACCTAAGGGGTTGGGGGGTTGCTAAGAGTTAATTGGTTATGGCAAGACTTGTGGGTGTAAGGGGAGACACCTTTACGGAATACATAAAACTGTTGGAGAAGGGGGTAAAATAAAAAGGGAAGGAATTATATTGACTTGACTTAGGATTGGGCATACTGTGCTTAATTCCTTATGCCTTGTTGGAAAACATCACTTCGGGATGTGTAGATTTTGTCACCATTATGAAACAGTTGAACACATTATTTTACAAAGTGAAGCATACAAGGTTGAAAGAAAGCAAATGCAGGCTGCACCACTAGTTTTGGGAGTTGATAATTTTCATTTGAGAACTTCACTAAGTTATTGAAGTGACTATAATTTAATTCACAATATTGTCTTTCATTACTTACAATCTATACTATCTATAAAGCTTCTTAGGGTAATCTAGTTTTCATTTATAAGGACTTAGTAGGGGTTTTATTTCCCAACTCTCTACACCATACTCCAGTTCAGTTGGTGGTGGTAATGCACCTTTAAGTTGGACAGCCAACCACCATTAAAAGGAAGAAGAAGAAGAAGAAGAAGAAGAAGAAGAAGAAGAAGAAGAAGAAGAAGAAGAAGAAGAAGAAGAAGAAGAAGAAGAAGAAGAAGAAGAAGAAGAAGAAGAAGAAGAAGAAGAAGAAGAAGAAGAAGAAGAAGAAGAAGAAGAAGAAGAAGAAGAAGAAGAAGAAGAAGAAGAAGAAGAAGAAGAAGAAGAAGAAGAAGAAGAAGAAGAAGAAGAAGAAGAAGAAGAAGAAGAAGAAGAAGAAGAAGAAGAAGAAGAAGAAGAAGAAGAAGAAGAAGAAGAAGAAGAAGAAGAAGAAGAAGAAGAAGAAGAAGAAGAAGATGATTCAACTGCTGGTGAGTCAGTATCCTGACAAATACAACACCATGAAGACAAAAGAACACTCCAATCAACTCTGCAAAAAGGTTATTGAAAAGCACAAGACAGAAGATGGATACAAGAATACTTCCAAATCACTGACTATCCCTTGGTGTACAGTTAAGTTAATCATAAAGAAATGGAAAGAATATGGCACAGCTGTAAATCTGCCTATAGCAGGCCATTCTCAAAAACTAAGTGAGTGTGCAAGAAGCGAACTAGGAAGGGAGGCCACCAAGAGACCCATGACAACCCTGGAGCAGTTACAAGCTTCAGTGGCTAAGATGGGGGAGACTGAGTACAACAACTGTTGCCGGATGCTTTATAAGAGAGTGCAAAGAGAAAGTCACTTTTGAAAAAAAACTCACATGAAATCTCAGCTAGAGTTTGCCAGAAGGCATGTGAAAGAGTCTGAAGTCAGTTGGAAAAAGGTTCCATAGTCTGATGGAACCAAAATTGAGCTTTTTGGCCATCAGACTAAATGCTGCGTTTGGCATAAGCCAAACACTGCACATCATTTAAAAACACACCATCCCTACCGTGAAGCATGGTGGTGACTGCATCATGCTGTGGGATGCTTCACTGTAGCAGGCCCTGGAAGGCTTGTGAAGACAGAGGGTAAAATGAATGCAGTAAAATATAGGGAAATCCAGGAGGAAAACCTGATGTAGTCTGCAATAGAACTGTGACTAGGACAAGATTTGTTTCCCGGCAAGACAACGACTCCAAGCAAAAGCCAAAGCTACACAGGAATGGCTTAAAAACAACAAAGTTGATGTCCTGGAGTGGCCAAGTTAGAATCCAGACCTCAGTGCAATTGAAAATTTGTTGCTGTTGACTCACGATCCCCATACAATCGTTGAGCAGTTTGTATAGAAGAATGGAGAAAAATTGTAGTCTCCAGATGCGCATAGCTGATAGAGACCTATCCACACAAGGCTGCAATTACTAAATATTGACTTGAAGGGGGTAAGTACATATGCAATCAATTATTTTGTGTTTAATAATTTTAATGAATTTAAACCAATTTGTGGAAATTTGTTTTCACTTTGACACAAAGGGTCTTTTTTGTTCATCAGCATCAAAAAAGCCAAATTAAATCCACTGTGCTTCAATGTTGTAAAACAATAAAACATGAAAACTTCCAAGGGTGGTGGGGAGGGTGAACAGTTTTTATAGGCACTATATATCAAAATTTCCCGCATTGTTCAAGAAATGCACCAAGAAAGAGCCAGGAAGTTATAGATCAGTAAGCCTGATGTCAGTTGTGTGTAATTATTGGAAGGTATTCTAAAGGATAGGATACATAAGTATCTAGATATACAGGACTTCATTAGGGATAGCCATCGTGGCCTTGTGCACAGTGGATTGTGTCTAAACAATTTTAAAAAGTTTTTGAGGAGGTTACAAAGAGGTTTGATGAAGAAAAGTGGTGGATCTCATCTATATGGTATTTAGCAAGGCCTTTGACAAAGCCCTGCATGGAAAATTGGTCTGGAAGGTTAAGCCACTTAGCATTCGGGATGAAACAGTAAATTAGATTCAGCATTAGCTTAGTGGGATAAGACAGAGAGTGGTAACAGATGGTTTGCTCTCTGACTGAGGCCTGTGACTAATGGTGTACCACAGGAATCGCTGCTGGGTTGATTATTGTTAATCATCTATATTAATGATTTAGATCATAATGTGGTAAACTGAATCAGCAAACTTGTGGATGACACCTAGATTGTGGTGTAATGGATAGCGAGGAAGTTCATCAGTGCTTTCAGCATGATCTGGACCAGATGGAAAAAAATGGTCTAGAAATGGCAGATGGAATTTAATACAGAGTTGTTGCAATTTGGGAGGACAAACCAGGGTGTACCTTATACAGTGAATGGTAGGGCACTGTGCAGTGTGGTAGAGCAAAGAGTTTTGAGAATACAGATGCATAATTCCATGTAAGTGGTGTCACAGATAGATAAGCTTGTAAAGAGAGCACTTGGCATATTGGCCATCCTATATGATAGTATTGAGTACAGGAGTTGGGATGTTATATTGAAGTTGTGTGAGACTTGAGTGAGGCCAAATTTAGAGTATTAAGTGAATTTCTGGTCACCTACCTATAGAAAATATATTGGTAAGCTTGAAAGAGTGCAGAGAAAATTTACAAGGGTATTACTGGGACTTGAAATAGTGTAAATCATTGTCCTCCTTGGACTAATTTTTGACTGAAGGACAATGGAAATTATACAATTTAGGTTCTATTGATACAGTCTCACACTCAGGGGAGATGGGTAACAGGCAACTAGTACCTAATGACTCATACAGCAATCAATGAAAGTTGCTCCCTTAAGTCAGATTAAGTAAATTCCATAGGTATATCAGTGAACGTGCAGGTCATTGAGCCAGGAATATCACTTTCAGAATCTTGACAAGTAGGAGAAGGAGAAACACACCAGATTGTATGTCACATAGGAGGTGTCAGAAAGTGTAGAAGTAATTGATCCATTGAGTATGAAGTTGAGAAGAGTATAGCAAAAAGGAGCTTCTAGCTTCTGGGGGCATACAGATAAAAGACATTGTTGAAGTCTTCGTCAATTAAGATGAAAAAATATCCACACTGAATACTGGAAATACTGGTATACAGACAGTAACATTAGTTAGAGATAGAGTCTAGAAAAGTGAATAGGGTCCTTATTGGAAATAGTCTGTCAAGTTTACGATGGCAGTATTGGGCTTGCAGTGTGTGCATTGGTCAACAGACCATCCTTTGAATCAGAATCAGGTTTAGTATCACTTCCAGTATATGGTGTGAAATTTGTTGTTTTGTGGTAATAATATAAAATTAAATAAGTAGTAAAATAAAAAGGAACAATGAGGTAGTGTTCTTGGGTTTATAGACCATTCAGCAATCTGATGGTGGATGGGTAGAATCTGTTCCTAAAGCATTGAGTGTAGGTTTTCAGGCTTCGGGATTCCTGATTGTAGTAATGAGAAGAGGACATATCCTGGATGGTAATGGTCCTAAATAATCAATAATGCTTTTTTTGATGCACTGCCTTGAGAAGATATCTTCAATGGTGAACAGGTTTGTGATCATGATGAAGCTGACTGAGTCTAAAACCTTCTTGAGCCTTTTGTTATCCTGTGCAATGCAATCTCATTACTGGGTGTGATAAATCTGTCGGATGCTCCCCATAGCATGTCTATGGAAATTTGCAAGAGTCTTTGGTAATATACAAAATATCATTAAAATTCTCATAAAGCAAAACAGCTGGCAGGACTTCTTCATGATTGTATCAATGTGATGTGTCCAGGTCAGATCCTCAGAGGAGCTGACACCCAGGAATTAAAGCTGCTCACCCTTTCCACTGCTGAGCCCTCAATGAAGACTAGTGCATTTTCTCCCATCCTTCCTTTCCTGAAGTCCCCAATCAGTTCCTTGGTCTTGCTGACATTGAGTACAAGGATGTTATGTATTCAACCACCCAATCAACCACACTCCTGTGATGTGAATGCCACATCATGCAATCTGAGATGTTACCAACAACAGAGGAGTGGTGCTACCTGCAATTTTATAAATGGCATTTGAGCTGTGCTTAACCACACAGTCATGAGTGTTGACAGAGCAGTGAAGTGGGCTAAGCACTCATCCTTAAGTGCATCTGCATTGATTGTCAGTGAGGAAGAGATGTGACTGTAGTCTCCCAATGAAGAAGTCAAGTATCCAGTTGCAGATGGAGGTATAGAGGTCCAGGTTTAGAAAATTGGGGATAATGGAGAAAATAAGGGGATAATGGATTTGAATGCCAAGCTGTAATTGATGAACAACAGCTTGATGTATGTTTTGCTGTCTTCTAGTGCTCCAAAGCAGAGGAAAGACAGCAAGACTGCCTCTGCTATAGATCTGTTATAGTGGTAGGCAAATTGAAGTGGGTCCAGGTTCTTGCTCAAGCAGGAATTAATTATAGCCATAACCAACCTCTCAAAGCATTTCATTATGGTAAATGTGAGTACTAATGGTCAATAGTCATTGAGGCAGCTCACCCTGCCCTTCTTGGACACCTTTGTGATTACTGCCCTTTTACAGCAATTGTGAACTTCAGATTGCAGTTATGAGAGTTTGAATACTCCAGATTGTTGGTCAGCACAGATATTCAGTGCCCAGCCAGCTGCGCTTTTGTGGTCTGATGCCTTTTGAGGTTCACCATCTTGAAGAATGTTCTCCAGGACAGATAGCAGAGAATCGCCAGATGCTGTGGAGATCCACACAAGTACAGTGGTGTTTTCCTTTTCAAAGCTTGCATAAAAGGAATGGTGCTCACTAAGGATTGACAAATAATTGCATTTATGCTGTTAGAGTTCACATCACAGGAAGAAATGGCATGATTCATCTATGTCTAATTTTTTCACACACAAGATGACATTCTGTAGGTTGTACCTAGGATTCTTGTAGGATTCTGGACCACCAACCTTGAATGCCATAGATTGAAACCTCAGCAGACTGTGAATCTCTTGGTCCATCTAGGGCTTCTAGTTTGAGAAAACTCGGTATATTGTTGAAGGCACATCCTCATCCTCAGAGGTCTTAATGAAGTTGGTGACAGCCATGGTATATTCATTCAGATCCAGAGATGAATCCCTGAATATATTCCCTTCCACCTATTCAAGTGTGCACTGTAAACACTCCTCCTCCTTCCTTGACCATACTTTTGCCAACCTCACCATTGGTGCTGCAGTTTTCAGCTGTGTCTATATGTTGGGAACAGAAGAATAGCCAAGCGATCAGAATTGCAGTAGTTCAGGCATGGAATGACACAATAGGCATTCTTGATGGTGTTGTAACAGCGATGAAGTCTGTTAGCGGCTCTGGTTCTGCAGGTAATGCGTTGGTGCCAGTTTGTCAGAATCTTCAAGCTAGCCTGGACGAAATACCCTTTGGAAAGGTATCACAGTGCAATGATTCATAACTGTTGGTCATGGTGCTCAGCTCCTCCATTGCCAGCCTGACATTTGCCAAGGATGGAATGTACACCAGTACCAGAATGAGAGCAGAGAACTTCCTGGAGGGATAGAATGAATAACACTGTTCCTGGCTGAGGGAGTAGGACTGAAACAGAACTACCATGTGTGTACACCATGACGAATTAATCATGAAGCAAACAGCACCACCTCTACCTTTACCTGAAGCTACTGGATGGAGAAGTCCTCTGGCTGGAATGCTGTGTCCAGAGTGCTGGAGGTGAGCCAGATCTCTGTGAAGCAGAGTACACAGCAGTACCTGATATCCCTCTGAACCTAAAATGGAGATAGAGAGGAGAAAGAGAACACAAAAAGATCTGGGATGAACCATTTGAAACTGAAAGAAGTAGTAGAATTTGGCAGCAAAGGGATCTTTTTTTTTGTTTAAGAGTGGTGAAGAAAGCAGTATTAATATAGAGATAAATAAATGAAGGGGATCTAGTTAAGACTGAGATAAAGAATGTTGTGAGAAGTGATTGAGTAAGCAAGTCTTCTGTTCTCCACAGTATTGACAGAATAAATGTGATTTACTGAAATCTTACACAGTTCTGGATCTCTGAATATTCAAAGTTCAAGGTAAATTTATTATCAAAGTACATACATATCACCATATACAACCCTGAAATTTATTTTCTTGGAAGCATACTCAACAAATCCATAATGGAGTAATAACATTAACAGAGTCAATGAAAGGCCGTACCAAACTGGGTGTTCAACCAGTGAAAAAAAAGACAACAACTGTGCAAATACAAAAGGAAAGAAAAAAATAGCAATAATAAATAAATAAATTATGAATGAACATGAGTTGAAAAGTACTTTAAAGTGAGTCCAGATGTTGTGGAAATATTTCAATGATGGAATAGGTGAAGTTGCATGAAATTATTGCTTTTTGTTCAGGACCCTGATGGTTGAAGGGTAATAACTGTTCCTGAACCTGGTGGTGTGAGTATCCTGTACCTTCTCCCTGATGGCAGCAGTGAGAAGAGACCCATGATGTGAGTAGTGGGGGTCCTTGATGATGGATGGTGCTTTCCTGCGACAATGCTTCATGTAGAAGTGCTCAATGATGGGGAGGGCTTTACCTGCGATGGACTGGGCTGTGTTTATAGGATTTGTTTGTAGGATTTTTCCGTTCAAGGACCTTGGAGTTCCCACACTAGGGTGTAGTGCAGCCACTCAATATACTCTCCACCGCACTTCTATAGAAGTTTGCCAGAGTTTAATTTATCATGCAAAATCCTAAGGAAGTAGAGGTGCAGCCATGTTTTCTTTGTAATTGCACATAGTGTTGGGCTCAGGACATGTCCTCTGAAATGATAACACCGAGGAACTTAAAGTTGCTGACCCTCTCCACCTCTGATGAGGACTGGCTCATAGACCTGGAGTTTCATTACCCTGAAGTCAATAATCAGTTCCCTGGTCTTACTGACACTGAGTAATTGGTTATTGCTGTGACACCATTCAACCAGGTTTTCAATCACCCTCCTACATGATGATTCATCACCTCCTTCGATTCAGCCTATGACAATGGTGTTATCAGCAAACTTGAATATTGCATTGGAGATGTTCTTTGCCACACTATCGTAAGTGTAAAGCAAATAGATTCAGCTTCAGATTCCAGCCTTGTGGTGCACCTGTGCTGATGGAGATTATGGGGTCTGTGAGTGATGAAATTGAGAATCTAATTGCATAAGGAGGTTTTGAGGCCAAGGTCTTGAAGTTTAATGATTAGATTTGAGTGGATGATAGTATTGAATGCCAACCTGTAGTCAATAAAGAGCATCCTGATGTATGCATCTTTGATGTCCAGTGGTTCCATGGCTGAGTGAAGCACCAATAAAATGGTATTACTGTGGACCTGTTACTGTTGCTCAGTTAGGCAAATGGGAGCTGTTCCAAGTCACTTTTTAGGCAGGAGCTGACATGTTTTATTATCAACTTCTCACATCATCAATATTTTCGGAATCAGGGATATTGTGATAGCATGGGAAGATCAACCATAACCTCAATGAATGGTGGTGCGGCTGTAAAGGTAAATGGTCTTCAGATTCGAGCATTGCTGTCTCTTGTGTCTATGCTTCATTTTGAATCTGTGGTTGAAGTTCTTTCACATGAAAAGCAAATTGTACAGCAGAAAAAACATGAGGTCGAAGGCTGGAAGGTGAAGTTATCTGTGGGAAATAAGGTCAGTGACTCTTTGTGAAATGGTAGCCTGATACTCTGTGGTAAGATCATACTCTTTATGCAGTATGGTATGAGGAGCTGATGAGCTTCAGCAAGTTAGAGGACATTTTCATGACAGAGATATAGGTCAGAGTGAGGGTACAAAAATAAATATTAAGTTAATATCTTTACAAATTCCAGCCTAGCAAGAAGTATTTGACTCAATTTGAATATTATTTTGAATTTATATTCATTTTTGAATGCAAAACCAATAACAGATTACAAAGTAATTAATACCCCAAATTATCTCTCTATCCAATGCATCATGTAACCATTGTTAACCTGGCAATGGTTTTGAACCTTTGAACAGCAAGAGTCATGGAATATTTCTTCAAGTACACTTCAATGCTTCAGTTTGAAAGTTGGTCATTATTACAATGTACTTAGAAACAGTTTGAGATACTTAACCATTTCCCTTTAATTTTGCTTCAGGAAAAGTTGCTTTATTTATATCTGACTGAAGAAGACAAATAAGCATCACATATACTGTAATTCACATTTAAACATGGCCCCAACAGATTGTAAATATCTATGCGTATTCTGTTCTGATTACACGTTTATTTTTCTAGAATTCCTTTTGAAGCAATGGGTGAAGAGCCAGTTTTGTGAAGTGCCAAATTAATCTAGCTATTTCCTTAACATGACATCATTGTTGATCCCCTAAGACTCTCTCAGACATGTCGTGTCTGCTGTTTGGTTAGTGTAAGTCAGCTGAATTGTTCAGACAGGGCAGTCCATAACTAACAACAACTTCACTTGCTCTTGAGCAGTTTCGAAAGACAAATCCACCAGAAGGTTTTGTTTTTGAATAAAGAAATGTCTTACAGATCAGAGAGCTTTCATAAACGTCCTTCTCTCAACTGTACTGCTAATTGTTTTCTTTGGAGGCACTTACAGATTTTCAGTGATTCACTGAAATCATTCTGTTTTTTCTTGAAGGATGACTTTCTGAAACTGTTGAAAAATAAGTTTGGCCTGATATTGTTGCTGGTTCTAAGGAGGCGAATGGAAAGAATCTCACACTTTCATAAACAAATGCCTTACTATAAACTGGTTGAATAGATAAGACATTAATGTGGACACCTTTAGAACTGGTGAAAAACTACATTGAAACAACTTTTGAATATCAATAATGATCAGTGAGTCATTAACATTTTAATTATTTATCTAACTGCAAAATATTGTTATTTTGCTATTTTATTTTTGTAACCAAGTTCTTTACATGTTTTTGTATTTTGTGAACTGTAAACTGGTTTCAACAACTATATTAAAGCCATACATAAGTAAACATTCACTGTCATTCTTTGATCTGTACATTCAAAGAAAGCTCTCAATTTGAATCTCATATAGTTATCAATGCTTTTGCTTAACATAAACTTTGATCATAAAAACTTGGAAAAGACAAAAATCCAATTACATTAAAATGACAATATGTTTCTTTTTGGTCAGGCAATATTAAATGACTTTATGGTCAAACCTTCCTTTTTATCAAATACTTTTATAAAAAATGATATTTTAGCAAATTAAATATGGTGTTGAATGTCCAATGTTTCTCCTCAAAAGCTTAAATTTTTAAGTACTTTATTCCTTCAGTTTTGTTTTACAACAGGCCTGGATCCTCATCAAGCAGATAATTTAATTCAGAGGATTGTAAATACAGTGTATCTTAATGTCTCTTCCAAATTGCAAAATTTACTTTGAGGCAGAAAATGAGTCATTGGCCAGGCTTAGAATTTTATAACTGTCCTTTTGACTATTCAGTGTAAGAAATTACAAACACAGGATTGGTCAAATATGAATAAACTTATAAGCTCTGAAATATGGCATGACCCTGCCATAGGATGCTATAAATTGACTGCAGCATTACTTGATCAAGGAGCTGGAGGTCTTGGTCATGCTCAAATGGACTTAATCTTTGCATCGGATTTTTCTTTGAAAAACTTTATTTTCATATTTAAATGGTGTGGTATGGGCAATTTTGCAAATTGATTAATAGAAAAAAGGGATACACTGGGGGGATGAAATGGCAGACCTTCTCAACCTAGCAACTTAGTACAGGAGCATGTGCAATCAAAAATTAAATAAAGTTAGAATGGGGATGAGATGAAGCAGTTTTTCACAAATGTTTTGTGATCAGTGGTTGGTGAATTAGAGATGTTTCTAGTTTCATTGATGGCTTATGTGTGCATGCAGGCTCAAGCCTGTTCCTTATTTAGTCCCACAGTGTAAAATCACCCAGATTCACTCAGAAGCCACAGGCACATTTCACATCAACATAAGAGGGAACGCTAGACTACAGATAAGTTAAATACTGAACAAAGAACAGTACAGAGCAGAAACAGGTTCTTCAGCACATGCGATATTGTGTTGTCTATGATGCCAGTCTGAGCTGCATATCCTCCATTCCCTGCCTCTTTATGTGTTAAGATTGATTGATGCAAGAGATCTATTTTGTTTTTATCCAGAGATTGTTTGTTGCAGAACCAAATGTCAATTGTCTCCTTACACCAAACCCATTTTGTTTGTAAATGGAGCAAATATTGCTAGTTTGTATGGACCATATGAAACAAAAAAAAACAGGAAATATTGGGAAAATTAATAAATCAATCTGTATTGGTGAAAAGAGCAAGAGAGTTAACATTTCAGGACAAGGTTCTTCTTCAAAATTAGAAATGTAAGAAATTACATTAGATTCAAGTTGCAGAGAAGTTGGGGTAGAGAAATGGACATATCTCTACTTGAGCTGGAGTTAATCAAACAAGCCCTGCCAATGAATGATGATGCATGTTGTTCTGGGTCTTGATGAAATTATCCCAAAGAAAATTTAAGTTGCATTGAGGAAAATTTTCCATATAATCTAATATTATGTGGGCAGTACTAGGTGGTGAACATTATTTATGGATCCCTCAAACCAAATAGTGTAATCTTATCCTGTTGTAATCCATTTGAGCTCACTTTCACTTTAAAATACTCAGAATTATTATCTTCATGGGTGATGTGTGGTGGTGGGGTTCTGTCTTTGAGAAATGACTCAATTGTATTGTCATCCAATGACCTAATCATAAGCAAGAGAAGATCTTCAGATGCTGGAAATCCAAGCAACACACACCAAAATGCTAAAGGAACTCAGCAGGCCAGGCAACATCTATAGAAAAACGTACAGTCGATGTTTTGGACCAAAACCCTTCATTTTAATTGTGGATGTTCAAGCTACAGTTCAAGCTATCATGACCCAACCCAGATAGTTTCCCTGTCAAGAATAATAAAAGTATGATAAACACAATTCTACTTGTGGATATGCATCCTGAAAGAAGTGGGAAGGACTTAATGTATGCACACTTTTCTTCTTGGTTCATTAAGAAAATAGCTTGACTCAGTCTTTAATCCAAACTACATCCACCTTGGAAATATTTTGGTGCCATGCAGCCAATTAACAACTATTTCTAAAAGATTTATCACACAAGCTCCATATTTACTATAAAGCACTGTAGTTTTTCTTATTATTAAAGGTTACAGTATTTATCTTTACATACAGTAATTGCTTAAACATAGATAGTTGTGCAATTGTTATTTCTAATCTATGGCCTTACATTTATACATAGGTCAAGTCTGTTTCATGTTGCTCCCATTCACTTCCTTGACTTTTCAATCTTTCACCATGGAATAATATCAATTTAAGATCAACTTCTGCTTCAATTACCTTTCTATTACAATAGTCATTGATTATCTGATGCATTCCTAATAAGCACCTTCCATATATTCCAGTTTTCAAAATATCAGATTATTCTTTGTATTGTCCTCAGCCATCATCTTATATGGTAGTAAAAATGTTATTCAGCTTCATAGTATGTCTGACCTTTGAATTACATGCCATGCATTTATGTAAACCGCAAAGTGTAAATCCTATATCCAACATCAGTATTACCCAAAAATAGACTGATCACATTTTCAGCAGCAACAACCCAGTGCTCGTTTCTTGTTGATTTTAGTTAATTAAAGTTGTAGCTGTTGTGTGCGAAAGGAAAGAATGTCAATATCAATTTTCTTTTCATCTATTTCATTCAATCACACAATCTTCTTTCTGAACTAATTGATAATGAGTTAAAAATGTGGTTTCTTTTTCTCAGTTACCTGTAGCTGATGGGGGTTCTGCTATTGCCAGTTTTCACAAGGTCACAGCAAATACAGAGGCCAAATGTTTCCCAAGTTCATAGTGGGTGAGTTCAGACAGAGTTGTAGACTCCAACAACAACAAAAATTAAAAAAAAGTTTATTGACTGATTGAATGGAGTCTTTGAAGATTACTGAAATGTTTGTGCAGTACTTAAAGTTTCAGATTTCCTTTACTTATCTAATGAGTTTATACCTAGTTTCATTTTAAAAAATAATATATTCCATTTATCCTCTTCTGCCAAAGCATGCCCCAAACTATCAAATAAAAACAGTTAAGACTATGTCACTGTAATGGCCCAGATTGATCAGACCCAAGCTATTTGAGTGTCCAGAAGATGTGATAATAAGCATACAAGCACAACAAAGTAACTTAAACCTAATATATTATCATAAAAATAGAAAGCACAAATAAACCACACAAGATATTATGCAGCAGTTCACAAAGATTTCCACAAAGATTTCAGGGCTCATGATACTTGGTCACCAATTGATCGTCGCTGTTGTCAGGGGACCTCTGTATTCTGACTCACTCGTGAAACCACCCCTTGGTCACAGGAACCAACCAGGATGCGTTCCCGCTTGAAGTCCAAAAGAAAATGCAAATATCAGCCCAATATATTTACAAACTTCACAAGGGAGAGACATCAAAAAACAAACAAACTCAGCCTGGTTTCTTTCATTCAGACAGGACACACTAAGAGTTCAGAAAGAGTTAAATTGTCCTTTCACACTCCAAACATTCATCTATTGTTTTTACAAAATTTAATGCACCAAGGTCACATAGATCTTTAAAAAAAACTGGATAAAAGTCTGGAAAAAGCTAGGTTACAGCCTAGTAGGGCAGACACCAGCTATGCTAATTAAATATACTGTATGCTATTGTCATCTTCGCAAAAACAAAGACACATTTCCAATTCTCACCACAGCAATAGCAAAGATTAAATTTAGAATTAAAAAATCCTAAAATAAAAGTGAATCTATTGATTTGATTCCTGAAGGGTGGTGGGGGTGGGGGGGGGGGGTGGGGGGGGAATGTTACTTAATAGCAACTTTCTCCCTTGTTCATTGAGAAAAGGCTTTTAGCTCAATAATTGATCCAAAATATATTCAACTCAGAAATCTAAAAGACCTATCCTGCTGATTAAAAATCAATCCATGAAGAGTTTCAAGTAAAGTTCAAAGTAAATTTATTATTAAAGTGTGCATATGTTATGATCATAAGACATATGAGTAGAATTAGACCACTCGTCTCAGCGAGTCAGTTCTGTTATTCCATAATGGCTGATTTATTATCCCTCTCAACCCCATTCTCCTCCCTTCTATCCATAACCTTTGACACCCTGACAAACCAAGAATCTATCAAATTCCTGTTTAAATGTATTGAATGACTTTGCCTCCACAGCCATTATGGCAATGAATTCTATGGATTCATGACCCTCTGGCTGAAGAAATTCCTTCTCATCTCTGTTCAAAATGGATGTCCTTTTATTTTGAGGTCGTGCCCTCTGGTCCCAGACTCATCCACTATATGAAACATCTTCTCCACATTCGCTCTATCTACGCCTTTCAATATTCACTAGGCATCAATGAGAACCCCCTCCTTCTTCTAAACTCCAGTGAGTACAAACCCAGAGCCAAAAACACACCTCATAGATTAACCCTTTCATTGCTGGGATAATTCTCATGAACATATTCTGGACCTTCTCCAATGCCAGCACAACCTATCTTGGATATGGTGCGCAAAACTGCTCACAATACTCAATGCATCTGAACAATGCCTTATAAATCTTCAGCATCACATTTTTGCTTTTATATTCTAGTCCTCTCGAAATGAATGCTAACATTACATTTGCCTTGCTTATCACTGACCCACCTGCAAGTTAGTCTTTAGAGTATCTTCCACAAGAACTCCCAAGTCCCTTTGTACCTCTGATTTTTGAATGTTCTCCCCATTTGAAAATTGTCCGTGCTTTTATTCCTTCTACTCAAGTGCACTCATGCACTTCCCTACACCATACACCATACAATGTCATATATATGTCATTGGTGAGACCACATTTGGAACCTCATATTCTGTTTTGGTTGTCTTGTTATACAACAGATGCCATTAAGCTGGAAAAAATGCCAAAGAGGTTAATAGGAATCTTGCCAGGACTTAGAGAACTGGTTAAAGAGAGGGGTTGAGAAGTCGAGGATTTTATTCATTAGAACGTAGAAAAATGAAAGATAATTGGGCTGCCCACAGAAGGCAAAGAGTGGTTGTAGATGGGTCATTAACTGCATGGAGGTTGGTCACCAGTGGTGTGAATTAGGGTTCTGACTGGGACCCCTACTCTTCATGATTTTTATCAATGACCTGGATGAGGAAGCGAAGGGATGGGTTAGTAAATTTGCTGGAGACACTAAGTTTGGAGGTGCTGTGGATAATGTGGAGGGCTGTCAGAGGCTAGAGCGGGACATTGATAGGATGCAAAACTGGGCTGAGAAGTGGCAAATCGAGTTTCTCCTGGAGGTGGTTCATTTTGGTAGGTCAAATATGATGACAAAGTATAGTATTAATAGTAAGATTCTTGGCAGTGTGGAAGATCAGAGGGATCTTGGAGTCCAAGTCCATAAGACACTCAAAGCTGCTGCACAGGTTGACTCTGTGGTTAAGATAGCATATGGTGCATTGGCCTTCATCAATCATGGGACTGAGTTTAGGTGCTGAGGGGTAATGTTGCAGCTATAGGACTCTGGTCAGACCCCACTTGGAGTACTGTGCTCAGTTCTGGTCGCCTCACGACAGGAAGGATGTGGAAATCATAGAAAGGGTGCAGAGGAGATTTACAAGGATGTTGCCTGGATTTGGGAGTATGCCTTATGAGAATAGATTGAGTGAACTTGACCTTTTCTCCTTGGAGTGAAGAAGGAGGAGAGGTAACCTGATAGAGGTGTATGAGATGATGAGAGGCATTGATCATGTTGATCATCAGGGCTGAGATGGCTATCACAAGAGGGCACAGTTTTAAGGTGCTTGGAAGTAGGTAGAGAGGAGATGTTAGGAGTAATTTTTTTACGCAGAGAGTGGTGAGGGCATGGAATGGGGTGCCAACCATGGTAGTGGAGGCAGATACGATAGGGTCTTTTAAGAGACTCCTGGATAGGTACATGGAGCTTGGAAAAATAGAGGGCTAAGGGAAACCCTAGGTAATTTCTAAGGTAAGGACATGTTTGGCACAGCTTTATGGGCTGAAGGGCCTGTATTGTGTTGTAGGTTTTCTATGTTTCTATGATCTCATGGCGGAATATAAAATCATAAAGGGTGTAGACACGGTGAATGCATACAGTCTTTGTCCCATGGTTGGGAAATCACGAACTGGAGAGTGTAGGTTAAAGGTGAGAAAGGAAAGATTCAATAGGAAGCCAAGGGGCAAATTTTGTTTCACCCAGAGTGTGATCTATATGTGGAATGAGTTACCAGAGGAAATGCTTGAGACCAGTACATTAAAAGCATTTAAAAGTCACTTGGGCAGGTATATTGATAGTAAAATTCAGAGTACTATAGTTCAAGCATAGGCAAATGAGATTAGTTTAGATGAACATCATGGTTGGCATGGGCCCTGATGTATGGATCTATGACTTTATTTACTTTGAGTCTGATTTCCATTTGTTGAAGTAAGTTCATAATAAATTAAAATGCCAAATCTGAATGCTCTGAATGTACTAAATGTACTAATTGGACTGCGATACCCTAAAGGAATTTTCATATTATAAATCATGGATGTATGAAATTAAAATCATGCCCAATCTGGAATTCTTTGAAGATGTAGCCAGTAGAAAATGTGAAGGTGAACCAGTGGATAGGGTATACAGTGGCCTGATTAATTAGGCCATTGGTTAATTGGGGGAGCCACTTAACAGGAACAACTGTTAAAGAACAAAAACTAATTGAGAATGTAGTCAGGATTTCTTTTGTGTATTTGGGACACTATTCCACTTAGTTAGGACGGGAGACTGTTATCTGACAGTTTCTAACTAGCATCAGTGGTGTGGACTTGTGTTGTCATTAGATGCACCATATTTAGAGCGAATAGTTTTTAAATAGCATCAGTTGCATAGGATTGTGTTCGAAAGACAATGATTTTTATCATTGATAGCTGGCAAGAAATAAGCAGTAAGACAATTTGGAACTGTTTTCTCACTGTGCTTTCAAGCATTCAGGCTTGGAGATGTCAGAAACAGCTGGGAGTGAAAATGAAACCATTTCACTACTTCAATAAGTTAGAAATAACAAAGAATTTGGAGGTATCAATAATTATCTTTAATGTTACAATGAAAATGAAGATTTGGAGGATGCAATCATCGTATGCATTCCGTTAAATACACAATGTATCTGCACTGATTTTGTTCATTTACAGTTAATCAAAAGAACATGGCAACATACACTGAATGAATTCATTGATAACTATTCCAAACTAATACCTAGTTCTATAGTACTGTACCAGTATTGGTAGTGTTTTTACCAATTTGTTCTGTATTTAATTTAAATATATAAATTGTTACTCAGCTAAATGGTATTTTGTCTTTTTTATACCTTTTTAAACTATTTCCATGAAACGTTGGCTAATTGGGGCAGCTGCTAAATTGGGCCGAAATGTACTGGTCCCAATGTGTCCCACTTAACTGGACTTAACTATATTTGAATTCTATAAACATTTGTTAAGATGCAGCTCAGGAAATTGGTCAATAAGGTTTGAGCACATTGTGTAGGGAGTGATATATTGACATTGATTGAGAATTTTTAATTAAACAGGAAACAGAGTGTGGATAAACAGATTATTCCCAGTCTTCAGTTACCACTGTAGTAACAGCTTTTTCAAGTCCATGTCAGCAATTTGACTAAGGAGACAAAATGGCATGTTTCCAAGTTTACTGAGAATACTAAACTAGGTGGGGTTGCATGTATGGAGAGGGATGTAAAGTGATTTAAAGAGATATGTCCATGTTAGATGACTGGGTGAATACATGGCAAATAAAACATAATGTGGAAGTACGTGAAATTCTCCACTTTGGTGCATAGGATGGAGAGCAGAGTGTTTGTTAAGTAGTGAGACATTGGCCAGAACTGTTTTTGTCCATAACTCACTGTTAGCCAACAAGTAGTTGCTGCAGGTAACTGGGAAAGCAAGTGGTAATTCAGACTTTGTAACAAAAGCATTTTGTGCAAAGGTCCACCCCAGCTTACAAATGCCTGAATTGTAGATGATCCCTACATATGAATGAGTGTTTAGGAGCCTGGTAGTGCTGCGTGCAACTTCTATTGGTGGGGACAAGGCTTGTGGCCACATTTCTTACTTGGGAACTTTCTGGGTTAACAGTTCACAGTAATGGAACCCTGTCATAACTTAGTGAGACTACACCTGAGAAAATTTTCATTTCCTTCCCTATGGATGTGTAGTGAACTATGTGCCTGTCGGGACACGCCCCTGCTGACTGCTCCTGTGGCTCCTCCCACAGGCCCCTGTATAAAGGCGATCTGAGGCCTGACGCTCGGCCTCAGTCTCCAGGACATTGTATGATAGACACTCACTCCTGGTTCTTTCTTCCAGTCAATAAAAGCCGATATCTCGCCTTACGTCTCAGTGTGAGTTATTGATGGTGCATCAGGATGGATATTCTTCTCATGGAGAGAGTGCAGTAAAGATTCATTAGATTAATTCTAAGGTTGGCGAGTTTGCCACATGAGTAAAGATTGAGTAAGTTTGGACTTTATGCTATGGTATTTAAAACAAAGTTGTTGATAATGTCCATACACAGCTTGCCAGTTTGATTAACTTCACCATCAACTTCTGCCGCACCCACAAATACACTTAGTCCATCTCCAACATCTTTTTCCCTTTCTTGATCTCTCTTTTACCATCTCTGGAGACTGATTATCTACCAACATCTATTAAAAGCCCACTGATTCGCACAGTTACCTTGACTATACCTCTCCTCACCCTGTCATGTGCAAGGATGAAATTCCCTTTGCTCAGTTCTAGCATCTCAACCATATCTGTTCTACAATGAAGTTTTCCATTCCAATACATCCGAGATGGCCACATTTTTTAGGTAAACAATGCAACAGTCACCTGCATCTCCATTATTCCCCTCACCTCATGGACACCCCCAACTAACAGGGATAGGATTCACCTCACCTACCAGCGCATGAAACTCCACATACAACTGATTATTTACTGGCACTTCCACCACCTCAAACAGAATCCCACCACCAGTCACATTTTCCCCTCCTACCTCCTCTTCAGTTGCCACAGGGATTGCTCTCTCTGTGACTCCCTTGTCCACTAGTCTTTCCCCACCAATCCCCCTCAAAGCACAGCTTTGCAACTGTCCCAAAGAGCCTTAAACAAGTCTTCTAGGTGAGGCAGCACTTCCCATGTGAATCGATTGCTGCCACTTATTGTATCCAGTGCTCTCGGTGCTGCGTCCTTTACATCGGTGAGAACTGACACAAAGTGAGCGATTGCTTCTTCAAGCACCTTTGCTCCATCCACTGCAACAGCCATGACACCACAGTGGCCGACCATCTTAACTCTATTTCTCACTCCCACACTGTTATGTCTGTCCACAGCCTCCTCTACAGGCAAGTTCAGGCTAAATGCAGATTAGAGGAACAAAGCTTCATATTCTGATTAATAGTCTCCAAAATGACAGCATGAATGTAATTTTCTATAGCCTCTGATAACCAATCCTCTCTATACACTATCCCTTTGCCCCATAGTCCCTTCCTTTTCCCATCACCTTCCTCACAACACAACTTGCATTAAAAGGGGCCCAGAGGAACTTCAGGGACTCCAGCCACCCCACCACAAACTGTTTCAGCTGCTTCTGTCTAGCAAACTGTACCGTAGCATTAAGGCTAGGAACAACAAGCTTGGGACAGCTTCTTTCATTCGGCAATCAGATTTATCAATACACATTGATCTGATTGCATAACTGACTGCACATTGTATCTGACTGTATATAAAGTCAAATCACTTTTATTGTCATTTTGACCATAACTGCTGGTACAGTTCATAGTAAAAATGAGACAATGTTTTTCAGGACCATGGTGTTACATGACACAGTACAAAAACTAGACTGAACTATGTAAAAAAAACAACACGGAGAAAGATACACAAGACTACAGACCTACACAGGACTGCGTAAAGTGCACAAAAACAGTGCAGGCATCACAAAAAATAATAAACAGGATAATAGGGCAAGGTGTCAGTCCAGGCTTCAGGTATTGAGGAGTCTGTTAGCTTGGAGGGAAGAAACTGTTACATAGTCTGGTCGTGAGAGCCCGTATACATGTATACACATATACAGAACAATTATGCATACAATCTTAGTATTTGGACAATATCCCTATAGCTCCTCCCTATATTTTGTAGTCCATGGTCCTCTCCCATCAGATTCCATACTCTTCAGCACTTTGCCTTTTCCAGCTAACGCCTTTAAGCATCTCACATCATTCCCACTCCCCCCCCCCCTCCTCCACCTTTGCATTTTCCTTCCTCACCAGGAGTCACCTATCATCTGCCAGCTCATGCGGCTTCCCCTTGCTCACTCTTTTATTCTGGCATCTGCCCTCTTTCATTCCAGTCCTGATAAAGGGTCTCAGCTCAGAACATCAGCTGTTGATTACCATCCATAGATACTGCCAGACCTGCTGAGTTCCTCCAGCATTTTGTGTGTGTTGCTGTTGATAACATCTATGTGATGTTTGCTTTTCTAATGAAGTTGGTTTACTATTGTAATCTTAACACACCACTACTAAAGCAGTTGAATTTATGGCCATGCTAAACTCAAATACTTCTGTTCAGCTTTATGCTTCAATTTACTCTTCTGTAGTATGTTTAAACTAGACAGCAGCTGAGCCACATTGGTTCACGAATTAACAGAACTGTAATCATATGTGCTAGTTTGATTTCTGGATACAAAATGAAAGAGTAGTGCATTCTATGCACATCATTAAGTTGATATCTCCATTACTTGACTTAACCAATGAAGATATTGAAGTAAAATAATTATAATAATTAAATTCAATCCAAGTATTTGTTATCTTAGAATTCATTAGTGAAAAGATATATAATGCAAATAATACATAAACCATAGAAAACATAAACTAAACTAATTGTGGTTTACTCTTAGGCTGTTTCATAATTTACAATGGAATATTATTTTACTATATTTTGACAGCTTGATACTGTCTTGTAAATATAGAGTACCTATCTTCTCCTCATCATGCCTGCCACTTAAATGTAATTTGACAAGGAGAGACATGACTCTTGAACAAAGTACTTTAAATATCTTTGTCATTAGGCCAAATGTCCATGCTGCATCAATGTCAGAATGAAGAGACAGTTATTTTCAAAATGATAGATGTTAAGGAACTGTCACTTAAACAAATCCTAGCTCATCAGAGTTCTGTTGAATTAGAACAAGAATGAGAATTACTGTAATAGAATATGAGAACTGATAAACATCTTAAGAGTGTATTGTGAAGTGACTGAGTTTGTAGAGACTGTTGGTATCACTAACTGTAAACGCATGAAAAGAGTAGAGGCAAGACCACCAAGTTCATCGGGACCATCGTATTCTGACAAGCAATAGAACTCTGGACTCATTCTTAAACATGCAATCTTCCGGATGAAACAAATCTGGGGTCAGTCCTGGAAAGAAAACACAAAGAGACTTTTCTTGGATGTTTTAAGTCAGTTAAACATTGCTGTACTCACCTACAAAACACTTTAGATGAAATTAACTATGTTGGCTTACACGTATTAAACAGTTTTATGTAAAAGTACTCTCCAACACAATAAATAAACAGTAAAGTAACCTCAAAAATAAGTTGACTTTATGAATTCAATATAAAACCAGATGACACTGGGAAATTATGGCACTGTAGCCATTAGTGAGACTAAGTTGTAGGAGGGGCAGGATTGATTTAGACATGATAGAGAGGGAGGGATTAAGGGGGGGTGGCATATTTTCATCAGGGAAAATGTCACTGCAGTTCTCAGACAGTACTGATGGGGTGGGGGGGGGCTGTTCTACTGAGGCTATATGGTTGGAACTGGGGATTGTGCAATTTTGATCACCAACCTACTAGAAAGAGAAAAAATAAAATTGAAAAGTGCAGAGAAAATTTGCAAGGATGTTGCCAGGATTTGAGGACCCGAGTTAGAAACATAAAAACGTAGAAACCCTACAGCACAATACAGGCCCTTTGGCCCACAAAGCTGTACTGATCATGCTCCTACCTTAGAACTACCTAGGCTTACTCTTAGCTCTCTATTTTTCTAAGCTCCATGTACCCATCCAGGAGTCTATTAAAAGACCCTGTCATATCTGCTTCCACCACCACCGCCAGCAGCCCATTCCACACACTCACCACTCTCCGCATAAAAAAACTTACTCCTGACATCTACTCTCTACCTACCTCCAAGCACCTTAAAATTATGTCCTCTCATGTTAGCCACTTCAGCCCTGGGAAAAAACCTCTGACTATCCACACAATCAATGCCACTCATCATCTTATACAACTCTATCAGGTCACTTTTTATCCTCCGTTGCTCCAAGGAGAAAAGGCCGAGTTCACTCAAACTATTCTCATAAGGCATGTTCCCCAATCCAAGCAACATCCTTTTAAATCTCCTCTGCACCATTTCTATGGTTTCCACGTCCTTCCTGTCGTGAGGCAACCAGAATTGAGAAAAGTACTCCAAGTGGGGTCTGACCAGGATCCCATATAGCTGCAACTTTACGTCTTGGCTCTTAAACTCAATCACATGGTTGATGAAGGCCTGTGAACCATATGCCTTCTTAACCACAGAGCCAACCTGCACAGCAGCTTTGGGTGTCCTATGGACATGGGAGTTACGGAGAAAGATTGACTAGGTTAGGACTTTATTCTCTAGAAAGTAGGAGAATAAGGGGAGATTTGATAGAGTTATACAAAATTATCAGGGGTAAAGATAGGGTAAATGCAAACAGGCTTTTTCCACCAAAGAAGGCCTGCTTGCTTGCGTGAGATTAAAACTAGAGGTCATGGGCTAATAGTGAAAAGTAAAATGTTTAAGGGGAACATGAGGAGGAACTCCTTCACTCAGAGGGTGGTGAGAACAACCTGGATGAACAACCTGCCAGCTGAAGTGATGGTTGTGGGTTCAATTTTAACAGTCAAGAGAAACTTGGATAGGTACTTTGATGGGAAGACTATGAAGGGATGAGGAAAAAATGAGGAAAAATTGGTGGGACCTCATTCATATACACCAGTAATTTCACCATGGGATGGTGGCAGTTAGTATTTACATACTAGAACGTTCAAGGCATTGTGGATTCAAATAAAGAAGTTTCAATCTTGTTTACAGATTCCACTTGGCAACCTCTTGGTAGCCTCCAATTCCAGGCTTACAGGGGGAATTTGTTTATTATTCTTTCAGCAAGTTGGCCCTTGTGGTAGGGAAGTAGTTGAGGCAGGTGCAATTACAATGTTAAAAAAATTGGGCAGATTCATAGATATGAAAGGCTTAACAGGATATGGACACAATGTAGGCAAATAGGACTAGCCCTCGAAGATACCTCAGTTGACATTGATGAGTTGAGGCAAGGGGTCTGATTCCATGATGGAGAACTTTATGACTCTATGGCTATACCTCTGAGGGAAATGTAAGGACAGAGGAAGAACTCCTATTTTAACAATTCTGTTTACAGTAATTCTTTAATTTGTAATGGTAATCTTGAGTGATTTAATTTTTTTGACTTTTTTATTGTCAACTTGAATTTCAATTGCTCCTTAATGATCGCTTACAATGTTTGATAGTTTTAATATAAGGCAAAACACTGTTTCTGAGTTTGTTTTATGTCAGTGTTTTT
Organism: Hypanus sabinus; assembly: GCF_030144855.1. Taxonomy (NCBI): domain Eukaryota; kingdom Metazoa; phylum Chordata; class Chondrichthyes; order Myliobatiformes; family Dasyatidae; genus Hypanus; species Hypanus sabinus. The sequence continues at coordinate 100,025,692 of NC_082711.1, forward strand.
CATCCTTTCTAATGTTTCTAGGTTTCTCTTTCTGGCCAACGTGCATGGCTCGATTGCATTGAACAGCTCCTACCTCCATGCAAAACGAAATCTAAATCATTTAAGTGTCAGTCCACAGTATCCAGATCATCTTTAGGGAATGATGCCATCATGGAGGACCCTATCACCCAAGGTAATGCCTTGTTCTTATTGCTGCCATCAGGAATGAGGTAGAGAAGCGTGAAGGCACACACTCAATGATTCAGAAACAATTTCTTCCCCTCTGCCATCTGATCTCTGAATGGATATTGAACCCATGAACACTACCTCACTACTTTATTTCTATTTTTTCACTACTTATTTAGCTAAATTTGGCTATTTAATATGTATACTTACTGAAACTCACAGCTTTGTTTTTGATTATTATGTATTATATTGTACTGCTACCACAAAGTCAGCAAATTTCATGACATGTGCAACAGATACTAAACCAGGTTCCAATTCTGATTCTGATCAGTGAAGATTCAAAGATATCAATTCCCAGTCAAACACTTCAGGCCAATAAACACAAGAGTTAATGCACATGGAATATTTGGCTCATGTTGGAAAAGGCAACTCACCATAGAGCAAAGTCAATGTATGCTCACTGGATGGAAATGAACAGTTGTGAAGAAAATCTGGAGCAAATGCTTTGAGAGGCTGGTTAAAGACTATACCTGTTGCATGCTACCATCCACAGTGGGCCCTCTACAATTCGCCTGTGGATGGAACCGGTCTATCGATGATGCCACAGCACTATACACTGTCCTCACTCACCTGGAGAAGAGGATTGCATGCGTCAGAATGCTGTTCCTGGACCACAGTTCAGCATTCAACACTGTAATTCCCACCAGACTTGACAGGAAGCTCAGAGACCTCAGCCTGCACCCCGCCTTGTGCAGCTGGATCCCAGACTTCCTATTGGATCACCAACAGGTGGAAAGGATGGGCTCCCTCACATCTGCCCCTCAACACAGGTGCCCCCCCCCCCAGGGTTGTGCTCTGAGTCCCCTCCTCTACCCCCTTTACAGCCATGACTGTACTACTACAGACAGCTCCAGTCTGCTGATCAAATTTGCAGGTGACACAACTTTCAGCTTTATTTCTAACGGTAATGAGACAGCCTACAGAGGAGGTTGACACCCTGACACAGTGGTGCCAAGGAAACAATCTCTCCCTCAATGTCCAAAAAACAAAAGAGCTGATAGTCGATTACAGGAGGAATGGAGGCAGGTTCGGCCCAATCAACATCAATGGGTCTGCAGTTGAGAGAGTGAGTGGTTTCCAGTTCCTCAGTATACACATCACCAGTGATCTCATCTGGACTGCACACACCAGCTTTGTGGCACAAGAAGTACCACGGTGTCTCTTCCACCTCAGGCAAATGAAGATGTTCGGCATGAGCCCCCAATCCTCAAGACCTTTTACAAGGGGATCATTGAGAGCATCCTGACTGGCTGTATCACCATCTGGTACAGGAACTGCTTCAGCCTTGATCGCTGGGCACTGCAGAGTGTGGTACGGACAGCCCAGTTCATTTGTGGATGTGAACCGCATTTCCATTGAGAACATTAACAGCAGCAGGTGCATAAAGAAGGGCTGGAAGATCATCGGGGACACCAGTCATCCCAACCATAGACTGTTTCAGCTGCTTCCGTCTGGGAAACAGTACCGCAGCAATAAAGCCAGGACCAACAGGATATGGGACAACTTCTTTCTACAAGCTATTAGACTTTTAAATTCACATGTTTGTACATTGCAATGGAGTTATAACAGAAAGATTTTTACTCCCTCATGTTGTGGGATGGATCTAAGATTTAAATAAATTCTAAATTCTAAATATTTTCCTTGAAATGTGGGTTAGATAGATAGATAGATAGATAATTTATTGACTCTTAAGGAAAGTATGGAGTCACCGCAGTATTACAAGCGCATATGCATACAAATATTAGAAGAAAAGTAAGAAAGAATAAAGATAAGTTACCTTAAACAGTCTAACAGGAAGGGGGGAGGTCATCACTTCCCCAGCTTTAGGTTGACTCATTATTAGAGCCTAATGGCCAAGGGAAAGAATTACCTCATATAGTGCTCTTTGGAGCAGCACAGTTGTCTTCGTCTATTACTAAAAGTGCTCCTCTGTTCAACCCAGGTAGGAGGAATTTCCATAGGGTCCTTTGTTCTACCACAGCCTCCAGTGTGTCCAGCCTTTCTAATCAGTTTATTGAGCCTGTTGATGACATTGCCCTAGCAGGCCACTGCATATAAGATTGTACTGGTGAGAACAGACCGGTAGAACTTGTGAAGGAGAGGCCTGCATACTCCAAAGGGTCTCAGTCTCCTCAGGAAGTAGAGGCAACTCTGGCCCTTCTTGCACACAGCCTCTGTGTTGGTGCTTCACTCAAGTCTGTCATCCATGTGCAACCCAGATACACCACATCCTCTCCATCAATAGTAACAGGGCAGTGCAGGCTTAGTCTTCCTGAAGTCCATTACCATCTGCTTAGTCTTACTGATGATGAGCTGCAGATGATTCAGCTTGCACCATTTGACAAAATCCTCCACCAGGTGGCTGTATTCATCCTCCCATCCACCCTTTATATACCCAACTATTGCTGAATTATCAGAGAATTACTGCAGATGACAAGCCTCAGTGATGTATCTGAAGTCCAAGGTATACAGAGGAAACAGGAAGGAAACCAATACAGACCCTGGGGAGCCCCAGTACTGCTTATAGCCATGTCCGACACACAGTTTTGAAGCTGCACAAACTGTGGTCTGCAATTCAGAGAGTCCATCAGACAATGGAAGTGCCACCGTGCATTGAATGGAGCTTTCCCCCACCAATGATGGCTGAATGGTATTGAATACACTTGAGAAATCAAAAAACATGATCCTCACGGTGCTGACCTGTTTATCCAAATGGAGATCGGCTCTCTTCAGCACGAAGATGACAGCATCGTCAACTCCAATGTGCTCCCGGCAGGCAAACTTCAGGGATCACAGGCTGATCTGCCCAGGGGTCGGAGGTGAGCCAGGACCAGCCTCTTGAGGTCTTCATGTGTGTGAGTTCAGGGGGACTGGATGGTAGTTATTCAAGACTTTCAGCTGGACCTTCTTGGGTACTAGGACCACACATGATGTTTTCCTCACAGTTGGGACCCTTTCAGGCTGAGACTCAAGTTGAAGGAGTTTTATGAAGAGATTGATCTCCATTGTAAAATGTCCCTGAAGTTTTAAAGGGGACAATAGGGATATGTTATGTCTCCCAGCAGTGACAAGATGTGTCAACTTCAAGTCATAACTGGCAGATTAGGGATTTGGGAGAGTCACCTTCCAACTAAGCTTTGGGGTATGAAGTATTGTGTTATTAAGCCAAAATCCTAATTCACCTTTTAGATGAAAGATAGATAAATATTTTAATCTGAGGATGATGTGGGGAAAGAACATGGTTTGATTAGTTTTGGGTTGCTTGAAAGTAGATCTCCAGTGGACATGGTCAAACAAATGTCATTGGTTGCTGCATTCCATTAAATCTATATCTGGCAGGTAATGGGATTCACCAGACCATTGTCATAAAAAAGCAATTTATAGATCTGGGGAGGGACTTGAACTAATGGACTGCATTTCTTTCCATGCACATTTGCTTAAAACATTGATTGGGAGAAGAACTTCTTTCTGCTGTCTTAATTCCAAAGGTATCTCCAATACTAACTTTCTCTGCTGATGTCCTGGTTGACACCTTGATAGTTAGGGCCTTGAGAACTTAACATTGAGCAGTTATGCTTGTGACCATCCAGGTAACATGGCTGAATTCATCATTGAATATTTTTGCTCATTCATTGGAATGTTCAGGTTCTGTCCTGGAAACGTCCTTTGGGATCTCCAGAACAGGCTAGAATCTATTTGCGGATGCAGATTCTGCCCTAATTTATGGTGCTTCTACAAAACCCCAGGCTGAGTTAAGGAACTAGTGCACTGCATGAGCAGTGGATTTTTGTATGTTTATATAACATGCTAGCAATTTAACTTGCTGTAATTGTGGATCCCCGAACAGTCTCTTGATGTTTCTGTTGGCCAAGTTGCAGCAATACACACAGAAGTATAATGGTGGTCTACAGAGTGCACGTTGCATTCTGCTTCCCAGTATCAGGCATTTGCAGAGCAGACATTCCTTTTTATTTCTTTCCTCTTGGCAACAACATCATTAAGTTCTTGACAAAACCAAGCAATCATTTCTTTCAAAGGATTCATCTTACAAATTACAGTTAATTTGGAATAACTGATACTCCAAAAACTCCCACTGAAAGTTTGACGATTCAGTTCCAAATATGGCCTCATTTGCTCCCATTTTTTCAGAACCTTGAGTTTGTCCCATTTCAACAATGAAACTGGGAGCATAAAACATGAATGGGATCCAATTTGAATATCAGGTAAATCAGTGTTAATACATCCATTAGTACCAGGTATTTCATACCTAAGTCTGCCATGTAAATGGTTTAAGCTATTTAATAACTAATTTGGTCACTCAGATTAATTCAGAAACAAATTTCATCTGATGTTCACTTTGTCATAGATTCATTTTTGCTCAGATAGGTGCTCTACCATGTGGCAAGTCTGTAAAACTCAAGTAATACAGACTTGCGGTTCCATTCATTCCAGGGGTTTGGTTTAAGGGAGACACAAAGGGAAGGCTGCACATTGCAAGGTCTTCCAATGGCCTTTGTGGAAGAATTTAATAACAGTGAGGATGCCTTTTACTGCAAGGTTGACAGCTACTGTAGAATTACCCTACAGACAAAACAGATGAATGCCTTGGCATTCAATTGCTGTAAATTAACTCCAAAATGTCCCAAATTTGTTTACCTGCCCAAGCAGCAATAATTCTGAATTCTAAATTTGTTCATTTTGCTTAATGATGAATGAGAATCAATAGTGACGTTGGCAAAATAATTGTGTCTCTGGCTGATATTAATCTTCAAATTGTATAATTGTTTGTGCAATTAACACTGTTAAACTGTAAAAGTATAGTGATAAATGGGGCTCTAAACTTGCAGAAGATAGAGAGGAGCTACAGGGAGTTAGTCACCCCGAGGTTGCTGGAGTTAGATAAGAGGGTGACTGTCAAGGAAGGGAAGGGAAGAGCTCAGATAGTGGAGAGCACCCCTGTGGCCATTCCTTCAGTAAATATTATCTCATTTTGGATGATGTTGAAGGGGTGACCTGACAGAGGATGACCACAACGATCGGGTCTGTGGCACTGAGTCTGGTTCTATGGTGCAGAAGGGAAAGAGGAAGATGAGGAATGCAGTAGTCTTAGGGAATTCCATAGTGAGGGGAACAGGCAGGAGGTTATGTCATCCTGATAGAGATACCCACATGGTGTGTTGCCTCCCAGGTGCCAGGGAACGGGATGTCTTGGATTGGGTGCAGTGTATTCTGAAGGGAAAGGGTGAACAGCCAGAAATCTTGGCACACGTTGGTACCAAAGACATAGGGAGAATAAGGGAGGAAGCCCTGAAGAGAGAATTCAGGGAGTTGAGTAGGAAGCTGAAACGCAGGACCTCCAGGGTAGTAATCTCAGGATTACTGACTGGGCTATATGCTAATGACCACAAGAATAGAACGATCAGGCATATTAATGCGTGGCTGAGAGACTGGTGTAGTGGGCAGGGCTTCGGGTTCCTGGATCATTGGGGCCTCCTCTGAGGGAGGTATGACCTGTATCCTAGCAGGCAGGTTCAATAGAGCTGTTAGGGAGGATTTAACCTAATTTGGCAGGGGGATGGGAACCAGAATAATAGGGCTGAGGAAGGGGAAAACAGAAATAAATCAAAGATAGCATGTAACAGAGATGATAGAAAAGACAGCCAGGAGGTGTGGCATAATCACAGCCAGGAGGATGAGTCACAGGGCAATAGAGTCATGATGCTGTTAAAACAGAAAGCAAAATATACTGAACTGAAAGTGTTGCATTTGAATGCACACAGCATAAGAAATAAAATGGATGATGTTGAATTTCAGCTATAGACTGGCAAATAAGACATTATGGCCATCTCTGAAACTTGGCTAAAGGACGGCTGCCATTGGGAGTTGAACGTCCAAGGATATACGGTGTATCAGAAAGATAGGTTAGCAGGCAGAGAGGGTGGTGTGGCCCTGTGTATAAGAAATAATATTAAATCATTAGAAAGGAATGACATAGGATCAGAAGGTATACAGTCTCTATGGGTTGAGTTAAGAAATGGCAGGGGTAAAAGGACCCTAATGGCAGTTGTATACAGGCCTCCAAATAGCATCTGGGATGTTGAATACAAAATACAGCAGGAGTTAGAAAAGATGTGTCAGAATGTCAAAGTGGATTGGGAAAACTAGGACTTCTAAGGATGTCTAAGGGATGGCTTTTTAGATCAGCTTGTTGTTGAGCCCACTAGAGGATTGACTGTGCTGGATTGGGTGTTGTGCAATGATCTGAAGGTGATAAGAGAGCTTAAGGTTAAGGAACAGTGATCACAATATGATTGAGTTCACTTTGAAATTTGAGAAGGAGAAACTAAAGTCCAATGTATTGATATTTTAGAGGAATAAAGGAAATTACAATGGCATGAGAGAGGAACTGGCCAAAGTTGACTGGAAAGGGACACTAGCAGAAAGGACAGCAGAGCAGCAATGGCTGGAGTTTCTGAAAAAAATGAGGGAAGTGCAAGACAGATATATTCCAAATAAAAAGAAATTTTCGAATGGAAGATAGGCACGACCGTGGTCAACAAGTGAAGTCAGAGCCAAAGTTAAAGCAAAAGAGCGGGCATACAAGGAAGCCAAAGCTAATGGCAAGATAGAGGGATGGGGAGCTTTGAAAAACTTGCAGATGGAAACTAAGAAAGTCATTAGGAAGGAAAAGATAAATTATGAAAGGAAGCTGGTGACTAATATCAAAGAAGATACCACAAGCTTTTTTAAGTATATAAAGGGTAAAAGAGAGTTGAGGGTATATATGAGACCAATACAAAATGACATTGGAGATATTGTAATGAGAGAGACAAAGTTAGCAGAGGAACTGAATTCATATTTTGCATCAGTCTTCACAGTATACCAGACGTTCAAGAGAGTCAGGGAAGTGAAGTATGTGCAGTGAGAATTACGACTGAGAAGGTGCTCAGGAAGCTGAATGGTCTGAGGGTAGATAAATCTCCTGGACCTGATGGAATTCACCCTTGGGTTCTGAAGGAAGTAGCTGGAGAGATTGCGGAGGCATTAACAATGATCTTTCAAGAATCGATAGATTCTGGCATTGTATCGGATGACTGGAAAATTGAAAATGTTACTCTGCTATTTAAGATGGTTGAGAGGCAGCAGAAAGGAAACTATAGACTTGTGAGCCTGACATTGGTAGTTGGGAAGTTGTTGGAATCGATTGTTAGGGATGAGATTACAGAATACTTGGATGCACATGACAAGATAGGCCTAAGCCAGCATGGTTTCCTGAAAGGAAAATCCTGCCTGACTAATCTACTGCAATCCTTTGAGGAAATTACAAGCAGGGTATACAAAGGAGATGCAGTAGGTCTGGTCCATTTGGATTTTCAGAAGGCCTTTGACAAGGTGCCACACATGAAGCTGTTTAGCAAGATAAGATCCTATGGAATTACAGGGAAGCTTCTAGCACTGGTTGGAGCATTGGCTGGTCAACAGAAAACAGAAAGTAAGAGTGAAAGGATCCTATGCTGGCTGGCTACTAGTTATCAGTGGAGTTCCATAGGGGTCAGTGTTGGGACCACTGCTTTTTACAATGTATATCAATGATTTGGACTATGGGATAATTGGATTTGTGGATAAATTTGCCAATGATACAAAGAAAGGTGAAGAAGTGGGTAGCGTTGAGGAAACAGAGAGCCTGCAGAGAGATAGTTTAAGGGAATGGACAAAAAAGTGGCAACTGAAATACAGTGTTGGAAAGTGTATGGTCATACCCTTTGGTGGAAGAAATAAACAGGCAGACAGTTATTTGGATGGGGAGAGAATTCAAAATGCAGAGATGCAAAGGGACTTGCGAGTCCTTGTGCAGGATACCCTAAAGGTTAATCTCCAGGTTGAGTCGTTGGTGGAGAAGGCGAATGCAATGTTGCTGTTCATTTCCAGAGGTATAGAATATAAGAGCAGGGATGTGATATTGAGGCTCTATAAGGCACTTGTAATACCAAACTTGGGCTCCTTATTTTAGAAAGAATATACCGATGTTGGAGACGGTTCAGAGAAGATTCATGAGAATGACTCCAGGAATGAAAGGGTTACCCTATGAGAAACATCTGGCAGCTCTTGGGCTGTATTCCTTGGAGTTCAGGAGAATAAGGGGGGATCTCATAGAAACATTCCGAATGTTAAAAGGCCTGAACAGATTAGATATGGCAAAATTATTTCCCATGGTAGGAGAGTTTAGGACAAGAGGGCATGACTCCAGGATTGAAGGACGTCCATTTAGAACAGAGATGCGGAGAAATTACTTCAGTTAGAGGGTGGTAAATCTGTGGAATTTGTTGCCACGAGTGACTGTGGAGGCCAAGTCATTGGGTGTATTTAAGGCAGAGATAGATACGTTCTTGATTAGCCAGGACATCAAAGGGTATGGGGTGAAGGCAAGGGAGTGGGGATGACTGGAAGAATTGGATCAGCCCATCATTGAATGACGGAGCAGACTTGATGGTCCAAATGTCCTTCTTCTGCTCCTATATCTTATTATATGGGTTTTGTGAATGTCATTTTGCAGACTGACATGTCTGTGACTGCACAGGCACACTAAATGATCAAGTTTGATGACTGTGGCTGGTTAACAATGAAGTTATGCAAGAACAAATCAATATTAGTGTGCCACAGTAGCATGGCTCTGGAGTTCCGAGTTCAGTGTTCAATTCTGGCACCATCTGAAAGCAGTTTTTATGTTCTCCCTGTGAATACGTGGGCTTCTCCCTGCTGTTCCTGTTTCCTCCCACAGTAAAAATGATGTACTGGTTTTTAAGTTAATTGATCATTGTAAATTTGCCACATAGACTAGTGTTAAATACGTGTGTTGCTGGGCAGTGCAGCTCTTTGGACTGGAAGGGCCTGTTATACTCTACATCTCTAAATAAATAAAGAAATTAATACAATCTGGAGGAACTTAGCAGGTCAAACAGCATCTGTGGGAGCATAGCAATTATTGACATTCTGGGTTGAATCCCTGCATCCTGACCTCCATGCTTCTCAACGAATTGTGCAGTCCCTGCATGGTAGCCGCACGTTAAATTGAACTTTGTCTTTGATCCGTAAAAAAATGATATTTTTTAAAACCAGTATAGCACAGAGATAGAAAAGTGCACATGGAATCAATTTGTTAATAGATTTTTTTTTCATCAGTGAACATACTCCTGTGCTGGTGATTGCACACCAGGCATCCTTGCTGTTAGTGTCCGAGCACTAGGCTGGACAATTGCACATGCTACTGATATTGTATTAATGTAGGACTACGTATAATGTTCATGCTGGTTCATTATCGTGAGAAAACAACGGACTGCTTCACAATGACGGAAGTGGAGCATTCATTCAATATTTTCTCTGCACATAGATGCAAATGGACGGCATTTATACGAGCTGAGAACTTCCCTCACATTAAGCACATGCATATTTGAGATGAAGAATTTACCTTTTAAAGAAATGAAGTCAGTTCATCACTACACCATACCTACATTCTTGTTGCAACAGGAAGCCCCTTCTTTGAGTCATTTCTGATCAATGACTATCCTCTCTGCAGAACCCTTCAAGCTGTCACTTGAGCAGTGCAGGCAGAAGAACCGCATTTTAATTCTGATAGTCCAGTGCTATTCTCAGGGAGAAGCTGAGGATAAAGGGGACAGCCGTTGTTCGAGAAGTCTCCATTATTCTGCTCATCAGTGTATATGTATCATGTACAGCGAGTTCCCTCAGAATGAACGTAACATACATGCTTCTTTAGAGCATGACATTGAACATAAATATCTTTTCCAGTTTATCTCACATAATCTGGAGTTACAGGGAGTGAAAGATATTTCCAATTATTAAAGAGCTCTGTGCTAGCATTTGAAAATGTTGATATCAGTCTATTAGTCTCTGAGATTGGTGAAGTCTCTTGGCTGATGTTTATTTTAATTCCCTGAGGATGATCTGAACCCAAGGGAGACCAGAATCCTGTGGGAAGGTTTGTTGGAGCTATTGGGGAGGGATTACTTTAATTTGGCAGTGGGATGTGAAACAGAGTGATAGGTTGGGGGATGGGGCAGCTGGTATACAAATAGTTGCAGTGTGACTGTGAGGAAGAACAAGCAGATGATAGGGTAAAACTGCAAGCAGTGGGACAAAATCAAAAAGGGGTGAATAATACAGAACAGAAAGTGTTATATTTGAAGGCATGCAGTGTGGGCAATAAGGTAGATAACCTTGTAGCACAATTAGAGATTGGCAGGTACAATGTTGTGGGCATCACTGAGTTGTGGCTGAAAGAAGATCATAGGAGATTAACCGCCAAGGATACACATTATATCGAAAGGGCAGGCATTTATCCAGAGGGGTTGGGGTGGCTCTGTTGTTTAAAAAATTAAATCTAATCCTTAGAAAGGTTGAAAGTTTGGAACAACAAGGGTATAGAGACACTGATGGAAGTTTTATACAGGGCTCTGAATAGTAGTCAGGATGTAGACTACAAATTACAACAAGAGATAAAAAGGACATGTAAAAATGGCAATGCTGCAATAGTCATGAGATACTTCAGTATGCAGATAGATTTGGAAAGTCAAGTTGGTGCTGGATCCTAAGAGGGGAAATTTGCAGAATGCCTATGAGATGATCTTTCAAAACTACTTGTTGTTGAGCCCATGAGGGAAAATCAATTCAGGATTCTGTAATGGACCCAATTTAATTAAGGAGCTTAATGTAAAGGGGCCCTTAGGAGGCTGTGATCATAATATAATATTGCTTAGGAAGATGGAGTCCATCATTAAGGATTCCCACCACCCAGGGCATACACTGTTAGCATTCATTTCAAGAGGTCTAGAATATGGGAACAGGGATGTGATGCTGAGGCTTTATAAGGCACTTGTGAGACCTCACCTTGAGTATTGTGAACAATTTTGGGCCCCTCATCAAAGAAAAGATGTGCTGGCATTGGAGAGGACCAGAGAGGGTTCATAAAGATGGTTCTGAAATGAAAGAGTTATCTCACAATGACCATTTGAGAGCTGTGGGTCTGCACTCGTTGGAACGTAAAAGGATGATGGTGGACCTCAAAGAAACCTTTTGAATGTTGAAAGGCCTAAACAGAGTAGATCTGGAAAGGATGTTTCCTATGGTGGGGGGGTCTAGGACAAGTGGGCACAGCCTCAGGATGGAGAGGTATCCATTTAAAACAGAGATGCAGAGAGTTTTCTTTAGCCAGAGGGTTTGGAATTTGTGGAATTTGTCACCACAAGCAGCTGTGGAGGCCAGGTCATTAAGGTAGAGCTTGATAAGTCTTGATTGGATGTGGCATGAAAAGTTATGGGGAAAAGGCCGGGGAGTAGGGCTGAGGAGGGGAGAAAAGGATCTGCCGTGATTGAATGGCAGAGCAGACTCGATGGGATGAATGGCCTGATTCTGTTCCTACGTCTTATCCCCTCTTTACACTGTTACCGTCAGGAATAAGGTACAGAAGCCTGAAAACACACACTCAGTGATCAGGAGCATCTTCTTCCCCTCTGCCACCCGATTCCTAAATGGACATTGAACCCATGAACACTACCTCATGACTTTTTTTATCCCTGTTATTTTGCACTCCTTATTTTAACTTAACTATTTAATAGACATATACTTAATGTAACTCAGTTTTTTCCCATATTTATTTTTCATATATTTCATAAAGTTAACAAATTTCATGACATATGTCGATGATAATAAATCTGATTCTGCAGTTTGAGAAGGAGAAAATAAAGTCAGCTGTATCATTAATACTTTGGAGTAAAGGGAATTACAGAGGCATGGGAGCGAAGCTAGCCAAAGTTGATTGGAAGGGGACAATAGTAGGGATGACAGCAGAACTGAAATAACTAGAATTTCTGGGAGCAATTTGGAAGCTGCAGGAAAGATACATCCCAAGGATGAGGAAGTATCCTAAGGGGAGGGTGTGGCAACCAAGCCTAACAAGGAAAGTCAAAGACAGCATAAAAGCCAAAGAGAGGGCATATGAAATGACAAGAAATAATGGGAAGATAGAGGATTGGAAAGGTTTTTTCAAAACCAACAGAAGACAAGTAAAAAACCCATAAATAGAGAAAAGATGCAATGTAAAGGTAAGCTAGCTAATAATATAAAAGAAGGTACCAATAGTGTTTCGGATAGATAAAGAGTAAAAGAGAAGTGAGGCTGGATATCGGACCACTGATACGTAATGCTGGAGAGGGAGTAGAGGGGGACACACTTAACTTAATAAGATGAACTTAATAAGTATTTTGTGACAGTCTTCACTGTGGAAGACACAAGCAGAATGCCAGAAGTGCAAGAGTGTCAAGGGGCAGAAGTAGGTGTTGCTGCTATTACTAAGGAGAAGGTGCTTGTGAAGCACATGGACCTGATAGACCACACTACAGGCTTCTGAAAGAGATAGCTGAAGAGATAGTGGAGCCAGTAGTAACGAACTTTCAAGATTCTGGAATGGTTCTGGAGGACTGAAATTTGCAAATGTCACTCCATTCTTCAAGAAGAGAGGGAGTCAGAAAGAAAAGAATTTATAGGCATTTAATTTAACGTCAGTGGTTGGAAAGAAGTTGGAATCTATTATTAAGGGTGAGGTTATGGTTACTTGGAAGCATATGACGAAATAGGTCAAAGGCAGCAAGGTTTCCTGAAAGGAAAAGCTTGCTTAGCAAATCTGTTAGAATTCTTCAAGGAAATAACAGGCAGGATAGACAAAGGAGAATTGGTGGATGTTGTGTACTTGGATTTTCTGAAGGCCTTTGACAAGGTGCCACACATGAGGCTGTTTAACAAGATAAGAGCCCATGGTATTACAGGAAAAGTACAGGTATGAATAGAAGATTGGCTGACTGTCAGGAGGTGAAGAGTGGGAATAATGGGAGCCTTTTCTAGTTGGCTGCCAGTGTCTAGTGGTGTTCCACAGGGGTCAGTTTTGGGACCACTTTTTTCATGTTATATGTCAATGATTTGGATGAAGGAATTGATGGCTTTGTGGCTAAGTTTGTGGATGATACAAAGATAGGTGTAAAGACTGGTAGTGCTGAGGAAGTAGGGTGTCTGCAGATGGACTTAGACAGGTTGGGAGAATGAGCACAGAAGGGCAGGATTGGATGATGCAGGTCCTGGGGTTCAGGTATTTTAAAAGGAATAGGATAAGAGGTAGAAGAGGTGGGGGGGGGGGGGGAGTCAAGGATATTATCACGGCTATAGAAAGGGAGGACGCTGCAGAGGGATTATCCACTGCGTAGGTCTGGGTGGAAGTCAGAAGTAGGAAGGGATCAATCACCGTGCTGGGAGTAGTCTATAGGCCCCCAAATAGCTCTCGGGACACCGAGGAGCAGATAAGTAGGCAGATTTTAGAATAGTGCACAAAATACAGGGTAGCAGTTATGGGTGATTTCAACTTCCCTCATATTGACTGGCACCTCCTGAGTGCAAGGGGGATAGATGGGGCTGAATTTGTCAGGTGTGTTCAAGAAGGATTCCTGACACAGTATGTGGACCGGCCGATGAGAGGAGAGGCCATACTGGATCTAGTTCTGGGTGATGAACCTGGTCAGGTGACAGACCTCTTGGTGGGGGAGCATTTTGGTGAGAGTGACCACAACTGCCTTAGCTTCAGCATAGCTATGGAAAGGGATAAAATCAGACAAAATGGTAAAGTGCTTAAACTGGGGAAGGGCTAACTTTGAAGGGATGAGGCAGGAACTAGCGAGAGTAAATTGGAAACAGTTGTTGAAAGGGGAAAGCACAGAAGTAATGTGGAGGAAGTTTAGGGACCACTTGAGCTGGGTTCAGGATAGATTTGTCCCACTGAGGCAAGGAAAAAATGGTAGGAAAAGGGAACCGTGGCTGACAAAACACGTGAGACAACTTGTCAAGAGGAAAAAGGAAGTATATGTTAGATATAAGAAGCAGGTTCATGAGAAATATAGGGTAGCCAGGAAGGATCTAAAGAAATGACTTAGGAGAGCTCGAAGGGGGCATGAGAAGGCTTTGGTATGTAGGATTAAGGAGAATCCCAAGGCGTTCTATGCATATATGAAGAACAGGAGGATGACAAGAATGAAGATGGGACCACTAAAGGATAAAGAGAGCAACATGTGCCTGGAGGTGGAGGAGGTTGGGGAGGTCCTAAATGAATACTTTGCTTCAGTATTCACAAGTGAAAACGATCTTGATCAGGGTGAGGTCGAAATAGAGCAGGCCTGTGTGCTGGACAATGTGGAGATGTTTGGATAAAAAATTTGCTTAAAGGAAGAAAGCAGAGGGTAGTTGTGGAAGGAAAGTATTCTGCCTGGAGGTCGGTGACTAGTGGAGTGCTGCAGGGATCTGCCCTGGAACTCCTGCTATTTGTGATTTTTATAAATGACCTGGATGTAGAGGCGGAAGGACAGGTGAGTAAGTTTGCAGATGACACGACAATTGGAGGAGTTGTGAATGGAGCTGCAGGTTGTTGAAGGTTACAAGAGGATATAGACAAGCTGCAGAGTTGGGCAGAAAAATAAGGATGGAGTTCAATCCAGATAAGTGTGAGGTGATGCATTTTGGAAAGACAAGCCAGAAGACTGAGTACAGGATTAATGGTCAGTTACTTGTGTGGATGAACAAAGGGACCTTGGGGTTCAAATCCATACATCCCTCAAAGTTGCTGCACAGGTTGATAGGGTGGTTAAGAAGGCCTATGGGATGCTAGGCTTCATTAACGGGGGATTGAGTTCAAGAGTAGAGAGGTCATGTTGCAACTCTACAAATCTCAGGTGAGACCGCACTTAGAGTATTGTGTTCAATTCTGGTCACCTCATTATAAGAAGGATGTGGAAGCTATGGAGAGGGTGCAGAGGAGATTTATCAGGATGTTGTCTGGTTTGGAGATCAAGGCATAGTTAGGCAAGGCAAGGTTAGCAGAGCTGGGACTTTTCTCTTTGGAGTGTAGAAGAATGAGAGGGGGCTTGATAGAGGTCTACAAGATTATGAGAGGCATAGATAGGGTGGATAGTCAGTACCAGTTTCCCAGGGCACCAATAGCAAACACCAGAGGGCATATGTACGAAATTAAGGGAGGGAAGTTTAGGGGAGACATCGGGGTAAGTTTCTTACACAGAGGGTTGTGGGTGCCTGGAATGACTTGCCAGGGATGGTGGTGGAGGTTAAAATATTAGGAGTATTTAAGAGCCTCTTGGACAGACACATGGATGAAAGAAAAATAGAGGGTTATCGAGTAGTGTGGGTTTAGTACTTTTTTTTAAGGATTATATGGGTCGGCACAACATGGAGGGCTGAAGGGCCTGTACTGTGCTGTAATGATCTATGGTTCTATGGTTCTAAGTCAGAAATGTACAAAGTAAAATAATTCAGGGAAGTACATTGTCATGCACTTTGGTAGAAGGAATGGAATAAAGGTGTAAACTGTTTTATAAATGGGGAGAAAATTCAAATATCAAAGGCGCAAAGGAACTTTGGAGACCTCATGCAGGATTCCTTAAAGGTTAAGTTGCAGGTTGAATCAGTGGTAAGGAAGGCAAATGCAATGTTGGCATTTATTTTGAGAGTAGTAGAATACAAAAGCAAGCATGTAATACTAAGGCTTTATAAGGCAATGATCAGATTGCACTTTTGTGAGTATTGTGAGCAGTTTTGGGCCCCTTATCTAAGAAAATAAGTGCTGGTATTGGAGAGGATCCAGAGGAGGTTTACCGGAAGATCCCAGCAATGAAAGTGTTAATATATGAGTAGAATTTGATGACTTTGGGCCTATTCTTGTTGGATTTCAGAAGAATAGTTGGGATCATATTGAATATTGAAAGGCCTAGATGAGTAGATGTGGAGAGGATGTTTCCTATAGTGGAGGAGTCTAGGACCAGAGGGCACAGTTTCAGAATAGAGGGACCACCCTTTAGGACAGAGATGAGGAAAACTTTATTTGTCTAAAGAGTGGTGAATCTGTGGAATTCATTACCACAGATAGAAGTTGATAGGTTTGTGCTTAGTCAGGATGTCAACAAATTTCATGACGTATGTGAGTGATGAAAATCTTGATTCCGATATGGGTTTCTATTATGGACTGAGAGTGGAAATGCAGCAGGGAGAGTGAAATCACAGTTGGGAAAAGGGGAAAGGAGAAGGGAGGGAGTGGGGAGCACCAGAGAGACATCCTGTAATGATGAAAAAAACAATTGTTGGGAATCAAATGATCTTTCCTGGTACCTCAGGGCTAGGTGTGGCTGCATCTGTGCCACTCAATGCTCCAGTACTCCTCTGCCACCTGTCCCATGCTCCTCCTGTGGCACTCCACCCTCACCATTCCCAACGTCCTTAGCTCCCACCAGGTTTACAATCTCATTCTCTACTCTACCGTGCAAAAGTCTTAGGTACCATAGCTATATATACTGTACATAATTTTGCCCCTATGTCTTATAGTCTTATGTGAATATCATTCTCCATGGATAGGTAGCAACCAGGAATTCCAAGTGCAGTGGCTTGCTGAAACTGGCAGACAGGCCTTTTATCTGCCGCTGCTTTTAGGAATTACTTAGAGGCTAAAAACTTCTAGCTGATACTGATGATGATCTTTGTAGGCCAAGCAGCTCAGGCACAGGTGCATGGATGCAGCACTCGCTGTGGAAGATGGTGGTTGTTTTCCCTTGCTCACTGATACTGCCACAATGGTTCTACTAAGGGTTTACTTGAAATTATTCACCTCGGTTCCCACTAATCCTCTAATAAACTTCGTCCCTTTGAATTGTTCTTAGATTTGTCCCTGCTGCTCAGATCTGATTGCCCACGTGTGGCCCGCACTGTTTGTTAATTGCACAGAGGTATATCAATTTCACTGAATTCTTAACCATTGTGCTTTTCAATCCCTACATGTTCTAATAGTCATCGGAATGAAAGGAGCATTATGCACAATGCACACACCAGAATGCTACAGTGACATTTAGCAATTCCTTTTGTGCTGAAATGCCGTTCTAATGTCATACATATGGGCAAGGGAATATTGGTTTATGAGAGGTGATTGATAAGTACATGGCCTAAGGTAGTAGTCAATTTTAGAAAACCTAGCAAATTTATTTTTCCTACATTTATATACTTAGTCCAGCCATTGTGGAGCATACGGATCCCTTCTTTGTAGAAGTTGGCGTCTTGGACCTGCCGAAATGGTCCACAGCATGGGGTGATTGATAAGTTCATGGCCTAAAGTAGAAGGAGGTGAGTTAGTAAATTCAAACTTTCTGCAGTTTCACTCAGAGAGTTGAACTGCACTTGCATGCAACAAGAGCTGTATAACTCATCTCCTTCTACCTTAGGCCACAAGCTTATCAATCACCCCTCCTACTTAAGTTTATATATTTCTGTGCAAGCTTCTTTATATTGTTCGTATTTTGTTAGCACTAAGAAGTTCAGCTACAAATGTCAACAAATTATTGGCTGTCAAAAATTGTGATTTGCAAATTATCTCTCCATGTGTAATTCAAAGTTCAAAAGTGAATTTGCTATCAAAGTACATATATGTCTCCAACTCTGAAACACCAACTCATATACAACAGTGAGATTAATATTCTTGCAGGCATATTCAATAAATTTGTAATAAAATAATAAGCATAATAGAATCACTAGAAGACTCATGATTTGGGGGAGTAGATTTAGGACCGAGATGAGGAGGAACTGCTTTTTCCAGTGACTGGTGAAGCTCTGGAAGTCTCTGTCCAATTAAGCAATTGAGGCTACCTCAGTAAATATATTTAAGACAAGGTTGGATAGATTTTTGCCTAGTAGGGGAATTAAGGGTTATTGGGAAAGGGCAGGTATGAGTCCATGGCCAGATCAGCCATTATCTTATTGAACAGTGGAGCAGGCTCAATGGGCCAGATGGCCTACTACTGCTCCTATTTCTTATGTTCTTACGTAAGACCATGCCACCTTGGGCATTCAACCAGTGAGCAAAGAACAACAAAATGTGCAATTACAAAATATAATAATAAATAAATAAATAAATAAATAAGCAATAAATATCAAGAACATATCTAAGTCTGAGATTGAAGATTAAAAAAGTAGCACTTCTTAGCAGTTTTCAGATTTTGAACTGCATCCAATCAGCAAACAGGACTCATTAGCAAAAGCAAATAAAATTAAGACAGGGGCAGGCAGAGTGGCCATTGTGCGAGTGGGCCGGTGTTAGATGGGGAGGCCATGGCTTTGGCTCTGGCTATCAGGCTTCCTCTTTACTCTTCACTCTTTGTCTGTTAAGACACAGTTTGTGCAGTGAAAATGGCTCCAGGGCAGTGTAGTGCTCTTTGTGAGAGATGCAGGATTTCTAGGAAACCTCCAGCCTCCTGGATAACCACATCTGCACCGGGTGCACTGAACTGCAGCTCCTCACAGAACATGTGAAGGAACTGTAGCTGTAGCTCGATGATCTTCAGCTCATACTGGAGACTGAGGAAGTTATAGATAGGGGCTATAGGGAAGTAGACACCCTGAGATTGCAGGAAGCAGGTAACTGAGTAACTATCAGGAGAAGAAAGGGAAATGGCTAGCCAGTTCAGAGTAACCCTGTGGACATTCCCCTCATTGATAAGTATTCCGTCAAAGGGACAACCTAACGGGGGAGCCACAATGACCAGGCCTCTGCCACTGGGTCTGGTTTAGTGGCCCAGAAGAGACCAGAAGTGAAGAGAACTTCAGTAGTGATTGGAGATTCCATAGTTAGAGGAATAGTGACGAGATTCTGTAGACACAATAGAGACAACAGATTGTATGCATGTTGCCTCCCAGGTGCCAGTGTCAGGGATGTGTCAATTCAGATCCATATCATTCTGAAGGAGGAGGGGGAGCAGCCAGAGCTTCTGTACATATTGGCAACAATGACATAAGTAGGAAAAAGGAAGAGGACCTGATTAAAGATATTAGGGAACTTGGTAGAAAGCTGAAAAGCAGGACTTCCAGGGTAGTTATCTCTGGATTGCACCCAGTGCCAGGTGCCAGTGAGGGTAAGAATAGGAGCTTTAGTTAGACAAATACATGGCTGAGGAACTGGTGAAGGGGACAGGGGTTCAGTTTTCTGGATCAATGGATAAGTTACACCTGAACTTGGGGGGTGGGGGGAGGATATCCTTCTGGGCAGATTTGTTAGAGCTGTTTGGAGGGTTTTAAATAATTTGGCAGGGAGAGAGGAACTGGACTGATAGGGCTGATGATGGGGCATTTGGTTTACAAATGGAGACAATGTGCAGTGAGAAGGCTAGCAAGGACATGCTGATGACAGGGCAAAATTGCAGTCAACAGGATACATTGCAATGTAAAAGGGGGACAAAGTCGAAAAGGGTGATGAATACATGACTGAAGGTGTTATATTTGAATGCACACAGTATACAGAATAAGGTGGTTGAACTTGTGGTACAGTTTCAGATTGACATGTATAATGTTGTGAGCATCACTGAATCATAGCTAAAAGAAAGTTATAGCTGGGAGCTTAACATCCGAGGATACACATTGTATTGAAAGGACAGGCAGGTGCGCAGAGGGGGTGGTGTGGCTCTGTTGGTAAAAAATGAAATCGAATCCCGTGCTACAAATTACAATGGGAAATAGAACATGCATGTCAAAAGGGCAATGTTACGAGTCATGGGGGATTTCAATATGCAGGTAAATTGGAAAATTCTGGTTCATGTTTGACCCTGAGAGGAGGAATTTCTAGAGTGCATACAAGATGGCTTTTTAGAACAGCTTGTAGTTGGGCTCATTAGGGATCAGCTTTTCTGGATAGGCTGTTTTGCAATGAACTGGAATTGATTAGGGAGCTTACGGTTCATTTCATAGCTTGTCACACCAGACAGTCAGCCATTCTTGTCTGATGTGTGGTGTCAGGATTGGTCTCCTTTTTGTATTAACCGGGTCATGGTATGACCATTCCTGACTTGACCCTTGTTTCTAATGAGGCCGAGTGGCTAGCTTGGCACTCAACCTGGCACGGATGGGAGATTACAGTAAGGGAACCCTTTGGGGAAAGTGATCATAATGTGATAGAATTCACCCTGCAATTTGAGAGGGGGAAGCTAAAGCCATATGTATCAGTATTACAGTGGAGTAAAAGGAATTACAGAAGCTTGAGAGAGGAAATTGCCAAAGTTGATTTGAAGGGAACACCACAGGGATGACAGCAGAGCAATAATGGCAGGAGTTTCTGGGAGCAATATATAATGCACAGGATAGATAAATCCCAAAGAAGTTTGCTAAAGGCAGGACGACACAACTGTGGCTGACAAGGAAAATAAAAGCCAACGTAAGAAGCCAAAGAGAAAATGGAGAAAAACTTAGTGGGAAGTAAGAGGACAGGGGAGCATTTAAAAACCAACTAAAGGCAACTAAGAAGTCATAAAGAGAGAAAAGATGGAGTAGGAAGTTAAGCTAGCCAATAATTTTAAAAAGGGTACCAAAAGTTTCTTCAAATATGTGGAGAGTAAAAGAGAAGCAAGAGTAGGTATTGGACCAGTGGAAAATGATGCTGGAGAGATAGTAATGGGAGACAAGGAAGTGGCAGATGAATGGAATAAGTATTTTGCATCCCTCTTCATTGTGGATTACAATAGCATGTGCTGGAAGTTTGAGAGTGTCATGAGGGAGAAGGTGCTTGTGAAACTCAAAGCTCTGAATGTACATCAATCATCTGGACCCTAGGGTTCTGAAAAAAGGTGAACCCTAGATTTCAGATGAAGAGATTGTGGAGGCATTAGTTAAGATGATTCAAAAATCAATACATTCTGGCATTGTTCAGAAGGACTAAAAAATTGAAAATTCCTCTATACTCTCAAGAAGGGAGAAAAGCAGAAGAAAGGAAATTACAGGCCAGTTATTCTGATCTCAGTGGTTGGGAAGATGTTGGGGTCAATCAGTAAGGATGAGGATTCAGGGTACTTGGAGCCATTTGATAAAATAAGCCTAAGTCAGTATGGTTTCCTTAAGGGAAAACCTTGTCTGACAAATCTGTTGGAATTCTTTGAGAAATCACAAGCAGGATAGACAAAAGAGAATCAGTGGATGTTTGTACTTGGATTTTCAAAGGGCCTTTGATAAAGTGACACACATGAGGCTGCTTAGCAAGTTAGGACCTCATGGAATTACAGGAAAGATTCTAGCATGGATAGAGCAGTGGCTGCTTTGCATGTGGCAAAGAATAGGAATAAAGGGAGCCTTTTCTGGTTGGCTGCTGGTGACTAATGGTGTTCCAAATGGGTCTGTGTTTGGACCGTTTCTCTTTACATTATATGCCAATGATCTGGATGATGGAATTGATGGCTTTGTGGCTATGTTTGAGAATGATACAAAGATAGGTGGAGGGGCAGGTAGTGTTGAGAAAGCAGAGAGGCAGCAGAAGGACTTAGACAGATTAGGAGAATGGGTAATGAAGTGGCAGATGGAATACAGTGTCAGAAAGTGTTTGGTCATGCACTTTGGTGGAAGGAATAAAAGCACAGATTATTTTCTAAATAGAGATAAACTTCAAAATCCAAGGTGCAAAGGGACTTGAGAGTCCTCATGCATGATTCCCTAAAGGTTTTTTTGCAGGTTGAGTCGGTGGTGAGGAAGGAAAATGCAATGTTAGTATTCATTTTGAGAGGACTGGAATATAAAAGCAAGGATGTAATTCAGAGGCAATATAGGGAACTAGTGAGGCCTCACTTGGAGAATTGTGAGCAGGTTTGTGTCCCTTGTCTAAGAAAGGATGTGGTGACATTGGAGAAGTATCAGTGGAATGATTCTGGGAATGAAAGTGTGAAGATTGATTGATGCCTCTGGGTCTGTACTCACTGGAATTTTGAGGAATGATGGGGGATCTCATTGAAATCTATTTAATGTCAATAGGCCTCAGTAGAGTGGATGTGGAAAAGATGTTTCCTGTGGTGGGGAATCTAAGAGGACATAGCTTCAGAATGGAGGGATGCCCATTTAGAACAGAGATGAGGAGGAATTTCTTTAGTCATAGAGTAGTGAATTTGTGGAGTTTGTTGCTACAGGAAGCTGCGTGGGCCAAATTGTTCGGTATACTTAAGGCAGAGGATGATAGATTCTTGAATAGTCAGGGTATGAAGGGTTATGGGGAGTATTCAGAAGGTTGGTGCTAAGAAGGAAATGGGTCAACCATAATGAAATGGTGGAGCAGACTCAATGGGCCAAATGGCCTAATTCTGCTTCTATATCTCATGCTCTTATGGTCTAACATGAGATGAAAGGTACTTGAAAATGATTCCATAGTTTGTGGGAACATTTAAATAATAGGACAAGTAAAGCTGAGTGAAATTACTCCCTCTGGTTCAAGGTTGATGGTTATGGGCAAATAACTGTTCCTGAACCTGCTGGTGTGGGTCCTGATGCTCCTGTACCTACCTCCTGATGGCAGCAGTGAGAAGAGAGCATGTCCTGAGTGGTGGGGCCCCTGGTGATGGATGCTGCTTTCCTGCAACAATGCTTCATGTAGAAGTGCTCAATAGTGGAGAAGGGTTCAAACTAAATAAAAGAAAGAAAACAGGATGTATTAAAATGATGCATTTCAACCTGTGTCATAAACAAAGTACAGATCTGCCAGTGGTTCACTGGGAAATAAGTGCTTTCTGGTTTCCACTTTGCACTTATTTTCCGATTAAATGCCTTTTACTGATACTTGTTATACTTGATGTATAAGCATCATAATGGTGCATTTTAAGAAAGGCAATAAAAAAAATGCAAATCCTAAACAGAAATTTTTATTCACAGATATTACGGATTAAAATCCAATGCATGGTCTGAAGACCCTGACCAAAAAGGACACAATCCAGAACTTCTAAGAAGCAGGTATTCATGTTCCCTCTTTCCTGTTTTAATTTATAACTCAACGAAGATCTTAGTACCCAAAATGATTACAAAACTCAAGAGTTCTACGTGTTAGCATATAGGCAGGAAATGAATCAAAATATTACAAACACTGAAAACATAAAGAAGCATTCAATCTATGAACATTCAACAGAGCAGTATAAAATTTCAAGGCAAAGCTTTTCATTCCATGCAGCTTTTGATTTCAGTCATACCATCAGGAGAACACAAATACAGGCAATCTAGTCATGCACAGTAAAGAAATGAAAATCAACGGGTGTGCTAATCATAGATTCCAAATAAATGAGTTTCTCAATTACTGGGTTACTAGTACATCTACAAAGCAGGCTACCTTCCTCAGCATTGGTGTAAAAGGACCAGAAGAAGCTCAAGTTCAACAGTTAAATATTAGAGAATGAAAAATTGAAAATTATATGAAAGTAAAAATGTGTGATATTAAGCTGAAATGTGTATTAATGCATTAATGATTGGTATTATTGAATTCATTTAATGAAAACCTGCTTGGATGAATAACATAGGATAAAAAACATTATTTAAATCATCAAGCAATGCTCATGTCAGGTCCAAAGCCTTTCAAAATATCTGTCATGGGTTGATGTGGGCAATGGAAATATTTTAATCAGATGGTGCGGAGAACCCTTTCTTTGTGGTTAGAAGCAATAAACAGAAAAAGACACTAAAGTAAGTAGTTCACACGATGGATTATGCTCTCCAGAATTTCATTCAGAAGCTTAATATTAAATAAAACGCTTAATGCAATACCAGATTCATTGTCTTTAGAAAACAGTTACTGAAGAAACACATGAAAAGTTAATACAAGCACATTGCAGCTGTAATCACACTAGAACAAATGTATGATTTAGGTTCCTCAGCAGTGGGTTATGTGATCCATCAAGTATGTATAGAGCAAATGTGTATTCTCAGAGTAATGACAGCTAGGTCTGCATGGGAAGTATTCATCATGGTTAAACGTGAGACTCCTCCTTAGAGACTTGAACCACAGATAAAGCTTCAAGAGCATTTATGAACAGATCATAAACCAAAAGTGAAGCAGAGAGATTGTCAATCCATGATCCAGGATCTATCACAGTGATGTCTGGGGAATATCCACCTTTAAACCTTATGGGCATCCAACACTGGCAGCAGATGGATATCACAAAATTTACATCAACAAATTTATGTATAAGAAAGGCAGCCATGGGAAACTCTTGAAATAACATGTAAATATTTGCATTTATTTGGGTGAGTTATTAATGAAGAGGAATGTATTTCCAGGATAGGATAGGTATGACTTAAAGAAGATTTGCAAGTGGCAATGTTCCCAGAAGCATGCTACCCTTGTCTTTCCGGATAGTTGAGTTTGTTGATTTAGTATGTACTATTGTGGATGCCATGGAAGGCTGATACAATGCAAGTTGGATTTGGTACAGACTGCAATTACAATGTGCTTGTGGTATAGATAATAATTATTTAGATGGTAGACTGAGTAGCAAGCTTTGTTGTGCTGTTGGAGCTCTACTCAGCTGAAAAGGAAGTATTCCATCACCCTTCTAATAAGTTTTGTAGATGGTGGAAAGTTTTGGGGAGTCAAGATATAATTAATTTGTCACAAGCTATTGCAGAGTTAGTAAACATGCACATGATTTGGTTAAGTTTGGTGAACTTTGATGATGAATGGAGATTAAATATAAAGATAGGTGGTTAGATTATTTTTCATTGGAGATGATCACTGATTACTGTATATGGCATGAACATTACTTGGTCATGTTTCAAAATCCTTGGGCAGCTGCCAGTATTACTGTTGAACAACAGCAGCCAGACTTGCTAGTTTGGGTACAAATCTTCAGAAATACCAAAATTAATTGTTGAATTTCATACCCCTTTCTTGACATCAGATATTGTGAACCAAATTGACTGATGCCTCCTCCTCCTTCTACCGTTTAATATTCCAATAAGATTCACAGCAGGATATGGTATTGGTTAGGAGATCACTGCATCTACTAGATATTCTTATGAAACAAAATATAATTAGAAAAAAATGGACTTTCTCACAGAGCCTTACTTTTGTTGTTCAGTCATTAAGTCGAATCTGACTCTTTGTGACCTCACAGTCTCCTCTAAGATTCCCCAAGGTCATATGTATTGTCTACTCTAATGGCTGAAAGTGAGGAGGATCTGAGGAAGCTTCTAATCAAAGTGAAAGAAGACAGGCTTGTTGCTCCATATTAAGAAAACAGAGATTATGTCCACCAGCTCTATTAACTCTGTGGTAATAAATGGAAAGGAAGTGGAGGCAGTGATTTTGAAGATTTCTTTCGATGGAGCCTTACTACCCGATCAAAATTTAACCATATAACAATTACAGCATGGAAACAGGCCATCCTGGCCCTTCTTGGCCGACGCTTGCACTCACCTAACCCCACTGGCCCGCACTCAGCCCATAACCCTCCATTCCTTTCCTGTCTATTTTCCTATCCAATTTTACTTTGAAGGACAATACCAAACCTGCCTCTACCACTTCTATTGGAAGCTCATTCCACACAGCTACCACTCTCTGAGTAAAGAAATTCCCCCTCCTGTTACCCTTAAACTTTTGCCCCCAACTCTCAAATCATGTCTTCTTGTTTGAATCTCCCCTACTCTCAATAGAAAAAGCCTATCCATGTCAACTCGATCTATCCCCCTCATTATTTTAAATACCTCTATCAAGTCCCCCCTCAACTTTCTACGCTCCAAAAAATGAAGGCCTAACTTGTTCAATCTTTCCCTGTAATTTAAGTGTTAAAACCCAGGTAACATTCTAGTAAATCTTCTCTGTACTCTCTCTATTTTGTTGATATCTTTCCTATAATTTGGTGACCAGAACTGTACACAATACTCCAAATTCAGCCTTACCAATGCCTTAAACTAACACTTAAATTAAACTAACACTTCCATTGTAAACACAAGAGATTCTGCAGATGCTGAAATCCAGAGCAAGACACAAAATGCTGAAGGAGCTCAGCAGTATGGGCATCATTTATGCAGAAGAATAAACAGTTGACATTTCAGCCCAAAACCCTTCATTGGGGTCCATTTCATTGAACATGTTCATCATCCACCACAAGAGGCAGGCTTTCCCAATGGCCGCCCATTTTAATTTTACTTCCCATTTCCATTCCGACATGTTGCTCCATTGCCTCTTCTTATTGCCATAATGAGGCCACTCTCAAGTTGGAACAGCAACACCTCATATTCCGCCTGGTAAACCTCCAACCTGTCAGCATGAAGAATGATTTTTCTTAACTTCTGATAATTTCTTTCTCCTCACACTTCTCTATTTTACTACTTCTATTTCTGACTACACTTTTATCCCTTCCCTTCTCCTCTCCTGCCCATCGCCTTCCTCTGATTAGCCCTCCTCCTTTTCCTTTTCCTATGGTCCACTCTCCTCTCCTATCAGATTCCTTCTTCTTCAAACTTTTACCTATTACACCTATCACCTCCTAGATTCTCACTTCATTCTCTCTCTCCCAACCACCCCCTTTCCACCCCACCTGACTTCACCTACCACCTGCCAGCTTAGAGTCCTTTACCCCCCTGCACCTTTTTATTCTGGCTTCTTCTGCCTTTCTTTCTAGTCCCGATGAAAAGTCTCAGCCCAAAAATTTAGCAATTTATTCCCCTCCATTGATGCTGCCTGACCCGCTGAATTCCTCCAGCATTTTGGGTGTTGCTCTGGCACGCCTGTCAGCTTCCTACTCTTAAAGACGTACAAAAAAGCTGGATGAACTCAGCAGGTCAGGCAGCATCCGTTTAAAGAAGCAGTCAACGTTTCGGGTCGAAACCATTCATCAGGACTAAAGAAGAAGGGGGCAGGGGCCCTATAAAGAAGGTAGGGAGAGGGTGGAAAACCAATCAGAGGAAAGATCAAGGGGTGGGGGAGGGGAAGCAGGGAGGGGATAGACAGGAGAGGTGAAGAAGGAATGTAAGGGAAAAGCACTATGGGTAGTAGAAGAAAGCAGAGTCATGAGAGGTGATAGGCAGCTAGAAGAGGAGACAGAGTGAAGGTGGGATGAGGGGAGGGAGAGGGAGGGAATTACCGGAAGTTGGAGAATTCGATGTTCATACCAAGGGGCTGGAGACTACCCAGACAGTATATGAGATGTTGTTCCTCCAACCAAAGTTTGGCCTCATCATGGCAGTAGAGGAGGCCATGTATGGACATATTCAAATGGGAATGAGAGGGAGAGTTGAAGTGAGTGGCAACCGGGAGATCCTGTCTGTTGCCGTCCCCAAATCTGCATCGGGTCTTGCCGATGTAGAGGATCTTCCTACTCTTGACCTCTCACCCCTGGGCCAACAATGTCAACTGCAACTACAACTCAGCTGGAGTTCAAAGGGAGTGCCACACTTTGTATGGCGCGTTCCATAATCTGAGTGTGGAATATTAATATATTCATATTGTTAAGCCACAGTGCTCTCTATGCTTTATGTAGAGTTAGAAGTTCAGACATTGTAAAGCCAGGAATGAACACAATGGAACTGAGGGTCAGGCTAGGAGGCTGTTCTGAACAGGATGTGATTTGGATGTGGCCACTATAGACAGTTACTACAACAAAGAAAGCTGCCCATCCGACAGAGCAAAAAGCCAAAGCATAGCATTTCCCATACCCTCTCTCTGAGATAGCAAGCTATTATATTCCATTGCACAAGGAAGAGAAGTCTGTGGTTGATAAGAAGCTCAGTCTGATGAAATGAATCCATAGCATCACCCAAGATGCTACATTAAATATACTTGTAACAATGAGATTGGTCCAGAGCCCGAATCTGTTACATGCTCAGTGTAATGAAGCTGATGCAAGCTGTATCCTTGGGATCTAACAGCAAAAATTTGCAGAGCTGGTTTTCTGAAAGAAAAAATAAACAGTGATGGAATTATTTAGCAGTTTGGACACTATCGGTAGAGGGAGGAGTAGGGTTAATGTTTCAAGTCAATATCTAGATTCAGAGGAAAGATCACCAACCTGAAGAATTGACTTTGTTTATCTGACCAGCTCTGTATTTCTGGAATTTCAATTCCAATTTCAGTTCCAATTTTTTGCTTTTCATTTCACCCTCCGGATCTTGAAAAAGCTACTTAAAAGTCATGGGCCCTAATATATTTTCAGTTAAGCCAATAACTGTGTATAGAACCAGCCGCCATGCCAGAATCCAATGGGACCTTATCAAAGGTTTTGGGTTATCAAAAAAAAAGTATATGTCTCTGACATAGATTGCTAGCTGGTCTATTTGGTTTCAAATCTCCAGGTCATAAAAGCTGATTTGAAGTCAAATTCAATTTTAGTGCTATTTGATGGCTTGCACTGATTTGAATTTAGATAAATGGAGTTAACATCAACAAAACTGAACCAGGACCCCTGAAATTTAATAATGGTTACAATGGACCATTTATTGCAAATAATTAAACCATAAATTAGATACATATTCGGAACTTTAGTATTATTATTAAAATGAATGTGAAGTTGCTTTTGGTAATTGCAATTTTATAAATTAATTGAATAATTCTTACTTGTAACTTTCAGTTTTGACAGATGTTTTAATTAAGGATTGCTTAGATTCAGATCTTTCCTTATAACATTTCAATGAATGACGTGCTGGAGAAGAAAGTTAAGTGTGATTTTGATCATTTTGTGCTATTCACTCATGCTCTCATGCTCACTGACAACTGGCCATCAATGACAGTGCTGTATCATCTAGTCATGTACCGTCCAGTTTTCTTAGCAAAATGTTCTGATTTGCTTTACATAAACTTCATCACACCAGCCAAGCTGATAAAGGGTCTTTGACCAAAGTCATGATCTGTTCTCTTTCCACAGTTGCTGCCTGACGTGTTTATTGTTTCCAACATTTTCTGCTTTTGATTTAGATTTGCAACATAAGATTTGTTTTTGATTATCACATGATGTGGCTTAGTGTAAACTGGGACACAACTGGAATATTTTGTATGATCTCAGTTTATTGCAAATATACAGGGGATGCAACCATAAATAGTCAAGACTAAGCTAATAATGGTAAGAAAGAAACCTATGGGAAAAGATCCATTGAGGCAGATAAGCAGACAATCTTAAGGACGTCTCGAATACAAGATCCACAACTCAATTTAGGATTAAACATAACACTAAAGTTATGACTTATTTAGTTTAAAGCCAAGAAAAGAATGGAACGCTGCGAGAGGACATAGCTTGTGGTGGACGTCAATGGCAATGCCTTTGGTCTTCCCAACATTAAGCTAGCAGAGGCTTTGTACATCTAATATTGAATGTTGGACAAACAATTTGGTAACTTGGAAATAAAGTGTCTATAGAAGTTCAAGTGACGGAAGCCTGAGCATCAATAGCCTCCATGGAGAAGCATTGTCTGAGTGGACAGCCAAAACCTTTGACCCAGGATGGAAATGGCTAATATGAGGGGGCATCATTTTAAGGTGATTGGTGGAAAGTATAGCATGTATGTCAGAGGTATTTTTTACCACAGAGAGTAGTGGATGTGTGGAACATGATGCCAGAGGTGTTTGTAGAGACATTTGGGACATTTAAATGACTCTTAAATTGGCACATGCATGAAAGGAAATTTCAGAGCTATGTGGGAGGAAGGAGTTAGATTTATCTTGGAGTAGGTTACGTTCAGCATAACATCATGGGCTGAAGGGTCTGTACTGTGCTGTAATGTTCTGTGTTCTATGTTTACGCATTTCAAGGCCTCCAACACCTCCTCCTTTCTAATATTGATGTGTTCCAAGATATCATTATTTCCTCCCCTAAACTCACCAACTTCCATGTCCTTCTCCATGGTAAAACAAACTGAGAAGTATTCACTTAAGACCTCTTGCGTTTCCTACAACTACATACATAGATAGCCATGTTGATTCTAAAAGGGACTACTCTTTTCCTAGCTACCTTTTTACTTTAATATACTTCTAATATACCTTGTGATTCCCTTTATCTTATCTGACAGGGATATTTCATGGGCCCTATTTTCCTGCTAATTGTGCCACGGTCTGTATAATTTTCAGGAGACATGCTTAGACACCATTGCCTGTACCTGACATACACCTCCTTCCTTTTCTTAACCAGAGCTTCAATATCCCTTGTTAATCAAGGTTCCTTAATCTTACCAACCATGCCTTCAATCTAGCAGGAACATGCTGGCATTGAACTCTTCTCATCTCACTTTTGAAAGCAATCATCCTCTCCCAGTCGACTTCTGAGGTTTGCTGGCTGAATCCATGGGATGTAGCCTTGCCCTAAGTTAAGACTTCAACCTGAGTACCAATCTTATCTTTCTCTATGACTGCCTTGAAAGGAATAAGGCTATAGTCACTAGTCACAAAGAGCACCTTCATCAATATGTCAGTCATGCACCCAGCTTTATTTCCTAAGTAAAGGTCAAGTGTAGCCCCCTTCTGTAGTTGGGCAATTTATACATTGCATAAGTAAAATTTTCTGGACACACTTAATAAAACCATAAGACCATAAGATATTGGAGCAGAATTAGACCATTTGGTCCATCGAGTCTGCTCTGCCATTTCATCATGGCAGGTCCTTTTTCCCTCTCAGCCTCAGTTTCCTGCCTTCTCCCCATATCCCTTCATGGTCTGACTAATCAAGGATTTATCAACCTCTGCCTTAAATATAATATATTAATATATAATATTAATATAGCCAGTGACTTGGCCTCCTCAAAGGCTGTGGCAAAGAATTCCACAAATTCACCACCCTCTGGCTAAAGCAATTCCTCCTCGTCTCCATTCTAAAAGCCTCTATGCTGAGGCTGTGCCCTCTGGTCTCAGACTCCCACCATAGAAAGCATTCTTTCCAAATACACTCTATCAAGGCCTTTCACCATCAAATAGGTAATAAGTTCTGACCCATCTAATTCATCAGAACCATCCAGTCCCAATCAAATCAAGGAAGTTGAAATCACTTATTATTACAACCCTATTATTCCTCCACTTGTGTTTGATTTCTCTAGGTATACAGTATGTTCCTCCAATTCCTGGTGCTTTGGTATAATTCCATCAATAAGACTCTTCCTTTATATTATGTCTCTGTTCTATGCATATGGCCTCACTGGATGGTTCCCCAGGATATGCTCTAGGTCAGTGGCTCCCAGCCATTGGAAACCTCTGCTCCAGGTATTGCTGTAATGTTTTCCCTAACAGGTATTGCAAGTCACCCTGCTCTCTTCCCTCCACCTGTATCACGCTGGAGGCACCAGTACCTTAGGGTATTGAGCTGTCAATCCTGCCCAGCTATAAACTAGTTATATCACATTCCCTAGTTTAGCTAATTCATGCTCTGACTTCATCTGCCTTACCTGTAAGGTTTCTTGCATTAAAGTAAATGCAATTTAGTCGAACAGACATGCAACTGTCCTGCCCAGCCTGCTTTGCCTACTGGACTTGCTTGCTTTAAGTTCCATGTTTTTTTTCATCTTTCTCATCTTTCTGCTCCATCCTGTGACAGACTAGTTTAAATCTTGCCGAGTAACACCAGAAAACTTCCTTGTGAGGACATTGCCCCCCCCACACTATTCTGATGCAACCTCATTCATTAGATCACTTCTGTCTCATGAGTGATGACAATGGGTCCAGTAGCTGAAGCCCTCCCCTCTGCACCAGCTCCTCAGCTACACTTTTACTTGCCTTATTCATTGATTCTAAATATTCACTAGTGTGTGACACAGACAGTAGTCTTGAGGTATCCACCCCAGAGGTCCTGATCTTTAACCTTCTTCCTAACTCCCCTTCATTTCACTTCACAGGATCTCATATCTCCTTAAGTCACTGGTACTAATATGGACCACAACCTCTCTCTGCCTACTCTCAAACAAGAGAAAATCTGCAGATGCTGGAAATCCGAGCAACACACACAAAATGCCGGAGGAACTCAGCTGGCCAGGCAGCCTCTATGGAAGAGTGCAACCTGAAACGTCAAATTACTCTTCCATAGATGCCACCTGGCCTGTTGAATTCCTCCAGCATTTTGTGTGTTGCTTACGCTGCCCTCTCAGGATGCCTCATTGCCTTGAGCCCACTCAGAAACAGAATTGACCCTAGCACCAGGGAAGCAACATACTATCTTGGAGTCTCATTTGCAGCCACAGATGTGCCTGTCTGAGGTCCTGACAATAAAATTCCCTATCAGTACACCTGATATATGCCTGGATGTTGGCAGCTGCTGTTTCTTTCCCCTGAGAGACACCAATACCCCTCCTCCACCACAACACCCAAAACAGTACACCTACTAGAGTGAACAGCTATAGGGGATTTCAGCACTGCCTGCCTGCTGGAATAAAGTTTTTAAAAGCTGCAGGTATTAAGTGTTGGTTATGTTACTTAAAGCCGGGTGAAGCAGCCAAGCAAGTATCATAGCAACATATTCTAATGTGAATTTTCTACATAATACTTTAAGAACATTAGGAACTGGAATGAGTCATTGATCCTTCAAACTCAGCTATCAAAACTATAAATTTTAAATAGCACAATTTAAAAAAGAGAGAGTCAGAATTAGGTTTATTGCCTCTGATGTAAGTACTACAGTGCAGCCATAACATAAGATAAAATTAATATAAGTAAATGTAGTGCAAATGGGACATAGTGGGGGCAGTGTTCATGGATTGTTCAAAGATCTGATGGCAGAGAGAAAGAGGCACATCCTGTAGTAATGAGAAGAGGGCATGCCCTGGATGCTGAGAGTACTTAATGATGGAGGCCAATTTCTTGAGGGCACTGCCTTCAGAATATACTCTCGATGATGGGGAGAATTGTATCTCTGATAAAGCTGGCTGAGTCGCCAACCCTCTGAAGCTTCCTACCATCTTGTACATTGAAGCCCCAATACCAGATGGTGATGAAACCAGTCAGAAAGTGCTTCACAGTACATGTATGGAAATTTGACATACCAAATCTCCTCAAACTCCTAACGCAGTGTAGTCACCATATGGTGGGCCCAGGATAGATCCTCTGAGATGTTGATGCCCAGGTACCTAAAATTGCTGGAAATGACTTAGGAGAGGGCTTATACCCTTCCCCATCTCACCCCACACATCTTACCTTGTGCCCTAACAATTATTTATTGTTCAACACTTCCAAATAACTGGTTATCTACGTTCCTGCTTGTAGGTTCTTGCTTTTTGAAAATTGGCTGTCATATTTTCTGATATGCAATTGAGTACTACATTGACTGTGGTTGTCGTAAAAGACCATCAGATTTTATTTATCATTCTCATTTTGTCTCCGACTCAATGAGCATATCATTTCATCCAGAGCCCTCATTAGATATCACAATACTGTCTAAAGTATCAAAAGAAAAGCCATGTGGACTTTGGTTAGATTATCCTCAAAATAAATGATGACACTAGAATGTCAGATAATATGTTCACAACAGTGTCTGGCACAACAATTTAATATTCTGAATAGCAGGCCACTGACTTACAGCACTTTAGCTCTTACTGAGAATGGCAGTGCAGTGTTTATTTTCAGAGAGTATTTGGATATAATCCCAGGATATCATTTTGGCTAGTTCATGTTCAAAAAATTCATGAATAGGGCTCAGATTGTGTAACCGCGTATAATTAGCAGATGTCCAAGAGAATATATTTGAAATACACAAAAAAAAGGGAACCTTTGAAGCTGTAGCACAGAGTGTATTTCCAAGATAACAGCTTAGGACATACAGCAGGGAAGTAATTTATGAAATTCTACCAGTTATTAATCTTTGGGTACACTTAAAATAAGAAGAAAAGAGGAGGGGCATTGCTTAAAACATTTTCCATAAATTTTGCTGATTTTGAAACTAAAAAGGAACTGCTATTTTATACAAAGCAAGCAAACAAACCTCCAGAACAACTTTGCAATATGAAAATTAAGCACATATTTCTTCTATTAAAGTTTGTTGATTGACATTTATTTTGTTGTGGGATGTAGAAAATAATCCAGAATAGTTAGGCTAAAGAGGAATTTTCTTGGTCTTTGCAGATGTTCTGTCCTTTGCTTATGACTGACAACAGGAAAATAACCCTGCCATTAGGTATCAAGAAATCTGAATTAATTTTGGAGATCTGACTTTGTAAAACACTACCTAACAAACTTCTACCTGCAAATTGCACATTTATTTAATTAAATGCTGCAGAGGCTGCAAATATGAACATGCTATTCATGTCTATTTCATTTGGAGATAGGTTAGACCAACGGTCCTGGTATGTGGACCTGCACAAGTTTGCATGGTGAGCACAGGTGGCTTATTGTCATTGCTTAATCACTTGAAGATCTCTATTCCATTCTGGCCAGTTTAATTTCTATTTAAATGTGATTCTTTTGGTTTAAGTTCAGCATTGCTTAATGCTCATATCAATCAAACTACGCAAAGTCCTATTAAATCTTAAATTAAAGAACAGTCAGCATAGTAATGATACTGAAAATTATCTTACAGTTTCATAATTTCACTAATTTAACTGTTCTAAGTCAAAGCAGTTTGTTAAATCTTTAAAGTTTCTCTTATTATAAATTTTCACTTGGAATTGTTTTTGTCAATGTAGAAGTTGGAAGTTCAGCTATAAGTTCACTCAACATCCTCTTTATTAGGTATCTCCTCTACCTTATAAAGTGGCCACTGAGATTATGTTCATGGTCTCTTTTTGCTGAACCCCAACCACTTCAAGGTTCAATGTGTTGTGCATTCAGAGGTGCTCTTCTGCACACCACTGTTGTAACATGTGGTCATTTGAGTTACTGTCACCCTCCTGTCAGCTTGAACCAGTCTGGCCATTCTCCTCTGACTTCTGTCATTAATAAGGCTTTTTTAACCCACAAAACTGCTAGTTACTGGATTTTTTTGTTGCTTTTTGCACCATTCTCTGCAAACTCTAGAGACTGTTGTGCATGTAGACCCCAGGAGATCAATAGTTTCACAGATACTCAAACCACCCCATATGGCACCGACAATCATTCCACAGTCTGAACCACAACGGCACCTCTTGACCACATCTGTATGTTTTTGTGCATTGAAATTGCTGCCACATGATTGGCTGCTTAGATATTTGCATTAATGAAGAGGTGTATTGGTGTACTTAATAAAGTGGCCACTGAGTGTATATTCACAAAACATATGATAGCAGTTGATACAAAAATCTATGTAATATGCTTCTGTACATCATTCTTCTTATGAGCCAAAGCAATAGACCATCTGGAACACTGGTGATAAGCAGACAACAATGCATGTTCTTACGCAGTCAGATTGAAGAATCAAGAATTAAACAGAGAAAGTTCAGAAAAGAGTGAAATTACAGAGGATAGATTTGCATAGGATCAGATGCAGATAGAAATACAGGGGACAGAAAGATAAGCTTAAGGGGACAAGGCTAAAAAAGACAGAAAGGAAAACTTTGGATTTTTAGAATCATTAAGTTATTTCATTCCCCAGGTCTTCTCTGCTTTGTTAGAAATAGCTTCCACTGTCCAAGCTCCATTTTTTGTGAATATAGTTTTGCAGTTGTATCATACCGTTAAATTTATACTGCACACTTTCTCTTATTACAATGCATTTAGGTGTTAGATCATCTGTACTTTTCAACATTGAATGTGCATGTCAATTCTTCCTTTGATCCCAGAATTGATTACTTTATATTGGATGGGATTGAAATATATTTTTCTCTTGTGCTCCTCTTCTGTTCAAGTATTTTATATAGTGTTATAGATGGTCAGCTTTGGATTTATACTAGTGGTATACCAAACGTATGCAGTTTTGCATTTATACCAAAGGTTATTTCTGGTATATCCACTGTTTAATTATTAAAGCAGGGCTGCATGTTGGCAGATTGATGGTAGTGATTGTATTATGGAACTGTTCATTATCTGTTCATCTGAGATTGAAGTGCTATGCAGAATGAAGACCAGATGATGATTAGAAACGACGCAATTTTCATTTAACAGTCTTCTAGCCAGTCTTTATATTATAGCTGTAACAATGCATTATTAACGGCAGGCATTGTTAATAAAAGGTAATACTTGAAAGGGCACATCATTTATTAATATAGCACACAGATACACAATGTTTGTTGTCTATACTGTCCTATACCAAGCATTGGTAAGAAACGTAGCACACATATATTAACCCTTTCAATCTCTCAGATCACTGAATTGGCTTCACGGTTATTAGACTCATTTCTTCTGTTAAATTGTGGCAAGTATCAGTATTTCAAGTCTGACACCAGGTACTGTCAAATAAAGAAAGTTTTGCGATAAATCATCCCGTAGCAATCGAAATGAAAGCCCAGTGTCCCGAGAGCCTTTCCATGCTAAATAGTGGGGGGAAATACTGATCAAACACCGTAACAGCGTACCATAAGCGCGCTCTCCTTGTTACATTCGAATTTTAATAGTCAGACAATTGTGCGAGAATTCAAAATGTTTTAAGCAAATCAAATCTTCGGATGATGAGCTTCACTGACTACTAGGAAAAAAATACTGAATAAAGATATCTCCATTTGCCTTAATTTAACGATTTAGCTAATGAATGGGAAAATGTTAAGTGAAAAATGTACTGCCTTACCGACGACTCAATTTATCATTCAAAGTGAAAGAATAGGCCATTAGTTCCAAATACATTAGAATTCATTAAATCAGACTAAACTATTATCCATTATTAATACATCGTAAGTCATAGCTATAAAGCATACTAGCAATGTTATAATAACATTTATTCAGAGATAATTAATTCTCTCTGTAGTTCCGATTTACTGATGGGTCTGGGAACTGAACTGGCTATCAAGAAACTCAATACATTCCGATGATCTGGAGAAAACAAACATCAAAGAAAGAAGAAAATGCCGATCATCTCTTTATGATCCGGCTGACCTTTTGTTGCTAGAATCCAGGCACTGAATATAATATGTTGTAGGCGGGTGGACATTGCAGGGGTGTGAACATTGTTTAGGAATGCGTCTATTTATACAAGACTTTGCACAACGATTAAAATGGCAAGGCATCGTATAACGTGACCTGATTATGCGCAATTACTGAATCAACACTTTCTGTACTGCGGGACTTGTTCTCTTCGCATTTACCTCGCTAGTTAGCACTCACGGGGTCCAAGGGCGCGCTGTACCATTTATTAAAGATCAAGTGCTATTTGACTTCCTGATTAATACAAGGATGGTTCTGGTGCGTGAGTTATTAAGTAAAAGGCTATTCAATAAAATAACAATGAAACAGTTTAAAAGTTTATCATAACACCGGCACGTGCGTTTAACTGTGGAAAATCAAGGTGTCACGGTGATTTTGGAAGTTCATTGATGAGAAATCAATTCTTTCTCATTGTTACTGTGCTTTCACCGGTTAACGGGCGGGCATGGAGGCTGCATCATATATATTACCACCTTAGGTAATATCATACAGGTCTGTGTCGTTGGCGTGCTCCTAATAAAGTTGTTTTGTCTGACTAATACAGTCTTGCGTCGGTTTGTTCCGACACCATCTAATGTGAATGAATGGTGGGGCTGGTGTATTAAATCAATTATTGCATTTGCTTTTGGATTACAGAAAAAAAAATAAACGTATGGGCCTGCTTTGAATTGGATTCTTCGTGTTCGCTTGTAGTCCTTTCGCAGGTCCGAATTGTTAGTGGCATCCGGTATATTTTTTTTCAACCCATTTTTCATGTCTACTTTCGTTAACGTATGACCCGATTTCAGGTACTGTTAGTTTTATAGTAGTTCTGGTAGATACGTCCTTTTCATTTTACGAAATAAGGAAGTGCTTCCGTTCCCACAAAAGAGAAGAAAACTGCCTGTACGTCCATACGTTTATGATGGACATGCCACTTAAGATTGGCGACTTAAATAAAAATGTGGGGTGATGAATTTTTCAGGGGTACCCGGGTCAAAACGGTTGGACCATTGAACTACCTTACCTTAAAGTTGTGAAGTGTGGGGTAATGCAATTTACTTCGCTCTGCTGAAGAGGCTTGTGAAGAAATTTCTTAGTTAATTTTTCCCCCTTATTAAATAAGCTAGATTTATATCAAACTGTTTGTTTAACTATGCTAGACCTTCACATCGGAGTCTAAAGATCGTAAAACTGTCAATCAAACAGTCCCAATGGTTTCACGGGCTAATACAAAGAATAATGTCTCCCTAAATAAACACGCGATGGATATATTGAACACCTAAAAGAAAATGTTACTTCATCTAGTGAATTGGTATCATAATCTTTGCAGTCGACCAGTGTGCCTGTCCGCTGCACAATCCTGCCCTTTGCCAAACTTCAATATTGCAGCAACATTTCAAATTGGCTGGGAATTTAACTTACAAGAAAACCTTGGACTGTGAATCGAACCCGGAGTCGTGTCTGAAACCGGTAAATTAAGCTAATAGAATCACCTCTCCTGTACTGATCATTTAATCTTGTAGAGTCATTCTAAGCTGCACTCGAAAGTTAAGCCCACGAACCTCTGAAGTAGCAATAATTGTGACGTATTCAGTTAAAACGGCATTGTTCTACAAATGCAAAATCAGTAAAAATATACCGTTATACTTATTTTCTGTTATAACATCTAAAAATTTGAAACCATCGACAGTTTTTTCTTTCACATCAACAAAAGTCTGTGAAACAATGGTACGTGCGATCAAAATCAAGCTTTGAATATCTACACTGCTTTATTTGCAAACATTGATGAAAATTAATGAGCACACCTTCAATCAGATCATGTGTAAGTACCAAAAATATAGTTAAATGAACTGCAGTCAAGAAACTGAATTCCTAAAGAGTTAACTTAAAAAAAATTACGCATTCGTGTCAGATGCAAAACTATTGGACAAGATACGTGCAGCAGACTAAAGTAAACAAATTGCCTTTTTGAAAGGAACTAATATTTTGCTGTGGCTGATTATCATCAATGGTCCTTATTTCCTATTCATTAAACCTGATGGTATCATTGCATAGTTGTGCCATATAAGGATACAATTTTGGACAGTTATTATAAAACTGTAACATTGCTTTGCGTAAGTATTAATTTTAATCAGAAATGTTTTTAAAAAGACAGTTATGTTTTCACATGTTGCCGGTGAAATGAGGGGGCCTATGTAGCTGCTATTCGGTGTGTGCATAAAGCGTACCGCTGTCTCTTTCATATCCTCCATGCATCTTGTGGCTATTGCGGCTGTCAGGACTGGAATT
The DNA here is from genome assembly GCF_030144855.1 of Hypanus sabinus. Taxonomy (NCBI): domain Eukaryota; kingdom Metazoa; phylum Chordata; class Chondrichthyes; order Myliobatiformes; family Dasyatidae; genus Hypanus; species Hypanus sabinus. Next base: position 100,065,023 of record NC_082711.1, read on the forward strand.
CCTGTTTCATGATGCTCTCTCGTCTTATCATCCTCAAACCCCATCAAACAACAATCGATTAGTCTCAGTCTTCTGGCACCGAATCCGATACTTTCCCAAGGATCAAACAGTCACGTTCTCTACGGAAAAACAAAGAGAGAGAAAAAAAAATAATAAAACAATCTGATCGCTCTAACGCCTGCGGCACTCTATGAAATAAAAATCAGATTTTCGCTCGTTGGTTCTGACGAGTGATATATCGTCCATCTCAATCCATTTTATGTGGAAGTGTTGGAAAGGCGTGGTGTTTGCAAATCTGCACATCTGTGTTCTGCTGCACGTGACGACATTGTACCATCTATAACAGCTGCTTAAACACATGCAGGTAGACTGTGCTGGCAACCACGTTGATTCAATATCGTCATGTTATCTTAATTTTCTAAGTTACTTTTTCCTTTGATGTCCAGCGATACTTGGCGATAGAGATCGGATCACATAAGATTCAGATCACATTTTGAGTGAAAAAAAACTTAAAGAAGCAAAATGCCTGCATTTTACTTCGGTCCATTGCCCCCACAGTGTGAACAGCAAAATAAATAGGGGCAATGACCAGCTGATAAGCACAGGGTAACATAACGATTGATGTGGCCCTATGGTAGACACAGTTGTTCAACAGCTCAGAGCTGACCCGATCAAATAAATCCTCAAATCTAAATAGTCGGCGTTTACCTACCCTAAATGCACGTATATGGAGTACCTTACGATCTGTTTTACGAAATAGTTTATTAATATATTAAGATTACCTCATAAAACCTAGCCAGTTATGAATTGGTTTCCATTCACTTTGGCTACCTATTTAATAAGTTGGCCATCAGAAGCCTCATTAGATCAATGAAAATAGTGAGCCTATTATTTGGAACGAAGTGTTTGAACTGCAAGTCATATTAGTGGGTAATAATTTCAAAGGATATTCTGAGCTGATTTCGTTTCTGCACTGCTTCCACGAACAGCTGTAAATTCCACGGATGCCTTGCAATTTTAATCATACACCTTCGCGGGAAAGGTGCTTCATTTCAATATTAGATTTCACACGTGCGGACAAGTTTTCGATTGGCGAATGTTTATATGCTGTGGGTGACATGTTTGTTTGCCAGCGTAGTGGGGGAAGGGCACCCCATAGTGGGTTAACGTCCTTGAGGGCTGGTGCTGCTAGGTGAAGAACGCTATTTTTGTTTTTTTTATTTTATATTTATTGCCACCTAACACCCCCCGCCCCCAATCCGAATCAGTGTGTTTGTTTTTAGTACAAGAGATGAAGTTTTTTTTTAAGGAGAAATGTCTTACATCACTTCACTGAGACAAATGTTCTGAGGATTCATGGGCAGCGCTTCAAGTGAAATCATGTGCTTTGGATGAGTTCGAAACTGTACAAGGTCAGAATTTCTGCCAAAGCCGAGAGCTTGCAGTGCACGATATGGACCAAAGCCTGCCTCGTCTCCTTAATAGCAGTCAAACATGGGGTGTACAAAATCGTTTACTTCTTAAAAAATACATTAATTTAATCACATTCACGAAATGAATTTCTGAGAGTTTGCTGAAGACCCGCTTTCATTCAGCAACCATCTATCAAGGCGAACCCAACAACTCTTTGCAAAGCCTTTATTGTCCTAAAGGACACGATTGATCTGGTCCTAATATTATTGAAACCTCCGTGGTGTTCTGCTACTCGCTAACATTGGCACTTGCTTCAATAATTCGGCTTTGCTTTATCGCTTTTGGCGTGGATGCAAATTAGTATGAGGATGGAGTGAAAGGACAAGACACACAGGCTTGACCCCTTATGAGAAACCGTGGGCTCATCGTTTATTTCCGTACTGAAATTATATGGTGAATACCTCAAATATTATAGTCACGCATTCACTCAAAGGAAATGCGGCACGAGGAAGTTAATTTGTTAGCCAATACCCCAATTCCAGTATCGGACAGATAGAGATGCATGAAATATACCATAGCATTTCACTCAAATTTGCAATCGGCAAATCTCTGTGGCAATTTAGACAAATAATACCACACCGTAGTTTTCAGCGAGGGAAGAAAGTTTCTTGCCTCGCTGAAAACTACAGAGAAAAACTATATTGTGTATTAGTAATTCAAAATAGTCGTCAGGGGTAAACGTTCATCCAGAGTACAAAGAACGGAATATTAGTTTTTGGGACCGCAAGTCCACAAGCCCATGAACAATAGCAATTATTTTTCGGACCAATGCATAACACGTGTAAACCAAAATGCGTTAATTTCTGCTAACAAGCTTAAACTTGAGTTTAATTTTTTTAATATTGAGCCTGTTTGTTTGTCATTCCCTTGTTTCTTCTCTTACTACTTCTTCAAAGTTGATTGTTCCGGGGACTTAAAATTATGCCAATAGAAGTGGAGATATTTGACTGTGAACGAAGCTCGCACGCCCATGGAGTCTTTAACTGAGATCTGGCTGTTTCTCCATTAAACCATACAGCGCATCTTAATGCCCACAGATCCAGATCACATAATCATTACATTTAGATAGATTCCACTTTCAATACTCTACATTAAAGAAATCAGTCCCGCGGGGGGTGGGGAGGGGGCGGTGGAAATTGGACGGAATCTCCTTGGAGTCCAGAAGAGGGAAGGTTAACTCAGCATTGGACGAGTTCAACCGCTGAGAATTGCCTTCAGAAATTCACTTTAGCACATGAAACATTTTTTGACGTCAATGGTTGACAGAAATTTAGTGCAGGTTATACTTTCGACAGGTTTCTGGATTGAAATTTAGTCTTTCGGATTTTAAATGGGGGGAAGGTGGAAGATTCGGTGCAGCTTTAAATGTGTGACGGAATGTAGATCTCCGGATAGGTCTTTGATCTGTGATGAAATGTCAAAGACAGACGAATGGCAATTGATGCCGAAGCCATATAAAATCGAGCCGTGGAATTCATATTCCCAGGATCGACAGGAATGTGGGAATTACTGTACCCACAACAACTCAAACCTACCACTTTAATCTCGACTTGACCCTAATTCATTGCTTTCTCCCTTCACTTCATCATATAGATAAAACACTTAACATTAAACTACTTTAACCCGGCCAGACTCGCTCAAACAGAAGCGTAGCGGGAAAATCAGATATTGGGTACTATCGGTGGCAAAATGCAACAGGAAAAGCGTAAATCAGAGAGAGAAAAAATGTTCTTTGTATTAAACTTTTGGATATTCAGTTAAAACGGTGAAACACCGGTGCTGTAAAGGAAATAAATACCTTGACATCCAAATCAATAAAAAAGGTAAATGAAAGCAATCGCGCTGTGTGGTAATATCCAGGACAAGAGTAAAATTACAAAAACATTTCAGTTACGCATTACCACAGGCACGCTCTTTATTGGAAAAGTCAAAAGCTGTAAGAATGTAGTGGCAGTGTCAGCTCGCCTGCTCCCCATCTATTAAAGTGCAGAGTTTGTTATGTTAGACCATTTGGAATAACCCTCACAAACCTCCACGCTTTTTTTTTTGACAGGAAGGTCTTCGAATTTGCAACCAGCTGAGCTTAATTTGAAGGCATTTAAACCTCAATATCTGATTTTGTGTGACGATGGGACCAAACGGGCGTTTAGATTAGAAAGCCAAAGCAAATAAATAACGTTGTTAAATGACAGCGAAGTAAATATGTCGGATGTTTACATTCTGCTTTTGGAGCAGTTTAATAGTAAAATAAATACACGTTGCACAATTTGTTCCAATCGAGCATTTCGTATTGAAAACTGGTACTTCTTTGTGCCTAAATATTTCTCTAATTATTTAGAGCAATGCACCCAGTTCGCTATCAATGAAATTACTTTGTCACGTGCATTGAAGATGTTTGTATGTTTAAGCTGCAGGACGCGTTCACAATATGTGATCCAATCTGCAAAATGGGAAATTTAATTCATACTATCCCCGGAATTCACGAACTAGTTCACACAGGCAAACAATAGGCTACGAATCGCTCTTCCAACATTCTTTTCACATCTTGGCGTTACGTCTACGCACTACAGTACTCCAGATCTCGAAGCAGCATAACGTCGCTGTGTATGTTTTTAATTACCCTCTCCCTCTGTATCTGGAAGGTCAATAAGCCAGTGGCAGACGGCGGTAAAACACTACCCTTCTCATTCTAGATCACCCGCCGTTGGCAGTAGCCGTTCTGTTTGTCTTTTCTGCACCGTTCGTTAAATCCCGCTCTCTCTTGGGGGTAGTAACAATTCACCACAAATAGTTCTTCATCATCAAAGTTATCCCTTATATATAAACCAAGTTAAATTTTATATGGTTTAAAGTTTAGATCATAGGTATTTATTGCAGAAAATATACAAAGGTATTTACAAAACAATCACAAAAATATGAATGCATTTAGACACCAGATCTTTATGCATTGGAACATGGCACATCAATAAATAAATAAATGTTTCTCAAGAAAAGAAAGACTAACCAACTGCATAACAGTTTGGTCCATTTTCTATAAACTCATTGTCACTCTAGACCTTTTCCATTTATCAGTTTTGGAAAACAAAAATAAAATAATTCAACTTTCCTGCGTCATCAATAGCAGTTATGATTGTTGAAGGCATGCATAGTAAAGGAAGGATTGAGTTCCAACAACATTCATCGTCAGGATAAAATGATGTGAATGGCAAAAATACACCTCAGAAGTACAAATGATTGCATAGCCGCACGATTGGATGGGTCCGCGTCCAAGGCTGGTTTTCTGTAAGTGCTCCTCACGTTCTTTCCACTAGCTATTTTGTGCTCTGCGCTCGTTATCCATCAACGGCAAGGATCAACGTGTTTAAGTATCCAGACGTCAAACTGTTGTCTGTCCAGCGGTTGGCCCTTTGTGACAAATCTCGCTCACCTAGTAAAACAGCAACACACTAAACTGAGATTAGTCCAACCCAAAGACGGTCATTTTAGCACTTCGATTTAACAACGGGGTACAGGAGTGGGGGTAGAAACGGGGAGGGGTGGTTAGAGAAAAGGAGAGAATCTCTGTTTGAATGAACTCCTGCTCTCTGTAGTCATTATTTTGCATAATCAATATTTACACTCCCTCTCGGCCACAGGCCTTCTGAACCCGATCGCTTTACCTATTGGTTGTAATGGATTGCGCAGGGAAGCGAGAGGTTAGAAAGTGAAAGCACCCAGGTCATTATAGACAATGGTGTTGGGGCGGTTTTCCATGAAAAGTGAAGACCTGATTAACTAATTGATGAGCAGTGATGATCAGCGGGAGAAGAACAAGACGGGAAAGAAGTAAGCAAGAGAGAGAAAGAAAGTGAAAAACTAGAAGTTGTAACGTTTTAGTAACAGCATTTTAAAAGAATAAAAAGGGAAGCACAAATCGTAGTTACTACAAAAACACCGCGGGCAAAATATTTTTTTTTCGAAAATAGTGTATTTAGATGTAAACATCCCGATAGAAGTTAATTTTTATGAAAATACAACCCATCTGGACTCGGATGGGACTGGAAGTTCTTGTTTACCTCTACTGGCGCCGCTTCAAATTATTTGTACAGGACATTGAGTAAACGCTGCCAAGTTTAGCGTACCTTTGTCCTACGGGGAGCTGCTAGTGTGATGCGGACATTGACCACGCTCCTTCCATCCTCCACACTGAGAACGCGTAACTAAGTCTCTCGTGTGCCACATAACTGCAGCTCGACATTTTGTTGTCCAGCTCGTCGCTTTGTAAGACCTGGTAAAGGAAATCGATGTAACGCGCCGCGAGTTTGAGGGTCTGGATTTTGCTCAGTTTATCCGATGGGAGGGTCGGAATAATTTTGCGCAGAGCGGAGAAAGCTTCGTTTAGGGACTGCGTCCTCTGGCGCTCCCTTACATTGGCCATGACCCTCTGGGTCTGCAGTTCTTCGAAGGACTGAGGGCTACCGTCCGTTTTCTTGCCCCTTTTCCCCGAGGCAGGGCTATCTGTTTCCTCGCCAGATTTCCTGCTCGGTCGCCTCTTTCTGACACTTTTCTTCTGCTGCCTGTCTCCTTCGTCTTCGCTGTTGCTCAGACTCTCTATTGGAGAGACCGAGGAATTCTCTTCGTCCTGCATGATCGCCTCTAACATCGGTTTAAAACAAATGCAAGGATATCCAGCTGTCGGCCGTGAGGCAGTTATGGAGGGCTTATTTAGTGTAATGAATTATCAAAGCAAGCTGAACTTTTCCAAACGGTGACCTCTGAGAAACTGGTCTGGGTTACAGAAAACTTTTTCAGGGGAAAGGGAGGGGGGGTGTAATATAGTCCTCGGTCCCGGGACCTTTTGGAGATGGAACTGATTGGCTAATATGAATTTTCATCACTGGATGAGGTGGAGCCATGTTGCAAAGGCCATCAGTTAACAGATCTACTGCAGAAAAAAAAGATTCAAACATAAGCTTCTGTAGCGGCTGGTGGCGTTATTTTAGCACAGAAATGGTTGTTTAATAGTATTTGATATTTATTTAACGTTGGTTTAGACCTTCCACTATTCTGCTTCGGTGGTACATAACGCTTTTGTAATGTAGATTTTGAATTGCTGGCGGGTTCATAGGAATATATGCTTTGTTTTATATATTTTTTATATGTAAAGGCAATGGGTAACTAACCGGCCGTGTTTGTTGTAAGGATGTTGGATTATTTCAGAGAACATGCTTAGAACGTATTTCAGTCGATCTGAGGATCTTAGCTGGAGTTATCAGAAGACAAATCATGATGATTTGAGGGCTTATTGATTTGACTTAACACTTACCAAGACGCTTGCTAGTCGACTTCTATTATTACCTGATTGAATTTCACCTTTGCTGGTTCAATTTCGAGTTAAAATGATCAAGCACGCTTTTGATATCAAACACGCTCCACGTACTTCTCACAGAAAAGGGGAAATCCTTTCAACACTATATCCAGCCTGTGTGAAGATTCTTTCAGTTAAAGGAAGAATCTTCGAACTTCAAGGAAAACAATCTCTCAGTTAAACTAGCTTCAGAGATATCCTAATGCTGCACATCGAGGCCTTGGATTGTGATGAGGTATGGATGTGATACCTTGGATGTGATATGAAATATATCCCGGAATAGGTGATGGTGTATATTGCTTGCTTATGTGCGGAATTTTTTTTAAAAAAGCAAGTTAATTTTAAAAAAGGAAAATAAATTGTTGAAAGTTTCGAAAAATTATAAGCGAGCTAACTGCGTAAATCTTGACAAGAACCAATTTATGTAGTGCGGATTAATTAATCCGTAAACTCAGCGGCAAAAACAAGATTATCTATAGTGGGGAGTCAGATAGGTCCAGATGTCCAGATAACATTAAGCGGGGGATGATTTCCCCTCCTGATTTATAACTGTTCAAAATCTGAGCGTACTTAAACACGTGACATGCAAAAAGGATACCTGTGCAGTACAAATATTTTCCTTGAATGGTTTCATTCAAATCCCCAGCCGGATACATCGACTTTGTTCCATTAGGGACAGGGAGTTCTAGTACAAAGCTCCGAACGCAGCAGGATCTCGGAGGGACAGTCAAGCCGCGAAGCCCAAAACGCAACATAAACATCACCTAGTGAGAGAAAAAGAAGAAAACCATCCAAGAATAGCACATAAAACTGTTTAATGTGAGCTGGTGCCGTTTAAGGTTGCCTGTAATGGCGCAACATTAATCGCAGTCTGTATTTTTAAATGACCAGTAGTAATTGTTCACCAGAGCATTGAACTTCTCCTGTGGAACCGCTTCGCCGTAACCCTTGTTGTATAAGGACACCCGAATAAAATATATTTACACATATACACAGATACAGGTATACACACGTTAGGTAGGCATTGGGTCAATTATATCTGCGCATGAAATTATATTGTTCCGCTTTAGCAATCGTATTTATCTATATTCTCTACTTACAGCTTGACTGGGTAAGATTAAATTCTGAACAACTGATGCAACAGTGACTTACTGGCAGAGTTGTTCCACAGATAAGATAATTTTGAATTGTTTGTTCGGGGTGCTCGCCCCCCTACTTTTCAAACTTAAAGCATGGAGACAATAAAAATCCCAAATAACAGAACAGGCTTTGAGTTTCAAAACAAAATACATTGAAAACTGTTATAGAAAACGATCCCTTTTAGCTTTAGATTCTTAACAATTTCTATATATTTATGCAAACAGCATTTCAAATTGCTCAGGTTGCAGCATATTTGAACACATTATGCACTAACCAACCTTGAGCAACAGAGGGCGCGCGTTCCCAGGAAAAGACGTACAGCATTGAAAGAAAATACTTGATTCTCCATTCAAGATTGCTTCATGTTATTTCCAATATGCGAGTGTAAAAGAGAACAAAATAATTGTTACTCCAGATCCGATGCAGCACAAAGAAAACACAGTAAGATAAAGAACACAATAAATGCAGAAGATAATTCAATTGTATGCACATAAAGTAACTGTGCATGAAGTGACTCTGACAGGAAATGATGAAGTAGTGATGGTGGTGAGGGGGGAGTGTTAGTGGGTGGAGGTCTTGATGAGGCATATTGTTTGGGGTAAGTAGCTGTTTTTGAGTCTGGTGATCCAGGCGTAGTTGCTAAGCAGCCTTCTTCCTGAAGGGACTGGGACAAACAGTCCATGAACAAGTTGGGTGTGATCCTTCATGGTATTGATGACCTTTTTCCTTCTGTACATACGTCCTTGAAGACAGGGTGGACGGAAAAGGAAAGAGAGTGAATGCATAAAGGAAGAAATGCAATTGAACGGAGCGGACCTTTTAGATCAAGAAAATACTGAAATACAACATCAATCCAGAGTAAAAAGACTTGTGAAATAACCTTGCCCCATATCAGAAAGAATCAGAATTAGATTTGATATCACTGTATTAATTGACTCTGGTTGTGGCGAGGGTGCTTAATGATGGATTTCAGGATCTTGGATGGAGAGAATGCCAACTTCTTGAATCACCACCTCTTGAAGATGTCCTCAAAGGTAGGGAGATGATGGAGCTGGCGGACACTACAACCTTTTGCAGCCTCATGCAATCCTGTGTATTGAAGCCTCCATACCAATCTGTGATGCATGTCATCCATTGTACATCTGTAGAAATTGGCCAGAGTGTTTCATGGCATACCAAACCTCTTCAAACTCCTAAAGGAGTGGAGCTACTAGTGTGCCTTCTTCATGATTGCATTGTGTGCTGGACCCAGGATAGATCCATAAAGATGTTGACCGTCATGAACTTGAAGGTGCTCACTCTTTCCACTCCTGGCCGCTGAATGTGTCTGGTGTGTGTTCTCACAACTTCTTGACGTCCACAACCAGATCATTGGTTTTGCTGACACTGAGTGTGAGGTCACCAAGAGAGCTCTCAACCACCCAGGCTAACTGATCTCATTCTTGAATGCCTCCTCATCACCATCTGAGATTTTACCAACATTTTATATCAATATTATCTGATAATAAAGTCATGATGCATCACTTTAGAGACACACTATGCAACCGTAGACAATTCCTCATGATGTTCATAAACAGTGCCAACATGATCAGGTTGCTAAAGATGAACAGCAAAATAGAGTGGAAATAATTGCATTATTTGATGGATCTTCTAATTGATTAATGTTTCGTAAAACCTGTTACTTTTTAGCTGAATACTCACAAATTGCAGCAATTCCTCAATGCAATTGTTTATGAAACAAATGTCATCAAAAGCAAACAATCTATGGGATTCATAAACAATCTTAGCTCTGTACTTGCCAGGAAATGTAGAGGAGGCTTGACCCCAAATGTAGAGCAAGTCAAATCGCTTTTTATTGTCATTTCAACCATAACTGCTATGTACAGTACATAGTAAAAATGAGACAACGTTCTTCAGGACCATGGTGTTACATGACACAGTACAAAGACTAGACTGAACTATGTAAAAAACAACACAGAGAGAAAAAAAAACAACAACTACACTAGACTACAGACCTACACTGGACTGCATAAAGTGCACAAAAACAGTTCAGGCATTACAATAAATAATAAACAGCACAATATGGCAGTAAGGTGTCATTCCAGACTCTGGGTATTGAGGAGTCCGATAGCTTGGGGGAAGAAACTGTTATATAGTCTGGTCATGACAGCCTGACTGCTTTGGTGCCTTTTCCCAGACGGCAGGAGGGAGAAGAGTCTCGATGAGGGGTGCGTGGCGTCCTTCATAATGCTGTTTGCTTTGCAAATGCAGTGTGTAGTGTAAATGTCCGTGATGCGGGGAAGAGAGACCCCGATGATCTTCTCAGCTGACCTCACTATCCACTGCAGGGTCTTGCGATCCGAGATGGTGCAATTTCCAAACCAGGCAGTGATGCAGCTGCTCAGGATGCTCTCAATACAACCCCTGTAGAATGTGATGAGGATGGGGGGGGGGGTGAGTGATGGACTTTCCTCAGCCTTCACAGAAAGTAGAGATGCTGCTGGGCTTTCTTTGCTATGGCTGGTGTTGAGGGACCAGGTGAAATTCTCCGCCAGGTGAACACCAAAAAATTTGGTGTTCTTTACGATCTCTACCGAGGAGCCATTGATGTTCAGCGGGGAGTGGTTGCTCCGTGCCCTCCTGAAGTCAACAACCATCTCTTTTGTTTTGTTCACATTCAGAAACAGGTTGTTGGCTCTGTACCAGTCTGTTAGCCGCTGCACCTCCTCTCTGTAAGCTGACTCACCATTCTTGCTGATGAGACCCACTACGATCTTGTCATCGGCAAACTTGATGATGTGGTTCGAGCTGTGTGTTGCAGCACAGTCGTGGGTCAGCAGAAGGAACAGCAGTGGACTGAGCACACAGCCCTGGGGGGCCCCTGTGCTCAGTGTGATGGTGTTGGAGATGCTGCTCCTGATCCAGACTGACTGAGGTCTCCCAGTCAGGAAGTCTAGGATCAAGGGGTGATTTCGCAGTGAGTAATTACTTTAATAATAAGCCATTAAATAACTAGCCACCAGGCAGTAGAAAAACAAGAGAGAACAGATATTTAAAAGCACAAGGCAACAAGGTAACTAACAGCTAGGAGCAATTGGTTGAGGCTAGCTGGTTTGAATTAGTGAACTAGAACTGTGAAAGAGAGCTGGGTTCAAATAGGCTGCAGGTGATGAGTTGGAAATGAGTTGTTGGTGACTCCTGTCAGCTGGATGGAGGTGCCTGCCTGTGCAGGCCTGACACTGCACCCTTCCTACAGCCAGCACCTGATGTCCCAGGGCGATTTGGATGGATCCTGTCATTACGTGAATGAAACCACCGGATAATATTGGTAGATGCAAAACAGATTCTTTATTCAACAAAACAAGACACAGCAGGTATCATACACAGATGCTTTTGGTCGAAAGGTCTCACTGGCCCAACATGGGGCTCGATATTTCATGTGCCAAGCAGCAAAGGACAATTCCATATTTACAAAGTATGGACAATGCTTTCTTGGAAACTACATATAAACTTCACACCTCCCCCCTCGCATGCACACCATAGACATCCAAGTGAATTTTAATCAGCATTGACTGGTCTGAGATTCATAGCTTTTAGGAACCCATTGTAGAGAGCTGCACTTCAAATAAAATCCACAACATGAGGGGTGATTGATAAGTTTGTGGCCTAAGGTAGAAGGAGTCAATTTTAGAAAACCTAGCACATTTATTTTCCAACATAGTCCCCTCCTACATTTACACACTTAGTCCAGCGGTTGTGGAGCATACAGATCTTGGACCTCCAGAAAGAGTCCACAGATGGGTGATTGATAAGTTTGTGGCCTAAGGTAGAAGGAGATGAGTTATACAATTCTCGTTACATGCACATGAAGGTCAACTCTTTGAGCAATTATGCAAAAAGTTATGTTAATAACTCATCTCCTTCTACCTTAGGCCACAAACTTATCGATCACCCCTGATGAGTTATTAACTTCAAACTTCCTGCATAATTACTCAAAGAGTTGAACTGCACGTGCACGTAACGAAAGCTGTATAACTCATCTCCTTCTACCTTAGGCCACAAACTTACCAATCACCCATCTGTGGACACTTTCTATAGGTCCAAGATCCGTAAGTTCCTCGACCGCTGGACTAAGTGTGTACACGTAGGAGGGGACTATGTTGAAAAATAAATGTGCTAGGTTTTCTAAAATTGACGCATTCTACCTTAGGCCATGAACTTATCAATCACCCCTCGTATACATTCAAAGGCAGAAAGCTGGTAACCGAAGTCATTTGTTAAAGGTAAATGTGCTAAACCCAAAAATTGTTCTAACAATCAGGTGGAACTCCTTGATGAACGAAGGATCCAAAATGAAACTAGATGACACTCAAGACTTATTCCCTGGGTGTAACCTACCCAGTCGGTCAGGTATTTCACACCCCATCCAGTATGATCTGAATCCATCAGCCGGTGAACCGTGTAGACTGGACCAACTTTCCCCATCCAAGGGTCTAGAGGTGCAGGCTCAGGTGGGCTGAGTGGTCCACGGGCAATGGGGATGAGGCAGGTCATGTAGAGAGTAGTGTGGCAGCTGGAGATAGTAACTGACTGGATGGATGTAATGGATAACTTGGAGAGACCAATGGCCTGGAGCGAGAACTCTCAGGAATCAGCGTGCAGTTCCAGACCTCAGGTAGACATTTGGACATAGTCTCCAGGCTGGAGTGGTCTGGCTGGGTGCCACCCACAGTTGGCCTGGCAACAGTACAGTAGGAGTAACTGGCAACCACAATGGCCCTTCTTGCCCTCTTCCAAGAATTCCTGCAGTAGCAAACCAGGACCCTGGGGGTTCATTATACCATGACCAACCTCTCAAGGTACTTCATTACCTTTGGTGTGAGTGCCATTTTGCAATAGTGGTTGAGGCAGCTCACCCTGCTCTTAGGCATTGATATGACTGTCGCCCTTTTGAAGCAGGTGGGAACCTCCAATTGCAGCAGTAGCAGATTGAAGATGTCCTTAAACACTCCCCCGAGTTGGTTGGCACAGGTTTTCAATGCCCTACCAGGTACACCATCACAACCTGTTGCCTTGAGAAGGTTGGCCCTCTTGAAAGGTTTTCTTTTGTTGGCCTCTGTGACAGAGATGACAGGGTCACCAGATGCCTGCAGGATTCACACATTTGTAGTTTTATTCACCCTTTCAAAGTGTGCATAAACGGTGTTGAGCTCATCTGGGACTGAAGCAACACAGCCCTTCATGATGTTAAGTTTCACTTTGTGGGAAGTAATGGCCTGCAAACCCTGCTGGATCTGATGTGCATCCGATTCCTTCTGAATCCTCAATTGGAATTGTTTTTCTGCTCTTAAAAATAGCCTTCCATAGGTCATACCTGGACTTCTTGTATATTTCTGGATTACCAGTCTTCTTTGGCATAGATCTAGCCTCAGGAGACTATCAATCTCCTGGTTCATCCACAGCTTTTGGTTTGGTTATCTTCTGTATGTTCTCAAAGGCATACACCCTTCCAAACAGGTCTTGATGAAGTCAGTGACAACTGTGGCATATTCATTCAGACTTTAAGATGAATCTCTGAATATTATCCTCCCTTGACCATGCCGCTTGGTCCTCACCGCTGATACTGCAGTAGTTAGTCTCTGCCTATTTGCTGGGAGTAGAATACAGTCTGGTGGTTGGACTTCCCCAAGTGTGGGTGTGGGATGGCCGGGTAAGCATTCTTGATGATGCTATAACAGTGGTCAAGTGAGGAGTCTCCTCTAGTTCCACTGGTGATATGATGGTAGTAGTTGCTCAGAGACTTCAAGCTGGCCTGATTGAAATGTCCCACAATGACAGGGAAGGTGTCAGGGTGTGCAGTCTTGTGCCTGCTGATTATGCTGCTCAGTTCCTCTAGTGCTTGCTTGACGTTGCTCTGAGGTGGAATGTACACCACTACCACGATCTTGGCACAAAACACCCTCACCAGATAAAATGGATGATATTTGATTGCCAGATGTTCTGGGTCAGGTGAGCGTTACTAAGAGAGAACCATAATGTTAATGTACCATGATGAGTTAATTATAAAGCAAAGGCCACCTCCTCGGCCTTATACTCCACCTTCACTGCTGTATTGTACCTTCAGGATCTTTGATTAATCACTAGTAGAGAAAGAGGTAGGTAGCGTAGTGGCTAGTGCAACACTATTACAGCTCAAGCCATCAGAGCTTGGAGTTCAATTCCAGCACCATCTGTATGGAATTTGTACCTTCTCCCCTTGACCACGTGGCTTTCCTCTGGGTGATCTGGTTTCCTCCCACAGTCCAAAGGTGTACTAGTTCATAGGTAAATTAGTGATTGTAAATTGCCCTGCAATAAGGCTGGGTGGCATGGCTCATTGAGCCAGAAGGGCCTGTTCCATGGTGTAACAATAAATAAATAAATGAACGAGTGAATGAATGAAAGATATAATGAAGTATCTGTCACTCAGTGAGAAACACATACATGATTCAAGATCTGATGCACTGAATGCTCACTTATGTTCTTCCATTGCTGTTCATTCATGTGGATGCTATTATATAATTACTGCCGATATATGTCACGTCCATCAGAAGAGAACAATCCTCAATTGATACATTGCACTGCCAAGTCTAACGCAGATGAAGCCCCACAGCAAGGATAGTTATAGTGATACATCTAAGACTCAGTAAGTCGAACAGATTGTCTTGCCAGTAAGCTGGAATGACACAGGAACCAGTAATAGCTCTTGCCATGCTGAGGAGGAGCCTTATGCCTTTCTGCATTTCTTCACTCAATTGTTTGAACGTAGAAACTGGAGTTACTTTTCATCCATAGATATCCAAACCTTTTTTAGGTTTTGACTGAAGTCATATACAAAAGGCTGTACACTTGTTTTCAGTCAAACTTGGATAAGCTTGGCATTTTATGACAAGGGGACTTCCTAGCTGTATTCCTTTACGTAGTGGTTAGTTAAAATAAAGCAAATATGGCAGAATAGGGATGTACTTAATGGTGTGTTGTGACACATTAGAGTGATATTAAGTCAGTTTATGAACAGATTTGCATAGAGAAGAGGAGACAAGGATCCCTTCCTGTCTGCCAGTTGTCCCAATTAAGGTTCCAATCGTGTTTCAGCTGTATTGCTCTTAGAGGTCTTAAGCACAACACATCAGTGGAATGTCATTTGCTGCATCAGATGGCGCTTTAGGAAAACCACAAAACATTCCTGGAAGGAGAATATAGATTCTCAGATACAGGTTAAAGGCTACATTGCTTGACACTGTCGTCTCTGCGCCTGGGAAACATACATTATACAATGTATGGACATGTAAAAATAAACAAGGGTGCGAAATAGATAGAAGGATGATTGTTCATGTAAAATACTAAGAGCAAGTAAATGGATTGAAAGATTGGAAGATTATTTCATGAAATAAACATTTATTGAAATAAAAGATCATCATTAAGATAATTGAAGAGAGAAATAAGCACAAGAAAAACTGCAGATACTGGAAATCCAAGACAACACACACAAAATGCAAAAGGAATTCAGCAGGTCAGGCAGCATCAATGGAAAAGAACAGACAGTGGACATTTTGGGCTGGGATCTTCATCAGTCCTGAACCAGCTAACTCAATCAAGTCTGACAAAAAATATTGATTGTTTCATTCTTTGAGATTAAAAAATATTCAACCTATTGCTAAGTTATAAGAATTATTAAAGATTGTTAAAAATAATCTCAAAACATTGTATAATGTATAAGTAACTTAAACTTCAAAACACACAAATTAATTACAATTTACCCCAGTTCCTGAAACTTACTCTTCTCCATAGAAATAAATAGAACATTGTTTTCTACTGGAATGGACTCCTCATTATAATTGTCCTGTAGTTGCCGCAGTCTTGTCGTCTTTGGATCTTTCTAAACAACTTACCAGATACATGGAGAAATGTCATTTGTTAATTTGAATTTCTTCATAATTCCCCACAAAATCTGTGCAGATAGCTTCACAAAGCCAAAAGCAGCAAGATTAAATAAGCTTCATCATTATAACAGTAACTTTACATTTAAGACAGCATGACCATATTCTGTCACAACTCCATCTATAAGTTGGCTGATGATAGCACTGTAGTGGGCTTTATCTCAAATAATGATAATTCAAAATACATGACAGAGATAGAGAGTCGGTAAGATGGAGCCACAAAGACAATCTTTCCCTCAATGTCAGCAAAACAAAAGAGCTTTTGCTTGGCACTTCCGGAGTGCTAATCATTGGTTCTTCTGATGTGCTAATTATGGTGACCCAAAGCATTACAGCTATGATGGAAACCAACAAGTATTCTCATTTCAGCCTGCTATACCTAAGAACTACAACTGCATCTAAGGTGTGTACAGTCAGTAATGATGTTTTAATATGATTAAACAATCTATCGCTGCTTAAAACTGATTGAAATAGATCTGAATATGTCCAGAGAGACTGTTCCCTTAAAATGGCAGTGGAAACTGGGCTACTGTGCATTTCAAAAAATGAGGTTTTCGACTCTCAGTACCGACTATCTTGCTGGCAGAGACTCTGGTAAATAAAATTGATGATCTCAGAGCTAGGGTGCTATCAGGGGGACATTTGTGTCCTTTGTTTCATAGAACTTTTGTTAATCCCTTCTGATCCAGACACTGTGATTCAAGTAGATGGGTTCATTGTACACCATCACAATAGGTCTGTAGTGTCTCTCAACAGCAGAGGTGGAGGTGTATGCTTCATGATCAATTCCTCATGGTGTTCAAATGTGGCAATACTTTCCCACTCTGTTCACTAGACCTGGAATACCTCGCAATTAATTGTCCAACATTTTACCGACTGAGGGAAATTTCAGCGATCATTTTGGTAGTTGTGTACAATTCACCTCAGGCTAATGTCAAGCCGGCTCTCGGTGAACTGAGCGATGTAATCAACAGGCATGAAAGAACACATTCTGATGCCTTCCCCATCATTTTAGGGGATTTTAACCAGACCAGCTTGAGAAAGTCACTAAATAATTATTATTCCTAAATCACTTGCAGTACTCGAAACAATACAGTGGACCACAGTAATTAAGAGTGCTTACTGTGCTATTTCATGCCCACACTTTGGAAAGTCTGATCGCCTGGCTGTACTTCTACTCCCTGAGTACAGACAGAGACTGATGGCTACCCACCAATAGCGAGGACCAAGGCAGTATGGGCAAGGGAGGTTGGTCATGACCAGAATCAATTCCTGTCTCACAAAGGACCTGGACCCACTGTGATTTGCCAATCAGCAAAACATGTTGATAGCCGATGCAATCTCAATGGCTCTCCCCGCGGTTTTGGATCACCTAGACAATACAAATACAATATGTATGCCAGGGTACTGTTTATTGACTATAACGCCATCATACTACAGTTCTGATAGAATAACTACAGAACCTGGGCTTCAGTACCTCCCTCTGCAATTGGACCCTCAACCTCCTAACCAGAAGACCACAATCTGTGTGGATTGGAATTAACTTCTCCACCTCGCTGACAAGCAACACTGCTGCACTCAGGAAAGTGTGCTTAGCCCTCTGCTCCACTCTCTTTACACCCTCGACTGTGCTGCTTGGCACAGCTCAAATGCCATCTATCAATTTGCTGATGATACAACTATTGATGGCAGAATCTCATATGATGATGAGAGGGCATACAGGAGTGAGATACGCCAGATAATTGAGCGGTGTTGAAGTAACAATCATGCACTCACCATCAGTAAGACCAAAGAGCTGATTGAGGACTTCAGAAAGGGTAAGACAAGGAAACACAATCCAATTCTCATAGAGGGAGAGAGAAATGGAGAGAGTAAGAATTTCAAGTTCCTGGGTGCTAACATCTCTGAGGATCTAACCAGGTGACAACATATTGATGCCGCTATAAAGAAGGCAAGACAGAAGCTATATTTCAATAGGAGTTTGAGGAGATTTGGTTTGTCACCTAAAACACTCAAAAACTTCTACACATGAACTGTGGAGAGCATTCTGACTGGCTGCATCACTGTCTGGTTTGGGGGGAGGGGAAGGGCTGGTGGGTCACTGCACAATATCAAAGTAAGTTGCAAAATTTGTAACGTTAGTCAGCTCCGTGGTGGGTACTGGTTTCCATAGTATCCAAGGCATCTTCAATGAGCGGTGTTTTAGGAAGGCGGTATCCATCATTAAGAACTGTCATCACTCAAGATATGCCCTCTTCTCATTTTTACCATCAGGAAGGAGGTACAGAAGCCTGAGGGCACACAGTCAGTGATTCAGGAACAGCTTCTTCCTCTCTGCCATCCTATTTCTAAATGGACTTTGAACCTATGAACACTACCTCAATACTTCTTTATATTTCTATCTTTGCACTACTTATTTTAACCTATTTAATATACAGACAGACAGACAGACATACTTTCTTGATCCCGAGGGAAACTGTGTTTCATTACAGTTGCACCAACAAAGAATAGAGTAGAAATATAGCAATATAAAACCACAAATAATTAAATAATAATAAGTAAATTATTCCAAGTGAAATAAGTCCAGGACCAGCTTATTGACTCAGGGTGTCTGACACTCTGAGGGAGGAGTTGTAAAGTTTGATGGCCACAGGCAGGAATGACTTCCTATGACACTCAGTGTTGCATCTCGGTGGAATGAGTCTCTGGCTGAACGTACTCCTGTGCCTAAGCAGTACATTATGGAGTGGATGGGAGACATTGTCCAAAATGGCACGCAACTTGGACAGCACCCTCTTTTAGACACCACCGTCAGAGAGTCCAGTTCCACCTCCACAACATCACTGGCCTTACGAATGAGTTTGTTGGTTCTGTTGGTGTCTGCTACCCTCAGCCTGCTGCCCCAGCACACAACAGCAAACATGATAGCACTAGCCACCACAGACTTGTAGAGCATCCTCAGCATCATATATATATATATATATACATATACATATATGCTCATACATATATTTACTTACCCTATATTTATCATGTATTGAGTTGTACTGCTGCTGCAAAGTTAATAAATTTCACGACATATGCCAGTGATATTAAATCTGATTCTGATCCTGGTCCTGACTTTGATTCTGAGCTTGTTGTTGACTTCAGGAAGGGGAATGGTGCACATGCTGTTGTTTGCATCGATGGTGCTGAGGTCACGAGAACTGAGGGTTTGATATTCATAGTTGTGAGCATCACCAATAGCCTTTCCCAGTCCAACCACATTGACACCGTGGCTAAGAAAGTTCACCAGTACCTTTGCTTCTTCAGGAGGTGAAATAAATTTGGCATGTCCCATTGGCCTTCACCAAGTTTTATTGATAAATCATAGACTGTATCCTATCCAGATGAATCATGGATAGGCATGACAACTGGCCTGCCTATGATCGCAAGAAATTGCAGAGAGTAGTGAACGTAGCTCAGCATATCATGACACCCATCCTCCCTTCAATGGACTCTGTTTATGCTTCTCTTTCTCAGTTAAACAGCCAGCATAATCAAAGACCCCACGCACCTCTGACATTATATCTTCTCCCCTCCCTCCACCCCAAAATTAGGCTGAAGATACAAATAGCATGAAAACATGTACCACCAGACTCAAGAACAGCTTCGACCCCCATTGTTATAAGATTGTAGGATATTGCAAATACAAAGACATGAGGCGTCTTATGCTGAAGAAAAAATGTAACTTGTTTATTGAACTCCCAAAAAACTGAACACGATATGCTATAGAAGTACCTTACATAATTACATAATAATGTCAGACCCATCTCTTAAAGTGAAACCCCAACTCAATGTCGGTGATTGTGAATTCTGTACTTTTCCACCAATTACATTACCCTGCACAGCTTCTCCCTCCCCAACATAATTCACTAAAATCAGCATAGTGGGCATTGTGACTCTGACCGGAGCTCGGACGGGCCGCCTGGCTTAGGTCCTATGTTCCACGGGTGGAGGAGCAGCTGGTTCCTCTGACTCATCCAGAAGTGAGCTACATAGAAACACAGAAAACCTACAGCACCATACAGGCTGTTCGGCCCATAAAGTTGTGCCGAACACGTCCCTACCTTAGAAATTACTAGGCTTACCCATAGCCCCTATTTTACTAAGCTCCACGTACCTATCCAAAAGCCTCTTAAAGGACCCTATCGCATCCGCCTCCACCACCATTGCCGGCAGCCCATTCCACACACTCACCACTCTCTGAGTAAAAAACTTGCCTCTGATATCTCCTCTGTACCTACTGCCAAGCCCCTTAAAACTATACCCCTTGTGCTAGCCATTTCAGCCCTGGGGAAAAGCCTCTGACTATCCATACGATCAATGCCTCTCATTATTTTGTACATGTCTACCAGATCACCTCTCATCCACCGTCACTCCAAGGAGAAAAGGCTGAGTTCACTCAACTTATTCTCATAAGGCATGTTCCCCAATCCAGGCAACATTCTTGTAGATCTCCTCTGCACCCTTTCTCTGGTTTCCACGTCCTAACTGTAGTGCGGCGACCAGAATCCAGCACAGTACTCCAAGTGGGGTCTGACCAGTGTCCGAAATAGCTGCAACATTACCTCTCAGTTCTTAAACTCAATTCCATGACTGATGAAAGCCAATACACCATGTGCCTTCTTAATCACAGAGTCAACCTGCGTAGCTGCTTTCAGCGTCCTATGGAATCGGACCCCAAGATCCCTCTGATCCTCCACACTGCCAAAAGTCTTGCCACTAATGCTATATTCTACAATCATATTTCAACTACCAAAATGACCCACTTCACACTTATCTGATTTGAACTCCATCTGCCACTTCTCAGCCCAGTTTTGCATCTTATCAAGGTCCCGCTGTAACCTCTGACAGCCCTCCACACTATCCACAAAACCCCCAACCTTTGTGTCATCAGCAAATTTACTAACCCATCTCTCCACTTCCTCATCCAGGTCATTTATAAAAATCACAAAGAGTAGGGGTCCCAGAACAGATCCCTGAGGTACACCACTGGTCACCGGCCTCTATGCAAAATGTGACCCATCTACAGCCACTCTTTGCCTGCTGTGGGCAAGCCAGATCAGGATCCACAAAGCAATGTCCCCATGGATCCCAGGCCTCCTTACTTTCTCAATAAGCCTCGCATGGGGCATCTTATCAAATGCCTTGCTAAAATCCATATACACTACATCTACACCTCAACCTTCATCAATGTGTTTAGTCACATCCTCAAAAAATACAATCAGGCTCGTAAGGCACGACCTGCCTTTGACAAAACCATGCTGACTATTCCCAATCATATTATACCTCTCCAAATGTTCATAAATCCTGCCTCTCAGGATCTTCTCCATCAACTTACCAACAACTGAGGTAAGACTCACTGGTCTATAATTCCCTGGGCTATCCCTACTCCCTTTCTTGAATAAGGGAACAACATCCGCAACCCCTCCAACCCTCTGGAACCTCTCCCATCCTCATTGATAATGCAAAAATCATCACCAGAGATTCAGAAATCTCCTCCCTCGCTTCCCACAGTAGCCTACGGTACATCCCATCCAGTCCCGATGACTTATCCAACTTGATGCTTTCCAAAAGCTCCAGCATATCTTCTTCCTTAATATCTACATGCTCAAGCTAACTGTACCAAAGCAATCTGTATTTTTTTTAGTAGTGTGGGGCAATGGAAAATCTATAATAGTGGCTACTTTTGATAGGAGAAATTTTGCAACTTTTACAAAAGCTAAACTTGCCAAAAAGTATTGGATGTGCGGGACCGGGTAATAATTGGGGCTGGTGACCTTGTTAAGGTGTCAGTAATTGCCACATGGGTGGCAACCACCATTAGACCTAGGGATTATGTGGAGGGGCAAAGCCTAGGGGCAATTTGTCCGGCAAACTCAATCTTCACAATTGCCAGCTTTTCAGGATCCATTCTATGCATGTGGGCATGGACTGGAGGGCCAGTTGTGGAAATGTGGTTTGTGACTATGGTGGAGAATGTGGGCTTGGTGAGGTTTGGGAATTCACCCATCAGTTGAGTAAACTCACATGCAGTGGTGCAGGTGCTTGATAGAGTCATCGGGGAAGCAGGGTAACGGCCCACAGTCTTTGGGCACACAGGAAATCTGACCGAGTAGAGATTTAGCTTCTTTAGCCAGGATGAAATCCCACGTGTAACATTGCCCACTGAAGCGGAGCATCGCCCATCGTGTCCCATAAGTCTGGATCCTGCTACCATTGGTGGCCTCTAATGAGACTTTGTCGCTCTTTGCCTTGTCATCAATAGGCAATGCTCCCAGCACACTTACTGGAGCACCCATGTCACACAGGAAGCGTTGCTCTGAAAATGTATCTGTAATGAAGAGTAGATGTCCCTGGCAGCTGGAACCCACATTGTTCACAGACCTGTGATGTCCCGATGCAGGGGCAGTATCGAAGCTGCAAGGCGGTCAGCACTTCCTTGCATTTGTTCCAAAGCAAGCATGGTGAAAACACGGACCTGATGTTGTCTGTTTCGCAGCATGAGTTAGTAGTCTGTTTTGCATGTTTATATTGGAGGCCTCGTTGACCGAGCTTATTGAGACAAGGAAAAGAGGTGGGATGATGCATCACTGCCTGGCTAAGAGTACACTATCAGCCATTTTAGCAAGCTCCCTATGATCCTTCATGGGTGCATTAGTGAGGACTATGCAAACTTGATCAGGCATTTGCTGCAGGAAGAGTTCTTTCTAAATAAAACAATGATGGTGATTTCCCAGGAGAGACAGCATGTGGTCAATTAGTTCCGATGGTTTAGCATCACCAAGGCTGGGCAAGGACAGCTACTGTTTTGGACACTCAGTCTCTCATAGTACAAACGTCTATTAAATTTGAGAATTCAGCAATCAGTATTTATTGTGTTCAGGTGGTGTGCTCTAGTAGACTCATCACTCTTCCAGCCATGGAGTTTCCAAGAGGCACTACCACATGCTAGAACTTGATGTGGTCTGTGGTGATTTCTTGCAGCGTGAACTGAGCCTCAGTTTGTACAAACCAAGGAACAACATTTTGTTCCTAAAACTCTGGCAGTTTAAAACTGACATGTTCAATAACTCTGGAATCACCCTAGAACATCAGAGTCAGCAATGTACGTTTTTGCAAAACAACGTGAGGTGTTTTATGTTTAAGAAAAAACTGTAACACCTCTTTTACAGAGAGAGAGAGAGAGAGATTGTGCATATGCATCAGTATATATAAATGTACTACATGTGGGGGTGCTGTAAGCAAAGCTCTGAAAGGCTCATTCAGAAAGTAAGGAGCGGTGGGATTCAAGGAGAGCTTGCTCTGTGGATGCAGAATTGGCTTGCCCACAGAATACAAAGATTGGTTGTAGATGGTTCATATTCTGTATAGAGGTCAATGACTAGTGATGTCCTGCAGGGATCTGTTCCGGGACCCCTCCTCTTAGTGATTTTTTATAAATGACCTGTGACACCGGCAAGAATTTGTATGCACAGGGCCGGGCAAGGCTCCAGAGGCACCCAACTTCTAGCCAAACCTCGACGTATCAAAATGCGGCTGAACGACCTCCAAGAACGAGAACACTCCACCATGCAGAACTGGAGTTCAAGTGCCGCTGCAGATCAAAAATCCAGGCAGGACCCAAGTCACCCTGAAAAGGAAAACAGAGGCAGAGGAAGAATTTAACTTTTGACTGATGAGCTGGGAAAAGTCACTGTTTGGTGCCATTTTAGATTCTATTATGCCTCTGACAATAAGGGCAAAAATGATGTTCTTCCAACTCTGTTTCTAGTAAATTTTTCAATGATTTCCCAACAATGCCTCAGATTTTTAAAGCTCTATTTCCAGAATCTTTAACATATTGTCATGAGGCAGCTCTACTTTCAACTCCCTTCAGTTTTCTTTATTTAGGAGAGCTAGAAGGGGCCATGAGAAGGCCTCGGTGAGCAGGGTTAAGGAAAACGCCAAGACATTCTACAAGTATGTGAAGAGCAAGAGGATGAGCCGTGTGAGAATAGGACCAATCAGGTCCAATATTGGAAACATGTGCATGAAGTCGGAGAAGGTTGCAGAGGTACTTAATGAATACTTTGCTTAAGTATCCATCAGGGAAAAGGACCTTGGCAATTGTGAGGATGACTTGCAGCGGACTGAAATCCTTGAGCATATAGACATTAAGAAGGAAGATGTGCTGGAGCTTTTGAAAGGCATTAAGTTAGATAAGTCACCAAGTCCAGATGAGATTTACCTTAGGCTATTGTAGGAAGACTGGGAGGAGATTGCTGAGACTCTGGCAATGTTCTTTGCATTATCAATAGAGATGAGAGAAGTACCAGAGGATTGGAGGGTTGCAAAGGTTGTTCTCCTGTTCAAGAAAGGGAGTTGAGATAACCCAGGAAATTATAGACCAGTGAGTCTTACTTCAGTAGTGGACAATTTGTTGGAGAAGAATCTGAGAGGCAGGATTTGTGAGCACTTGGAGAGACATAATGTGATTATAGTCAGCATGGCTTTGTCAAGGGTAGGTCATACCTAACAAGCCAGATTTAATTCTCTGAGGATGTAACAAAATACATTGATTTGGGTAAAGCAGTGGTGTAGTATATATGGATTTCAATAAGGTATTTGATAAGGTTCCTCATGCAAGGCTCATTCAGAAGGTAAGGAGGCAGAGAGGATGCTATGTGGATCCAGAATTAACTTGCCCACAAGGCAAAAGCTGGTTGTAAAGGGTTTGAATTCTACATGGAGGTCAGTGACCAGTGGTGTTCCACAGGGACCTCTCTGTGATTTTTATAAATGACCTGGATGAGGAAGTCGAAAGGTAGGTTAGTAGGTTTGCTGATGACAGAAGTTAGGGGTGCTGTGGATAATCTGGAGAGTTGTCAGAGGTTACAGCAGGACATTGATAGAATGCAGAACTGGGCTGAGAAGTGGCAGATGGAGTTTAACTCAGGTAAGTGTGAACTAGTTAATTTTAGTCAGTCAAATTTAAAGACAGAATATAAAATTAATAATGAATTGAATTGAATTGACTTTATTTCTTACCTCCTTCACATGCATGAGGAGTAAAAATCTTTATCTTATGTCTCCGTCTAAATGTGTCATGTGCAATCATAGTAATTAATAATAAATAATAATATTAAATAGAACAGTCAATGTAGTATAGAATACACTCAAATCAGTGTGTGTTCATCAGTTTGATGGCCTATTGGTCCTAGCTTTTATGCTGCAGTACTGCTTCCTGGACAGTAGCAGCTGGAATAGATTGTGGTTGGAGTGACTTGGGTCCCCAATGATCCTGCGGGCCCTTTTTACACACCTGTCCTTATAAATTTCCTGAATCATGGGAAGTTCACAACTGCAAATGCACTGAGCTGTCTGCACAACCTTCTGCAGAGTCCTGCGATTAAGGGAAGTACAGTTGCCATACCAGGCAATGATGCAGCTTGTCAGGATGCTCTCAAT
Source organism: Hypanus sabinus (assembly GCF_030144855.1). Taxonomy (NCBI): domain Eukaryota; kingdom Metazoa; phylum Chordata; class Chondrichthyes; order Myliobatiformes; family Dasyatidae; genus Hypanus; species Hypanus sabinus. Next base: position 100,090,454 of record NC_082711.1, read on the forward strand.
TGTTCCCCTGCAGAAAGTTCTTAGGATTTAGGGGCCCATACCAAACTTCCTCAATCGTTTAAGGTGAAAGAAGCACTGTTGAGCCTTTGTCACCACTCAGCTGGTGTGTAAGACTCTTGGCAGTGTGGAGGATCAGAGAGGTCTAGGGGTCCATGTCCATTGGACACTAAAAGCAACCACACAGGTTGACAGTGTTGTTAAGAAGGCGTAGACTGTGTGGGTATTCATCAATGGTGGGACTGAGTTCAAGATCCATGAGGTAATGTTACAGCTATATAAGACCTTGGTCTGACCCCACTTGGAGAAATGTGTTCAGTTCTGGTCACCTCACTATAGTATGTGGATACCATAGAGAGAATGCAGAGGAGATATACAAGGATGTTGCCTGGATTGGAGTCCATGCCTCATGAGAATAGGTTGAGTGATCTTGGCCTTTTCTCCTTGGTGCGACGGAGGATGAGAGGTGACCTGTTTATAAGCTGATGAGAGGCGTTGATTGTGTTCCCTAGGGCTGAAATGGCTAACACAAGCAGGCATGGTTTTAAGGTGCTTGGAAGTAGGTACAGGAGGGATATCAGAGGTAAGTTTTTCACACAGAGAGTGGTAGGTGTGTGGAATGCACTGCCAGAGATGGTGGTGGAGGCGAATACAATAGGGTCTTTTAAGAGAATCTTAGATAGGTACATGGAGTTTAGAAATATAGACAGCTATGTGGTAGGGAACTTCTAAGCAGTTTCTAGAGTAGGTTAAATGGTCCGCACAACATTGTGGGCCGAAGGGCCTGTAATATACTGTTTCCTGATTATATTTAACACTTGTATGTCTGTGGCTTTGTTGATTTTATTCTGGATATGCTGCTGTGGTCGAAGTTTGTGCATGTTTCCTTGTTAGTGAGAATATGATCTTCTATCCATTCTGATGATGGTAAAGCAGTGTTAAAGATCATGATAACCTGTTTTGTTGCATTTGGTCTTCAGTTGAATTTGTTTCCTGCAGGCATTGATTAAGTTGATTCTTTTTCTTTTAAATGCAGTGTAAGTGATGGGTAAGCAAGATCACCTTCAAAATGATTATTTTCAGAAGGTGAGAAAGGCACCCATCTTTTGTTCCTTGCCTTCAGTTACCATGTTATCACTAAGTGGCAATATTGAAGAAATTCACAGACCTGGCTGATATGCTGAGACCTCAAAACCAATCCCACTATGTTCAGCACGACATGTAAATTTGGACTAGAAGTCTTTGATGACAATGATTGTGCAAAGAGGAATTGCAAATATGTATAGAATACATCATGGACTAAAAGCTTTCTCAACATCTGTGCATATTATCTAGAGTTGTTGCCACTCTGAGCATTGCTTTATTGTGCTTCATTGAGCAAAGACCTGGTGTGTGAATCTTTCCAAAAAACAAATTGCACTTTTCAAGACTACCTGCTGTCTGTTACTCTCTTATTTATGTTCACTGTAACCCCATTTGGTCCATTTATCTGGTGCTTTTTCCCCTTTCTCAGACTGATGTATGTGGAAGGGTGAGGAAGATTTCTGCTTATTCAGGATTTAACTTCAACCAGTCTGTATTCAATTTGTCCTCCCCAGAACTTTCCAATTTTTAAAGGAATTAATAGGTTGTATGATTTATCCTTTTCATGGAATGTCAGTGTAAATATCTCAGCCTTCCAGACATTTGGGCTTCATTTCCAGGTTGATCCTTATTGAGCATTTGCTTGAAGTGATCTGTCCAGTGAACTTCTTTGTCTATTCCTGTTGTGAATAGGTGCTTTTGCTTGAGGCTGATAAGTATGATGATTCATGTCTATCATTGGCCATTGATCTCCTGTAACATTATTGATGGTCCTTTGTTTGAAACAGGTAGCAGCATCTTCTGCTTGTACTTAAAGGCTAGTAAAATGGTGAATTTTTTTAAAAAATTGCAAATGTTGGAAATCTAAAATAAAACAGAAAATTCTAGAAACACTCAACAGATCATGCAGCATCTGTACAAATAGAAGCAGAATTAGAATTTCAGGCCTAGTTCCAAGGGATTTTCCAGTCTCGCAAGACTTTTGCTATACAGCTTGCAGTGCTTGTCTTTTAATCTCTAGAATTTTGAGTCAAGTGCCTTCTTTTTCATGGGTTGCCAGTTTACATGGATTTCCAGCCCAAATAGGCTTCATTGTTCTCCTTTTAGATAGTTGCCAATTTGTTTAACTTTCTGTTGATCTTGTCATTTCATTCTCCTCTTCTTCATTGCTGTCTTCAAGTGCCTGAAACCTGTTCTTTAATTTGAAAATGAAGATTTATGTTTTAGATTTATGCACTTACTGCTGCCATAAAACACCAGATTTCATGTCATCCAAGTCAGTGATAATAACTCTGTCTCTGATTCTTTCAGATGACCTCATTCTGCCATCGTCATAATGTTGACTTGAAACTTACTTGGGGAACCCCAACTTCTCTGATTTAGTTGTCCTAAAATGGAGTTCACTATCAACATCTCTCCTTGGTCATGGTCTTTTATAATTGACCACCACTTTGTTATTTTTACCATTTGGAAAGTACTGTGTCAGTTCATAAATTTCAAAACATTGGAATAATATTTTGTTGATGACTAGATGATTTTTACTGCACACGTCAACAAGCCTTTCTCTGTTTTCACTCATGCTACTGCACCGAACTTTTGGGATCTCATATTATCAAGCACAAGCTCCCTGCACTGCACTCAACTAGGAATTGCCTTGAACAGTAAAAACTTCCAGATAATTTTGCACAAGGACCATCAAAATCATTCATATAAAACTGAAGAGCTGTAATATAAATGAAGAGCTTGAGCAATTCTCAAAATCTACAGAAGTGTTTCCAGAAGGAGGCCAGTTAATTTCTTCTCCTTAATGATTAATCTCCTTGTACTAAGGCCATCTGGTTTGTGTCCCTACGTTTGTTCTGCTTGCAGGAGCTGTACTGAAATTGCATCATCTACACCACACAGGTGACTGTCTCAAAACTGAATTATAATAAAATATTCCATGCTCCAGTAATACTTTGCCTGGGGAAAATCTAATTTCTCATTTTTTCTCATTTGCCTCTTTTTTATTCCTTTTGTATTTATTTTTGGGGTCTGAATATTGCTGGCTAGCTCTTATTAGCCACCTCAATTTTCCGATGCAGAGATGATGATGAGCTGCCTTCTTCAAGCTTTGCATTCCCGCTGATGAATGAAGCTCACTGTCTGCTGGGGAGGGAGTTACTTAGAACCAGTGACAGTGAAGAACACAGAATATATTTCTGAGATGAAATGTTGTGTGCTTGGAGCTGGCAGGCAGTGGTCTTCCCATGTGACTGCCGGCCTTTATCTTCTAGGTCAGTGCTGTGGAATTAAGAGGTTTTGAGTAACTGCAATGCATTTTGTAGATGAAACCATTGTTCTCTGGTAGGGAAAAGAAAGAGTGCTGAGGTAAGTTTCAGTGATGCCAGTAAAGTGGTCTGCAATGTCCAGGATGGTGTTGAACTTGAAAGTTATTTGTGGTGCATTCACATAGGCTTGTGGACAGTGTTATTCAGGAAGGATGAGGAAATATAATGAGGAAGGCTTTGATATATCAGGAGGTGTATCACTCACTGCAGGTTGCCCTGCCTCAATATTTATGGAGCTGCTTTTCTGGCTATAGTATTCATGGAGGTGTTCCAGTTGTGCTACAAGACATTAACGACTCCCCGGATGCTGGACAATTGAAAGTAATGTCATTGACTGTAGCAGTGGGTGATTAAGTTCTTTCTTGTTGGAGATGTTTACTACCTGGAACTACTGTGGAAGGAATGTTAATTGTCACTATTAGTTCATGCCTCAGTATTGTCTAGGTCTCTCTCCATGCCGGCATGGGCTGGTTCATTAGCTGAGGAGTCATGAAATTATAATTGTATAATTATATAGGACAGAGAAAGACCTTCAGTCCATCATGCACTTACCAATATTAGGTACCCAACTATACTAATCCTATGTGGTCTGTGACTTTCAAGGCTTGGCAGTTCAAGTGTTCATCTAGATGCTTTGTAAATATTAGAAGATTATTTTCCTGCATTCCAGATTGAAGCCACAATCAAGTGAAAAAAAAACCTCATATGAAGTCCGATCCTCTTACACCTCACCTTAAACCTCTGACATCTGGTTTTAGATGTCCCTGTTATGACGAAAAGTTCCCATTTTATATATCACCTTTTACAAGGTTCGACTCTTTACTCTGTGCCTCTCATTACTTTGCACTTCTCAGCTGGTCTGGCATCAACCTACTATCCTCCAAGATAAACCAACTCAGTTTATCCAGGTCCCCTGGAACACTTCATTCCAGGCTGCATCCTGGTATCACCATCACCACGTCACTGAATCCTTCCCTTTGGGGTTACCATGATGCAAAGACGGACTGGACTAACCATATACACAAGGTGGGTGTAATCACAAGTCAGAGGCTAGTAATCTTGTGCAAGTAGCTCACCTCCCAACTCCCTAAAATCTGTCCACCATCTACAAGGTTCAAGTCATAAATGTGAAGGAATATTTCTCACTTGCCTGGACAACTACAGCAACTCTCCAGAAGGCAGCATGATTACCTAAGCTTGAGCTGTTCTCAGTCTACGTTCAGCATTTTTGTAATCCCACACAACACGATGGTGTAAGGACTGGGCTTTGTTTCCATGAGCTCTGCTTACTTTTCGCTCTTTTCGTGCTAAGGTGGACAGATGCATCTGCTAAAGGCAGACTGGTGAGGACATGGTCAAAGCAATTTCCTCCTCATTTTCTCATTCTGGTCACTCACTTCTCAGTGCTGGGTATGCCAAGCAGCCATGACTCCATTAGTGGGGATGTTAGCAAGTCACCCCTCAAGATGGACTAAGACTATATTCTTGGATTCTGCTTCTTTCCATACTTCATCAATGCCTTCCTCTTAATTTTTCTCCAGCATTTATTTATCCCTTTAAAATTTGAAAACATTAATTCAATGTCATTGGTCCCTCAACACCAGCTCCGTAGCAAAGAAAGCCCAGCAGCATCTCTAATTTCTGCAAAGGCTGAGGAAGGTCCACCTCCCACACTCCATCCTCACCATATTCTACAGAGGATGTAACGAGAGCATCCTGAGCAGCTGCATCGCTGCCTGGTTTAGAATTTCACCATCTCGGATCGCAAGACACTGCAGCGGATAGTGAGGTCAGCTGAGAAGATCATTAGGGTCTCTCTACCCGCCATTACAGACATTTATATAACACGCTGCTTCTGCGAAGCAAACAGCATTATGAAGGACCCCACACACCCCTCACACAAACTCTTCTCTCTCCTGCCGTCTGGGAAAAGGTACCAAAGCATTTGGGCTATCACAACCAGACTGTTCAACAATTTCTTCCCCCAGGCCATCAGACTCCTCAATACTCAGAGTCTAGACTGACATCTACATCATTTATTATTATATTGTAATTTACTGTGCCTATTGTCTTGTTTATTAATTATTGTAGTGCCCTGCATTGTTTTGTGCACTTTATGTAGTCCTGTGCATGTCTGTAGTCTAGTGCAGTTTTTATGTTGTTTTACGTAGTCTAGTGTAGTTTTATGCTGTCTCACATGGTCTAGTGGAGCTTTGTGTTGTTTCATGTAGCACCAGGATCCTGGAGGAATGTTGTTTCATTTTTACTGTGTACAGTGCGTAGTTTGTGGTTGAAATGACAGTAAACTTGACTTGACTTTGCTAATCCTGTGTAATTCTGGACTATGTCTCCAATACATTTCACTGTATGTTTCAATGTACATGTGATAAATAAAATGAATCTGAAGCTGAATACAATTCCTTAAAGAATTCTCTAATCTGCACAATATTCCAATTCTGGTTTATCTATATTTGGTGTGAGTTCAGCATAACTTAATTACATTCTTTTTAGTGCCAACCCATGATCTGGCAATTTCAGAACCACTCTCTTTCTATCTTTATTCACACCTTTGAAAAGTTACTCCCATTAGTAGGTCACCAATCTTCTTTCAGTTTCCATTCAAACTTTGAGAGTAAGCCAGCAAAATCCTGAGATTAAGAGTGAAAATAACCCAAGAGATAATTTTGTGCTTTCTCTTTGGATTTTGCCAGACCTTTCAAAGTCAAAAGAGATTGAGAGAGCCCTGAATGGTTTCAGAAGCATTGTATTGTCTTCTTTGATCTCCTTTTCATCAGGGTTGTATATCCTTTGAAACGTTTTGAATAAAATGTACCAACTCCATTTCCCTGCTTTAGCCTACATCCAACAAACTTTTCCTTAAGATGTGTCGTCCTTGCAGTGCCAAAGACCATTGAAGGTTCTTATGTCTGCTGTCATTAGAGAGAGCAGAAGGTATGTGAAAACAGTATTTACTTGAATAGTGTAGACTGTTCATTCTTGTTGTAAAATAACGCAATAAGACTATTTTCTTAACTATATTGATTAGATCAGAACCAGTTTATAATAGACTGGCATTGTGCAGTATTCACATCATTTATACAACAGGAATTCAAAATAAGCACCTGAACTTATCGCTAAATCCAAGAACATTTATTTTAGTTCCATTATGACAGATTGGGAATGAAAATATCCCTATTAAGAATCTGAAATAAAACAACAGATTTAGCATTATAGGCAACTGTATTAATAAACCTAGTAATTCTAATAAACCTGATTCTGATTCTGGATGTTCCCATAAATAAACTGGGATAAAAACTGTCTCTGAGCAATAGCCATGAGATTGCAGGATGTTGTAACAATCCATATGGTTTGTCATGTTCTTTAGGGGAGTTAATCCTTACTTAGATTGGTTAATATGTCACCCCAGACTCATTGTTATCGTTGACTACCTCTTTTGTCCAGGGTCAATGAAGATGGATATGAAATGGTGCTATGTGCAATTATATGCACATATAGCCTTGGCCTTTCAAATCTGCTCCGCCATTTAATTAAATTAGTGCTGATCTCATTGATACTGAACTTCTGTACGTCTTTGGCAAGCTGTCACCCTGTTGCTTATCAAGTGTCTCTGTAACTCTACATTAAAACAGTACTCAAAGGTTTAGCTTTTACTTCTCTTTAGGAGGAGCTCCTATCCTATGAAATGAGTAATAAATTGATCCCAATAGACACAGTATGTTATCCTCTCATCCTATGCTTCACTTTGGATACATTTGGGATACCAGTCTAGTCAGAAGAAGATGGTAGATTTGTTTCAATTCTCATAGGTGTTGGACCTTAAACGGCTATTTCCCATCTCTCAAGCTCATGCGGTTCATCACTGATCATGAATGTGCAAGCATGTTGAATAAGATATGACAACCGTGAGGAACAAACTAAATGGCTCAACCATAAGTTACTATTTTTGTATGTTATTACTCATTAACAGGTTTGCTTCCATTCCACCATGCCTACCTAGCTGTAATGGCTTTAATCACCCGAAGTTTTAGAATGGAAAATTCGCCTCAGATAGTTGGAAACCTGAGGACAATAGTTTCTAGAAGCTTCAAATTAAAATTTAGATTGTTTCTGAGGAACTAATAAGCAAAATGTGGAACTAAATTCACATGACCCTTAGAAGAAGAGGAAACTATAGCATAATATATAAGGGGTGATTGATAAGTTTGTGGCCCAAGGTAAAAGGAGTCAATTTTAGAAAACCTAGCACATTTATTTTCCAACATAGTCCCCTCCTACATTTACACACTTAGTTCAGTGGTCGTGGAGCATACGGATCTTGGACCTTGTACCCAGACATACCGGCCACATGACAGATGCACTGCCACCTGGCTGGTCGGAGGACACACCACACGCCAATCAACATTTGGTCCCTCCCAACTAATCAATGCACACCTAAATTATTGGTCACCTTAATTGGATTATCGCGCCCAGCCCCATGCTATAAAAGGTGAGACTTGTGGCTGGCTCACTCTCTCTTAAAGACCACCTCATTGAAGGTAAGTGCATTGATTTATGTTTGGGAAGGATTATCGTTGGTCCTGGTAAGGGAGCCGCAGCTATCCAAGGTCAAGGGGGATAGCTGTCGTAGTGCTTTTCCCTTGTTCTTTGTATGTGTAACTGTACCCTGTCCCCACACCGCTTTCTGTGTGTTGTACAGCCAACCCGACCTTCCCCACACATGTTAACCCTAAGCATTTTTTGTTAGAATATTGTGGTTGCTTGTGTTGACCTGACTTCCCCTTGTAAATAAATTCCTTGTTATTAAAACTGTGTGTGTCCAGGCCTCTACTGTTGAGACTCAAAGAACCAGTTATTTTCCATCACAATGTTTGGCGCTGCGAGCAGTGTAGATGCCCTCGCCCGAATGGTGGCAGAACTGACGGCTGTCAGAATGGTCACCCTGCAGAACCGAATGGCACTGGACGACCTACTCGCTGCTGATGGTGGAACGTGTGCAGTGGTTGGTGAGGAATGCTGTACCTTTATCCCTGATGAGTCCAGCAACATCACTCACTTGGCCACTCACATTCGGGACTCGGTGGCTAAAATTCAAAATTCAAGAGACCAGCTCCTCCAGCACAACACCTCATTGGGACAATTGGTGGCCATTTGGGTCCCTAGAGGGGTGGTGAGCAACTGTCATTCACTGGTCCATTGCATTCATTCTTGTAATCATAGCCATTTTTATACTATGTTGTGCATGCCAGATGATTAAGAGTGTCTCTGCATTTATTTAGCTGCTTAAAAATAGTTATTTCTGGTATATGTGATATTGTTTCAACCTCTTATGTGTGTTGGCTATGTGGTGCGTCTTCCGAGGGGTGGGGTGTATCCAGAGATACCGGCCACGTAACTGACGCACTGCCACCTGGCTGGTCGGAGGACACACCACATGCCAATCAACATTTGGTCCCTCCCAACTAATCAATGCACACCTAAATTATTGGTCACCTTAATTGGATTATCTCGCCCAACCCCATGCTATAAAAGGTGAGACTTGTCCCTGGCTTGCTCTCTCTTATAGACCATCTCATTGAAGGTAAGTGCATTGATTTATGTTTGGGAAGGTCTATCGTTTGTCCTGGTAAGGGAGCCGCAGCTATCCAAGGTCAAGGGGGATAGCTGTTGTGCTTTTCCCTTGTTCTTTGTATGTGTAACTATACCCTGTCCCCACACCGCTTTCTGTGTATTGTACAGCTGACCCAACCTTCCCCACATGTGTTAACCCTAAGCGTTTTTTGTTAGAATATTGTAGTCGCTTGTGTTAACCCAACTTCCCCTTGTAAATAAATTCCTTGTTATTAAAACTGCGTGTCCAGGCCTCTACTGTTGAGACTCAAAGAACCAGTTATTTTCCATCACAACAGACCTCCAGAAAGTGTCCACAGATGGGTGGTTGATATGTTTGTGGCCAATGGTAGAAGGAGATGAGTTATAAAGCTCTCATTAAATGCACATGCATTTCAACTCTTTGAGTGATTATGCAGAAAGTTTGAAGTTAATAATTCATCTCCTTCTACCATAGGCAACGAACTTATCAATCACCCATCTGTGGACACTTTCTGGAGGTCCAAGGTCTGTATGCTCCATGACTGCTAGACTAAGTGTGTAAGTGTTGGAGGGGACTAGGTTGAAAAATAAATGTGCTAGGTTTTCTAAAATTGACGCCTTCTACCTTAGGCCACGAACTTATCAATCACCTCCAGTAGGGAACAAAATTTTCACATTCAAACAGGCACAAGTTCTTTTAAGTCAGGAAAAACAAGGGCACCAGATCTTTATATGTGGAATCAGAAACCATGTAAAATTCAATTTCCATACAGTACCATTATACTCCAGGAAGTTTTACACATCCTTGAAACACTTTTGCAAAACTCAGTCAAGTGAGCTCACCGATGTCTCTGCATCCATGGGAGACCAAAGAAATTTGGCATTTGTCCCTTGATCCTTGCCAATTTTTATAGATGTACCACAGAAAGCATCTTATCCAGATGCATTAAGGCTTGCTATGGTTACTGCCCTGCCCATGACTACAAGAAACTGCAGAGTTGTGGATAGTGTAACGGTTAGGCAGGGCTTCTGCAGCTCAGCATGTTTCAGAATTCAGACATCAATTCCAACTCTGCTCTGTAAGGAGTCTCTGTTCGTCCTTCCTACAGAATGTATGGCTTTCCCCCCAGATCCGCTTTCCTCCCACAGTCCACAGACAAACTGTGTAGATTAATTGGCCATTGTAAATTGTCCTATGATTAGATTAGTGTTAATTGGGGTTGTGGTGCTACTGGGGTGGTGTGGTTCATGAAAGGTCTTTCTCTGTGCAACATCAGAAAATAAATAAATAAAAAAAATTCCATGGAAACCAGGCTCCCTTCTATGTCTGCAATTCTTGTTGCCTTGTAATACAGTCAGCATAATCAAAGACCCTAGCCACACCCATCAGCTTCTCTTCTCCACCCTCTCATTGAGCAAAAGATACAAAAGCCTTAAAGTAGGTACCACCAAGCTCAAGGAAGCTTCTGGTCCTACTGGTAAGTGGTTCCCCAGTACAAGGAGATGGACTTTTGACTACACACTCTATATTGTTGCGACCTTGCACCTTACTGTCAAGCTGCGCTGTACTTTCTCTGTATTGTGACATTTCATTCTGCACTCTGACTCTTTTGCTTTCTATTACCCCAATGCACTGTCGTAAGGATTTGATCAACATTAACTGTATGGAAGGCAAGATTTTTCCACTATACAAGTTGCAATAATAAATCAATAATCAGGTTTGCTATATTATGCTACACCAATCGAGGATATATTTACTTAATCAGTGTGCATTTTAAACCGGTTGCATATTAGCAGCCAATTTACAAATGTGCGATTCAGTTGTTTATATTATTGCATTTAAACGAAGTTGCTTGGAGTTGCAAACGTCAAAATTCAGAGGAATACAGTAATCATAAATGCATTTAAATGTATGAATGAGTTTACAAAGCAGAATGTACGCATATTTAAACGAAAACAATTGTATAGCTACCTTATACATACTGACAGATTGATCAATAAACCACTCTAGCATTTGGAAACCTTGTCTGTTGCATTAATAAAAGTCAGTGGAGTGAGCTTCTAAAATCGTTTGCATAAAAAAACGGACTGGATCCAATGGGCTGATCGATAAGAATCACAAGTGCTGTTGATGAATTTGATATCATTTCAACAGCCTTTTACGCAGCCGGGGTAGAATTTTTACCAAGATCAGAACTCGGATTAATAGCAGCACAGATAAATAATTATTTCTTAGATAGTGGGAAATCACACGACTTCCAAATGTGCCCACTTCGTACAGAATTGTTCAAGAAATAGATGAAGCCAGGAACTACTGTTTTGGAACTAGCTGCTAAGCGGCAGGAAAGCACTGTATCCAAGGTAATGTTGGGTGGGATTAAATACAGGGGTGGGTGATAACGGCAGAAACGAAAGCGGCTGTTCGACAACTACACGTCCAAAATCAATGCGTTTAATCATATGTGGAAGGGACAACAGCGATCGATAATAACTGGGATCAAGGACGTCAAAATTTTTACTTTAAAAACTGGACGGAATAATTTCCTACTGCACGGATACTAGAGGGTTTGCTGTTCCCTTGGTAATGTTCAGAAAGGAATAGTCGGACAGGGGAGTAAATCCGAAGTCAAATAAGCAGAATGAGCACTGAGGTTTCTTCGGAACGTCCGAGCACAGCACGCCGGAACAAACTGTGACAGTACTATACATAAACACGGAAGAATACAATCACAATGAGCTGAGTTTAATTTTTATTTACTTTGCCGTTTATAAACAGGAGCCAGTGTTTGCTCCCGTTTCCGCACTATAATTGGAACGTCCCACTGCAGTTACTAATTTCCAATCGCAACCAGCACCTGGTTCAATATCCTCCATAAACCACGAGGCCGTTGCCTCTAGAAAGTCAACTACGTGCCGGCGAAGTGCCCGCCTTTGAGGACATCCATTCTGTAACAGCATCAAACCGAAATACGTTTAAAAGGTTAATGCCAAAATAATTAAACTAGCGATTCGTTTAACTTTTCCTGCGAAGGCTAAGCCCTCCCACCTGCAGGTACCACTAGCCAGAATCAACAGTTATCAAAAGCCAATTAGTCCCCGTGTGAACCTCCAACAAAAGAATAGCCGCCGTTTCTAGGGCGTTCAGTCGCAATGTTTGGGAACAATGGCTGGATAAGTGGTGTCCACAGTTTCTAACATTACAGAATTACCTTTCTCTCCTAGTATCACATTTGTAGATCTCAAAGATACTTAACATCAGCATTTCCAAATTATACATTACAATGGTCGGGGTTTTTTAAAACGCATTTTCTCTTCAATAATGCATCATTTGTTGTGCGTTAATTTTGTCTCTGGCTGCCACGTTTTTTTTAATAGTCTGCATTCGAAAAGATGAGTTTAGGTAGGAATATCCTCTTCCAGATGCAGCTTCAATCGGGTTTAACGTCGCGGAAAGTTCAAGCTTTATGCAAAGGAATATGAACTATGCAAGTTTGAATACCTTTTCTGTGAAATATTCGTTCCCCGTCTGTTGCTTTATCAGTTCCATTGCATTTTGATGCTCACAACATTAAATACAAAAATGTCTGAAGATGTGTCTACCAGGGCCATAGATAGAAGAATTATATTTAAATGCTTTTATAGTCCAGCGTCGATCAGCTATTCACAGTAAAATAGTGTTGTAGGATCCTAAATCCCTAGGACTGGGTATGATTAACGCACCACTCTAACCAAGAGGATGAAGGTTATTTTCCAAGAAGGGAAGTAAAGCATCATTCTGAAGTTGGATTTCTTTCTTTATTGTTCAGAAGTTCAGTCATAAACGAAATGTAGACAATGGCAAGACGCAGAGTTTCAATCCTAGACAGTCGTTTTTCATAAGCAAATGTAGGCACCTTTTTCCTTAACTGATCAAATGCTTCATTCAGACTGAACATTCTTTTCCTCTCCCTGACGTTGGCAGCCTGACGTTGGGCATAAGTGATCACACGTTTCCTTTTGGGTCTAACCATCAGGGAATTGAAAGATCCCAATTTAAAAGCCGTTTCCTGGTCTCCAAATCCATTCATTTGTTCCGCGTCGCCTCCAAATGGAATTGACTGGTCCGAAAACGCCCGTATCCCAGTCAAATCACACAGCCTGTCACAAAGGTCCACACTGTGCACTGAGTTTACTTCAGTCTGGTCCGATTCTGGAGAACCCAGAGCAAAATCTGATTCTGTAACAAAATCCAGAGAAGAAGAATCCACGATGTTTTCTTGAAATTCCATGTGCGTGGGTATGTGTAGATTCAAAAGTTAACTTTCAGCAGTGCGCCTGGTGAAACAGGTGACAACATGTCAGTTAAGGGACAATCTCGATTGCTGCATTGCCTTTGTGTGAGGGCATTAATATTTATAACAGCAAAACTAACAGGATTAAAACAAGGGAGATTAGAGACTACAAAAGAAAGCAATTGAGTTTAACACTGATGAGTGAAGACAACCGACACTTTCAGGCGCGTGGAAACCTCAAGGAAACTAAAACTGGCCGTATCCTTTTCCTGCCACCTACTTTAGATCCTTGTTGGCAACTGTCCACAGACCTTACCTGCTGTGTTTTCAAATCTTCTTAACGTATTCTGCACTGCAATCATTCCGTGTTCTCCAAAGCAACCATTTTGATTCCTTTTCTCCGGGACTGATTTGGTAAACCCAGCTAAAATCTTCAGCCCTTTGACAAGTGCATGTATGGTTTACTGATGTTGAGAAGACAGGACCTGCACACAAAGGGTCAACATGAATTGTTGACGTTGTATCCCAGTGCAATGCAAGCTGAGCAATGGGATCTCCATTATACGAACTAAGCAGTTGAGGGGACCGTGTATAGCATTCTCTGAATAACTCACTTTTCTTCAGCAAATAAGTTAAAAGATCTACTGCATTCAGCAACAAAATTACGAATAGGCACGTGGTATTTTATTTACCTTCTTTGATTCGGTTTTTCTTAAATGCTTAAATAAATTTTGACAGATTCACTCTTATTCTGAATGTACATGCATATCCACGTTCAATTTAATTACAATATATTCTTAGAATCAATCTTGATAAATTTACATCAAACTTCGAATTTGACTTACATGAGCTATTTTGAAAGAAATTATGAATTTGGTCTTGATATACTTTTATTTCGATCGTGGTATTGTTTCCAGTGAGGCATCACTGTTTAAATAAAGTCGAGGTTTACTCGCGGTTGTCCAGTTGTTGCTAGGACTGCGTTGCGTTATTTGACACTATCACGACTGACCCCGGTATTAATGACCGTTTCACGGACAACTTCATAGAAGGTAAACATTTTCATGCCATCAACGCCGGTAGCGTGTGTGGTGTAAAATCGTAAGTTGATTTGCTTGAAAGCCTTTTCCTTCGCTCATTCAGCCCGCATTTGTGGCCTCATGCTAAATAGCAGGGCTTCATTGAGGTAAGAGAAGTTTACAGAGTAGCAATTAATTCCAGGGGAAACACTCCGCGCCGTCCCACCCAAAGCCGCGGAGACACAGGAAATTGCAGCTGTTGGAATCACAAGCAACGCACTATCGGATGGAGAAACTCAGTGGATCAAGCAGCAACTTTTCGGTTCAGAACCTTGCATCAGGGCCCGCTCGACGCCCTCATTTCCTCCAGCAGTTTGTTCTTCCTAAATCCAAGCCTGAAGCTATTTCGTCTGTCTGTGTGTGCATGGGATGGAAGATGGTAGTGAGTGAGTGTGAGTGTGTGTGTGTGTTGCTGCGCGAAAATGTTAGAGGGAGTTGGTAGAGAGGTACGTGCGCAGATGGAAGTTGGTGAAATTCAGTCAAGCTGAACCATAGTATGAGACGATGATAAAAGTTGAACCGGCAAACGTTTACTTCCAGCCACAGCTGGATGAGTGTGTGGCTAGGCATAGCTCAAATACCACCAACAAATTTGCTGACCATACAACCATTGTTGGTAGAATTTCAGGTAGTGAGGAGAGGGTGTCCAGGGCTCTCCTGTAGATATGCACACTAGTGAAATGGTGCCGTAGCAATAACATGGCACTCAACGTCAGTAAGACTAAAGAGCTGACTGTGGACTTCAGGAAGGGGAAGATGAAGGAGCACATAACAATCCTCATAGAGGGATCAGTAGTGGAGAGAGTGAGCAGTTTCAAGTTTCTGGGTGTCAAGATCTCTGAGAATGTAACCTGGTCCCAACACATGGATGTAGTCATAAAGACAGATGCTATACTTTATTAGGAGTTGAAGAGATCTGGCATGTCAACAAATACACTCAAATACTTATATGGTTGTACCATGGAGAGCATTCTGACAACCTGCATCACTGTCTGGTATGGAGGGGCTACAGGACCAAAAGAAGCTGCAGAGGGTTGTAAATCTAGTTAGCTCCATCTTGGACACTAGCCAACAAAATACCCAGGACATCTTTAGGGAGCGGTGTCTCAGAAAGGCAGCTTCCATTAGTAAGGACCGCCAGCACCCAGCGCATGCCCTTTTCTCACTGTTACCATCAGGTAGGAGGTACAGAAGTCTGAAGGCACACAGTCAGCGATTCAGGAACAGCTTCTTCTCCTCTGCTATCTGATTACTAAATGGACATTGAAGTTTTGGACACTACCTCACTTTTTTAATATATAGTATTTCTGTTTTTGCACATTTTAAAAATCTATTCAATATACATAATTGATTAACTTGTTTATTTATTATGTTTTTTTTTCTCTCTGCTAGACTATGTGTTGCATTGAACTGCTGCTGCTAAGTCAACAAATTTCATGTTACATGCCGGTGATAATAAACCTGATTCTGATTCTGAGGTTAAGAAGATGGGTGCAAACCCTGGCGAGTCTTCCTGGTATTCTGATGTGCCTCTGAGCGAATTGATGCAGGAGAAAAAAGATCCTCATGTGCGTGCGCTTAAGCTCTAAACAGCAGTGAGGAGACGGTTAGCAAGATGTATACCAGAGATGAATATTCACAAAATGAATGCATCCCAGGCAGTTTAATTTGCTAACCCATGAAGGTTGGAGAATTTTTTTAAAATCCTATGTCCTTAAACCAATGACCTTACACACTGTTCTGTGCAATAGACCCCTTCCCATTCAGCTAATAGAAATTTCTATCAAACAATTCATCAGAATCCCATGCCTTCAGACATTCACTGTCACAGCAGGCTCAGGTTCACTCTTCATACCTTTCCTGAACTGAAGGACGGACACATCACCAAGTAGAATTGCAAGATGCCCAACATCCTGTTAACTTCCTTGCAGGAGAGGGTGACAACAGTGGTAGGTGGTAAGGCCATTTCCATGAGCCCACAGGTCAGAATGACAGAGAGGCCAGCAGGGAGTCCAAGGCCAGTGGCAGTGCCACAACTCTGAATTTACATTTATAATTACATTTGCATTTACATTATTATTATATTGTAATTTGCCCTTTGCTGTGCCTATTGTCTTATTTATTAATTATTGTAGTGTCTTGCACTGTTTTGTGCTCTTTACGTTGTGTCGTGTAGGTCTGAAGTTTAATGTAGTTTTGTGTTGCTTCACGTAGTCTAGTGTAGTTTTGTGTTGTTTCATGTAGCACCAGGGTCCTGGAGGAACGTTGTTTCATTTTTACTGTGTACTGTACCAGCAGTTATGGTTGAAATGACAATAAAGTGAGTTAAATTAGAAGATGTAGCTGGTGTGAATGTGGACATCTTAATTGCTCCCTCCCCGATTAAGAGGGCCAGTCAGGTTGGCAGGGTAAAAATCTAAAGTCCGTATTCCAGACATCTACAGTCAGTGTGCACTGTATAAATCATGAATGATACTGTAACCCAGGCTTATTAAACCCAATGACGTTATGTTAGAAAGCTCCACCTGTAGAGGGATGAAAATGAGGTTTACCTATTTAAAAAAAAGAGAACTTAGGAAGTAAAAGCTAAGTGTGAACGAGGTGTTGCTGACTAGGCATGGACTAGCAACAAAAACGCAGCAAACTATAGAAACTAACTAAAGATAAAAACTGATAAAAGCGGAATTAGCAGTTAGTATCTCCACCCTACTTACTGGAAATCCTAGGGTGAAACCCCTGGAAGAGAGATGATATTGATAAAAAGATTTATTGAAGCTATGGCTATAACAAGCACCAGCTATAGCGAGATGATATATATATATGTAAATAAGGTTCCCAAGCTCAGGTGATTAGGTGATACAGTCTTACGGTGGTATGGTAAATAATCAGTTCAGTTCTGGAATTTGGTTTGATTAGAGTTGGAGAGAGAGAGATAGTGTTTATCTTCCAATGCCGATGCTGATCCTCCACGTCATCCTCCTGTTCTCAAAACTTATTTAAAAGCCACCAACTTGTGACCACAGAAAACGGGATGCCATCTTCTGTGGTGGAGTTATCAGCCGCAGACCAGGGTTAAACACACTGATACCTTCCCACTGGTCACTCCTTTGTCCGTACTGTGAGCAAAACCCCACCCTTGTTGTGGGTACGCGAAGCTCACCAGTGTCCTCCTTGCCTCTGGAGTCCTGTGTCTCCTGTGTGTCTGATTAAAAAGTCGACTGACCTTGCATATTATCTCCAAGTGCGGAACACAAACTGTTCATCATATAACTCCGCCTTTTAGTTTCCAAGGCAACTCACAGATTTTCTCTCTCCTTCTGCAGCTTAATTAGCACCCAAGCTGTTCGCTCCCTCTCTCTCCCTCTTAAAAGAACAGTCCACTTTAGAATAATCCTTCAGATCTCATCACATGTGTGAAACATGCTCAGTAGTGTTGTAACTGAGAAATATTTGGAAATGACAATGTGATATTGAAATAGAAAATAGAATGCACATAAGAACTTATGGATTGTAATCCTGTTGTATGCAGGTCAGGTATTTTTTTGTGTAAGTATTTTGAATCGACTTTCCGTGGATGTCCCACTTTTTCATCCAATGAATCCAGAAACAAGATGTCAAGCCATCCAAGATCGAAAAACCAGCACGGGAACAAAGTGTTTCAAGATGTAAAGGATTTAATACAATTGGATGTGTAAGTTTATTTTTCATTTGAAGGATCTGAATTTGATTTTCTGGAAGCACTGATTATTTTTGGTATTGAATTTGAACCTGTAGATGTAGTGACCTGAACTGAAACTGGTTACCCATAATACTTAATACTTAAGCATAGGAATTCAATTAATTTTCTAATTAACTAGGGATAAATAGATAGGCAGTTGTTAGTCTCTAAACCTTTAAGTAGAGAATAATTTTAGATCTAATTAGAGATATTGGAGTAATAAAGATTATTCCAAAGAATCTCAGTGATTCTAACTAAAAAGGGATTTGGTGAAGTCTTGCTGAAGTCCACACAGACAATATCCACTGCCTGGCCTTCATCAACCTTACAGGTAACTTCCTTGAAAAACTCTAAGATTGGTTAGACACAGCATACCGTACTGAAAGCCATTTTCACTATTCCTAATCAGTCACTGTGTATCCAAATACTTATATACCTGGTCCTTTAGAATACTTTCTAATAAGTTATCTACTACTGACGTCAGGCTCACCAGCCTATAATTTCCTGGTTTATACTTAGAGACTTTCTTAAACAGCAGAATAACTTTAGCTCCCCCTCCAATCTTCAGGCACCTCACCCATGGCTAAGGATGTTTTAAATATCTCTGCTAGGGCCCTTGCAATTTCTGCGCTAGCCTCCCACAAGTGCCGAGGAAACAACCTCTCAGGCCCTGGGGATTTATCCATCCTAATTAGCCTCAAGACAGCAAACACCACCTTCTCTGTGATCTGTATACGGTATATGACCTCCCTGCTGCTTTGCCTCATTTCTATAGATTCTGTGTCCAACTCCTGAGTAAATACAGATTTAAAGAATCAATTTAAGATCTCCCCCATCTCTTTCAGCTTCATGCACAGACCACCAATTTGATATTCCACAAGATTAATTTTGTCCCTTACCATCCTTAAAAGGTTTCAAAGGTACATTTAATGTCAGAGAAATGTATACAATATACATCCTGAAATGCTTTCTCTTTGCAACCATCCATGAAAACAGAGTGCCCCCAAAGAATGAATGACAGCTAAATATTAGTACCCCAAATTCCGCCCCCAGCTCCCCTCCCTCCCATACATAAGCAGCAGCCAGCAACAACCCCCTTCCCCCCCACTGTCAAAAAAAAGCATCAGCACCCGCCACCGAGCACTCAAGCGTGCAGCAAAAGCAACAGCAAAGACTCAGACTTGCAGTGCTCCAAAGACAACACGTTCACCCGGTATTCGACATACCACAGGTTCTCTCTCTCCCTAATAAGTAAGAAAGAATGTCTCCATTTCACAGTGAGAGAGGAGACATAACAAACAACTCATTGATTTATGATGTTAAAAGTTCATTGCATTGCTTTTTCTGAGCTCTATACCCAAAGATCTCAGGTCTCTGGGCCCACAGCCAAAGATCTTCCAGCTCCCACGACACACTGGCCTTCGATCTGCCTCTCTCCAGAGCCCTGAGATCCTAGGCCTCCAAAGGCAAGGCGAAGCCTTAGGCTGTGCCCTTAACATGTCAGATAATGGCCAGTCATGACACGCCAAGAGCAGGCCCTATTCCCGCAAAGAACTGAAGACAGTGTGTAAACCCAGGTCGGGGTCTTCGAAGGAATCCTGAAAGGAAAGAATAGAGATATTAAAGATGAAAGTAGAACTGTTTCTGAAGATGCAAGCAAAGGAATTGCCATTTAGCACCATCATGACTAAGCTCTATCCTCCAAATGCTCTGAACTTATTTGTACAGGCCTTTGGGATGCTCCTTCACCTTGTCTGCTAGAGCAACCATGCTTTCTTTTTGCCCCCCTGATTTTCTTAAGTGTTCTCTTGCATTTCTTATACCCCTCAAATTTCTTATTTCCTCCCTCCTGCCTATACCTCTCTCTTTCTAGTTTCTTAACTAGGGCTTCAATATCTCTCAAATATCAAGGTTCCCTAAACCTGTTATCCCTGCCTATTTTTTCTGACAGGAACATGAAAACTCTGTACTCTCAAAATTTTGCCTTGGAGAACCTCCCACTTACCTTTGCCTGAAAACAACCTGACCCAATCTACTCTTGCCAGATCCTTTCTGATACCATCACAACTGCCCTTTCTCCAATTTAGAATCTCAACCATTATTTTTCCGAACATTGGCCATTCAACAATCGGGATTGTCAGAAGACTCACTTAAGTTCACCTACTGAGTACATAAGGTATTGATTCATGGCAGTTTGGCGTTTAAGGTGCGGCCAATCCGGGATTGGGAGAGGGAGGAAATGTAGCTCATGTATGTTTGCCGGCTGAGGCAGAAGGCATTGACCTGTGGCAGTTTGAACAAGGGGCAAAAGATGCGAGCTGTGGTGACAGGGGGTACATTAGTTAGGCAAACAGAAACAGGGTTCTGGGGATGAGAATGAGATTTATGGATGGTACGTTGCCTCCCAGTTGAGATAGTTTGGGATGTATTAGATTGAATCCTCAGCAATCTTAAGTGCGAGGGTGAGCAGCCAGAGGTCATGATCCATGTAGGTACTAATGACCTAAGCAGGAAGAGTGACAAGGTTCTGCAAAGTGAATTCAGGGAGTTAGTTGCTAAGCTATAAAGACTGGGCCTCCAGAGTTCTGATCTCAGGATTGTTACCCATGCCACATGCTACTGAGGCCAGAAATGGGAAGATCACATAGTTTAATACATGGCTAAGGAGTTGTTGTAGGAGGGAGGGTCTCAGATTTTTGGATCATTGGGCTCTCTTCCAGGGAAGGTGGGACATGTACAGAAGAGGCAGTTTGCACCTGAACTGGAAGGGCAATAATATCCTAATGGGAAAGTTTGCTAGTACTGCACTGGGGGGGATGGTTAAACTAGAGTTGCAGGGGTATGGAAACCAGACTGCCAAAACAGATAGTGCAGATATTGGTGGAGACAGTTGTTGTTCAGACCTCAAACAAAGTCATTTTAAGCATGATGCAATTAATGTTCTGAGCTACATATAGTTCAGTGCAAGATGTATTGTAAGAAAGGAGGATGAGCTGAGGGTATAGATCAACACATGGAATTATGATATTGTAGCCATTAGTGGGACTTGTTTGCAGGAGAGGCAGGACTGGCAACTCAGTATTCTGGGGTTCCATTGCTTTAGATGTGATAGAGTGGGAGAGATTAAAGGGGCAGTTTTGGCATTACTGGTCAAGGAAAATTTTTTGGCAGTGCTCAGTCAGGACAGACTTGAGAACTCGTTTAGTGAGGCATAGGTGGAAATGAGCAATAAGAAAGGTCTAACCGTGTTAATGGGACTATATTACAGATCAGCCAACAGGCCACGGGATTTAGAGGAACAAATTTGCAGATAGATCGTGGACTTTTGCAAGAAACATAAGGTGATTTCAACTTTCCATATATTGACTGGGACTCCAATACTGTAAAAGCACTAGATGGGATAGGGTTTGTCAAATGTGTCAGGAAAGTTTCTTATTTAGTACATAGAAGTCACAATGAGAAAGTGTTTGATACTTGATCTCCCATTAGTGAATGAGACAGAGCAGATGACAGAAGTTTGTGTTGGTGAACACTTTGCATCTGGTGATCATAATGCCATTAATTTCAAAGTCAATATAGAAAAAATAGGTTTGGTCTGTGGATTGAGGTTCTAAATTAGAGAAAGGCCAATGTTGATGGTATCAGAAAAGATCTGGCAAGTATGGATTGGGGCAGGCTGTTTTTTGGCAAAGCTGTACTTGTTAAGTGGGAGGCCCTCAAACGTGCAATTTTCAGAGTACAAATCTTACACGTGCTCATTAGAATAAAAGGTAAAGCTAATAGGTTCAGGAACACTTGGTTTTCAAAAGAGATTGAGGTTCTGGTTGAACAAAAATGGAGGTGTATTCTGGGTATAAGCAGGTAGGAACAAATGAGAGACTTGTGGAGTATAAGAAATGGAAGAGAATACTTAAGAAATAAATCAGGAGGGCTGAAAGAAGGCATGAGATTGTCCTTGCAGACAAGGTAAAGGAGAATTCAAAGGGATTCTACAGATATATCAAGAACAAGAAGATTGCAAAGGACAAAATTGGAAGATCAGAGTGATAATCTGTGCATGGAGCCAGCAGAGAAGGGGTAGATCTTAAATGGATTTTTTTGCACCAGTATGTACTAGAGAGACAGACATATATATGGACTTTGGCAAGGCCTTTGACAGGGTCCCACATGGGAGGTTGGCCAAGAAGGTTTAGTTGCTTTGCATTCAAGATGAGGTAGTAAATTTGGTTTAGACATTGGCTTCATGGGAGAAGCCAGAAAGCAGTAGTAGATGGTTGCCTTTCTGACTGGAGGGCTGTGATTAGTGGAGGGCTGCAGGGATTAATGCTGAGTCTGTTGTTGTTTTTCATCTATATCAATGATCTGAATGAAAATGTGATGAACTAGATCAGCAAATTTGTAGAAAACACCAAGACTGGGGGTGTAGTGGAGAGTGAAGGGTGTTATGGCTTGAAGGAGGATCTGCATCAGCTGGAAAAATGGGCTGAAATATGTCAGAAGGATTTTAACGCAGACAAGTGTAAGATATTACACTCCAGTAGGAACAACCATTCTTACACAGTGAATGGTAGGACACTGAGGAGTGAGGTAGAACAAAGGGATCTGGGAATACAGGTCCATAATTCATTGAAAGTGTTGGCACAGGTAGATTAGGTTGTAAAGAAAGCTTCTGGCACATTGGCCTTCATAAGTCAAAGTACTGAGTACTAGAGATGGGACTTTATGTTGAAACTGTATAAGGCATTGGTGAGACCTAACTGGGAGCATTGTGTGCAGTGAGGGTCTATATCTACCTGCAGGAAATAAGGTTGAAAGAAGATTTACAAGAATGTTGACTGGTCTGGAGGACCTGAAGTGTAAGGAAAGATTCAATTAGTTAGGGCTTTATTCCTTGGAATGTAGAAGATTGAGTGAACATTTAATCGAGGTATACAAAATTATGTGGGGTGTGTAGATAGGGTAAATGTACCCAGGCTTTTTCCACTGAGGTTCAGTGGGACTACAACTGGAGGTCATGGGTTAAGGGTGAAAGGTAAAATGTTTAATTGGAACATGAGGAGAAATGTCGTCACCCATAGGGTCGCGAGTGTGTGGGACGAGCCCCCAGCACAAGAGGTGCAGGCAAGCTCTCTTTCAACATTTAACTTAATTTTAGATAGGTACATAGATGGGAGGCATGGAGCACTATGGTCCAGGTGCAATGTGATGGGACTAGGCAGCTTAAGTGGTTCGGCACAGACTAGATGGGCTGAAGGACCTGTTTCCATGCTATAATTTTCTATGACTCTATGACCAGAACAATCCTTCTCCATAATTATCTTGAAACTCATGCTATTATGTCAAGTTAAGTCAACTTTTATTGTCATTTCAACCATAACTGCTGGTCCAGTGCATCGTAAAAATGAGACAACATTTTTCAGGACCATGGTTTATATGACACAGTACAAAAACTAGACTGAACTATGTAATTAAAAAAAACACAGAAGAAGCTATACTAGACTACAGACCTACACTGGACTGCATAAAGTGCACAAAAACAGTACTGGCATTACAATAAATAATAAACAGGACAGTCGGGCAAGGTGTCAGTCCAGGCTTCGGGTATTGAGGAGTCTGATAGCTTGGGAGAAGAAACTGTTATATAGTCTGGTTGTAAGAGCCCAAATGCTTCAGAGCCTTTTCCCAGACGGCAGGAGGGAGAAGAGATTGTATGACGGGTGCATGGGGTCCTTCATAATGCTGTTTCCTTTGCGGATGCAGTGTGTAGTGTAAATGTCCATGATGGCGGGAAGAGAGACCCCGATGATCTTCACAGATGACCACACTATCCGCTGCAGGGTCTTGCGATCCGAGATGGTACAATTTCCGAAGAAGGCAGTGATGCAGTTGCTCAGGACGCTCTCAATACAACCCCTGTAGAATGTGATGAGGATGTGGGGTGGGAGATCGAATTTCTTCAGCCTTTGCAAAAAGTAGAGATGCTGCTGGGCTTTCTTGGCTACGGAGCTGGTGTTGAGGGACCAGGTGAAATTTTCCATCAAGAAATTTGGTGCTCTTTACGATCTCTACCGAGGAGCCATCGATGTTCAGCGGGGAGTGGTCGCTCCATGCCCTCCTGAAGTCAACAACCATCTCTTTTGTTTTGTTCACATTCAGAGACAGGTTGTTTGTTCTGCACCAGTCCGTTAGCCGCTGCACCTCCTCTCTGTAAGCTGACTTGTCGTTCTTGCTGATGAGACCCACCACGGTCGTGTCATCGGCGAACTTGATGATGTGGTTCGAGCTGTGTGTTGCAGCACAGTCGTGGGTCAGCAGAATGAACAGCAGTGGACTGAGCACACAACCCTGGGGAGCCCCCGTGCTCAGTGTGATGGTGTTGGTGATGCTGCTCCCGATCCAGACTGACTGACGTCTCCCAGTCAGGAGGTCCAGGATCCAGATGGAGAGGGAGGTGTTCAGGCCCAGTAGGCTCAGCTTTCCAATCAGTTTCTGAGGGATGATTGTGTTGAATGCTGAACTGAAGTCTATGAACAGCATCCAAACGTATGTGTCTTTTTTATCCAGGTAGGTTAGGGCCAGGTGGAGGGTGGTGGCAATGGCGTCATCTGTTGAGCAGTTAGGACGGTATGCTGTTACGAACCCCGTAACTAGGTCACTTACCAGCAAAGATAGAGAGGTCCGTTGAAGTCTGATGGTACTATTTTTAAAAGTCTTTATTTATAAAGGGGCACAAAAATAAGATTAATACAAACATTCAGATAATATACGTCGTCAATACTCAATCTAAAAGCACGGGTCTAATAATAACCATCAATAAGAAATAGCTCGATCGTTTGTCTAGGGGATAATATATTGTCCGATAGAAATATAAAAGTCACTCAGTTCCTGCAGGCTTCAGCCTTTGGGGACCGCTGGGTTTTCACTTGTTGGAGAGAGAGAGATTTGTGAGAAAAGAAACTTGCCCGGGTCTTTTATGAAGCAAATCCGTTGAATTGGGGAAGTTGGTTCCCCGTGGTTAGTTCAAGAACATCGGTTCTGTGGTACCCGCCACTGGCTCCCAAGCAAGGGGAACCGAACGCACGTGGCTTCCTTCAAATGGCTTCCTGCTACTACGGGATCGTTAGCATTTCTTCTGTTGCGTCTGAAGGGGTTGTTCCCCCAGACCCTCTTTTATACTTCCTCACGGGGTCTCAGATGTCAATCAGGTTGGGATGATGCAACCTCTCTCTCAACCAGCCCACTTTGCCCAAGGGCTTGCACGTAGCATAGTCCCCAATCCACAAACGTGGTCTCCAGGAGACAATGGTCAATATCGCGTTTATTTTGCATCACCAGTGGAATGAGGCATCCGGCATGTCTCTCTCCCATTTCCCGGGTCTACTGACCCCGCCCCCCCCAACTAGTGCTCTTGCGATTCTCACAAAGGAGGGGGCTGCAGACATAACAATACAAACTGTAGGGGTCCAGTGAGGGGGGCAGCTGGGTCTTGATATGCCTCATGACGAGCCTCTCGAAACACTTCATGATGATGGATGTAAGTGCAACGGGACGGTAGTCATTTAGGCAGGACACTGAAGACTTCTTCGGCACAGGGACGATGGTGATGGCCTTGAAGCACATTGGAATGGTGGCGCTGCTCAGGGAGATGTTGAAGATGTCAGTGAGAACATCTGCTAGCTGGTCTGCACATCCTCTGAGCACTCTACCAGGAATGTTGTCTGGTCCAGCAGCCTTTTGTGGGTTGACCCTGCACAGGGTTCTTCTCACGTCAGCCACGGAGACACAGCACTTGGTCATTTGTAGGAGGGGTGGACTTCCTCGCCGCCACGTCATTTTCCGCCTCAAACCGGGCGTAGAAGTTATTCAGCGCATTTGGGAGGGAGGCATCACCTGCACAGTCAGGTGATGTTGTCTTGTAATTGGTGATGTCCTGGATGCCCTTCCACATGCGCCGCGTGTCGCCGCTGTCCTAGAAGTAACTGTGGATTAGCTGGGCATGTGCACGCTTTGCCCCTCTGATGGCTCGGGACAGTTTGGCCCTTGCTGTTGTTAAAGCTGCCTTGTCATCTGCTCTGAAGGTGAAGTCGTGGGACCTCAGCAGCGCACGCACCTCCGTGGTCATCAATGGCTACTGGTTGGCACGTATAGTGATGGTCTTGGACAGAGTAACATCATCAATGCACTTGCTGATGTAGCTGGTCACTGATGCTGTTTACTCCTCTAAGCTGGTAGAGTCGCCATCGGTTGCAGCCTCCCTGAACATGTACCAGTCAGTGTGCTCAAAGCAGTCTTGAAGAGCAGAGATGGCTCCTGCTGGCCAGGTTTTCACCTGCTTCTGAACTGGTCTGGGGCACCTGACCAGCGGTCTGTATGTTGGGATTAGCATAACAGAGATGTGGTCTGAGTATCTGAGGTGGGGGCAGGGCTCTGCCCAGTACGCGTCGGGAATGTTTGTGTAAACCAGGTCCAATGCATTCTCACCCCTCGTTCCAAAGTTCACCTACTGATGGAACTTGGGGAGCACTGACTTGAGGTTCGCGGGGTTAAAATCACCGGCAACAATAAACAGACCATCGGGGTGTGCGTTCTGCAGTTCGCTAATAGCCCGTACAGTTCACAGAGCGCCTCCTTAGCGTTAGCACTGGGGGAATGCAGACACCGAATATAAGGACAGAGGTGACTTCCCGTGGCAAATAAAATGGTCTGCATCGAGCTACCACAAACTCCACTAGCGATGAGCAGTGTCTGGAAACCAGCACAGAGTTCTTACACCATCCTGTGTTGATGTAAACACAGACACCGCCACCGCGAATCTTACCGGAGACAGCTGCATCTCTGTCTGAACGAAACAAAGCCAGCCCGTCTAGCTGGATGGCAGCGTCCGAAATCCCATCAGTGAGCCATGTCTCTGTGAAGACATATGCGGAGCAAACTCTGTACTCCCGCCGAGTATTACGTTGGAGTTGGATGTAGTCCATTTTATTGCCCGGGGAGCGGACATTGGAGAGCAGAATGGACGGGAGAGCCGGCCGGCTAGGGTTTGCTTTTAGCCTGGCCCGGACTCCTGCCCGTTTGCCTCGCTTCTGCTTCCTCGCACATCGCTTTCGACGTCTCCATCTCCATCTGCGGCTCCCAACATCAGGCAAGTCCGAGGATTGTAGGCCCGTTCCCCTCAGCAAGCCAACGTCACATTCAGCCAGTAGATCTTTGTGGTGGTTTGTTTTTGGGCGCTCTTTGTATTGTAGTAGTATCTGGCGATGGTAGAGAGCCGCTTTGTTATCCATGTGCCCTAATCGAAAATCGTGTATCAAACTTAAAATAGAAAATTAAATTAAATTAATGTAACACCAGGTCTGAAAGGCCGCTGCTGCCGTGCCGTGCCACCTCATGGGACATTCACCAGATGATATGATCACCAGATGCAAGTGTTTCCTTACAAATACTTCTGTCATCTGCTCTATCTTAGTCTCAAATGGGAGATCTAGTATTACACATTCTCTAGCTGGAACCTTTGTCCTGATTAAGGAAACTTTCCTGAACATATTTGACATCCCTATCCTATTAAGTCCCTTTACAATATGTGTGTCAGTATTTAGAAAGTTAAGATCAATTGTTATCACAATCATATGTTTCTTGAAACAGTCTGTGATCTCTCTGCAAATTTGTTTATCTGAATCTTGTGCACTGTTGGCTGGACTATAATACAATCACATTAAAGCAGTCATTGCTTTCTTATTCCTCATTTCCCGCCATGTAGCCTCACTAGACGCGTTCTGCAGTCTGTCCTGTCTGAGAACTGCAGCTACATAGTAACACTATCCCCATCTTTACTCCTTGGAGCACTATTATGTCTAAAGCAACAGAACCCTGGAACATTCTCCTATCAGTCCTGCTCCTCCTACACCATGTCTCACTAATGGCTACAATGTCATAATTCCATGTGCTGATCTATGCCCAATATTCATCCACCTTTCCTACAATACACCCTGCACTGGCATATACACAACTCAGAACATTAGTGCCACCTTGCTCAATCTTTTGATTCCTGACTTTGGAAATAATCTTCTTTCAGCCTTGATGCAGTCACACCCACAACATCAAAATATGCCCATCTGTAACTGTGCTAAAAGATCATCTATCTTATTCCTTATTCCGCATACTGTGTGTATTCAAGTATAAAACCTTCACTGCTGTATTCATCACGCTTTTGATTTTGCCCCCTTTTACATTTCATCTCACTCCGTTGACTCCAATTTTGCCCTTTTATCAGACCGTCTTTGCTCACAGACTCACAACACACTGCCTCTGTTTGTAAACCAACTACCCCAAACTCAGCCCTGTCACTCCAGTTCCCAAATTAGTTTAAACCTTCCTGAAACAGCTTTAGCAAACCTGCCCAAAAGGATATTCATCCGCCTTGGGTTCAGATGTAAACTGTTCCTTTTGCACTAGTGGTACCTTCCCCAGAAGAGGTTTCAATAATCCAGAAATCTGAACACTTGCCCCTGCTCCAGTTCCTCAGGCACACATTTATCTGCCAAATGCTCCTGTTATTACCCTCACTGGCACCTGGCCCAGGCAGCAATCCAGAGATTACTATCCTGGAGGTCCTGCTTTTCAGCTTTCTATGTAGCTCCCTCAAATCTCTCTTCAGGATTTCCGCACCTTTACTGCCTATGTCATTGGTGCCAATATGTACCTAGACTTCTAGTTGCTCACCCTCCTCCTTTAGAATGCCATGAACTCGCCGTGGGACCTGGGAGGCAACATACCATCCAAGTGTCTCTATTGCGTCCGCAGAATCTCGTCTCTATTCCTCTAACTATAGAATCTCCTATCACTACTACAGTGCTCTTCACCTCCATTCTCTTCTGAGCTGCAGTGCTAGAGACCTGGATGTTGGATCTAAGACAGTAATTCTGTTTCACTTTCCATAAATGCACTATGTTGTTGCCAACATTTCTGCTTTATAAACATGAGAATGTCTGCAGATGCTGGAAATCCAAGACAACACACACAAAATGCCGGATGAACTCAGCAGGTCAGGCAGCATCCATTGAAATTAATAAACTAATGATGTTTTGGGCCAAGACCCTTCTTCAGGGCAGAGAATGAAGGAGGAAGATGCCAGAATTAGAAGTTCGGGGGAGCGGAAGGAGGACTGCTAGAAAGTGATAAGTGGTGCCGGGTGGGTCAGAAAGATAAAGAAATGGAGAGGAAGGAAGCTGATAGGAGAGGGGAGTGGACCATAGGAGGAAGGGAAGAAGGTTGGGAACCCAGCGGGAGGCTATAGGCAGGTGAGATTAGGTATGAGGCTACAGAGGGGAATAGAAGACGAGGGAATGGGAAGGAAATTTTTTATCAGAAGGCAAAATCAATGTTTATGCCATCAGCTTGGAGCTCACCCAGACAGAATATAAGGTGTTGTTCGTCCACCCTGAGAGTGATCTCATCTTGGGACAAGAGGAGGCCATGTACCAGCATGTCAGAAAGGGAATGGGAATTGCTCTTATCTGTGTTGCTTTCCCTGGCTTACGTGTTTAGAACCAGGGCCTACAGTTTCAAGATAAATGTGTGTTAATTCGGGGTCAAGATAAGAAGAAAATTCTTCAGCCAAGCAGTTCCAAACCTCTTCAACATAACAGTATTGTGCGGGCTCTGTCTGAATATATAGAAGATAAAATGTGAATAGATTTTTGGGTATTAAGGACATCAATAGACATCGGGTTGTTGCAGAAGAATGGCACTAAGGCACCAGATCAGCCATGACCATGTTGAAAGGCAGGACAGGTTGAGGGCTAAGCATGTTACACTTTCTTTTATTTCATAACTTCTGGAGTCATTTTTTACAGCTGCATACTTCTTAATTTTCATAGCTTTCTATGTCCTTTGATCCAAAAATCTATCCACCCAGATGGCTCAGTTTCCATCTGCCCCCTTTGTTGGGAAATGCACAACCTGCAAAGATATTCCTGTCCACCTCAGACCAAAAGGATGACCCCATATCCTGGGATCATGTGCCCTAGCTGTATATGCACCCATTTAAACCCATTTAACCTGACAAGCTCCAGTTGAAACTCGGAGACGCAAGAGACTGCAAACATTGGCAACTGGAGAAGCAAACAATCTACGCAAGTGCTGTGCTGCAATGTTTTGACTCCACGCATCAAAGTCCTTTCCCACTACTGGTGCTGCTCAGTTCTCTGAGTTCCTTCAGCAGGTGGTTTGTTGTTCCATTTGAGTCTCCCTCTTTCAATGATCATTTATCTAAACTGTGCTGCTCTATTAATCCTCAGAAGATAACCTCCTCAACCCACACATCAACCTAATGAATCTTCACAATTCCTTTGTTAAGCCAAATATCAATTTCATTAAAAATGGATACCTAAACACTGATTATGGTCTCACCAAGGTCATGTAAAAATGGACAGAGTTTCATCACTCTTGTATTCTAGCTGGCCTAAAGACCAACAGTACACATTCATGCCCTGTCTGTCTGCTTGCTAACCTGACAGTTTTATTATATTAGAACACTCAAGTCTCTTGGAGCACTGATATTTAATAATCTCCCTCCACTAAAGTAACAACCTGTAAGTTTGGCCTCTTACTCATTTGTTTCACAACTGTTTTCTGCTTCAAGGAACTATACTAAGGGACAAATACCTTAAAAATATTCACTTCTCTGACTATTTCCTATAAGATAGTCCTTTAAATTTATCTCTTTGATCAAACTTTCACCTATTCTAATATCCCCATTGGCATCAATCAATACATTTGATTACAATTTGGGACATCGAAGCTGCTGTAGGAATGGAAGTGATGTCACTTTCTGATTGCCGTTAGATCTTTCAGGGAGGTATTATTTCTTAAATAACTATTGCAATATCTAAGTTATTTAGGCTTAAGTTGACAAATCAAAAAAAAACTGCAGTTTAACTTTTAAGATTCTGGGTGAAATTATATAAGAACTCAGAGGAACCCTCATTATGACTTCCTTAATTTTTGACTAAAGGACGACAAATAATGAGATGGAGATAGATCTATAAGTATCGTAGATTAAGTGTCACTAAACTAATAGAGCATATAAGGGAATCAGAATGAGAATCAGGTTTAGTATCACCAGCATACTATGTCATGAAATTTGTTATTTTGTGGCAGCAGTATATTGCAACACATAATAATAATCTTTAAAAAAATATAAATTACAATAAGTATATGTAAAATTAAATTAATTAGGTAGTGCAAAAAGAAAGCAAAAAATACATTAATCTGTGTCAAAGGAACTACCTGCTTTACCATATTTTACTGTAAGAGAATTTACCCTGTTATCAAACAGAAATACAGACACAGACCTCAGTATATGGTTAACCCTTTAATACATGATCACGGGGAACTGATGCTTTACAACTCTGCCAATGTCAGGTTACATCTTAAATTTACACAGTAAATTTTGGGCAATAGCCAACAGCTAAATATACTTAGTCAGTGATTTCAGGAAGAACTCATTAGGTATCAGCCAGTTCACAACTGTTCCTGCGCGATACATAAAATCAGTACTGCATGTCTACAGTCAGTTCCTCTATTAGTCAGACAGTCTTGGACAGAGGTTAACAATATCTCATCACTGGCATGAGCTATTGTTAGCTAGCGCAAGCAGGGCAGAGTCTGCATCTTATCTTGTCACCCACATGACACAAATCTTAAGCAATACTTAGCTAGTCAAGCTTCACAACAGTTTAATTCAAAGTTTAATTATCTTCCACAGTCTGTGTATTCCCATTTTGCTCCCATTACTCTGATGAAAATTTGATTACAAGTGTTAACTGAAGTCACAATGTCCATGCAGAATGAACATTAAAACAGACTTAATGGGCCAGGTATTATCCAATGTAACATTTTATAATTTCAAGAAATTACTTTCTTCTAATTCTTTCACATAATGAATGGACAGCATACCCATGAACATGTTTAGCTCGGCTGGATAGAATTGGCTTTTAAGGTAGACTTTAACCTCTTAAAATATTCGGTATCTCCACATAATATCAGGGTAGTAACGTAACAGTTTATAGTAATAGTTACTTAATAGTCGTAATACTAGTTCAGATTTTCTGGTGAAGTGTCACACAAGCACGTGTCCTCAGGACTGCTTTCCACAATGTTATAAGTGGTTTACTTGTGGGTAATTTGGAGCCCAGTACCTTCTTTCTGCAGTTCCTAAAAATAGCAAGACCATCAAGCATACTAAAGCAAATGCAGAGGGTTTTAATTTCTTTAAAAACTTTTTTTTGGAAAAGTAAAATGAAAATTGGGATGTACATATTGTTTAAATGGAAATCATGGCAAGGATGGGAATGGTGTGCAAAAGCAATAATATGTCATGGTGTGCTCTCAAAGGACTGAACCCAGATGCAGGCTTTCTGGGGGGGGGGTGTCGTAGACAGCAACCGAACCCCGAAGCGGCAGGAAGCAGGCTCACAGCTCGAGCCAGGAGCGAAGGGTGGCAGATCCCCCAGAAAAAGACAGAAATGAGTGGTTAGACATAGAGAGCCACAGAGGAATGACTGAGAGACGCTGCGAAACGTGTCATTCTCTCCAGCACAATGGCCCCACTAAGGCAGTAAATGAGGTCCCTTTTAATTAATCATAGACTGTGGGAAACATGTGCCAGTCACAACTAAATTGACATGATTAAACCAAAAGCATAAGGGCTTAATGGCCCTGGTTAAAATAATGATTATTAAATACAAGAACCCCAGAAGTTTGATACTCTACGGCATGCCGGAGAAGTCATAGGGTTCTTGATGGAATAGCAATAACAGCCAATGAGGGAGCATAATATTACTCCAACATCTTATTGATTTTCATGCTTTATGACATATTTCAAAAGTTTTCATCAGCTTTTACTTTTCTAGAGTAACTGGCCTTGATACATCTTGCAAGTTCAGGACTGATGTGAACAAACTACGTTTTACATTGTACTTCGTTCTTTTGCACTCTAGTAGCAATGGGGCAAGTCTAGATCCACGTTCTGAATGTGTCTCTGGTTGCATTTAACATTTCCACCATTCTTAACTGTAGTCGTTACTACCTAAATTGAACCCAATCTTCCCAGAATCCTTTTTGATCTCTGTATCCATCCAACTTGTGACATAAAGGTAACTAATTACATACTTTTGAGAATTTGCATGCTCCTCATTCTTTTTCATTCACTCCCCCATTAGCCCCAATTAAAAACTCTTTCATCATTAATTTATGAATGAGTATTTTTTAAATCATAAGTTATAAGGCTGCATCTCCTCAAGGTCAATTTTCCCTTTAGAGACTTTAATCTTCTTTACTGTGGCAACATTCTCTGATAAAGAGGTTATGACATTTCTTCGTAGACAAGACCTTTTTTTCTCATCGTCTCTTTCAGGAAAGAGCTCACCAAATGATAGATTGAATCTAGAAAAAAATAGGAAGTTAATGTTCAATTTTATATGAATTATGTTTCTGTGATTCATGTGCCAAGATACTAGATTTATTCTTCCTGGAACAATCTGCATCCACTTGTAACAATAATGTGGTACAATAGTAATTCTTTTCTGTCACTTTGGTTGTAAAATCTTTTTTTTGTAATTGAGCATTTTTAATTGAATTGAATATTCACAACCTGATTATTTTAAAAGGTATGGTTATAATCTTATGTCTTCATAATATAGATTCAATTCCAAAGGAAATCAATATGGTAATGTTTTATTGTTATTAATTACTGAAAGATTTTTATACTTTCAGACTTGTAGTATACATGTTATCTCCAATCTATTTGATTGCAATTGTCTCCTGAATAAAACTCATTCCAGTCACCGTACATATCATACAAAGTACAGACTGATGATGAACACATACTGTTTGATAGTGGACCGGAATGGAAATTGGTTTGTTGGAATGCAACATGCTGAACTGCACTGGATATCACTGTGTTTGTACCTGCTTTTGGTCTAGCTCTAAGTCAGGATGGTGTGGAATCAAGTCTTGTCACAGAGACTTGAGCGGAAGGGATTGAGTTTAAGAGCTGACAGGTAATGTTGCAGCTATATAGGACCCTGGTCAGAACCCACTTGGAGTACTGTGCTCAATTCTGGTTGCCTCACTGCAGAAAGGACGTGGAAACCATAGAAAGGGTGCAGAGGAGATTTACAAGGATGTTGCCTGGATTGGGGAGCATGCCTTATGAGATAGGTTGAGTGAGTCTGCCTTTTCTCCTTGGAGCACTGGAGGATGAGATGTACAAGATGATGAGAAGCATTGATCACGTGGATAGTCAGAGGCTTTTCCACAGGGTTGAAATGCATGAGAAGGCATAATTTTAAGGTGCTTGGAAGCAGGTACAGAAGAGATGTCAGGGGTAATTTTTTTTATGCTGAGAGTGGTCAGTGCGTGGAATGGACTGCCGGTGGCGGTGTTGGAGATGGTAACGATAGGGTATTTTAAGAGACTTCTGGAAAGGCACACGTAGCTTAGAAAAAGAGAGGGCTATGGGTAAAGCCTAGGTAGTTCTAAGGTAAGGACATGTCCGGCTCAGCATTGTGGGCCAAAGGGCCTGTATTGTGTTGCATGTTTTCTATGTTTCTAATTTTCTATCTATGCTCACATTTTAGATTAGTGGAAAAGGAAAGTCTTCTGAGAAATATCTCAATTTTCAGCTGACTTATTAAACTGACTTCTGTTCTCTCAGATAAACACCAAGTAGCATTGGCATTTGAAATAAACCTGGCAAATTCATCTCGGTGTCCTGACCAATATTTATTCCTTACTAGTGTTACTGAAATGGATTACCTGGTCAATATCTTACTCAACGTTGTGGGAGCATTTCAGAAGATGTGTGTTTTGTTAACTTTTATAAAACATTGTTCTCAGGAGAGTACTTGGTTCAATATCTTGTCAAATCTAGCAATAGCTCACACCAGGGAGTACAAAGGCCTCAAGGAACACCATCGCTCCAGGTTCTCCACCAATTCACACACCATCCTAGTGAGGAACGTAGTCACTACCCTTACATTGTCAAGATTTCTAAGTCTTGGAGCTCCCTTCCTGACAGCAGGGTGGGAGTATCTTTATCAGCATGCCAGTAACTCTTTAAAAGATGACATCAGTGCTTTCCTGCCACTATCACATTAAGACAATAATGAAGTTAGAGGAATAATTAAGTAAAATGGTGGACTTCACTTATGCCGAGCGGTAGGGAGAATGAAATGATTTGTATTGGAAGAGGAAGGATTAAGTGAAATTGTTATACAGTAAACACAAAATGCACTGCAGATACTGTGGTCAAATCAACACGTACAAGCAAGCTGAAGGGTCTTGGCCCGAAACGTTGACTGCTCATATCCACAGATGCTGCCTGACCTGTTGAGTTCCTCCAGCTTGTTTGTTATACAGTAGATTGCGTAAAGCTAGAAGGGATTTATTAAAATTGATAGGGTGAAAACTGTTCATAAAGGAGGCGGAAATCTAAAAGCACAGAGAGGAAATGGGATTTTTGTGGTGTAGGAAGTTGTCGGGATGGATGTCAGAAGTAGGTTCCAAACAATATTTTTCATGAAGAAATTAAATGAATTCTTGAAAAAGAGAAATCTGCAGCGAGATGAAGATTGAGTGTTTACTATAGTATAGAAATCCACTCTCACAGGTTGGTGAAAATCAACATTACGCTTCTGCATAAAGATCTGCCTGTTCCATGCACTTTGTGCAAACTTTCACTTTGAATGAAATGGCACCTTCAGCAAAATGACAGCTGACAAAATATGCACATGGGTATTCAGAACCACATTCTCCCAATAAGGTCCCTGAAGACTTAAAACTTATGACCAATAATATATTTCCAAAGTTATTCCTCAAACCCAATGGTGACGACTGGTGTATGGATGTAGTCCCATGCCAGCTGAACATCCCCAGGTTATAACTAATGAATGTGCAATGGTTAATTCCATTCATGTTTCTTCAAAAGTGAACACTTGCATACTTGCTTACAGCAATCCTGGATAATGTTAAGACAGAAGCTGCAAAATGGCAAATAACTTTTACAAGTGCCAGGCAAATAAGAGCATTGAACCACCTGCCTGTGTTAATCAATGACATTACAGTTATCAAATTCCTCACACTTTGGAGTTAAGATGACCAGAGTCCCAAGTGAACCAGCTACCAAAGTATTGTGGCTACAAGTGTAGGGATCCTATCACTGGTGAGTCTGGAGGTTGGGAATTCATTATTGGTGAGTCCACAGTTCGAGGTCTCAGTCTGTGGTCTGGTCTTCTGCAAGTCTGTAAGCCTAC
Organism: Hypanus sabinus; assembly: GCF_030144855.1. Taxonomy (NCBI): domain Eukaryota; kingdom Metazoa; phylum Chordata; class Chondrichthyes; order Myliobatiformes; family Dasyatidae; genus Hypanus; species Hypanus sabinus. The sequence continues at coordinate 100,126,856 of NC_082711.1, forward strand.
TGGAGACATCAGTGGCCTGATGTTTGCAAGCTTGTGAGTGCACTGCAAACTGGAGGCCGGGAGGCAGCCTTGGCTCTGGCTGGAGGACTGTCAATGTGAGTGAGCGGTGGGGAGGGTGAAAAAGGGGCTCGTTTTGCTGTTGTTGTTGACTGTGCTACTTCTGCTGAATGTTGCAAGCATGCTATGTTGGTACAAGGCAACACTTGCGGGCTGCAAACAGCGCCTCCTTAGGTTGTGTTGGTTGTTAATGCAAATGATGCATTTCACTGTATGTTTCAATACATATGTGATATAGTCACTCCATTCTTCAAGGAAGGAGGGAGGCAGAAGAAAGGAAATTATAGGTTAGTGAGCCCAACTTCAGTGGTTGGGAAGAGGCTGGAGTCAATTGTTAAGGATGTGGTCAGTGATTGGGAAGAAGCTGGAGTCAATTGTTAAGGATGTGGTTTTGGGGAACTTGGAGGCATATGATAAGATACACCAAAGTCAGCATGGTTTCCTCAAGGGAAAATCTTGCCTGTCAAATATGTTGGAATTCTTTGAGGAAATAACAAGCAGGATAGACAAAGGAGAATTGGTGGATGTTGTGTACTTGGATTTTCAAAAGGGCTTTGACAAGGTGCCACACATAAAGCTGCTTAGCAAGTTAAGAGCCCATGGATATTACAGGAAAGATACAAGCATGGATAGAGCATTGGCTGATTGGCAGGGGGCAAAGAGTAGGAATAAAAGGAGTCCTTTTGATTGGCTAACAGTGACAAGTGGTGTTCCACAGGGGTCAGAATTGGGACTGCTCCTTTTTACATTGTATGTCAATGATTTGGATGATGGAATTGATGGCTTTGTGGCCACGTTTTCAGATGATATGAAGATAGGCTTTGGGGCAGGTAGTGTTGAGGAAGCTGGGACCTAGATTAGGAGAATGAGCAAGGAAGTGGCAGATAGAATACAGTGTTGGGAAGTGTATGGTCCTGGACTTTGGTAGAAGGAATAAAAGCATAGTTTATTTTCTAAACAGGGAGTAAAACTGAAAAATCAGAAGTGCGAAGGGGCTTGGGAGTCCTCATGCAGGATTCCCTAAAGGTTAACTTGCAGGTTGAGTCAGGGGTGAGGAAAGCAAATGCAATGTTAGCATTCAGTTCGAGAGGACTGGAACATAAAAACAACAGTGTAATGGCAAGGCTTTGTAAGACTCTGCTGGGGCCTCACTTGGAGTATTGTGAGCAGCTTTGGGACTTTTATCTAAAAAAGGATGTGCTGATATTGGAGAAGGTTCAAAAGGGGTTCACAGAAATGATTCCAAGATTGAAAGTCTTATCCTGTGAGGACCATTTGATAGCTCTGGGCCTGTACTCATTGATTTCAGAAGAATAAGAGGTGATCTCTTTGAAACTTATGGAATGTTGAAAGGTCTAGACAGAGTGGATCTGGAGTGGATGTTTCCTATAGCAGAGGAGTATAGGAACAGAGGGTGCAACTTCAGAATAGAGGGATGTCCATTTAGAATGGAGGTGAGGAGGAATTTCTTTAGCCAGAGGGTGGGAAAAGGCAGGTGAATGGATTTGAGAGGGAAATGGAGCAGACTTGATGGGCCGAATGGCCAAATTCTGCTCCAATGTCTTATGGTCTTAGGATGAACAATTGAATCTGAATCCTCATAATTAGTGGTTGTTGAGTGATGGGTCAGCTGGAAAAAGTCCAGGATTAAAGTAGTAAAGATAGAAGGGGTACAAATGGTACAGAGTTTACGTTGTACTGCCTTCCTCTTCGGAATGACATGCAATTTTTCAGTCCAAGATTAGAAGTTGTTAAAGAATGTGGGATTCACTGTCGTAAGTGAATATTAGTTTAAAACTGCAATGTTTTCTTGAGTAGCAATAGCTAATTTATTGAGAAAATTACAGAGTGGAGTTTGCCTCTGCTTTGAAAGTTGCATACATTATCTCTATGATGTTCAATCTTTAGAACAGATAAGGTTAAGTTATGGAAATAAAATACTCCAGATGTTTATATAAAAATTGTTATTTTAGTCTTGAGAAGAAATCAGTACTTCATTTTTTCCGAAGACTTATCTAACAGCTGAAAGACGCCCTTGCCTGTTATTAGCAGTCTTATGATTTAGAAAACTGAGGGGATTTGCTTTCATTTTCTGAGAAGGTGGATCTTATAACTGAAACAGATCAAGGCACTGTCAAACAGGCAGAAGTGGAGCTCTGCCAAACTGGCCCTGTAAAAGTAGAGCTAAGATAACTTCTGCTTTCCATTACACTCTCACTAATTAAATAATCTACATAAATGGTGATCTATGGCTGCACCACAAACAGCAAAATATAAAACATCCTGACCATAAAGCTGGCTCATTTTCTACTAGATCCATTCTAATAAAATATCAAAATTTTACACGAGCCCAGAAGACGCATCTTTCCCTGACATTCTGTTGTTCATTTCTGCACATATAACATTTGAAAACTCAGAAAAAAAGATGTCACAGGCAAATCAATGTTGACTTTCAGGTTCAGCATTGTCAACACAAGGATATGAGGAATAGTGGAAGATGGGTTCAATCTGGCAAGTGCTTAATTTACTTGTTAAGTAACAGTTATCAGCTCATTAAAAAACACCACTGTCCATCTGAGATGTAGTCTTTGAAATAGTCCCCTGATTGCAGAACAATCAGTTTTAAAATAAAATCCTCAATCCAGTTACAAGTTTGTAACTAGGTAGATAGATAGAGACAGTGCCTATAAAATGTATTACTCCTCAACCCCCCCCCCCCCCCAAGAAGCTTTTATATTTTATTGTCTTGCAACATTGAATCACAATGGATTTAATCTGGCTTTGTTGACACTATCAACAGAAAATGATTCTTTTGTGTCAAAGTGAAAACAGATCTCTACAAAGTGATCTAAATTAATTACAGATATAAAACACAAAATAATTGACTGTGTAAGTATTCACCCTCTTCAAGTCAGTGTTTAGTAAATGCTTCTTTGGCAGCAATTACAGCCTTCAGTCTGTGTGGGTAGGTCTCTATCAGCTTTGCACATCTGGACACTGCAATATTCCCCCATCCTTCTTTACAAACCTGCTCAAGCTCTTCAAGACTGCATGGGAGTTGTGAGTGAACAGACCTTTTCAAGTCCAGCCACAAATTCTCAATTGGATTGAGGTTTCTGCTCTCTAACCTGGTCAATTCAGGACATTAACTTTTTTGTTTTTAAGCCATTCCTGTGTAGCTTTGACTTTATGCTTGGGGTTATTTTATTGCTGGAAAACAAATCTTCTCCCAAGTCACAGTTCTCTTGCAGACTTCATCACGTTTTCTTCCAAAATTTCCCTGTATTTTACCACATTCATTTTACCCTCTACCTTCACAAGCCTTCCAGGGCCTGCTGCAGTGAAGCATCCCCACAGCATGATGCAGCCACCACCTTGCCTCACGGTAGGGATGGTGTGTTTTTAAAGATGTGTGGTATTTAGCTTACACCAAACATAACATTTAGTCTGATGGCCAAAAAGTTCAATTTTGGTTTCATTAGACCATAGAACCTTTTTCCAGCTGATTCCAGAGTCTCCCAAATGCCTTCTGGCAAACTAGACAAGATTTCATTAGAGTTTTTTTTCAACAGTAGCTTTCTCTTTGCCACTCTCACATAAAACTACGACTGGTGAAGCACCCGGTAAACAGTTGTATGCACAGTCTCTCCCATCTCAGCCACTGAAGCTTGTAGCTCCTCCAGAGTTGTCATACGTCTCCTGGTGGCCTCCCTCACTCATCCCCTTCTTGCACGGTCACTCAGTTTTTGAGGATGGCCTGCTCTGGAAAGATTTCTAGCCGTGCCATTTTCTTTCCATATCTTGATGATTGACTTAACTGTTCTCCAAGGAATATTCAGTGACTTGGAAATTTTCTTGTATCCATCTCCTGACTTGTGCTTCTCAGTAACCATTTCATGGAGTTGCTTGGGGTGTTCTTTTGTCTTCATGGTGCAGATTTTGCCAGGATACTGACTCACCAGCAGTTGAACCTTCCAGATACAGGTTTACTTTCACTACAATCAATTGAAACACCTTGACTGCACACACACAGGTCTCCAGAAATAGATCTCCATTTAACTAATTATGTGACTTCTAAAGCCAAATGGATGCATCAGTGCTGATTTGGTGTGTCCTACTAAGAGTCTTTTGCTGTTAAAAAGTGTCACAAAAAGTGAAATTAAATCTGCTGTAATTCAATGATGAAAAACAATAAGACACAAAAACTTCCAAGGGGGTCAATCCTTTTTATAGACACTGTCGAAAGATAGATAAGGAAATTGTTGTGTCACAGTAGAATTACAAGTGCATAGATATAAACATTAGAAGGGAAGTAGAATAAAAAATAAGTTACAATGAACAGACTATCAGGAGGGGTCATCACTTCCCCGGCTATAGGCTGACTTACTACAGAGCCTAATGGCCAAGGGTAAGAATTATCTCATACAGCACACTTTGGAGCAGTGTAGTTGTCTTAGTCTATTACCAAAAGTGCTCCTCTGTTTAGCCAGGGTGGCTTGCAAAGGGTGAGAAACATTGACCAAAATTGACAGGGTTTTCTGTAGGGTCCTTTGACTTACCACAGCTTCCAGTGAGTCCAGTTTGACTCCTATAATACAGTCAGCATTTCTAATCAGTTTATTGAGCCTGTTGGCGTCACCCATTGCTCCAGCGCATCACTACATAGAAGATTGTCCTGGCAACAACAGACTGGTAGAACATGCGAAGGGGAGGCCTGCATATTCCAAAGGGTCTCAGTCTCCTCAGGAAGTAGAGGCAACTCTGGCCCTTCTTGTACACAGCCTCCGTGTTGGTGCTCCGCTCAAGTCTGTTATCCTATGATGTTTTGGTGGAAAATAACATGCATAAAACAGATTGCAACCAATAGTAAGGTGCAGGGACACTTCCACCCACTGTAACTGTGTTTTGCAAGGTTAAATCCTGGAAGATATAAGATAACATTTTTAGGAATTTTAGAGCCTGTTAATTTTTGACATTTGTTCTGAATAGAAGTAATTGACCCAAAAATGTTCATTCTTGATTCGTATTGCCTGAGTAGTTAGAGCATTTTCTAATTGTATTTCAGATTTCAACATTCATGCCTTTATTTGTCAATACTGATTGAAGGAAAAAACTTTTGCAGTAGTATGCCAACAAATTAGGAATATTTCACAAAAAGTATGTCGACTACAGATATTTCCACTTTTTGCTTCAGTTTTCCTTATTGTTGGCAGTTTCACTTCTGTTCTGCAAGTTTATAGGTTCAAGGCACATCATTATACCAGAATGTTTAATTCATGATGATGTTCTGGCATTGTTTTGAGATGATAGAGAAGCTTCTTTTGAATGCTGAAACAGAGGGTTACTTGTTTATGCAAATGGATGTAAAAAAATCCTTGATGCAATTCCAAGAGGAGGGAAGAATACTTATTTATGCCTATGTAAAATATCAAAACTCTAAATGGCTTAGAAACATAGAAACATGGAAAACCTACAGCACAATACAGGCCCTTCGGCCCACAATGCTGCTCCGAACATGTCCTTATCTTAGAAATTACCTGGGGTTACCCATAACCCTTTGTTTTTCTAAGCTCCATGTACCTATCCAGGAGTCTCTTAAAAGACTCTATCGTATCCACCTCCACCATCGCCAGCAGCCCACTCCACGCACTCACCACTTTCTGCGTAAAAAACTTAATCCTGACATTTGTCTTAAACCGGTAGGAGTGTAAAGTTTATTAGTACACCTACACCAGGAAGTTTTAGATGCATAGTGTTCCCTCGCTTAACCACAGATGAGTTTTGGGAAACACAGAAGTGTTTCTAAACACATTATTCATTACTTGACCAGTAGAGGACACTAAAACAGGCTGTTACAATGCCACCACCTGTAAAGTGCTCAAAGGGAATTCTATGACATATATCACTAAAATATTGAAAGAATAAAATAATCTGAAGTTAATGTTTGCATTTTGGGACACTCACTTTAAAGCATTTATGGTTAAAAAAAAGAACATAGTGCTTTCCTGGCATATATGACAAATAACCTCTTCTTGGGCTCCAGCTGGTACAGGTATCGATTATAACTGATGTTTCAATGATAAACTTCATCATCTTCATTGTCATCAAAACATCATTTATAATCGGTGCCTGTACCTGGCTGGAAACCCAAGAAGAATTTATTCGTCACGTTACGGTAGCATATTTTCTAACCTTTACAAGCTGAAAAATCCACACGCATGTTATAATTTGAAGCACAATGTCTTAAAAATGTCGTTACAAAATTTTGTCTGGTTCTGCTTGTTTAACAGGGCCTTGATTTGTTGCAATTACACTGGACAACTATTATTTTCAAAAGTGTTTCTTCCTCAGAAATTCATTCGGTATAAATCATACATTTAATAATGCATTATCTACAGTATATATAGTTACATTTACACAAGTCATAAGCAGAATATTGCCTAATATTAGATCACTGTCGCCATGTGGTACTGTTGTGAAATAAGGCAATCAACACATAATTTAAGAATAAAGGAACAATGCCATCTTCTGATGTGCTTCGCATTGACTACACAAATTATTTCCTGAGAATTATACATACATTAAATGTTCAAGATCTGATAGCTCCTTTCATTAATGGAAGATGTTGGGGACTCAGGCTGAGCTTGAATTCCATACAAGTACCATCTATCTGTCTGAAACTTTGAAACTTTATTAGTTCTCACAGGCCTGTTCAGCCTGATGTTCATTCAAGGAAAAGGAGGCAAATTCCTAATTCCTTAAATTCCTAAGGAGACCATTCCTAATGCTGTGGCCTGCAGCAACTAAAAAATATGATAATCAGGCATCGCTATCACAGCCCGAAAAAATGATAGACCATGGAATTCAAAGTTACAGTGAACTTGACCTCTCTTACCAAAACAATCACCAGGCTCAAGCTTTATCTGCAGGTCTGTCGAACTCCATTCTGTTGTCTCTGAGAAACCCATCAAATAGGTACATTGGAGAGCTGCATACCCACTTCCTTTTAGGGATAGGGTAAACAGACTTTAGTCCTTCCTCAGGATCCTTTAATTAATCAAGTACTTCTGGCTGGTCGCTGATGTCCATCCCACTGTTTCAGCTTGTGCTGTGGAACCTGCAAAGCCATCAGAGAATTACACGCAGCAATAGACGAAGAAGTGACAGTGTAGATGGAGTCATAGAGTACTACAGCACAGAAACATGCCCTTCGGCCCCTGTAGTTTCTACAGGACTATTATTCTGCCTAGTTCCATTGACCCGCAATCTGGATCATAGCCCTCCATATGCAATTGAATCTGTACCATCCTCTAACTGAAGAAGCTCCCCCTCAGGCTCCCCTGAAATATTTCACCTTATGCCCTTATTCTAAGACTTCTAGTTCTAGTCCCACGTAACCTCAGCCTGTTTGCATTTACCCTATCTATACCCCTCATCATTTTGTATACCTCTATCAGAGCTTTCCTCAATCTCCTGTGATCCTGTGAATAAAGTTCTGATTTATTCAACCTTTCCTTGTAGCTCAGAGCCTCAAGTACTGGCAAGTTACTTGTAAATTTTCTCTGCACTCCTTCGATCTTAGTGGTACCTTCCCTGTAGGTAGCTAAGCAAAACTGCACACAATTCTCCAAATTTGGCCTCACAAATATCTTGTACAACCTCAACATAATGTCCCAACTCCTGTGCTCTGTACTCTGATTTATAAAGACCAATGTGCCAACATCTCTCTTTGTGACTCTAACGACACCATTTCCAAGAAATGATGGATCTGTATTCTCAGATCACTATGTTCTACTGTTCTCAGTGCCTGACCATTCACTCTTTAAGTCCTATTCTGGTTTGCCCTCCTGTGGTGAACTACATATACCTATCTGGACATGCCCCCCTGCTGACTGCTCCTGTGGCTCCTCCCACGGACCCCAGTATAAAGGCGATTGGAGACACCACCCTGGCCTCAGACTCCAGGATGTAGTGTGGTGGTCATTTGCTGTTTATTCTTTCTTCCAGCCAATAAAAGCCTATATCTCGCCTCACGTCTCCGAGAGTTATTGATGGTGCATTACCTCGCTAAGTACAACACCTCACACTTGCCTGTTTAAATACCATCTGCCACTTTTCAGCTGTTTTTTTTTTTGTCATCCTGGGTCCAGATCCCACTGCAAGCTTTGATAGCCTTCCTCGTTCTCCACTATGCACCCAATCTTGGTGTCATCCCTAGATTTGCTGATGCAGTTTACTACATTATCAGGCATATCATTAACAGAGATGACAAACAGCAACAGATCCAGCACTGTTCCATGTGGTACACCATTTGATCTATTAAACCACATGGAGCCTCCAATGAGCAAACTGCAGAAGTAGATTACAAATGGCTGACTGTGAACAGTGTTGCTAAAGTGAATGGAGCACTTCTCTGTGCATGGTCACTACTATGTTTTAGGTGACCATTATTTAGCTGGCTGAAGTCCAGATGGGCTCAAGTAAGATTATGGAATCCGTTGCGTAATGAGTCTATTGTTTTCTGTTGCATTCTTCTTCTAGCTAGAAACTCCGAAAATAAATGTGCTTAAATGTATGCTTAAAAAATCAAAAATTCAATCATATGCCACTGATAAACACAATGCTTTATGATGTTATTTGCACCTTGTTTTGTGCTTTGGCAGAATAATAAATCTTGGCCAAAGCAACAAAAAGAACTAACAGGATGTGGTAAAAACACAAAAGGTCAGGCAGCATCTGTGGTGAGCTTTCATCAGTTAGAAAATGTCAGCCAAATACATTTGTCAAAAATTCAAATGAGCACATAGCAGGTGGAATTCTGTGCCTGTCCTATAAACAAAATGCCTAGTGTTTTTCACTGCATGCAAGGAATTGAAGAGCGAGGTCAAATTTTAGAAAGTCAGTCCATTGCGTTAAAACATTAAAGTAAGCATGTAGACAGTGAAAAAACCTAATGGCATGTTGGCCTTCATAACAAGAGGAATTGAGTATAGGAGCAAAGAGGTCCTTCTGCAGTTGTACAGGGCCCTGGTGAGACCACACCTGGAGTATTGTGTTGAGTTTTGGTCTCCAAATTTGAGGAAGGACATTCTTGCGATTGAGGGAGTGTAGCATAGTTTCATGAGGTTAATTCCTGGGATAGCGGGACTGTCATATATTGAAAGATTGGAGCAACTGGGCTTTTATACACTGGAATTTAGAAAGGTGAGAGGGGATCTGATTGAAACATATAAAATTATTAAGGGATTGGGTATTCTAGAGGCAGGAAACATGTTCCCGATGTTGGGGGAGTCCAGAACCAGAGGCCACTGTTTAAGAATAAGGGGTAGGCCATTTAGAATGGAATTCAGGAAACACGTTTTCACCCAGAGAGTTGTGGATCTATGGAATGCTCTGCCTCGGAAGGCATGGAGGCCAATTCCCTGGATGCTTTCAAGAAAGAGTTAGATAGAGCACTTAAAGATAGTGGAGTCAAGGGATATGAGGAGAAGGCAGGAACGGGGTACTGATTGCGGATGATCAGCCATGATTACATTGAATGATGGTGCTGGCTCAAAGGGCTGAATGGCTTACTCCTGCACCTATTGTCAATTGTCTATTATCTTTGTTTCCTCACCACAGAGCTTTGACCAGTGACTAATCTGGACATCGGAAGCTTGAGAGGAGGGGATTTCACTCAGGTCGACTGCCTGAGTAGAGAAAAGCAGCAGTGGGTCTTGGCAGCATAAAGAGCTGAGAGCAGCAACCATTCCAGACATCTGAAGTATGAGAGGAGGGGATTTTCACTCGGGTCCACTGCCCAAGTAGAAAAAGGTTGCGGTAATTGAACTCAGACCAGCAACCAACCTGGGCATCAAAAATTTGAGAGGAGGAATTTCAGTCAGGTCCACAGCCTGAGTAGGAAAAAAGCAGCCGTAGACTGCAGCAGCGAATGGAGCTTTGACCAGTGACCAATCTGTGTTGGGGATGATTAACAAGAGCAAATTAAAGCGAGGCATGGACGAGTGCAGTGGCCGTCGATTGAGTCAGAGTGGTGATCTTGAGGCTTTTTCTGTTTGAGGCTTCAGTCAGAGAGAGCAAAGAAAAGAAAAGTACTAGGTCAAGTTTCTTTTTCTTTCCCTTCTTTATATCTGCTGAATTAGAACAGTGGAGATACCAGGCAGGATAGTGCAATGCTCCTGTGACAAGACAGGGAGACCTCCAGTGTCCCTGATGACTACAGCTATGAGAAGTGCTTCCAGCTGCAGTTTCTAACAAACCGCATTAAGGAGTTGGAGTTGGAACTGGATGTAATCTGGGTCATTCAGGAGGCTGAGGGGGTTATAGATAGGACATGTAGAGAGGTAGTTACACCCAAGGTGCAGGACATAGGAAACTGGGTGACAGTCAGGAAGGGAAAAGGGGTGATGGAGCCAGTGCAGAGTACCCCTGTGACCATCCCTTCAACAACAGGTATATCAGTTTGGATACTGTTGGTGGAGGGGTGTCGTTTGAGCTAACAGAGGAAAGTCACAATGATTAGGTCTCTGGCACTGAGTCTGCCTCTGTGGTTTAGAAGGAAAGGGGGTGAAGAGGCACACTGTGGCGATAGGTGATTCATCAGTTAGAGGAACGGACAGGAGGTTCTGTGGGCGAGAACAAGATTCCCGGATGCCAGGACCTGGGGACCTCTTAGATCGAGTCCTCAGCGTTCTTAATTGGGAGTGTGAGCAGTATGAGGTCAAGGTCCATGTAGGCACCAATGACATGGGTAAGACGAGTGACAAGGTTTTGTGCAGAGTGTTCAGGGAGTTAGGTGCTAAGTTAAAGAGCAGGACCTTCAGGATTGCCATGTTCCAGTGAAGCTAGAACTGGGAAGATTATACAATTTAATAAATGGCTAAGGAGTTGGTGTAGGAAGAAGGGTGTAACATTTTTGGATCATTGGGCTTTCTTACAGGGAAGCTGGGACCTGTACAGAAAGGACAATTTGCACCTGAACAGCTGGGGGCCTAATATCCTATTAGGAAGGTTTCTTAACGCTGCACAGTGGAGTTTAAACTAGAGTTGCAGGAGGACGGGAACAAGAGTGCCAGAGCAGTTAGTGGAAAGGTTGTGGAGGCAGATGTTGGTAAAACTTCACACAAAGTTAGGAATCAAAAGGTTAAGCATGATGTAACCAGTGTCCTAAGCTGCATATATTCCAATGCAAGAAGCATCAGAGGAAAGGCAGATAATGTTCTGAAGATGAGGTAGCTGGATTACAAACAGGCAATGCGTAGTGAGGAGAGGATATTGATAGGGCAAAATTATAGTCAACAGGATGAGCTGCAATGTAAAAGATGGACAAAATTGAAAAAGGGTGAATACAGGACTGAGGGTATTGTATTTGAATTTGCACAGTATACGAATGTCCTAGTAGGAAGGCTTAAGGCTTATTAATGCTGCATGGTGGGGTTTCAACTAGAGTTTCAAGGGTATGGGAACCAGAATGCCAGATCAGTTAGTGGAGAGATTGTGGAGACAGACAAAGTCAGGAATCAAAAGATCGAACATAGTGTCCTGAGCTGCATATATTTCAATGTAAGAAGTGTCATGGAAAAGGTGACTAATCTCAGGGCATGGATCAACACCTGGAAGTACGACATTGTAGCCATTAGTGAGACTAGAGTATCAGGAGGGGCAGGACTGGCAGCTCAATATTCCAGGTTGCATATCCCGTGACAGAGTGGGAGGGGTTAAAGGAGGAGGGGTGGCATTACTAGTCAGGGAAAAATATCATGGCAGTTCTCCATTAGGATAGATTGGAGAACTCAACTAGTAGGTGTAATGGTTGTAAATGAGAAATAATAAAGGTATGACCATGTTAATGGGGCTATATCACAGACCACCTAACAGTCCTGGGGATGAGAGGAACAAATTTGTAAAGAGATTTCAGAAACATAAAATTGCAAGAAATGTATAATTGTTATAATAGGTGCTTTTAACTTTCCACATATTTGTGAAGAATCCCATGCTGTAAGTGGACTAGATGGGAGATTGTTTGTCAAATGTGCTCAGGAAACTTTCCTTCATCAGTACATAGATGTCCCAGCAAGAAAGCATGCAATAATGGATCTGCTATTAGGGGATGAGATAGGGCAGGTGACAGAAATTTGTGTAGGGGAACACTTGCATACAGTGATGACAATGACATTAATTTTAAAGTAAATATGCAAAGAAATCGGTCTTTCCACAGATTGAGTTTCTAACTTGGAGAAAGGCCAATTTTGATGGTATCAGAAATATTCTGGCAAGCATGGATTGGAACAGGTTGTTTTCTGGCAAAAATGTACTTGGAAAGTAGGAGGTCTTCAAAAGTGAAATTTTGAGAGTACAAAGCTTGTAGGTACCTGTCAGAATAAAAGATAGAGATAACAAGTGTAGGGAATTCAAACAACAACACACAAAATGCTAGTGAAACACAACAGGCCAGGCAGCATCTCTAAGGAGAAGCACTGTCGACGTTTCGGGCTGAGACCCTTTGTCAGGACTAACTGAAGAGAAAGATACTAAGAGATTTGAAAGTAGTGGGGGGAGGGGGAAATGCGAAATGATAGGAGAAGACTGGAGGGGGTAGAATGAAGCTAAGAGCTGGAAAGGTGATTGGCGGAAGTGATACAGAGCTAGAGAAGGGAAAGGATCATGGGACGGGAGGCCTCAGGAGAAAGAAAGGGGGAGGGGGGAGCACCAGAGGGAGATGGAGAACAGGCAGAGTGATGGACAGAGAGAGAGAGAGAGAAAAAAACAACTAAATATATCAGGGATGGGGTAAGAAGGGGAGGAGAGACATTAACGGAAGTTAGAGAAGTCAATGTTCATGCCATCAGGTTGGAGGCTACCCAGTAGGTATTTAAGATGTTGTTCCTCCAACTTGAGTGTGGCTTCATCAGTAGAGGAGGCCATGGATAGACATATCAGAATGGGAATGGAACGTGGAATTAAAATATGTCGCCACTGGGAGATCCTGCTTCCTCTGGTGGACCGAGCATAGGTCTTCAGCGAAACGGTCTCGTCGAGTCTCACCAATATATAAAAGGCCACACTGGGAGCACCGGATACAGTATACCACACCAGCCGACTCACAGGTGAAGTGTTGCCTCACCTGGAAGGACTGTCTGGGGCCCTGAATGGTGGTGAGGGAGGAAGTGTAAGGGTAGGTGTAGCACTTGTTCCGCTTACAAGGATAAGTGCCAGGAGGGAGATCGGTGGGAAGGGATGGCGGGGGGGATGAGTGGACAAGGGAGTTGCATAGGGAGCATAGTATATAAGTATATAAGTGTAGCGAATCTTGTTTTTCAAGAGATATTAAGGATGTGGTTAAGAGAAATAAGGAGGTACATTGCAGGTGTAGGCAAGTAGGTACAAATAAGGAGCTTATGGAGTACAAGAAATGCAAAAGAACACTTACACAAATAAATCAGGAAAGCTATAAGTAGACATGAAGTTGCTCTAACAGGCAAGGTGAAGAAGAATCCTAAGGGATATTACAGATATGTTAAGAGCAAAAGGGTTGCAAGTGACAAAATTAGTCCTCTGGAAGACAAGAATGGTAATCTATGCATGGAGTCAAAACAGATAGGGAGTTCTTAAATAAACTTTTTTGCATCTTTATGTAATGCATTGTAAGGTTTCACTGCTAAGGTAATGGTTTCCCTGTAGCAGCAATGTCTGAGTTGTGCCTAGAGATAATGGCGCTTTGGAATGTATGCTAGTCAATGAGAGGGATGTTGTTCTTTCATGTGGGTCTGGGAGCAGGGATTTCGTGGTCTTTTGTTGGAGAAAGATGAAGAGAGAAGACATGAATGGAGCGAGTTGGTAGACCAGTGGATGGAGTGGACTTGAAGCGAGGGTCTGAGGGTCAGCTATGCTCGGAGGTGGTCGATGGGGAACCATTGAATTGAACCGCAAGATCCAACGTTGTTTCACGAGAATGGACCCTTTTTTTTTGTTTCTGTACTAACCATATAGTCAAATTAATAATTATTAAGCTCAATCGTTTAATCGTATATTGCGGCTGTTTGTTATTTCGTGGTACATATTTGTAACAGGGAAACACATCACACAGCATCCACACAAACAAGGTTTTTTAAGTTTGGCCGGGCCAGGGACTGCCTTCCCCTAGATGAAGGTGCTAGCCGAACCATGAGTTACAATTATGGAGGTATCGTCTGGGATTGATTTCTCTAGATGCTGTGTAATTACCCTGAGCATTGAACCAGTGGGGTAGATATTCGTACTCCGGATTAATTGTTAATTCACCTGTTAAGTACTGTTAAAGTTGCTATTGTGGGGCAGAGGTTTGATAAAATGGCTGGCGCAGCTTTCGTTTTAATGCAGACCAGTGCTAATGTAGTGGTAGCTGGGGACAGAGATTTCAAAGACAGGGTTCTATTGTTTCTGAAGAGTGAGGGGAAGGAGTGGTCAGACTTGGAATGTCTAATCAGTCCACGTTCCCCAGTGAAGAGTGAGAATTCTGAGTTAGTATCCGCCCTTACCTCTCTGGCGAATAAATTGAAAAATGCTGAGGTTCAAATTCCTGCTATGGTAGGCTCCGCCTATTCTCTGGAATAACACCCACCCCTAAAGGGGAACAGGAGTATCAGACTTGGGCAGAGCGGACCTCTCATTTGTTAGGTGAGTGGCAATGCTCTGATGATGCAAAGTGACAGGGATTGGTTGAAAGTTTGAATGGGCGGGCCGATGACATTGTGAGCCGCCAGATCGCGGCATCCTGTAGCGACAGCTGTCAATTACATGCAAGCACTGGACAATGCTTTTGGCCCAACAGGAAAACCAATGGAGCTCATGGCGGGGGTTTCAGAACGTGCGTCCACGGAAGGGAGAGAAGCTTTCTGCTTACATTTTTCGGCTAGAGATGCAGCTAAATTTCTTGTGGCACAGTGGGGTCATTCCGGCGACTGAGGTGGATCAGTTTAGAGTGGATCAGATAGCCTGGAGCACCCAGTCCCAGGACCTGATTGCTTGGGGTCTCCGACAATCTCTGACAGTCTTCTAAGGTGCTCTCCCTCCCATTTTGTTGAGCTGATCAGAAAGGTACGGGAAGAGGAGAACGTGTCGGAGGTGCGGGAGGCCTCCATCAGCAGGGTGCAGTCCTCGGTGGTGGTCCCCTGTGGTGAAATGACCACAGATAGCCTTCCCCCAGGGTGCGGTAGAGGAGATTGTGGCAGAGTTGAGAATGGAGATGTCTCGGCTGTTATCAGTGGGTGTGACCACCCACCATATGATGGAGCTGATGGCGTGGGGGATTCCCCAAAGGGATGAACAATGCAGAGGGCTGCTGGCAGCAGGTGTCACCCCAGAAGGAGAGTGAGCCCCTGGGTACCTAAGCAGAGAGAGTCGTTGGGAAAACTTAGAGGAGACCCAGTGAGGGAATGGCCTGGTGTCTCTGGGTGAACACATTCCCAGCAATGTACCAAGGAACCCCCAAAAGTGAAAGGCCCAATTCCTGAAGGCTTAGTGGGACCATGCTCCAGTGTGTCACTGCAAATAGAGGGTATTTATGCCAAAGCCATACTCGACACTGGTTCGCAGGTCACATTGTACAGTTTGTTTTACAATCGGTATCTGAAGCATTTACCATTGACCCCATTCAGGGCACTGGAGATCTGGGGGCTTAGTTCCAGGGATTATACATACAACTGTTATTTGACAGTGAAATTGGAGTTCTTGGAAGCCAATGTCAGGGTGTCTGAGGTCCTTGATACATTAGTGCTGATTTGTCTGGACTTCATTGAGAATTACCATGAGTTACATGTATTTAATGCATGTTAAATGGATCTGGGACCCTAGCAGAGGTATTTCAGACATCCTTAGTAACAGGAAAGGTACAAGAGGACCAGAGGATAGCGAATATTGTTTCACTGTTTAAAAAAGGCTCTAAAGAGAAACCAGGAAATTATAAGCTGATGCATGTGACTTCAGTTGTGAGAACATTATTGGAAGCTATTCTAAGGCACCGGATATATAAGTATTTGGGTAGACATGGACCGATTAAGGATAGTAAGCATAACTTTGTGCATGGAAGTTCATGTTTAACTAATCATATAGAGTTTTTCGAGGAAATTACCAGAAAAGTGGATGAAGGTAAGGCAGTGGGATGTTGTCTACAGGGACATTAGCAGGCATTTGACAAGGTCCTGCATAGGAGGCTGGTCAAGATGTTTCAGTTGCTTGGCATTCAGGATGAGATAGTAAATTAGATTAGACATTGGCTTTGTGAGAGAGAGGTTGTAGAGGATTGGCTCTCTGACTGGAGGCCTGTGACTAATGGTGCCCTGCAGGATTTGGTGCTGGGTCCATTGTTGTTTGCTATCTATATCAATGATCTGAATGATAATGTAGTTAATTGGATCAGCAAGTTTGTCGATGTCACTGAGGCTGGGGGTCTGGTGGACAGTGAAGAATGCTATCATGACTTGCAGAGGGATCTGCATCAGCTGACAAAATTGGGTGAAAAATGGCAGATTGAATTTAATGCAGACAATTGTGAGGTGTTGCTCTTCGATTGGACCAAACAGGGTAGGTCTTACACAATGAATTTCAGGGCACTACAGAGTGCGGGAGAAGAAACTGATCTGGAAGTGCAGGTCCATAATTCATTGAAAGTGACACCACAGGTAGAGAGGGTCAGAAAGAAATTCTTAGGAACATTGGCCTTCATAATCAATGTACTGGGTGCAGGAGATGGGATGTTGTATTGAAGTTGTATAAGACATTGGTGAGGCCTAATTTGGAGTATGGTGTGCAGTTTTTGTCACCTACTTACAGGAAAGATGTAAACAAAGTTGAAAGAGTTAAGAGAAAATTTACAAGGATGATGCCAGTTCTGGAAGACCTGAGTTACAAGGGAAGATTGCATTCTTTAGAAAGTAGAAGATTGAGAGGAGATTTGTCAGGGGTATCCAAAATTATGAGAGATATAGATAGGTTAAATGCAAACAGGTTTTTCCTGCTGAGGTTGGGTGAGACGAAAACCAGAGGTCATGTCTTAAGGGTGAATGGTGAGAAGCTTTAGGGGAACATGAGGGGAAACTTCACTCAGAAGGAGGTGAGAGTGTGGAATAAGCTACCAGCACAAGTGGTGCATGTGAATTCGCTTTCAATGTTTCAGAGAAGTTTGGATAGGTACATGGATAGTGGGGATACAGAGGGCTATGGTTCCGGTGCAGGTCAATAGGAGTAGGCAGTTTAAAGGCTTTTGGCATGGACTAGAAGGGCTGATGGGCCTGTTTCTATGCTGTACTTCTCTATGACCCTAGGACTGTAACTCCACAGATGTCCCCTGACCCACCGAGACGCCACCATTTTCTGTTTTTAGTTTGTTTTCTAGTATTTTCAAAATGAGTTTTTTGAACAGGTGAACATGCATGCTATTCTACTAAATAGTGGTTTTGCAAATCTTTTATGTCCACTTCCAGAGGAAGATAATACTTAACAACATTTTAATTAAAAAGGTATCAGTTTGCGAGTGCATCAATTGTCAAACTAAATTTTCTTTGGAGACAATGAACTCATGAACACTGCCTCAGTGTTTATACCTCTCTTTATGTACTACTTATTTTATTTAATTTTCTTTTTTATAGATATATACTTATTATAATATATAGTTTTTATTATTGCAATGTACTGCTGCTGCAAAACAACATTTCTTGACAAATGCCAATAATATTAAACCTGATTCTGATTCTCATAACAAACTAAGGCCTTAGCTGCACTATCTAGGAGATTATCTGCATTATCCAGAAGATCCAAGCTGGCACTGCTGAACCAAAGCCATGAGTCATGGGCTGCTTACAAAACCTCAAAATATACCTCTTCTGAATTGCTGTCACTGCAGTCTGTAGCCTATAATCTCCCTTTAAGCAAAGTATGTTTAAACCATGCTAATTAACTAGCAATTTCATGATTTTCTGAAGGACTCGGCAGACATAATTCATTTACATGCAAGTACAGCATCTTTAAGTGGACGAAGTGAGGGAAGAGGGGAGGACTCCAAGCCAGACTGAAACACCAGGGAATGAAAGTTCCTCTACCCAGCATCTTGTTAGCAAATGTACGGTCACTGGAGAACAAGATTGAGAACCTAAGTGCAAGATTGATGTATCAGAGGGAAATAAGAATTTGCTGTGTTCTGTGTTTCAGGGAGACATGGCTCACTCTGGGCACATCGGATATGTTAGTAAGATCCACAGGCTTCTTGACACTTAGGGTGGATTGGACTGCTCATTTGGAGAAGGCCAAAGATGGGGGTCTGAGTTATATTATAAACTCTCTGTGATGCTCATACATAAGTCTTGTCACATTCTTGTTCCCCCAACCTGGAGCATCTAACAATTAATTGCTAACTGTATACTTACCAAGACAGTTCTTCTCTATGATTGCCAGCACAGTTTACATACCATCAAAAGCCGATGTTAATTATGCACTCAATTATTGAATGCTGCTATCAGCAACCAAGAAACAGCTCACCCGCATGCATTTCAAATTGTAGTCGAGTACGCCAATCAGTCTAATTTGAAGAAATTTCTGCCCAGTTATCATCAGCATATAACCTACAGCACCAGGGGTCAACACCCTTGACCACTGCTACACTATGATCAGTTTAAGGTGTCACTGCTGAATCTCAGCTGGTGGCCGATGGAACAAGGATTGCAAATAAATATTTTGTTAATCACTTTTTTTTCTGGTAACTGATCATTGCAAGCAATAGTCTGTAACTTCCCTTTGGACTTGGAGGCAATTCGATGTGGCAGAATTGAGTGTGCATTAAGAGTGGCATCTCTTGTCTCCTTCTGGAAAATGGTGCCACTATTGTGACCTCTTATCGTGAATGCGCAAGAATCACTATCTTCTGATCCCCACTCTACAGGACAAACTTCAAGTACCTCAAGTTTGCTTTTCTTCCCTACTAGTTATCCCTAAGTTGTGGGAGGCAAGTAGATGGTGACAGCCAGGAGATGGAAAAGGAATAGGCTAACATTGCAGAATACCGTTTTGTTTGTACCCCATAATAATAAATATATCATATTAGATACTGTTGGGGGGAATGATCTACCAGGGGAAACCATAGCAACCAGGTCTCTGGCACTGGGTCTGGTTCTGTGGCTCAGAAGGAAAGTGGGGAAAAGAGGAGTGCAGTACTGAAAGGGTGTTCGATAGTTAGATTCTTGCTTGCTGGTTTGATAGAGCTGTTGGGCAGGATTTAAAATAATTTGGTAGATGGAAACCAAAGTGATAGGGCTGAGGATGGGGCAGTTGGTATACAAATAAATGCAGCACATAGTAAAATTGTGAGAAAGGACAGGCAAATGATTGTGAAAATTGCAGTTAGATGGACAAGTTGAAGTGTGCTGTTAAAGTGAATGTTAGTTTCTAACAGTTCTACAGTTTGGAAAAATTAGGATAAAGTTAAAAAGAAGGAGAGCGCAAGAGAGGTTACCAAAATCTCCAGACAAAAAAGTTTAGAAAGGGATAAGAATTTAACCTCCAGTAGCATGGGAAAAGGATGAAGAATGCAGGACTGAATGTGTTGTATTTGAATGCATGTAATATAGAAAATAAGATGGATGATCTTGTAGCACAGTTAGAGAATGGCAGGTGTGACTTTGGTGGCATCATTGAGTTGTAACTGAGATATTATCATAAATGGGAGTTTAACATCCATGGATACGCATTGTATTGAAAGAACAGGCAGTTAAGCAGAGGGCTAATCACAAACGAGAAAATCTGCAGAAGCTGGAGATCCAAGCAGTGGGGATGGGCTGGTTCTGTTGGTAAAAATTAAATCAAATTGGAAGGTGATGAATTCTGTGGGTAGAATTAAGTAATTGCAAGGGGAAAAAGACCCTAATGGGAGTTATGTACAGGCCTTTGAAAAGTAGCCAGGAAGTGGGGTATAAATTAAAATGTGGAACAGCCTGTAGAAAGGGCAATGTTTTGATCATCAAAAGAGGATTCAATATGCATGAGATTGGAAAAATCAGGGTGCTGCTGGATCCCATGAGAAGGAATCTGTAGAATGCCTGCGAGAAGGTTTTTTAGAGTAGCCTGTGGTTAAACCCATTACAGAAAATGCAATTCTAGATAGAATGTTGTGTAATGAACCAGATTTGATTAGGGAGCTTAAGGAAGAGGAACACTTAGGAGATTGTGATCACAATATGATAGAATTCACTGTTGTTTGAGAGGGAGAAGCTAAAATCACATGTATCAGTATGACAGTAAAAGGGAACTGCAAAGGCATAAGAGAGGAACTGGCCAAAGTTAATTGGAAGGGTACACTAGCAGGGATAACTTCAGAACTGCAATGGTTGGCATATCTGGGAGCTATTCAAAAGGTACAGGATAGATACATCACAAAGAATTAAAACAAAGGAAGTCAAAGGTAGCATAAAAGCAAAGGAGATGGCATATAATATTGGAAAAATTAGTGAAAAGCTAGAGGATTGGGAATCTTTTAAAAACCACCAGAAGGCAAACAAAAAAGTAGTGAAGAGAGAAAAGATGAAATAAGAAGGTAATCTAGCAAATCATATAAAAAGTGGATATCAAAACTTTTTCAGATATATAAAGAGTAAGAGAGGCAAGAGTGGATTCTAGTCCACTGGAAAATGGTGCTCGAGGGGTAGAAATTGGGGACAAAGAAATGTTGGATGAACTTAGTAGGTATTTTGTGTCAGACTTCACTGTGCAAAACCCCAGCAGTATACCTAAAATTCAAGAGTGTCGAGGCCAGAAGTGAGTGCATCTACTATTACTAAGGAAAAAGTGCTTGGGAAGCTGATGGGTCTGAAAGTAGATAAAACAGCTGGACCAGGTAGACTACACCCAGGGTTCTGAAAGAGGTACAGTAGTTGATGAGATCGTCGAGACATTAGTAAAGATTTTTCAAGCATTACTAGATTCTGGAATAGTTTCCAAGGATTGGAAAATTGCAAATGTTACTCTACTCTTTAAGAAGGGAGGAAGGCAAAGATAGTGAATGGTCAGTCAGTTAGCTTGACTTCAGTGGTTGGAAAGATGTTGGAGTTCTTTTTTAAGGATGAAGTTTCAGGGTATTTGGAGGCACATGACAAAAGAGGCCAATGTCAGCTTCATAAGGGGAAATCTCTCTTAACCCCATTCTCCTGCCTTCTCCCCATAACATTTGATCACGCAGTTAAGAACTTCTGCTTTAAAAATACCCAATGACTTGGTCTCTACACCCATCTATGCCAATGAATTCCATAAATTCATCGCCCTCTGGCTAAAGAAATTTCTTCTCTCTGTTCTAAAGTGATGTCCTTCTATTCCGAAGTGGTACCCTCTCGTCCTAGACTCCCCCATTATTGGAAACATCCTCTCAACATCTACTCTATCTGGACCTTTCAATATTTGATGTTTCAACAAGTTTCCTCCATTTTTTCTTAACGTCTGTGAGTACAGGCCCAGAACCATCAAATGCTCCTCACGCATTAACCCTTTCATTGCTGGGATTATTCTCATGCTCCTCCTCTAGACCTTCTCTAATGCCATCATATATTTTCTTAGATAAGGGACCCAAAACTGCTTACAATACTCAAAGTGCAGCCTGACCAATGTTTTATAAAGCCTCTGCATTACATCATTGCTTGTATATTTAAGTCCACTCAGGATAAAATCTAACATTGCAATTGCCTTCTTTGTCACTGACTCAACCTGCATGTTAACCTTTAGGAATTCCCACACCAGACTCTAAAATCTGGTTGTACTTCCAATGTCTAAATTTGCTCCCCATTTAGAAAATGAGCTTCGCCATTATTCCTTCTACTGATGTGCTAGACTACGCTATATCCAATCTGATGAAGGGTTTTGGCTCAAAACGTCGTCACTACCTCTTCCCATAGATGCTGTTTGGCCTGCTGAGTTCTGCCAGCATTTTGTGTTTTTATTTATTTCCAGCATCTGCAGATTCACTCATGTTGCCTATATCCAATCTCCATTGCTTTGCCAATTCTCCTAATCTATCCAAGTCCTTTGGCAGAATCCCTACTTCCTCAACAGTACGTGTCCCTCCACCTGTCTTTAAATCATCCACAAACTTGTTGTAATTCTGTCATGCAAATTATTGACATATAGCATGAAAAGAAGTGACCCAACTCTAACCCTTGCAGGACATGTCTAGTCTTTGGCAACCTACCAGAAAGGGCCCCCTTTATTTCCACTGTTTTTTTTCCTGCCAGTCAGGCAATCTTCCATACATACCAGTATCTTCCCTGTAATATTTATTTATTTTGACTTAGAGATACAGCTTGAAATAGACCCTTCTGGCCCTTCAAGGTGCATTACCCAGCAATCCCCAGTAGCCCTGATTTAACCCAAGCTTAATCACAGGACAATTTACAGTGATTAGTTAATCTACCCAATACATCCTTGAACAGTGGGAGGAAGCTGAAGCACTCAGAGAAAGCCCACGCATTCCACGGGAAGGGCATACGAACTCCTTACAGAGGAAGCTGAGACTGAACTCCAGACTCCGATGCCTGATCTGTAATAGTGTCGCTATGTTACTGTGGCACTCATTCCCTTTTATCTTGTTCAGCAGTCTCGTGTGTGGCATCTTGTCAAGGGCCTTCAGAAAATCCAAGTTAACAACTTCCATTGACTCTCCTTTGTCTATCCTGCTTGTTAATTCCTCAAAGAATTTTAACAAATTTATCAGGCAAGATTTCTCTTTATGAAAATCATGCTGACTTCTGCCTACTTTATCACAAAGTACATTGCAGATGCTGTGGTCAAATCAACAAATACAAAAGCTGGATGAACTCAGCAGGTCAGGCAGCATCCGTTGAAATGAGCAGTCGACGTTTCAGGCTGAGATTCTTCGTCAGAACTGAGGAAGGAGGGGGCAGGGGTGCTATAACGAAGTTGGGGGGAGGGTGGAAGGTGCCAGGTGAAAAACCAATCAGAGGAAAGATCAAGGGGTGGGGGAGGGGAAGCAGGGAGGGTATAGGCAGGAGAGGTGAAGAAGGAATGTAAGGGGAAAGCACTATGGGTAGTAGAAAAAGGAAAAATCATGAGAGAAGAGATAGACAGCTAGAAGAGGAGGCAGAGTGATAGTGGGATAGTGGGATAGTGGAAGGGAGAAGGAGGGAATTACCGGAAGTTGGAAAATTTGATGTTCATACCAAGGGGCTGGAGATGACCCAGACGGTATATGAGGTGTTGCACCTCCAACCTGAGTTTGGCTTCATCATGGCAGTAGAGGAGGCCATGTCTGGACATATCCGAATGGGAATGTGAAGCAGAGTTGAAGTGGGTGGCAACCGGGAGATCCTGTCTGTATATGCCTCCAAGTTCCTGGAAAACTCAACATTAATAATGGTCTCCAACATCTTACCAACTACTGAAGTGTTGCTAACTGACCTGTAATTTCTTCTCTTTTGGCTCTGCCCCTTCTTAAAGAGTAGAAGGATATTTATAATTTTTTAATCTTCCAGATCTATTCCAGAATAAAGTGATTCTCGAAAGATCATTACTGATGCCTCCACAATCTCTACAGCTAATTATTTAACAATCTTGGGGCTTAGTCTTTCTAATCCAGGTGACATATAACTTTGGACCTTTCAGCTTCCCACACACCTTCTGCTTACTAATATACTATTAGCGACTGGACTCACATCTGCCCACCCGGCAGTTGAATATCTGGGATACAGTGAAACCTGTTGCAAATTTCATCTTGTGACGTCAGCCTGCCTTCTAATGGTTCCTTTATTTTAAGCTACCTAATTAAATCTGGTTCATGACACCACACCTAGACCAGAATTGCCATTTCCCTAGTGTGCTCAACCACAAGGTGCTCTTAAAAGCCACCTCATAGGCATTCTACAAGTATCTTCTATTGGGATCCTGCAGAAAACTGAATTTCCAATCTAGCTGAATATTGAAATCCCCCATGATCATCGTAACAGTGCTGTTTTTACATGCCATTGTAATTTGTAATCTCCCACTGTAATTTGAACAACACATCCTGGATACTTTTGGAGGCCTGTATGTAACTCCCATCAGGGTCTTCTTACCCTTGCAGTTTCTTAACTCTACCCACAAGGATGCCACATATTCTGATCCCATATCACTTCTTTCTAAGGATTTGATTTCATTTTTTATCAACAGGGCCTCCCCACCCCCTCTGCCCACTCGGCTGTCCTTTCAATACGATGTGTATCCATGGATGTTAAGCTCTCAACTGTGATCTTCTTCCATACACAAATCAGTGTTGCCCATAGCATCATACTTGACAATTTCTATCTGTGCTGAGATCATCTACCTTATTTTGTATAGTGCATGCATTCAAAAATAATATCTTCAGCCCTGTATGGATCAGCTTTTAAAATTTTGTCTATATGTTGCATTATTATCCTTTTTCTAAATGTTATATCTTATGCTTAATTCTTATCCCTTTGAAAACTTTTTGTGTTTTTTTAAAATTCTAGATAGATCCATAACTTCTCCTGCTCTTCCCATTTACTTTATCATTACTATTTGAAGCTGTTCAACCCACCCTTTACAAGAGTACTTCATGAAGAGTTAGCCTAACATATCTGCTTAAACCCCTGAGTTTCAAATCCAACATTATCTGTCTTAAATATCAACTAAAGATGAACTTAACTTATATCAACTGTCCACTACTAAAGATGACAGAGAAAGAAGTAGCTGACATATATAATAAAACAACTGAAACAAAATGAATCCTCAAAATACTGAGAAGATAAATTTATATTAATGACAAAAGAAGAGACTTGAGCCTATGTTTGAGATTTCTGTTTCTTATACAGTCCTTTAGGATAAAGAGTTCTTTGCTGAATCCCTAGTTTTTTGTGGATTAAGGTTGCTGATAAGTCTAATGAGGAACCCATCAACACCACCAAAAATAAGCAGCAGTTGCCTGATAAACCAGGCAGGTGTTAACCTTACAATGTTTACAGTGGATTTCTGTGTGCCCGTGATGCATAGACTTGAGGATCCCTGTGGCATGTTGCATGTTCTTTCTCCACTCCAAGTGGCCATTCATTGTGAGCGGTGTGGATGATATATCCTTTTCATGCAGATTTTGAAAAAAATATCTTCAAATTTTTCCTCTGTCTACATGGTAATGTCTTCCAATGACATAATGAGAGTTGAGATCTTAAACTATAGAAATATGTGGGGGACAGGTAGGTTAACTCCTGAGAAAATCTGAAACTTTGAGGCACAATTTAATTGGAACTTTTTACCTTTGAGAGCTAGAGAGGCTGATTCTAAGGATATATTCAGACTGAGACGGATAGAACTTTGGACTGTACAAAAAGTCAACAATTCAGGGTACAAGGTAAGAAAATGGAGCTCAGGTTCTGATCTGCCGTGCAATTGAATAGCAGAACAGTATGAGGAGTGTAAAACTTACTGCTACTGATTTTTCTTATGTTCTTTATATTCACCTGTGGTCTGCCACTTTACTATTCCTCTCATCTTTCCCTGACCTCTCTATCATTAGCTTTATACTTTGCAACAAAACTCAGTTCCTTACTGTGATAATTTATTTGGGTAAATTCAAACTTAACCTTTTTGCAGATTCTCTTTTCAATTTTTTCTTGCTCTACATTTTTCCTACAATTTGCATCTATTCTATTCTATCGCAATTATTTAGATCTTCTATTTACTTGAATTTCTTGATTATTCCAATCCATCTAATTTGTTTCTCGCTCACCCGGTCTCACCTGCCAGCTTGTGCACCTCCTTCTAGTGTGCCTTCTGTCCCCTTCCTTGCCCATCCTGATGAAGGGCCTTATTTTAAACATTGACTGTTTATTCTTTGCCATTGATGCTGCATGATCTGTTGGGTACCTTCAGCATTTTATGTGTGTTGGTCTGGATTTCTAACATCTGCAGAAGCTCTTGTTCCTACCTTTATACTACTTGCTTAGTTGATTAGCTATATCAAAGCACATATGTTCCCACTTTCTCTGTATTTTCTTTCTTCCTAAAATAGTTTATTCTTAGTATCCCTTATTCTGGATAAAAGGCACTGGCCAATCTTTTATTTTTCAGTTCCGGAGTGTATTTACTTCAGCAATTTGATGTGCCTGTTCTGTCTGCAGAATGTGATTTGCATGGTCAATGTTTCCAGTCTGTTTATTTCTCTCTCATATTTCCAGATTCCACAGCATTTGAAATATAGTATTTACAGTATAAACACAGTACAGATTCATTATCAGCATACAAAGGACCTGCAAAAACTCAGCAGATCAGGCAGCATCTTTGAAAGGAAATGGTTAAGACTTTTTTTATCTGGATTGGAAAGAAAGAGAGGAGACAGCTGGTCTGAAAAGTTGGAGGAACGGGGTGGAGGAAGAGCAGTGGGTGGTAGATGGATTCCGGTGAGGGAGGGATTGGCAGGTGAGGAGGAGAGAGAGGGAATGATGCAAGAAGCTGGGAGGTGTCATGTGGAGCAACAAATAATCAGCTGGAAAAATTCAATGGGTCAAACAGTATCACTGAGAGGAAACAAACTGTTGATTTTTGGGGCTGAATCCCTGTATCAGGACTGAGAGCGGAGAGGCAAGATGACCAAGGGGAGTGGTGAGGAAGGATTCTGGGGTGACTGATCGGCTCCAGAGGGTGTAAGATGACAGGCAGATAGTGCAAGGTAGGGGAGGTGAGTGAGGATGGAGTTGGTAGACTAAGGAAGATAAATGAAGTTGGAGGCAGACAAAGAGAGGAAAATAAAAATTGTCTGCCACCATTTATCATTCACCTGCCATCTTCTCCACACTCCCTCTCCCCCTCACTCAAGTCCCCTACCTGGTACTACTTGCCTGTCATCATACACCTTGGACAAAGGGGATGAAGAAGTGACAAACAGCTGAAGAAGATGGAATCTAATAGGAAAGGACAGTGGAACATGGAATAAAGAGGAGCTGAGAAAGGGAACAGTGTGGGAGAAATGAGTGTGAGATGGGCAGATCAAGAGGTGGGGAGGTGAATGAGTTGGGATAAGGATAATAAAAGGGGACAGAGGGTTACCAGAAGTTGGAGAAATTAATGTTCAATTCATCCACTTACAGACTACCAAGGCAACAATTGAGGCGCTGTTCCTCTAAAATGCATTTAGCATCAACTTGGCAGTAGAGGAGTCTGTGGGCAGACATGTCAGTGTGGGAATAGAAAGTGGAGTTAAGATTATTGGTTACTGGGAGATCCTGGCTGGTAAGGCAGGCTTAACCTTTTTATATCCCTCTTTTTCTCCAGTCCTGATGATGGGTTTCATTCCAAAATGCTGACTGTCCATTTCACTCTATTAATCCTGCCTGACCTGCTATGTTCTCCCATCTTCTTTGTGTATTGATCCATACTTATGCAGTTTCTTATGTCTCCATTCACATCTTTTAAGCTTATTTTCAGATATCACCATCCAGATTATTTATGTCTTCTTTAAAAGTTTACCTTTAGGCCTTCTGTGTAATACGCAGCTTCAGACTTGAAAAGCCAGAATTATTTTATCCAAATGTAATTGACACGATTAACGAAAATTAGGTTGCTAGGGATAAGTAAATAATACATGTTTTTGGTTTACAAGCTGCTCAAGTTGGTGCCGAATTCTTATTCAGCAATAACGTAAAAGGTCTTGCAGTGAAATATGTAAAATCATATGACTTTGAAATTTGCTCTTCACAGCTCTCCAGCCACACTTTTGAAATTTTTGGACGCGAGACTTCCTTCTCAATCGACTCATCTGGAAACAGATTGATATGTTAGCTTTCAGTGTTAACGTGTCATAGGTTGAATGCACACTGCGCTGTTATTTCCATTCATTAAAAGTCGAAAGTTTTCGGGCGAATGTGTGCCTCGAGTGCATTCTGAAACCTAAGGATGCATTCAATGCAGATGTGACGCTGATTCACATGAGTTGGAAAATATATCACTGCTAAAGTGAATGATGACCCCCTGTTGTCAGAACAATACTACGTAGGGAAGGTCAGATTCAGACTGTGCCAACTAATTTTGACAGGCTATTGTAATAAAGCGTTATGTTACGCCTTGCACGTGAAAACACTCCCCGAGACCTCAGTGTGCAACTGGGCCATTGCTCATTTTATCTTCAGCGGGCGCAGAGAGCAGCGCTTGAAAGTTCGATTTCAAATCAATGCCAAACGCATTGCTTTCATAACCTATGGGAAGAATACAACTACCCTGCATTTGTTCTATAAAACCACCACCGGCTGGCAAAGAGGCGAGCCGCGGTGCTGAAAATTTAACTGTCGGCTGAACAAAAGAGGACTCATAAAATGCCACACACAAAGGAATCAGATAATTTTTAACAGGGCGCTGATCCTGAATGTAGAGAGACATTAAGGCTCCGGCGACTCTTTGTGCCGTGCGCCTAATCTCAGCCCCGATGCTCGAATGTTCTCAAGGGTTTGAGCTTTCCCCGAAAGCTTCATGCTGCGTTCGAGCCTTGCAAGGCCGTGGTCCAGGCAGGCTGAAAGAACCTTCACGGCAGCTT
Organism: Hypanus sabinus; assembly: GCF_030144855.1. Classification (NCBI taxonomy): domain Eukaryota; kingdom Metazoa; phylum Chordata; class Chondrichthyes; order Myliobatiformes; family Dasyatidae; genus Hypanus; species Hypanus sabinus. Next base: position 100,155,453 of record NC_082711.1, read on the forward strand.
GCCAAACTGAGGCATAAAGGAAACTCTGCTTGTATTTATAGGCCCAAATGTCGCGATAGCATTGTTAATTACACCAACTATGAGGATTAGGGTTTACTTAGAAAAATTTAAAGCTTCATAGACTTGCAGAAATAGTGAAAATCTGTATAGAATTCGAGCGTATTGATAATAACATTTAGCATATTTTCATTCTAGTCCATTATAAATTCAATAATCAATACTGGAAATACCAAGAGACAGCGATTGAGTGAAATGATTTGGAAACACTGAGCACTACGGGTTGACACAACTAATAACATGTGGGTTGCTGGATTTTGACCTAGGAAGTAATTCTCATGCTACAAGAGATCACCACTCCAGTAACAGATGAAACGATGGAAAATATAACCCTAACATACAGTGGGGTTAGGTTAGTAAACATTAAACAACCCCTCAGATGTATCGATCGTATTCGTGCGTTTATAAGGGTCATTAGGGTTTGAGAAATTCGTAATCATTTATTTACGTGTGCTCACAATTAGCAAATAATATTTTGAACAGTAGTGCTGGTATCTGGTAGCTGAACACTTCGAAGTTCTCAAAAACACAGCAAAAGGACACGACAGGCTGCATTTTAATTCGATCTTTTGATCAGTTTTGACCTTCACATCAACCTCTTGAAAAAAAGTTTTATATAGTTGTTCTGCACATCCCTTCCAGACATGATCTTCCTGAATAACGTTAACCAAATCATCTCACAAACCTCACCATCAAAGACATTTCTTCAAATAATCCAACCGTTTTGAACTCAATAATCTGTATCATTATATGTTGGTGTGGAAACAATAATAAGGATCTCGGTCTGATCAAACATCTTTGAGTAGATTTGCAAATGACGGCCTGATTGACGCCTCGTTGCAGCCTCTGTCAGTTTCAAGCCATTTACGCGCCAAACATGGGAAACTGACACGTACTTAACTTTCAGCACCACGCTTGGTCCGTCTAGTGCAGGCATGGAGAGAAATAGCCATTTTCCAGGGACATTTCACGACCAGCGAAAGAGCGAAGACTCTGGAAGTCCCCAAAAACACAACCGCCGAGGTACAATGGGTCTTCAGTCTGACAGATAATAAAATCTGTTGCCAGTTCTTCACAAACGCGAGTCAATTCTGCCAGCTTCCCGCCGGGTTCCACCGACAAGCCGTTCTCGCGCTGATGTTGTTTTTGATCATCCAAAAGCAGCACGGTTGTGAGATGGGCTATCCATTTCGTGGCCAGCCTAAGAATATCAATTTTCGACACCTCGACTTCGGACAGGACCGGCAGAAGCTTACGCAAGTCCTGAAAAGCCAAGTTGACTCCATGGACCCGTTGTCTCTCCCTTGTGTTGGCAGCTCTTCTCTGACGACTGACCCCTGTCAACATCTTCTTCCTCCTTCGTATTTTCTTCTTCTTCGCCGAGATTTTATCCTGGTCGCTGTTTTTTGCATAAACCCCACGCAAAACGTCCATAATTTCCGTCTTCTACTGATGTTCGGAAAGTTGGCTCAAAGTTTTGGCTGCGCAATCCGAAGCCACATTCAGAAGCCGGGTCCCTTGTTGAAAGTGAACTGCCAGCTGCTTCTGAGCTGCTAAAGTCAGGATGAAAGGAACAAAAGAGGCCACTTGGTTAGATTCAACTTAGAAACTGATTATCATATTGAAAAGAATCGGCCTTCAGAGACTGCGGAACGTGTGCAATTCCCCGAGCGGGAGGAGGGTGAGCCTTGAATTTTGCATTGCTGCATCCATATGATTTAATCAAAGTCGTTCTCCAGTGTTTCAAATAAAATTCGGAATAAAATTCTGCAATTATAGGCAAAGTTCATTGGCAAAGTTAGAGTCATTATCCGCGTCTTGTAAGTGCTGACAACAGCGCTGAGTATTGTGCTGATTAAGGCAGACACATATCCTGTTTCAATTTGCTGATTTATTTAATTAAACCAATTTTATCCCACAGGCGTTCTCATTAGCCACTTAATATATCAGGCAATTCATAATATCGTTTCAAAAGAAAACTAAGATTAATAGTTATCTAAAACGCAAACCATGGTAGAATAACACGGTGCACTGATGAACAATATAAGACTGGATATGTACATATTGGGACAAATTATGAATGGTAAGTTCCAATATGGATTTACCAGTGTGTTGATTACACATTTGTACCCAGTTGATTAGCCAATGAAAAATAATCTTAGCAATGTGCTCTCCACTTTGATGGTGCTGGCAGTAGAATTTCTCCAGGATTCCTGCACCAATGTATTAATAATTCTTTTTTCCCCCCAGATGTCATACAGTATTATAACAAAATTCCTTGTGACCCTGGCACATTTAAAGGAAAACAAGGCCCTGGTCAGTTTATAGAATATCCAGGGTCCATGGAGAAAGTGAATCAAAAAGGAATGTAGTATACATTGACTGGTGAGCCATAGTTGGAATTCTGAAAAACATATTATCAGGTTGTCTTTTGACAATACTGTATCTATTAACATATTGGAAGAGGTGGAGCTAATCTGAACCCCGACAGGCTACTCATTGTGCAGAAAAATCAGTATTCTATTCTTTACAGAGTGGAGGAAGGAATGTTGATGGCAAAAAAGCAGAGCATCCTCTCCAAATGGGAGAAAATCTACAGAAAGATACACTGAATGGAATTACAGTAGTCATATTGTTCATGAGTATCATGTTCATATCATTTATTTGCAATATTGTCTATAGACTTCCCCTTCATATCCTCTGTAAAACTCCTTTCTATCTAACATCGTCCTCAGTCGTTCTGCATCCAGCATTGTTAATATACACAGCCCTAAATGTCTTGTTTACTGAAAAGTCCAATGATACTCTCTGCCCTGGCATGATAGCAAAGTCAGGATAGAACTACTTGTAACATCTTTCCTTTGAAGATTTCTGAATGACTCCTTCCCCCTCCCCCCAAAGTCTTAGTAAAAAATTCAAGTTTAGAGATCCACATTTCTACGGTACAAAAGTCACTAATTTGCTTACTATTATAAACTCCATCAAACAATAACAAGGAGGAACAGTGACAACTGATTCACAAGAAATATAGTCAATGCTGGAATGGAGCAATGGCCAAAAGTTGTTAAGTTAAAATATATAATCCCCTGTTGAGTTAATGCCTCCCTCTGCAACTGGATTCTTGACTTTCTGACCAACAGACTACCATCAGTAAGAGTAGACAGCAAAGCCTCTGCCACAATTATTCTAAACACTGGTGCTCCACAAGGTTGAATTCTCATTCTACTCCCTGTACACTCATGACTGTGATTTTGCTGTAACTCCATCTAAAAATTTGAAGATGACACCACTGCAGTGGGCTGCATCATAAATGACAATTTGAAGTACAGGAAAGGGATGGAGAGCTTATCTTGACATGACAAGAATCTTTCCCTCATTGCCAATACAACAGAAGAGTTGGTCAATGACTTCAAACAGGGGTGCAGTGCACATGCTCCTGTCTACACCAACACAGGCTGAGTGTGTTGACAGCTTCAAGTTCCAAGGTGTGAACATCATCAAAAGCTTGTACTTGCCCAACCATGTTGTTGTCACAGTCAAGGAAGCATGCCATCAACTTTACTTCTCCTGGAGGCTAAAGAAATTTGCCATGTCCCTGTCAACTCTGACCAATTTTTATCGATGCACCGTAGAACACATTCTGTCTAGATGCCCAACAGCATGGTGTGGCAACTACTCGGCATGTGGCTGCCCGAGGATCTGAATGACTCTGCCACAGTTGTCACAGACTTTACAAAGTCAGTCGTGGGCAAGTGTGTTCTCACAAAATCATTAAGAGGCATCCCCAACCAGAAGCACAGGATGAAGCAAGAAATCCACAATATGTTGAGGGCCAGGTCAGTGGAGTTCAATTCAGACGAACAATAAATTACAAGAGATCCAGGTGCAACCTCCAGAAAGCCTTCTCACAAATGAAGTGGCAAATCCAGACCAAACTTCAATCACAGAAGGAGGTTCGATAGCTGTGGCAGCTTTCAGCTATCATTTATATATCCTATATATATCATACAAATTTAAATTAAGCAACATATGTGATGACAAGTTTTCACTTCCAGATGAGCTCAATGTTTTTTATGGTTGCTTTGACTGAGAAAACATGGAGGCAACTGACTTCCCACAGGCCCTGATGACACCCTGATTTCAATCTTTGAGGACGACATGAGGGTGAACCTGCAGAAATCTTCTGGCCAAATACTGAAGACCAGTGCTAGTGAACTGCTTTAACCTCTTGCTTCAGCAGACTGTGGCACCCATATGCTTCAAGCAGGTTTCAGTATACTGGTTCTCAAAAAGAATGTGGTGACCTTTCTGGATTATTATAATCCAGTAGCATTTACATCCATTTGGGATGAAGTTCTTTGAGAGGGTGGTGATGAAACACACAAACTCCTGCCTGAGGAGCAACTTGGACCTGCTCCAATTTGCCTCCTGTTTCCACAGGTCAACAGCAGATGCCATTTCATTGGCTCTTTACTCAACCCTGGAACATCTGGATGGGAAAGATTCATATATATCAGGATGCTCTGCATTGGCTACAACTCTGCATTCAACACTATCATCCCTTCAAAACTAATTAATAAGTTCCAAGACCTAGGCATCAATGCCTCCTTGTACAACTGGATTCTCGATTTCTTCACTTGCAGACCCCTGTCAGTTCAGACTGGCAGCAAAATCTTCTCTACAATAGTGTACAGGTGTACCACAAGGCTGTATGCTAAGCCCCTTACTTTTCTTGTTTTATATTTATGACTGTGAGGCTAAGTACAGTTCAATGCCATATTTGCTGATTACAACACTGTTGTTGGCCATATCAAAGGTGGTGATGAATTTGCACATAGGAGGGAGATTGCAAATCTGGCTGATGGTGGCAGAACAATAACCTTTCATTCAGAACCAAAACCAAAGAGCTGATTAACCAGAACCAGAACTATAAGATATAGGAACAGTATTAGGCCATTTGGAGCATTGAGTCTGTTCTGCCGTTTCATCATGGCTGAACCATTTTCTCTTTCAGCACCAGTCTCCTGTCTTCTCCCTGTATCCCATCATGCCTTGACTAATCAAAAATCTATCAACCTCTATCATAAATATACCCAATGACCTGGCCCACATAGCTACATTTGGCAATGAATTCCACAGAGCCATCAGTCTCTAGCTAAAGAAATTCCTCCTCATCTTTATTCTAAAAGGATGCCCCTGTATTTTGATGCTGACTTCTCTGGTCTTAGACTCCCCACCATAGGAAACATACTGTCCGCATCCACTCCAGTGGCAGGTGTCAATAAGGTCATCCCTCATTCTTCTGGATTCCAGTGAATAGAAACACAGAGCTATCAAATGCTACTCATATGACAAACCTTTCAATCCTGTAATCATTTTTGTGAACTTCCTTTGAGGTTCTCACCAATGTCAGAACTTTGATATCTCTTATATTTTGTAATATAAAAAAACTTATAGTACATAAAAAACTAAGATTCCTTTGGTTCTGTTTCCAAAATATATAATGTCACTATGAAAAAAGGGCATGATTTTCAGAATATTTTGCTTTGACATGTTCATAAAAAGCTTTATTCATAACAGTTTAATTAGTTTCCGATTGATTAGCCAAACTCCACCATGGATGGTCCCAAGCCTGGCAGTGAAAGGAGCAGGGTTGGGCATGGGGCTTGCAATCCCATTCCATAAAAACCAAGAACTAAGGAAATGCCAGCAGAACTTCCACAGACTTCATCCCTAGGAAACAAAGGATCTTTGACAAAGATAGCCTAAGACGAGGACTCTGGTGAGGTGCTGTTGGTGGTCTATGCCCCAATAGGGGCGAAGAGCTTAAGTAAGTTGATCAGCTTAATACAAGTCTGCAATGGCATTTTGGTATTTCCATGTCAACTTTTTGTACCTGTGTGTAGTTGTGTGTGTATGAGAAAGGATGAATCCTTAAATTGTTCTCAGTTCCATGGAGTGATGATATAAATAAACAAGCAATTTTGCTGGAGTAAGCATTGCAAATTCTTGGCTATAATTTGCACTTAGAAGTACTTAGAAGCACCCACTGACATAACTTTACACCTAGAAGCACCCACTGACATAAATTTAATTACACCTAGAAGCACCCACTGACATAACTTTATTTACACCTAGAAGCACCCACTGACATAATTTTATCTGCACATACAAACACCCATTGAAATAACTTTATCTGCACATAGAAGCACCCATGGGCATAACTCTGGGTTGTTGGGAACTATGTATTTGCCGCTACATCTATTTAAATATTCTGATCAAATACATTCTCTTATCTGCTTTTTGAACCCTTGTCTCCATTGAAACCATTAAACTCAGTAATTAGCAAGTAATAAAAAAAATCCATTTGTTATGGTCTACTTCTGAAAATTAAATCCATTCAATGGAACTGAATTTCAGATCTAGATTTCAAAAAATATCATGGGCTCCTACTTATCCTCCTGCTTCCCTCCCCCTACACAAATGCCATCTGTAATTGTCCTAGTCATTGTAGCTTTTTGAAAATATTTGCTGCTTGCTGCTGCCATGTAAGGTCATGAGCCTATATCTGATCCCACAAATCTTGGTGCTGTCTGTAATATATAAGTCTAAATTCTTGGCAGAATTGACTTAGTAATAAATTATTAAATTGATATTATTAAAAAAGAGACTATATTGTTTCACTCAAGTACTTTAAAAGAAAGAGAATAAGCAAAGTTTGAACAATTAAGAGCAAGTAGACTAAATTCAGATTCATCAGATTTGTAAAAAATTAGTATTGACCACAACCCTCAGCAACTTTTTTCAGTCTGTGTTGCCTTCACATCATTAAGATAACAAAGGGCCCGACAGAGTTATACAAATCACAGCTATTGAAATGCATTAAATTAATTCTAAGCAATGACTCGCCCCTGCTTTTTAAAGTTAAATGAACTGCCATGTGGCATCTCAGACACTTAGCAAATTCTGCACTCATTCATTTACAAAGCAGGCTGACATTTGTCATTTTTTTCCTCAGAATGAATTTAGGGGTGTTTCTAGGAAATGGAGCTACTTATTTCTCCTTTAATTTCTTTGCAAATTTAAGAACTAAAATATAAATAAGATTATGGTGAGATAACCTTATCTGTAGAGTGGCTGATATTCCCTCAAGAATTATGAGAAGCTTTTATGCAACAGTCTTTAACAATTTTATTTGCAATAACAGTCCGTTTTTTAATTATGCCAGCAAAGAAGCAGTACATAGTGTTTAATTCCACAGAAGTTTCTAAACTTGATATGGGTAAATCAGGAAGCACAATTTAGATGCAACGTGGAAGAGAGAGTTAATTCAGTTGAATGGAAAGGAACAGCTGTGACGGAGCTAGTTAAGCACAATGTAATCCACAGTATTAACATTAATTCAGTCTAAATATTTTAATTGTTTAAAGGTGTTCTGGTTTATTGGTTCACTGGTGCTACTCAGAAGGTTTCAAACGAGTTTGGCAGAGGGATGGGAACCAAAGTACAATGTCAGAAAGTGGAGGAATTGTCACAACCATGGATTTGGCAGCACAGCGGATTCAGCAATTGTGCTCGTGAATATGCACGTGCCAGCCAATTATTATTTTATTGTGATAGTATTTAACTCCATTCTTGCCATTGTAGTGCTTGTCAAGACTTGACCCCAGGACATAGCTATGCTTCGTTATCTCCATTCCACCTTGCCTGAGAATCTGGACTGTCGAGTCAACTGACTGTGAAGACTAGCGGTATTCATGTTATTCTTAGTTGATCTTTTCAGCTGCAGTGTACTTTGAGAGGGAGAAGCTAAAGTCAAATGTATCAGTGTTACAGTAGAGTAGAGGGAATTAAAGCGGCAGGACAGAACAGTTGGCCAAAGCTGATTGGAAGGGGGACACTAACAGGGATGCTAGCAGAGCAGCAATGGCTGGAACTTCTGGGAGCAATTCAGAAGGAACAGGATAGATGCATCACAATGAAGAAGTAGTATTCTAAAGACAGGATGACACAACCGTAACTGACAAGGGAAGTCAAAGTCAACATAAAAACAAAAGAGAGGGCATATAATAGAGCAAAAATTTGTGGAAAGTTAGAGGATTGAGAAGCTTTTAAAAGCTAATGGAAGGCAACTAAAAAGGCCATTAAAAAAGTGAAGATGGAATATGAGAATAAGCTAGCCAATAATATAAAAGAGAATGCCGAATGTTTTTACAGATAAACTGTATAAAGAGTAAAAGAGAGGTGAGAATAGATATCAAACAACTGAAAATGATGCTGGGGAGGAAGTAATGGGGGACAAAGAAATGGCAGACAAACTGAATAAGTATTTTGCATCAGCCTTCACTGTAGAAGAACCTCTCAGTATGCCACAAGTTCAAGTGTGTCAGGAGGCTGAAGTGAGTGCAGTTGCTACTACTGGTGAGAAGGTGCTTGGGAAGCTGAAAAAACTGAAGATAGAAAGTTACCTGGACCAGATGGACTACACTCCAGGGTCCTCAAAGTGGTAGCTGAAGAGATTGCAGAGATATTAGTAGAGATCTTTCAAGAATCTCTAGATTCTGGCATAGTTCCAGAGGACTGGAAAATTGCAAATGTCTCTCTACTCCCCAAAAAGGTAGGCATAAGAAGGGAAATTATAGACCAGTTAGCCTTATTTTAGTGGTTGGGAAGATGTTAGAGTCAATTATTAAGGATGAGGTCTTGGGGTACTTTGAGGCACATGGGAAAATTATGCCTGACAATTCTATTGGAATTACTTGAGGAAAGACAAGCAGGATAGACAAAGTAAACTTGGTGAATCTTCTGTACTTCAGAAGGCTTTTGATAAGGTGCTGTACATGAGGCTGCTTAGCAAGATAAGAGCCCATGGCATTACAGGAAAGATTCTAGTATGGTCAGAGCATTGTCTGATTGGCAGGAGGCAAAAAGTGAGAATAAAGGGAAGCTTTTTCTGATTGGCTGCTGGTGACTAGTGGTGTTCTGCAAGGGTCAGTATCTGGAATACTTCTTTTTATGATGTATATCTATGATTTAGATGATGGAATTGATGGCTTTGTGGCCAAGTTTTCAGACAATACAAAGATAGGTGGAGGGGCAGGTACTGGTGATGGGGCAGGGAGCCTGCAGTAGGTCTCAGATCAATTAGGAGAATGGGCAAAGAGGCAAAAGAATATATATAGTCATGCATTTTGGTAGAAGGAATAAAAGTGTAGACTATTTCTAAACAGGAAGAAAATTCAAAAATCTGATGTACAAAGGGACTTGGGTGTCCTCATATAGGCTTTCTTAAAGGTTAATCTGCAGCTTGAAAAGCATTCATTTCGAGAGGACAATAATATGAAAGGAAGGGTGTAATGCTGAGGCTTTATAAAGCACTGCTGAGGCTTCACAGAGTATCGTGAGCATTTTGGGGCCACGTCTGTGATTGAAAGGCTTGTCATATGAGGAGCCTTCGCTGAGAAGTGAAATTAGGATTGTCATCATATCTAGCAGGATATAATGCTGTAGTATCTGAGTGGCGTCTCAACACTGGGGGAGCTGCTGCTAGTCCCCAGCAATGGCTGCACCCTCCACGTGCATCCCTGAGCCCCACATCTTAGCACAGTTGAAACATGGATCATCTCAGATGCCCCAAAACCTGCCTTCCCAACCCACTACCTGAAACACTCAGAAGGAGAGGAGAAACAGGTACTTGGGGATATAGTTACTGTAAAGCTCTACATTAGATTTCTACCTAGTTTGAAAAGGTATCAATATTTCTTCATTATTTCTTTGTCCACGCTCTACTCAACAGATCTGTGAAAGTACCTTCACTACAAGAATTACCAGTGGATCATGAACACTGATCACCATCACCTTTCCAAGGTTAATTAAGCATCACTATTAAAATACATTCTTACCAGCCACACACAAATTCTAAGAATTATTTATGTTAAAATAACTGCTCCATATTAAAAGTAGTCTAATCATTATAACAACAAGAGAAAGAGAAATAAGAGAATAGAGAGTGAATTGAATCTGTTCGGCTATTTAGCAAGATTGAGAATGAAACTGTGCCGTTTTTCAAGTTCCTGCCAATCCCCATTTAATATACTGCTGAATAAATTTATTTCTTGCTGCACTTGAATTTTGATCAAGCTTACCTACAAAGTGCAATATTATATGTTATATTGCTGCTAATGGCCACGTTGAAGTCTTAAAAATGGTGTGATTCTGCCACCTGCAAAAGTAAAGTAAGATCACATTAAAGAAGAGATAAAATTATTAGCTGAAAGGAGGTTCATCCATTTAATTTCTGCAAATACGGTGTATTTACCTAGTTAGCTGAGCCAATAAAAACATCTTTTCTGGGACAGTTTGAGTAACAGCTCTCCTAAGAGTAACATGGAGGCCAAAAATATGTATCAACTGAACGAAGTCAAGAATTTTAAAAAACATTGAACTCTCCAACTAAACTTAATTTTCCCTTGACAAGTTTTGGCATACGGGACTGTCTGAGTATGTAGGAGCTGAGTGAGCTCTAGCATGCTGATCAGCTTTGCACATGATTCTCAAATGAATGCTGTATGATGTCTGAACAATAATGAAATAATTCAGTCTTCATGAATCCCACAAACAGTTTGTAGATCTGGAAATTTTATTAAGAAAAGTCAAATGATGCTGCAGGATAGAAACTATTAATATGCTGCAAAGAGTAATATTTTTCAGATATATGCTTGTACACAGAGACACATTACGAATCTAAGGCCAATTGTGATTGCGAGCTCTTTATTTTTAGAAAGGGTTCAAATAATTGGAATGTATTGACTTCCTTTACTGTGACCTTAAAACAGGTAAAGTCAATGTTGAGTTTACTGTCAAATGCACAAGTACAGTACATGTATGCACAGGTGCAATGAAAAACTTAATTGCACCAGCATCCCAGGCACCTAGGTCATACAGCAGCATTCACGAACAAGCATCATTTGAACATAAATTATACAAATGTTTTACAAGTAAGAACACAATTGGAACAAAAAACCTCATTTCAGTGCCAATTGATCAAAGTGGTCACAGTTTTGTTAAACTGTTGCGAATAGGATTTTGCCAGTTGGTTCAGGAACACTATTGTTGACTCTGGTAGTCATACAAATCAAAATCCTTAATGACTATTGCTTAATGACTAAGAGCTTAATGACTATTGCAAAATTAGTTGGGACATGACCTCCTAAAGTTGTGCAAAACTTGAAAGCTCTTCCAACTTTAGTCGTCAGTAGGTAACTGTGATCCACTAACTATTTTGCAGGTAAAGGAGGGTAATAAGCTCTTTTTTGTCCCAAGCTTCTTACACACATCTTGCTGAACCTGTTCTTAGGAAACTGCAGATAACAAACATTGGGGTGAATATGTTGTCTGGAAAATTATGTTTTGCATCCCTCCTTGTGAAACCTTTCATAATGATGCTGCATTCTCTATTTATGCAGATGTTCTCAGGGAATTAAACTGTGCTGTTGCAGTTACAGCAGCATCCTGAACAAAAGCAATCAAGTTTTTGGATAGTTTGTCAGATTCGTCTTTGTGCAGTAGCATATAAGGTAACACACTACATACACTATTATTATTTATGTGTGCAATACTAAACTTCAGTGGAGTGTCACATTGCATTCCATTCTGCAGGACATGATTTGTAAACTTATTACTCATGTTCCCCTGCAGCTATTCAGCTAGGCCACATGATTTTCCTTCATCAATGACCCTACAAGGAGTTATCCTCACATTCCTCACATTGGACAGTCTCTTATCAAAGGCATCTAAGCATCATTTATTATCAAAGTATACAAATCTGAAATTCTTTTTCTCTGGGTGGCCACGAAACCAAGAAAGAGCAGAAAAGGAAGGTGGCATGATCATCAACCTACAAATCTGCCCCCCCCCATTCCCCACACAAAATAAACAAATAAAAATGGAGCAGGCTCATCAAACCCCAAATCCCCTCCTGGCCCAAAAAAATGAACAAAAATTGAACAAGTACATCAACCCCCAAATCCCCCCTCCCTGCACAAAAAAGGGAACAAAAATGGGCCAGGCACATCAATCCCCCAAATCTACACCACCACCACTCCCCCCACACAAAGAAAGAGAAAGATCGAATGATAAACACAGAATAAAAAAAATTATAAGATCGATAGAAGTCTACAGTGCAAGTCCACATCCAAAACGCAGAAAACCTGGGCAACATTCACTGGGCACAGTGGCAGACTCTCCCCTCTCTGGTAGTGCAGCAGAGTGATCCTCAGTGATGAAAAAGCAGGCAGCTGCTGCTCACCTTCTGCATTGCCCTGGATGTTTCAATCTCCCTCATTGCTTTAATCGGCAAACAACGGAAGCTTTGATCGACGAGATGGTGTTGGCTCACGGCTTGCCTGCCATGATGTTTACGCACACTGTCTCGGCCTCTGGGAATCCTTTCTGAGACTGCAGAGCACTGGAACGCCCAATCTCCAAAGGGCAAATCGCAGGCTCCAGTAGTTCCAGAATCACATCCAAGACAAGAAAAGCGTAAAAGACATAAAAGAAGTGACCTATCCAGGAGATTTTGACCGAAGGAGCATTGTGTGCAGGCACCATCTTGATCGAGAGCCTTGCTACTCCATCAAGGAGAGAGTTGCTGAGAGAGAAAAAGCCCTAAGGTAGTTGTTACCCAGTGAAAGCTGCCTTACCTAAAATTAGCTGTTGCCTAAGCTACCATTTTGCACAATGAGATTTACAGGAAGATGTTGTTTCCGGCTTGGCATTGCTGTCTGCCATACCTCCACAATATCATGCAGAGAAAGAAGAGGTGGTTTATTCTCGAAAACCCGGAAATACAAGGAGGTGTCTCTCCTTCAAATCAATGGCAAGCTGGCCTGCTGCTGATCACTGATCTCTATAAATTAGAACAAAATGTGAGGATCTTCTTGCTGCCAAATGCAGGTTTATCTTATGGCATTCAGTAGTGCATCACTGAGCTCTAATTTGTTACTTTGCACATTTCCAGCATGTAAGAGCTTCACAAATACCACTAACCTCTCCAAGTACTAAAAAAATCTGCAATTCAATCCAACACTGGCTCCTTATCATCCAAATAATGGGAAACCTGGCTTTAATTCCCTTGCTAGGGATTTTAGCCAACTAAGTTGGGATATGAGGTTGACGAACACTGTCATCAACACATGGCATCATGGGATAACTGCTGTTCAGTTGATGAAGTAGGACACAGTAAATCCAATATTTTAAAATACCACTCCATATTAAATTTCATTAGTTTTCCTTGATAGTAAAACCCAGAATGCTGGAAAATCTGAACTGTACCCTTTACTGCCCAGTGGTCACATGGTAACCAGTTACTGTTGTTTTTTGCATCGACAATCTACCCTTAATTGCAAGATACAATTTCTATCTGTGGTTTTCGATTGCACCTGAACTGGAGGGGGACTAATATCCTTATGGGAAGATTTGCTTGTGCTGCATGGGGGAGGGGGCATGGGTAGGGTATAAACTAGAGTGGCAGGGAGCGGGAACCAAAATGCCAGAGCAGGTAGTGGAGTGGTCGTGGTCCAGTATGATGGGACTAATATTCTGAGCTATGCATATTTCAATGCAAGGAGTATTGTAAACTGGGTGGATAAGCTTAAGACATGGATGAGCACATGGGATTATGACATTGTTGCCATTAGTGAGACTTGGTTGCAGGAAGGGCAGGACTGGCAGCTCAATACTCCAGGGGTCTGTTGTTTTAGACGTGGGAGTGCGGAAGGGATTAAAGGAGGAGTGGTATTACTTATCAGGGCAAATGTCGCGGCAGTGCTCAGAAATTCACACTGGAGAGGCTGTGATCTGATGTGATTTGGGTGGAACTGAGGAATGACAGGGATGACCTTATTAATGGGATTATATCGTAGACCACACAGCAGATTTAAAGGAGCAAATTTGTTGAGAGATCACTGACTGTTGCAAGAAACATAAGGTTGTGATAATAGGTGATTTTAATTTTCCACATAATGCCTGGAACACCGATACTGTAAAAGGGCTGGGTGGGATAGAGTTTATCGAACGTATTCAGGAACGTTTCCTTAATCAGTACATAAAGGTCCCAACTAGACAGAATGTGATTCTAGATTCAAAGATTCAAAGTACATGTACTATCAAAATATGTGTACAGAATATAAATCTGAGATTTATCCTCCTGCAGGCAGCCATTAAATAAAGAAACACCATGGAATCTGGTCAGGAAAAGAATCAAACACCTAAGTGTGAAAAAAGAAAAATTGCACAAATGTCAAAAAGCAAGCAAACAGCACATAGAATATCAAACATCTAACCAGGAGTCCAGTAGTTCTCTTGCCAGTAGTTGCCAATGCAGGCTGCAGTGCCAAAACTCACCGAAGTGCCCTAATCCATATTGATTGCCCCAACCCAACCACTGAAAACATCAAAAAAAGTTATCAGAGCCCAGAAACACATAAAACATGAACGTCAGCACACTGCAAGATGAGTCCACAGTCTTGCCCATCAATACTGGCAATGTGGACCCCAAGACTCTCATAATTTCCTCTGACAGCAACCAGTGAGAGGGAAAGGAAGACTGGTGAAATGCAGGAAAATGGCACCCAACATCCACTTGCCCTCTGTTCTTGTCCTCATTGATTTCAGCCTTGCATAGGCCTCAATCAGAGAGAACCAATGGAGTTGACTATGGGCTGTTGACACATCTCCATGCTTCCAGGCCTCCTAGATACACACTCCACACCAAACCTCACCAAACGTGCTCAGAAACAACAAAGCGTGAGCTCACTCAATCGGCCCCAAAACATACCATCAGGTTCCAATCGCACACAGCTTAGTAGTAGAATCATATCTGGAAGAAGAAGAATTAGAATAAGTAGTTTCATGAACCATCAGCAAGACATTGACATTGGTCGCATTGTTCATAGGCAGCACCTGTAGATCTCCTATTAGGGAATGAGTCAGGGCAGGTAACAGAAGTTTGTGTAGGGGGATACTTTTCATTTAGTGATCATGTCGTTAATTTCAAAATAATTATGGGGAAGGAATAGATCTGGTCCTAAACTTGAGATTCTAATTTAGAGATAGGCCAGGTGTGATGGTATTAGAAAGGATCTTACAAGTAGGATGGGAACCAGAATGATAGGGCTGAGGATGGGGTTGTTGGTTTACAAACAGAGGGAGTGAGTAGTGAGACCTCTAACAAGGAGAGGTTAATGATAGGGCAAAATTGCAGTCAACGGGATAAGTTGCAATGTAAAAGGGGGACAAAATCAAAAAGGGTGATGAATACAGGATCAAAGGTGTGAATATGGTAGATGAACGTAGCACAGTTGCAGATTGGCAAGTATGACATTGTGGGCACCATGAATCATGGCTGAACGAAGATTATAGCAGAGAGCTTTATGTCCAAGAATACACATTGTATTGAAAGGACAGGCCAGATCGGCAGAGCCTGTGATGAGGCTCTGATGGTAAAAGATGAAATTGAACCATTAGAAATTGGTGACATGGAAGGTGTAGAATCATGGGTTGAGCTAAGAAACTTCAAGGGTAAGAAGACCTTGATGGGAGTTATACCTCCAAAGAGTGGCAAGGATGTAGTTTACGAATTACAACAGGAGATAGAAAAAGGGTAATATTATGCTAGTCATGGAGGATTTCAATATGCAGGAAGAGTTTTCCTTCTCCTAGGCAGGCTGCCGTCCAAGGCTGATGAGCCCCACCTGCCTGAGAAAATAAATATGAGAATCATATATAGGCCTCCAAGTAGTAGCCAAATGTGGAGTTGAGATTGCAAAGGCAGCTGGAAAAGGCATACAATAAGGGTAATGACACAATTGTAATGGAGGATTTCAGTATGCAAGGGGATTGAGAAAATCAGGATGTTGTTGGATCCCAAGAGGAGGAATTTGTAGAATGCCTATGAAATGGCTTTGTAGAGCGTCTCATGCTTGAGCCCACTATGATAACAGCTATTCTGATTGGTTGTTGTGCCACAAGCCAGAATTGATTGGAGAGGTTAAGGTAAAGGATTCCTAGGCGGACAGTGAATACAACATAATAGAATTCACCCTGCAATTTGAGAAGGAGAAGCTAAAGTCAGATATATCAGTATTACAGTGGAGGAAATGGAATTACAGAGGCATGAGAGAGGAACTGGCCAAAATCGATTGGAAGGGTACACTAGTTGGGATGATGATGGAGCAGCAATGCCTGGTGTTTCTGGGAAAAATTCAGAAGATGCAGGATACATACACTGCAAAGAAATATTCTAAAGACAGGATGACACAACTGTGGCTGTCAAAGGAAGTGAAAGACAGAATAAAATCTACTGAGAAGGCACATAATAGAGCGAAAATTAGTGGGAAATTAGATGATTGAGAAACTTTAAAAAAACCCCAAAAAATGGGAACTAATAAGTCATAAAGGAAAAGATGGAATATAAAGGTAAGCTAGCCAATAATAAAATGAGGTTACCAAAAGTTTCTTCAGATATATAAAGTGTGAAAGAGAGGTGAAAGTAGATACAGGACCACTGGAAAATGATGCTGGAGATGTTGTAATGGAGGACAATGAAATAGTGGATGAACAGAATAAGTTGGAAGACACCAGCATGATACCAACTGTTTCAGAGTGTCAGGAGGTATAAATGAGTGAATTTGCCATTAATAGGGAGAAGGTGCTTGGGGAACTGAAAGGTCTGGTGGTAGATAAGTCTCCTGGATCAGATGGTCTACACCTCAGGGTTCTGAAAGAGGTTTCTGAGAAGATTGTGGAGGCAGTAGTAATGGATTTTGAAGAATCAATCCATTCTGGCATGGTTCCAGAGGACTGGAAAATTACAAATGACACTCCGCTATTCAGGAAGGGAAAGAGGTAAAAGAAAGGAAATTACAGGCCAGTTAGTCTGAATTCAGTGGTTGGGAAGATGTTGGAGTTGATTGTTAAGGATGGGGTTTTGGGGTACTTGGAGGCACATGACAAAGTAGGCCAAATTCAGTATGGTTTCCTTAAGGAAAAATCTAGCCCTGAAAAATCTGTTGAAATTCTTTGAAGAAATAACAAGTAGGACAGACAAAGGAGAATAGGTAAATGCTGTGTACTTGGAATTTCAGAAGGCCTTTGACAAGGTGCCAAACATGAGGCTGCTTAACTAGTTAAGAGCCCATGGTATTATAGGAAGAATACTAGCAAGGATAGAGCATGGGAGGCTGCAGTAGGACTTAGACAAATGAGGGGAATGTTTTCTGGCAAAGCTGTACTTGTTAAGTGGAAGGCTTCCACAAGTGAAATTTTGACAGCATAGAGTTTGTATGTTCCTGTGAGAATAAAAGACAGGAATAACAGGTTTTGGGAGCCTTGATTTATGAGAGATAATTAAATCCTGGCTAAGAAAAAGAAGGAAGTGCATAGCAGGTATAAGCAGGAAGAAGCAAATGAGATACTTGCAGGATACAAAAAGAAAGGAAATTAGGAGGGCTAAAAGAAGACCTAAAGTTACTCTAGCAGACAAGGTGAAGGAGAATCCCAAGGACACCAGCAGTGGGAGCAAAAAAGGTGTGGACATGGGAGGTGCAGGAATGTTTACCGGACTGCTTTGAATTAGAGGACCGGACTATATTCAGGGATTCATCTTTGAGTCTGAATGAGCATGTCACAGCTGTCACTGAGTTCATTACAACCCTTGTGGATATGTGTCTACAAGAACATATGGTACAGATCCAAATCAACAGCTGTGGATGAACCATTAGGTTTGTAGTCAGTCTGCAGACAGCCAGACCTATAGCATTCGAGTCTGAAAAATGAGGGACGACTTATGGAGGGCTGTCTCATGAGCAAAGGAACCATTTCAAATGAAGTTGAAGGTGGATTTGGATGCATCTTAACTCTGATAGGGTTTGCAGGCCACCACTTCCTGCAAAGTGAAACCTAATATCATGACCAGCAGTTGGACTTCACTCCCAGATGATGTCAATGCCACTTATGTACACTTTGAAAGGGAGAATAAAACCACAGCTATGAGAATCCCTGCAGCAGCCGGTGACCCTGTGATCTCTGTCTCAAGGGCCGAGGTCAGACTATCCTCCAAAGGGTAAACCCTCGCGAGGGAGTACCTGGTAGGGCTCTGAAAACCCGTGCCAACCAGCTGGCAGGTGTGTTCAAAGATATTTTTAATCACTCATTGCCACAGTTTGAAGTTCCCAACAGCTTCAAAATGGCAACAATCAAACCAAATCCCAAGAAGAGCACAGTGAGTTGCCTTAACAATTATCATCCAGTAGCACTCACATCTTCAGTGATGAAGTGCTTTGAGAGGTTGGTTATGGCTAGAATTAACTCCCGTTTCAGCATGGACCTGGAACTAGATCACCAGGATAATAGAAAAACCTATGTTAGGATGCTGTTTATTGACTACAGCTCAGTGTTTAATTCAATCATTCCTACAACTCTGATCAAAATGCTTCATAACCTGGGCTCCCTCACCTTCTTATGCGACTGGATCCTTGACTTCCTCACCAGAAATCCACAATCTGTGTACATTGACAATAACTTCTCCACCTCACCGACAATTAATATTGGTACACCTTAGCAATGTGTGTTTAGCCAACTGCTCTACTCTCTCTACACCCATGACTGTTTGGCTAGGCACAGCTCAAATGCCATCTGTAAATTTGCTGAACACATAACTATTGGCAGAATTTCAGATAGTGACAAGAAGGTGTACAGGAGCAAGATATATCAGCTAGTTGAGTGGTGTCACAGCAACAGCCTTGTAATCAACATCAGTAAGACCAAAGAACTGAATGTGGACTTCAGAAAGGATAAGATGAGGAACACACACCAGTCCTCATAGAGGGATTGAAAGTGGAATGAGTGAGCAATTTCAAGTTCCTGGGTGTCAGTATCTCTGAGGATCTATCCTGAGCCCAACAAACCAAGGCAGCTACAAAGAGAGGGTGACACCAGCCATAGTTCATTCACAGTTTGAGGAGAATTGGTATGTCACCAAAGATACTTGCAAACTTCTACAGGTGTACTGCGGAAAGCATTCTAACTGTCTGCATCACTATCTGGTATGTGGAGGCCACTGTGCAGGACTGAAGTAAGCTACAGAGACTTGTAAACTGAGTCAGCTCCATCATGGGCTCTAGCCTCCACAGCATCTGGGACACCTTCAAGGAGCGATCCCTCAAAAAAGATGACATCCATTATTAAGGACCCTCATCATTCAGGACCTGCCCCATTCTCGATAGCTATCATCAGGAGGGAGGTACAGTGGCCTGAAGGCATACACTCTGTGATTCAGGAACAGCTTCTTTCCCTCAGCCATCTGATTTCCGAATGGACATGAAACTCATGAACACCACCTCACTAATTTTATTTTTCAAACTGCTTATTTAATTTAATATATATTTTTCTCTATTATTATGTATTGTAGTTTACTGCAGTCCCAAAACAACAAATTTCACAACATATGCCAATGAAATCAAACCTGATTCTGATTCTGATATATTAAGAGCAAAAGGATAGCATGGTTCAAAATTGGTCTCATGAAGTCAAAAGAAATGGGGCAGATTTTTAATCTATGCTTTAATAAATGTGATAGATCAGCAATGAATTCATGGACTGTTTACAAATTACAGAGGAGAAGGTGCTTGCTTTCTTGAAGCAAATTAAGGTGGATAAACTTCCAGGGCTTGACAAGTGTCACTCAGAGCCTGTGGGAGGATAGTGCAGAAATTATAGTGGCCATAGCAGAGATATTTAGAACACCCTTATGTGCTGGAGGATTGGAGGATAGCTAATGCATTTTTATTGTTTAAGAAAATCTTAAGAACAAACCAGGAAATTATGGGTTGGTGAGCCTGACATCTGTAGTGGGTAAGGTTCTGGAAGGTAATCTAAGAGTTTGGCTTTAAAACTATTTGGATAGACAGGGACTAATTAGGGGTAGTCAGCATGGCTTTGTGCGTGGTAGGTTGTGTCTAACTAATCTTACAGTTTTTTGAGAAAGTTAACAGGAAAATTGATAAAGGAAAGGCAGTGGATGTTGTCTACATGGACTTTATCAAGGCCTTTGGCAAGGTCCCACATGAGAGGCTGGTCAAGAAAGTTTGGTTGCTTGGCAATGAAGATGAGGTAGTAAATTGGATTTGACATTTGGTTTGCGGGAGAAGATAGAAAGGGGTAGTAGATAGTTGCCTCTCTGACTAGTAGTTGCCACATGGATGGTGCTGGATCCATGGATTTTTCTCCTTTTTATCAAAGATCTGGATGATAATGTGGTAAACTAGATCACAAATTTTTGGATGACTCCAAGACTCGGTTGTAGTGGACAGCAATTAAGACTATCAAAGCTCTGTTGGTAAAAGATAGAATTGCATCTTTAGAAAGAGGTGACATAGGGTCAGAGAATGTCAGATCTTTGTGGGTGGAGTGACAAAACTGCAACGGTGAAAAAACCATTACGGGAAACATATACAGTCCCACATGTAGCCAAAATGTGGGGTTGAGATTACAAAGGCATATATTAAGGGTAATGACACAAATATAATGGAGAACTTCAATATGCAAGGGGATTGGGAAAATCAAGTTGGTGTTTGATTGCAAGAGAGGGAATTTGTTGAACACTAATGAGATGGGTTTTTAGAGCAGCTTGTACTTGAGTTTACGTGGGGAAAGGTAATCTCAGATTGGGTGTTGTGGAGTAAACCAGATGTTATTAGGGAGCACAATGTAAAGGAATCCATAGGAGGCAGTCATTAAAATATGATTGAAGTCATACTGTAATTTGAGAGGGGGAAGCATAACTCACATGTACCTGTATCGCAATGGATTAAAGGGAATTTCAGAGGCATGAGAGAGGAGCATGCCCAGGTGGATTGGATGAGGATATTGGCGAGGATGACGACAGAGCAGAGTTGATTGAAGTTTCTGGCAATAGTTCACAAGGCGCAGGATAGATATGTCCCACAGAAGAAGTTCTCAAATGTCAGGGTAGGCAACTGTGGCTGACAAGGGAAGTTAAGGACTGGATAAAAGCCAAGGAAAGGGCATATAAGGTAACAAAAGTGAGTGGGAAGCTGGATGATTGGGAATCTTTTAAAATCCAACAAAAGGCAACAAAGAATACTATGAAAAGGGAAAAGGTGAAATATGAGGGCAAACTAGACAGTAATGTAAAGCAGGATACTAAAAGTTCTTTTCAGCTATATAAAGAGTAAAAAGGAGATGAGAGTTGATACTTGACCATGAGCAGGAGTAAGTGCCATTGTAATTACAAAGGAAAAAGTGTCAGGCAAACTCAAAGATCTTAAGGTGGATAAGTCACCTGGACCAGATGGACTACATCACAGATTATAGGTCATTTTGCCTCACCTCAGTGGAAGGGAAAGTGCTGGAGTCTATTATTAAGGCTAAGTTTTCAGGGTACTAGGAGACTAATGATGAAATAAGTGAAAGTCAGCATGGTTTCTGTAAAGGGAAGTCTTGCCTGACAAATCCGTTCGAGTCCTTTGAGGAGAGGCAGTGGATGTCATTTACTTAGATTTTCAGAAGGCATTTGATAAGGTGCCATATGTGAGGCTGCTTAACAAGATAAAAACCTATTGCATTACAGTAAAGACACGAGCATGGATAGAAAAATGGCTGACAGGCAGGAGGTAGTCAATGGGAATAAAGGGGGCCTTTTCTGGTTGGCTGCAGAGACTAGTGGTGTTCCTCAGGGGTCAGTTTGGGGACAGCTAATTTTCACATCATTTGTCAATAATTTGGATAATGGAATTGATGGTTTTGTGGCAAAGTTTGCAGATGATGCAAAGATAGGTGGATGGATAGGTAGTTTTGAGGAAGCAATGCGATTGCAGCAGTGCTTAGACAAATTGGAAGAATGGGCAAAAATGTCAGAATGGAATACATTTTTAGGAAATGTATGATCAGGCATTTTGTTAAAAGGAGTAACAGTGTGGAATATTATCTAAATGGGGAGAAAATTCAAACATCAGAGGTGCAGAGGGACTTAGGAGTGCTTGTGCAAGACTTCCAGGTTGAGTCTGTGGCAAAGAATGCAAACACAATGTTGGCATTTATTTCAAGGGGAATAGAATATAAAAGCAAGGAGATAATGCTGAGCCTTTATAAGACACTAGTCCGGCAGTATCATCAACAGTTTGAGCCCCGTATCTCAGAAAGGATGTGTTGTAATTGGCGAGAGTCTGGAGGAGGTTCATGAGGATGATTCTCAAAATAAAGGGGTGAACATATGAGGAGCATTTGGCAGCTTTGGGCCTGTGCTCACTGCAATTTAGAAATTGAAACCTACCAAATGTTGAAAGGACTAGACAGGATGGATGTAAAGAGGATGTTTCCTATGGTGGGGATATCCAGAACTATAGGGCACAGCCTCAAAATTGAGGGGGTGACCTTTTAGAACAGGGGGGCAGGAAGAATTTTTTAAACCGGAGATACTGAATCTGTGGAATGCTCTACAGCAGACAGTGGTGGAGGCCAAGTCCGTGGGCATAATGAAGGCAGAAGTTGATTGTTTCCTGATTGTCAAGGAATCAAAGGATATGGTGAGAAGGCAAGTATATGGGGTTGAGTGGAATCTGGGGTCAGCCATGATTTCAATAGTGGAGCAGACTCGATTGCCTGAATGGCCTAAATCTGTTCCTATGTCTTATGGTCTTATGATCTTGCAGCAATACCTGGACTAGCTTGAAAAATTAAAAAATATCAGATGGAATTTAATGCAGACAAGTGTGAGGTGTTGCACTTGGGGAAGACAAACCTGGGTGGGACTTACAAGGTGAGTGACAGGGTACTGAGGAGTCCATAGAACAGGGGGAGCTGGGAATACTGATCTATAATTATTTGAAAGTGTCATCACAGGTAGACAAGGTCATAAAGAAAACTTTTGGCACATTGGCCTACATAAATCAAAGTACTGAGTACAGGAGATGGGATGTTATGTTGAAATTCTATGAAGCCTAATTTGGAGTAATGTACAATTTTGGTCACCTATCTACAGGAAAGATGCCAACGTGATTGAAAGAGTACAGAGAAAATTTACAAGGATATTACCATTACTTGAGGATCTGAGTTATAGGAAAAGGCCAAATAGGTTAGAACTTTATTTCCTAGAGCGTAGAAGAATGAAAGGAAATTCATTAGAGGTTTACTAAATTATGGGGGGTATAGATAGGGTAAATGCAAGCAGAATTTTCGGCTGAAGTTGGGTGAGACTAGAGCCAGAGGCTGTGTGTTAAGGGTGAAAGGTGAAAAGTTTAAGGGGAACATGACGGGGATCTCCTTCACCCAGAGGGTTGTGAGAGTGTGGAATGAGCTGGGAGCAGAAGTGATGGATGAGGGTTCGATTACAATTTTTAAGAAAATTTGGATAGGTACATGGATGGGAGGGGTCTATGTTCCTGATGCAGTTCGACGGGACTAAGCAGATTAATAGTTCGGCACAGACTAGTTAGGCCAAAGGACCTATTTCAGAACTGTGTTATATGTCTTTATGACTCTATAACTTTCCTGTCTATAAGAGACCAGAGTTGCACACAACACTCAAAATTCAGTCTCACCAATATTGTATACAATTTCAACGTTACATCCAAACTCCTCTACCTCAGTGCCCTAATCTGTGAAGGCCAATGTGCCAAACCCTCTCTTTATGGCCCCATCTACTTGTGGTGCCACTTTCAAGGAAAATGGAGAATCGGAAACCAAGAAAATTGAATTCAAATATGGAACAACCGATTAAGAAAATAAAATTCAAAATAATTTATTTTTTGACAGACAAGGCAGCAATGGAGACAATGCAAATCCTGTTTATCATGGAGCAACTCTGGTTCTTATTTCACAAAAATTGACATTATCCCCTGGAAAACAAGTACATAAAACATAACACAAGGAAATCTGCAGATGCTCGAAATTCAAACAACAACACACACAAAATGCTGGTGGAACACAGCAGGCCAGGCAGCTCCTATAGGGAGAAGCGCTGTCGACGTTTCGGGCCGAGAAGGGTCCTGATGAAGGGTCTCGGCCCGAAACATCGACAGTGCTTCTCTCTATAGATGCTGCCTGGCCTGCTGCGTTCCACCAGCATTTTGTGTGTGTTGTTACATAAAACATATATGTTTTCTGTAAAATGTACAATTGGCCACCCGTTGTTGAGTCAGGCCATTGGAATGTCTGCCCAGTCAAAATGATACAAATGCCATACACTACAGCAAAATTTGAGTACCCACTTGTTCTTATCCAGACAGTATTTCCCAACAGCTGGAGAAAAACATTACCTACCCCCTTGCTAAAGCAGAAGTCAGGCTTCAAAACCAACATACTTTAGTGATTAGTAGCCTGTTACCTACCAAATATTCATGATAAACATTTCTATGTCTGCAAAATGTTATGGCTTCTACATAGACTATCCCGTGGGTACTGACAGAATCATTTTCTTTCAACAGCACTGTTGATATTGGATCCATCCCTCAATTTTACAAAAAGCTATGAAAAAAAACATGTTAATTTGCCAACTTTTACATTTTAAAATGTCTGTACTGCCACTTCAAAACATTATCGTTGAAGAATGAGTATCAAGAAAAACAAATCCCTTTGATTAAAGAAAAATAATTGCTCCTGTTTTCTTCTAATTATGTTTTATTTCTTGAGGTTCCTTACCAATTCGGTATGATGTTAATCATTATCTTAGTGTCCTTTTCCCTTCTAATGTTATTATGAACTTTAAAATTATGAGTTCTGTAAAAGCAAAGAGACTGAAATACCGCCTGCAGGGGGATCAACCATTTCTTCCCATGTTAGACAATTGACCATAAGACATTGGAGCATAATTAAGCCACTTGGCCCATCAAACTTGCTCCACCATTTGATCATGGCTGATCCATTTCTCCTTCAACACCATTCTCCAGCATTCTCCCTGTAACGTTTCACATCCTGATTAATCAAGAATCTATCAACCTCTGCTTTAAAAATACTCAATAACCTGGCCTCCACAGCCACATGTGGCAATGAATTCCACAGATTCTCTATCCACTGGATAAAGAAATTTCTCTTAACCTCTGTCCTAGATGGACGTTTACCTGTTCTGAGATTGTACTCTCTGGTCCTAGAATAGGAATACACAATAGGAAACTTCCTCTCCACATCCACTCTGTCTAAGTCTTTCAACATTAATAAGTTTCAATGAGATTCCCCACGCCCCCTCCCCCATACTTTTAAATTCCAGTGAGTATAGGCCCAGAGCCATCGAATAATCCTAATACGATAAGCCTTTCAATCTGGGAATCATTTTGTAAACTTCTTTGAACCCTCTCCAATGGCCGCAAATCCTTTCTTTGATAAGGGGCCCAAAACTGTTCCAAGTGAGGCCTCACCAGTGTTACATCCTTTTTTTTATATATATTCTAGTCCTCTTGAAATTAATGCTAACATTACATTTGCTTGCTCACCACTGACTTAACCTGCAAGTTAACCTTTATGGAATCCTGCACAAGGACATCCAAATCCCTTTGTACTTCAGGACTTTTACATTTTTTCCACATTTAGAATATAGTGTACTCCTTTATTCCTTCTACCAAACTGCATGACCACACAGTTCCTGACACTGTATTCCATCTGCCACTTTTTTGCTAATTCTCCTAATCTGTCTAAGCCCTTCTACAGCCTCCTTGCTTCCTGAACAGTAGCTACCCATTTTTGTTTCATTTGCAAACTTGGCCAGAAAGCTATCAATTCTATCATCCAAATTATTGACCTACAATGTAAAAAAGAAGCAGTCCCAACATCAACCTCTGTGGAACCCCACTAGTCACTGGCAGCTTATCAGAAAAGCCTCCCTTCATTCTCACTCTATGCCTCCTGTCAATCAGCCAATGTTCTGTTCATGCTAGTATCTTTCCTGCAATACCGTGGGTTCTTATCTTGATAACATACTCATGTGTGGCAGGTTGTCAAAGGCCTTTTGAAATACATAACATCTAGTGATTTTCTTTTGTCTATCCTGCTTGTTATTTCCTCAAAGAATTCCAACAGGTTTGTCAGGCAAGATTTTCCCTTAAGGAATCCATGCTGATTTTGGCCCATTTTATCATATGCCTCCAAGTACCCCAAAACTTTATCCTTTATATTGGACTCCAATATTTTCCCAACCACTGAGGTCAGGCTAACTGGCCTATAAAATACCATTTTTTTGCTTCTCTCACTTCCTGAAGAGTGGAATGACATTTGTAATTTTCCAGTCCTCCAGTATCATGCCCGAATCTCGTGATTCTTGAAAGGTCATTACTAATGCCTCCATAATTTCTTCAGCCACCTCTTTCAGAACTCTCAGGCATAGTCCATCTGGTCCAGGTGACTTATTTACCTTCAAATCTTTCATCTTCTCCCTAGTAGTGGCAACTGCATTCACTCGGCCCCCTGACACACTCAAACTTCTGGCATATTGCTAGTGTTTTCCACAGAGAAGACTGATGCAAAATATTTCTTCAGTTTGACCTCCATTACTAACTCTACAGCATCATTTACCAGTTGTCCAATATCTACTCTCACCTCCTTTTACTCTTTATAAATCTGAAAAAAAATTCTGGTATCCTCTTTGATATTAATGGCTAGCTTACCTTCATAATTAATCTTTTCCCCCGTATGGTTTTTTTAGTTGACTTCTGTTGGTTTTTAAAATCTTGCCAATTCTCTAAACTTCCCACTAATTTTTGCTCTATTATATGCCCTCCGTTGTGCTTTTATGTTGACTTTGATTTCTCTTGTTAGCCACAGTTGTGTCATCCTGCCTGTAGAATACTCCTTCTTCTTTGGGATGCATCTATCATGCACCTTCTGAATTGCTCCCAGAAACTCCAGATATTGCTGCTCTGCCCTCATCCCTGCTAATGTCCCCTTCCACTCAAATTTTGCCAGCTCCTCTCTCATGCCTGTGTGATTCCCTTCATTCCACTGTAATACTGATACATCTGACTTTAGCTTCTCCCTCTCAAATTGCAGGTTGAATTCTATCATATTATGATCAATGCCTCCTTAGAGTTTTTTTTCCCTAATCTCTCATTTAAGTTCTGCTTTGTTGTACAACACTCAATCCAGAAAGCTGATCCCCCATGGGCTCAACCACAAGCTACTCTAAAAAGCTGTCTCATAAGCATTCTACATTTCTCTCTCTTGGGACCTCAATGAATTATGAAATACAATAGATTTCTGCGAGGATGAGCAGTAAAAAGGATAAAAAGATAAGTATAGTAAGCTATGCCTCCAGTCATAGAAATGTTGGAATGTACACTTCTTCACTACAATAAACCTAAGGTGAAGCATATTGATATTTTTTTTTCAGTAATCTGTAATAATATCTCAGTTTGGCCACTTACACTCAGATAAAGCTATCCCTTTGTCTAGTGGAGGCTTTTAAGTGCAAACAAAGAATGTGTACTTGCGTACCAACTTTTTAAAGGATCATAAATGTAGATTTGATTGCACTTCCATTAAGTAAATGCAGGCAAAATTTATTTCTTTGAGATGTGGCAAGGAATTTTATCTACAACATTATGTTTTGCTACAACATAATAAACCTCAGAACTTACCCCATTTGGCAGTTTGCTTTGCTTCCAATGATTGAGCTTCTCACCTAAAATTAGCTATCAAAACAATGATCAACCTCAGGAATCCATAATGGTAGGCACATGCATATAGAGAAAATGGAAGGGCATGAATCATTTATAAGAAGAAAGGATTAGTTATCATTAGTTTATTTATTTTGGCACAATATTTTTGACTCAAGATTCTGTTCCTTTGTTCTACTGTCCTATATTCTAATCTAAAGAGTCTCCTTGATGACACAGTGCATAAAGACAATATCTGACACAGCCTGACCTGCTAGGCATTTCCAGCATTCAGTTTCTTTAAAAATTTTAGATGTCCAACAACTGCTGTATTTTATTTCTCTTATGTCATATTTTCAGCATTAATTTGTTAACCTCTCTCTTTCTCTGCTTTCACTTCTTTCAGCTTCTTTCCGTCCATGTAGATCAACTGTAATTAAAAAGATTCACTACCCTCTCTCAACTGGCACGACCACCAATTGGATTACTCAGTCTTTAATGTTACTTAAAAAATCACTTTTTCCTCACCTTTCTCTTTTCTGGAAGTTAAAACATGTTTGATTTAGACACTAATTAGCACACCTTAGCAACACTATGACCATTTGGACCTCAATGTACTAAAATGGACTTCATTTTTTTTGTTTTCTTGTAAAACTAGCATATAATATGATTAATTTATGTTTTTCTTGTGAATGATGCTTATTCTGTGATGTTGTTGCAAGTAAGTTTTTCATTGCACCTGTGCATACATGTGCTTATGCATTTGACAATCATCTTGACTTTGACGTTTGGCTTTGACTTTTCCCAGTTCCAAGGAATAGTGATCATCTTGAAACCTTAACCCTCCCTCCACAAAAGCAGCCTGAATGACTGAGTACATCTAGCATTTTCTGTCTTTATTTCAATGCCTCACTTAACATTTTTGTAGCTTGACAGACTTAGAAAAGATATACCAGGACGGAATGAATTTCTTGTTGCATTATGAACCATCAACAATAATTTTCTGAAATTATATTCTAGAGTTTCAGATCTATGTAAATGTTAGAGTAAAAGCAGCTGCTGTTCTTTGGTTGAAATACTAAATAAGAAAATTAATTCCAATTAAATGCCAGTTGCAAAAATTCCCAAGAAGGTTGCCTAGCGTCAATCTTCTACATAATACAGTTCATGTTATTAGACCACCTAACCCTAATTCAACCATAATGAAGAGCCAATGTGATTTTAATATTAACTGGTGTGACAAATATAAAAATAAATAATATTGCCCTCTCAGTGATAAATTTTCAAGATGCTTTCCTTCCATGCACTATAGTTTGTTGTGAACACCATTTATCCCTGGTTTCTGTGTTGAACATAGAACAGTACAGTACAGGGACAGGCTATTTGGCCCACAACATTGTACTGAACCAGCTAAAAAAAAAATCAAAAGCACCCCAACACTAATTGCTGCTACCTACACCATATCCATATTCCACCATCTTCCCTATATCCATGTGCCTATCTGAAAGTCTCATAAAAACCTCTAATGTATTTGCCTCTACCACCATACCAGGCAGCACATTCCAGCCATCCATGAATCGCTAAGTAAAAAACTTTCCTCACACATCTGAACCTAACCCCTTTCACCTTCAATGTGTGTCCTCTGGTGTTAGACATTTCAACCCTGGGAAACTGATACACTCTGACCACTTGTGCCTCTCATTATCTGGTAAACCCAAGAAAACAAACCAAGTTTATCCAGCTTCTCATGATAGCACATGCCCTCAAAACCAGGCAGAGACCTGGTAAAAATCTTCTGCATCCTCTCTAAAGCCTCAACATCCTTCCTATTTTTTTGGAGGGTGGGGAGGCAACCAAAACTATACACAATACTCCAGATGTGGCCTAACTAGAGTTTTATAAAGTTGCAACATAACTGCCTGACTTTTCAGATCAGTGCCTCGACTAATAAAAGCTAGCATTCCATAAGCCTTCCTAATCATCTTATCAACCTGTGTAGCCATTTTCAAGGATCTATGAATTTCAATCCCAAGTTCTCTCTGCTCAACAACACTATTAAGGATCTTGCCCCTAACCCTTAACAGTGTACTGCCTCATTGTATTTTCCCTACTGTGGTGCAACACCTCATATTTATCTGGGTTAAACTGCATCTGCCATTTCTCAGCCCATATCAGCAATTAATCTATATCATGCTGTATTCTTTGCCAGTCTTCCACACTATCTGCAATTCCAATCTTGATATCATCTGCAAATTTATTAAACTACCCAACTACATTTTCATCCAGGTCATTTATATACCTTACAAACAGCAGAGGTCTCAGTACAGATCCTTGTGGAACTCCACTAATTACAGACCTCCACCTTGAATAAGTGCCTTCAACCTCTACCCTCTGTCTCCTATGTGCAAGCCAGTTCTGAATCCAAACAATCAAATTGCTGCAGATCTCATGCATGTTAATCTTCTGGATTAGCCTCCCATGAAGGAGTTAATGCCTTAATACATTTATGCACTCAGCACTGGTCCTGCATATCCTTTTCATTGGTAAATACTGAAGGAAAGTACTCGTTATGTACCTCTCTCACATTCTCTGCATCTGAGCAAATATTCCTTCCTTTATCCTTAAACAGCCCCACCC
This sequence comes from Hypanus sabinus, assembly GCF_030144855.1. Lineage (NCBI taxonomy): Eukaryota > Metazoa > Chordata > Chondrichthyes > Myliobatiformes > Dasyatidae > Hypanus > Hypanus sabinus. The sequence goes on from NC_082711.1 coordinate 100,185,806, forward strand.
TCTCCCTAGTTATCCTCTTGCCCTTGGGGTTCACCTTAACCCTTCTTGCCAAGGACGACTCATGGCCCCTCCTGGCTTTCCTAATTCCCTTCCTTAATTCTTTTCTGGCTTCTTTATACTCCTCATGTGCTTCGTTTGATTCTAACTAAATGTTATGATTTCTAGAGTTCAAGCTGGTCTCCTAATGAGTATTGAAGTAGTTAAGTCCCTAGGACCTGATGGGAGTTACCACAGTATAATCAGGGAGGCAAGAAACAAGATTGCTGAGGCCTTAATCAGTATCTTTGTGTCTTTTCTAGGCACAGACAAGGTCCTGGAGGACTGGCGATTGGCTAAAGATGTACCTCTGTTTAAGAAAGGAACAAAGGAAAGTCCTGGAAACTTTAGAGTGATGAGTATCATGTCAGTAATAGGAAAATTGCTGGAGAAAGTTCTTAGGGTTAGGATATATGAGTATTTGGAAACCCATGACCTGACTAGGGAGAGCCAGCATGGCTTTGTGCGTGGCAGGTCGTGCCTTACCAACTTGATTGAGTTTTTTGACAAGGAGATGAGAGAGATTGATGAAGGTAGAGTAGTGCAGGTTTCCTACCTGAATTTTTATTAAGGTGTTTGACAAAGTCTCTCATGGGAGGCTAATACAGAAAATTAAGTTTCATGGGTTTGCGGTGAAATTGCTGTTTGGATTCAGAACTGGCTTGCACATAGAAGACAGTGGGTATTGGTTGAAGGCACTTTTTTGAGCTGGGGGTCAGCAACTAGTGGTGTTCCACAGGGACCTGTGCTGGGACCTCTGCTGTTTGTGTTGTATATAAATGACCTGGATAAAAATGTAAATGGATGGGTTAATAAGTTGTGGATGATACCAAGGTTGCTAGAGTTGTGGATGGTGTAGAAGACTGGCAAAGAATACAGCGTGATATAGATCAGTTGCAGATATGGGCTGAGAAATGACCGATGGAGTTTAACCCAGAAAGGAGACAGTACACCATTAAGGGGAAGACCCTTAACAATGTTGCTGAGTGGAGAGATCTTGGGGTCTAGGTTCATATCTCATTCAAAATGGACACAAAGGTCATAGGGTAGTTAAAAAGGCTTATGGAATGCTTGTTTTTATTAGTCAAGGCAATGAGTTGAAAATTCAAGAGATTGTGTTGCAACTTTATTGAACTCTGGTTAGGCCACATCTGGAGTATTGCATACAGTTCTGGTTGCTCCACTATAGGAAGGACATACAAAATAACTTTACCAGGATTGCTGCCTGGTTTAGAGGGCATGTACTATCACAGGAGACTGGACAAACTGAGTGTTTTCTGTGGAGCAGCAGAGGCTGAAGGAAAATCTGATAGAGGTATATAAGATTATGAGAGGCATAGAGAGAGTAGACAGGAATTGTCTTTTCCCAGGGTAGAAATGTCTAAAGTGGTAAGGGGTAGATTCAATGGGGATGTGAGGGTTAAGTTTTTTTTACTCAGAGAGATGTTGCTGCCTGGTATGATGGTGGAGGCAAATACATTTGAGGCTTGTGGGAGACATTTATGAATATGAGGAAAGTGGAAGCATATGGACATTGTGTAGGTAGGAGTAATTAGTTTTTGAGTTTTTTTTGATTTAGTTTCTAGCTGGTTTGTTACAACATTGCGGGCCAAAGGGCCTGCTGCTGTGCTGTACTGTTCTATGCTCAGTGTTCTTCAGCAATTACACCAGGTGCCTCCCCTTACAAAGATAGAGCGTTCCTATGAAACCTTTCTTAAGCCGAAATGACATAAAGCAAAGAACCATTAATTTATATGGGAAAAATGTCCTTAAAAGCAAAAATTCTCCTTGTAATGCAAAAACAGGTTAACGGGGGAGACCTGTACCTATTGTTGCAGATTTTAATGATGAAAGTATTAAATTTAAACTGCAAACATGAGGAAATCTGCAGATGCTGGAAATTTAAACTGTTGTGTTTTAAAACATTTTCTTTCACTCAGTCTTCTCTTTACTTTGTGACATTCAGTTCAGCCATTCTGATGAACTTGCATCATTTACTATGCAGTTCATTGAGTTGAGAAGATACATGCAGTAGTTGCATGTCATGTCCTTTCAGATCTTAGAAAGTCATTTCACTTCACCTCGCCATATTCAGTTTCCACTTTCTACAAAATACTTTACAATACCAAAAGTGGTAATTCCTTTACTTGCTGTGAAAAACCAAATTATGGCCAACTATTTGATGGGCTCAGTGTGAGTGTGTTTTCAATTCATAAATGACATGGATGCTTCTGGAAGAACAATTCACCTTCAGACATTAAAATTTCCTTTTAGCAATGTTTTGGATTTGATAAATATGAATATGTGGTACTCTGTACGAACACAAGAAAATCTGCAAATGCTGGAAATTCAAACAACACTCACAAAATGCTGGAGGAACTCAGCAGGCCAGGTGGCATCTATGGAAAAGATGGAAAAACTGTTTATTCTTTTCCATAGATGCTGCCTAGCCTGCCGAGTACTTCCAACATTTTTAATGTGGTATTCTGTCTTTGATGGGCCTGGAGTACAGTCTATTAGCATAGAAATAGTGCTGTTACTTAAAACTCTGGCAGTCCAAATTTCTGTTCTTAGATGCTGTCTATGTGGAGTTGGCGTATTCTTGCAACTTTATGTGTTTTTCCAGGAACTCTGGTTTCCTCTCTCATTCTAAAGGCATGCTAGTAGATTGATTGATTGCTGTAAATGGTTCCTACTGTAGGTGGGTAACAAAATAATTGAGGATGGGAGTTGAGTGATAGACATGTGAGAGGAAATAGATTAAGGGGAACAAAGAGGGGGTGTAGAACTGATCAGATGTATATTATTTGCTTGTTGTAGTGAAGTCAAAAGTAAGAATATTCTAAATAAAAGCAGTTAAAATGTGAATTTTCCTCTCAAGTAACATCAAGTAGATGATAAATTACTTCAGAATGCTTTCGAATCTGTAGCTGTTTGCACTGCTGTTTTTGGACAAACAACTTAAAAGTTATTTCCCAAATATTTTTCATGAAGCCATAGCTCTCAAAAATTAATTTAAATAATTTCCCTACTCATTATCAGTCACTGCGATGATTGTGGTGAGTTTGAACATTTTAAATCTGTTAATTCAATAATTTAGCATAAATATATATATTGTTTTACATTTTATAGATTGGAATCTAGCGTATTGTAATGAGAAAGAGGATGAAGAGAAAGAGAGTTGGAATAATACGTTCATTAAAATTAACATATATCTGCCTGTCTCTATTATTGCAGTGAAATATAAACATTGTGGTTTCACGGTAATACCTAGTGGTTAGATAATATATATAATTCAGCTCTGATTGTTTTAAAAGGAGGAAATTAGTATGTGTATTTCATCTTTATACTCAAATGGTGAGTCTGTTGTATCCAGCCATTCAACAGTAGATATTCTCATGGTCAGAATTAGGTTATCCAATTACCATCTCTTCTCTTTCATTTCCTTTATCAATGCCAAATGCATTGGCAGACATCCTAACTTACATTCTGTCTGAGATATCATTGCACAAAAGAGATTAACTATGACCCATAGTCATTTGCTCTGATGTGCCTCTTGCATATGCCAAAGTACTTCTTGGTTAACTCACAGTAGTCCTCAAGTACAATTATCCCATATGAAGGAAAAACAGCTGCTTAGACAAAGAAGCCTCAGATCGGAAGAAAGAAATGTCAGATGCTGGAAATATGAAATAAAATCAGAAATTTTTGAAGAGCTTAACAAGCAGGATCCATCTGTGGAAAGAGAAAAGATTAATGCTTCAGGTTGAAGCCACTTAAAGTATCAAAATAAGTCCAATTGCTAGTTGCTCAAAGGTAAATCAGTCTGCTGTTCTTTTGGTTTGCACACTTCAGCATCAAGCAACTATATAACACCTTCAACAGACCACAAATACTGCAGGAATTCAGCAATTCAGGCAGCATCTATGCGGGGGAATAAACAGTCAACATTTCACTCCGAGACCCTTGATCAAGACTGGGAAGGAAGGATCAGCAGCCAGAACAAGAAAATGGGAGAGGAGAAGGAAAGAAGTATTAGATGGCCGGTGACAGGTAATACCAGGTGAGGGGGAAAGGTGAGATGAAGTAAGAAGCTAGGAGGGGATAAGTGGAAAAGTAAAAGAGCTGAAGAAGAAGGAATCTGATAGGAGACAACAGTGGATCATGGAAGAAAGTGAGGAGGAGAGGAATCAGAGGGAGTTGATGGACAGATAAGGAAAAGAGAAGGGGTGAGAGGGTAACCAAAATGGGGAATAGAAAAAGAGAGGGAGATAGAGATTACTGGAATCTAGAGAAATAGATGTTCATGCCATCAGGTTTGAGGCTACCCAGACAGAATATGAGATACTGTTCCTCCAACTTGAGTTTGATTTTATCATGGCATAAGTGGAAGGGCCAATGACAGAATTGGAATGGGAAATCAAACTGAAATGAGCGCCAACCTGAAAACCTGCCTTTTGCAGTGGACGAAGCAAAAGTACTTGACAAAGTGGTCCCCCAATCTGTGTTGGGTCTCACCGGTGTAAATGAGGCTGCACTGGGAGGACCATATACATTAGATGCCCCTGACTGACTTGCAGGTGAAATGTTGACTGTTCGGGTCCCTGAACTATGGCGAGGGTAAAGGTGTAGTGGCAGGTGTAGAACTTGTGTCGTTTGTAGGGATAAGTGCCAGGAGGGAGATCAATGGGGTAGAGAGAGTAGACAAAGAAGACAGTAGAGAGCCATTACTATGGAAAACTGAAAGCTGGGGAAAAGATGTGTTTAGTAGTAGGATTCCATTGGAGATGACACAAGTTATGGAAAATATTAAGCTGAAAACAAAGGCTTGTGAGGTAGGAGGTATAGACAAGTGAAGCCCTATCTCTACAATGGAGGCAGAAGGATGGGTTAAGGGTATATTGTGAGTTCCCCTCCTTCTTCCAAGGTCTACTATTTAAGGCAGATTCCTTCTTCTTTAGTCCTTTATTGTTGTGTTTTTAATATTTCAGTAATAAGTTCAAAGTTCATAATAAACTTAATATCAAAGTACATAGATGTCACCAAACACAACCCTGAGATTCATTTTCTTGTGGTCAAACTCAATAAATCCAATAACCATAGTGGAATCAATGAAAGACCACACTAACAGAGCAGGCAACCAGTGTGCAAAAGACAATAAACTGTGCAAAACAAAAAGAAAGAAAAAAAAGAAATAACAATGAGAAGAAGAATAAGAAGATGCAACCAGTTATTAATGCTGATAAATTAATAAGCAATAAATATTGATGAAGATGAGGTGAACTGTCCTTGAAAGTGAATCCATACGTTGAGGGAATACTGCAGATTCAGATTCAGTTTATTGTCATTTTGAAACCACAAATGCAATGCAGTTAAAAAATGAGACAACGTTCCTCCAGAATATCACAAAAGCATATGGCAAAACAGACTACACCAGAAAATCCACATAACGTTTGGCAATCCCCAATCCAGAGTGTGGAGAGGCTGCTGCGTATTAATATCGTGTTACCATCTTAGTGTGTTCCCTGGAAAGGAGCTCCAATCCCACCAGACAAAAACAAGACCAAAAACTAAAGCTACAAGACCTGCACAAAACCACATAATTACAACATATAGTTACAATAGTGCAAACAATAGCATAATTGATAAAAAAAACAGACTATGGGTACAGTAAAAATAGTCCAAGATGTTAAAGGACTGTAAATTCAAAAGAAATCACCACTGTTTCCACAAGTCCCCAGGGTCCCGACAGACTTGCCATCCCACGCTGGCGGCAGAAGGGAATACCCCTGTTATGGACTTCCAAGGCGCCGCCCTACTCAGCCTCGCAGACGCAGCACACACCGAAAGTGACCTGTGTCAGTCGAACCTCCGAGCCGACGACCATCCCCTCTGGCACAGCTTCTCCGAGCACCATCCTCTCCCGAGCGTATTAAGATGGCCCCACCAACGGCAATGCGACCCCGAGGACTCGGGGCCTGTTCTTCACAGCAGCAGCAGCAATGAAGAAGGTCCGTGATAAGGCAAGTGAAGTTGAGTGAAGTCATTCCCTCTGGTTCAGAAGCCTGATGAATGAGTTGTAATATCTGTTCCTTAACTTGGTGGTGTGGGTTCTGAGGTTCCTGTACCTTCTTCCTGATGGCAGTGAGAAGAGGACATGACCTGGGTGGTGAGGATCCATGATGATGGAAACTGCTTTCCTGCAACAATACTCCGTGTAGATTTGCTCAGTGGTGGAGAGGGCTTGACCAGTGATGCATACCAGTCTGTGATGCAGCCAGTCAATAAACTCTCCACTGCATGTCTATATAAGTTTGTCAAAGCTCTAGATGTCATTCTGAATCTTTGCAGAGATGCTGCTGTACCTTTTTCGTAATTGCATCCACGTGCTGGGCCCAGGGTCTTTTTGAAATGATTTGAGTAATATTTTATATTTTGTCTTATTTAAATTTAGAGAAGATCCGCTGCTCAGTCTTAAATTTGAAACAATCTTTTTATGATATCTGGGGACCTTTCCTAAATTACTTTTCCAATTTGTAAAGTTTAACAGTGCACAGACTTTTATGTGTATTTCTATCTTCTCTTCTTAAGCAAATATGTTTTTTTTCTAATTATCCATTATCACCCATCAGCTTTTTTCTTTGGTAGTTGGTAGGGGGTTGACATTTTTTATCTAAAAATTTTTTTAAAAAGAAAAAAAACGAAGTTAGACTTGTACTTCGGACTCCCTTGTTTTCTTCCAATTAGTTTTGTTTTGGAGTTACAAAACATAACAGTAATGATGAGGAAGTTTTAACAAACCCGAGATGACTACCTACCTGTTAGACCATAACACCATAAGATGTAGAAGCAGAAGTAGGCCATTCAGCATATCGAGTCTGCTTTGCCATTCAGTCATGGGCTGATCCAATTCTTCCAGTCATACCCACTCCCCTGCCTTCTCCCCATATCCTTTGATGCCCTGGCTAATAAAGTATCTACCTCTGCCTTAAACATACCCAATGACTTGGCCTTCACAGCTGCTTATGGCAAAAAATTCCACAGATTTACCACCCTCTGACTAAAGTAATTTATCCGCATCTCTGTTCTAAATGGACGTCCTGCAAGCCTGAAGTCGTGATCTCTTGTGCTAGACTCCCCTACCATGGGAAATAATTTTGCCATATCTAATCTGTTCAGGCCTTTCAACATTCAAAATGTTTCTATGAGATCCCCAAACATGAGGAAATCTGCAGATGCTGGAAATTCAAGCAACACACACAAAATGCTGGTGGAACGCAGCAGGCCAGGCAGCATGTATAGGGAGAAGCGCTGTCGACGTTTTGGGCCGAGACCCTTCATCAGGACTAACTGAAAGGAAAGATCTCTTACTATCTTTTCTTTCAGTTAGTCCTGACGAGGGGTCTCGGCCCGAAACGTCGACAGCGTTTCTCCCTATAGATGCTGCCTGGCCTGCTGCATTCCACCAGCACTTTGTGTGTGTTCTGTGAGATCCCCCCTCATTCTCCTGAACTCCAGTAAATACAGCCCAGTAGCTGCCGGACATTCCTCATATGGTAACCCTTTCATTCTTGGAATCAATCTGCTGAATCTTTTCTGAACTGTCTCCAATGTCAGTATATCCTTTCTAAAATAAGGGGCCCAAAACTGCACACAGTACTGTGTGGTCTCACAAGTGCCTTTTAGAGCCTCAACATCACATCCCTGCACTTATATTCTATACCTCTAGAAATCTATGCCAACATTGCATTTGCCTTCTTCACAACTGACTCAACCTGGAGGTTAACCTTTAGGATATCTTGCACAAGCACTCCCAAGTCTCTTTGCATCATGCATTTTGAGTTATCTCCTCATCTAAATAATAGTCTGCCCATTAATTTCTTCCACCAAAGTGCCTGACCATACACTTGCCAACATTGTATTTCTTTTGCCACTTCTTTACCCATTTCCCTAAACTATCTGAGAGTCTCTGCAGGCTCTCTGTTTCCTCAACACTACCTGCTCCTCCACCTATCTTTGTATCATCAGCAAATTTAGCCACAAATCCATTAATCCCATAGTCCAAATCATTGACATACATGGTAAAAAGCAGCAGTCACAATACCGACCCGATGAAACTCCCCTGGTAACCGGCAGCCGGCCAGAATTGGATCCCTTTATTCCTGCTCTCTGTTTTCTGCTGGCCAGTCAATGCTCCACCAATGCTAGTATCTTCCCTGTAATTCCATGGGCTCTTACCTTGCTAAGTAGCCTCCTGTGCGGCACCTTGTCAAAGGCCTTCTGAAAATCCAATTACACCACATCCACTACATCTCCTTTTTCCACCCTGCTTGTAATTTCCTCAAGGCCTGGATTTTCTTTTCAGGAAGCCATGCTGGCTTTGGCCTATCTTGTCATGTGCCTCCAGGTACTCCATAATCTCATCCCTAACAATTGATTCCAATAACTTCCCAACCACTGATGTCAGGCTAACAGGTCTATAGTTTCCTTTCTGCTACCTTCCACTCTTCTTAAATAGCAGAGTAACATTTGCAATTGTCCAGTCATCCAGTACAATGCTAGATTCAACTGATTCTTGAAAAATCATTGTTATTACATTCGCAATCTCTCTAGCTACTTCCTTCAGAACCCAAGGGTGCATTCCATCAGGTCCAGGAGATTTGTCCACTCTCAGACTATTAAGCTTCCTGAGCACCTTCTGAGTCGTAATTTTCACTGCACATTCTTCACTTCTCTGATGCTCTTAAATGTCCAGTATACTGCTGATGTCTTCCACTGTGAAAACTGATGCAAAATACACATTCAATTCCTCTGCCATCTCTGCATCTCATTACAATATCTCCAGCATCATTTTCTATTGGTCCTCTATTTACCCTTGTCTCTCTTTAATCCTCTATATGCTTAAAAAAGCTTTTAGTATCTTCCTTGATATTAGTCATCAGCTTCCTTTCATAATTCATCTTTTCCTTCCTAATGACCTTCTTAGTTCCCTTATGCAAGTTTTTAAAAGCTTACTGATCATCTATCTTCCTACTAACTTTGGTTTCCTTGTATGCCCTTTCTTTTGTTTTTACTTTGGTTCTGACTTCACTTGTCAGCCACAGTAGAGTCTTTCTTCCTTTTGAAAATTTCTTCTTATCTGGAATATATCTGTCTTGCACTTCCCTCATTTTTCAAAGAAACTCCAGCCATTGCTGCTCTGCTGTCCTTCCTGCAAGAACAGGGAGAAATGGTCAAATTAGGAAGATAGTGCAGTGTATTTTCTTTGCAAAAAGGAAGACAATCGAGTTTAAAAAAGGCAGAAAATGGAAGAATTAGTGAGTTCATGAACAGTGAGTATTGGGTTATAATTCTGAAAAAAAAGAGCAGAAATGCCTGGCTACATCAGAAAGATTGACATGTTTGATTATTACAATAGATAACTGGATACTGTATACCGAGCAAATTGAGCAGTATTTTAAAGCAAATGGAATAGCTAATGAGAAGCGAGTGCCAAATTTGCTGAGTGAATTGGAATTAAAAACATACAGTTTGCTTAGAAGTTTAACTGTTCAAACCAAACTGGCTGAAATGAACTTTCCTGTATAATGAAAGTAATGCAGGAACATTTAGAAACAAAGCCATTGTTGATTGCAGGACACTTTAGGTTTCATAAACAGAATCAAAAGGAAGGGGAGTCCATTTCTGTGCATGTGGGCAAAACAAAGAGATTGGGCATTGTCAGTTTAATGACAGGCTTATTGATGCACAGCAGACAGCAAACAGACACAATTGAATTGCAGTCAGGAATAAAAGTAAGTGTGAACAAAATTGCAATTTCTAAAGAGAAACCAGCCTAGCTCAAAAGATTGTATTGCCATTGTGGCAGGGGCTCACTTATACCAGACCAATGCAGAATTAAAGGTGAAATTTGCAGAAAATGCAACAAAATAGGGCACATACAAAGAGCATGTCAGGCAGACGAGAGTAAATGGACTGACGGAAGAGAAAAAGATAAAAAGTCAAATTGCAGTTTCAAAAAGAGAAATAATCTGCATGCTGTTGATGAACATTCTGATAATGATGAGAGTGATGCAGGACTGGGTAGCCTTGAAAATTTCAATGTGAAATCTATCCAGAAACAAGCAATATGGCTTACACCAGAACAGCAAATTAATTAAAATGGAATTGGACACTCATTCGGCTATATCAGTCAATCCACAAAATGAGTTTGAACAGCATTTCAAATATCCTGAACTGAAGCCTGCAGATATCCAACTAAGAATGTATACTGGAGAAAGATTACTGCTGAGGGAATGACATTTGTAGCAGTGAAATACAAGAACCAACAAGCTACATTTTTGTATGTGGTTAAAACAGGAAGGCCAGCATTATGGCTAAGACAACTACAACTTGATTGGAGATCCATCCACCATTTGCATGCCACATCCGCTGCAACAGTGTCAATTGAAAGTGAATTAAGGAAGGTACTTGGGATGATGCCACAGCCCTGTTCAAGGATGGCATTGGAAACCTCAAACATATCAAAGGTAAAGTAGTGTTAAATTTAAGTGCCACATCCAAGTTTTACAAAACCCATCCAGTTCCTTATACCATCCATGATAAAGTAGCCAGTGAGTTAGATCATATGGATCATATCATAAGGAATTCTTTTCAAGGTTGAGTGGATCCCATTGGAAACACCCATCGTTGCAGTAGCCAAGAAGGATGAGTCTGTCAGGATCTGTTGTGATTTTAAGGTCACCGTTAATCCAGTACTGAAAATAGATCAATACCCTCTGCCCAGGATAGAGAACTTTGCAAACCTTTCTGGGGGGAAATAGTTCAGCAAAGTGGACTTAGCTGAGGCCTATCTGCAAATGGAGATGGAAGGAGAGTCCAAAGTGTTTCTCACTATAAAACTCAGAAGGGTCTTTAGTGCTGTGATAGGTTTATCTTTGGAGTAACATCTGTGCCTGCACTCTGGCTGAAAGTTATGGACTAGGTGCTGCAAGGCTGTTCAGGCACTCAGTTTTACTCATTGTTACCAGAAAGGATGGCAAGGAACACCTCCAAAATCTCAAGACAGTATTAAAAAGATTAAACGATTATGATCTCAGAGCCTGCCATAATAAGAGTGAGTTCTCTAAACCGAGCATCACTACAGTGAACACACTATTGATACACAAGGATTACACAAGTGTGCCAAGAAAGCTCAAGAACTGGTGGGTGTCCCAAGGCCAAAGGTTGTGTCACAGTTGTGTAATATTGTAAATATATTGTTTGATTAAGATTTCTTTGTTGCTTACATAATTCATTGTTGGTTGTATGTAAAAGTACATAAATGGCATACACCATTACATTGCCACACCTCACTTAAAGTAAATCTAAGTTAGTCTCACATTTCAGACTCCTGTGTTTTTCTTCCAATTAGTCACGCTTTGGAGTTATAAAACATACCATTTATCTCTTCCAATGATCCCCTTCCACCTTCTTACTTCATCTCACCTTTGCCCTCACCTGGTTTCACGGTAATACATGCCAGCTTGTAATTTCTCACTCCTCCCCACCCCCCACCTTCTTATTTTGTTCTCAACAGCTTCCTTTCCAGTCTCAGCCAAAATGTTAATTGTTAATTTTCCCTCCTTGGATGTTGCCTGATTTACTGAGTTCCTGCTTCACTTTGTGTGCATTGCTCAAGACTTCCAGAATCTGCAGAATTTCTTGTGTTTGTATAGCCCTTCACAATTTACCATGCTGGAAACTGGTATGAAAAGCTAGAGTCTGACTAGAAGAAGTTTGAGATTGCACTTTTTGATACACTCAGTTTAATAAACCCCTAAAAATAACATTTAGGAAAAATATCCAGATTTGAATTTCCTGCCAAAGCTCTATGTTTAAGGAATACTTAGCAGACAAAAAAAACCACATATTAAATTACATGGTTTCTGGAAAGCAGTCAAAACTTCTGTCCTAGAGAAAATAGAAGATGGGTTGTACTGTATTTTTTATGTGTTTTCTCATTTCATCAAGGTGATATTTCCTCTTTTGGCACTCAGTGATAAAGTTAAGCAATCCCAGTGTTGGTACTGCTCAGAAAAAACCAATTTGAAGTTCCTGCTTCTCTGCTCCAAATATGAGCCATGGTTTCAGTCTTAGAACAGCACCCTCAATTTTATTTCCAAGTCCAGGTTCAATTCAGTGCCAAATTGCATTCTGTTGTTTATATGAATTTATTAGAAGCTGTACTGAGACTGCACAAGCATACTTCTCTCCCTAATTTTGTATAGAACAGTTTCAAATCTGAATTCCAGACTGAAAGAACAATGGATGTAATTTTATGAATACTTATTGTCTGCTAGAATTGTTTCAGACCCCAGATGATGGAGTCATCTGCTTACAGTTTTTGGTCATGGATGCTGGAGTCAGGTAATGTTTTATGTTGCCGCTCAGTACTTGAAAGTGACACCTACTGCGCAACATCAAATATTAACTCATTGCGCACCAGCCTCTCCTTCCATGTGATCCTCTAATTGCAACACATTGGAGGGAATGTTGCAAAGATGGAAAAGTAACCAATGAAAGTTCTATTATAAATTAATCAGAATCTCTAGAAGCAAATAATGTAAGGCCACTTTCTGGGTCTTGACATCATGCATCAACTTACACCCTTTGCTTCCACAGATGCTAACTGAATCATTGAGTTCTTCAAGCATCCTATTTTTGTCCCATATCTGTAGTATCCTGTGCTTTAAACATAATATAAACCGTGGAGCAGTACAGTACAAGAACAGATGGTTTCCTATACACTTCACTCACTGGCATGGTGTTCGGAATCGGAATCAGGTTTAGTATCACCGGCATATGAAATTTGTCAACTTTGTGGCAGCAGAAGAATGCAGTACATGATAAAAGAGAGAAAAATACTGTGAATTATGGTAAGTATATATATGTATGTATTATATTCAAATCAAATAAGTAGTGAAAAAATGGGAAAAGTAGTGAGGTAGTGTTCATGGGTTCAAAGTACATTCAGAAATCAGATGGCAGAGGGGAAGAAGCCATTTGTGAATCAGTGAATGTGTACCTTCTTCCTGATGGTAGCAATGAGAAGAAGGCATGTCCTGGGAGGTGGCAGTCCTCAATGATGGATGCTGCTTTTCTGAGGCACTGCTCCTTGAAGCTATCCTGGATACTGCAGAGGCTAGTGCTCATGATGGAGCTGACTGATTAATTTTACATCTCTCTGCAGCTTACTTTGATTCTCTGCAGTCGGCCTAGGTTCTGTAGCTTATCAATCAAGACTGTAGGAATGATGGTAAATGCTGAGCTGTAGTCAATAAACAGCACCCTGACATTGGTATTTGCATTGTCCAGGTGATCCAAGGCCACCCGAGTTATAATAAGATTAGGAAATTGCCTTTTTCTTAAAGCTACAAATTTTTCACGATTGCTTATTCAAGGTGTGTTCTTCCCATCATCATTTCTGCACCGTAGCCAAGATTACTTCTGAACTCTGGTGCTCATTGTGCTTTTTTTCCTTCTTTCATCATGCTGAAACTCTCTAACAATAATTTATTCGCCCAAAGAGTTCCCTTTAATAATTTTCATTTCCTTAAGATACAGGATTCTGAAACTTTCTTCCTCCTCCATGCAAATTTCACATCAAATGAAAAAGGCTCAGCTCCAAAGGCTGTATGTGTCAAGCAGCATAAAGGTTATAAAGAAAAATTTTGTTGGCCAAAGAAAAATCAGCCCACATAATTCTTCCATTCATAAAGCCTCGAATTTCTCTGGCAGAATACCACTTAACTGCTTTTAACCCTAATATGTTGAACACTAATGCAATGTTCAGAAGATTCTAAGTTCAAAGTAAATTTATTATCAAAGTACCATCCCTATATAGAACCCTGAGATTCATTTTTAACGGACATCCACAATTGATACAGAGAAACACAATAGAACCAAGGATAAACGGCACGCAAAGATGGACAAATAACCAATGTGCAAATACAAAAAAAAATAATAACACTACATAAATAAGTGATCCATAATATTGAGAATACCACTCATAGAGTCCTTGAAATTGAGGCAATAGTTAATGGAATCTGTTCAGTTTTGAGGTGAATGAAGTTCTTCACGCTGGTTCAAGAACCCAATAATTAAAAGGTAATAACTTTTCCTAATTCTGGATGCAATTCCTAAGATTTCATCACTTACTGGGTAGTATTTTTGCTATATGTCATAAATATTCCTTTTAGCTATTTTACCCCAAAAAGGTCCTTGTCCTGTAGCTATTGTTTAATATTGAATAAAGTTTAAGAATAACCATTTTGTATATTTATTATTTAATTTCACTTTCAAGATCATAATAATGACTCAGTGCCTTACCTCTCCTTTTTTAAGCAGTCTTCTGCTGAAACTGATAGATACCCATACCATCCAACCATCTGAACTTAGATCAGAGAGGTAATCTTTCAATGTCACAGTCTCTCCACAGCTTCCGGTAGTTTCTTGCATATTGCATCTCTCCTTCTACTTGCAAACCCTCCAAACCCATAACACTTTGACTGAACTCTCACCAAGCCCTATTGAATGTCTGGCCCCTCACCTCCCCCTCCTTTTCCTCTGCAAACTGGGGCAAGATGTTCTTTTGCAAATTAATTGTTAAATGAATCAAAGTTATTGCCGCATGTGACGTGGCAGATCATGATACTGCCTGAAACGGAAAGGGATGATTTTCAAAAATAAAATCCTTCACCTTGATGAACTCAGAATCTACAGAAACATTAACAGCAAATAAACTTGTGGCTGCCAGACGATCTCAGAGCAGCACCTGCAGCCAGGACCCTTCATGTGTAATGGCTGCTGGCTGCACACTTATGTTGACTCCTGCTGTTTCCCGGGAAACATAGATGAATCCCTCAGTGATTTTTTTTTGTGTCAGGTGACGTCTGGCAAAGATGAAATATTTCTAACTTACTTAAGGATGAAAGACTAGTGCAAGTAGAAACTGAACATCAGCACTTTATACCTCAAGTAATAGTTTATTTCTTCTTTGATGGGCTATTTAATAATTAGCATGTTGTTAATCTGACCTTTGAATGCATTAGGCAGTTGTTACTTATTTAATGCCCAAAATGCTTACCTTAGGATAAAATTAACTATGTTTTGAATGCATTCAGAATGTAATCACATAATTTTGACTTTAGTCCTTTATTCAATGCTTCTTTTGCAGTTGCTGAGTTTTTTGTACCAACATAAAATCAGCAGTGTTACTGCACATTTAATTATGCCTCGAGGGGCAGGTGATGGGCAGAAGTTAATCACCTCTATATAAGGTGATAAGACATTTTGCAGGCCAGGATTTTTCTCATAGACTTTTAAATAAGTAGCTCTGGATACTCACTGACAAAGCCCAAGATCAGTTTGTTCCTTCACACTGCTAAGAATCCTGCCATTGACCTTATACTCTGCCTTCAGGATTAACCTTCCAAAGTGTATTACTTCATACTTCTCTGAATTGAACTCTATCTGTCACTTGCCAGCCCAACTCTGCATCCTATCAACATCCCATTGTAAATTACAACAGCCACTATCCACAACACCACTAACCTTTGTGTCATCTGCAAACTTACTAACTCACCCTTAGTTAACTCATATGAGTCATTTATAAAAATCACAAAGAGCAGCGGTCCCAGAATACCCGTAGTCAGGAGATTCCAGGCATCCCATCCACTGCTCTACCCTCATCAATTTTTGTCACTTCCTTGAAAAAGTCAATCATTATTCATGAATTTCTAATTTTTTCTAAATTCTGGAAAGATTTGAGCAGATCATAAAACTGTAAACATAATGCCTCTTTACAAGGAATAAGAGAGACAGAAGGCAAGAAGCTATCAGCCAGATATCTTAATGTATATATTTCTTGGAAAATGCTGGTCCATTACTGGGGAAATATAATGAATTAGTAAAGTAATTAATGATATAATCAGCAGAACCTACCTACGTTTTGAAAGGAAAATGACCTCTGACAAATTTACTGGTGTTCTTTGAGGATGTGATAAGGGGGTGGATAAAGAATAAACAGTAGTTGCAGAGTATATGGATTATCAAAGGGTATTTCACATGAAGTACTGCCCTCAGAACTGAATTAATAGAATGGTAAAAGGATTGCTTAGTCAACAGACAACAGGGAGTCCAGGCAATTGGATCATCTGCAGGCTGGTTAATTGGAACCGATGGATGTCATGTAGATTAATACTAGAGTTTATCTATTTGCAATTCACATTGATGACTTCAGTGTAAGGACGTGGTGAGTGTATCCCAGTTTGCTAACCACACAAAGGTAGAGTCATTTTGTGTGGAGCAGGTAAAGAGTTTGCAAAGGGATATAGATGGATAAAGTGAATAGTCCAAATTTTGCCGGATTATGCATAACGTCCAGACATGTAATTTTGGTAGGAAGACAGAACATTATTTAAATGGAAAGAGACTATAAAATGTTGCTACAGGAGTACCTGATTGTTATCATACATGAGACCCAAGGTTAGCATGAAGGTGTATAATTTACTTAGGAAAGCAAATGGATATTAGGTACGACTGTAAGAGGGGTGAATTTCAAAGGTAGGCAAGTCTTGCAACACATTGGGGAACTCATACCAGGGAATACAACATCTAGTTTGGGTCCCCTTATTCACCTTGGAGAATATTCATTAGTTTTCTTCCTGGAGTGAAGGATTGAGTAATAATTGTGTATGATGACCTACTCAGTCAAGTTTAGAAGAATGACAGCTAATCTTGTTGAAACATGTAGCACTGAATTGAGATGATAAGGAAGATGTTGAAAAAATGTTTTCCTTGTGAAAATGTAGGGCTAGAGGGCATCATGTTAAAATAGCGTGTCAGCCATTCATGGTGGGTGAAAAGAATTTGCATCTCTCAGACAGATTAATTTTTTGAAATTCACCACAAAGGACTCTGAAGATTGAGAGAAAGAATCAATTCAAAGTTGAGGAGAATAGTTATTTCAACAATAGATAACTCAAGAATACAGGGATTGAGCAGAAATGTGGCTTTGAGCCCAAGATCAGATGAACCTTATTAAAAAGAATCAAAGGGCCATTCTGGTCATTCCTATTTAGTATGCTGCAAGTCCATCTATTCCAAGGCAGGAGAGTGGTCTTCAGGATTACTTCAAAAGAAGAAATACTTCTGTAATAGCATTAAGCTCAGAATAATATATTAACACATTGACACACCTCATGCTGGATGGATTGCACTTCTGCCAGGAACTCTAAGGGAAGGGAGAAGAGCACTTCAAAGCACTTTTAACTTTAATGAACCTTATATAAATTTGAAGCAGTGCAAATCAAAAAGAACCCATCCTCTTGTATAACGGAGTTTTGCTCCTCAGGAAAATATATTTATCAATTGCTTATTTTTTTTCTGTATGGCATGGTGTAATGTGAAGAAGTTTGGATTATGATGGGAAAGTGGCTTAGAGAGCCTAAAACTAATCAGTAGCAGTGAGTCTTCTAAGCAACTTGGCAGAAATAAAGTCAACAACAACACTGTTTGAAATAACAATTAGAATTCACCTTCAAAAGTGCCTGGGCCAGAATGGGCAAATAGTGCTTGGCAACACTTGGAAAGAACTGGGTCATTAAAATAAGGCAGCAAGTCCCATCTTGTAAAAATAAGTTCTTACGTCAAGCTATCTCATTATACAGGGTAATTCTTTTTAGCAGCAATAAAGATCAACAGCAGCCTTTAGTGTATGTTTTAGGTTACACTTTGAATTGCTCTGCTGGGACTTTTGTGGGACTTTTACTGTATTTGTGAGACACAATATACTTTCAGCGTAAGATTAATTAAATTCTAACCAGTCCCTTGTTACTGACACTAAGCAGCCCCAGCCACTTGTGAAAGCTCATCTGGAAACTGTGTTTGTGTCTGCTAGCATACTTCCCATAAATCGTGTCACTTAGCTTGGAGATAGTGTAAGGAGCTTTAAGTATGAGCTGTTGACCTTGGTCACAGAACTTGATTTCCTCTCTTTGACTCTTGTGATATTTGAACCATGTTGAAGTGCAGGAGCAAGCAGCTCACGCTTAGCTGGGAAACAGACTAAGTTCTCAGTAAGTCTTCATAACAAGCTGAAAACTGACAGAATACTGTTGAGGCTAATTACTCCAGGAATTAGTTACGATATGAATTTGAAACACTTAAGCATGTGCCCTTTGCTCAGCTACTTTATTCTGTTAATCTATTAATTTCTTTTTCAATTGAATAATTGTATTGCTGCCTGTTGTTTTGATTTGCAAAGGAACATTGAAACAGGAGCAGGTGATTTAGCCCCAGGAATTAGCTTCTTCTTTTCATGGAACAGTGGTTAATCAATTGAGTGGATTAGATAAGGTGGAGATGTTTTAATGCACCAGCGGGCTTCTGTGAAGATTAAAGGATGCAGCTGTTATCAGTTGACAAAAATGTTTTGATAAAATCCTTGTGATGATTAGAGGTCAGGAGACAATCTGCAGTAAGGATCGCATGAGTCTGCAAAAGGTTGTAGACTCAGTCAGCTCCTTCATGGGCACAGCTATCCCCACCACTGAGGGTAGCTTCAGGAAGCAGTACCTCAAAAAAGGAGCATCCATTATTTAGCACCCTCACTATCGGGGCCATGCCCTTTTCTCATCAGGGAGGATGTACAGAAACCTGCACTCAATTATGCAGGAACAGCTTCTTCCTGTCCATCATCATATTTCTGAATGTTGAATGAACCCATGAACGCCACCACATTATTCCTTTCTTAAACTATTTATTCCATTCATAATCTTTGCTCTGTAGTGATTCCACAAAAAAGTAAAGTTGACAACATATAAGATTGCAATAATTAAGTTGATTCTGATTCTGGGATATAACAGAGGTTCCCCAGATAGTTTTAAAGTTCATTTTCACTCAGCTGTGAACCATGGCTAAACATATTGAGTGCATATTGCATGTGTATTGTTGCCTGGATGTTTGTGATCTTTTGAGAAAGGTGGTTGTTACTTATACTGCATTTTGGAACTTCCATAAATGGTTTACTTTTATTAGATATATGTGACAATAATACAGTAATACCAATTCCAATGTATTAATCTTTACACTGCTGACCCTCTCTTGCTTAACAAAATCCTGAAGAATGGAGCATGTTTTCCAGATACCTCCATTTCCTGTCAGTCCTGTTAGCCCCCTCCATTAATTAACTTTTAATCTACTTGATCTTTTTCCCTCTTCCATGTGTGATGACCTTCTTTTCACAGGGTGTCATCTTTCCCACACATTTCTTCCCCCAGATTTACTTCTCTTTGTTTCTTTTTCAGAATTTTTGCTTCTTTCTACTCTTTCACCAATAGTGCCAGCACCTCTTCATCCTATCCCTATTCAATCTAAATATGAGGAATCTATTCCCAATATTTAAACACACTCACATCTTTTTCTTTTCTTAATTTTCAATACTTGATAATCGTATAATAATGTTACACAATGTTACAACCTCTGATTTAAAAAATACAAATTTATATATAGTTAAATTAAATAAGTAGTGCTTCTGTTCCTCCTTCCTGATAGTAACAATGAGATGAGGGTATGTCCTGGATGGTGGAGGTCCTTAATGATGGATGCCACATTTGAGGCACCGCTCCTTGAAAATGTCTTGGATACTATGGAGGCTAGTGCCCATGATGGAAGTGACTAATTTTACAACACACTGCAGCTTACTTCGGTCCTGTGCAGTAGGTATCACTCTGCCCCATACAACCAGATAAAATGCTCTCCACGGTACAACTGCAGGAATTTGAGTGTTTTAGGTGACAAACCGAATCTTCTCAAACTCCTTATGAAATATAGCCGCTGTCTTGCCATCTTTAAAGCTGCACTGATATGTTGGAACTAGATTGGGTTCTCAGAGATATTAACCTCTAAGGGTTTGAAATTTCTTACTCTCTCCACTTCTGATCTCTATGAGGACTGGTGTGTGTTCCCACATCTGACCCTTTGTCCACCATCAGCTCTTTGGTCTTACTGATGTTGAGTGCAAGTTTGTTGCTGCGACACCACTCAACTAGCTGGTATACCTCACTCCTATACATCCTCTCATCTCCATCTGAGATTCTGCCAACAATGGTTACATCATTGACAAATTTAAAGATGGCACTTGAGCTAGGTTTAGCACACAGTCACGGCTGTAGAGAGAGTAGAGCGGTGGGCTAAGCACATGTCACCAAGGGTACGATTTATAAGCAAGAATTTGTACAACAGCCATGGTAAGAAACTTGTTACTTCCATCTCTGGGTAGGAACTTAGGAAGTTAGAGAAAATTGGCATCAATCTGACAACTGGAAGGTGCTTCTAGTGATAGAATTTGTTTTGAGACTCCTTAATTGTACAAAAGCCTCGCTACTCAATACAACTACTCCCTGCTTCTATGTCTGGGCATGATGAAGTTAGGGCATCATTATGCCAAAAGATTTGGAAAAATTATCAGAATGTAATTACTCGCCTATATATAAAAAAATTAAGGAAGATATAACAAGATGGAATCTAATTCCTTTTTTAGTCTCAGTTCAAGGACTGAATCCATTAAAATCAATATGCTACCCAGACTATTTTATCTCTTTCAGACCCTACCAATAGAGATTAACCAAAATCAATTCAATGAGTGGAATAAAATGTTATCAAGATATATATGGCAAGGTAAGAGGCCTAGAGTTCATCTCAAAACTTTGCAATTAGCCAAGGAAAAGGGGGGTTGGGGCCTACCTTCTCTTAGAGATGATTATTTTAGTTGAGAGCTGTGATACGTTGGTGCAACCCGTCATATGACGCTCAATGGAAAAACATTGAGGAACGGGTACTTCCCATCCCCATACAAGCATTTTTTGCTGATAACAACCTACACAGTCACATAAATACTATTGGTAACCCATGGGTGAAATGGACTCTCAAAATATGGAAAACTATTATAAAATAATATAAACTAGAGGGAGATACTACAATTCTTAAATGGTGTGCATATGACTCAGATTTTATGCCAAATAAACTGAATGCTAGATTTAAGGACTGGACAGCTAAAGGAATAACAGTTCTTTGTAATATATTGAAAGAAGGAACACTGTTCAGTTTTGAAATGCTTAAAGGGAAACACTTATTAGAAAAACAAGACTTTTATCGGTATTTACAGATGTGACAGTATGTTAACAGGAGGGTTAAAATGTAACCAGGGCAAGTAGATGTTTAGAAAATGTAGAAAAGCGTATCTAAAAGCATATAATTCAGATAACGGTAGTAGAATCAAGCATTTATAAGTGTTTGTCAAATCTTAAAACACATTCGATTTCATACATTAAAACAAAATGGAAGAAGGAAGGAGGGATAATTATATCCGAGGAAGAATGGACAATAATATGGAGATCTCAATGGAAGTGTACCAGTTCACAGAAATGGAGGGAATTTGGATGGAAAAACTTGATAAGGTATTTTATTACACCCTCTCAGAAATCCCATTATGATAGTAACCTTTATGTTTGCTGGAGAAATTGTGGAAGTCAAAATCATATTTTCTGGGAATGCCCCATTATCAAAGACTATTAGAGTGGGACACATAATGCCCTACAAGACATCTTTAAATGTGAAATACCCTTAGCAAGTAAGACCATATATTTTGAGTGTATACCTCAAGAATGGTTGAAAAGAGATAAATATTTAATGACTATACTGTTGGTGGCTGGTAAAAAGACTCTTACCTGGAAAAGGCTATCACAGGAGAGCCCAACTTTAAATGCATGGATGGAAATTACAATGGATGTTTACAAAATGGAGAAGATAACAGCATTTGTTAATTGTAAGTTGGAACAATTTGATTCATACTGGGAAAAAAGGTTTAACTAAACAACAGCTCATCGGCCTGATTTTATTCTCACAAATCAATGGATATGTTGTAAAAAAACACTCCCTACTTGTACATAGTTTTCTCCTTTTGCTTGTTCTTTCTTCCCTCTCTTTTCTATAAGTGTAGACCTCAGATAAATATTAAGTGGAGATTTGTGGCAAATATGACTATATGATATATATATGAATTGTATCTGAAATACATCTTGTGGAAATGTTTGTTTGATGATGAACTTCAATAAAAATAAACTGCAGAAAAAAAGAATTTGCATGCTATAAATAGAGTTTTGAACAGTGTTGGTGAATACATTTTTTGTAACTACATCTTATTTAAAGTTACTTCTTCTTATGATTAGAATAAGGTGATAACTGCCTGAGGTAGGTCCATCTTGTGAAAAATATACTTCGGGCCAATTTTCTTGCTTGTTAGATGAAAGCATGTACTGAAAGCATTTTCAAACTCTAAATGCTATGGTTGGACGTTCTCACCTGTTTAAAAAGGACAAGAATTATTTATAACAGTGGCCAAAAAGAGTAATGTGAGCTGCCTTAATGACTCGTCCAGTAACACTCACATCTACGGTAATGAAATGCTTTGAGAGGTTGGTCATGGCTAGAATCAACTCTTGCCTCAGTAAGGGTCTGGACCCACTGCAATTTGCCCATCTCCACAAATGGTCCATAGCAGACACAATCTCAATGACTCTTCGCACAGCCTTAGATCACCTGGATAATACTAACACCTATGTCAGGATGTTGTTCGTTGACTATAGCTCAACATTTAACACCATCATTCCTGCAGTCCTGATCGACAAGCTATGGAAACTGGGCATCTGCAACTGAATGTTTGACTTCCTCAGAGGAAGACCACACTCCTGTGTGGATTGGTAATAACATCTCCTCCTTGCTGATACTACCACGCCTCAGAGCTGTGTGCTTAGCCCACTGCTCTGCTCTCTTTTTGCCAATGACTATGTGACTAGACATAGCTCAAGTGCCATCTATAAAGCAGAGCTTAGTGATGATGGCATTAAACGGCAACTCCTTTGCTTGCATTTTTGGAAACATCTCTATTTCCATCTTTGACATCTCTTTTTTTTCCCTTTCAAGGTTCTTTTGAAGACCCTGACCTGGAGTTACACGCTGACTTCGGTTCTTTGTGGGAATGGGACCTGCTCTTAGGGCCTCACGATCGGCCGCTTTTCGATATGCCAAGGGCACGGCCTGGAAGACTAGCACACCTTCAGAATATGGATTTTCATGGCTCTGGAGATGGGCTGATACAAGGCTGGTGCTGCTGCTGACTGATGCATCATAGGAGAACACGGAAGATCGGAAGCAGAAAGCTGGCTGCTGGCTGTGTGACCAGAGACCTGAGTTCTTTGGGTACAGGGCTCAGAAAAAACAACGCAACAGATTTTTAATACCATTAGTCAGTGAGGCGTTTGTTATGCCCCCCCTCTCACTGTGAAATGGGGACATCTCTTTTTCACTAATTAGGGAGAGAGTGAATACCGGGTGAACCAGTAGTCTTTGGGGTACTGCAAGTCTGTACACTTGAGTGCTCAGTGGAGGGCGCCAATGCTTTTTTGCTGGTGGGGGCTGTTGCCTTGATGCTGCTTGTGTGTGGGAGGAGGGCTGTGGGGGGCTTTGGGGTTCTAACATTTAACTGTCATTCATTATTTGGGGCACTGCTTTGTTTTCGTGTATGTTTGTGAAGAAAAATAATTTCAGGATATACGTTGTATACACTTCTCTCACATTAAGTGTACCTATTGAACTTTGCTGGTGATACAAGCATTGTTGGCAGAATCTCAGATGGAGACAACAGGATATATAGGAATGAACTATACCAGTTAGTTGAGTGGTGTTGGTGTAACAAACTTGCACTCAAAGATGGTAAGACCGAAGAGCTGATTGTGGACTTTAGAAAGGGTAGAATGAGGGAACAACAAAAACAATCCTCACAGAGGGATCAGAGGTGGAGAGAGTGTGCAATTTCAAGTTCCTGGGTGTCGAGATCTCTGAAGATCTAACCAGTTTCCAACATATCGATGCAGTTATAAAGAAGCAAGACAGCAGCTATATTTCATTAGGAGTTTGAGGAGATTTGGTTTGTCAACTAAGACACTTGAAAACATCTACAGATGTACCATGCAGAGTATTCTGATTCTGACTGGCTGCAACACCGTCTGGTGTGGGGGGAGGGGGGATGTGGTGACTACTGAAAGAAGCTACAGAAGCTTGTAAAATTAGTCAGCTACATCTTGGCTACTAGCCTCCATAGTATTCAAGCTATCTTCGAGAGCGGTGCCTCAGAAAGGCGGTGTCTATAATTAAGGATAACCGCCACCCTGGATATGCCCTCTTCTCATTATTACTGTCAGGAGCGATATCCACAAGCCTGAAAGCACACACTCAGTGATTCAGGAACGGTTTTTTCCACTCTGCCATTTGATTCCTAAATGGACGTTGAACCTGTGAACGCTAGTTTTATTACTTCAGTTACTGCACTATTTTTAAACTAACTACTTAATATATATACTTACTGTAATTGATTTACTTATTTATTGTTTTCTATATTACCATACATTGCATTGTACTGCTGCTGTTAAGTTAACAAATTTCACAACATATGCTAGTGTTACTAAACCTGATTCTGATTGTGACAACAAATAATTTGGGAATAGTGCGGTTGTAAGGCTTAATGGGCGAGGGGTTACTGAAGGTACACTGCAGTGAATTGTTATCATGGATTGTGTTCTTTGCTATGTTTAATCTAATCAAATTATTGACGCATTGTTATTCATGAGATTTAATAGATTCTGTTTGCCGATGAATACCTCAACAGTGGAAAGTACTTCACTTTGAAAGTACTTCACTGACCACAAAATGGTTTGTTCTGCTTGTAAGCCATCAAATCACTGTATAACTTTATTTACTCAGTTGTTCCTCAATGTTATGAGAAATAAAGCGAAGTAGCCTGATGTTAGCATCTATTGTGGTGGAGCCTCAGAAAGAGCAGAAATAGAAATGTCTACATGGTGCCTCCCATTGCTCTGGTGGCAAAATCTAATTTGTAAAGAAGTAAATAATATCCTGCTTGTTTTATAACTTGTGAGTTTAATATTGTCTTCCCTGGAAAGAATGTCAAAGTAATGGGCAGGATACTGAAGTCTCCAATTGAAATCTGTGTGTGTTCTTAGTCTCATTATACATTTAGATTCAATGTTTTATTTTGCTTTATGGGCTTGCCAGTTCAATTCTGAAAGAACTGCACAGCTATTCAGGATAGTTATAAAGCTCCCGCAACTGCTGACCACACAAATTTCAGCATGTCATGGATGCTCAGAACTGGAGTCCTTCCAGCAACAGTCTGCTACACCCACAGCATTACAACATTTGAGAACAGAAATGGTGAGCGATATTAATTATGATTTGGATAGATATTGGAACTCTTCATTACAACAGAGAAGTCAAGAGGAGAGCTTTAATTTTCTACCAGTGAATTTTCCTTTAAGCTTTGTTAGTCTCCATTACAGAGTAGTTTTTTATGTCCTATCAGCATCTAATAGTTTGTTCTGAGGGAGTGAACGTTTTATTGTATTTATCTAGATAGCATATTTTACAATTAGAATATTGGAATAAGGATTTAATACAGAAATTCAATCTTTATCAAGGCAACAGCAATAAATAGCAATTGATGATCTGAAGCATTGGAATGGCTAGACATGATTTGATGTTCAACAAGGATAAAATTGATGTATTATTGACACTGGAAATAATAACAGTTCAGAATTTGGAGGCAAAGTAAATGAATGAAGATGCACAATTTTTTAAAGAGGAGAACACACACTGTTAAAATCTGATTATAGGGTCAGGCTTATGATGTGCATCTAGAAATTTCTGAATGTCAGCCATAAATAAAAGTGAAACTCAAAGAGAATATTAAGGCTGCTGTTTTAACAAGAGATTCTGTGGTCATGTTCCTCAAACTGTAAGAAAAAAAACAGTTGGAACTGATTAGTGGTGAATTGCTCCTAGAGAATTTCTTACATTTTAAGTTATTATATTTTTTCACAACTTTTTTTTCAATTGAAACTGAAAGGTGAAAAATGATACAACTCTTGGTATGTGCCATAAATGTCCAGAACTGCCCAGCCAGACTCGATGGCATCCGTTAGTCTTGCGAGACCTCCCTCTCCACGCCACCAATGTTGTCCAAGGGAAGGGCAAGGGCAATACAGCTTGGCACCAGTGTTGTCGAAGGCAACATCGGACTGCCTTAGGGACTCCAGCTCCGGATTTGTCCTCAGGGTTTACTCCCAAAGCCTTTCCCTTCAGTGGGTATGGCCGCAAGGCAGTGGAGGTTTGAAATCAGAGTTTTCCCTCTCTTAGATCGACTGCCTTCCCAGGCTGACGAGCTCCATCTACCCCACTACTAATATCTTCAATATAATAACAAGAAACAAACAAAACCTAGTGGTGATTAAACTAAAATGAAATATTTTTACAGTGGCAGGTAGTCATAACTCTGGGAAACTTAAGCATTAGTTTTAAAGAAAGATAGATCGGGAAGTTTAAGTCAAAAACCTCTGTCTATAGCTATCAAACTGTAAGAAACAACGTGGTAGAGTGTTATTTCCTCATTACATCCACTCCCTTGTTAAGCTTTTTGAACAAGATGCAGCAAGTGACTGAAGTAAATAGAAATCAAGATATGCAGTACATTAACAATCAATGTCGTACATTGGCCTTTGGGAAAGAGTAGCAGCTGTCAATCGTAAGTTAAAGATCATTTCAATTTATTTAGGGAATCCACTGAGTTACTCTTAATCACTATGCTCTGTAAACAGCTGAGATTTAGGAATGGAACAGCAGCTTACTGGATAGCATAATGCTATTACAGGGCCAGCAATCCGGGTTCAATTCCATTGCTATCTGTCAGGAGTTTGTATGTTCTCCCTTTGACTACATGGGTTTCCTCCAGTGCTTTGGCTTCTTCCCACATTCTAAAGGTATATGAATTAGTACGTTAATTGGTCACATGGGTATCATTGGGCGGCGGGGGATCGTCAAGCCAGAAGGGCCTGTTACAATGTTGTAACTCTAAATTTAAAAATAAATGGTGGAAGTCCAAAATCTACTCAGAAACAATAGGAACTCAGTAATTAAATCTGTTCTTTTCATTGGCATCTTTCCATAGTGGTTGACCTTTTACATTGTAAATAGAAATGGGTCTCTCTGCTCTTATACGTTGTCCAGTAAGAATGCAGGTTGCCATAATGAACTCATTCAGCAACATGGTGCTTCGTGCACCTGATACTCGTTTTAATGAGTTTTCTTCTCTTTAAGATGGTTGTGAATTACCCAATGATGAGGCCCATTCTCATACCATGACACCTGCCTATGTGTAATGTCAAGCTTTGTATTATGACTGTAATAGTTCCCTTCTTCTTGGACATTTTAATAAGACAATTACATAAATTGTAAAAAATCCCATTTTGACTAACTCTGGCAATTAGAACTTTGTTCTTTCTGGGTTAATTTAAGTGGTTCTAATCATTCTCCAGAAGCAGTTGTTTAGGCAATGCATTTTACCTCTGTGTGCAATCCATGGAAATCAAAATGATGAGAATTGTGGAAGTTGGTGCAGCCAACATCGCTTATTCTATATCACCACATAATGTGAATATTATTCTGAATTAAAATTGATTTCCATAATTATTCCTGGGATAATTGAATCATGTGTGGTCGATATAATGGAAAGGAACCATGGTGAAGAGTTGCCAAAAAAATGGTACGCCCTGCTACATACCAGACTATTGATGTAAATCTGAATAAAATTTGACCAGTTGCATAACATGTCAACCATTCTTTATGACCATGGTTTAATTTCCCCTGCTAGCTTGAGATACATTACCATGAGTAGGAAATTTATACAGATTTTTTTTACTTATGATTGGAGATCCAGGTGTCACTAACTAGAGGCACACTAATTGCACAGGAATTGTCATTCCTAACTGCACTTCCAATAGTTCTGATGAGATGTCTTCCTATTCCAAGGTCTTTTGATGAAGGTGTCCCACAATAATGTAGGATAGGTTTTAGACTCAGTAACAGACCATAAGACAAAGAAGCAGTAGTGGGCCATTTGGCCCATCAAGTTTGTTCTGCCATTTTATCAGGAGCTGATCTATTCTCACATTTAGTCCCACTCCCACACCTTCTCACCATAACCTTTGATGCCCTGGCTACTCAGATACCTATCAATCTCTGCCTTAAATACACCCAATGACTTAGCCTCCACTGGCGCCCGTGGCAACAGATTCCGCAAATTCACCACCCTCTGGCTAAAAATTTTTTTTCGCATCTCTGTTCTGAATGGGCGCCCTTCAATCCTTAAATCATGCCATCTTGTACCAGACTCCCCCACCATAGGAAACAACTTTGCCACATCCACTCTGTCCATGCCTTTCAACATTCAAAATGTTTCTATGAGGTCCCCCCTTCATTCTTCTAAACTCCAAGGAGTACAGTCCAAGAGCAGTCAAACATTCCTCATAAGTTAACCTTCTCATTCCTGGAATCATTCTAGTGAATCTTCTCTGAACCTTCTCCAACGTCAGCACATCCCTGTTTACTCTATTCCTCTAGAACATTGCATTCACCTTCTTCATCACTAACTCAAACTGGAGGTTAAACTTAAGGGTATCCTGCACAAAGACTCTCAAGTCCGGTTGCATCTCAGAACTTTGAATTCTCTCCCTATTTGAATAATAGTCTGCCTGTTTATTTCTTCTACCAAGAAGAAATGTATGACCATATACTTTCCAACATTGTATTTCATTTGCCACTTCTTTGCCCATTCTCCCAATCTATCCAAGTCTCTCTGCAGATTCTCTGTTTCCTCAGCACTACCGGCCCCTCCACCTATCTTTGTATGATCAGCAAACTTATCCACAAAGCCAACTATTCCATAATCCAAATCATTAAAATACAACATAAAAAGAAGCAGCCCCAACACGAACTCCTATGGAACACCACTGGTAACCAGCAGCCAACCAGAATGGGATCCTTTTATTTCCACTTTCTGTTTTCTGCCAATCAGTCAAAGCTCCATCCACATATGTAACTTTCCCGTAATTCCATGGGCTCTTATCTTGTTTAGCAGCCTCATGTGTGGCACCTTGTCAAAGGCCTTCTGAAAATCCAAATACACAACATCCACTGCATCTCCCTTGTCTAGCCTACTTGTAATTTCCTCAAAAAAATTGCAATAAGTTTGTTAGGCAGGATTTTCCATCAAGGAAACCATGCTGAGTTCTGCCTATCTTCTCATAAGTCTCCAGGTACTCCATAACCTCATCCTTGACAATCAACTCCAAAAACTTCCCAACCACCAATGCCAAGCTAACAGGTCTATAATTTCATTTTTGCTTCCTTGCCCCCTTCTTTAATAACAGAGTGACATTTGCAATCTTCCAGTACTCTGGAACCATGCCAGAAACTATTGACTTTTGAAAGATCATTGCTAATGCCTCCGTAATCTCCACAGCTACTTCCTTCAGAACACGAGGGTGCATTCCATCTGGTCCGGGAGATTTATCTGCCCTTAGACTATTCAGCTTCCTGAGTACATTCTACGTCATAATTGTGACTATGCACACTTCTCTTCCCTGACACCCTTGAGTGTCTGTTACACTGCTGATGTCTTCCTCAGTGAAGACTGATGCAAAATACTCATTCAGTTCCTCTGCGATCTCCTTATCTCCCATTACAATTGCGCCAGCATCATTTTCTATCAGTCCTATATCTACTCTCACCTGTCTTTTACTCTTTATATACTTGAAAAAGCTTTTAGTATCCTCTTTGATATTATTTGGCAGCTTCCTTTCATAATTCATCTTTTCCTTCTTAATGACCTTCTTAGTTTCCTTTTGTAAGCTTTTAAAAACTTCCCAATCCTCTGTCATCCCACTAATTTTTGCTTCCTTGTATGCCTTCTCCTTTGCTCTTACTTTGGCTTTGACTTCTCTTGTCAGCAACGGTTTCATCCTTTTTCCATTTGAAAATCTCTTCTTCTTTGTAATATATCTGTCTTGCACCTTCCTCACTTCTTGCATAAACTCCAGCCACTGCTGCTCTACCGTCCTTCCCGCTAGTGTCCCTTTCCAGTCAACCTTGGCCAGTTCCTCTCTCATGCCATTGTAATTTCCTTTACTCCACTGAAATACCAACACATTGGATTTTGGCTTCTTTTTCTCAAATTTCACAGTGAACTCAATCATGTTATGATCACTGTCTCCTAAGGTTTCCTCCACCTCAATCTCTCTAATCAACTCTGGTTCATTACACAATACTCAATCCAGTACAGCCGATTCCCTAGTGGGCTCAACAACAAGCTGCTCTAAAAAAACCATCTTGTAGACATTCTACAAACTCTCTCTCTTGAGATCCAGTGCCGGCCTAATTTTCCCAATCCACTCGCATGTTAAAATCCCCTACAATTATCATAACACTGCCCTTCTGGCAAGCCTTTTCTATTTCCTGTTGTAATTTGTAGTCCACATCACTGCAGCTGTTAGGAAGCCTGTATGTAACTGCCATTAGGGTCCTTTTACCCCTGTGATTTCTTAGCTCAACTCATAAAGTTTCTGCACCTTCTGATCCTATGTCACCTCTTTCTAATGATTTAATATCATTTCTTACCAATAAAGCCACACCACCCCCTCTGCCTACCTGCCTATCCTTCCAATACACTGTGTATCCTTGGACGTTCAGCTCCCAGAGACATGCATCCTTTAGCCACGTCTCAGTGGTGACCACAACATCATACCTGCCAATCTGTAGCTGTACAACAAGATCATCCACCTTATTCCTTATGCTGCGTGCATTTAAATATAACACTGTAGCGGTGTGCTACACGCAGCGCTGAAATAACGACACATAGTCAGTGAGCTGCAGTTGCAAAGAGGTTTATTCAAATTTTGTGGCCTCGCTTTAAAGCCTTCCTGTTCCCGCCCTCCCCGGGCAGGAATGCTATATTCACAGTCCCGTCCCGTGCGCAGGCTTTTCCCCTTGCTGGTGAAGCAGGCTTGGCGCCCTCTTTGGGAATGGCCTCAATGTCGGCTCGCGCCGCTTTATGAGCCGGTTCGAGTGCGCTGGGAAGTGGGTCACCACATAACCCCACCCCCAGAACCGGCGATACACCCCCCAATGTCCTCAGTCTGAGTCAGACTCTGGGCGGTCTGCCTCTGCGCCGCGGTGCCTGAATCTCGACCGGCTGTGCCACGTCCACATGGGCCAGTTTCAGTTGGTCCACTGTGAAAACCTTCTCTTTCCCCCCCAATGTCCAGCACAAATGTGGACTCATTGTTTCTGATCACCATAAACGGCCCCTCGTAGCGCTGCTGTAGCGGTGCCCGATGTCCGCCCCGTCATACAAAAATGGACACAGTTTTGCAGGTCTTTGGGTATGCAAGTTGGGTTCTGCCCGTGCTGTGAAGTGGGTATGGGGGCCAGGTTACCGAGCCTCTCGCGTAGTCTGCCCAGGACTGCTGCGGGTTCTTCCTCTTGCCCCCTTGGGGCTGGTATGAACTCTCCTGGGACGATCAGGGGTGCGCCGTACACCAACTCAGCCGATGAGGTGTGCAGATCCTCTTTGGGTACTGTGCGGATTGCAAGCAGGACCCAGGGAAGCTCGTCCACCCAGTTAGACCCTGTGAGGCGGGCCATGAGAGCCGACTTCAGGTGACGGTGGAAACGCTCCACCAGGCCGTTTGACTGTGGGTGGTAGGCAGTTGTGTGGTGCAGCTGTATCCCCAAAAGGCTGGCCATAGCTGATCACAGGCTGGAGGTGAACTGGGCGCCTCTGTCAGAGGTAATGTGGACTGGTACACCAAAGCGGGATACCCAGGTGGCAATCAGTGACTGGGCACAAGATTCAGAGGTGGTGTCGGTGAGCGGGACCACCTCTGGCCATCTTGTGAACCGGTCTACGATAGATAGGAGGTGCCGCACTCATCGTGACACTGGCAGGGGACCCACGATATCCACATGAATGTGGTCGAAACACCAGCGGGTGGGGTGGAACTGCTGCGGCAGGGCTTTGGTGTGCTACTGCACCTTGGATGTTTGGCAGTGCATGCACGATTTGGCCCATTCACTGACCTGCTTGCTGAGTCCGTGCCAAATGAACCTGTTGGCGACCATCCAGACGGTTGACCTGATGGAGGGTGCGCTAAGTTGTGGATGGAGTTGAAAACGCGTCGCCGCCAGGCTGCCGGGATGACGGGGTGGGGTTGGCCAGTGGTTACGTCACAGAGTAGGGTCCTCTCACCCGGGCCTACGGGGAGGTCCCGGAGCTGCAAACTGGAGACTGCGGTTCTGTAACTAGGGATCTCCTCGTCTGCCTGCTGTGCCTCCGCCAGCGCTTCATAGTCTACCCCCTGGGATAGGGCTTGGATGTTAGGGCGGGAGAGGGCGACCGCCACAACATTGTCCTTTCCCGAGACATGCCGGACATCCATCGTGTATTCGGAGATGTAGGACAGATGTCGCTGCTGGCAGGACGACCAGGGTCAGATGCTTTCGTGAACGTAAAGGTAAGTGGTTTGTGGTTCGTGAACGCAGTGAAGGGCCTACCTTCTAAGAAGTACCTGAAATGCCGGATTGCCAGGTATAGCGCCAACAGTTCCCAGTCGAAAGCACTGTATTTGAGCTCGGGTGGTCGTAGGTGTTTGCTGAAAAATGCCAGGGGTTTGCCAGCGACCCTTGATGAGCTGTTCCAGCACTCCACCGACTGCCATGTTAGATGCATCCACTGTGAGGGGGGTAGTAACGTCCGTTCTGGGGTGCACTAGCATCGCGGTGTTTGCCAAGGCTTCTTTGGTTTTAATGAAAGCGGTGGCGGACTCCTCGTCCCAGGTTATGTCCTTGCCCTTACCCGACATCAGTGCGAACAGGGGGCGTATGATTTGAGCAGCTGAAGGGAGGAAGCAGTGGTAGAAATTCACCATACCCACGAATTCCTGAAGGCCTTTGATTGTGTTGAGTCGGGGGAAATGGCGGACTGCGTCTACCCTGGCTGGCAGAGGGGTTGCCCCATCTTTAGTAATCCTGTGGCCCAGGAAGTCGATGGTGTCGAGCCCGAACTGGCATTTGGCCAGGTTGATTGTCAGGCCATATTCACTCAGCCGGGCATAGAGTTGACGGAGATTGGACAGATGCTCCTGACGACTGCTGCTGGCTATGAGGATGTCTTCCAAGTACTTGAAAGCGAAGTCCAGGTCGTGTCCCACCGCGTCTGTGCAGCATTCTTTAGGCCGAACCACATGCTGAGGAACTTGAAAAGGCCGAACGGGGTGATGAGTGCCGTTTTGGGGACGTCGTCCGGATGCATTGGGATTTGATGGTATCCCAGGACAAGGTCTACCTTGGAGAAGATCTGTGCGCTGTGCAGGTTGGCTGCAAAATCCTGAATGTGCAGCACAGGGTAGCGGTCCGGTGTTGTAGCCTCGTTCAGCCTACAGTAGTCACTGCATGGTCTTCAGCCCCCTGTTGCTTTGGGCACCATGTGCAGGGGGGAGGCCCATGGGCTGTCGGACTGCCGTATGATCCCCAATTCCTCCATCCTTTTGAACTCCTCCTTCGCCAGTTGGAGCTTGTCCGGGGGAAGTCTTCGAGCACGGGCGTGGAGTGGTGGTCCTTGTTTTATTTATCTATCTATTTATTTATAGAAATTACAAAGAATAAATGTAATAGTAAAATAGTAAGAAAGATAATATTAACCCTCCCCTGCTTAACCCTTATCTAAAGAAAAAAAAAAGAAAGAAGAGAAAGATTGCCTGGATATCGAAGGATCCCCACATGCTCCATGGAGTTCAAAATAATTTTGATATTTATTTTTTACTTTCCCCAATTACTATAATTTTATCTTCAAAGGACCTATGTATTTAATCCTATCTTTTGTAAGTATGGGAGCCAAATTTTCAAAAATATATCATATATCCATCATTATCATTGTCATTATCAAGGGGGAATGATCTGACAATTTTCTTGCTTTATATTCCACACTTTTCACTCTATCTTGAATATTTTTTGATAATAAAAAAAATCAATCCTTGAGTAAGCTTTATGTCTGTTTGAATAAAATGAGTAATCTCTTTCTCTTGGATTAATTTTTCTCCATATATCAATCAGATTTAAATCTTTCATTAATGATAAAGTTAGTTTTGTTACTTTTGATTTTATAGCACCTTTAGTTGATCTATCCAGAACTGGATCTAAACAAAAATTGAAATCTCCACCTATTAATATTTTATCACGTGCATCAGCCAAGTTCAAAAAAACTTCTTGTATAAATTTCGCATCATTTTCATTTGGTGCATAAATGTTCATAAAAGTCCATAATTCTGAAAAAATTGACAATGTATAATCACAAATCTCCCCCCCCCAGAATCAATTATTACATTTTGTATTTTAATTGGTAAAGATTTATTAACCAGAATTGCAACCTCTCGATTTTGAATTAAATGAAGCTGCAATGACATTTCCAACCCAATCTCTCTTTAATTTCTTATGTTCTATTTCTACTAAATGTGTTTCTTGTAAAAAAGCTATATCTCCTTTCATTTTCTTAATATATGTTAAAACTCTTTTTCTTTTCACAGGTCCATTAATTCCATTAACATTAAAACTTAAAAAATTAAGTAAATTAATCATTCATAGTACCTTGGGAATTCTTTAAAATTCTCCATGTTGCTATGAGTCTCTCCACAATCATCCAGGCAAAAAAGGAGGAAAATAGAAAAAAGATAACTAATACATAAGAAAAAAAAACAAAATACCCTCCCCCACCAATGTTGTGAATAAAAAGAACACAACATTACCCCCCCCATTTTAAGGGTCATGGCAATCGCCATGATTGTACACGTGAAACTCGCAGCTATCGATCAGGAGCTCCCCCAGCTCCCCCACAAAAAAAAAGAAAAATATATTAATAAAGAAAAGAAAAAAAAATTAATGTCTCTACTCTCAATTAATACTCCTCGACCATTTTTTTTCTTATAAATGTCCATCAGGTCCAACCTTGTTTCAGTCTTCATCATTAGTCCATTTCATTTCTATAATTCTTTAGTCTTCTTCATGGACATCAGGTAATTCTTGTACAAATTCCTCCGCTTTCCGGTAGTCTCCATTATCCAGGAAAATTATCAATTTTCCTGGGTAGCTCAATAAAAATTTATAGCCCTTTTTCCATAAAGATTTTTTCACTGGATTAAATTCCTTCCGCCTCTTCAACAGATCGTAGCTTGTGTCTGGATTTTAAAAAACTCTTTTCCCTTCTACTATCAATGGCCCATTTCTCTTTTTAGCACCTTGAGTAGGTGCCTTCAAGATCATTTCTTTATCTTGGTACCTTAAACATTTTATCTAAATTGATCTTGGATTTTGATCTTGTTGAGGTCGTGGTCTTAAAGCTCTGTGTGCTCTTTCAATTTCAATTACCTGACTTCCTTCTTTCATTTCCAAAATTTTCGGAATCCATTCTTGAAAGAATTTTATTGGATTTTCTCCCTCTGTGCCTTCCATAAGACCAACAATTTTAATATTATTTCGTCTACTAGAGTTCTCAAGTGCATCCATTTTTTCCATCATCCGTTTTCTTTCTGCTGTCCAGGCAAGATTATCGTATTCTATCTTATCTATTCTTTCCGTGTTTTCTTCTATTTTTACTTCTATCTCTTTAACTTTATTATCCATCTTCCTTTGTTCTTCCACCACAATATCAAGTGTATTCTGTATGCTTCTTATATCTGTTCTTATAGCTTTAAATTCATTCGCCATATCTGTTCTTATAACTTTTAATTCATTCATTATATATATCAGGTTATCTTTTATGTCTCCTTTAATCTCTTCCTTCTTTTCTTCTTCTTTTTCTTCTGGATTTCCCAAAGAGTCTGTTTCAACTTCCGACTCACTTTCAATTTCACTTCCAACCGTAGTTGAAGCTTGTAGTTTTGTTAACATCTGTTCATGCATACTTTCGCGCATGCGTTGTTCTTGCCATTTCTTCTTAGAGACCGCCGACATGGCTGCAACTTCTTTTCCCGCATCATCAGAAATGCCATGCACTTTGCCGGGAGGAGATCCAACTTGAGTCCGAGGCTTCACCAAGACGGCTAGGCCTTTATCCCCGCTGATTTGCGCAGTCTTCGAAGTAGTAACATTCTTCTGTTTCAGTTTAGGAGCCATATCAAAAGATAATCCTGAGTTGCTTATAAATAGTTTCTAATAGATATTTGTTAACTCTTCTTCATTTAAACCCTATTTCATTACTTTTTGCAAGGGAGCTGGAATCCCAACGTCTCGACCCTATGTCATCACGTGACGTCCCCCCGAGGGGTGGTCCTTGTGTCGGGATGTGGTGCTGTATGCTGTGTCTGGGCATGGCTGCCGTGAACTGCGGTGCCAGAACTGATGGGAAATCCGCCAGGACTCTGGTGAAGTCGTTGTCGGACAGCGTGATGGAGTCTAGGTGTGGAGCCGGCAACTGGGCTTCACCCAGGGAGAACATTTGAAAGGTCTCGGCGTGGACCAGTCTCTTCCTTGGCAGGTCGACCAGTAGGCTGTGATCTCGCAAAAAATCTGCTCCCAGGAGCAGTTGGGCTACAGCGGCCAGTGTAAAGTCCCACGTGAACCGGCTAGAGCCGATCTGTAGCCGCACCCTACGGTCCTTACTGTGCTGCCATTTGCAGCCCTCAGGGTGGGACCCAGTGCCCTGTTGCGGGTGACGTAACTCGGCGGAGGTAAGATGCTGATCTTGGCTCCGGTGTCGACCAAAAAGTGGCGTCCCGACCACTTGTCCCAGACATACAGGAGGCTATCCTGATGGCCAGCTGCTGTAGCCATCAGCGACGGCTGGCCCTGGCGTTTCCCGGGAACTTGCAGGGTTTCTGTGCCCCACCACTGGTGGTAGAAGCACCATTGTTTGTTGGTCTCCTCACCCCTGCCTCTGGGGTTAGCGGGCTCTGTGGCCGGGCCTGGTCTGGTTTGCTGCTGGGAGCGTGGCCTGGTGATCTGTGCGACGGATGCCCCACTCTCCTTCTTGGCGTTCCACAGCACATCTGCCCGGGCCACCACCTTCCGGGGGTCACTGAAATCCGCGTCAGACAGCAGCAGGCATATGTCCTTGGGCAGCTGCTCCAGGAACGCCTGCTCAAACATGAGGCAGGGCTTGTGACCTCTGGCCAGGGAGAGCATCTCGTTCATCAGAGCCGATGGTGTCCTGTCCCCCAAACCATCCAGGTGCAGTAAGCGGGCAGCTCACTCGCGCCGTGAGAGTCTGAAAGTCCTTATGAGCAGGGCTTTGAATTCTGTGTATTTGCCGTCCTCTGGGGGTGACTGTATGAACTCCTCAACCTGGGCTGCTGTCTCCTGGTCGAGGGAGCTCACCACGTAGTAGTAACGTGTGTCCTCTGAGGTTATCTGCCGAATGTGGAATTGGGCTTCTGCTTGCTGGAACCACAGGTGAGGTCGCAGCATCCAGAAGCTTGGCAGTTTTAACGAAACTGCATGAACAGATGCGGCGTCGTTCACCTCCAGTCCAAATATCGTTTGGGCCATCGGGATCACCAATAGTAGCGGTGTGCTACACACAGCGCTGAAATAACGACACGGAGTCGGTGAGCTGCAGTTGCAAAGAGGTTTATTCAAACTTCATGGCCTCGCTTTAAAGCCTTCCTCTTCCCGCCCTCCCTGAGCGGGAATGCAGTATTCACCATCCCGTCCCATGCGCGGGCTTTTCCCCTTGCTGGTGACGCAGGCTTGGCGCCCTCTTTGGGATTGGCCTCAATGCTGGCGCGCACCGCTTTGTGAGCCGGTTCGAGCGCGCTGGGAAGTGGGTCACCACAACACCTTAATTCCAGTATTTGGTACTTTTTGCTTTGATTGCACTGCAACTCATCCCAATGGCTGCAAATTTGCCCCATCGCCTGTCTGTCCTTCCTGACATCCTTACTGCTCACTATCTTAGATTTATTTCTGTTTTCCCCCCTTCTCTGCTCTATCATTCCGGTTCCCATCCTCCTGCCAAATTAGTTTAAACCCTCCCTAACAGCTCTATTAAACCTTTCC
Source organism: Hypanus sabinus (assembly GCF_030144855.1). Lineage (NCBI taxonomy): Eukaryota > Metazoa > Chordata > Chondrichthyes > Myliobatiformes > Dasyatidae > Hypanus > Hypanus sabinus. The sequence continues at coordinate 100,223,897 of NC_082711.1, forward strand.
GCCAGGATATTGGTCCCCTTCAGTTTCAGGTGTAACCCGTCCTTTTTGAACAGGTCATACTTCCCCCAGAAAAGATCCCAATGATCCAAGAATCTGAAGACCTGCCCCCTGCACCAGTCTCTCAGCCACGCATTCATCTGCCTGATACTTCTAGTCTTGCCCTCGCTAGCACATGGCACAGGTAGCAATCCTGAGATTACTACCCTGGAGGTCGTGCTTCTTAGCTTCCTTCCTAACTCCTGGAAATCTCTCTTCAGGACCTCCTCCCTGTTCCTATCTATGTCATTGATACCAACATGTACCAAGACAGCTGGCTGCTTGCTTTCTCCCTTCAGAATATTCTGGACCCGATCCGAGACATCCCGTTCCCTAGCACCTGGGAGGCAACACACCATACGGGTATCTCTATCAGGCTCACAGAATCGCCTGTCTGTTCCTCTGACTATGGAATCCCCTATGACTACCAATGAAGAACAATAATGGCCTATGTTTATGCAATATATAAAATATAACAATGAAGAAGCAATAATAAATACCTATATAAGGATGTTGTGTGGATTGGCATTTATGCTCCTTTAAATTTAAAGCCTTGTCCTTCTTGGACCTTGTGCTCTTGGGAAGCTTTGGGACTTCCCTGGTAATATACTGTAACTGTAAAGCATTTTCGAGATGGTACACACTGTAGTGGCTCTGTGATGTCCACGAAGGAGATGATATTTAATGTGTTTGATAAGGTGTGAACAAAGTGGGCATCTTTCTTCTGGATGATTTTGAGCTTCCAGAGGGTTAATAGTACTACACTCTCTGTGGTTAATGGAGATCATTCTGTAGGTTTTCATAAATAAAAATGATGGAGCAGTTTATGTTTAACAAAAAATGTAACAAGTCATTTATTGTAATCCTAAATCTGAACACAAAGCGTAGCAAACTGTACTTTAATTAATTACATCATCATGTCAGACCAGCCTCTTAAATTGAACCCCAACTCAATGTAAGAGGCTGTGAATTATGTATGTTTCTACCAATTACATTACCCTACAAAGCACCCCCCACACCCAGAATTCACTAAAATCAGCATCTGGATAAATCATCTGGCTCAGGTCTTAAGTTGCAAGGGTGAAGGAACAGCGCAGGCCTCTGTTGAAATGCTCATAGCCATGTCGTGACGGCAGGGGCATGGTATCAGAATCCTCCAAATCTTGATGGGTCGGTTTTAGGCGATCTACCCATCTTACCTATCCTCAGGTTTACTGAAGTCTTTTCTCTCCATTTCAAAATGTGGAACAGGCAATCGTGAGGGGCCCTAAGGGGTTGTTGGTGTGCATCATGATGGACAAAAACAAACGAGTCAAAATGTAGGTCAAAAGGAGCCCAAGAGTGCTGTTTGCCATGATGGGAGGTAGGATTAGACGCAAAGTAATTGAATTTACTGAGGAGGATGCAATGCTGATGAGAGGCCGATCATGGCACCAGGATTAAAATCAGCTGGCACTTGTAATGGCTGCCCTCATACCAAATCAACTGTGGACGACTGTAGATCCTCTTTTGGAGCCATTCTAAGCCACAGGAGATGATCATGCCATCAGGGAAGTCCTCCGAGTAGCCTTTAAGGAGCGGTGAAAGTGCTCGCAAAGACCAATGGTTTGCGCGTGGTACGCAGTGGTGTGATGTAGCCTGATGCCAAGGATCTGGGCCATCGCAGTCCAGAGGTTAGTTGGGGACCACAGTCAGAGGGAATATCAGATGGAGTGACAAACCAAGAAACCCAGATGCTGTTGAACACCCAAGCCACAACCGCAGCTGTGGCTGATGCTAGAGGGATACCCTCTGGCCATCTGCTGGTATGGATCACCATGGTAAGGAGGAGTGTGGTCAAACTGTCACTCAGGGACCTCAAAGAGTGCCAGTGGAACCAGGCCATGACGGTTAATTTTTGTGCCCAGTACTCGAGACAGGCCGGACTCCAATTGTGCACGTCCTTTCTAAGGCCGTACCACACAAACTTTAGTGCAAGTAGTTTCTGGTGTGGCCTTCCGGCCTGGATATGAGAAAGCATGTATGGAGTCAAAAACATTCTGATTCCAGTTTGCAGGGACTATGGAGCAAGGGCAACCAGTTAAGACGTTGCACAGGAGAGAAACCCTAGTTTCCCCGTACTTAATATCAGCCAACCGCAAGCCTGTTACTGCTGTTCGGTAAGCTTGGAACTTTGGGTCACTAGCTTGGTCTTCTGCCATGCTGCCAATGGCTTCATCGGCATTATATTTCCCCTTGATACCTTGTGTATCAGTTGAGAACTCTGATATGTAGGCCAGGTGGTGTTGCTGCAGTGGTCAACGATTGCTGTGAAATGGCGGCCCTCTAGAGGAAAATAAAAATGGTGGACAATTAGATTGCGACCGAGAAGCTCATTTTCAAACCTACTGTACTTCCTTTCAGGGGAACGGAGCTGCCAGCTGAAGAAGACGAGAGGCTGCCACATGCCTCCGACCAACTTGTTCATTCACAGTGCCCACAGAGTAGTCTGAAGTGTCAATTATAATGACTATGGATGCATTGGGGAGTAGGGCCATGCTGGAAAGAGATTGTTTGGTATTATCAAATGACTTGATCATGTCAGCTGACCGGAGAAGCACGTGATTAGGGGCATTGCCTTTAACTGCATGATACAGGGGAAGCATAAGTTCAGCAGCTCGCTGAATGAAGCAGAGATAGAAATTTGCTGTGTCTAAAAACTCCTGTAGATTTTAGTAGTGCAGGGCAGTGGGTAATCTATAATAGTGGCTACTTTTGATGGGATGGGTTTCGCACCTTCTGTGGAGGAACGATGGCCAAAAAAGTTAATGGTTAATAATCAACCTGTATTGGCTTAAACAAACTGTTATCTATTATGGACAATCTGGCACATCCTCTCCACGACCTAATGACTAAGCAGCGGAGCCCCCTTTCAAACAGACTCTCTCAAGTCCGCAGTCACAAGGATCATTACAGAAGATCTTTCCTACTAAATACAATAAGCATACACAACAATTCATCTCTGTGCAACAGGAGAACACACATCATAATACAATAGTCTCTGTTTTACTACAAATGTTTGTATTTTGTGCATTATTTTTGCACATTATTGCGAATAATTGCACTGGTAAATTATTGTGCATGTTATTATTCTGTACTTTATTGTTAGTTAAATCTGCACTCAGCTAAGTGTGTTTTTAAATGTTGCTGCTGTAACGAAAGAATTTCCCATTCAGGATTAATAAGATATTTCTTATTATAAAGCGCTAGAAAAGTGTGCGAAGATGAAGTACATGCTCGGATTCGAATGCACTGGCAACAAGTATCTCATCCAGGTAAACAAAAAGAAAATCTAAGTCTTTTAATGCAGAGTCCATCAGTTGTTGGAAAGTCTGTATTGCATATTTTTCGCCCACATGGTATTTGCATAAACTCAGGGTAGCTGTATGATTCTCAGCTTGTTCATGTATCTGTCCAACTGCCTCTTAAATATTTCTATTTAATCTGCTCCTTCCACTTCCGCTGGAAGCGCTTTTCACGTACGGTGGTTACCATGGTAGCATAGCAATGCTATTAGAGTTCAGAGTTCAATTCTGGCGAAGGGTCTTGGCCAGAAACGCTGATTGCTCATTTCAATGGATACTTCCCGACCTGCTGAGTTCATCCTGCTTGTTTGTACATGTTGACTTGACCACAGCATCTGCAGTGTACTTTGTGTTTACCATCTGTAAGAAGTCTGTACATCCTCCCCATGGACTGCATGGGTTTTCCCTGGGCACTTCTGTTTCCACCCACAGTCCTAAGACACACTAGGCAGGTTGACTGGTCATTGTAAATTGTCCTGTGATTAGGTTAGGGTTAATCGGGTTTGTGGGGGAGTGCTGAGACAGCATGGCTCCAAGTCTCACTCACTCAGTCAACCAATAAACAAACAAATAGATAGATAAATGCATCAATTCCAGTCACCTAACACTCACTGTGTTAAAAAAAATCTTTCCTCATAAATATCCTTTAAAGTAATTTAAACAAATTTGGCGACACATGCTGGCAATAATGAATCTGATTCTGATTCTGAAGTCTTCCTCTCTCACCTTAAGGACATACCATTTGGTATTTGACATTTCCACCCTGGGAAAAAGTCTCTATCTATCTACCTTACCTATGGCACTCAGAATTTTATGTCGCTCTGTCAGTTCATCCCTTAGTCTCCAGTGCTTCAGAGAAAACAAGCCATATTTACCCAACATCTTCTTACACCTGACACCTGACACACTCCAATCCAGGCAATATTCTGGTGAATCTGTTCTGCACCCTCTTCAAAGCCTACATATTCTTCCTTTGTTGCACCAAGAAGAACTGTACACAGTTCTTTAATAAGGCCTAATCAAAGTTTGAAACAGCTGCATCATGACTTCCATACAGTTATATTCAATGCCTTGACTGATGAAGGCAAGTGTGCCATATGCCTTAAAAAGCACATATATTTTCTTCAAGTTTTGCTACTTGCAAGTAGTTATAGACTTGCATCCTAAATTCTCCCTGTGTATCAGTGCTCCGAAAGGTACCGCCATTTACTGCATACTTTCCTCAAGTCAATAGGTGCACGTGTGGGTGAAGAAATGCATTACTGTGGAAAAAGCAGTTAAAAGGGGAATTTGTGGTACAGTAATTAGTTTCATATTGCTCTTGATTTATTATTGTCACAAGTTCAGAAATACAGTGAAAACCATCTGTTTCTCCACCATTCAGACAGATCATGTTATACATAATTACATCAAGATAGTTAAAAAAAACAGAATGAAGAATATAGTTTTGTAGTTATAGAGAAAGTGTGGTGCAGGTAGACAAATGCAGTACAAGTTAGACTGGGAGATCAAGAAATTAAGAATTCATTCTTTAGCATATAAGAGGTCAGTTCAAGGTTCTGATAACAGTGTGGATAAAAGATATTCTCAAGTCTGATGAGTCATGCTCTTAAGTTTGTTTTTTTATCTTCTGCTCAATGAGGAAGACAGGAAATTGTCTCACCTGGACCTTTGGTGATAGCAACTGCAGTGGAAAGTATAGGCAGAGTCAATGGAGGGGCGATTGTTTTGCATAATAATCTGGGCTGGGTTCTCAACTCTCTGCAATTTCTTACAGATTGAGTATATTTGTTAGAAATCACAGCATTGTCTAACTTTGATATTAATGCTGGGCACCAGGACAATAAAACATTGATCTGTGATTTGGAGAGAGGTAACTCATTGAAAATCCAATTTTTTAAAATGATTGTAGCAAGGATTTATATTTGTACTGAGAATGACATTTGGCAAAGGTCAACAACTTCTGCAAATCTGGCTCCTATTGCAATAGAATAGAATTTTAACAGCCAAACTTTCCAGCCCTTCCTGTGCTCTTACTTTACTTTGCCAAAATGTTTGGTGCCAATCTTGAAAAATATTATTACATAAGTTCATTTTCCAAGCAGTGCTCACTGCACCAAGCTTTCTCTCTACCCCCTGGTGCTTGAGGCTGCTTCTTCTTTCCTTGTTTTCTTTACTAACGGGAAACATGATGCTCACATACCATCAATTGCTATGACAACACTGAGAAACTGCAGCTGCACTCGGTAGATGCATGGCTATGAAGTAATCTCAAACACTGGAGGCTAGGTAAACACTCTTTCAGAAAAGCAGCTATAAAGCTGTAAGTAACCCAATCACCATGAAGTGAATTTGGTTAATTCCTAACATTGCTTCACCTAGCAGTATTTGCTTTAGATCTATTTTGAATTAGCTTTCAAATTCTTTTTCAAGTTTTGAGCTGAAGATTTGTTTCATGCCTGTCAAGCTTTGCACAGGTAGATGCTTTACCAGTGGGCTCAGTGTAATCTACATTGTGTGTGTGTGTTTGTGTGTATGTTGCTTTAAAGGGCTGCTTCATGTACAGTCTAATTTTCCTCTGACAATTAATTTCAAAAAGCATAATCCTGATTTAAGCAATTCCATATTTCAGTTTTTTTTAAATAGTATTACTGTCAATATGATGAACCAGTTGCCTCAATGAATGATTCATTTGTGCTGAATGTGTTTCACTATAGGTTTTGTCTCCCCTTTTTCTGGTTCATCTCTGTGCTTATAAAAGTATGGTTTTCATTAAGGAAGGTAAAGAAATTGATTAATTTTGCATCACTTTGATATGCTGTGTGGATTGAGTATTTTGCTGGAATTAACTTCACTCACTCCATGCAAATGGGTTTAAGATTGGAATGGGCTTTGCACTTTTTTAAGATGTTTGCTGGGATTTCTAAAAAATGTTATCAAGTAAACAAAGATTTTCAAACCGGTTTTATGCTTTGGACCTGAAAAATAGCAGCAGGTTGTTTAATTTTGTGCATGGGTTGAGGGCGGGTGGGGGTGGAGGGTAGGAAGTGGTTTGGGGCTTGGATTAGCATAGGACAAACCTTCATCCCATTCATGCTCCAGGCCTGATGAGTTTGTCAAAGTGTATGCAATGTGACTGCTGAAGCACACTAAAAGCCGCTTAAATGTAAAAGTAGTAGCCATACTAGGACTGTCAGATCCTAATTGAAATTTGCAGGCATACATGGGCAGCCTTTCGTGAGCATTCCACTTAAATGGTGAAGAGTAGCTCTTTAAAGGTAAGTTAAAAAATATTGATTTGCAAGGAAACAATGAGCTGCAGTAAGATACCTACTTGCTAACCATTACAGTGAAAAAATAGTGTATAATGATGCTTTGGGTGAAAAGGATGCATGGGAGGAGAGCTTATGTTACTGAGTTGATGCCTGTTTTAGATGAAAGCAAAATCTCTTCTCTATCAGGTTGAACAATGATTGATAGGAAATTCCAACAAACCAACTGCTGCTGGTGACAAACTCCACAGATTTGTTATCCTTGTATGATGTGCCCTCCAATCACTCCAATAATGATTGTTCCAAAAGTCAAAGAACCATATTTGATCCTTTATTTGCCATTAGAAAACATTTAACATTGAAGCGGTGAATCTTAAGTGTAACCGAGCAGTCAACAAAAGATATGACATCCATGACAAACTGCCATGAACAAAAGCGTAACTTATTCCCTTTGTTTTTACCATGACTCACTCATGTGACTGGTTACCATAACAAACCCAATAACTGCACAACACAGAATGCAATGCAGATCGAGAGCAGATTTAACAAATTTCACGACATATACTAGTTCTGATGCAGGGCTCCTACAGAAATGATGCTAATTTATCTCTCTGTGGATTGAAGGTGGTATTTTGTTAAATTCTGTACTTCATCCCTGATATGCCCAAATATATTTCTTCTTCAATTTGTGAATGAGATCTTCTATGTTCAGACTGAAAAGAGACACAGGGTTCTGTTTTGAAAGTACTTTACCACCAACTGTGCAGCATGTCCTCAGTTCAATATTATCAGCCAACATTTTGTGATTGCAGTTCTGGAGTGGGATTTGAAACTTCATCTTTCTAGCTTGGAGGCAAGTAACCTAAGGCAGACTCAATAAGACCTGATTTAATCACATAAATTGTAGTACAGATTATAATACTTATATTCCTGGGCCTGTTTGGTGGTAACATGAACATTATACACTTGGTTTTGTGTGACAAATTTGTTGTTGAATTTAGTCATGCCAACAGTGACGTATGCATATAAGGTACAAATTAAAGTCTTGGGGCAAATAAATAATGCTTTATTATTAACCTTTGCTACTTGCTCAAGAACATTAAATACTCACACAAAGTGACAAAATAAACAATATTAATTCACTTAAAAATCTTCCCCATCATATTTGTGTTAATTAATACTTTGCCAATTTTGTTTTGCCGTAATTTGGCTCTGAATATGTCAGATTCTCAATTAAAGCTCTTTATTATGGGCTAATTAAAATATAATCAATAAAACATCTACTCAGCAAGATTTAGGAAAATGATACGAGCTCTTCTCGAGGGTCCAAGTGATAATTTACAACTAAGTTGAAGAATGCTCATTGAGTCATTCAAGTACTTTGCCTACTGCAAAAAGCATTGAGACATCCTGAGATCAAGAAATAAATTACACCATTCAGTTTTCTTTGGGCTGGAAACATTTTCCTTGGCACATTCTGAAGAAAAAGAAGTCACTAAATCAATTAAGTGTGGATAAATTATGAACCCAAGTTCATATTTTCACAACTGAAGCTTCTAACAAACTTGAGTTTAGAGACTTGACTTTGCAAAGGTAAAGGCAAAACCATTAGTACTCTTCATGATGTTACCACAAAAATGGCTGCAAACTAAGAATTTCCAAGCATGTGCAGGTTACAGCAGAAATCACTACATAGGTGTTTGTGAGTCACTGCATTCTACATGTTGTTTTGCTTCCAGCCTTCACTAATGGAATCCTTTAGGCAAAATCCTTTGAAATGACTTGAGCCATATAGGAATAAACTTTACATACACATACTATGAAAATGTTATCTTTTTTCCATATGGAAGGCATAGCTCCTGCAGAATAAATTGCCTGGCATTAAAAAAGAACTATGTTTAATTAAGTATTTCCTAAATTCTTCCCATGAGTGTTACAATATCAGGATTTTAAAATATTCTTGTTTTAAATACTGTTTATAGATCAACTTTACCTTATTCATAAAGACATGCTCCAGACTTTAAAACTCCACATAGTGTTCAATAACTTATATAGTATTTACGTATTTTTCTCTTGTTCCGATTCATTATTCATCAAAATCATGATAGGCTCCTGTTCAGCCTAGTTGATTACATCACATGCTAGCAACTAGGAATTTTCCTGAATTAACGCTAAAGGGAAAGTTCTTATCACTGAAATGCCCAATCCATGAGGAGAAATTTCTTTGTGGTCAAGGACAAATGCTCCTACTTTATTGGCCAGTATGAATTTTGAGCACATTTGTGTAAAAGAGAGGAAATGGTGAAATAGAGTGAGAAATGTTTGGCAGAAATGTTTGCTTCCATTCAGCATTAATATGTATTTATTAGAAAACAAATCCCTAGTATGGAACTGATTGATCAATAAATTATTTAAATAGGATACTTTTAAATAAATGAATCTCAGACAAGTATCTGGATACTATATCAAATCAGTTCTAGGTTATGGCTCCATCATGTGGGTTAAAATAAAATTACATCCAGGATCATAGAAGTATTTGTAGTTCAAGATTGAACATTGTTTCTTCAGTACCCAAGTGTGATGGAAAATAAAGTGATTGTTACTCCAGGTCTATTGCAGCATAAAAACACAATTCACATAATGAACATCATTAATTATTATGTTGTAATTTGCCCTTTACTGTGTCTATTGTGTTGTTTATTAATTATTGTACTGTCTTGCACTGTTTTATGCACTTTATGTAGTCCCGTGTAGGTCTGAAGTCCAATGTACTTCTGTATTGTTTCATGTAGCACCAGGGTCCTGGAGGAACATTGTTTTGTTTTTACTGTGTACTGTACCAGCAGTTATGGTTAAAATGACAATAAAAGCAACTTGACTTGACAGAATAAAAACACAATAAATGTAAATATAAATGCATAAAATCAGCTTCTTTACATAGAGTGATGCTAAATCATTTCTCCTTCCCACCTCAACCAAACCCCACCTCAAACTCAGATTAAAAATAATCATCTGAAACTTCAGCCATTTCTCTGAATTCACAGATGTTACCTGCCCCAATGAATATATTAATTTTTCATGAGAGATTTACAACATTCCTGTGCATTAACTTTTCTTTAGAGGGACCACAGTCTTCAGCAGTCATGAAATGTGGATACAATTATTTACCAATATATTGTTGAGGCTCATAAAGTTATTGCCTCACAATTCCTTTGATATAGTTTCAATGTGCACCTCTGGTAGTCTTTATGTGGCATTTGTACATTACCCATGTGACAATATAATTACCTCTGGGTTTTCAGTCTCTTCCCACATCCTAAAGACATGGTCTTTGATAGGTTGATAGCTGTAAGTTGCCCCTGGGGTTCAGGTTCAGTGGCAGAATATGGAGGGTATTGATGAGGGTGTGGGGAGAATGAAACAGAATTAGTGTGAGTGCTAATGATTGATGTAATCTCAAAAGTCCGAAGGCCCTTTTCCTTGTGCTGTACAAATCAATATGGCCAGGAGGAAAAGGGACTGCAGAGGATAATGTCTATCTAAAATGTTTCTCACAAAAGTTGTGACTGTATGGTCAATGAAGTTGTTTTGTGCATTATGTTTATAATACTACATTATTAGTGTTGAATGCTCTCTGTTGGTTGTCATGTGCAAATGTTCTCTTATGGTCTCTGAATTTACTTAAGTTTTCAGAGAGTGGCCTTTTTTGCTGTTACACTTTTGTGTCACCCTCACTTTTATCCAATTCTTCCTCATCTGCTTTTCGATTTTTATTTAGAAATGCAGAGTGGGACAGGCCCATCCGGCCCAGTGAGCTGCACCAACCAGCGTTTAACCCACAGAGTTTAACCCTAGCCTAATCAGACTACAATTTTCAATGACCACTTAATTCACTATCCATAGGCCTTTGGTCTGTAGGAGGGAGGAGGAGTGCTTGGAAGAAACCTACACGGCCACAGGAGTACAAACCCTTTACAGAAGACACTGGAATTGAACTCTGAACTTCAATGCCCCAGGCTGTAATAGTGCCACTCTAATCACTCCACTACCATGGTGCCCCATCGGATAATATTAAATCCATTTACCAGCACTTGTACTATAGTGTGCTATGCCTTTTCAATCAAATACTCATGTAGATACTAATTAAATATTGCAAGAATCTTTGTCTCCAGCATCACTCCAGATTCCATCCATTCTCCAAGTGAAATTCTCCCTCAAATCTCCTCTGTCTCCTTCTCCTTTCCTTAAACTTATGCCTTCTGGTCTTAGATACCTCTGGTAAGAAGTAACTTTCTCATTTTATAAATCCTGTCTATGCCCTCATAACATTGTCTTTCTCAACAAGAACCCTTCCCCAACCTTAGTTACTCCTGTTCCAAATCAAATAGCCTATTCAATCTCTCCTCATGAATTAATTTGTGATACAGAAAGAGCAAAACACAGTATTTTCTTCAGTGCCCTTATTTTCCTTAAAATATTCATGCTCTTATATTTATAATTATTTTGCTGATTGTTGTGTAGGGTAATGTAATTGGTAGAAAGGAACACAATTCACAAACACCAACATTGAGTTGGAATCACTTTAAGTGGCTGGTCAGAGGTAATGACGTATTACATGAAGTTCTGTTACTGCACTTCCTGCGTTCAGTGTTTGGAGTACAATAAGTAGGTTGTAATGGTTCCTCTGAAACATAAAACACCTCACATCGTTATATTTGTGAAAACCTACAACTGCAATCTATGTTGACTGCCGAAGAGGCTGGGGTATTTGCTTTTATAATACTGCCTCCCATTAATATTTAAGCCCAGATTCACAGGTTTCCTACTGTATGTAATTATAGGGAATTATAGGTTGGGGAGACTGAAATCAGTAGTGGGTAGGTTATCGAAAGATATTCTAAGGGACCGGATATATATGTATTTGGATTGACAGTCACTGATTAGGGATACTCCACATGGCTTTGTGCATGGTAGGTCATTCAACATTATTGAATTTTTTGAGGAGGTTACCAGGGAAGTTGATGACGGCAAGGGAGTGGATGTTGTCTACTTGGACTTTACTCAGGCCGTTTGACAAATTCCCACATGTGAGATTGGTCAACTAAGTTCAGTCACTTGACATTCAAGATGAGATCGTAAATTGGATTCGACATTGGCTTTGTAGGAGAAGCCAGAGAGTGGTAGTAGATGGTTGCCTCTCTGACTGGAGGCCTATGACTCTCGGTGTGCTGCAGGGATCGGTGTTGAGTCTGTTGCTATCAACATACTGCACATCAGTGATCTGGATGATATTGTGATAAACTGGATCAGCAAATTTGTGGATGACACCAAGAGTTTGAGTGTAGAGGACAGTGAGGAAGGCCTTTAAAACTTGTAGCGAGATGAGGGCAGCTGGAAAAATAGATTGAAAAATGCCATTTGGAATTTAATGCAGGAAAGTGTGAGGTGTTGCACTTTGGGAGGACAAACTAAGGTAGGACTTACATGGTGAGAAATCTGTAAAAGAGAGGAATCTAGGAAAATAAATCCATATTTACTTGAGAGTGGTGTCACAGGTAGAGAGGGTCATAAGGAAAGGTTTTGGCACATTGGCCTTCATAACTCAAAGTATTGTGTACAGGGGTTGGGATGTTAAGTCAAAGTTGTTTGAGGTCTAATTTGGAGTATTGTGTGCATCTTTGGTCACCTCCCAAGAGGGAAGATGTCTATAAGATTGAAGGAGTGCAGAGAAAATTTACTAGGATGTTGCCAGGATTTGAGGACCTGAGTTATAGGCAGAGGTCGGATGGGTTAGGACTTTGTTCCCTAGAGCACAGAAGAATAAAGGGATAGTTGACAGAGGAATACAAAACTATGAGGGTAATTGATAGGGTAAATGTAAGCAGGCTTTTTCCACTTAAGTGGGGTGAGACTACAACTAGAGGTCATAGTTAAGGGAGAAATATTTAAGTGGAACATGAAGTGAACTCCTTCGATTCGAGGGAGGTGAGAATATGTAAGGAACTGCCAGAAGAAGTAATAGATGTGGGTTTGATTTCAGTATTAGTACAGATTTGGATAGATATGTGAATGGCAGGGGTATAGAGAACTATGGTCCAGGTGCAGGTTGATGGGACTAGGCAGATTAACAGTTCAGCATGAACAACGTGACCCATGGGCCTGTAGTGTGCTGTAGTGTTGTATGACTCCACGACTCTAGACTCTAAGACATCTTATCCCAGTACTGTACCATGTGCAGCTGGCTTAATGTCAACTGATGTTACATACGTTATTGAAGTTCCTGTTATATCACTTTAAAAGTGCGAAATAATTTGGTGTTAGTCAGTATCTTGGCATTAACTTTAATACTAAACTGATGAAAGATCATTCATTTGAGGAACGTATGGCAGGGAGTGACAGCCTGAAGTGCTAGACTGTAGTATTGTTCCAGTCATTGACTATGTGCAAGTACCTATATTCACAGTACACTAGTCTGTAATGTTAGCATTTTTTCATCTATTACGAGATGGAGGAGAAAGAAAAAAATTAGCTGTGGAGCACATGACACCAGACATTACTTTTTTAAAGCTCTTTGAGAAGCAGGTGGTGAATGAACCAAAAGTCTGCAGGAATTTCAGGGTGAACTGCACTTTGAGTGGAAATAGTTATTTAATTCAGCCACAGTGTCATAGAACACTGAGCATAGAACAGTACAGCACAGGAATAGGCCATTTGGCCCCTCAGGGTTGTGCAAACCAGCTAAAAAAGGAAATCAAACATCCAAATACTAATCCCTTCTACCTACACAATGTCCACATCCCTCCATCTTCCTTATATTTGTGTGCTTATCCAAACATCTCTTAATGCATTTGCCTCTAGCACCATATCAGGCAGCACAATCCAGGAATCCATAGGTTTTCTTTTGAAATGCCTTCCTTAGCAAATTAATTTACCAAGTAGTATATATCCATTCTATCAGTTTATTAATGTCTTCTTTTCATATGTTTCTGTTCTCCCAGCATGACATGAACTGCAAATGTGGAATTCTTGTGTTTTTTGTTATTCCAAAGTCCAATGTTTTTGTATATTGTGAACAAAAGTAATGACTGCACTAAAACTTTCCATCACTCTATATACCTGGTTTTTACTCATCATACTGTCTCATCATCATCAGTTGTTTGCCCCAATATAATGTGTAGCAGACCTCATAAAAAGCTGTAGGATGACCTAACTTACAGCATGTTGCTATGACGATCACCATCCAAAATCTCGATGGTTGAAGTTAGCCTTGATATGGTATGTGCCCACACGATTGCAGTCTAACTTGAGGTTGCTTTTATCTTGTGACAGACCATTGATGCTGATGCACACAGTTCTTTTGTAATGGCCAGGACATCAGTCTGGCCATTGTGTTGAAGAACCCAAGTTTCTTGGCTCTGTGCATTTACAGCGTCGCTAATCCAACCATCGGTTAAATGCAGCCTGCTTCAGATGCTGTCATTGTTTACGTCCCTGAGCCAAACTGAAGTACAGGAAAGCTAAACACAGTGAAGAGGACATTGCTATTATTATATTAGAGTAGTAACTGTGTCTTTCAAAGTGCTTCATGCATTCATTTCTTAATGTCTGCTTTGTAATTTCCCCTTTTTAAAGGTTGCAGCCAAAATACGTGAATGCGTTTAGCACTTCATCATTGCAGCGGACTTTTTGTGCTTTGCTCATGCTGTGTTGTTGCTCTTCAGTGATCTTTTTGCTTCTCTACTGATGCACCATCAATAACTCACACTGAGACGTAGGCGAGATATCGGCTTTTATTGACTGGAAGAAGGAACCAGGAGTGAGTGTCTATCATACAAGGTCCTGGAGACTGAGGCCGATCTTCAGGCCGCAGGTCTCCTTTATACAGGGGCCTGTGGGAGGAGCCACAGGAGCAGTCAGCAGGGGCGTGTCCCGACAGGCACATAGTTCACCACATCTCCATTTTATAACTTGGGGTCAAAATGCTCACAAATTTGATGAGCTTGCGTGAAGTTTCTACAATGTGACCACACCTTTAAAGCAGATGGTTTATAACTTGACAACAGGTCTGGGCTAACATGTGTCAAACATTAGAGTGAATTCCAAATGCAAATGTTCACTACTCATGTGAAAAAAGCAAATGAGAACATATTTTTAAGACTCATTAAGCTTAGAAACTGAACCTTTACTAATGTGGATTTTTTATTTAAAAAATCAGAGGGGGCATAATTAGTTTAGAAATAATAGGAAAATTGTTTGGATCAAAAAGTTTCAGTTGGCTATAATTTTTTCAGGTCTTTGAGGGGTTTCTTTTGCCTTCTGAAGGTAAGCCTCAACTCCACTCCGCTGATTAAAACAAAACAAACAAAGATATCCCTTCTCACTCCAGGAATCATAGGAGGAGACTTGCTCTCAGTGGGACAGGACCCTGAACAAGACTCCTAGTGTTCAGACTGCAGGGAGACCTCAGTGAAAACCCTTTGCATTGCTTTTTTTCTTGTCTATTTTTAGGTCAACCTTGCACTCTTTCATTGTTGCCAGTGGGTGGTTTTCTAGTCAAGAAATTGTCAGCATTACATTTTGTCATTGGAAGCCCATTGTTACCAAATTAGGAAAATAATGACAATAATGGAAATACTATGTCCTAAATGTGTAAACACATTTCAGATTTTAGGTTACTAAGCTCCCTTTTCATGCATATGAGTAATCTGTTAATATTTCATAAAACTGCTTAATGTTTTACTAAATGTTGCAATAGGCTTTCTGCGAAACCATGTTGGTGGGAGATTATTGACAGCAGCATTGACTGAAATGTATTCACAACAACTGTCAGTCGAAGTAACAGTATAACACAACATGTAACTCTTTCTGATGCCTTCAATTTTTCATCCAAGCAGTTGATAATAATCAAATGTTGACATTACCAGGAAATTCAGCTTTGCTAATTATTTGGACCATGCATCTGGCATTTGACAGGTAACAGCTGCACAGTTCAATCCTGTGCACATGCTCTGGGGTCCAAAATATTCTGACTATGAAAGAGAAAGCAATTATTAGATAAATCAATACCATGCTAAGGGAACAGGCAACAAATGTATCTGCAGTGCTTATACCTTGCAAAGCTATGAACGTATGAAGGGGTGGGACCAGGATTAAGAGATCTCATTGCTAGCCCTAAGGGATTACTCATTTTACAATAAATGACACACATCATTCTGCGAAGGAGTAAATATAGTCTCCTGCTGGAAGTCAAGAGCAGATTATAGTCAATTTTTCAGGTTTTAAGTTGGAGGACTTCTTCAAGGAAAGCTGTTAGTGTCTGTTAGAACACTTTGTGGCTTTAAAGCTGACAATGCCCAAGATATGCCTTGAATGATAAAAGCAATTATTAAAGATGGTGGTGAAGTGTTTTATTTATAAGACAAGTAATCTGGATGCCAGACTAACAATTTAGATGCTTGAGTTCAAACCCCGCTATTCAATTCAAATTCAGTGAACAAGATTTAAGATTCAGGTTCACTTGTCATTAGTACAGTATATCGAAACTACAGTGAAATGTGTTAGTTGTGTTAACAACCAACATACCCGAGAGTGTGCTGGGGCAGCCCGCAAGTGTCGCCGCATATTCTGTTGCCAACATAGCATGGCCACAATGCTCAGCAGAAGAACACAGAATAGGACATAGAATAGTACAGCACAGTACAGGCCCTTTGGCCCACAATGTTGTGCCAACCCTTAAACCTATAACAAGTGACAGCAACAGCAGCAAAAACAGGCACCATTCCTCCCTCTCACCCACACACATAAACATATTTTAACCCCAGGTTAGGCCTACAGACTCCAACAGATACAGACTCAGGTCTGCAGAGTCTGGGCTCCGGCTTCCTCAGTGGACTCACAGACATTCGTAGACTCAGCTCCAGTCAATGGGCCTCAGCTCTGGGCTTCCAGATGACCTTGTCCCTTGATCCTTGGCAACAATCCCAAGACACACTTATCATGGACCGCTAGGCCTCAAACTCTGGACTCGCTGATGACACTGCCCTTGAACACTAGGCCTCAATCTCTGGTCTCACTGATTCACAAACCCAGAGCGTCATCAGAACTCGTTCCACGTCCTGCATCCATGACGCCGGTTTTCGAACACGGAGCAGAGCCTTAGGCTCAAGTCTGACCTCTAATTCCCTTACATCTCTGTCCATAAACATAATCTGACCTCTAACTCCTCTCTTTGCCTCCAAAATCATCCTTATGAACCTGAAAAACAATTAAAAACTAAATCTGAACTGTGACTCAATGGAGGTCACAGCTCAGCACCTTCCTGGATTTTTTTTTTGTAATTTTTAAATTTAAACATCAAACTTATCATTAGTAGTAATGATGTCAAGGCTAACATGATGTATTAATGTCTTTTGGGGAAGAACTATAACTTTGTTGCCTGCTTGGGCCCATTTATGACTCCAGACTTCAGGTTCACTTTAGTTCAAAGAGAAAGCCAGGGTGAACAGTAAATACTGGCCTTACCGGTGATGTCGTTTTCTGATAATTTTTTTGGAAACATAGTAATTGTATCAAGTTGGTTTATCCAGACCCCATTGCATTTGCATCTCAACTGCTATTGTGGATATTTTAATATCCTGATATTAAAATAGATATAGTCCTTTTATTTTATAATAAGTTGGAAAGTGTTTGCAATGTTTAACTTTGTTGATTAAGTTCCAGGATGTTTTTTGACTGGTGAGAGGGGAGCCAGAATGGGGAGTGGGAAAGGAGAGAAGTGGGATGGGTGAGAAATTACCAGAATTACACAGCCAGCTGGAGAATGGAAGCTGCCTTAGATATGTACAAATAGACAGTGTTGCTCGTGTGAGGGTTAGCGAGAATATTTGATGTTATAATTACTTAACTGAGGCATTGCAAAACACACCCTTCCATAATTATAATGGTGTTCGAATTTAGCTGTCATTGGCAATATCATTGCATATTTTGTTATTTTTTTGTAAAATACAGAAGCAATCATCATATGAATATAATCTCCACAGCTTGTAAATCTGTTGTTGAGTGTGGATGGGTAAGATTAAGAAAAGTAGTGAAAAGTTTGACAAAGCATAGATACAGTGGATGATGAAACACTGGAAGAAGCAGATAACTTAGGGGGCAATTCGAAGTAATGGAATGGAGGGACTATCACCAGCTCTGATTGAAGGCATCATGCAAGTGGGGAGCTCGGAGATGTATGGAAGGCAGGGGTTACAGGAAGCGTGCAGCTGAAGAATCAGGAATGGAAAATACAGAAAGGATGAAATGAGTTTATGGTGGGATTTGTCAAAGCTTTTATCTTTCTGCACTATTTACCCAGTTTTTCTTTCTCCACCAACACCGGCTGATTTGCCGAGCATTTACTATGGCTCTGAGCAGCATTTCACAGATATTACACATCACTTGATTTGTTTTCTCTGTTCCTAACTGCCTCGTTAAGCTATAAACCTGGATAGACTCATTAGTGACTTATTGCCATGGTGACCATGCATCCAACTTCTCAGAAATAAGTATCTTTTGTCCTTTTCACCTCTTCCCACCCTCTCTGTAATTTAAAACTAACTTGTCTTCCCTCTTCTCCTTTCTGACAAAGTGCCTTGACCTGAAACATTAACTTTTTGTTAGCACATAGTTGCTTTTTGTGGTAATAGCCATCTGCAGCCATTAGCCTTATCTTGGTGGATTTAAAGTAACTCCTGGTTCAGCAAAGCCACAATTTTTGAACTCTCTGACTTATTTTCAAATCCCTCTACCGCCTTGATGTTCATATCATTCTCACCTACTTCCACTACACAGCTGAGATATCTAGCCACTTTGTACTTGCCCACTGGGAATTATTTAAGCTAAGGAACTCCTTTTTTCATTTAGCTCTGTTAAAATGCTCCTTGAAACTTGCCCTGTATGGCTACTGGCTACTTAATCTTATTTGTTTAGCAATACAGTGTGGAGTAGGCCCTTCCAGCCCTTTGAGGTATGCCACCATACCAACATACAACCCCAATTTAGCCTAACCTAATCACGGTACAATTTACCATGACCAATTAACCTACCTGCTACATTTTTGGGCTGTGGGAGGAAATCAGGGCAGCCGAGGAAAACCCACACACTCAACAGGTAGGACGTACAGAGACTCCTTACAGAACAGTGCTGGAATTGAACTCCGAACTCCAAAATGTTCTGAGTTGTCAAAGCACCGAGCTAACCGCTATGCTACCATGCCGTCCAATGCCTTCATTTTTATTGGCTATGTGGAACAGTCCATGTTCCAAGCCTTTCCAGCTAATGTTCCCCAACTCTTATGTACTCATGCCGAGCTCATCAATTTCATCAACTTTGCCTTCAACTTCCACCCTGCTTTTAAATTCACTTTGTCCGTTTCTGACACCTCCCTCCCATCCCTCCCATTTCTTGATTTCTCTCTAGGGACAAACTGTCTACCCAGATCTTCTATAAACCTACCGACTCCCATAGCGATCTTAGTTACACCTCTTTTCACCGTGTCTCCTGAAAAATGCCATCCCTTTTCTCAGTTCCTATATTTTTGCTGCATCTGTTCCCAGGGTGAGGATTTCCTTTTTAGAACATTTGCATTGTCCTCCTTTTCCAAAGAATAAAATTTCCCTTCCTCCACCATTGATGTGGCCCTCACTCCGTCACCTCCATTTCCTTGACATCCGATCTCACTCCATCTTCCTGCCGCCTGAACAGGGATAGATGCCTTTTGTCCTCACCTACCACCCCATGAGCCTGCACATCCAGCACAGCATTCTCCATAACATCTGCCATCTTCGACAGGATCCTAACACTAGATACATCCTTTCCTCCCCCCACTCCCTCAACTCTCTGTTTGGACAGGAATCGCTCTCTCCATGATTTTCTTATCCATTTGCTCTGACCCACTGATTTCCCTTCTGACACCTACCACTGCAAGCAGAGAAGGTGCTACACCTGCCCATTCACCTCCTCCCTGACCGCCATTCAAGACCCTAAACACTACTTCCAAGGTGAGGCAACAGTTCACCTGCAGATCTGTTGGGGTCATCGACTCTATCTGGTGCTCCCGATATGTCCTCCTCTACATTGGTGAGACCCAGCATGGATTGGGGAACTGCTTTGTCAATCACCTTTGCTCCACCCATGAAAAGCAGGATTTTCTGAAGGCCAACAATTTTAATTCCTATCTATCCCCTTTCCAGTATTTTTTCTCCCTCCCCCTTCCCTTTTCTTCCAATCCCCACTCAGCCTCCCCTTTTGCCGTTTTTCTACTCCTCGCCTGTCTACCACTTACCCCTAATTCCTCTGCTCTTTCCTTTTCAAGTTCAAGTTCCAATTTATTGTCATCTGACTGTACAGCCAAATGAAACAGTGTTCCTCTGGACCATGATGTACTTGCACAACCCATATCATGCACAGCACATAAAACAAAATATTACCTCAAAAAAAGTCAATAAAATTTAATTCAACGTGCATGTGGAGACTCAGGCTGTTGTTCTCTCACCACTTGACAAGCATCTCTTCCTCCTCTCTGTATGCCGACTCTGCATTGTTGTTAACAAGGCCGGCCACTGTTGTGTCCTTAGTGAACTTGATGATGTAGTTTGAGCTGGATCTGGCAATGCAGTTGTGAATCAGCAGCCTGAACAGCAGTGGGCTGAGCACACAGCCCTGGGGGTTGTTGGTGCTCAGTATGACCTAGCACACTCTTTGCCTATCAGATTCCAAGAACAGTTTACCCACCAGTCCTTTACCTTTTCTACCTATCAAAACTAGCTTCTTACCCGGCTTCACCTATCTCCGATGAGCTTGTACTCCTACCCCTTCTTATTCTGGATGGTTCCCACTTACTTTCCAGTCCTGATGAAGGGTCTCATCATGAAACATCGACAGTTAATTCATTTCTATAGATGCTGCCTGATTTGCTGAGTTTCTCCAGCATTTTGTGTGTTTTACCCTTGAAACTTGAGAAGTCACAGAGCCACGCAATGTGGAAACAGACCCTTCAGTTGAACTTATCTATGCCGACCAAGTTGGAGAACTGAGCTAGTACTACATGTCTGCATTTGGTCCGTAAACATTTCCTGCCAATATGCAGTAAGTGTCCAAGTGTATTTTAAATTTTTTAATTATACCCAACTTGGAGTCTTTTGGGTCATGACTACTAAATCTCCTTGGAGTCAAGCTTAATTTGATAAAGTGAAAAATCATGGGATGTTTTAATGCAAATTTAAATTTTAGTTCCTGTTACTTGCTTTTGTAATGTGAGCTATACAATACCACAACATAGTGCTATAAAATTGTGGGTTTTGATTTTTTTGTCTATAACTCTCACAGTTTAATAGGAATAACAGGAGGAAAGTAAATTATATTTACTTAGATTGTTTCTGCAAAAATCTGATGGGAAGAGGAGTTAAATTGGCCTCTTTTTGTGATGGAGTGCCTGGAACATCATTGTCCACCATTAGCTCCAAATGCTCTGCATAATACCTTCATTAACTTCAAGGCTTCTTATTTTTGAGGTAGTGTGGAAAGTCCCAATGTTTCTAGGTATCCTGTTCAGATGAATTTATAAGCATTGCTCTATGATCTCCAGCTTTAGTCAGGATGAAGATCAAGATCGAAACATTCCACTATGCAGCTTTAACTTTCTTCATTTTCTTAAGCCCATCAACCCTACTAGGTATAGGCCACCAACGGCAGCTCACCTGAGGGCTCAGTTCAGGACCGAAGGTTGATTAACCCTGTGGCTTCCACTTTCTCCAGAAGGCTTTGTACTTCTTCTAGGCAAAGCCTCTTCCTGTGATGAGGTTCTTGGGGCTACTGTAGGTGTTTCTATAACACGGGGTTTTTACGGGACAGAGTTGTGAATCTCATGCCCAATCCTTCTTCCTTTCGTAGCTGGGCTGGGGACTGTCCACTGTGGAATTAATTTTAATTTTGCTGGAAAGTAAATGTGTTAGCAATCATTCGTGAATGAAATTTTGCTGGATGTAACATCAGACCAGTGTATCTGACAATTTCCTGGTGTCAGTTGTATAGGCAATGATGTCAGAAGCTTAATTCTATTTTTCACTTGTTCCATCAAAAACTGGGCCTCAAAGTTCCTTACATTTCCATTATAGAAGTCTCACTTACAATAGGAACATTTATACCAGATAGTCATGGGAGATTTTAACATGCAGGTCAATTGGGAAAATCAGGTTGGTAATAGATCTAAAGAGAGTGAGTTTGCCGAATGCCTAAGAGATGGCATTTCAGAGCAGTTTGTCAGTGAGCCTACCAAGGGATCAGCTATACAGGATTGGGTGTTATGTAATGAACCAGAGGCAATTAGGGAGCTTAAGGTAAAAGAACCCTTAGGAACCAGTGATCACAATATGATTGGGTTCAACTTGAAGTTTAGTAGGGAGAAATTAAAGTCTGATATAGCAGTACTTCAGTGGAGTTAGGGAAATTAGAGTGGTATGAGAGAGGAGTTGACCAAAGTAAATCGGAAGGAGCTGCTGGTGGGATATCAGCAGAGCAGCAATAGCATGCGTTTCTGGGAAAAATGAGGAAGGTGCAGGACATGTGTATTCCAGAAGTGAAGAAATACTCAAATGGCAAAATAGTACAACCATGGGAAGTCAAAGCGAATGCAAAAACAAAAGAGAGGGCATACAACAAAGCAAAAAGTAGTGGGTAGATAGAGGATTGGGAAGTTTTTAAAAACCTGCAGAGAGCAACTAAAATAATCATTAGAAAGGAAAAGATGAAATATGAAAGCAAGCTAGGAACTAATATCAAAGTGTATAGTAAAAGCTTTTTCAAGTACGTAAAAAATAAAAGAGAAATGAGAGTGGATATAGGAGGACTAGAAAATGAGGCAGAAGAAATACTAACAGGGGACAATGAAATGGCAGATGAAATGAGTATTTTGCATCAGTCTTCACTGTGGAAGACACTAGCAGTATGCCAGATGTTGTAGTGTGTGAAGGAAGAGAAGCGGATGAAGTTACTATTACAAGGGAGAAGGTGTTCCAAAAGCTGAAAGACCTATGTTACGAACCCCGTAACTGGGTCACTTACCAGCAAAGATGGAGACGTCCATTGAAGTCTGATGATACTATTTCTAACAGTATTTATTAGTAAAAATACACAAAAATAATATCAATGCAAATATACAGATAATATACGTCGTCAATACTAAATCTAAAAGTGCGGGAATAATAATAATCAATAAGAAATAAGCTCTATCGTTGTCTCGGGAATAATGTATTGTCCGATGGAAATATAAAGTTCACTCAGTTCATGCAGGCTGCAGCCGTTGGGGACCACTGTGTTGCAAATGTTGGAGAGAGAGAGAGATTTGGAGAAAAACTTTCCGGCTTTCCTTTATGATTTCGATCCGTCAGGAGTCTCGTTGTCGTGGCCATTCAAGTGTGACCTCTCCTTTAGCTAAACCATTCTTCCCTGGTGAGCTCACCACCCCAGGCAAGGGAGGACGCACACGAGCCCCACCGGCTTTCGCTATTAAACACTGTCACGGGATTTCTAGCGTTTCTCCTGGTGCGTCTAAAGGGGTTGTTCCCCAGACCCCTCTTTTATCCTCACTCACGGGGTCTCAGATGTCAATCAGGTTGGGATGATGCAATCCCTCAACCAGACCACTCTGGTTGTCCCCTGAGGGGTTTCAATGAATAGTACAGTACTCAATACACAATTCCGTCTCCAAGAGACAATGGCCGTTATCAGTGGTTCCGTTCCGCTGAGGCCAGGACACATTCCAAACCTTGTGTATTCTGCGTGTCTCTCTCTCATTTCCTGGGTCGCAGACCTGTATTAATAGCGATCTTGCGATTCTCAAAAAGGAGGGGGCGACTTTGTACCCTTCGGCCCCTCAGAGTTGCTTCACATTCGTAACACCTAAAAGTACATAAGTCACCTGGACCAGATGAACTGCACCTTCAGGTTCTAAAAGAGGTAGCATTAGAGATTGTGGCAGCATTAGAAATAATCTTTCATAAATCATTGGACTCTGGCATGGCGCCAGAGGACTAGAAAATTGCAAATGTCACTGCACTCTTTAAGAAAGGGGGTAGGCAGCAGAAAGGAAATTATAGACCAGTTAGCCTGACCACAGATGTTAGAGTCAATTGATAAGGATGAAGTGATGGAGTACTTGGTGACACAGGACAAGGACAAGATAGGACAAAGTCAACATTGTTTCCTTAAGGGAACCTATTGAATTCTTTGAGGAGATTACAAGTAGGATAGATAAAGGGGATGCGGTGGATGTTGTATATTTGGACTTTCAGAAGGCCTTTGACAAGGTGCCACACATGAGGCTGCTTACCAAGTTAAGTGCCAGTGGTATTACAGCAAAGTTACTAGTGCATTGGCTGATTGGAAGAAGGCAGCGAGTAGGAGTAAAAGGATCCTTGTCCAGTTGGCTGTCAGTGACTAGTGGTGTTGGGACCACTTATTTTTATGCTGTATGTAAATGATAAGAATGATGAAACAGATGGATTTGTTGCCATGTTTGCAGATGATATGAAGATTGGTGGAGGGGCAGGTAGTGTTGAGGAAACAGGTAGAATGCAGAAGGATTTAGACAGATTAGGAGAATGCCTAAATGAAATACAATGTTGGAAAATGCATGGTCATGCACCTTGGTAGCAGTAATAAATGTGCGGACTATTTTCTGAGTGGAGAGAAAATCCAGGAATCTGAGATGCAAAGGGACTGGGGAGTCCTTGTGCAGAACACCATAAAGGTTAACTTGCAGGTTGAGTCAGTGGTGAGGAAGGCAATTGCCATGTTAGCATTCATTTCCAGAGGTCTAGAGTACAAGAGCAAGGATGTGATGCTGAAGCTTTATAAGGCTCTGGTGAGGCCTCACCTTGAGTACTGTGTACAGTTTTGGGCTCTTAATCCTAAAAGAGATGTGCTAGCATTGGAGAGGGTCAGAGGAAGTTCACAAGGATGACTCCAGGAATGAAAGGGTTTATCATACACAGACTATTTGATGGCTCTGGGTCTGTACTTGCTGGAATTTAGGAGGATGAAGGAGAATCTCATTGAAACATTTCAAATGTTGAAAGGCCTAGATAGAGTAGATGTGGAAAGTATGTTTTCCATGGTGGGAGAGTCTAGGACAAGAGGGCACAGCCTCAGGATAGAGGGATATCCATTCAAAACGGAGATGTGGTGAAATTTAGCTAGAGGGTGGTGAATTTGTTGCCATGTACAGCTGCAGAGGCCAGGTCGTTGGTGTATTTAAGGCAGAGATTGATAGGCTCTTGATTGGACATGGCACCAAAGGTTACGGGGTTAAGGAGGAGAGAAAAAAAAAAGGATCAGCCATGATTGAATGGCAGAGTAGACTCTATGGACCACATGGCCTAATTCTGCTCCTATGTCTAATGGTCTTATGGTCTTATTTTTATTGCATTTTAAAAATGCACTCTGCCAGTATTGGGGGACCAGACTGTCAGCTTCAGAACCTGCAGCAGAATGCTCCTGCTGCTTCCAAAGTCTGCAGCCATTAATAAAGCTGACAGGAAGTTATTTCTACAGTATTCAGTGAGTGTTTCAGAGACTGTCAGACTGTTGCAGCAGTGTTAGAGAAAATGAGATGGGCATGATTGTCCATGCAGGGCAAAGGGAGATGTAGGGATAGGAGCACAGACGTCAACACTGGGCTCCATTCCTGGGTGTCGTTCGCACTCAACATGGCTTCTATATCCTGCTCTGTGAACGATGGAGTTCTCTCCCTCTGTGCTACAAATTTTCTTTCTCCTCCACAGAAGTCTGACTATTTTTTGCTGACAGTTGCCGCTTAAGGGATGACACCGTCTCTGCTTATTGTGCAGCGGAGCGTAAGACATCTGCTCTAAACTATACACGATCCAATCAGGAACTGCAGTGTCTGTGACTTTGCACTTGTTTCTGAGTGTATAAGTTACTTATTTATTTAGAGGCAACGTCGTTCCATGCTTAAGCATTTTATACTTTTATGATATTTTAATAATGTTATAATCTTCTTGGAGGGGGACCCAGGGTGGTATTACTGTGAAATAAAGTGAAATACCTGAAAATGGTGTAAGCCATTGTCCAGACATAGATTTACTTATCAGTATCTAATGGGGAAAGTAACTGCTTAGAAACTGGATCAGGCTGGGGGTGAACTGAGGGTTACATCAGTCAGAGCCAGGCTGTGAGTAAACTGGAGAGTGCGATTTCATACTTTTTTAATATGGTAAAATTTACAGAAGAGTCAGGGGGAGATCTGTAAACTTTAAAATTAAATCAATCAGGAATCATTACCTTCAATATGGTGTATTCCACATTTTATTCAGAGTAAATTAATCCTAGGTTGTAACCCTTGGATCCTATTTCTGCTGTTTGGTAATGGGTTCAAGTTCTGTCTGAAGCAAGCAGTAGTAATCTTGTATAATGGTACTTGTTTTCATTTATGTAGATCCTCACTGCGAGACAAAGCAGGAAGGATGAAAACTAATACAGCAAATCTGCTTATATTCATACTTACTAAAAAGAGGAAATGGGGACAAAAATAGTCTAATAAAGAAAAGATTTATGAGAACGTTGCCAGCCAAGACTTGAAGGACTGAGTTATAGCTAGAGATTGAGCAGATTGGGACTTTATTTATTGGAGCATAGGAGAAAGAAGAGTGATCTTATAGAGATATTCATGAGCAACTTAGATTTTCCCAGGACTGGTTGGGAATTAAAAACTAGAGGGCAGACATTTAAGGTATGATTGGTAAGTTTTAATAGAAAACTGAGGAACAAAATTTTCACAGTGGATGGTCCATATATGAAGTAATCTGCAAAAGGAAGTGGTTGGGTTAAGTACAAAAGCAAAATTAAAAGGTACTCGGACAGGTAAATGGATATGAAAGGTTTAAAGTGATGTGGGTCACACATGCACAAATGAGACTAGGTTAGATGGGCATTTTGGAGGCATGAATCAGATGGGCAAACGGGTCTGTTTCTGTGCATTAGTGACATCATCTTATGTGATCGAAATTGGCCAAAGAAATGTATGTTAGGGTGATTCACGACAGGAAATGCCTGGTTTAATGTCATCAATCACTAGGACTTGCCTTGTAGCTTTTCTATCAGGTACACCTCAAGGTTTAGCTACTGGAAATGCCCTACACTATGCTTGGGTCCTAATGTCTGGACTGCTGGTTGGATAGAATCTCCTGAAAGAAACTAAACAAAGATCATAATGGCAAAATGTCAGACAGGATAGACTGGAGGTCTCAACTACTAAACTATATGGATGGAATTGAGGAATAAGAAAAGGATGGTTCATTTGTTATGTGCCTTGTCATATGACATGGGCAATCATGGTTACCATGATGGTTGGTGGCAATTTTTTCTATAGAAGTGGCCTGTCATTGCCTTCTTCTGGCAGGTGACCCCTGCCATTATCAATACTCATCAGAGATTGTCTTCCAGGCATCACTGATCACATAACTAGGATTTGTGGTATACACCAACTGCTCATCCGACCATCCACCACCTGCTCCCATGGCTTCACATGACCCTGATCCGTGGGTGAGGGCATGGGGGTCTAAGCAGGTACTACACCTTGCCCAAGGCTGTCCTGCAGACTAGCATAGGAAGAAAGGGATAACTACATGAATGGGATTATATTATAGACCACCCAATAAATAACTCTATTAATTTCATGATAATTTTGGAGAATATGTCCAGTCCTCAGGCTGAGATTCTAAATTGGAGAAAGGCCAATTCTGATAGCTTCAGAAAGGTTCTTGGAAGTGTGTAGTTTAGGTTGTTTTCTGGCAGAGGGACTGCAGACAAAAATAGTTGAATAAAGAAAGGCCTTCAAAAGTGAATTATTGAGAGTTCAGAGTACACATACTTCTGTCAGAATAAGAGGCAAGTTTATAGGTTTAGGGGACCTTCGATTTTGAGAGCTATTGAGATCCTGGTTAAGTAGAAGAAGGAAGTGCCCAACAGGTTTAGGCAGACAGGAATAAATGAGATACTTGGGGAGTCAAGAAAATGCAAGATAACACTTAAGAAAGAAATCAGGAGGACTAAACGAAGGCATTAGGGAGCTCTACAAGACAAGGTAAAGGAGAATTCCAAGTCCTTCTACAGATATATTAAGAGCAAAACAATAACAAAGGACAAGGTTGGTCCTCTTGAAAATCATTGTGGTTACATGTGAAGTCATAAGAGACGAGGGATATCTTAAATGGGTATATTGTACCTGCATTTACTCATGAATACACAGAATCTATAGAACTGAGACAAAATAGCAGAAGTTATTGGACTGTATATGGAATACAGAGAGGGAGGTACTTTCCATCTGGAGGAAAATTAGGGTGGACAAATCCCCGGAGCCTGACAAGGTGTTACTTTGGGCATTGTGGAAGCCTAGTGCAGGATTTGCCAGTATATCTAGCAAAGGTTTTTAAAATGTCTGTAGCCAGAGGTGAAATGCTGGAGGACTGGAGGATAGCTAATGTTCCATTGTTCAAAAAGTCTTTAAGAACTAGCCACATATTACAGGTGGGTGAGCCTGATATCAGTAGTGGGTAAACTATCAGAAGGTATTCTAAGGGATGGGCTAAATAAGTATTTGGATAGACAGGGCCATATTTGGTCAACATGATTTGGTGTGTGAATGGTTGTGCCTAACCAATCAGATAGAGTTTTTTGAGGAGGTTAACATGGAAGTTGATGAAGGCAAGGCAGTGGATGTTGTCTTCATGGACTTTAGCAAAGCTTTTGACAAGGTCTTATATGGGAGACTGGTTACGAATGTTCAGTCACTTGGTATTCAGGATTAGGTAGTAAATTGGATTTGATATTGGCTTTGAGGGAGAAGTCAGAGAGTGGTAGTAGATGGTTACCTCTCTGACTAGAGGCCTATTGGTGTGCTGCAGTGATTGGTGGCAAGTCCATTGTTTGTCATCTACAAATGTTTGTATATCAATGATCTGGATGATAATATTATGGGTGTCATAGTAGGAGCTCCAGTTTCCTTCTACTGTTCAAAATGTTTTGATTAGTAGGTTAATCGGTCATTGTAAAATGTGCAATGATTAGATTAGGATTAAGTGTGGGGTTGATAGGCTGTGTGGCTCAAAGGGCAGGAAAGGTGGATCTCTAAATAAAAATTTGTTGATGATAGTAAGATTGAAGATGTAATGGACACCAAAGAAGGCTATTAAAGCTTACGGTGGGATCTAGATCAGCTGGAAAAATGGGTTGAAAATGGCACATGGAATCTAATGCAGACAAGTGTGAAGTGATGCATTTTAAGAGGACAAAGCAAGGTAGGACTTACACTTTGAACTGTAGCACACTGAGGAGTGTGGTAGGACAGAGGGACCTGGGAATACGAACCAGAATTCCTTGAAAGTGGTGTCAAAAGTAGACAGGATCATAAAGAGAGGTTTTAGCACAGTGACATTGAAAATCAAAATTGGGATGTTATATTGAATTTGTGTAAGATGGTGTGCAAGATGTTGGTGAGGCCTAACTTGGAGTATTGTGCATTTCTGGTCACGCATATACAGGAAGGAAATCAATAAGATTGAAACTAATCAGTAAGCTCCACGTCGTAGACCTCAGTATCTCCTTGTGCAACTGGATCCTTTATTTCCTCACCTGCAGATCCCAGTCTGTTTGGATTAGCAACAACATCTTCTCCACAATCACTATCAGCACAAGTGCACCACCAGGCTGTGTGCTTAAACCCCTGTTCTACTCACTTTATACTTATGACTATGATGCTAAGCACAACTCCAATGCATATTTAAGTTTGCTGATGACACTACCATCTTTGGCCAAATCAAATGTGGTGATCAATCAGCATATAGAAGGGAGATGCTTCAACACCAACTTCTTACTCAATATCAGCATTCTGTGTGTGCTTTTTCATTGATTTTATTGTGTTTTGTTGTATTTACTGTGAATTCCCACAAGTAAATAAATCTCAGGTTTGTATATAGTTACGCATATGTAGCTTGATAATAAATTTACTTTGAACTTTGAAAGATTATAGAGAAAATTTTCAAGAATGTTGCCAATATTTGAGGATTTGAGGACAGGAAAAGGTTGAATAAGTTGAGATTATATATAATAATAATAATAATAATAATAATAATAATAATAATAATAATTTTATTGATCCCAAGTGGGAAATTATTTCATTACAGCAGCAACATAAAAAACACACTTAGCAATAATAATATGAACAAATAATAAAGTACAGAAAATTAATACACGTAATAAAAATTTACCAATGTTAAATAATATGCAATACCATGCAATAATTCAGATTCAGATTCAGTTTATTGTCATTTAGAAACCACAAATGCAATGCAGTTAAAAAATGAGACAACGTTCCTCCAGAATGTTATCACAAAAGCACATGACAAAACAGACTACACCAGAAAATCCACGTAACGTTTGGCAATCCTCAGTCCAGAGTCCGGAGAGGCTGCTGCGTATTAATATTGCGCTACCGTCTTAGCGCATTCCCCGGAAGAAGCTCCAATCCCATCAGACAAACAAGACCAAAACCTAAAGCTACAAGACCTGCACAAAACCACATAGTTACAACAGTGTGAACAATAGCATAATTGATAAAAAAAAACAGATGATGGGCACAGTAAAAATAGTCCAAAGATGTTAAAAGACTATAAGTTCGAAAGAAACCACCACACAGTTTCCAGAAGTCCTCAGGGTCCCGACAGACTCATCATCTCATGCCGGCGGCAGAAGGGAATACTCCCACTATGGACTTCCACGGCGCCGCCCGACTCAGCCTCGCAGTCGCAGCACACAATGAAAGCTCCGTCGATCCCAGCCTCACTGACACAGCACACACTGAAAGTGACCTGACCGCAGCGGACTCCGAGCCGACGACCATCCCCTCTGGCACAGCTTCTCCGAGCACCACCCTCTGCCGACCGTATTAAGACGGCCCCACCAATGGCCATCGGCAATGCGACCCCAAGGACTGGGGGCCTGTTCTTCCCAGCAGAGTGCCGGACCTCACAGCAGCAGTAGCAACAAAGAAGGTCTTCCTGGAGATTTTCAAATGTTCCTCCGTGCTCCCACATCCGTTTTTCATCTGGTTATGATTGCGCACGGCACCCCACTTCATAAATAACAGATAATCAGCTCTGGAGTGGCTGTTGCAAGCTGCATCGCGCCACCATCTTGGATCTTAATAATAATGTAAAAAATAATGAAGCAGAGACTATTGTATTATGATGTGTGTTCTCCTGTTGCACAGAGATGAACTGTTGTGTACAGTATGCTTATTGTATTTGGTAAGAAAGGTTTTCTGTAACAATCCTTGAGACAGCAGAGCTGAATGAGCCTGTTCCAAAGGGAGCTCTATTGCTTATTCGGTAGGTCATGGAGAGGATGTGCCTGCTTGTCTTTGTTTAGTGATCTCCTCTCCACCACTAACTCAAGGGAGTCTGGGTTGTAGTTAAGGAATGATCCAGCCTTCTTGATGAGTTTATTTAGTCTTTTTGCATCACCAGCACTGATGCTGCTCCCCCAATCTAAAGCTGCAAAGAAAATTGCGCTCACTATAATAGACTGGCAAAAGATCTCCAGCATCTTGCTGCACACATTGAAGGATCTCAGCTTCCTTAGAAAATGAAGTCTGCTCATCCCCTTCTTGTAAGCAGCATTGGCGTAAGATTTCCAGTCGAG
Source organism: Hypanus sabinus (assembly GCF_030144855.1). Lineage (NCBI taxonomy): Eukaryota > Metazoa > Chordata > Chondrichthyes > Myliobatiformes > Dasyatidae > Hypanus > Hypanus sabinus. Next base: position 100,255,305 of record NC_082711.1, read on the forward strand.
TCTGTTGTCGAAGTGAACACAAGCATTTGTACTCCTCCACCACTGCAACTGCTTCTCCCAAAATGTATACAGGACTCGTCACAGTCCTCTTCCTCCTAAAATCAATCACCATCTCCCTGGTTTTGGCCAATTCAGGGGCAGGTGGTTCCTCTCACACCAGTCCACAAGCTTCTCCACCAGTCCTCTGAACTCAACTTCTGCCCAATTCTGATACGCCCAACCAGCGCAGAGTCATCAGAGAACTTCTGCAGACAACAGGACTCAGATTTGTACTGAAAGTCTGAGGTGCACAATGTGAACAGAAACAGAGACAGGACAGTCCCTCGTGGCATTCCAGTGCCATTGACCACCATCTCAGACAGAAAATGATCCAGTCGTACAAACTGGGGTCTCTCTCTCATGTAGTCAATAATCCAGGAGATAGTACTCCCATCCTTTGCAGCTTCTTGCTCAGAAGAATTGGTTGGATTGTATTGAAGACACTAGAAAGATAAAAAAAAAATGTGATTCTCACAATGCCACCAGCATCATCCAGGTGGGAGTGGGCTCTCGGCAACAGGTAGATGATGGCATCATCCACCCCTACAGGAGGCTGGTAGGCAAACTGTAGAGGGTCCAATGAAGATTGGACCTTGTGGTCCAAGTTAAGTCAGGACCAGCCTCTCCAGCATCTTCATCACATGAGATATGAGGGCAATTGGTCTGTAGTCATTAAATTTAGGTGGTGTTGCTTCTTAGGTACAGGAACCAAGCACTCTTTTCCTGACACAAATTCAGATTGCAAAGGTGCTGCAAAATGCCAGACTGCTGGCCCACACTTGCCTTCAGTACCCTGGGGCTGATACCATCCAGTCCAACGACCTTGCCTTGATGTAGTCTCCAGCTGTCCCTCAACCTAACCTGCAGCCACAGTCACACAGGGGAGGGTGGTCATCCCCATGGAGGCAGGATACTACAAAGTTTGGGGGTTTGGAATATAAACACTCACCAGAGGAAGAAGGATTTCAGGACAGTGAGGGTGTGTGGTTTGGGCAAGTGGGGGAGGGGACAGCAGGAGGTTCCATGCCGAACCTGGTGTAAAACAAGTTCAATTTGTTGGCCCTATCCAGGCAGCACTTGATCTTCCCTTCCTTAACCTTGAAGTAATTTGCTTCACACTTGACCACACTTTCTTATGCTATTCTGCTGGAATTTGTACTCCTGCTTCCTCTTCTAGGATTCTTTGCACTCCCTCAGCTTTACCCGCAGTTCACTCTGTACTTGCCTTGGTACTTGGCTATCACCAGCCTTCAGGCTCTCACTGGAGTGTTGGAGAATATAGGGAGATTTGATGGAGATATACAAAATTATAAGGGGTATAGATAGCGTAAATGCAAGCAGGTTTTTTTCACTGACGTTTGGTGTGACTAGAGCTAGAGGTCAAAGGTTAAGGGTAAAAGGTGAGTGGGAGCTTCTTCCTTCTAAGTGTCGTGAAAGTGTGGAACATGCTGCCAGTGGAAGTGGTTGATTTCAGCATTAAAGAGGAATTTGGATAAGTGCATGGATGGGAGGGGTATAGAGGATTATGATCCCGTTGCCGTAGTTGGGACTAGGCAGAGTTATTGTTTGGCACAGATTAGGTGAGCCATAGGACCTGTTTTTCTGCTGTGCTGTTCTATGACTTTATGCCTCTAACAATCTTCTTCTCCACTCTTGCTTACTCCTGGTTTATTTCCAGCCAGCCCTTGAGGATAAGTAAATTTGGAGGTCCTGATGTAAGGAATTAAAACTCCCTCCTCTACCTTTCTTATGTTAATGAATATTATTTAAGTCAGAAGTAGGCCGCTGTAAACTTCTCAGCCTAAGGCCAAAGGGCATAAAACACTTGGAATTTTGGCCCATCTCCAGTGTATCTAACTTGTTACCACCAAAAATATAGCATGATTTCACACAAAAATAATTCTAGAAATTTCTGTGGACAGCATATCTGTCGAGGAAGGAGAATAGCCTTGTAGGCTTTTTGTCCAAATTTCACTCACAATCAATTTCTCATGTCAGTGCAGAACTGAATATTATGGGAATGGAGTTCAGGAAAATACATCCATTTTCATTAAAAAAATATAAAAAGGTTCTCACGCAAGACATCAGATTTTCCTTTGTGAATAAATGAATTTTATGTGCCTCTACGCAATGAGATAAGATTATTAATACACAGTAAGTAAAATTGGAATTAACATTATTCAGACACCAGTCAGGCTCCAATGGGGTTAAAGATATACAAGTGTGTTCTTGGTAGTCAGTTACTCAGTTTTACTCAAAATGATGATTATATTATTGTCTTATATTTACTTTGTTGTTAAAATTACAGATCATTCTGTCAAGATATTCCTTACAACAAAAAAAATCCTTCAGCCTTCCCATGCATTGATAAAGACTTTTATGTTTAATGTCACATACATGATATAAAAATAAGACAAGTCTTTTCTTGGCATCAGTTGCACACAGCAGACCACTTCCCTTGTAAATCCCCTTTGTTGGCTTTCCCATGCGTTGTTATTTGCATTCTTTGCAACCACATCCTTTGCTGATTTTCTGAGGGGCATGCTATATAATGTTCCCCAAACTCCTATAAAAGGGATATTCTATCTCTCTCTTTACATCTGGTTTGTGTAGATAGCTGCTAATTTTAGCTCAAGCATGCTGTATTAAATGTACCCCATGCATAGTTTTCCTTCTTCGTTTAAGTAACAGTATCTCTTTTGTGGCACTACCCAGCCTGTATTTAAATCTTGTAATGTTGTTGTTGAAATACATCAGTCTTTTCAAAGAAGCATTCTCTAAGATATGTAAAATAACTCTAAACCAGTCTGTATTTAAAAGATTTCTTCAAATATTTGGTTTCTTGATATTATTGATATTTTATTACATTTGAACATTTATTTCAAATGTTTATTATTTTCTGTCACAGTAGACAATTTGAACAATAATGCAACTTTATGTGATAATTTTGATTAAATGAGAAAGTATTTTATTCAAAATGTAACCTTCTGACAACAATATTAATTAATCATATGTCATTTTTAACAATGGTCTCTTCTTTCCAACAGGCAAAATCCTACCTACAATTCACTGTTTAGAAAAACCCAAAAAGCCAAGATTAAAATTGCCTATCCATTAAACTTCAGTGCAAGATAAATATATATCTTTTAACATCAGTTATCCACTCATGACTTCTTCAGGAACGATAAATTTTGTCAGACAGACATCAACACTTGGTATAAGATCCCCGGAGGACACTAGAAATAAGGCATTAATAATCAGTTAGGAGATGGTCGGTTGTATATTGATATTGGGCACAGAAGAGATTTCGGGAAGGATAAGAAAAAGCTCTCTTCCTCTCAATTTATTATATGATTTTCTCATCTTGCTGCTACTAACGCCTAGTGAGGGCCTAATCAGTGGACGGATAATGTAATACTAGTGAAATCTATTGATAGGGCAACACATTTCTGAGCACTGGGGCATATGCTGCAACCATTTTTGTGTTAGGTACATGTATGCCACCAGTATAAAAATTTAAACCAGAAAAAATACACGTGGCTAACGTACTGTTAAGCACACTATCTGAAGATAAAAGTAAATTGAGAAAACCTAGACCAATGTTGATTCCAGCTGAGTATTAATCAAAGACATTTATCTTCATGCCATCCTGTCCTGAGTGCAATTAAAGTTGGACTTCTACTAAAGTACAGTAAAACTCAATAAAATGGTTTATTTAAAGACTTGGTGGTATCAGACTAGCAGATCTTCTGCACTCTTGAACATTATTCCCAGTTAATGGCCAAACACTTTTAAAAAATTTGATTTCTTGATGGTCACGTCATTGTAATAAATTTCCCAGAAAGAAGAGTAAGTACAAAGGAAACTAGGACTGTGGTCATTTTAAAGAGAGTGTGGGGAAAGAGGCTCTAGTGGTCAGAAGCAAGAATGGGTGCCACATAATAATAAATCAGAAAGGTTTTCAGGCATTCAGAGTATAATACAAATTATATCCCAAGTATTGTATCACAAAACAAAAGCATCCAAGTGAAAATACAGTCACAGTGAGAAATAGAGATGGAACAATTCAGAAATCAATACATTTTGAAACTTTTAGGTAGCAAGGTAATCCTGGATTATGGATTTAGTGCAAGAAGGAGACTCTGAGATAAAAAGAAATTTGACCAGCAGCCAGTCTGGACATCAGAAATTTTGAGAGCAGGGGACTTCAATCAGGTCCACTGCCAATGTACAAAAGGCAGCAGCAGGTTGCTACAGCAAAAAAAAGAGCTTTGACCAGCAACCAATAGACATTGGTGATTGATTAGCAAGAGCAAATTAAAGGAAGGCAGGGGCAATCCCAGCAGCTATCTTCGCAGCAGCCATCATCTGAGTGGACAGAGTCAAAGTGGTGACCTTAAGGCTTTAGCTCTTCGAGGCTTCTGTGAAGAGAGGCTGCGGTCAGCGAAAGCAGAGCAAAGAAAAGCTGAATTACATTTTTTTCTCCTTCCCTTCTTGATATCTGCTCAGCTAGGACAGAGAAGATGCCAGGCAGGATGTTTGAAAGCTCCTCTTGTGGGATGTGGGAAGGCAGAAAGACCTCCAGTGTCCCAGATGACTACATTGTGGGAAGTGCATGCAACTGTAGTTTCTAATAATCCACTTTAAGGAATCGGAGATGGAACAAGATGAACTCCAGATGATTCGGGAGGCTGAAAAAGTGATAGATGGGAGATATAGAGAGGTAGTTACACCTAAGGTACAGGACACAGGAAACTGATTTGCAGTCATAAAGGGAAAGGGTTTAGGTACCAGTGCACGGTACCCTTGTGGTCATCCCCCTCAACAACAGGTATTTCACTTTCAGTGGGTGGCACAGTGGTCAGGTGTCTGGCACTGAGTCTACCTCTGTGACTCAGAAGGGAAGGGGTGGGAGGAGAAGAGGTGAGCTGTGGTGATAGGGATTTATTAGTTAGTGGAGCAGACGGGAGACTCTGTGGGCAAGAACGAGATTCCCGGATGGTATGTTGCCTCCCAGGTACCAGGGTCCATGATAATTTGGATCGAGTCCTCAGCATTCTTAAGTGGGAGCATGAACAGCCAGAAGTTGTGGTTCATGTGGTACCAATGGCATGGGTGGGACGACTGATGAGGTTCTGCACAGAGAGTTAGGTGATAAGTTAAATGGCAGGACCTCCAGGGTTGTGATCTGAGGATCCCATGCCATGTGCTGGTGAGGCTAGAATTAAGAAAATTATAAGTTTAATACATGGCTAAGGAGTTGGTTTAAGAGACAGGGTGGGAATAACACTTTTGGATCATTGGACTCCCTTCCAGGGAAGGTGGAAGCTGTACAGAAAAAACGGTTCATACCTGAACTGGAGGGGGTCTAATAACCTAGCGGGAAGGTTTATCGATGCTACACAGTGGGGTTTAAACTAGAGTTGTAGGGAATGGGAACCAGAATGCCAGAACAATTAGTGGAGAGCTGTGAGACCTCAAAGTTAGGAATCAAAAGGTTGAGCATGGTGCGACTAGAGTGCTGAGCTGCATATATTTCCATGCAAGAAGTATCAAAGGAAAAGTGGATAATAGTGCTGGTTTACAAACAGAGTCAATGTGTAGTGAGGTGAGGTGGTTGATGGATCAAATGGATGAGTTGCAATGTAAAAGGTGGAAAAAAGGTGAATACAGGACTCAAGGTGTTATATTTGAATGAGTGGTATACAGAATAAGGTAGATGAGCTTGCAGCCAGTTGCAGATTGGCAGATAAAAAATGAAATCAAATCATTAGAATGAGGTGACATAGGGGCAGAAGGTGTTGAACCATTGTGGATAGAGCTAAGGAACTGCAAGAGTAAAAAGACCCTGATTTGAGTTGTATACAGACCCCCAAACAGCAGTAATGATGTGGCCTACAAATTACAAAAGGAGATAGAAAATGCATGCCAAAGAGCAAAGTTACAATAGTCATGGGGGACTGCCATATGCAGGTAGATTGGAAAAATCAGGTTGGTACTGGATTCCAGGATGGGGAATTTCTAGACTGCCTATGGGATGGCTTTTAGAGCAGCTTTTGGTTGACCCACTGGAGGATTAGCTATTCTGGATTGTGTGTTGTGCAATGAAGCAGAATTGATTAGAGAGCTTAAGGTAAAAGAGTCCTTGGAGACAAGTGATCATAATTTGATTGAATTCACCCTGAAAATTGAGAAGGAAAAGCTAAAGTCATATGTATCCATATTGCTTTTCCATATCCATACTTTTTTTTTATTACGTAGTTCAGTCTAGTTTTTTGTACTGTGTCATGTAACACCACGGTCCTGAAAAACATTGTCTCATTTTTACTATGCACTGTACCAGCAGCTATGGTTGAAATGACAATAAAAGTGACTTGACTTGACTACTGTGGAGTAAAGGGAATTAAAGAGGCATGAGAGAGGAGTTGACCAGAATTGATTGGAAAAGAACACTGGCAGAATGATGGCGGAGCAAGAATGGCTGAAATTTCTGAAATTTGGAAGGCACAGGAAATAGACATCCCAAAGAGGAAGTAATATTCTAAAGGAAAGATGACACAACCATGGCTAACAAGAGAAATTAAAGCTAACAAAAAAAGCCAAAGAGAGGGCATACTTTATAATGGAGCAAACAAATCTGTGAGAAGTTAGAGTATTGGGAAGCTTTCAAAAACTAACAGGAGGCAACTAAAAAAGTAATTAAGAAAGTAAAGATTGAATATGAAAGAAAGAAGATGTTGGAGTTGATTATTAAGGATGAAGTCTTGGAGGCACATGATAAAATAGGCAATAGTCAGTATGGTGTCCTCAAGGGAAAGTCTTGCCTAATAAATCTGTTGGAATTCTTTGAAGAAATAGCAAGCAGGGTAGACAAAGAAAAACTGGTTAATGTTGTATACTTGGATTTTTATAAGGCCTTTGACAAGGTACCACATATAAGGCTGCTTAACAAGTTACAGGCCCCACAGTCTTACAGGACATATATAGCATGCATAAAGCAGGGACTGATTAGCAGGAAGCAAATGGTGGGAATAAAGTGAGCCTTTTCTTGTTGGCTTTTGGTGACTAATGGTGTTCCATAGGGGTATGTGTTGAGACTAATTCAATGATGTAGATGATGAAATTGATGGCATTGTTGCAAAATTTGGAGATGATATGAAAATAAGTGGAAGGGGAGGTAGTTCTGAGGAAGTAGAGTGGCTACAGAAGGACTTAGACAGATTAGGAGAATGGGCAAAGAAATGGCAGATGGAAAACACTGCTGAGAAGTGTATGAGAAGAAAAGTGCACTTTGGTAGAAGAAATGAAAGGGTTAACTATTTTCTAAATAGAGAGAAAATACAATAAAACTGGGGTGCAAAGGGTCTTGGGAGTCCTTGTGCAGGATTCCCTAAAGGTTAATTTGCAGTTTGAGTCTGTGCTGAGGAAAGCAAATGCAATGTTAGCATTCATTTTTAGAGGACTAGAATATTAAAGCAAGGATGAAATGTTGAGATTTTATAGAGCACTGGCAAGGCTTCACTTGGAGCCTTGTGAGCAGTTCTGCAACCCTTCTCTAAGAAAGGATGTGCTGAAACTAGAGAGGGTTCAAATGAGTTCCACAAACATTGTTCCAGGATTGAATGGCTTGTCATATGAAGAGTATTTGATGGCTCTGGGCCTGTATTCACTAGAATTCAGAAGAACGGGGGATGACCTCATTGAAACCTATCACATGATGAATGGTCTTGATGGAATGGATATGGACTGGTTGTTTCCTATGGCAGGAGAGTTTAAGACCATTGGACATAATCTTAGAATAGAGGGGAGCCCATTTAGAACAGAGATGAGGAGGAATTTCTTTAGCCAGAGAGAGGTGAATCTATGCAATTCTTTGTCACAGACAGCTGCGGAGGCCAAGTATATTTAAGGCAGAGGTTGATAGATTCTTGATTGATCAGGACATGAAGGGATATGTGGAGAAGGCAAGAGATTTGGGCTGAGAGGAAAATGGGATCAGCCATGATGAAAGGGCAGAGAAGACTCGATGGACAAAATGACCTAATTCTGCTCCTATATCTTATGGTCTAAAAGTTCAGCAATAATCTCAATGGTTGGAAGAACAGGCACTCCTTCATTTATTTGTTATGCTATACCATTGGAAAAAAGAGAAGGAGTAGGTTACTTAGACTGTCAAGTTTGCCACACCTTTCAATGGGATCACTGCAACTTTGACTTTTTTTATAGAATATAGAACAGTACAGGCCTTTTAACCCATGATGGTGTGCCCATAATCAATCTAACCCTTCCCTCTCATACATGGTCCCTGATTTTTCTTTCATCCAATGCCTATCTACAAGTGTCTTAAAAGTCCCTCATGAATTTGCCCCTATCACCAGCTCTGTCAATCCCCCTCCAAATTCTGTAAAGTTAATTCTTCTCATATCAGCTACTTCCATCTTGAGAAAAGGTTACTGGCTGTCCACTCTACCTATGCCTTTTATCATTGTGTACACCTCTAACAAATCACATTTCATCCTCCTTCTCTTTAAAGCTAACAGCCCTGGACCACTCAAACTACCCTCATGGGAGATGCTCTTTAATCCAGGCAGCATCCTGGCAAAACTCCTCTGTACCCGCTCTAAAGCCTCCATGTCTTTCCTATAATGAGGCGAACAGAAGTGAACACAACACTTCAAGTGTGGTCTTTGCAGTTTTATAGAGCTGCAGCATTATTTCTCGGCTGTTGTATTAATTCCCCTGACTAATGAAGGCCAACACAATGTATGCCTTCTTAACCATCCTATGAACTTGTGCTGCAACTTTCACATGAACTCCATGATCCCTCTGTTCTTCCACATTGTTAAAAATCCTGCCATTAGCCCTGTATTCTACCTTCAGGTTTGACCTTCCAATGAATCACTTCACACTTTGCTAGATTAAACATCCAACACTTCACAGCCCAGCTCTGTATCATATCAATGCCCCTTTGTAACCCACGGCAAACCTTGTACACTATCCACAACTCCACCAGCCTTTGTGTAATCTCTAAATTTACCAACCCACCCTTTCACTTCCTCACCCAATTCATTTAGAAAAATCACAAAGAGCAGGAGTCTCAGAACAGGTTCCTGTGGAACACCAGTCTCCAGGCAGAATGCACTCCATCAACAACAAACTGTGAGCACACCAATTCTGAATCCATGCAGCCAGGTTTCCCTGGACTGCATACCTCCTGACTTTCTGATTTCTACATTGGGGAACCTTATCAAATGACTTACAAAAATCCATACACACCACATCCACTGCTCTGCCTTCATCAATATGTTTGACAGTTCCTCAAATTCAATCAAGCTCATGAGGTATTACCTGCCATATTGACTATCCCTAATTCGACTATGCTTCTCCAAATGCTCTTCCAACATCTCTACATAACCCTCGACTGGCTTATTAATATGTAATGTATATGTCTATCTCTCTGTTGACTATATTCACAGATTTTGCTTGCTTAACTGTGGACTTTCCACATGCCACACATTACTAGGTGCCATTTGATTGTGCATAGTAAGAGTGAGATCTGAAAGGACACAGGAGGCCGTAGCTGGGACATTCTGTGCACCACAGATTGCTAGGAGCATTGGATTGTGTGTATCGAGCACAAGATTTGATCAGCAGCAAGCGAGGACAGTTGGGACATTCTACGTGCCACGGATCACTTGGAGCTATTGGATTGTACGTAGCGGGAGCAAAATTTGAAAAGAAGCGAGCAGAGGCAGTCAGGACATCGATCCGACATAGGCTGCTAGCAGCAGTTGCATCATACAAAGCAGGAATGAGATTTGAAAATAAATGAGCGGGGACAGGAAAAACAGACCTTGCATCCCAGATTGTGGGGTAATTAGGTACTTGGCAAGGGGCAACAGAACAGAGTTAGGTTTAAGTAGAGCAGCCATTGTGTCAGTGGTCCGGTTCTAGAGTGGGGATTTGAGGCATTGGCTCTTAGAGGTTTCAGCGAGGAGAGGCGCAGGGTGTGGGTAAATTTAGGATAACATTATTTCTTTCTTATTGCACAGTTAGAGCAGTGGGAATGACAGGTAGGTTAGTGGAATTCTCCCCTTGTGGGATGTGGGAAGGCAGGGTGACTTCCAGTGTCCCTACTCCTGAAAGAAGTAGCTTCATACAGACTGTGTTAAGGAACTGGACCTGGCTGATCTGTGGATCATTCAGGAAGCTGATGGCAATACAGAAATGTAGTTACAGCTAAGGTCCAGGACTGAGTGTCTGTCAGGAGGTGAAAAGACAGGCAGTCAGTCGGTGTAACCCTGTGGTTGATCCTCTGAATAACAAGTATACCACTTTAAATACTGTTGGGAAGCTGACCTGCAGAAGAAAGCCACAGCCTCTGGCACCGAGTCTGTCTCAGTAGGGAAGAAGAGGTGATCCGTAGTGATTGGGGTTCAATGGTTAGGGGAACAGAAAGGAGTTTCTGTGGATGAGAACGAGATTCCCGGATGGTATGTTGCCTCTCCTGTGCCTGGGTCAGGAACATCACAGATCAAGTCCACAGCATTCTTAAGTGGGAAGGTGAGCAGCCAGAGGTCATGGTCCACATGGGTACAACTGATATGGGATAGGAAGGATGACCTCCTACAAAATCCTATCTTGGCGCCTCATGGTGGAGTAGGAGTGACACTGGCTGAACATCAGCGAAGTACAGCAGAGATTTGTTCTCTGGCAGGCCTAACCTAGCGGTCAAGATGAAGTTCCATCGGTATACTACTAGACTAGATCTAGCAGTAGGATCGTGGCTGGCTAAGTCAAGGAGGTAAGCATGCCTTTGCTACATTTTAGGTTATGTCTCTTCAGGCAAAGGCTGCACCCAATGACGATACCGGCAGCAGGGCATCTGATGGTGTCTGTGGCAGGTGAATCCAAAAAGATCAATGGTGGCATGCAGAGGAACCAGAGTTCTGGTCAATGGATGACATCACTAGACTAGTTAGTTGTCACTGCGTGGCAACTTCCTTATCCGCTAAGTCTGTTACACTCCTGTGTACCACTTAGCATCAGATTTGGAAGCCCAGAGCCTGTATGGTGCGGGCACGACACCATCTGTCTTATTACTGTACAAGGTGTGTTGGAGTAGAGTTTCTGGATGGTGTCACATGCCTGAAGAGACTAAACTCTCAGTACAATCAACATCAAAATCGATGGACAGCAGAAGAAGAAGAAGGAAGGATGACAAGGATCTGCAAAGTGTTCAGGGAGTTAGCTGCTAAGTTAAAAGACAGGACCTCCAGGGTTGTTAGTGAGGCTAGAAACTGGAGGATGATACACGTGGCGAAGGAGATTGTGTGGGAAGGAGGGCTTCAGACCTTTAGATCATTGGGTTCTCTTTCAACGAAGGTGGGATCTGTACAGGAGGAATGAATTTCCCCTGCACTGGAGGGGGACCAATGTCCTTGTGGAGATGTTTGCCATTGCTGCACCTGGCAGTTTAATCTAGAGTTGTGGGGGATACGAATGACAGTGCCAGAGCAGATGTTGGAGTGGTTGTGGGAAAAATTGTTGTTAAGCCTATATACAAAGACAGGAGTCGAAAGGTTGAACATGGTGAGAATAATGTTCTGAGTTGTGTCTCTTCCAATGCAAGGAACTTTGTAGGAAATTGGAAGAGCTCAGAGCTTGGATCAGCACATGGAATTATGAAGTTGTAGCCATTAGTGAGACTTGTTTGTTGGAGGAGTAGGAATGTTTCATAAATTATATGTGTTTGAATTCCTTATTGGCAAAATCAATCACCACTCACAATAGAAATGTTAAAAGTCAATTGAAACTTCAACCCGACAACTGATGATATTTTGAATTTACAGAAGCAATTATCTCTTAGTTGTTGTGTGTGTTTCACATCCTTCCATTATTCCTATTTTGTCTCTCTCTGGCAACCCCTACTGAGTAAAGGGAAGCTATGTTCTTCTATGCTGATTACAGACTCCCAACATTACTCTCACCTATCTGTCTGCAATGGGCAAAATTGTTCTGGCAACGGTCTCCCTTGTGTGGGTTTGACTACACACTGCCACAATCATCCTTGCCTGGATATTGCCTTTAACCCTTACCTTATTGCAACTTCCACACATTTACGACACAAGTTAAAAAGGATGATCAATGTAACACGCAGTAAAGTTTCACTGCGTATGTAATGGTTTATCTGTAGCGGCAATGTTTGGGTTATGACTTGAGATAATGGGGCTTTGGAATGCATGTAATCCAATGGGAGAAATGCTGTTCTTTCTTGAGGGTCTGGAAGAGAGATTTTTGTTGTCTTTCATCGGGGAGCGATGGAGAGAGAGGACGCGAATGGAGAGCATCGGAAGCCCACTGGACAGAGTGGACTGAGGAGCAAGGGTCCGAGGTCTGGCTACACTTGGAGGTCAACAACACTCGGAGGAGATTGATGCTTGATGAATAGCCATACTAGAGAGCTCCAATGATGTGCAATAGACTTTTTTCCTTAAAATGGGCCCTTTTTCTTTTTCTTTTCTTTACTAACCCTTTAATTCCGATGAAAATTTGTAAAGGTCAATCAATTGAATTGAATTGAATTGTTAATTCAATTTTTGAGTATGGCCGAAGCAATTGGCAAAGTTGAAATTGTAGCATGGAGTTTTGATAAAATGGTGGGCTCAGACCTTGTTGTAGTTCAGACAAGCGCTGAGGTAATGGCGGTGGGACTGCCAGCATCTATTGGTGCCCCAGGTGAAGCATGGTAATGGCCCATCCATACTGTCAGGGAGGAGGAGAAGGTAACGCAGCGGGCCGAGTCACAAGTCGAGCTTCCCATAGCTGGGGGTGGAGACTTCGAAGACAGGGTTCTATTGTTTCTGAGGAGGCTTATCAGGGAGAAAGCTGGGGAGAGCATTCTGAGGACATTGTCCTTACACCCGGTGCTTTGAGGAAGTGTGTTACTGCATTGGGCCCAATACTGAAATTAAACGAGGGACCGTGTGGTTCACCCATTCAAAGCCACTGGTGGTCCGGCTTGGGGAGGTATCAAGAGTGATGAGGACCCCCAAATTTCCTGGAGTGCCTGAGGGCAAGGTCCTCTTAGTGGACGCTACGGAAAACCTTGAGGAGGATGCCCATGGTGCACCTGATCCCGGTGACGGTAACATCCAGTGTCCCTGTGAGACAAGCCTGGGAGAAACTATATGAGAAAGGAGAAAAGTAGACAGCGAAGATAGAGACAGTTACCACTTGGCCAAGATCCCAGACTGTGAGTGCTCTGCACTCATTCCTCAGGTTCTGTGGTATATGCTGCCTTTTGCTAACTCCCCATTGATTGAGGAAGAGACTCCCAGCCCTTCTGCCGTTGGGTTAGATGAGGGGGTGAGGAGGTCTCAGAGAATTAGGAGACGCCCAGATAGGCTGGCCTACGTAGCCCCAGAGGAATGGAGTGTGATCCCCTACTGTGTTGGGGAGCTACGTCACTGCCTTTTACACCTGGATTGGACTTTGTGTTCTGCAGGAAGGGTTGGCGAATAACCTCAACATCATGAGGGCATGACTAAATTTGGTGGGGAGAGAGTGTAGCATGCTGTAAGGGTTCACTGTTAATGTAACGGTTTCTCTGTAGCAGCAATGTTTGGGTTATGACTAGAGATAACAGGGCTTTGGCATGTATTTTATCCAATGGGAGAAATATTGTTCATTCTTGTGAGTCTGGAAGAGAGATTTTCGTTGTCTTTTGTTGGGGAGTGATGGAGAGAGAGGATATGAATGTAGAGAGTTGGAAGCCCACCGGACAGAGTGGACTGAGAAGCAAGGGTCCAAGGGCCGGCTACGCTTTGTGGCCAGTTAATGCTCGGAGGAGGTCGATGCTTGATAAATAGCCATACTAGTGAGCTCCAACAATGCGCAATAGACTTTTTTCCTTAAAATGGGCCCCTTTTCTTTTTATTTTCTTTACTAACCCTTTATCAGATTAAGATTTATAAAGTTCAATCATTTAATCACATATTGTGTACTGCTTGATATCTTGCAGTGCAGATTTGTAACCAGGCAACACATAACAAAGCATCCACAGAAAGGAGATTTCTCACTTTGGCAGGGCCAGGAGTTGTTTTCCCCTGGACAAACACATGCTGGCCGAGCCTGAGGGTTACACCAATGTGACTTTCTGCATGATAGGTTGTGTCTAACAAATCATAGTTTTTCGAGGAAGTTACCAGGAAAGTTGATGAAGGAAAGGTGGTGGATGTAGCCTACATGGACTTTAGCAAGGCCTTTAACCAGGTCCTGCACGAGAGGTTTTTCAAGAGGTTTCATCACTTGGCATGCAGGATGAGGCAGTAAACTGAATTAGACATTGGCTTCACTGGAGACGCCAGAGAGTGGTAGTAGATGTTTGCCTCTCTGCCAGGAACCATTGATGGTTGGCATCCTCTGTATATCAATGATCTGAATGATAATAAGGCAAATTCAATCAGTAAATTTGTGGATGACACCAAGATTGTGGGTGTACTGGACAGTGAAGAAGGCTATTAAGTATTGCAGCGGAATTTAGACTAGCTGGAAAAATGTGTTGAAAATGACATTGGATTTAATGCAGACAAGTGTGAGACTTGCACTTTGGGAGGACAAACCATGGTAGAGCATACACGGTGAATGGTAGGCCATTGCAGAGCACATTAGAACAGAGAGATCTGGGAATACAGTTCCATAATTCATTGAAAGGGGCATCACGGGTAGATAGGGTTATAAAGGGAGTATTGGGTACAGGAGTTCGGGATGTAATGTTGAAGTGTATAAGGCATTGCAGAAGCCCAGTTTGAAATATTGTGTGCAGTTCTGGTCATCTACCTACAGGAAAGATCAAGTTCAAGTTCAGTTTATTGTCATTCAACTAGACCCATGTGTACCCCCAAATGAAACAACGTATCTCTGGACCAAGTTTCACAACATAGTACATATAACTCACACACATAACACATAAAGGAATATTACCAGAAATAAATTAACAAATATCACAGTATGACACAAGTTAAAAACTAAACAGTATAACACTACTGGTGTTTCACACATGATGAGACCTGGAGGCTGAGGAGGAGGTCAGTGGCCTTATGTCTGGGGAAAGAAGCTGCTTTTCATCCTAACAATTCTTGTCCTAATGCTATGTAAGGAGCCAAAGAGGTTTTTGGACAGATGGGAGGGATCACTGAGAATGCTAAGGGCCCTGTGTACACAGTGCTACTGATTAGTATCTCTGATAGGTGGAAGAGAGACCCCGATGATTCTCTCACAGTTCCCGCAATCAGATGCCTTCCAATTCCTGTACCCGATGGTGATGCAGCTGGTCAGGGCACAGTGGATGGTGCTTCTGTAAAAACTGGTTAGAATGGGGTGAGGGGAGGACTGATTTACCTCACTCTCCTTGGGAAGTGAAGATGGTGTTGAGGTAACAGCTGGAACTTTCCATTATGTGCGCTCCTAATTCCCTCCACGAAGGAGCCATATATATACAGTGAGAAGCAGTCAGCTTGAAGTCCACAGTCATGCCGTTTATCTTGTCCACATTGAGACTAAAGTTGTCGTGCTCACATCATTCTACCAGCCATTCTACTTCCCCTTTGTACACCATCTCATTGTCGAATTTAATGAGGCCTCCACTGTTGTATCACTAACAAACTTGATGACTTGGTTTGAACTGCAATCATGATATCAGTAAGATTGAAAAAGTGCAGAGAAAATGTGCAAGGATGTTACCAGGACATGACAGCCTGAGTTATAGGAAAATGTTAAATAGGTTATGACTTTAATCCCTAGAGCAAGGGAAAATGAAAGAAGATTTGAAAGAGGTATACACAATTATAAGGGTTATAGATAGAGTAAATGCAAGCAGGCTTTCTCTGCTGAGGAGGGCTGGGACTCAAACTGGAGGTCACAGGTTAAAGGTGAAACGTGAAATGATTAAGGAGAACATCAGGATGAACTTCTTCACTCAAGCACTCAAAGCGTGGTGGAACTGTGGAACGAGATGTTAGCGGAAATTATGGAGTTGGGTTTGATTTCAATACTTAACAGAAATTTGGATCGGTAAGTGGATGGGAGGGTGATTTACAGTGTTGTTTCAGGTTGATTCTCTGCCTGGTACAGTCAGCTGCAAATTCTTCCCAGGACATAATGTCGATAAGTATTATTAATGATTATCATAATCATTAGTATATATTCAAAGGTTAAAGTTCAAAATATCTATACTATATAAAATCTTGAGATTTTTCTCCTTACAGGCAGCTACAAAACAAAGCAACCTAATAGAATCCATTATAACAAAAGAAGACCATCAAACACGCAGTGTGACATTGGCTTTGTGGGAGAAGCTAGAGAGTGATAGTGGATGGTTGCCTCACTGACTGAAGGTCTGTGACTAGTGGCGTGCTGCAGCGATCAATGCTGGGTCCATTGTTGTTTGTCATCTATGTCAACAATCTGGATGATAATGTTCAATAGTTCCATTTAATGTCAGAGAAATGTACATAATATATATCCTGAAATTTTTTTCCTCACAAACATCCATGACAACAGAAGATTGCCCCAAAGAATGAATGACAGTATAAATGTTAAAACCCCAAAGACCCCCTACTCTCCCCTTTCATGCACGAGCAGCAGGCAAAGCAATGACCTTCATCCGTTCCATCCATTTCAGCAAAAAAACATCAGCACCCTCTACCAGCCAAGTATGCAATAGCAAGACATGATTTGCAGTACAAGAAAAACTAATTGCTCACCCCACAATTCAACATGCCATGGGCTCTCCCTCTTCCTATAAGAAAAAGAGGTGTCCCCGATTCACTGTGAGAAGGGAGGTATAACAAAAGAACTTGCTGATTTATGTTGATAAAAGTCTGTCACGTGACTTTATTTCTGAGTTTCTGTGACTCAAAAATCAGCAACAATCTTTCACCAACCAACAGCTGATCCGTTGTTCCTGATCTTCTGTTTTCTCCCGCAACACTTCAGTCAACATCACTGGCATAGAATCAGCCCATTCAGAGAACCGCAAAACCTCAGAATCCTGAAGGCACAGAAGAAGAGAGGCATTAAAGATAGAAATTAAACTGCTTTCATAGATGAAAGCTAAGAAGTCCCAATTTAGTGCCATCATGTGGTTAACTGGATCAGAAATTTGCGGATAACACTAAGATTGGTGTTGTAGTGCACAGTGAGGAAGACGATCAGATGTTGCAGCTGAATCTGAAACAGCTGGAAAAGCAGGCTGAAAAATGGCTGATGGAATTTAATGCAGGCAAATGTGAGGTATTACACTTTGGGAAGACCAATCAGGTTAGGTCTTACACAGAGAGTGGTAGGCCATTGAGGAGTGTATTAGAACAAGGGTCATAATTCATTGGAAGTGGAGTCACAGGTAGATAGGACCATAAAGAAAACTTCTGACATTCTTAGATCAAATCATTGAGTACAGGAGTACAATGTTATGTTGACATTGTAAAAGACATTAGTGAGTCCTAATTTGGATTACAGTGTGTAGCTTTGGTCACTTACCTACAGAAAAGATGTAAAAAAAGATTGAAAGAATGCAGAGAAAGTTTACAATGATGTTGCCATGACTGCAGGACCTGAGTTATTAAGAACAACTGAATATGTTAGAATTTTATTCCCTAGAATGCAGAAGATTGAGGGGAGATTTGATAGAGGTATCAAAGCTGCCTTCTCCTATCAACCTGCACCAGGACCATAGCCCTCCATACCACTACAATGTAATTAGTTATGCAAACTTCTCTTAAATGTTGAAATGGAGCTTGCATGTACCACCTGCATTGGCAGCTCATTCCACACACTGAGTGGAGAAGATTCCCCTCATGTTCATTTTAAACATTTCACCTTTCACTCTTACCCCATCACCTCTACTTGTATTCCCACCTAGCCTCAGGGGAAAAAGACCGTTTGTAGTTACACTGTCCCTACCTATACCCCTCATAATTTTGTATAGCTTTATCAAATCTCCCTCAATCTTCTATGTTCCATGGAATAAAGTCCTAACTTATTCAATCTTTCCTTAGAACTCATGTTCTTCAATCTGAGCAAAATCCTCATATTTTCTCTGTACTCTATCAACTTTGTTTTCATATTTCCTGTAGGCTGGTGAACAAAACAGCATGCAATACTCCAAATTCAATATAACATCCCATCCGTTGTATTCAGTACTTTGATTTATGACCAGTGTGCCAAAAGCTTTCTTAATGACCCAGTCTACATGTGCAGTCACTTTCAATGAATGGTGGACCTGTATTGCAGAGCTCTTTGTTCTACCATACTCCTCAGTGCCCTACCGTTCACTGTGTATGACCTACCTTGTTTGGTCTAACCAAAGTGCAACACCTCATACTCATCTACATCAAATTGAATCTGCCATTTTTCCAGATCCCGCTAGAAACTCTGATAGTCTTCCTTGCTTGTTCACTACACCTCCAATCATGGTGTCATCTGCAAATTTGCTGATCCAGTTAACCACATTATCATCTGGATCATTGATATAGATGACAATCGACAAAGGACCCAGCACCAATCCCTGTGACACTCCACTAGTCACAGGCCTCCAGTCAGAGAGGCAAACATCTACTACCACTCTCTGGCTTCTCCCACAAAGCCAATGTCAAATCCAATTTACCACCTCATCTTGAATGCTGACTGGCTGAACCTTCTTGACAAACCTCTCATGCAGGACTTGTTAAATGCCTTGCTAAAGTCCACGTAGACAACATCCACTACCTGATATGCATTAACTTTCTTAGTAACTTCCTCAAAAAAATCTCAGTAAGTTTGTACACAACCTACCGTGCTGACTGTCCTTAATCAGTCAGTGTCTATCCAAGTACCTATCTATCTAGTCCCTCAGAACACCTTCCAAAATGTTCCTACTTCTGACGTCAGGCTCACTGGCCCATAATTTCCAGGTTTATTTGTAGAGACTTTCCTTAACAGCAGATCAACATTGGCTATCCTTCAATCCTCTGGTACCTCACCTGACGCGAAGGATGATTTAAATATCTCTACTACGGCATTTGCCATTTCTGCACTTGCCTCCAACAGGGTTTGAGGGAACATGTTGTCAAGCCCTGGGGGTTTATCCACTCAGATTTGCCTCAAGACAGCAAACACCTCCTCCTCTGTAATCTTTATAGGATCCATGCTGTTTTGCCTCATTCTACATACTCTGTGTCCGTCTCCTGAGTAACTACAGATGTAAAAAATCCTTTTAAGATCTCCCTTTCTCTTTTGGCTCCACACATAGATTACCATTCTGAACTTCCAGAGGACCAATTTTGACCCTAACAATCCTTTTGCTCTTAACATAGCTATAGGATTCTTAGAAACCTTGGGATTCTCCTTCACCTTGTCAGCTAGGACAACCTCATGCCTTCTTTTAACCCTCCTGATTTCTTTCTTAACTGTTCTCTTGTATTTATTATACCCCATAAATACCTACAATAATAACCTAATGTTTCTTAAAACAGTCAGTGATCTCTTTACAAATGTGACCTGCTAAATCCCTAAGACTGTCGGTGGTCTGCAGTAAAGCCCAACTAACATGGCTATACCTTTCTTATTTTTCAGTTCCATCCATAACACCTCTTGAGTTAAGTTCTCCAGTCTGTCCTGACAGAGCACTAATATGACATTTCCATGACTAGTAAGTCTGTCCCTCCTCCTTTTATCCCTCCCACTATGTCAGGTCTAAAACAAATGAAACCCTGGAATATTGAGCTGCCAATCCTGCCCCGAATGAAATATCCTGAAACATATCAGTTTCCTCCGGTCCCACAGTCCAATCATGTACCAGTTAGTAGGTTAATTGGTCATTGTAAATTGTCCTGTGATTAGGTTAGGGTTAAATTGGGGGTTGTCAGGTGGTGTTGGGTGGCATGACTCATTAGGCTGGATGATTAGGCTCATTGGCTCTGTGCGTATCTCTAAATGAATTAAAATAATAAAGTAAACTTAAATTAAAACATAAAGCTGCAACACATAAACAGGCAGGATGTTTTATAGCGGTGAATTCATGTGCAGTAGTATTGGGCTAAAATGCGAGGATAATTTTAGCTCTGGATTCTGATTAGCCAGTTCTTGACGATCAGAGTTAACACAGAGTTAAACCAATAAAATCCTATTCTACATCCAGATTAGGCAAATTAGACAAGTATTGAAGGAAGTGTAGGAGTGCCGATGGAAAATATCATAACATCAGCATGGCCCCCAAAGTTCATAATCATCCAATGAAAGTTAACGATTTAAACAGGGTTCCAATGTATTTCTTTATTTTATGTCTTCACAAATCTTCATGTAACCCTCCTTCAGGCTAGACACTTCATTAACAATTCACTTTTGTTTTCCTTCTTCTCATATTACTATAGTCAGCCCTACTTTTGCTTTTGGTTATACTTGCTCTTTCATACCATGCTCAGGTTCCTCATACATACATTAACCTATTTCTTCCCCTCTTGCTGGAGAAGCTGGCACAAGAAGGAGCTCAGCAGGAAATCATATAACATCAACTCAAGCACAAATCTGGATCAGAGAATGCAAGTGAGATCTTCATGTATCTTTCATACATTCCTCCATGTTTCTAGTCATAAAGTGACTCACTCTCAGCTGGGTGAAGCACTACCATCTACAACTCAGGCAGGCATCTTGGTTGACGTAGGCATGTTGTGATGAAGACCCTATTTCTGACCTGCATTACTATATGACTCAATCACTATATGCTAGTTCTCCTCTTTGCCTAGATTTTATTTGAAAATAATGAATAATTTTGCACAAATTGAGTACAGAATGCTTCAAAAATGCATCACCACTTATTCCAAACACTCAGCGCATGAAAACACCATATAAAAATTAGTTCTCTGTGAAATAGAGATGCCTGTGTTGCTTGGTTTTCTGAACATGAATGAAAAGAAACAGGTGCTGCCAAAAAGTACACCCAGGGAAACTGCAGGGAAATCTTGCATCCACTTTCATGAAGAGTTGAAGTTTGACAGCTGAACCTGAGAGAGGTAGTTTCTATGAAAAGTCATTACTGAATCCAATGCTCTGTATTTTTCAGTGCATATCAGAATTGTGGAGGCATCAATTCATTATCAATTGGACAGTGTTTTCCCACTTGTTATAAGTAGCATAAAGCGTTTCATGTGCTTACTCCAATGGGTGCTGCTTCGGAGTCAGTTCTACACTAATGATAACTCTTCACCAGGATGTTCGTAGTGGAATTATGAAATCAGCTAGATAATCAAAGACTTGCAATATGCTCTGTCCTAGGTAAGTGGCACTGTGGCAAAATCTGACAGCAGGAGTAATGAAAAAATAGGAATGGAATATATTACATTGTCTCATGATAACAGAATGGACATGACCTACTGCTCATCCTGATAACTGAGCACATCCGAGGGTGGAGAGCCTGGACTTTTCAAGCGCATCCTGTGAGCCCACATTTGCAGTAGTTTCCCAATCAGGTGGCAGCAACATATGGAAGCACTCAAGTTGACAAGGGAGCACAAGATTCAGAATATAGTGATTAGCGTGCATGCATTTACATAATGCAGAACAATTGAAGGTTTTGTTGAAACATTTGTTGTTGAAAAAGATTGTGATTCTACAAAGTTTGTTGATGTGAATTTTGGTCTTTGATTAGGTATAAATTAGTTAAGGGCAAAAGACTACGTTGTATATGACTGAATGTTAGGGAGGAAGAATTATTTAGTTTTCTTCAATAAGTTCTTGACAGGCATTCCAGCTGTAGAAATTGTTGCCCTCCTGTTTTTATTGTTCCCCATGTTGTCAGGGTCTTCCCCGATATCATACTGGAGGTTCTCTTTCAGTGGCACCTTCACGTGTTGTTTCCATTGTATTGTACATTTAAAAAACTACATTCTCATCTAAATTATGAATATACTGTATATGACAAAAAAACTACTCCCTGTGGTACACCACTTTATATAAGGCCACAGATTCACATGTGATGAAGGAAGCCCCCTCAAATTGAATATGCTCATGACATCCTGCAGGGACCTCCACATAACTTAATTTTAAGGATTACCACTTGATTTAATTTCTAACACCGGTATATCTCCAGGTGTTAGTGTACAAGACAGCTGCCACTCCACGCCTCCTGGAATTCAACTGAGAAACCCAAGGTTCAGTTTGTAAACTGCCCTGCAATTAACACTCTGCAAAGAACTCAATAAAATTCTCAAGCGATAAACAACTCTGATTACCTGGGTAGGTCAGTGGATCTGTGCAAAATAGCCTAAAAGATCCTCTTTCTGTTAGTTCCATGTCAAATATTGTTTTGCAATGGTAATAACATATGAAAGTGGCAACAAAATTGTCGTTTCTGGGAAATAAACAATTTTCCTTTTAACAGATGTCCTTAAGTCAATTTTGTTCGTAGACTGGAAAACAACAATAATCACTCACCATTGTAACATACCTCCATGGTAATGTAATGAATGGCATTGGAAGCACATAATGTTGGTAAATTACTAAAGGTGGAGAGAGAGGGGGTGGGAGGTAAATAGTTCTGTTCTTCACAGTAACAGACATTTGAAATTAGCAGTGTTATGGGAGCGCATTCTTCTGTTATGTGACAGTTACAGATACATGCAACCCTCCTGGGTGTAGGGGCACTATACAGATAGCGCTGCTACAGTTGCCTTTCATTTCTCACAGTTGTGGACGAGCGCCTGGGTTGTGGCAAAGCTCTCTCTGGTCCACTCCGCAATGTTGTCTGTCCATTTCCTCCTCTGTCTGCCCCCTTTTTTTATCCCCCCTGCACCGTTCCCTAAGAATGGTCTCTGAGAGTCCACTTGATCTTGCTATGTGGCCATACCAACTCCGATCCTCAACAGCAGATCTTCGTAGTGTCTCATCTGCTGGGTGATGGTTCTTCATACTTCTTCATTTGAGACATGGGTCGGTATAGGAGATTCCGAGGAGCCTTCTGAAGCATCTAAATTCTATTGCCTGGATTTTCTTTCACAGTTCTGCTGTCAAAGTCCATGACTCACATGCATGCAGAAGGTGAAGAGCACAAGCGCATACAGGAGTTTCAACCTGGATCTGAGAGTGATGTGATTGTCTCTCCAGATCGGTTTTAGACTAGCCAGTGTTGCTATTGTTTGAACCATCTTTGCAAGGACTTCAGTGTTTGATCCTTCTTGGTTGATGAGGACACCAAGACACATGAACCGTTTGTCAGTCTCTTGTTCTTCTCCACTGACTGTGATTTTTGTTGTGGTTGGCTCCTCACTGTTACTCATCAGCTTGGTTTTCTCTGTGCTGATCTCCATGCCATATCCGGTAGATGTATCATCCAGACGGTTCACAAGGCAGGCCAGTTCATCCTCACTTCCTGTCAGCTCTTCACTGTCATTGATGAACCTGAGGTTGGTTATGATCAGTCCTCTGATGCTGACTGTGCCGATACGATCTTCCAGAGCATCTGTCGTTATTTGCTTCAGGAAAGTGTTGAGCAGTGTGAGTGAAAGAAGACAGCCTTGTTGGACTCCAACTGATGTGTGGAACCACTTCCCAACTGTGCCATAAATTCGGTGGTTTTAAGACAGGTTGGCCTGTATAGTAGACCATGTAGAAGGTAGCTTGTCGAAAGGTACAGCAGGATGTAGATCAACTGGATAATTGTACAAAGGAATGGCAGACAGAAAGTGTGAAGTTAAATGAGGGCAGGACATATACTGTAAATGAAAAGGTCCTGGAGACTGTTGTTGAACAGAGAGACCTCGGAGCACAAATATGTTCTTCACTGAAAACTAGAACATAAGTAAAAGGGTAGGCAGAAGGTGTATGGCATGCTTCTCTTCATTGGATAAGACATTGAGTAAAAGAGTTCGGACATCATTTTGTGCCACCTCTTGACCTCAATGTCTTAATCCATGAAATCTTAAAATGAAGCAATGGAAAATATTTGTCAGATTGTGTGAACTTTTTTTGGTCACTAGACAATAGGAAGGACGTAATTAAGCAGGAGTTAAAGCAGAAAAGGCTTATTATGGATTTTGCCTGAATTGAAGAACTTGAGTTGTCAGGAGAGATTGGTTAGACTAGGTCATTTGTTTCTCTGGATTTGAATGAGACTGAGATGTGATTTCATCATCTCCTCTAGCTGTGAGTTCTGGATATCAACCATTTACTGTAAAAAAACACTTTTCCCACAGATCCTTTTAAAAACCTATTCCTCACCTTATACCAATATCCTCTTGTTTTTGAGTTATTTGGTAATTAAATCAATTTTGATCTGAACATTTGATTTGTAAACTGAGATATCTGAAGTACTTAAATTTTTCTTATGCAGTTACTGCCAGATAAAATATAGCAAAGTAGGCATTAACTACACTTTGATCATATTCAAGATTTATTCATATTCTGATATTACTTTAATAGCAGCAAATGGTCAGTAAACTAGAATCATAAATTTAGCTGAGATTATAAGGAAAACCTAATCCATTTAAGTACCTCTGTGGATTCCAAAATTTTAATCCTTTGCTTCAGTTCTAAGTTACACTATGACCAAATTTTATATTGCAAACAGATGTAAGTCAATAATTTCAATAATGTGCTATTAAACATAAGCTTTTATTTCAGTTACATAGTGCTTAAATCTAACAGAGCAATTATAAGGCATTATACTGTATGAACCAATACTTCTTCCAGCATTTTTTCTCATCCAATGTATTCAGTAACTATTTTTACTCCTGACTGCAAAGTTATAATTTCATACACAGGATATGTCTGCAGCAATTCTGAGGAGAAAATAATTATATCTTACAGGTTTAGAATGATCATTTAACAAATGTACATTCCCATGTAGATCTTTCATGACAGCTTCATTATCAGGAATTCACTAAGTGGTGGCACTATGACTTCCTTAATTCATAGAACATAGAACGTGAAACAGTACAGCGCAGAAATAGGCCCTTCGGCTCAAGACATCTGTGCTAACCATGATGCCAATTTAAGCTGCAGATAATCTATATTCCTCCATTCACTACCCTCCTAAACATTGCTATCCTATTTGCATTCACCACCACTCACAATAGCACAATTCAAACACTCTCCACTTGCCTGAAAGTATCCTTAAATTATGCCCTCCAGCATTTGCCATTTCCATCCTGGGAAAGGACTCTGACTATATATCCTTTCTATTCCCCTCTTAATCCAAGTTTTCCCACTCTATCTTTATAGCTCGTATTCTCTAACACTACTGAAACTTGTCTGCACCTTTTCCAAAGCCCCCACATCCTTCCTGTCATATGACAACCAGCAGTGTACACAATACTCCAAATGGGGCAAAACACTCCAAGTGTTGTACAGCTGCAACATGAATTCCTTACATTTATAATCAACACCCAGAGCATTTTGTCTTCTTGTGTTGCCATTTTAAGGGAGCTATGATCCCTTAAGATCCCTCTGTACATCCTAGGCTTCTGCTATTATTGTATACCTTCCTCATATATACTTGACCACTCAAAGTGCACTTACACTTCGCCTGATTAAATTCCGCCTGCTATTTCCCTACTCATATTTCTGTCTGGTCTATCTCATGCAGTATCATTTAACAGCTTCCCTTACTATCTGCAACTCCGATAATCTTTGTGTCATCAGAAAATTTACAAATTAGTCACCAACATTTTCATCTCAATCATATATATTTATCACTAACACCAGAGGCCCCAAAACTGATTCTTGTGGAACAGTAGGAGTTAACCTGAAACCATTGTAGCATCAAAAACCGGGTTCATTTCTGACTCTGTAGGTAAGAAGTTTGCATATTTTCTTTGTGACCACATGGTTTTCCTCCAGGTTATCCAGCTTCCTCCCACATTCCAAAGACGTACAGTACGTATGGATCATTTAGTTAATTGGTTACATGGTGTAACTGGCAGCATTGGCTTGTTGGGCTGGAAGAGCCTGCAATTGTGCTAAATAAATAAATAAATACTACTGAAAAGTCACTGTTAATTTCCCTTTGTAGGTGATGCCTGACCTGCTGGGTTTCTCCAGCACTTTTGTACATTTCTCAATCACTTCCATCTGTATTCTACGGCCTAGCCAATTTTAAATCCACACTACTATGTCACATGGATCAAATAGACCAGCCTTCTATGAGAGACTTGGTTGAATGCTTTACTCAACTCTATGTATACAACATCCATTGCCATACCCTCATCAAAATACCTATAGCTCAGATGAGGGTACCTGATCAGATACCCTCATCTGAATTTGTTAATTCCGGTAATCAAAAATCCTGAAGTTAGTTTTGCATTGCTGATAATACACATTATGGTTAAAGATATAATGCAAAAATACATTTATAATAATATAGGGATATTAACTGGAATGTGGTGAATATTGATCTTATAGATTTTCAGAAGGTACTGATTGCAAAAGATGAGACAAGTTAGGGGAAAAGGCAATGAATAAATTGTTTTAGTAAAATAAAGAATAATACAGATTTTTTATCATTAAGGCGTAGAAGATGGTCTCTTCAAGAGTCTGAACTAAAACCAAATTGCTGAGCATCATTACAAAGGGAAGATCATTTTATTTTGCCATTAATGCCTTGTTGAGTTTGGTAATGGTAAGGACGACTGAAGCTCAGTGTAGGCTATTACAATTGACAAGTTGAGAGTCAAGGAAAAAGCTACAAGGACAATATGTAGAATAACGGATATGATTTAAGAAGACATACTCAAGTCCCAAAGGCAGCATCTTCCGGACTCATGACCACTACCATCTAGAAGGATGAGATCAGCAGATACCTGGGTACACCAACACTTAGAAATCTCCCTCCAAGAGACTCACCATCCTGACTTGGAAACATATCGCTGTTCCTTCATTGTCGCTGGGTCAAAATCATGGAATTGCCTCCCTAACAGCACTGTAAATGCACCTACACCTCAGGGACTGCAGCGGTTCAAGAAGGCAGCTCATCACCACCTTCTCAAGGGCAACTAGGGATGGGCAATAATTGTTGGATTACCTGGTGATGCCCACATCCCATATATGATTTTTTTTTTAAAAAAGACAAATTTGAAAAGCTTGTTTTTTTCTCTCTATGCATTGGAACAGTGTGATCTTTGGTGGGCAAAAACAAATTTACAAAATTAAGAAATGTTTCAAGAGGATAAACAGTAAAATATTATTTTCATATGGATCAACAACATATTAGGAATTGAAAAAATATAAAGGCAGAAACTCAGAAGCTTAAAGAAATATTTTGCATGCAGCATTTTTGAAACTTGAGATATTTTATCATAATTGCACTTCAGAACAGAATCTTTAGATTAGTTAAAACAGAATTGGATAAAAATTTGAAAAAAACACCAGAGAATTAAAAGGAATGAGAGAAAAACAAGAAAATGGGATTAAATCTGAAGAGCTGGCCTCACCTGTGATTTAATGGTTTGCACGTAAACTTCAGTAATACAGGTTTTATAATTCTATAATCAATGTTGTATTAGGTACATATTTGGTCAAAGAACCTGTACAGCCCTAATCACTAACATTGGTCCTGACAAAGGGTCTCGGCCTGAAATGTTGATAGCGCCTCTCCCTACAGATGCTGCCTGGCCTGCTGCATTCCACCAGTATTTTGTGTGTGTCTATTGAAACACGATGACCATTTTGCCGATTTTGCATTACAACTGACTGCTTATTCTATTTGTGTTCATTCTTGTAAAAATAGTGATTTTACATTTATGTTTTTCAGGTTAATGTTACTTATCTAATGCCTCATACTTGTGATACTGCAGCAGGTCAGTTTATCACTGCACCTGTTCGCATACATAATTGTGCGTATAACAGCAAACTCAGCTTTCACTTTGATTTTGCTTTTCTAGGCTAGAGATCCTGTATAGGTTGCATTTAGTACCTTTTGTTATATTTTTTCTGATGATGATTACTGCTCAATATGGCTAGGAAATTAAATTTGGAGTTCAACTTCTGTTGGCTACAGTAAATTTGCTGTCGAATACAATATTATCCTCGTACTAAGCATGAGTGAAGTACACTCACTGGCCAGTTTATTAGGTATCTCCTTTACCTAATGAAGTGGCCACTGAGTGTATGTTCATGGTCTTCTGTTATAGCATCTATCATCTTCAAAATTCAACATGTCATGCATTCAGAAGTGCCCCTTCTGGATGCCACGTGGCTAGTTGAGTTACTGTCACCTTCCTATTAGCTTGAACCAATCTGGCCATTCTCTTCTGATGTCTGTCATTAACAAGACGTTTGTGCCCAGAGAACTGCTACTCACTTGATGTTTTTGCACCATTCTCTGTAAACTCTAGAGACTGTTGTGTCCGAAAATCCCAGGAGATCAGTTGGTTCCGAGATATGCAAACCACCCGGCTTGGCACCAAAGATGAAATGATTCAAGGTATATTCATTATCAAAGTATGTATACAGTATACAACCATGAGATTCATCCTCCTGCAGACAACCACAAAACAATGAAACACCATGATACCAGTTCAAAGAAAACTTCGAACACCCAATGTGCGAAAAAAAAAACAAATCTTGCAAATGGCAAAAAGCGAGTGATTAACACACAGAATTTTAAGCATCGAACCAGAGTCCTAGGAGCAGTCTAGGAGTGTTCAGTTTATTCCAACCATCATTCCTCAGTCATTTTCACTTAAATCATATTTTTCCCCAATCTGACGTTTGGTCTGGACAACAACTGAACCTCTTGACCATGCCTGCATGCTTTCATCCATTGAGTTGGTGTACTGTGGGGTGCCATGGTAGTGTAGTGGTTAGCGTGGACTGTCAGAGTTCAGAGTTTTATCCAAGCTCCCTCTGAAAAGATGCATAGGTTTTCTCCAGATGCTCTAGTTTCCTTCCACAGTCTAATTGGTCATTGTAAAATTGTCCTGTGATTAGGCTAGAGTTAAATTGGGGGTTGCTGGGAACGAAAGGCAGAAAGGGTCTGTTCCACACTGTATCTCTAAATAAATAATGAACTAGCCACTGAGTGTAGATATCAATTGTCGTGCTGGATGGATTATCTTAAGTATGGCAGATGTATCACACAGAAGTGTCAAATAGTGTAGTTTATGTCTCTCTATTCCACATACCAGCATCCCACCTTCACTTTTTCTACTTTAATTGGTTCCAATAGGTAAATTTAATGTCAGGGAAATGTATACAACATACATCCTGAAATTCTTATTCTTCACAAATATCCACAAAAACAGAGGAATTCCCAAAGGATGACTGACTGTTAAATATTAGAATCCCAAAGCCTAGAAGCTTTATACTTCACAATATATTTCTCCCCTGCCTTATGTACAATGGACAAGATCTGGACGTGAATTGCCTGCCTTTGGCGAGTGTGCTATGCTTTGTCAGCTATCATGGCTTGCTGGAAGGATAAGGATGATTAAGGATGATTATGCGATCAGGGAGCAGTATGTTGATATTATAAAGGAGAAGTTATTTGGCATCATGAAAAATAACAAGGTCAGGTAGTCTCCAGGACCTAAAGGAATGTATCATGTACGATTTCAATATACTATCTCAACTCCTGTATTCAGTACACTGATTTATGAAGACCAATGTGCCAAAAGCTTTCTTTTCTACCCAATATACCTATTAAGCCACTTTAAGGAGTGTTAAGCATATAACACTCTCAAGTGCAAGTGGTGGAGGAGGGTTCAATTGTGACATTTAAGAGAAATTTGGATAGATACATGCGATTACTTACTAACTTGGCGGAAAGGGTAGAAGTTCAAAGTAAGTAAGTAAGTAAGTTCAAGCGAGCTGAAGTGGTACCCAACAAGGACAACAGTTACTGTGGTTAACGTGCTTTGCTGCTGGGCTACAGTGAGCAAATCACTAACCACCTGGAAAAACTGCCTTTTTCTTGCATTCCAATACGACATAGTTTATACAATTATACTTTACATTGTCCAAAATGGGATAATGACTCTGGAATTTTCTTTGACGATACCCATCGAAAAAGTATTACAATTCCAAAAGCCCAAGGAATGAGTACGAAGGAATGGTTTATGTGCATGGAACAATATGTACTTTATGTGCAGAAATGGAGCCTACACCCCTTTTCAATGTAATTGGTTAAGATCTTGTTCCTTGGGGTATGTCTTTCCTGCCGTGAGACAAACTTTATCTTCCAAATCACGAAGTAAACAAAACATTTCAGAAGGAGCTACTTTTGAATCAATTTTATTCCTTATTTATGGTGCTAAAGGGAGAATAAGTTAAAAAAAATGTTGCTGCAGCCTTAGAAAGTAAGCAACGACACTTGCTGATGTCTTGGGAAAAGTAACAACAGAAATAGTTACCATGCATAAGATGGTTCTTCAAAATTCACAGAGTGGTGAATCTGCAGAATTTGTTGCCATAGGCAGCTGTGGAAGCCAAGTCATTGGGTATATATTTCAGGCTGAAGTTGACAGATTCTTCATTAGTCAGGGCATAATGGGTTACAGGGAGAAGGTAGGAAATTGGGGCTGAAAGGGAAATGGATCAGCCATAATGAAATGGCAAAGCAGACTCAATGAGCCAAATGGCCTAATTCTGTTCCTATGTCTTATGGTCTTATGGTCTAAAAGTGTATAACATTAGATCTTCTCTCAGCAGTTAAGGAGGGAACATGTGCAGTAATAGGCAAGGAGTGTTGTGCTTACACACTTGACGAGCCTGAAGACATAACTAACTCGGCCGATCATATTCATAAAGAAACAACTAAAATACATCGATCTGATGGACAGGATTTCTCTAATTGGATTCATTTAAGTCTCAGAAGCCGAGGTTACTCTATATAATGTGTCACAATATTTATCTAGATATGCTTTATTATAATTTACATTTTTACTTGTATAAAGGTAAACATTAACAGAGTAGTTCAAACTTATGTAAATGTCCTACTAATATGCCTAAATATGACATAACACTTTGATATTTCCATAATTTAACTAGATTTTTCATTATTTTACACTTAATGTAGATATTACTCTGATGAGAGTTCTTGTCGAGGATGGTTTGGACTCAGATGCTGGGGTATACAGAGCAAGGGTTGAGACCCAGTATCAAAATGGATCGAGATCCGAGCACAAAACAAATGCTAGATGGTATCACTAGTAGGGCTTACGACTGAGCACCAAAACTCAGTTCATTTGTTCTTTAAGCACTGAATTCCTGGTGCCCTGAACATGGCCGCCAATTAGCGGGACAGACTTGAACCTTTAAAGGGTCTGCTCCAGCTATCCATATTCCAGAGAGTCAGAGCACCTAAACCACAGAAGCTGGCGTGGTTTGGTATGTGCCATAATAGGACCCCCTCCTCTATGGCTGACTCCTGACAGCCCTGGCTGCTTGGGGAGATGACGTTTGTAGTCATGGATGAGAGCCCAATCCAAGATGCCCCATTCAGGAACCCAGCATCATTGCTCAGGTCCAAATCCTTCAAAGTTCAAAGTAACTGCAGAACACCCCAAACAGTCTGTGAATCCAAAGTTCTCACAGTGAAGAGCCATCCCCCATCAACAAACCTGGCCAGCAGTGGGAGTAATGGTGGAGGGGCTAAAGGGTTGGTGTTCACAGTTTTAATCTGGTAACGTGGAAGGTGGGATTGATCTTGAGGGTCTTGGGGAGCTGCAAGGTGTAAGTCACTGGGTTTATTTTCCTGAGAATCTTGAAGAGTCCAATTTCCTGGACTCCAATCAGTTGACAGCCAGACCTGTTGCCCAAGGTGTAAAACTGGTCCCTGTCTCCTCTTGCAATTGGCTTTTATTTCAGCCTTCTGGTAGAAGCTAACAAAATCTCACTTGATCCAGTCCATTCCCCCTTGCAGCATCGAACTAGATCTTTGGCCACGGGAACCCCAACTTCAACCTCCTGCTCTGAGAAGAGTTGGCAAGGAATACCCAAACTGGCATTTGAAAGGGGACATGCCCGTATGCCGAATGTCATAAACTCATCCAGTTTTTCAGAGGCTATGCACTTTAGGTGTTGTTCCAAATCTTGGATCACCCACACTATCTGTCTATTGGACTGAGGGTGAAACCCAGAGGAAAGTCTCTCTGTTGCCCCAGTTAGCTTACTGAACGCCCTTCAAAAACATGACGTGAATTTGGATTCGAATAGATTGGATGGGTTGCACCTGAACTCGAGGGGGAGCAATATCCTTGCACGTAGGTTTCTAGCATGGCTCAGGAGGGTTTAAACTGATTTGCAAGGGGGATCGGACACGATGCGATAGAGCAGTGAAAGAAGTGCATGAAGTAAAGCCAGATCTAACATATAGAGAGTCTTTGAGGAAAGAGCAGCAGAATAAAGAGTGTAAAGGTAGTAAGGTAGAAGGCCTAAAGTGTGTATACTTCAATGCAAGAAGCATCAGGAACAAAGGTGATGAACTGAGAGCTTGGATACATACATAGAATTATGATGTAGTGGCCATTATGGAGATTTGGCTGGCACCAGGGCAGGAATGGATTCTCAATACTCCTGGATTTCAGTGCTTTAAAAGGGATGGGGGGGGGGGGAGGGGAGGAGGGTGGCATTACTGGTCAGGGATACTATTACAGCTACAGAAAGGGTGGGTAAAGTAGCAGGATCCTCTTTTGAGTCAGTATGGGTGGAAGTCAGGAACAGGAAAGGAGCAGTTACTCTACTGGGGGTATTCTATAGGCCCCCTGGTAGCAGCAGAGATACCAAGGAGCAGATTGGGAAGCAGATTTTGGAAAGGTGCAAAAATAACTGGGTTGTTAATATGGGGACTTTAACTTCCCTAATATTGATTGGCACTTTATTAGTTCCAAGGGTTTAGATGGGGCAGAGTTTGTTAAGTGTGTCCAGGATGGATTCCTGTCACAGTATGTTGACAGGCCGACTAGGGGGAATGCCATACTAGATCTAGTATTAGGTAACAAATCAGGTCAGGTCACGGATCTGTCCATGGGTGAGCATCTGGGGGATTGTGATCACCGCTCCCTGGCCTTTAGCATTATCATGGAAAAGGACAGAATCGGAGAGGACAGAAAAAATTTTAATTGGGGAAGGGCAAATTATGAGGCTATAAGTCTAGACCTTGCAGGTGTGAACTGGGATGATGTTTTTGCAGGGAAATTTACTATAGACATGTGGTCGATGTTTAAGGATCTCTGCAGGATGTTAGGGATAAATTTGTCCTGGTGAGAAAGATAAAGAATGGTAGGGTGAAGTGAGGTGACAATGGGTGACAAGTGAGGTGGAAAATCTAGTCAGGTGGAAGAAGGCAGCATACATGAGGTTTAGGAAGCAAGGATCAGATGGGTCTATTGAGGAATATAGGGTAGCAAGAAAGGAGCTTAAGAAGGGGCTGAGAAGAGCAAGAAGGGGGCATGAGAAGGCCTTGGCGAGTAGGGTAAAGGAAAACCCCAAGGCATTCTTCAATTATGTGAAGAACAAAAGGATGACAGGAGTGAAGGTTGGACCGATTAGAGATAAAAGTAGGAAGATGTGTCTGGAGGCTGTGGAAGTGAGCGAGGTCCTCAATGAATACTTCTCTTCAGTATTCACCAATGAGAGGGAACCTGATGACGGTGAGGACAATATGAGTTAGGTTGATGTTCTGGAGCATGTTGATATTAAGGGAGTGGAGGTGTTAGAGTTGTTAAAATACATTAGGACTGCTAAGTCCCCGGGGCCTGATGGAATAGTCCCCAGGCTGCTTCACGAGGCAAGGGAAGAGATTGCTGAGCCTTTGGCTAGGATCTTTATGTCCTCGTTGTCCACGGGAATGGTACCGGAGGATTGGAGGGAGGCGAATGTTGTCCCTTTATTCAAAAAAGGTAGTAGGGATAGTCTGGGTAATTATAGACCAGTGAGCCTTACATCTGTGGTGGGAAAGCTGTTGGAAAAGTTTCTTAGAGATAGGATCTATGGGTATTTAGAGAATCATGGTTTGATCAGGGACAGTCAAAATGGCTTTGTGAAGGGTAGATCGTATCTAACAAACCTGGTAGAGTTCTTTGAGGAGGTGACCAGGCATATAGATGAGGGTAGTGCAGTGGATGTGACATCAGTGGATGTGCATTTGACAAGGTTCCACACGATAGGCTTATTCAGAAAGTCAGAAGGCATGGGATCCAGGGAAGTTTGGCTAGGTAGATTCAGAATTGTCTTGCCTGCAGAAGGCAGAGGGTTGTGGTGGAGGGAGTACATTCAGATTGGAGGGTTGTGACTAGTGGTGTCCCACAAGGATCTGTTCTGGGACCTCTACATTTCATGATTTTTATTAACGACTTGGATATGGGGGTAGAAGGGTGGGTTGGCAAGTTTGCAGACGACACAAAGGTTGGTGGTGTTGTAGATAGTGTAGAGGATTTTCAAAGATTGCAGAGAGACATTGATAGGATGCAGAAGTGGGCTGAGAAGTGGCAGATGGAGTTCAACCCAGAGAAGTGTGAGGTGGTACACTTTGGAAGGACCAACTCCAAGGCAGAGTACAAAGTAAATGGCAGGATACTTGGTAGTGTGGAGGAGCAGAAGGATCTGAGGGCACATGTCCACAGATCCTTGAAAGTTGCCTCACAGGTAGGTAGGGTGGTTAAGAAAACTTATGGGGTGTTAGCTTTCATAATTCAAGGGATAGAGTTTAAGAGATGCGATGTAATGATGCAGCTCTATAAAATTCCAGTTAGGCCACACTTGGAGTACTGTGTCCAGTTCTGGTCGCCTCACTTTAGGAAGGATGTGGAAGCATTGGAAAGGGTATAGAGGAGATTTACCAGGATGCTGCCTGGTTTAGAGAGTATGGATTATGATCAGAGATTAAGGGAGCTAGGGCTTTACTCTTTGGAGAGAAGGAGGATGAGAAGAGATATGATAGAGGTATACAAGATATTAAGAGGAATAGACAGAGTGGACAGCCAGCGCCTCTTCCCTAGGGCACCACTGCTCAGTACAAGAGGACATGGCTTTGAGGTAAGGGGAGGGAAGTTCAAGGGGGATATTAGAGGAAGGTTTTTCACTCAGAGAGAGGTTGGTGCGTGGAATGCACTGCCTGAGTCAGTGATGGAGGCAGATACACTAGTGAAGTTTAAAAGACTACTAGACAGGTATATGGAGGAATTTAAGGTGGGGGGGGGGTATATGGGAGGCAGAGTTTGAGGGTCAGCACAACATAGTGGGCCAAAGGGCCTGTAATGTGCTGTACTATTCTATGTTCTATATTCTATGAATTGTGGACCACAATTCAACACAATGTTGGATCTTGAGATTGCCATTAGAGATGGTGAAACCCAAAAATGAAATGCTGGTTACATGAAATTTGGAACTCTCCAGATTGATGTCAAGTCCATGATCGAGAAGACTCTTTAGAATATCTCTGATGGAGTGACATACTCCTCCATGGACTTTGAGAAAATTATAATGTCATCCATGTAGACGAAGACATGCTTACAGAGAGCATCCTGGAGTAAGTCATTTATAAAGGCCTTGAAAACCATTGGTGCACTCTCTAGACAGGAGGACATGACCAGGTATGACTCAAGGTGCCCAGTCAGTGTGCTGAATGCCGTCTTCCATTCATCACCCTCCTTTATGTGAACCAGATTGTATGCATTCCACAAGTCTAGCTTTGAGAATACTCCTGCCCCTTGGTGAATATCAAAGGCAGTGTTCACGATGGGAAAAAGGTTACGATTCTTGACCGTTATGCAATTCAGTTCTCTATAATCAATATGTGGCCACAAGCTCCCTTCCTTTTTCTGTACGAAGAAGAAGCCAGCACCAGGTTGAGAGGTGGAGGGGTGAATGAGTCCCAGGACAAAAGTTTCCTTTGTATACACCTCTGCAGTGCTTCTCTCTGGGCCCGAGAGCATGTATACTTGACCCTGCAGAGGACAAGTGCCAAGCAGTAGATCTATTGCACAGATGTAGGGTCGGTGTGGTGGAAGAGTCGAGGGCTTTCCCTTGCTGAAGACCTCTTTCAAATCCTTGTAGATGGAAGGGATTTCTACCAGTTTGGCTGCTGCAATTTCCACTGAACCTTCTCCCGAGGATGACTCCTGAGACTCCAACGATAGCGGAGGTGATTCTGCAGTGCCGAGAGTCTCCCCCATCAGTTCACAAGATTCTTTAGTGAAAACAGAAGCTAAATCACAGTACAACTCCTTATCCATAGCTTCAGACATCAGCAGCAAGGCGTGACCAATATTCCTTGTGCTCCTGGGACTAGGCTCCAAGGGTCTCTGTTTTGGAGCCTTCCCCTCAGACAGGATCTGGGAACTGGAGACCCTTGGCTTACCTGCACGAGTCCCAGGCTCTTTGGTTTGCTCCTGAACTAGAGATCTAATTCCAGTGCACCCCTGACAGGACAAGGTCGGAACTCTCTCCAGCCTATTGGCTGGGGCTGGCTTGTCTGTCCTTGACAACAGGACTGGCTTTCCTGAAGGCTCCAGGTTATCCCAAACAGAAGTTTGTCCCCTCATTGGCCACTGGTCTTGGGAGAGTCTGCAGGTTGGAACATCAAGCCAAAAACATATCCTCTTGCAGCGACTGACCATGCAATGATCCTGCCTTCCCTCTAGTTCATGGAAGGGCTATGCTGGGACAGCCAAGGCTGCCCAAGGATCAGGAGTATGTGAAGAGACTCAATGATATAGAAACTAATATCCTCCACTTGATCCTCAACCCTCATCCGCAAGACCAATGTCTGCTGCGGGGTCTGCCTGAAACCGAGTGAACGGCCTTCAAAGACAATAGTGGACATGGGCTGGCTCAACTCCAGCAGTGGTATCTTGAGTCAATGGGTGATCCCCAAGCACATGAAATTTCTGACTGCCCCAGGGTCCAAAAAAAAGCATTCACTTCTTGTCAGTTCATACCGCAGGAAATCACCACCCTCCTCGGGCATCTCACTTTTACCAACACATGGATATCTTTAGGGTGCATCTGCTGTATTTCAATCACTTCCTCGAGCTTGCACCAGAATTCTGAATTCACACATGCAACTCCAAGTGAGGGTAACTCTGACAAAATGCTCTGCTTCTCCCCAGGGGTGAAGAGCTTATGAATGGTTGCAATCAAAGTCAAGGGGCAGCACAGGTCATCAGGGTTCTCATCCTGTTGTTGCCTGACCTCAGACGTTGCCATCCTAAAAGATATACCTGGGTCTCTCCGAAATGCCTCCACATTAATTCGCACTCGACATAAAATATAAATGATGAGTACAAGTTAAGCTGTACACACTTAAAACATAGAGTATGCACTCTGCAAACTGCCACTTATGTGCGTCAAAACTCATGGTGACTGCTGGATTCTTTTGTGTCTAAATGGTACACCAAGGCACACACATTCACAAATGCGTATACTAAAATACAATTCCTGGAATGAATATACACACCCCAACTGGCATGCTGAACCTTCAATAAACACCCTTCACTACTGCTGGCCTGATCTCACCAAATTCACATGCAACGTTTAGTCTCTTACATAAACACGCATGTGCACACACACACACACACACCATACTACTTTTGATGAAGGTAGAGCAGAGGATGTAGTGTGTATGGATTTCAGTAAGGCATTTGATAAGGTTCCCAATGCAAGGATCTTTCAGACAGTATTGAGACATGGGATCTAAGGAGACCTTGCCTTGTGGATCCAGAAATGGCTTGCCCACAGAAGGCAAAGGGTGTTTGTAGGTGGTTCATATTCTGCATGGAGGTCGGTGACCAGTGGTGCTCTGCGGGGATCTGTTCTGGAACCCTTCCTCTTTGTGATTTTTATAAACGGCCTAGATGAGGAAGTAGAAGGGTGGGTTAGTAAGTTTGCTGATGACACGAAAGTTGGGGATGTTGTGGATAGTCTGGAGGCTTGTCAGAGACTACAGCACAACATCGATAGGATGCAGAACTGAGCTGAGAAATGGCAGATGGACTTCAACCAAATAAGTGTGAAGTGGTTCATTTCGGTAGGTCAAAATTGAAGGCAGAATATAATATTAATGGTAAGACTCTTGGCAGTGGGGAGGATTAGCAAGATCTTGGGGTCTGTGTCAATAAGACACTCAAAGCTGCTGCACAGGTTGATTGTGTTGTTAAGAAGGTGTATGGCTTGTTGGCCTTCATCAACTGTGGGATTGAGTTCAAGACCTGTGAAGTAATGTCACAGCTATATTAAGACCTTAGTTAGACACCACTTGGAGTACTGTGTTCAGTTCTGGTCAATTCACTGCAGGAAGGATGTGGATACTATAGAGAGACTGCAGAGGAGATTTACAAGGATGTTGTCTGGATTGGGGAGCATGCCTTATGAGAATAGATTGAGTGAACTTGGCCTTTTCTCCTAGGAGCGATGGAGGATGAGAGGTGACCTGATAGAGGTGTATAAGATGATGAGAGGCATTGATTGTATGGATAGCCAGAGGCTTTTTCCCAGAGCTGAAATGGCTAACACGAGGGGGCATAGTTTTAACGTGCTTGGAAGCAGGAACAGAGGGGATGTCAAGGCTAAGTTTTTCCACACAGGGAGTGGTGGGTGTGTGGAATGCTCTGCCAGTAATGGTGGTGGAAGGGGATACAATAGGGTATTTTAAGGGACTCTTAGAAAGGTACATAGAGCTTAGTGATGCACCATCAATAACTCTCGGAGATGGGAGGTGAACAATAGGCTTTTATTAGCAACAAAACGGAGCACGGCATCTCGGAGACTGAGGGGGGAGCAGTGCCTCCAATCGCCTTTATACAGGGGTCTGTGGGAGGAGCCACAGGAGCAGTCAGCAGGGGGGCATGTCCAGACAGGTATACATAGTTTACCACACTTAGAAAAATAGAAGGCTATGCAGTAAGGTAATTCTGGGCAGTTTCTAGAGTAGGTTACATGGTCGACACAACATTGTGGGTGGAAGGGCCTGTAATGTGCTGTCGATTTCTATGTTCTATGTTTTATTTTCCAGTTCAGCCCTCCACCATGTTTGTGATCCCATAGCCACTGACTTGAATAGGTTCAACTGTAAGTGCTAGTTTTAAAAATACTCACCCACTTAGACTGCTGTGATCACTGGCAACATCGTAAGAAGGTCTCCTGGATGAGCCCTCACATGGTATCACATGAACAAAGTCACTGGAGAGATGTACTGGTAGATATGAAGTAATCTTTTTGTTTGATAAAATGAAACGCAGGAGGCATCATATTGAGACCCCTTTCGGAGGAGGAAGCCTGTTCGACCCAATGCTACATGACATCTTGTGCACTAAAGATCAAAGGACAATTTCATATTTTCCATATTTACAATGCGTCCACAGTGCTTCCATTGTATGACACTGAACCTTCACACACACACACCACAGACACCCAAATGAATTTCAAGCAGCATTATCAGGTTCACTGTGATTCGCGGCTCACAGGAACCCATTGTTCAGAGCTGCATTTAAAATTTAGTCTACAGTCCATATTCAAGTTTGAAGATTGGTGGCTGACTTAGTTGCTGAAGTTATTTGTTATATGTGTTAGCCCCAAAAGTGCCCTGATGGTTAAGGAGTAATAACTGTTTCTGAACCTGGTGGTGTGAGTCCTGAGGCTCCTATACCATCTTTCTGATCGCAGCAGTGAGAAAAGAGCATGACCTGAGTGGTTGGTCTCCCTGATCATGGATGCTGCTTTACCGAAACAATGCTCTGTATGGATATTCTCAGTGGTGGGAAGACTTTATCCACGATGGATTAAGTTGTATCCGTACTTTTGCTAGGATTTTCCATTCAAGCACTGAATACATGAGCTTACCATCATTATTCCTTTCCTCTCTTTCTT
This sequence comes from Hypanus sabinus, assembly GCF_030144855.1. Lineage (NCBI taxonomy): Eukaryota > Metazoa > Chordata > Chondrichthyes > Myliobatiformes > Dasyatidae > Hypanus > Hypanus sabinus. Next base: position 100,295,178 of record NC_082711.1, read on the forward strand.
CTTTGTTCTTAGACTCTTTCTATTTCCATTTCCAATTCCTTTTGTTCTATTTATAAAATGATTGCGAAGTGAGGGGGAATTTCTTTACTCAGAGAGTGGTAGATGTGTGGAATGAGCATTCAGTAGAAGTGGTAGAGGCAGGTTTGGTATTGTCATTTAAAGTAAAATTGGATAGGTATATGGACAGGAAAGGAATGGAGGGTTATGGGCTGAGTGCGGGCCAGAGGGACAAGGTGAGAGTAAGCATCGGCATGGACTAGAAAGACCGAGGTGGCCTGTTTCCATGCTGTAATTGTTATATGGTTATATATAGCAACAAGTTTTATGGCCTTTTCCTGACTTCTGATAGGATCTTGGATCAAAGACATCAGAATCCAGCAGTAGTGAAGGACTCTAAGTAAAAAGACCAAATGTCAATCTAAAATCATTATTATCATTATACCTGGCCCCAGGACAATTGGATAAAGGTTTTTAAAAAGAAACATTAATTTACTTACATCACGCCCTTGAAGGAAAGAAATCTTCCAGCCTTAGCTGGGGTCTGGTCTACATGTGACTTCAGACCTCAACCAGGGGGTGACGAACCTTGCAATGGTTGAGCAAGTCACCTAACACAATGACAAGGAGGGATATGCAGTAACTTTGTGACATGATCCCACAACATGAATAAAGAAAAATCTTTGTGGGTTCTGAGGAGACTGGTTAGATTAAAATGGGATCTGTGGAATGCTCCACATACAAGGCAGGAAGTGGTTGATTTTTAGTTTGTGAAGTTGTGCTCTCCTGTTATTTATACAGGAATTTGGTTTTCTATGATGCATGTGAGTGGTTTCAGAGCTGATGTGTTCTTTCCATTGTTTATGCTGTGAATTGACAATCAGTGCAGGCAATCCCCACAGTACACCCATTCAGGTTACAGAAATTCATCCTTATGGAATTCACACAAGTCATTACCCAAAAATCCAAGAGATGAAATAAAATTTGCCCATTTCAAAATTCATGCAGGTTAAAAAAATAAATAAATAATGTGGACCGAGCAAGAAAATGTGCCAATTTTAATGTTTTCCAACTTGCACGATGATAATGTGTCAAGTGTGGGAAGGTTAATTTTGCTGTCTAGCAGGTTGCCTTCCAAGGGTTTTTCATATTATTTTCTCAAATAGGTCCAGTAGATTTCAATACAGGTTGAAACTCTTCACTGTTACTTGTTGTGAGCTAATTCATTAAACTATTTTACCTATATTTGCATGCTTAGAAGTATTTGTCTCTGCTCAAGCTGAAAGCTGGAAAGTGATTGTAATTTGCAGTTGGCATGTCTCAAAATATAGTTGCTGGCCACTTAAAAGAGCTTTGGAAAACGATAAGACAATCTTTCATGTGCTCAGACCTCTACCCGGCTCCCTTCATGCTGCAGTACTCATTATTATTGTTAAGAGGAAAGCATCCCATAGGAGCTGTTCTGATCTGTGTCAAAGCCACTGGAGACTACAGCTGCCATGTGTAAAAGATCTTCTTTCGATCAAACAATTCTTCCGGAGAATCCATTTCTCCGCTCCCGTCACTCTAAAGTACAGTGATGTTTTATGGGTGAGCTGTGTGCTGTATACATTCCATTTGGTGATGGTAAAATTTCTAATTCAAGCACAGACATTTGACTGGCTTAACCAACAATTTGTTAAAAAGCTGCTTATAAAAATGCCCTGGGAACTTCCAGCTTGCTGCCAGCCTTTCCTAGATTCCCCAAAGGATTGCCTTGGATTGTTTCGACTCTGACCTCTCCTCAGCTGGCTGCAAGTGCTTCCTAGTAACTTTGTCACAAGCTTTCAAAGAATCTACAATAAAAGCAACAACTTGAAGAGATCAGCATTATAATCTGATGTATATATCTTACTCTAACGATGTGAAGAGCTGTAATTATAGCAAATATACATAAAACCAAGTATAACATAATACATGGTTCCTTAAGGTTGTCATAGCTGGGGGAGTAATGGGGATAATTTCCCTCTACCTATTAAATGATCCCAATATTATGCATTTCAAATAGTCAACCAAATCCACAGCCTGGCCTTCATTACTAAGCCTGGTGGAACCGTTTCTACTGACTGGAGAAGTGGAGTTACCGGTGCCTTAAAACCAGTCACTTTGGGTAGATGAGTCTCGTCAGCCACGATTGGCAGATCATCTAGGAAATGAAAATTCTGTTCTCAAACCTCTGCTGCTCTGCAGTTAAATCCACTCAATGTGAAAGGCTTTGGGAATACACTCTGAGGGAAAATCCAGAGCTGGAGTCCCTAAAGCAGTCCCAAGTTGAGCTGAATGCTGACTGGCAACTCCTGCATGTTGTGCTGCCCTGGACTGTGTACTGCCTTGTGTAGACAGCTAGGACACAACATCCATAGTCAACTCTGATCAAAGAAAGGCCTACTACATAAAACCGTACTTAAGGTTTTAAGCGCAAGCGAACAGACTAATATGGATTGTGAAAGTAATGCAGTACTCTGATTGGCCTCATGGATAGCAAGCTAGCAAAATGCCTATTTTACCTGTATTGAGAAGCAAGGAGGCTCTACACCAAAGAGCCAATATCATTAGTGTATTTTATTAGAACATTAGATTAGAATAAATAGATCAGTGTCATTAAAACTTATAAACCAAACACTGGCATCACGAAAGCAATTGTTCGGTACTTAGTGGGAAGGCTGTTAATAAAACAGATGTGAATAAACTCCCTGAGATTAAAGGCAAAGGTCCTGTAGTTTTAAACAAGCTTCCCAGTATTGGGCAATAAATATAATACTTTCACTGCACCTGCACTTTGTTCTTGGTTGTTATGGCGAAGTTTTGTATCTTTAAACAGCGGACTACCAGGCAAGGCTTGGACCAGGTGGACCCAAGTGTAGAAGAAACCGGAAGTGAGGATGGAGTTGAACAAAGAATCTTTACTTGTGGATTGGTTTGTAGAGAGCACAGGCTAGGAATTGAGAAACACTAAATGTAGGTTTTTTTTTCAAATCAAGACTGAGCAAAAAAAACAACAAAACAAGGCACATTTGCACTGATAACAAAAGCAAGACACAGTTGTAAATAATCAACCAATAAACAGGGGAGTGGGGCAATGCATCCTGGAGGACTCTGTTGCCCCCTGGTGATCAAGGTGAATCATAACAATTTCATTCTTTTTGACCATCTGCATCCCAAAGAGAAACACCATTTCTAATTTACATGGAAGATATATGAGATTCACAACATTATAAATTCACACAGTGTATAGAAGTGAGGCAAAGCAGCCGAGAGTTCGTGGACCCCATGCAGATTACAGAGGAGAAGGTGTTTGCTGTCTTGAAGCAAAATTAGGGCGGATAAAACCAGACCCTTGGTCCAGAAAGGGTATTCCCTCAGACCCTGTGGGAGGTAAGTGCAGAAATTGCCATAGCAGAAATATTTAAAATATCCTTAGCAACAAATGAAATATGGAGTATTGAAGGATAGATAATGTTGTTATGCTGTTTAAGAAAGGCTGCAAGAATAAGTCATGAAATTATAGGCCAGTAAGCCTGACAGAAGTAGTGGGAAATTTATTGGAAGGGACTTTTCTAAGGGACTGGATATATGAGTACTTGGATAGACGTGGACTGATTAAGGATTGTCAGCAAGGCTTTGTTTGTAGTAGGTCAAGTCAAACCAATCTTATAGAGTTTTTTGAGGAAGATACCAGGAAAGTGGGTGAAGGAAAGGTATTTGAAAAAGGTCTCTCGTGGGAAGTTGTTCAAGCAGGTTCAGTTGCTCAGCATTCAAGATGAGATGGTAAATTGGATTAGACATTGGCTAATAGACGATTGCCTCTCTGACTGGAGAACTGTGACTAGTGGAGTGCCAAATGGATTGGTTTTGGGTCTATTGTTATTTGTCATCTATATCAATGATCTGACAATCTGGATAATAATGTGGTTAACTTGATCAGCAGATTTGTGGATGACACCGAGATTGGGGTATAGTGGACAGCAAAGAACACTTTCAGAGCTTGCCAGAGGATCTAGACCAGCTGGAAAAATGGGCTGAAAAATTGCAGATGAGGTTTAATGAAAACAAGTGTGAGATGTTGCACTTCGTTAGGACCAAGAAGGGTCGGGTTAGGGTGCGTTAGAACAAAGGGATGTGGGAATACAGGTACATAATTCATTGAATGTGGCATCACAGGTAAATAGGGTCATAGGGAAAGCTTTTGGCAGATTGGCCTTCATAAATCAATGTATTGAGTACCGGAGATGGGATATTATGTTGAAGTTGCATAAGACATTGGTGAAGCCTAATTTGGTCACCTACTTACAGGAATGATGTAAGTAAGAGTGCAAGAGTACAAATAAAATTTACAAGGATTTTGCTGGGTCTGGAGAACATTAGTTATAAGGAAAGATTGAATAGGTGAGGACTTTATTCCTTGGAATGTAGAAGGCGGGGGGGGGGGGAGGATTTGATAGAGGCATACAAACTATGAGTGATACAGATAGGGAAAATGCAAGCAGGCATTTCCCACTGAGATTGGGTGGGACTATAAACAGAGGTCATTGCTTAAAGGTGAAAGGTGAAAAGCTTAAGGAGAACATGAAGGAAAACATCTTCAATCAGAGGATCATGAGAACGTGGAATGAGCAGCCAGCACGTCACAAATTCCACTGGAATTTTTAAGATAACATCCCATCTTCTGTACTCAATACATCGATCTATGAAGGCCAATGTGTCAAAAGATTTTTCTATGACCCTATCTACTTGTGATGCCACTTTCAATGAATTATGGACTTGTATTCCCAGATCCCTTTGTTCTAACACACTCCTCAGTGCCTTACCCCTCACTGAGTAAGACCTACCCTGGTTGGTCCTAACAAAGTGTGCATGCAGGCTCAATTTCAATGTTTAAGAGGTGATTGGATAGTTTTATGGATAGTAGGGCTTGGAGGGATATGATCCATGTAGAGGTTGATGAGATTAGGCAGTTGAAATGGTTTGGCAAGGAGTAGATGGGCTGAAGGGCCAGTTTCTGTGCTGTAGCTTTCTATGACTGTATGATTCCTAAAGCATTGAGAAGGGTGGATATATAAGTGCATGCATCTTCATTTAACATCATTTTGCACAGGGGTGAGTATTAAATCCAATGCAACAAACTCTCAGTTTAGAAGAGGAAGATGGATGTCAATGGTTGAAGGATTACAATTTTATTTTTAATCAAAGTGATGGAACACATATTTAAAAAATTCCAGTGGGAATAGTGTATTTATTTCTGATTGCTATATTACAAAAAGTAAATGGAGTTTTTGGAGAGTGTGCAACAGTGGTTCACTGGGATGTTGCCTAGATTAGAGAATATTAGATATAAAAAGAGGTTGGACAAACTTGGATTGTTTACTCTCCTCATCGAAGGTTGGAGCACTCCTGATATAAATTTAGAAAATTATAGGAGTCATACATAAGATGGATGGTCAGAGACTTTTTCCTGGGGTAGAAATGTTTAGTACTAGAGGGCTTGGCTCTAAGATAAGAAATGGAAAGATTAAAGGAGATTCACAGGACCAATACTACATGTAGAGGTTGTTGGAGCACACTACTAGAGATTTGGTGGAAGAAGAGTCTACCATTTAGAAAGACAGATGAACAAGCGGATCATATGCAAACAATGGGTTAAGTTTAATTTGGCATCATGATTAGCACAAACATCACAGGCAGAAGGATCTGTTCCTGTGCTGTACTGTTCTATGTAGCAATCAACTGACAATCTGTAAAAATAATGGGTAGGAAAATAGAAATGGAAATACAGAAGGAACAAATTGGCCTTTGTTCAGCAGTTCAGGTATTCCTTAGATACTCAATTCTTGCCATCCAAAACAAGATTACCAATCAGCAGGACCATCCTGAACCCTTAAAGGGGCCGCTTCAGCTATCCATGCCCTGGGGATTTAGAGAATCTAAATCCTTTAATCTAGTGCAGTTGGGAGCATCTCCTAACAGGATCCCTTGATCCCCCCCATTCCCCACGGCTGACTCCTGACGGCCCTGGCTGCTTGAAGAGGTGGTAATTGTTGATGAGAGCCGGATCCAAAATGGCTCTTTCAGCCACCCAGCACCTCTCCTATGGTCCATGTCCTTCCCAGTCCATGAGGCCATATTCACAAGTGGAAGGGGAGAGTGATTCTTGGCCATTAGGTGATTTAATCCCCTAAAATCAATGCACAGTTGCAGGCTTCCATCTTCCTTTTGTACAAAGAAGAAGCCTGCGCCAGCAGGTGAAGTGAAAGGCTGAGTGAAGTCCGTGGCGAGAGCCTCCTTTATATGTCCCTCCATCCCGCTTCACTCTGGGCCTGAGAGTGCACACTGGGGACAATCTCCTCATCAAGGAGATAATGCTTGCACTTGGAGTATTGTCAACAGTTTTGGGCCCCATATCTCAGAAAGGATCTGTTGTCATTGAAGAGAGCCCAGAGGAGTTTCATGAGGACGATTCTAAGAATGAAGGGGTTAACATACGAGAAGCATCTGGCAGCAATGAAACTGTACTTATGGGAATTTAGAAGAGTGCGGGGAGATCTCATTGAAATCTACCACATGTTGAAAGGACTAGATAGGGTGGATGTGGAGAAGATGCTTCCTATAGTGAGGTATACAGAACCACAAGGCACAGCCTCCTAATTGGGGGTGACCTTTTAAGACGGAAGTAAAGAGGAGGTTTTTTAGCCAGAGAGTACTGAATCTGTGGAATGCTCTGCAGCAGACTGTGGTGGAGGCCATGTCCATGGCTATATTTAAAGCAGAAGTTGATAGTTTCCTAATTTCTTAGGGTATCAAATAATATGGCAAAAAGGCAGTTGTATGGGGTTGAGTGGAATCTAGAATCAGCCATTATGGAATGGCAGAGCAGACTTGATGGGCTGGATGGCCTAATTCTGCTTCTATATCTTATTGTCTTATGGGCAGGTTCTGAGCAACAGGTCTATAATACAGTCATAGGGTTAGTATGGTGAAAGAATCGAGGCCTTTTCCTTGCTGAAGACTTCCTCCAAGTCCTTGTAAATGGAAGGGATTTCAACTGTTTAGGGTGTTGCTATCTCCTCTGGCTCATCCTTCTAAGACTTCTTAGGTGGAAGGGGTGATTCAACAGAGCTCAAAGTCCTTTCCCTAAGCTGCGTCCTCCAGCAATGGCAGTGAGGCATTACAATGGGTCTTTGCCCCTCCGGGACTAGGCTTCAAGGATCGGCATAATGAGATCTGGCAGTTGGATTCCTTAAGCTTCGCGGTGTTTCGCAGACTGCTCAGGCATTTCCTTGGGACTCTGCTGAAGTAGAGGTTCCCTCTCTCAAATTTTGTGAGATCCCGACTACGCAGTGTCGGGCCTTGCACAGTTCCATTGACCGGAACCGACCTCTCCGCTCGAGGACCAGACTAGGTCTCCAGAAGGTCTCAGGTTCCCTTACACTGAAGTCTGCACCCTTATTGGCTGAAGGTTATGGGAGAGTCTGGGTGTTGGAACACCATGCTGCAAACAAAACCTTTTACAATGATTGGACCAAGCAATGATTGTCCCCTCTCTCCAGTCCACAGATGGTTTATACTGGAACAGCCAAGGGTAGCCAAGAATCAGAGGTATGAGTGGAGAGTCAATAATGTAGAAGCATGAATTCCTAACCTCATCTGCAACATGACAGTATGTTGCTGGAATAACATTTGCAATAGGGGCCAAAGTAGATTCTAGCATTTTTCTTCCTTATTTAAACTGATAATAATTTCCAATAGTAGAGTACAGGCTATTTATATTTATGTGAAGTCAGCAATTTGAGGCACTCTGGGAGACTTTCCCAGGAAGCTCAGAAATTTAGGTCTATCAACCTGTTAGGTTCACCAAGATGTAGAAAGAGAATATAAAAATAGTCTTCTGAATATCTGAAGAAAAGGAATGAATGCTATGACCAAATTTATTTTCTTTATCTTTTGGTAAGAATGTATATCCTGTTCTTTGGCTTTCTGAAACCCAAGGCAATACAGCTGTTGCATTAGCATCCTTGTTGCTAGTTTAACCCCATCAGGTGGAATCCATGTATGCAAGAGATGCTCCTTTGATACAGTGGTCTACATACTTGGAAAGATGTACACAGATCTTGACTGTATGAAATAAACTGTGATGAATCAAACAATGGCGAAACACTTGGCCTTACTTTATGCAATGATACCTTTGACCAACAAATCATGAGGATGAGAAGGAGAATAAATGAATAGATTGGGCTGTTGAAAATTAAATATATCACATGGGGGGAACTACAAAGAAAGGTAATGTTACAAACTTTGCTGAAAGAGTACAACTGCACATGACATCATTCATTCAAATGGCAGAAAGGGAAAACCCAGCAATGACAGACTAAAGATGTAATAATGATATTTACATTCAGCTCTGTCACTCAGAGGAAATGAGTTTGCACTGAATGTCACAATTCTCTAAAGGGAGTTGGAGATTTTCTTCATGAGAAAATGGGTATGCATTCTGCAGAAGCATAATTGGAATCCATTTGTTTATAAATTACAACATATTCATCTTATATTAATTTTGAAATTTAGCCAAAACTAATTCTCAGTTAGTTCAGAATAATTGGGGCAGTTAAAAATCCCAATCTGGTTTGTTCAGGAAATTACAATAATTGGCCTACATAAAGTTTGCATTTTCAACAGACAAATAAATGATGGCTTGAGATTTCTGAGGATTAGAATAAGCTTTAATAAATTTAAATGAAAATTGTACTTTAATTTGCAAGAACTTAAATATGGTATTTAAAATGCCATATTGATGTTTGCTGGTGACATCACAGCTGTTGGCTGAATCAAAGGTGGTGACAAATCAGCATATAGAAGGGAAACTGAAATCTGGTTGAATATACTACAACAGCAGCTTGTCACTTTGCATGAGTAAAATCAAAGAGCTGATTATTGACTACAGGAGGAAGAATCCTTAGATTCATGAGCCATTTCTCATTAGGGGATGGGAGATGGAGAGGGTCAGTAACTTTAAATTCCTTGGCATTATCACATTAGAAGATCTGCCCTGGGACAGAACCTAAGTAGTATTACCATGAATGCCTACTTTCTTTGAAGTTTATACAGATTTGGCATGTCACCTAAAACTTTGACAAACTTTTATGGATGCGCAGTGGAGAGTATACTGTCTGGTATGGAAACACCAATGCCTAAGAATGGAAAGCCTACACAAGTAGTGTATAAAGCCCAGGTTATCAGAGGAAATTGCTTCCTCACCATTAAACACATCTACAAGGAGTGCTGCCAAAAGAAAGCAGCATTCCGCTCCATCCAGGCCATTGTTGCTGCTGTCATTGGGAAGGAGATAATAGCAGGTTCAGGAAAAGTTTTTACCCTTCAGCCATTAAGCTCTTTTACTCACCTCAACAATGAACTGGTTCGACAACCTATGGATTCACTTTCAAGGACTTACAACTCATGTTCTCAGTATCTTTCCATCTATCTATCTATTTATCTATCCATCTTTCTATTTATTTATTTATTGTATTAGTGCAGATTGCCTTCTATATACATTGGTTGTTCATCGGTCTTTGTGTGTTGTTTTCATTGATTACAGTAGAGTTATAGATTCCTCTGTATTTCTTTGTTCCACTGTGAATGCCTGTAAGAACATGAATCTCAGGGTAGTATATGGTGACATATATGTGCTTTGATAATAAATAAAACTTGAACTCAGAAAATGTATCATACAGCTAAACATGGCAAGAAATAAATTGGTTTGCTGAACAATATATTATGTATGTTCTTCAACCTGTAATGGAACAGTGAGTATGGGGGTTGGAGATAAAGATTTTATGTTTTGATTCAAAATTTATATTTAATGTAGTAGGGCTAGCTGATTCAGCACCGTACCTGGAATACTCTTTCCTTGGCTTTTCACACCCTTGTCAAATTATCAATGATTATTATATAATAATCATGGAGCATTTAACAGATAAAAAAAAAAATCACCTGTTGACTGAGATGGGAGAAGGATAATTTTAATCCAAAAACAGATGTGTTTGAATTGAATAGGTGCATAAAAATTGTAAATAAGATGAACAATTACAATTTAACCACAGCCAAGAAGTCATTGATTGCAAGAGGTTGGTTGCACATTTAAAAGTTACCAAGAGATAGTTTCTTACTGAATTCAATACTGCCCAGCTGTGTTATCAGGAATTGAAACCCTTTGGCTGGAGGAAGGCAAAATGTGCTGGCCACTATAACATAACAAGGAATAACAAAACAGTTCTGGCTGTGGATGCAAAATCCCACACTGTTAAGTTTAGACCTGCCAGCTGAATTTGAATTGCCAGGGATGCTTCTCCTCAAAGAAGTGCTAAAAATATGACCGATCCCTTTGTAAAAATGTTCAGCCAGAAGTATTGAGAACCCCATCATCCCAGAAGCCAGTCTCCAGCCAATCAGGAAACAGTTGACAATACTGGATACAGCAAATACTGCAGAACTATGCTCCTTCCCAGCATAGTAAGGAAGAGCCATACTCCAAAACTTCCTCGAGCTAAGCTCCCTCTACTACTCTCGAACCATGCAGAAAATTTCTCAGTTCTGTCCTATTCACAACAATAGGCAAAATCCAACCTGGCTTATCCAATCTGCATTCATTCTTCTTTTTTAATCATCAGCAATATCTTGGCAGCTGTTGTCAGCAGTGTGATCAACAGGCATTTATATACGAATAGCTTATTCAGTGGTGCCTTGTTTGAGTTTTACCAGTATTAGTCAACTCCAGACCTCATCAAAACCTTGATGCAAATGTGCATCAAAGAGCTGAATTCTATAAATCATGCGAGAAGTGACTGCCCTTGAGATCAAGTCAGCATTTGACATTAATAAAGTGATAAAGTGAAATGAATGATCATTATAAGAAAAAATCCCATCAGTGATTTGAGTCATGCCTCTTATAAAAGTTCATTGTTAATTGTTGGAGGTTGTCCACCTCAGCCAATGATGTGCTGCAACAGTTTCCTAGGGTAGTCTTAGGTCCAAAAGTCTTCAATTGCTTCATTAATGACCTTTTCTCATTTATTAAATCAAAAATGAGAATGTCTTCTCATACTTTCACAACATGGAAAGAGAGGTTGGAATAGTTGGAGGAAATGGCCAGTAGATCTTCATGTTTCCAAATACAGCTTAAGTTTTAGCAATAGCAAGGTGATAGTAGTTCCATGACTGAGCTTCAGTTGTGCAGTACTGGCATCAAATCATTCATTTATTTTATATATACCTACCATGTACACTTTGGGTGTTCATGCATATTACTTCACTTTGTATCTTACCTGAAAAGTAGGCTGCCACCAATAATATCCATGAGTGAGCATTGAAATTCAAACCAAGAGAAAAATCACTGCACTTAGTGGCTGCATTTTACACCTAAAAATTTCACGTTCATATCTCATGTTTTATATCCTTTGGACAACTCAAAATACTTCACAACTAATTACTGTTACAGCTGCAATTATGTTACTAAACATGACAGACTTGGTGGCAGTGACTGAGCATTAACAATGACCGGGACAGGAAGAAATCTTGCCCAGTTTGAAAGAGTGTCACAGGATCTTTAGTATCAGCTGAAGTAAGCGAGTATAATTTGCACTTTGCACTCCAGCCAACGGAGAGTGAATGTGACAGTGCAACACCTCCTGACTGATGTAATGATCTAAATTCTGGAGTGGGTGTAGACCAATGCATCAGTGGACTTGCACCCCTCTGAGACAGAGTTAAGTGCATCTTGCAACACTTGTCAACAACTTGCATGGTATTTATAATGGAGGAATTTGTCATATGGATACATTTGCTATTTTCCATCAGTGACAAGAATGACTCCTTTATCTACTTTTTAAGGATTTGATTGAGCAGTGCTTTCTGAGCTATCTAAATTATAACTGAACCATTAGAACAGGTGGACAATACATTAATTAACAATTTTTGGCAATGTAACCTGCATTTTATGCTTACCACCTGAAGGTAACATGGACCATTGACTTCTGGAGTTTGAAGTGATGGTATCATAGCTAAATCAAATGAATAACTTCATATTGAGGACAATGATAAAGAAAATCTTAAATTTAATCCAGGCAACTTTCATGTCCACGAACAATGTATCACGCATTAGTAACTTCTTGAGGTTTGGAAATGAATTTTCTGCAAATGCTACTGGCTTGTTTTCCACTTTAAAACATATAGACACAGACATTAGTGCAATTTTTTTACAGGATGAAGATTTATAGGATTCCAGTTCATGAGAAGTTCAACCGAATTTGGATGTGGTCCCACATGTGGCTTCAATAATATCGCAGGTGTCAGGGAAGAACAAGGATAATAGGATGGGAAGACAGTAACCAAGATACAGAGTGAAGAAAAAGAAAAAGGAAACAAAAATAAGGGAAGCTAGAAGCATGACCTCAACTCTACATCAATTCTAACGATCAATTCTCTCTTACACAGTCCAAAATCCCTCTGGTTGTTCCAAATAACCTATCGACCATTTGCATTGTTGTGCCCTAACTTATGCATGCAAAATGATTCTATCTACTCACATAATTCCTACAATTGTTTTTTTTTAAATGGAATTTGTTCTTTTCTCTGCTTGATATATGGCGGTCCCATCCTGCCTCCCATTTCAACAGTATTTCAAATCAACCCCAACATCCCCTTCCTGCAAGGCGGAATCCTCAGCAGTTACCTTCCCTTTGAATAATCTGGCATTTGAATAGATGTGTTTTGCCAGTCAGTGCAGTTAGGATCAAATTGTACCAAACTTTGCCATTGGAACTGTCGGTCTTTAAATGACCATCAGTCTGAGATGACTGCGCATCACATTGAGGTGAGTTATGGAACTTACTGACTTATTCAGGAGGCCAGGCAGAGCATTTAAAACTGAAGTGATTTATGTGAAGATTGTAAATCTATAGATTAAGAAGCAAATAGGGAATTATGTTCCTTAGTAAAATTATTGTCCTTTAATGTCTTCAATAATTTATGTGATTTCATTTTGCTTTTTTATGTATAAAGTTCACTAGTGATGTTCCTTCTTTAAGACTATGCATTTCAATTGTAATAGTTTTTAAATGGCTCAAAGAGTTAGAAATATTTAAAAACTATTTTCACCATTTATAGACATAAGCTGGGAAAATTTGAGCCACTTCTTTCCCTATAATTTAGGCTGCAAGAGACCTTCAGGAAATTGGGTGTCAGGCAGTGAGGTTCAGGGCCCATTTTGGCACCAGAACATGCTGCCAGTCTGCAGGGCATGTAAGGCTTTGTCTGACAGGCCTTTCACATTGGGCCAGCTAGGCATGAATATAGTTGAGCATAGGACCGTGATTCCAAGCAGGCCCAGCTAGCATGCTCCGGCCACAGAAGACATGGATCCATCCATTGTCAATTTCAAATTGGCATCAAGCAAGGCTACAACATCAGAGCAGAACTCTTCACAATCTTCCTCACCAGACTGTTGAAAGTGACCTCTAACAAGCTGGCTACTTGGGTGGTGCTAATCTACAGGGTAAATGGGAAACAGTTACTTTCCTGTTTAAAATAGCAAGGCCCCTTCTGGCTCCTGATTCAGCTCCATTTCAAATCAAACCTAATTCAAGCTGAAACCTCAACAGCCATTTCCTCAGAATCTAAATCGGGCTTAGTATCACGCCTTATTTGATCTAAAAGTTGTTGTTTTGTGGGAACAGTACAGTGCGACAATATAAAATAACTGCAAATTACAAAAGAAAGAATTAGTGAGTTCATGGGTACATAGACCTCGAGAAAATGGATGGTAAAGGGGCAGAAACTGTTTCTGAATCATGAAGTGTGATTCTTTAGGTTACTGTATTCTCCTCCCCAATGGTAGTAATGAGAAGAGGGCATTATCACTGAAGAGGTAGTGCTGAGCAAACTTTTGGGCACGAAGTCCTCTGGTCCTGATGGAACACATCTCAGTGTAATGAAAGAAATGGGCAGGTCCCGGCAGACTGGAAGATGGTGAATGTCACGCCACAGTTCAAAAAGGGATGTTGACAAAAGATAGGTAACTATGGGGCAGTTAGTTTAAGATCCGTAATTGAGAAAATGCTTGAAGCTATCATTAATGAAGAAATAGCAAGGCATCTGGAAAGAAATGGATCCATCAGGCAGACACAATAAGGATTCAGCAAAGGCAGGTCCTGTTTGACAAACTTACTAGAGTTCTTTGAGGATATAACGAGCACAGTGAATAGAGGAGAACAGATGGATGTTATTTACTTGGATGTTCAGAAGGCATTCAATAAGGTGCCGCATAAAAGACTTATCCAGAAGATAAAGATGTATGGAGTTGGAGGTGATGTATAAGCATGGATAGAGGATTGGTTAACTAATAGAAAGCAGAGTTGGGATACATGGATGTTACTCCAGTGGGGTGCCACAGGGGCAACTGTTCACAATATACATTAACGATCTGGAAGAGGGGACAGAGTGTAATGTATCTAAGTTTGCCAATGATACTAAATTGATTGGAAAAGCAAATCATGCAGAAGATACAGAGAGTTTGCAGAGGGCTATAAATAGGTTAAATGAGTGAGCAAGGGGCTGGCAGATGGAATACAATGTTGGTAAATGCGAGGTTATCCACTTTGGAAGGAAAAATGGAAGAGCAGATTATTGTTTAAATAGTGAAAAAAAAGACTATAGTGTGCTGCTGTGCAGAGGGACATGGGAGTGCTTGTGCATGAATCACAAACGGTTGGTTTGCAGGTGCAGCAGGCTATCAAGAAGGCAAATGGGATGTTGGCTTTCATTGCTAGAGGGATTGAACTTAAGAGCAGGGAGGTTATGCTGCAACAGTACAGGGTACTGGTGAAGCCGTACCTGGAGTATTGCGTGCAGTTCTGGTCTTCTTACTTGAGGAAGGACATACTGGCTTCAGAGTTGGTGTAGAGGAGGCTAACCAGGTTGGTTTTGGAGATAAGGGGGTTTGACTACAAGGAGAGATTGCATCACCTGGGACTGTAATCACTGGAATTCAGAAGAGTGAGAGGAGATATTATAGAAACATATAAAGTTATGAAATGGATAGATAAGATAGAGGCAGCAAGGTTGTTTCCACTGGTAAGTGAGACTAGAACTAGGGGACATAGCCTTAAGATTTGAGGGAGTAGATTTAGGACAGAGATGAGGAGGAACTGCTTTTCCCAGAGAGTGGTGAATCTCTGGAATTCTCTGTTCAATCAAGGAGTGGAGGTTACCTCAGTAAATACATTTAAGACGAGCCACTTCATGATTGAAGCAATGTGTAGAGCAGAGGTCAGATCCTTGTAGCTTGACGCAGCTTTCTCTTTTCATTGCTGACCCCTCAAGGAGGACTTGTGTGTGTGCTCCTGACTTCCCTTTTCTGAAAACTTCAACCATTTTCTTGATCTTGTTGATGGTGTCTTCAAGGTTTTTGTGAACCAGCTGATCTAGCTCAGTTCTATACACGACCTCATTGCCATCTGAGATTTTACCAACAACAGTTGTATCATTGGCATATTTATAAATCGTGTAGAGCTATGCCCAGCCACATGTTCATGAGTGTAGACCAGAGGATGCCAGTCTTTTTCATGCCATGGACCAATACCATTAAGCAAGGGGTCAGTAGACCCCAGGTTGGTAATTCATATGGAGGGGGTTACAATATTAAGCACTCAGCTGTTCAAAATTTTTTTTAAAAAGCAGCAACCTGATATATCTTTCTCTTCCGATTCTCTGGCATCAATATAGATACATTTTGCCAGTCAGTTTAGTCAGGGGCACTTTCATTATAGAATTAGAGTCACTTAACCAGTCACCAGTTCCAGTACAAGACACACGTATGCGTGGAAGCTGAACACTAATTCAGACTAAGAAGACTTCAATAGAAAAGGCCTTACACTTAAGTCAGTTGTCCCAAATGCATGGTGCAATACCCAAAAATAATGGCTCACAGGGATCTTGAACAGTCGACAGTTCCAATATATATCAGAGACCCTTCTCAGTTGAGGTAGATGATAAAATACACTACTGCTTAATGTACCAGAAAAGGCTCTGACCATTTAAGGAAAAGTAAGTTTGAAAGATTAAGACCCTAAATCTGGCATAGCATACTTGGGAAGCTGTGATGAAAATGAAAAAAAAAGCATTCAGGACGGCACTGAAAGCCTCAAATAGTTTTGTTGGGAACACACAGAATAAACATAGTGTAAATGGTTGAAGGAATAAATAGCTGCTCAGACTATCGACCCAGCCATACATCAAGCACATCTTGCCCCATCCCTGAAGGATCCAATTCCCTTTTTGACCTCATCTGCCTCCTCAGAAACCACAAACCCAGAGAGGAAGCAAGTATTCTTGACTTCAAGAGACTTCTTGAGAAGACAGAATATCATTGGCCAGGATGTACAACTTCTTGCTCAGCCTGGGGTGAAGCAGTTCCAGTGATTTGCATGCATTCCTGTCCTCAGATGCTGTCTGTGTGGAGTTCACACATTCTCTCAACAGGTTTCCTCCAGGTGTCCCTGTTTCATTCTAAACGTGCGCAGTGATTGTCTACTGTAGATTACCCTTCGCCTATGTAGCAAGGCCATGGGAGAAAACTGGGTTACTAGAGGAGGAATAGTATTGCTCTGCTGGGAACTGGCATTGACCTGATGGGTTAGAAGGTCTTCTCCTGTGTCATAATGGGGAAGTGCTCAAATTCCGATTATGAGATTCTGTTGCAGCACATTCTGAGTAACAAATGCAAATTGCTGAAGAAACTCAGCAGGCCTGGCAGCATCTATGAAAGGGAATAAATATTTGACAAGACCCTTCATCAGGAATGGAAAGGAAAGGGGTAGAAGCTTCAATATGAAGGTGGAGGAAAGGGGAGGGAAAGGAGTACAAGCTGACAGATGATACCTGAAACCAGCTTGAAAGGTGATGACGTAAGGAATTGGGGGATGATAGGTGGAATAGATAAAGATCCAAGCAGATGAGGCCTAAATATGGAGAGGATAGTGGACCATGAAAGAGAGAAGGATAGGCTGCAAAGGGAGGTGATGGACAGTTGACAAAAAAAGAAATGATGACAGGGTTACCAGAATGCAGACTGGAAAAAGAGAGAAGGGGGAGGTATGAGAAATTACTGGAAGTTAAAGAAAAATTATGTCCATGCTATCACATTGGAGGCTACACAAATGGAATATGAGATGTTGCATCTCCACCCTGAGTGTGGGCTTATCAAGAAGGCCTTGGTGAGCAGGGTTAAAGAAAGACCCCAAGGCATTCTACAAGTATGTGAAGAGCAAGAGGATGAGCTGTGTGAGAATATGACCAATCAGGTGAGGTAGTGGAATTGTGTGCATGGAGTCCCAGGAGGTAATGGAGGTACTTAATGAATACTTCCTTCAGTATTCACCGGGGAAAAGGAACTTGCCAATTGTGGGAATGACTTACAGCTGTCTGAAATGCTTGAGCATATAGAGATTAAGAAAGAGGATGTGCTGTAGCTTTTGAAAAACATTAAATTAGATTAGTCATCAAGATATACCCAATGATACTGTGGGAAGCCAGGGAGGAGATTGCTGAGCCTCTAGCGATGATCTTTGATCGATGATCAATAGGGACGGGAGAAGTACCAGAGGACTGGAGGGCTGCAAATGTTGTTCCCTTGTTCAAGAAAGGCAGTAGGGATAACCCAGGAAATTATAAACAAGTGACTCCTACTTCAGCAGTGAGCAGGTTGTTGGAGAAGGTCTTGAAAGGCAGGATTTAGGAGCATTTGGAGAGACGATTTGATTAAGGATAGTCAGCATGGTTTTGTCAAGGACAGGTCTTGCCTTACGAGCGTGCCTAAATTCTTTGAGGATGTAACAAATCACTTTGATGAAGAGTAGTAGATGTAGTGTATATGGTTATCAGTAAGGCATTTGATAAGGTTCCCCATGCAAGGTTCATTCAGAAAGTAAGGAGGCATGGGATCCAATGAGACATTGCTTTCTGGATCCAAAACTGACTTGCCCACGGAAGGGGAGGTTGTAGATGGCTTGTACTCTGTATGGAGGTCAGTGACTAGTGGTGCTCCGCAGGGATCTGTTCTGGATCCCCTCCTCTTTATGATTTTTATAAATGATCTTGGAGAAGAAGTAGAAAGGTGGGTTAGCAAGGTTGCTGATGACATAAAAGTTGGGGTGTTCTGGATAGTCTGAAGTGTTGTCAAAGGCTATAGCAGGACATTGATAGGATGCAGAACTGGGCTGAGAAGTGGCAGATGGAGTTCAAAACAGATAAGTAAGAAGTGGTTCATTTTGGTTGGTCAAATTTGAAGACAGAATATAGTATTAATGCTAAGACTCTTGGCGAACTGAAGGATCAGAGGGAACTTGGGGTCCGAGTCCACAGGACACTCAAAGCTGCTGCACAGGTTGACAGTGTTGTTAAGAAGGTGTGTTGGCATTCATTAACTGTGGGCTGAGTTCAAAGCTGTGAGGTAATGTTACAGCTATATAAGACCTTGGTCAGATCCCACTTGAAGTGCTGTGTTCAGTTCTGGTCACCTCACAACAGGAAGGATGTGGATACTATAGAAAAAGTGCAGAGGAGATTTTCAAGAATGTTGTCTGGATTGGAGAATATGCCTTATGAGACTAGGTTGAGTGAACTTGGCCTTTCCTCCTTAGAGTGGCGGAGTATGAGAGGTGACCTGATAGAGATGTATAAGATGATGAGAGGCATTGATTGTATGGATAGCCAGAGGCTTTTTCTCAGGGCTGAAATGGCTAACACGAGGGGGCATAGTTTTAATGGGCTTGGAAGTAGGTACAGAGGAGATGTCACGGGTACCTTTATCACACAGAGAGTGGTGAGTGCGTGGAATGCACTGCCATCGACAGATACATTAGGGTCTTTTAGAAGACTCTTAGATAGGTACATGAAGCTTGGAAAAATAGAGGGCTATGCAGTAGGGAAATTCTAGGCAGTTTCTAGAGTAGATTACACGAGCAGCATGACATTGTGGGTCGAAGGGCCTGTAATGTGCTGTAGATTTCTATGTTCTAATTCAGTAGAGGATGCTATGGACCAACATGTCAGAATGGGAATGGGAAGTCGAAATGCAATGGTGGCCACTGGAGAGTCCCGTTTTATGTGACAAACAGAGCAAAGATCCTTGACAAAACTTTTGATACAGTCTATATTCAGTCTCACTAATGTAGAGGAGGATGCACCAAGGGAATCAGACACAATAGATTACACCAACTGCTTTGCAGATGAAATGATAGCTCATCCAGAAGGAAGGAAGGCTTGGGGCCTTAAATGATGGTGAGGGAGGAGGTGCATGGGCAGATGTAGCACTTGTCCTGCTTGCAGGGATAATTGCCACGTGGGAGATCAGTAGGCCTAGTGTATTTTGTTCCATGTACTTTCTTTCCATTCAACCTGTTTCTGCGCAGTGATGGAACTGGCCCATGCTGAGTGGTGGAAACTCAAGAGGCCAGCGATGCCCTCATCTTGCAAATGAATAATAAAAAAAGCAGGCATTATTGATTTAGTCATCTGTTTTACATCTCTGCACCTTTCCATGTTTTCATTTCCACTGACTCCAAAATTACTCCCCACTGTTCTCTGCTCCTCTGCCAGTGTTGGCTGAATATTCAACATTTTGCTCGTTCATGTTGTGCTCAATCAATGCATTCTTTATATTTATGTCTTTCCCACTACACACTATTTTCTTTTAATAAGCATTTTCTTATCTCTGTGAAAGAATTAAATATTAAATTATTTTACATAGTCCCGTTTTTGCAAAGGAGCAAGATTCTGAGAGGAGTAGAAAGAGAAATTAAAACTTCCTCTGGATGTGTTGATTTGTAACTGGCTAATTGTTATTGTTCTAGCCAATAATGAACCAATCTAATAACTCATAAACAACAACTCATGAATAATAACTCAGTTAATTAAAATTAGCATCAATTAAATACACACAACTGCAAGAGATTCTGTAGATATGGAAATCTTGAGCTTAAAGACAAAATGCTGGAGCAACATAACTAGTCAAGCAGCATCAATGGAGAGAAATTAACAGTTGGCAGTTTGAGTCAAGACCCTCTGTTGGAACTGAGAAGGGGGTAGAAGCCAGTAGAAGATGGAGAGTGGAGGGAAAGTGGTACAATTCGGCAGGTGATAGGTGAAGGGGGAGGGGGGATGTGGGGAGGGTATGAATTAAGAATCTGGGAGGTGATTGGTTGAAGAAATAAAAGGCTGAAGAATGAATCAAGTCAGAGAAGACAGCAGACAATGAAAGAAAGGGAAGGTGAAAAGGAACTAGGGAGAGGTGATGGGCGGGTCAGAAGAGACGGGATGAGAAGGCAAAGAGAATGGGGAATGGAAAAAGTGCGAAGGAGGGAGGGAAGAAAAATAGAGGGCAAACTCAATTCTGGCAGCAGGGGAGACCATGTAAAGATATCTCAGAATGAGAAACCACCACAAGATTCTACATTTGTGTTGGGCAGAGAGAAGCTGGTTGACAAAACTGTCTCCCAATCAGCATCGGGTGTTATCAATGTAGAGGAGGCTGCCCCAGATAGATTCACAGGTAAACAGCTGGAAGGACTCTTTGGGTCCTGGATGGTGGTAAGGAAGGAAACTTAGGAGCAAGTCACTTGTCACATTTGCAGGGGTAAGTGCCAAGAGGGAGATCAATGGGGAGGGACAAATGAACAAGGGAATCACATCGAGAGCATTCCCTACAAAAAGCAGAGAGGTGGGGATAGGGATTAAGATGTGTTTAGTGGTGCGATCCCATTGGCAGTACTTATGGAAAATAAAGAGCTACATACGGAGTCTACCCTAAACCTGTTATCACAGAGGAGGATGGGTAGAGTGCAGATGTGTGGGAAATGGAGAAGAGGTGGGTGAGGGAAGCATCAATGGAGGTGTGAAGGAAGACCTTATTCTTTGAAAAAGGTTACCTCAGATGTTTTTGAAAAGCCTCATCCTGAGAACAGATGTGCAGAGGTAGAGGAACAGAGAGAAGGGAATATATTCCTTACAAGTGACAGTGGTATGGTCAAGATAATTGTGTGAAGAAGGTTTGTAAAAGATGGTCAAAGGTTAGCCAGAAATAGAGAAATAAATAGAGAAAGGGGAAAGAAATGACAGCAATGGACCAAGTAAATTTAAGGGCAGGGTTGAAGCTGGAGGCAAAATTGATAAAATTTATCAGCTCTGCATAAGTGCAAAGAGGAGCACCAATGTCATCATCAATCTAGCAGAGAAAAAGTTGGGGAGCGTCACCAGTGTAGGCTTGAACTTGGGCATAGCTGGGGCCCATGTGACTGCCCATGGCTCTACCTTTAGTTTGGGGAAATTGAGAAGAGTCAAAAGAGAAATTTGAGGATAAGAATCAGTTCTGTCAGATAGAAGAGGGTGGTAGCAGTGGGGAACTGATAAGGTTTGTTGTCCAGAAGGAATCTTCCACAGAAAATCTAAGGCTGGTAGAAGGGTGGGTGCAGAACTCACTGAGGTGTTTGCACAGAAAGACAAACATAAAGCCTTTTCTGAGGACAGAACATTGTTCCTCAGAAAGGGGGAGGTTGAAGGGGGTGGTGAAAATGATTAAACGTGATAGAAGATGGGTGGGAATTGGAGTCATGGAAGGGTAGAGTGCTAGAGAGATCAGAGGAGAGTTGGAGTTTTCAGGGAAAGTGAAGTCAGAGCGAAATGGGTGTCAGAGGAATGAAGTGGGGGATGAGGGCATTAATCAAACTTCTTGTAAAAATCGGAACGAGTATTGTTAGTTTCAAATAGAATATCTCAAGCTGCACCTTCATTTCCTTATGAAGACAAATCTCTTAAAAATGAAATGATTGGAAACGTGAAGCAGTACTTAAAAATATTTATAATGTAAATTTCTAACCTTGCTATTTTGTACTCAAGATTTCTATACTTCTGGACCGGCCACTTAATGAGCAACTGTTTTAGGTGCATTGGCCTGAGTTCCCTGGCCTGTTCTTGCAACCTGTCTTAAATAAAGACTCAACATTGGCTCCCGTCTGGTCTTACAGTATCTCAGCTTTGACAAAAAACAGTGCAAATATCTCTGCCAAGAATTTGTTTCTTCATCTTCCTACAAAGTCCTAAGATACACTTGATAAGGCCCCAGGCACTTCTACAATGTGAATACGTTCCGATAAATTACAATTCATTTCCCTTAATTTCTTAATACCCATGGCCACCTATATGGTAAATACTGATGAAAAATGTTCTTCTAACACCTCATCCAGCTTCTTTGGCACCACACATGGACAACCATAGTTGTTCTTCAAGAGACCTATTCTGTCCGTAGTTTCCTCATAATATACTTGTAGAATCTTTTCAGTTTCTCCAACTGGGAAAGTAAACTTCGGTGTTTTGGACTCAATACTTTTTAAACTTCGGTCATTTGGAAAGTGTATAGATCAATGCATTTGGGCACTTAAGGAACTCAAATAACTTATGCCCAGTTTAAGGAATCTTGACAGACTGCCTCTGGAATTTTCAGCATAGGCTAGTACCTCCCTTAGCGTTCAGCATGTGTTCCCAGGAATGAGATCATGGATGGAATCAATGTTAAGAGGGGTCATTATAATATTCGAAGTTGATCAGTCACTGACAGCACTATGTTGCTGAAAATCTGGCACAGTCTCCTTCCTTCCCCAGTGTGATACACTGAGCATGCCAGGAATCTGGTGTAAACCCAGCAATGAATCAGTGTAGAGAGGCTAGCCCCGAGAACTGGTAATGAGTAGGTGGTTTATTTAGGACTGAGATGTGTGGCTCTGTGCTGGACCCTGGCTGGTATTGCGTATGTGGGCTTCATGCTGGGAAGTGGCAGCTCTTACACCACCACATTGACAGATTATCCAGATCCTGCAGTCTCACTGGAGGTTTCGGAAGCTGCTGTCTTCCACTTCTTTTGTTTGCCTCCAACCCGTGTGTTAACTGGATACCAGTTAACTGAATGCCAGCGGGGAGCTATGCAGATAATGCTTCCCTTAGAGGAGTGATGGTCTCACCATCCATCACAGGACTCACAGAAGTGGAGTGGAAGCAGGTCATCCTTGTTCTCAAGTGACTGCCTAGAGAAGTGACTGCCCGACCTTTAATATGCCATGGAGCAATACCATTAAGGAAAGCATCCTTGGACCACAGCTTGGGAATTCATGGTCTAGAGCATGAAAGATCAAATATTAAAAAAAAGGTTGTGGAGTATACTGGTAGGAAGAAAACGAGTATCCAAGCGGAGTAGGGTGCAGAGGGAGCTGAGGTTAAGCAGTCTCTAATGATACAGGTACAGTTGTTATAACTGGAGGCAAAGGCTGATAGGCCAGAGACGAATTTCAAATTGCATTATAAAAGCTATTGTATAGAAATTTTGGATGTTCACTTTCAGAAAAAAGACAGCTAATAGAGTCACAGAGTTATAAAGAACTATAACACAGAAGCAGGCCCATCAAATCCATGCTGAGCCATTATTCTACCTAATATCATCGAAGCAAACCTGGACCATAGCTCTCCATACCATTCCCATCCGTGTGCTTATCCAAATTCCTCTTGTAATGTTGAAATCAAATCCACATCCACCACTTCTGTTGGCAGCTCGTTCCCCACTCACACCACCCTCTAGTTCCCACTCAGGTTTCCCTTAAATGGTTCACCTTTCTCCTTTAACCTATGACCTCTAGTTCTAGTTTTCACCCCACCTCAGTGCTAAAAACTTGCTTATCTGTACCCTTATCAAATCTCCCCTCATTCATCTGCACTCCAGGGAGTAAAGTCCTAACCTATTCAATCCTTCCCTCGAGTTCCAGCAGCATCCTTGTATCAGAATCAGGTTTATTATCACTGACATACGTTTGTTGTGAAATTAGTTGGTTTGCAGCAGCAGTACAGGGCAATACAGAAAAGCTACAGGATGAAATTAAAACCTGCATTGACCAAAGAGAGCAAGATATTGAGGTAGTGTTCATGGACTGTTTAGAAATCTAAATATGGTTGAGAGGAAAAAGCTCTTCCAAAAATGTTGAGTTTGTGTCTTACTGCTCTTGTACCCGTTCCTTGATGGTAGAAATGAGAGCAGTGCATGTATTGGTTTATCAGGGCCCTAATGATGGATGCCGCCTACTTGAAGCATCATCTTTTGAAAGGTTTCCTCCCTGCTGGGGTGTCTAGCATCCACGAGGAAGCTGGCTGAGTCTATTCAGGTGGCTCTGCAGTTTTTTTTTCCAGATTCTGTGCATTAGTGCCTTCATACCAAACAGTAATGCAACCTGTTAGATGTTCTCCACAATATATCTGCAAAAAATTTGCTAGAGTCTTTAGTGACATCCCAACTTTCATAAAATGCCTAATTAAATATAGCCGATGGGGTGCCTTATTCATAATTCCATCAATATGGTGGGCCCAGGATTGATCTTTGGAGATGTTAACACCCAGGAACTTAAATCTGCTCACCATGTCCACTGCTGACCTGTTGAAGGACTGGTGTATGTTTTCCTGATTTTCCTTCCTGGAGTTCGCCCTCATTTCCTTGGTTTTACTGATATTGAGCACAAGCTGTTTGTAGTGACACCACCGAACTAGCTGTTCTTCCTTGTCACCATCTGAGATTTTGCTAACAAAGTTATGTCATCGGCAATTTATAGATGTTGTCTAAGCTGTGATGAGCCTTGCAATCACGGGTGTAGAGAGAGTAGAGCAGTGGGCTTAGCACCCATCCTTGAGGTGCACCAGTGTTGACTGTCAGTGAGGTGGAGATGTAATTTCCGTCTTCACTGACTGTGGACTCCCGATAAGAAAGTTACGGATCCAGTTACAGAGGGTTTCTGAGGACCAGGTTTTGAATCTTATTGGTTAGTACTGAGGAGATGATGGTGTTGAATGCTGAGCTGTAATCAATAGACAGCAGCTGACATAGGTATTGCTGTTGTCCAGCTGGTCTAAGGCTGTGTGAAGAGCCAAAGAGATTCCAATTGCCATAGTTCTATCGTGATGGTAAAAAAAAAATTGCAGCAAGTTCAGGTCCTTGCTTAGCCAAGAGTTAATTCTAGCCATGGCCAAGCTCTCAAAGGAAATAATCACAGTGAATGTGAATGTTAATTCATGATTGTCATTGAGCCAGCTCATCCATTTAAATTTTCTCTGCATTCTTTTAATCTTATTGGTATCTTTACTGTTGGTAGCTGACCA
Organism: Hypanus sabinus; assembly: GCF_030144855.1. Lineage (NCBI taxonomy): Eukaryota > Metazoa > Chordata > Chondrichthyes > Myliobatiformes > Dasyatidae > Hypanus > Hypanus sabinus. The sequence goes on from NC_082711.1 coordinate 100,320,444, forward strand.
AAATTGCACACAATACTCCAAATTTAGCCTCACCAACATCTTACACTTCAAAGTAACATCCTAACTCCTGTACTCAATACTGTGATTTATGAAGGCCATTGTGCCAAAATCTCTGTTTATAACTTTATCCATCTATGAATCCACTTTAAAGAACTCTGGGTCTGTATTCCCAGATTCCTTTGTTCTACCACACTCCACAGAACCTACAGTTCACTGTGTAAGACTTAACCTGTTTGTACTCCCAAATTGTAACATCTCATGCTTGTCCATGTTCCATGTTCCAGCTGCTCTAGATCCTGCTGCACATTTTGATAGTCTTTATTACTGTCCACTACGCCTCCAATTTTGTTATAATCTGCAAAATTGCTGGTCCAATTTAACACATTATGAACCATATCAGTAATATAATTGATAAACACCAATGGATCCAGCACAGATCCCTACGACACACCACTAGTCACAGGCCTCCAGGTGAAGATGTAACCAAATACTAACACCCTCTCTGGAATTTCATTGGCTCTTCACTCACACCTGGAGTATTTGCACAGAAAAGATGCATACATCAGGATGTTCTTAATCAACTACAACTTGGCATTCAATGCTATCATCCCCTCAAAACTAAGCGATAAGCTTCAAGACCTTGGCCTCAATACCTCCTTGTCCAGATTAGATCCTTGATTTCCTCACTTGCAGACCCCAGTCAGTTTGGATTGGTAACATCTCCTCCACAATCTCCATCAGCACAAGTGCACCACAAGGTTGTGTGCTCAGCCCCCTACTCTACTCACTTTACATTTGTGAATGTATGGCTAAGCACAGCTCCAGTGACATATTGAAGTTTGTTGATGACCCACTGCCTTAGGCTATATCAAAGGTGGTGATGAATTAGTGTAAAGGAAGGAGATTGAAAATCTGGCCGAGTGATGCCACAACAACCTCTTACTCAATGTTACCAAGACCAAATAGCTGTTATTGACTTCAGGATGAGGAAATCGGACATGCATGGACTAGTCCTCATCAGGAGATCAGAGATAGAAATGGTGCCACCAGCTCACCAACATCCTTTCTGGCTCCAAGGTGGATTTTTACATTTTCTTAGTAAAATCTGAGGTATGGGCAAAAGTACACTCATTTTGCAATTGCTAGAAGCTTTTGGACTATTCTAGCTCTGTTTATTATTGTGGCTTTCTGGAGGTTTACACAACTATTGTTGTGTAGGCCTAATTGTTTAATGCTGTTGTGTGATGTCTCTGGGATGATAACAGTTGTAGATATTACTATTGGGACAATGTATACCCTGTTCATGTTCTATAGTCTTTCAATTTCCTTTTTTAATTCAGCATATTTCTGGTGTTTTTCGCTTACTAAATCTCCTACTGATTTCTGTATGCTGTGTGTGTTTGGAATGCTGTATCTATTAAGTAAGTTGTTCTAGCTTCTTTGTCCTGTAATATTATATCCAGGCGATTGTTATGGATTGTCCTACTGTAATAATGGATCGGTTGTAATATAATTTGTAGGACTCTGACTGAATCAGGCTTGTATTATAGTATTTATTATTATCATTATTATTATGATTCTTTTTTTTTCTTTTGTTTTTTAATTGCACAGTCCTTTGTCTTTTGCATCCTGGTGTTACCCCCTTTTGGTGCAGTCTTTCATTAAATCTATTACAGTTATTAGATTTATTGAGTATGCCCAAGATTGCAAATGGTGACATATTTGTAGGTTGATAATACATGAATTTTGAACTTTAAACTTTTCTCCTGCTAAGCCAATGTTGAATCCAATTGACTACTTCATCCTGAATACCAACCTTCTGGACCAGCCTCCCATGCAGGACTTTGTCAAAGGCCTTGCTGAAGTCCATGAAGACAATATCCACTGCCTTTCCTTTAACAACTTTCCTGGTATCCTCCTCAAAACACTTCTAAGTTTAACTAGATACAACCTACCATGCGTAAAACCATTATAACTATCCTTAATCAGGCTCTGTCTATCCAAATACTTATATTTCCTAGTATACCTTCCAGTTATTTAATCAGTACTGATGTCAGGCTCACTAAGCTATAATTTTTAAATTTTTTCTTAGTGTCCTACATGACTGTTGGATCAACATTAGTTATCCTTCAGTTGTCCAGCACCTTACGCGTGGCTAAGTACATTTTAATTAACTCTGCCAGTGTCCCTACAGTTCCTACAGTAGCCTCTCATATTGTGCAAGGGTATATCTTGTCAAGCCCTGGGGATGTATCCATTCTTTTTTGTCTCAAGACAGCAAGCACCTCCTCTTCTGTAATCCATATGCAGTCTAAGATATCACTGCTGTTTAGCCTCTGTTCTATAGACTCTGCATCTGTCTGCAGAATAAATACAAATGCAAAAAATTAATTTAATAACTCCCCCATGTCTTTTGACTACATGCATTGTTGACCTCAGTGATCTTTAAGCAACATACACAATCTGTACTCTCAATATTTTACTTGTAAATGCCTTCCACTTCCCAAGCATCTATTTGCCAGAAAACACCCTATTCTAATCCAAATCTGCCTTACCTTTTCTGATGTGACCAAAATTGGCATTTCTCCTTTATGAAATTTCAACTTAAGGGCCTGTCCTATCTTTCCCCATAATTAGCTTGAAAATAATGGAGTTATGATCGCTAGATCCAAACTGTTTCCATACAGACACTTCTATCACCTGCCATGCCTCATTCCCTAAAAGGAGATTAAGTATCATGATCTCCTAGTTGGGACCTCTATATATTGTTTAAAGAACTTTCCTGAACACATTCGACAAACTAACCCATCCAGTCCTTTTTACATTATGGGAGCCCCAGTCAATATATGGAAAGTTACTATCACAACCTCATGTTTCTTTCAACTGTCTGCTCTCTATGAATTTTCTCCCCTAAATCCCACTGACTCTTGCAGCACTATAATATAATTTAGTTAATGTGGTCATCCTTTCTTATTCCAAAGTTCCATCCATATAGTGAGAATAGATGAGCCCCAGTCTGTTCTGTCTGAGCACTGTTACATTTTCCCTTACCAGTAGTGACAACACTTCCCCTCTAGCACATCCTCCTCTATCATTTCTGAAAAAACGGAACTTCACTACATTGAGCTGCCAGTCCTGCCCCTTCTGCAAACATGTCTAACTAAAGAAAACAACATCAGATTTCCTACTGTTGATCCATGCTCTAAGTTCACCTATCTTAACTACAACATTCCATGCATTGATATAAACAAATTTAAGGATATTAATCCCCAAATACACAACATTTTTATTCCTGTCTTTGCATGTCAACTTGACATCTTCTTTCTTCATAACCACTTCATTAGCTGCGCTGGCATTTTGGTCCCATCACCCTGCAGCTCCAGTTTAAACTCCCAAGAGCAGCATTAGCAAACCTTTCTGCAATGTTTTTGAAATTGGTCACCACCAGATTTGAACTGTCCCCATCTTCTCTGGAAGAGAGCCCAATGATCCAAAAATCTGAGGTCCTCCCCTCTACATCATCTCCTCATGTTCACCTGTGTTATTTTCCTATTTCAAGCCTTACTAGCACATGGCATGGATAACAATCCTGAGATCACAACCCTTGAGGTCCTGTCTTTCAACTTAGCAATTAACTTTCTAATCTCACTTTGCAGGCCCTTGATGTCCTTCTTGTCTACATCATTGACATGGACCTCGACCTCTGGCTCCCATACTTCTCTTAACAATTCTATGTCCCTGACCCTGGCACCCTAGGATTTTCACTCTCATCAACAGAAGCTTCTGTCTGTAACCCTGATCAATGAATTCCCTATCAATCCTGCCCGCCTCTTCTCCCCACTTCCTTTTTGTGTTACTGAGCTGGTTATTGCATTTGTCTTCTTCACCACTGATTCAACCTGCAAATGAATTTTTAAGGAATATTGCACCAGGATTTCCAATCCCTTAGCACATCAGATTTATGAATTTTCACCCATTTTAGAAAATAGTCTATGCTTTTATTTCTTCTACCAATGTACCTTGCCATACACTTTCTGACACTGACTTGCATCAACCAACTCTTTGACCATTTTCCTAATCTGTCTAAGTCCTTCTGCAGCCTCCCTGCTTCCCCAACACTGCCTACATCTCTACCTATCTTCATATCATCCACAAATTTGGCCACAACACTAGCAATTTCATCATCCAAATTGATGACATACAGCTTTAAAAAAAATGGTCCCAACACAGACCCCTGTGGAACATGGCTAATCACCAGCAGCCAATCCATAAAGGATCTTTTTAACCCCACTCTTCGTTGCCTGCAACGCTCCATCCATGCTAAGATCTTCATTGTAATTCACTGGGCTCCTATCTTGTTTAGCAGCCTCATGTGTGGACATTTTTCAAAGGCCTTCTGAAAATCCAAATACAGAACATCCACTGATTGTTCTTTGTCTATCCTGCTTTTTATTTCTTCAAAGAATTCCACAGATTTGACAGGTAAGATTTTCCATTATGGAAACCACGCTGACTTTGGCCCATTTTATCATGTGCTCCCAGTATCCTGAAACCACAACTTTAACAGTTGACTCCAATATCTTCCCAAACATCAAGGACAAGGAAACTGGTCTAGAATTTCCTTTCCTCTGCCTCCTTCCCTTCTTGAAGAGTGGAGTGACATTTGCAATTTTCCAGTCCTCTGGAACCATGCTAGATTCAATTGATCCTTTAATATCATTACTAATGCATCCGCAATCTCTTCAGCCGCCTCTTTTAGAACCCTGGTTTGTAGTTATCTAGTCCAGGTGACTTACCTAACTTCAGACCTTTCAGTTTCCCAAGCATATCTCACTAGTAATAGCAACTGCACTCACTTCTGCTCCTTGACACTCTCAATCTTCCAGCATTCTACGATGGTCTTCCAGAGTGAACAATGATACAAAATACTTATTCAGTTCATCCACCACTTCCTTGATCCTACTATTATTTCTCTAGCATGACTTTCCAGCAGTCCGATATCCACTCTCACTTCTTTTTATTCTTTATATATCAGAAAAAACTTTCAGAATCACTTCTGATATTATTGAATAGCTTACCTTTATATTTCATCTATTACCCCCCCCCCCTTTTTTTTAGTTGACTTCTGTTGGTTTTTAAACATTTCCCTATCTGCTAACTTCCAACTAATTTTTGCTCTATTACATGCCCTCACTTTATATTGCATTAGACTTCCCTTGTCAGCCGTGATTACGTTTTCCTACCTTTAGAATACTTCCTCTTCTTTCGTATGTATCTATCAAGTAACTTCCAAATTGCTCCCAGAAACTCCAGCCTTTGCTGGTCTGCAATTATCCCTGCTAGTGCCCCCCTTCCAATGATCAATGACCAGCTCTCTGTCATGCCTCTGTAATTCCCTTTACTCCACTGTAATACTAATACATCTGACTTTAGCTTCTCTTTCTCAAATTCCAAGCTGTATTCTACCATTATTTTCACTGTTACCTAAACCTAAGAGTTCCTTTACCTTAAGCTCCATTATCATATCTGGTTCATTACAAAACAGCTATTCCACAGAATTACTGATCTCCTTGTGGGCTCAACCACAAGCTGCATTTCACAAATTCTCTTTCTTGTAATCAAGCATCAACTTGATTTTCCCAATCAATCTACATATTGAAATCTCACACAACTAATGTAACATTGTCTTTTTAACATTTTTTTGAATCTCCCACTGTAATTTGTAGACCACATCCTGGCTACTGTTCAGAGTCCTGCAAGAGACTCCCATCAGGGACTTCTTACCCTTGCAGTTTCTTAACTGTACCCACAAGGATTCTATATCTTCCAATCCTATGTCAGCACTTCCTAAATATTTGATTTCTTTTTTTTACCAGCAAAGACAATCCTCCTCCTCTGCAACACACAAAATTCTTGAGGAACTCAGCAAACCAGGCCAGGCTAGGACCTGCTGAAGAGTCTCAGCCTGAAACATCGACGGTACTTTTTTCCACAGATGCTGCCTGGCCTGCTGAGTTCCAGCATTTTGTGTATGTTGCTCGGATTTCCAGCATCTGCAGACTTTCTCTTGTTTGTGATCCCCCTCCTCTGCCTGCCTTCCTGTAAGAAGCTGCAGCTGGATGCATTTCTTACAAGTGTAGGTCATCAGGGATCTTAGAATCTTAACAATGATGCTGATAAAACTGCTGAGTTGAAATAAAAATCCAACAGTTTTACTTGTATTGTTTAAGTGAAGAAATCCACTTACCTTACATGGTTTGGACTGTGTGACTCCAGATGCAATGGTTGACTCTTAACTGTCCCTTGAAGAGATCTAGTATGGTCAGGATATTGAATGATAAAGGATAAGTCATGGTTTTGCCAATTATTTCCCCATCCAGACAAAATCAGAGAGGTTTATAGTGGATATGATAGAATTCAAATGACGTGTGAATACTTGTTATTAGTTCTTTATATCATACATGAAGTTCAGTAAGCCATTTTGTTCTCTATATTTCAAAAAGTTACTAAAGAATTTGGAAAAGGATTTCAAGCATGATACTGGCTATTAAAGTTTATGGATATTAGTGAAGATTGATTGGGTTGGTACGATTTACTCTGGATCGACGAAGGTATTAGGGTTGTGAAAGGTCTGAAATGGTAGACATAGAGAAGGTATTATTTTGTTTTGGATGATAAAGGTCATAAACTTCAGGTGGTCACATTAAAATGCAATGATGGAATTGGGGAAAAAGATTTAATCTAAAAAAAATTGCAAAATACAAATAGGGTGAATAGGCTCATTTAAAGAGATGCTATTTAGAAACAAGAAGGAAAAAGAATTGAAGGATATTTTAATTGATTTTGATTGCAAAGGCTTGTATGGAACACATGCACCAATATAGACTCATACTAATTGCCTGCTTCTGTGTTGCAAAACCATGTAATTTTATCATTTCTCTAAGAGGCTTGAAGAATCATAAGCTGATTAAAACAATCTTTTTATCTTTTTTAAAATTAGTTCTGCTTATTATTTAAATATGAAGTATAATGGAATATTCAGGAGTACTCATCCTATAATTACAATGTGTAAACAGCACAGGCATCCCAGATGAGATGGCACTATTCCACAGAAAGGCAATAAAATAATTAGGGAAAAGAGCTACAGAATGGATTGTGCCCTCTAAACATTTTCCATACTTATCCAATTAAGGACTTTTAAACTCTTACACAATATAAAAATAGCTTACTTAGAAAACCAATAAAATTAACCACTGCTTTCAAACTTCTGAATTATTTCCAACTTTGTTGATGATACGAAACTGCCAGGTTGAGTGGATTGTGGAGACAATGATGATTCAAGAAGCCAAATGAATAAGTGACGTGGTGCCGAATTTAGCATTATTTGGAAAGATAAAGATGTCATCCACTTTGTGGGCAGAAAAGGTACGTTTGAAGATTTTTTATGTGGCGTGCAATTGAAGGTTGGTATTCAGAGGGACCTTGTTATTCCTATATATAATTTAGTGAAAGTTAGTTTGCAAGTACTGAAACAAAGAAAAATGCACACTATATGTTGCTGTTTATTGCAGGAGAATTTTGATGTAAACATTTAGACCTTAAGACCATAAGATATAGGAGAAGAGGTAGGACATTCGGCACATCGAGTCTGCTCCGCCATTCAATCCTGGGTTGATCCAATTCTTCCAGTCATCTCCACTCCCCTACTTTTACCCCATACCCTTTGTTGCCCTGCTAATCAAGAACCTATCTATCTCTGCCTTAAACACACCCAATGATTTGGCCTCCACAGTCACTCATGGCAACAAATTCCAAAGGTTTACCACCCTCTGACGAAAGTAATTTCTCTGCGTCTCAGTTCCAAAAGGATGTCCGTCAATCCTGAAGTTGTGCCCTCTTGTCCTAGACTCCCCTACCAAGGGAAGTAGCTTTGCCATATCTAATCTGTTCAGGCCTTTTAACATTCTGAATGTTTCTGTGAGATCCCCTCTCATTCTCCTGAACTCCAGGGAATACAGCCCAAGATCTCCCAGACATTCCTCATATGGTAACCCTTTCATTCCTGGAATCATTCTTGTGAATCTTCTCTGAACCCTCTCCAATATCAGTATATCCTTTCTAAAATAAGATGCACAAAACTGCACGAAATACTCCAAGTGTGATCTCCCAAGTGCCTTCTGGAGCCTTAATATCATATCTCGGCTCTTATATTCTATACCTCTAGAAATGAATACCTACATTGCATTCGCCTTTTTCACAGCCAACTCAACCTGGAGGTTAATCTTAAGGTATTCTGCACGTGGACTCCTAAGTCCCTTTGCATCTCTGTACTTTGAATTCTCTCACCATGTAAATAATAGTCTGCTTCTTTATTTCTTCCACCAAAGTGCAAGACAATACAGTTTCCAACATTGTATTTCATTTCCCACTTCTTTGCCCATTCCTCTAAACTATCAAAGTCTCTCTGTAGGCTCTCTGTTTCCTCACCACTACCCGCTCCTCCACCTATCTTTGTATCATCGGCAAATTTAGCCACAAATCCGTTAATACCATAGTCCAAATCATTGACATACATCATAAAAAGCAGTGGTTGCAACACCGACCCCTGTGGAACTCCACTGGTAACCGGCAGCCAGCCAGAGTAGGATCCCTTTATTCCCACTCTCTGTTTTCTGCCAACCAGTGAATGCTCCACCACGCTAGTAATGCCCCTGTAATTCCATGGGGTCCTTTCTTGCTAAGCAGCCTCATGTGCAGCACCTTCACAAGGCCTCCTAAATATCTAAGTACACCACATCTACTGCATCTCCTTTGATTACCCTGCTTGTAATTTCCTCGAAGAACTGCAGTAGGTTAGTCAGGCAGGATTTTCCTTTCAGGAAACCATGCTGGCTTTGGCCTATTTTTTCATGTGCCTCCAGGTACTCTGCAATTTCATCCCTAACAATCGATTCCAACAACTTCCCAACAACTGACTTCAGGCTAACAGGTCTATAGTTTCCTTTCTGCTGCCTCCCACCCTTCTTAAATAGCAGAGTAACGTTTGCAATTTTCCAGTTATCCAGTAGAATGCCAGAATCTATCAATTCTTGAAAGATCATTGTTAATGCCTCTGCAGTCTTTCCAACTACTTCCTTCAGAACCCAAGGGTGCATTCCATCAAGTCCAGGAGGTTTATCCACCCTCATTCCATTAATCTTCCTGAGCAACTTGTCAGTCGTAATTTTCACTGCATAATCTTCACTGCCCTGACACTCTTGAATGTCTTACACTGTGAAGACTAATGCAAAAATATGCATTCAGTTCCTCTGCCATCTTGGCATGTCTCATTATAATATCTCCAGTGTCATTTTATATCGGTCCTATATCTACCCTCGACTCTCTTTTACCATTTACATACTCAGAAGAGCTTTTAGTATCTTCTTTGATATTAGTCACCAGCTTCATCTCATAATTCATCTTTTCCTTCCAAATGACCTTCTTAGTTTCCTTCTGCAAGTTTTTAGAAGCTCCCGAATTGTCTATCTTCCCACTAGCTTTGGCTTCCTTGTATGCCTTCTCTTTTGCTTTTACTTTGGCTCTGACTTCACTTGTCAGCAAAAGTAGTGTCCTTCTTCCCTTTGAAAATTTCTTCTTAATTGGAATATATCTGTCTTGCACTTCCCTCATTTTTCACAGAAACTCCAGCCATTGCTCCTCTGCTGTCTTTCCTGCAAATGTCCCTTTCCAGTCAACTTTGGCCAGTTCCCCTCTCATATCATCGTAATTTCCTTTATTCCACTGAAATACCGACACTTTGGATTTTATTTTTTCCCTCTCAAATTTCAATATGAGCCCAATCATATTGTGGTCATTGTTCCCTAAGGGTTCCTTAACCTTAAGCTCTCTTGTCACCTCTGAATCATTGCACAACACCCAATCCAGCATAGCCGATCCCCTCGTGGGCTTAACAACAAGCTGTTCTAAAAACCCATCCCTTAGACATTCTACAAATTCTCTCTCTTGAGGTCCAGTACTAACCTGGTTTTCCCAATCCACTTTCATGTTTAAATCCCCAAGGATTATCATGACATTGCCTTTCTGACATGCCTTTTCTATCTCCTGCTGTAATTTGTAATCCACATCCCAGCTGCTGTTTGGAGGCCTGTATATAACAGCCATTAGGGTCCTTTTACCCTTGCCATTTCTTAACAACCCATAGAGACTCTACACCTTCTAATCCTATGTCATCTCTTTCCAATGATTTAATTTTACTTCTTATACCCAGAGCCATACCCTCACCTCTGCCTACTAACCTATTTTTCCAAAATATCCTTGGACATTCACCTCCCAACTGCAGCTATCCTTTAGCCAAGTTTCAGAGATGGCTACAATGTCATATTTGCCAATTTGTAGCTGAACTTCATGATCATCCATTTTATTCCTTATGCTGCGTGCATTCAAATACAACACTCTCAGTCCAGTATTTGTTGCTTTCTGTTTTAACTGCATTACAACTCTATTGCCCTGTAACTCATCCCACTGGCTGTGATTATGCCACATGTCCAGCCTGTCCTTTCTATCATCTCTGTTACATGCTATCTTTGATTTATTTCTGTTTTCCCCTTCCTCAGCCCTATCACTCTAGTACCCATCCCCCTGCCAAATTAGTTTAAATCCTCCCTAACAGCTCTATTGAACCCGGCTGCTAGGATATTGGACTGCTTTTGGTTCAGGTGTAACCTGTCCTTTTTATACAGGTCATACCCCCCAGAAGAGGCCCCAATGATCCAGAAACCCGAAGCCCTGCCCCCTACACCAGTCTCTCAGCCACACATTAATACAGTCGGCCCTCCTTATCCACGAGGGATTGGTTCTGGGACACACCCCCCCATGGATATCAAAAAACTCAGATGCTCAAGTCCCTTATATAAAATGGCGTAGTATTTGCATATAACCTACGCACATCCTCCCGTATACTTTAAATCATCTCTAGATCACTAATAATACCTAATACAATGTAAATGCTGTGTAAATAGTTGTTGTATTGTATTGTTTAGGGAATAATGACAAGAAAAAAAGTCTACATGTTCAGTACAGACGCAAACATTGCTTTTCTGGGAATGCTGATGCCATGTCAGCATCAGCCAATCCCGATTCTTCCGTGATCTTTAAGTTCTTAAGCCTGTAGCACTTTCCATAGCTACCCAGACATCCCTTACTAGCCTTAAACTCCTTCCTCTAGCTCACAGCACAAGTAGCAAACAAATGAGATGCAAGGTGAACAATGCTCAACTTCCAGGTTTTCCCGATCCGTGGTTGGTTGAACACACGCATGCGGAACCCACAGGTGAGGAGCGCCGACTGTATGCCTGATCATGCTATTCTTGCACTTGCTAGCATGTGGCACAGGCAGCAATCCTGAGATGACTACCATAGAGGTCCTGCCTTTCAGCTTCCTACCTAACTCATTGAATTCTGTCTTCAGGACCTCCTCCCTTTTTCTGCCTAGATCATTGGTACCAACGTGTACCAACGTGTACCAAGACTGCTGGCTGGTCACCCTCTCTGCACCTGATCCGAGAAATCCCATACCCTGGCACCTGGGAGGCAACACACCATGAGGGTATCTCTATCAGGCTGACAGAACTTCCTGTCTGTACCCCTCACTATGGAATCCCCTATGACTACCACATTCCTCATCTTCCTCTTCCCCTTCTGCACCAAGGAACCAGGCTCAGTACCAGAGACTCGATTGCTGTGGTTGTCCTCTGTCAGGTCATCCCCCTTAACCACATCCAAAACGAGATAAAGATTACTGAGGGGGATGGCCACAGGGGTGCTCTCTACTATCTGAGCTCTTTCCCTCGTTTCCCTGACCGTCACTCACTTATCTATCTCCTGCAGCCTCGGAGTGACTAACTCCCTATAACTAGCTCCTCTCTATCTCCTGTTCACTTTCCCTAATAAGCTGTAGGTCATCAAGCTGCAGGTCCAGATCGCTAACACGGTCTCTCAGGAGCCGCATCTTGGTGCACCTGGCGCAGATAAGCCATCTGAGAGCCTGGAAGATTCCCAGGATTTCCACGTCAAACACCCGGAGCAAAATATGAACCCTTCTGACATGCTTGCTATTCCTCAAAAAAAGTACAAAGAATTCCTGAGGATGTGGAGGGGTGAGCGTTTGAGTCAATGGGCCAAAAAAATAAGCAGATCATGCTTACAAAATCTTATGTTTAGACAAATGTCAAGTCAAGTCACTTTTTATTGTTATTTCGACCATAACTGCTGGTACAGTACACAATAAAAACAAGAATGTTTTTCAGGACCATGGTGCTACATGAACAATACAAAAACTACACTGAACTATGTAAACCAACACAAAAACTACACTAGACTACAGACCTATCCAGGATTGCATAAAGTAACGCAGAACAGTGCAGGCATTACAATAAATAATAAACAAGACAATAGGCACAGCAGAGGTCAGTCAGTTGGTAGTCCGATGGCTCGGGGGAAAAACTGTTACATAAACAATCAGCTGAATGGTTGCATCTGGGATTCCATCTGTTTCTGTACTCACACCAAAATTCTTATCAAGCTTTACCAGCTGGACACAAGAATGATATTTTTCCGTAATTGGGTTATTAGAGCAAGAAGTCACAGCTTCAAAGGAGGAAAGAGACCTGCAGGGCAAAGATGCAAAGAAAATCCTTCACATAGAGTGCAGTGAACCCTTCGAATACTTACTACGTATACCCCTTTGGATACTGCTGGGTAGGATGAGCAGCTGGGGCACAGCAGCAGCAGCCAGGCCAGGGGCACTGTGGCTGGCTCTGGGGCTCAGCAGGGAAGGGTAAAGTCAGACAGAGCGACAGTGATAGGAAGACGAACAGCTTATTCTGTGGCCAAGAAAGAGAAGCCATGATGGTGTTTTGCCTCCGAGATGCTAGGATCCAGGACGTCTTAGAGATGCTGCAGGTGATTCTCAAGAGGGAGAATGGCCAGCCAGAGGTAGAAAGAGAGGAGAGGTTCTACACAGGGAGTTTAGGGCGGCTGAAGAGCAGGACCTCCAAGGTAGTAATCTCTAGATTACTCCCAGTACCACATAGTAGTCAGGACAGAAATAGGAAGATTTTTCAGATGAGTGAGTGGCTCAGGAAGTGGAACAGGAGGCAGAGTTCAATTTTCTGGATCACTGGGGTCTCCTTTGGGGAATGTGTAACCTGTACCAAAAGGCTGGGTTACATCTGATCCTGAGGGGGACCAATGTCCTGGTGGGCAGGTTTTCTAGAGCTGTTGGGGAGGGTTTAAATAAATTTGGCAAGGGGATAGGAAATACAGTGACAGGGCTGAAGATGGGGAAATTGGTATACAACCCGATTCAGTGTGTAGTGCGACTGTAAGGAAAGGCAGGTGGATGACAGGCAAAATTGCCGTCAGTTGGATGAATTGAAGTGTAAAATGGGAACAAAATTGAAAAGAATGATGAATTCAGGATTGAAGGTGTATATATTTGAATACACTCAGTATACATAACAAAGCAGTTGATCTTACAGCACAGTTAACATTGGCAGCCATGATGTCATGGACATCACTGAGTCATAGCTGAAAGAAGTCATAATTGGGAGCTTAACTTCAAGGTATACACATTGTATAGAAATGGCACACAGAAGGGATGATAAAAATGAAATCAAATTCTTAGAAGGAGGTGACATAAGATCAGAAGGTGTAGAATCCTTGTGGGTAGAGTTAAGAAACTGCAAAGGTAAAATGTCCCTGATGGGAGTTGTATACATGCCTCCGTACGCTAGCCAGGATGTTGGATATAAATTAAATGGGAGATAGAAAGAGCATGTAATAAAGGTACTGTCATGATAGTCATGGGGAATTCCAACATGAAGGAAAATTGGGAATATCAGGTTGGTGCAGGATCCCAAGAGAGGAAATTTGTAGATGTCTACAAGATGGCTTTTTACAGCAGCTTGTTGAGACCACCAGGGGAGTGACAATTTCGGATATTGTGTTGTGCAATGAACCAGATTTCATTAGCGAGCTTAAGGTAAAGGAATAATTAGGAGGCAGTGATCATAATATGATAGAATTATGATTCTGCAGTTTGAGAAGGATAAGATAAAGTCAGATGTATCATTATTACAGTGGAGTAAAGGGAATTACAGAGGAGTGAAAGTGGAACTGGCCAAAGTTAATTGGAAAGGGAGACAAGCAGGTATGATGGTAGAACAGCAAAGGCTGCTGTTTCTAGGGGAAATTCAGAAGGTGCAGAATAAATACATCCAAAGATGAAGAAATATTCTAAAGGGAGAATGAGGCAACCTTGGCAGACAAGGAAAGTGAAAGACAGCAAAAAAGCAAAAGAGAGGGCATATGATATTGCAAACATTAGTGGGGAAGTTAGAGGATTGGGAAGCTTTTAAAAGCCAACAGAATGTGACTATAAAAGCCATAAGGAAGCAAAGGTGAAATATGAAAATAAGCTGGTCAATAATTTCAAAGAGGATACCAGAAGTTTTTTTTCAGATATATACAGAGTCAAAGAGAATAGATATTGCACCACTGGAAAATGATGTTGGAGAGGTGGTAATGTGCGACAAAAAAATGGTGGATGAACTTAATAAGTATTTTGTGTCAGTCTACACTATGGAAATGTCACAGTCCAGTCTTTGAAGTCCGCATTCCAGTTCATGGTCCAGTCCGTGGATTACATATTCTGGCTATTCCTTTTTCCCCTTATTCCATTGGGCGCCTTAATTGAGACACCTGATTCTCGTTTTGGGCTGGCAACATAAATAGCTCTGGGGTCCAGTGATTCCTTGCTGGACCATCCTCATCAGTAACCACTTCAGAATCCCCATCAAGTTAACCCACTGGACTGAGTCTAGAGCCGCTGTCTGTAGTACCTGGGTTGTGTCAAGGGCTTGCCGCTACTTGGAGCGTTTTCATGTCAAGATAAAGAACAGTCAATTGCTGTGTGGTTTTTGTCTCTCCATGTTCCCTCCTCCACTGAGTAGGTCCGGCTATTTGCCACTATCCTGAGTGGGGAACAGTCTTAGTGTTTTGAGCCCTGTGTCTAAGAAGAATCCCGGCTCAATGTCCTGTGTCCAAGGAGGAACCCTGGCTCAGTGTTCTGTGTCCTGTGTCTAAGTCAAGTCAGTTCCAAGTCCAAGTCAAGCCCGAGTCAAGTCCAAGCTAACAGCCAAGTCTAAACCCAGGTACCGAGTCCCTGCCAAGACCTGAGTTCCCTGTTAAGTTCATGTCCAAGTCCAGGTCTTCCGGTTTGTCACTCTATATCTATGTTGATATTAAATTTTGTCCTCGTTCTTTGGCTCCCCAAGCATTCTTAATAAATATAGTCCAGTTCCTACTACTTCAGTGACTGTGTCTTGCGTTTGGGTCCACTACTAATGCCACCTTGTGACAGGAAATCACTATCAGTATGCCAGAATTTCAAGAGTGTCAATGGGCAGGAGTGAGGGTAGGTGTGATTACTAAGGAGAAGAGGCTTAGAATGCTGAATGGTCTGTACCTGATAGGTCACCTGGACCAGACGGACTATATCCCAGGGTTCTGAAAGACGTGGCTGAAGAGATTGTGAGACATTAATAATGATCCCTCAAGAAACAATTGATTCTGGCATTGTTCCAGAGGACTGGAAAATTACAAATGTCACTCCACTCTTTACAATTGAGGGAGGCAGAAAACAGGAAATTATATGCCAATTAGCCTGGGAAGAAGTTGGAGTCCATTCATAAAGGATGAGGTTTTGGGGTTCTTGGAGGAGCAGGAAAAAGTAGGCCAAAGTCATCATGATTTCCTTAAAAGGAAATCATAGCCAGAACACATAGTAGGCCATTCAGCCCATCAAGTCTGCTCTGCCATTTTATCAAGGCTGATCCATTTCCTTTTCAACTCCATTGTCCAGTCTTGTTCTTGTTACTTTTCACACCTAGGTTAATCAAGAACCTATCAAACTCTGCCTTAAATATAACCAATGTCTTCAGCTCCCACAAGCACCTGCAGCAATGAAATCCACAGATTCACCACTCTCTGGCTAAAGACATTCCTCCACATCTCTGTTACAAATGCATTTTCACCTATTCTGAAACTGTGCCCTCTGTTCCTTAACTCTCTCACCATTGGAAGCATCTCTTCTACATCTACACTATCTAAGCCTTTCAACAATTTTTTGGTTTCAATGAGATCCACTCTCATTCTTCTAAATTGCAGCAAGTATCAGAGCCATCAAACATTCCTCATACGATAATTCCAGAATAATTCTCGTGAACCTACTCTGAACCATCTCCAATGTCAGCATCTTTTCTTAAATAAGGGGCACAAAACTTCTCAAAATACCCCAAATAAGTCCTCACCAGTGCCTTATATAGCCTCAGCACTGCATTATTGCTTTAATATTCTAGTTCTCTCAAGGTGAATGCTAACATTGCATTTGCCTTGCAACACACACAAAGTGCTGGTGGAATGCAGCAGGCCAGGCAGCATCTATAGGAAGAAGCACTGTCGATGTTTTGGGCCGAGACCCTTAGTCTTAACGAAGGGTCTCAGCCTGAAACGTCAACAGTATTTCTTCCTATAGATGCTGCCAGGCCTGCTGCATTCCCCAGCATTTTGCGTGTGTTTCTTGAATTTCCAGCATCTGCAGATTTCCTCGTGATTGCATTTGCCTTCCTCACCACAGACTGAACCTGCAAATTGATCTTTAGGGAATCCCACACGAGGACTCCCAAATCCCTTTGCACCTCAGATTTTGGAATTTTCTCTCCATTTAGAAAATAGTCTATGCTTTTATTCCTTCTACCAAAGTGCATGACCACGCACTTCCCAACACTGTAGTCCATTTGCCACTTTTATCCATTCTCCTCAACGGTCTAAGTCCTTCTGCAGCCTCCCTGCTTCCTCAACTCTACTTGCTACTCCACCTATCTTTGTATCATCTGCAAACCTGACCACAAAGTCCTCAATTCTGTCCTCCAAATCATTGATATATGACATAAAAAGAAGCAATCCCAGCACTGACTCCTGAAGAACACCATTAGTCACAGGCAGCCAATCAGTAAAGACTCCTTTTTCCCCACTCTTTACCTCCTGCTAATCGGCCAATGTCCATGCTGGTGTCTTCCCTGTAATACCATGGGCTCTTATCTTGTTCAGCAGCCTTATGTGTGGCGAGTTGTCAAAAGCCTTCTGAAAATCCAAGGACACAACATCCACCAATACTCCTTTGTCTATCCTGCTTGTTATTTCTTCGAAGAATTCCAACAGGTCTGTCAGGCAAGATTTTGCCGAATGGAAACCATATTGACTTTGGCCTATTTTATCATGAGCTTCCAAGTACACTGAAATCTCATCCTTAAAAATCAAATTCAACATATTGCCAACCACTGAGATCAACAGAATTGGACTAGAATTTCTTTTTTTTCTGTCTTTGGCCTTTCTTGAAGAGTGGAGTGACATTTGCAATTTTATACTCCCTCTGAACCAATCCAGAATGTAATGATTATTGAAAGGTCATAACGAATACCTCCACAATCTCCTCAGCTATCTGTTTCAGAACCCTCTGGTATAATCCATCTGGTCCAGGTGACTTGCCAGCTTTCAGACCTTTCAATTTCCCAAGTACCTTCTCCCTAGTAATAGAAACTGCACTCACTTCTACCCCCTGACACTTTTGAACTTCTGGCATACTGAATGTATCTCTCATAGTGAAGACTGATGCAAAAATTCTTTTTCAGGTTAGCTCACCACTTCTTTGCCCCCCATTAATAACCCTCCTGCAACAGTTTCCAGTAGTCTAATGTCTACTCTTGACTCTGTTACTCTTTATATTTCTGAAAAACTAAGTTTTTCATGTCCTCTTTGATATTATTGGCTAACTTGCCTTCAAATTTCATCTTTTCCCTTCTCATGGCCTTTTTAGTTGCCTTCTGTTTGTTTTAAAAAGCTACACAATCCTCTAAATTTCCAATAATTTTTGCTCTGTTATATGCCCTCTCACAAGCTTTTATGTTGGCTATGACTTGCCTTGTCAGTCACTGTTGCATCATCATGCCTTTAGAATAATTCTTAATCTTTGTGATGCAACTATTCCTGCGCATTCCAAATTGCTCCAGAAACTCCATCAATCGCTGTTTGCAATCATTCCTGGTTGTGCCTCTGCTGCTAGTGTACCTACTGCAATGTTTCTACCATAGCAACAGGTCCACAGCAGGTGCCACTTCATTGGCTCTTCACTCAACACTGGAGCATCTGGACAGCAAAGGTACATACATTGGGATGTACTTTATCAACTATAGCTCGGTATTCAATACTATCATCCCCTCGAAATTAATCAATAAGCTTCAAGGCCTTGGCGTCAATACCTCCTTGGGCAAAAGATCCTCGATTTCCTCAATTGCTGATCCCAGTCGGACTCTGGTCTACTCACTTTACATTTAAGGCTGTGTGGCTAAGCGCAGGTCCAATGCTATATTTAAGTTTGCTGATGACACCACCATCGCTGGCCAAATCAAAGGTGTTGACAAATCAGCATATAGGAGGAAATTGAAAATCTGACAGCATAGTACCACAAGAGCAACCTCTTAATCACTGTCAGCAGGACCAAGGATCTAATTACTGACTTCAGGAGGAGGAAACCAGAGGTCCATGAGCCAGTCCTCATTAGGGGATCAGAGGGGGAGAGGATCAGCAACTTTAAATTCTTCAGTGTTATCATTTCAGCTAACCTGTCCTGAGCCCAGCATGTAAGAAGAAAGCATGACAGCACCTCTACTTCCTTAGGAGTTTGTGAAGATTCAGCATGACATAGCCTGCTATGGAAGCAACAATGCCCTTGAGCAGAATATCCCACAAAAAGTAATGGATATGGCCCAGTATGGCCCATCATAGGTAAAGCCCACTCCACCAATGGGTGCAGAGCATTGTCACAGAAAAGCAGTGTCCATCATAGAGGACTTCCATCAATGTCTATTAATTGACAAGTCTATCAATGTCTATCAAATCCTATCAATGTCTCTCTGCAATCTTCAACAATCCTCTACACTATCTACAACACCACCAACCTTTGTGTCATCTGTAAGCTTGCCAACCTACCCTTCTACCCCGAAATCCAGGTCGTTAATAAAAATCACGAAAAGTAGAGGTCCTAGAACAGATCCTTGTGGGACACCAGTAGTCAAAACCCTCCAATCTGAATGTACTCCCTCCACCACAATCCTCCGCCTTCTGCAGGCAAGCCAATTCTGAATCCACCTGGCCAAACTTCCCTGGATCCCATGCTCTCTGACTTTCTGAATAAGCCTACTGTGTGGAACCTTGTCAAATGCCTTACTAAAATCCATGTAGATCACATCCACTGCACCACCCTCATCTATATGCCTGGTCACCTCCTCAAAGAACTCTATCAGGCCTGTTAGGCATGACCTGCCCTTCATTATATAAGATAGCTTCATTATGCTGCTTCTAAGCTTTCAAAACAAATTATTATGACCAAAATGACTAAATAAAAAAAATTATAATGAGGTGAATAACCTAAAAATTAGCTTTCCTGTTCTTTTGCCTAATTCATGTTTTATCTGTTTCAAATTGTAAGGATGCATTTAAGAATGTCATTTGACAGATGCGCTGCAGAGAGCAACTCTGCATGATTTGGAAACTGCACTGCGGCAGACAGGAAGACACTACAATGGGTACTCAAAACTGCCCAACTCATAACTGGCATCAGCCTACCCACCATTAAGGACATATAAAGAAAAGTGCGAGAAAAGGGCCAGTAATATCTTGAAGGTATATCTCCCGTCCTGCTTGTGGACAGTTTGGCAACTCCCATCAGGGAGGAGGCTACAATAGCATCCACGTTAGGATCATCAGATCCAAAAAAAGTTACTTACCTCAAGCAGTAAGGCTAATCAACACCTCCACCCACTAACCTACCTCTTCACATGCCCAACAACGAATTCTTTATTATTTCCTGTCAGTCACCAAATGGTACAGACTCTCCTGTACCCAGGGTCACTTTATGGAATCAATCTATGTATATAAGCTATATTAAGTATTTATATTTATTCTGTTTTTATTATTCTGTTCTTTATTTTATTGTGGTTTTTTTGTGCTGTATTGGATCCAAAATAACAATTATGTTGTTCTTCTTTACACTTGTGTACTGGAAATGACATTAAGTAATTATGAACCTGTAATCTTGAAGATCATTAACATTAAGAACAATTAAAGGAGTAAGCATAACATGAATTCTGTCTAAAAACTCTGTTCTCATGTCTTTTAAGCAATGTAACTTACAAATGCGTCCGCAGACAAGCCTTATCAGCTCCAGTGTTGTCATTTATCTTGTGATCTAAAGTTCCTGCCTGACCCCTTTAACCAGATAAGAGAGGAAATACTGTTGAAGAGAAGAAAATGTCCTCATTCACGGCCTCCACTCCCCCACTTTTTAAAAAGAATTCCAATTTGACCCATTTTATTTTAAAGATCAGCAGTCAAGTAAAAAAATAGATGAAGACATTTGATAAATAGGAAGGAAATAATATTATCACAGCATGCCATCTGTAAGTAGACACTGGTGGAACGAAGGAATCTGTTTGCAAATAGAAATTCAATTACAGAAAGATTTTCCACTTGTCACAAATAATTGTATCCATCTCAGCAAATTTGAAGACCAGTACAAGGGCATAATTGTTGACCACAGACAGGAACTGAAGGGGAACAATTTTTTCTTTCCTCTGCAGAATGATTACAATCAAAAGAACTAGCACAAATAATGCGTGAAAGTATCTCTAATAATTATTTTGTTGAACCCACACTAATCACTTATTTGATCCTGTCTCATTGTCATGTTAATAAGTCATCTTGGGATAGATCCCTGTTAGATTATAATTGCTAGGTTTGTCAATGTAATTTATTATTTTGATCTTAAGTTGGCCCTAAACCTCACTTAATAAAACATGTTCTTCTGTATTGTGATATCCTTAAAGACATTAAGATGTAGGTTCAATCTCAGCTTCATCAGCATGTCAGCAGTAGAGTGCAGGACAGTTAAATACAGGGCATAACAAACCAAGTCCTGTACTGAAGTATACTGTTTGGTTAAATGGTTACCAGCAGACTTGTTCATTGGTTTATCGGTGGAGTCAACAGTGGGGGAAGATGTGTGCCCTTGGTTGTAGCACGGTCTAGGCCTCAAGCCACGGTGTCAACTATTGTAGCGGGCCAGGGGAGTTGTCCATGCTGGGGTCAGTGCTGCTCTCCAGTGCTTACTCTTTGAAAGGCAAGCTGGACTGCATTCGTCTGCAGGCTTGTTCTTGCCAACAACATCCATGGACTCAGGGATTTGGGTTATATTATATACCTTTCTGAGTGACTGCTATTCTATATGTGCTTTATGTGCTGTGTAGGACTGTTGGAAATAAGTTTTGCATCTTGGCCCTGGAGGAACACGGTTTTGTTTGACTATTTATGGGTATTCATGTATAATTGGATGACAATTAAGCTTATCTTGAACTTGGGAGAACAGAGCTAAAGATGGCACCGGAGGACGACTTCTCCCAGCTCATCGGCAAAACAGTTACATTCTTCCCATTCTAATGTCTCTATTTTCCTTTTCAATGTGGCTGGGGTCCCGTCAGGATCTTTGGTCTACAGTGGCACTCAAAACTATGGTTCTGCATGGGGCGTGTTCCCATTCTTGGAGCTCGCTAATTGGCTGCATTTCATTATGTCCAGGTTCGGCCTGAAGTTGAGTGCCTCCAGGGTTTTGATGTTGGAGTGAACAGATAGTTTTTGATAGACTGTTGAGCATGGTCTCTCTTTGGGGGCTTTGCTTTGCTGGCATGGTGTGTGGTGAGAATGCTGATGCTTTATGCCAGAATGTGGGCGGGGGGGGTAGAAAGGGAGGGTTGATGCCTTGTGCATGGGAGGGGGGCAAGGGACTTTGGGGTTCTCATGATTTTTCTGTCATTCGTTCTCGAGGGGGGAGGGGTTTCTTCTGTTTTGAGAATGTCTGCAGAGAGTAAGAATTCAGGTTGTATACTGTGTGCATTCTCTGATATTTAATGGAACTATTAAACTTGAACTATTTGACATTACACAGAAGTTTCTGAGCCTCTCCCACCCTCTAAAAATAGAACCAGTGAGCACAGCCTGAGGTTAAAAGTTGCATTGAACAAGATATCCATGCCAAGACCACCAGACTCAAGAAGAGCTACTTGATGCGAGCCATCAGTCTGATCAACACCTCAATCCTTTTAACCCACACTATTAAAAGCTGTCACCACTACAAACTCGTCACCTAGCATCACTTCATGTACAAACTATCAGTCCATGTGTACAACAATTACTTGTCCATTGTGTTTCATTAATTTTTTTTATTTATTATATTGAATTTGTTTTTGTTTTGTATTTGTATTCTGTTTTTTATGCTACATTGGATCCGGAGAAACTATCATTTCTCTCTCCTTTGTGTTAATGACAATAAAGAGTGTTGAATCTTGAATGTGCCAGTCTGTCTGATCAGAGTCTGAATCTCTGGTGTAAAGCAAAGTAAATCCCCCATCCCCCATTGCACCACCCCCCCCATCTACCCCCACCCTCCCTTGTTAACTCTGGCAAACATAATTGTGATAGCTGCAGTTATCTTTTCAACAGAATCACAGAAAGAGATCACAACTCACACAATAAAGTCAGTCTAATAAAAATTCAATTAAAGTAAAGTAATAGTGAGAGTTTTATGAAATAACTGTCCAGTGAATGGGAGTACAAACTGATCTAACTTCCTTTGGCTTAGCCTTTGAAATTTCTGTGATACTGTTGCCCGTCTATAAAAGAGTTTATTTATAACCTGCATGTCTTAGTTCTTTCCCACCATATGAAGAGGCTTTCAGGATTTTTCAGGCTATAGCTGAAAAAGCTGTTTTAAAGCCTCGTCAAAGTTTTCCTACCCCCCTGAGGAGGCGAACCATCAAACGGTCTGTTTGCTATGACAGGCCTTCATATGAAAGCATTCAGGGAAATGACAACTCTGGTGCCAGCGGCATTGTAACTGAAAGTGGTGTTTAACTTTTAAAAAATAACATTAGCAAATCAGCTTATAATTGTCTTCCCATTTTCTCAATCCTTTCTGTGAGTTCTCATCAAAGACAGCATTAAGAAAATAAACCATAGCACCTTCCATTGAGAGGCATGTTAATTAACCTTTGGAAAAGCAATGTTCTTTCCTTCAAGTAAAAGAAATTAGATGCTCCTCCATCTCTACTTACTGAATAAAAATTAATATTGAGACTTTTGAAACAAATGATCTAATTAAATGGTAACACATGCAAAGTTGATATACCTCCATTAAACAGAAATATGTCCATAATGTGAAGCTTCATCAGATCGTGCAGTTGATGCCATGTTGTTGTAAGTTAATGTTTATCCTGTTAAAATATCAACAAAGAATGACAATGAACCACTAGAACATAATAATTCAATTCTGAATCAAAGGAAGCAATCTTTACTGATGCTTTGACAAGGAAAACATCAATTTATAACAATACAGTGTAAACAAGTATGAGTAGAAAGAAACATCGTCAGATATTATATGATATGATTTATATCCCACAAATAACCTGACCTTAAAATTCATGACCAGCTAATTCTCAAGTGAGTTATGGTCAGCAGCCTGAATGGAATGTAAATTGCACCCTATAGCCTGTCATCACATACTTTGTTTTTTAGCTTACTCCTATAATAATAAAAATGAGTAAATATATGAACTTTAACAAAAATAATAGGATATTCAGTGTTTTGGTAACTTTACTGCAAAGTTACTTTGATGATATTACTTGAGTGCTGTTAACACCACTCTGCACCTTCACTATAACTTAACAATATTCAGTTCTTACTGCTGGTGGATTTAAAGTCATGTGACCTAATATGGTAATAAAACAGATGGAAGTTCCTTTGCCCTACTGCTCAACATGTCAATATCTCACAATTTTGAAAAGGTTATACAGTAATAATATTTTGAATGAAATACTTCTTGCTGAAATTTGTAATATGAAATGCATTTTATAACGTACAAATGATTTGCCAGATATATTAGGACTAATCCTGTAGCATTCTGGATTCTGGGTAAGAAAAGGGGAAGTTTTCAACCCAGAGCCACTCTATTCTGAATACTTGATTAACGTAGAGAGAGATATGCAGAACTACAGTATATGGGGCCCCTGTATCTGTAATGGGACAATCAATTAAATACTCACACAGCCTTGTAATTATTCTACTGTTAGCATTAAAATAGTTGCAACCATGCAAGAAGTGCTTACATTTTGGCCCATCAGAATATAATTTAGTATTCTAATTCTTTCAGTACTTCCCATCACTTGGCAAAAAAAAAGCATTGAGTCCCAGAACAAACTTAGACCTGCATAAAAAGTGGCATTCATAGCATAACATTTTAATATTCCAATTGCAAATTTTCAGAAGGAAAAACTTCTACAAATGTACTATGGAGAGCATTCTGACAGGCTGCATCACTATCTGGTATGGGGTGGGGGGGGGGGCTACTGCACAGGACTGAAAGAAGCTGCAGACGGTTGTAAATTCAATCGGCCCCATCTTGGGTACTAGCCGACAAAGTACCCAGGACATCTTCAAGGAGCGGTGTCTCAGAAAGGCAGCGTCCATTATTAAGGACCCCCAGCACCCAGGGCATGCCCTTTTCTCACTGTTAGCATCAGAAGTCTGAAGGCACACACTCAGCAATTCAGGAACAGCTTCTTTTCCTCCATCATCTGATTCCTAAATGGACATTGAACACTTGAATACTACCTCAGTTTTTAAAATATATATTATTTCTGTTTTTGCACAATTTTTAATCTATTCAATATAGATATATTGTAATTGATTTATGTATTTATTCATTATTATTATTTTATTTTTTTCTTCTATATTATGTATTGCATTGAACTGCTGCTGTTAAATTAACACATTTTGTTACACATGCTGTTGATAATAAAACTGATTCTGATGCTGGAGCAACTCAACAGGCTAGGCAGCGTCTACAGTAAAAGTGCAGTCAACGTTTCAGGCCGAGACCCTTCATCAGGACTGGAGAAGAGAAGACAAGGAGTAGATTTAAAAGGTGGGGAAAGGGAGAGAGAAACTCAAGGTGATGGGTGAAACCGGGAGGGAGAGGGATGAAATAAAGAGCTGGGAAGTTGATTAGTGAAAGAGATACAGGGCTGGAGAAGGGGGAGCCTGATAGATGGGGATAAAAGTCTATGGAAGAAAGACAAGTGGGGAAGAGCACCAGAGGGAGTCAATGGAGATAAGGTGAGAGAAGGAAAAGGGGAAAGGGGATGGGGCCTGGTGAAGGAGAGGTTATTGGGTGGGGGGGGGGGGGGGTCGGGATGGCCGTTATTGGAAGCTTGAGAAATTGATTTTAATGTCATCAGGTTGGAGGCTATCCAAAAGGAATATAAGGTGTTCTTCCTCCAACCTGAGTGTGTCCTCATTGAAACAGTAGGCTGTGGATTGATATATCGGAATGGGAATGGGAAGTGGAATTAAAATGGGCGGCCACTGAGAGATCCTGCTTGTTCTGGCGGGCAAAGTGTAGGTGCTTGGTAAAATGGTCTTCCAATCTACGTTGGGTCTCACTGATATACAGGAGGCCACACTGGGAGCACCAGACACAATAAGTGTCCCCAACAGACTCCCAGGTGAAGTGTCACCTCACTTGGAAATCACCTATGCTTCGTCTGCCAGAAGAAGAGGGCACCTACACACTGAGTAATTTGATCCATCAGTTGTTTGTGGTCTGGCTTTGAAGTATTAATCATTAATGTCATGTCATTGTGAACATCCATGTTATCAAATCTGAATGCAACATGCATTTGATCTGGTATATTAACACTGCAAATGGTCCATATTTGGTTGTATGCAATTGATTGAAACCAGCAATGTTTTGTAACCAGTTGCCTGCTCAATTACATATTGGATTAAACAATCAATCAAACAAAACTGACCATTAACTATGTTATAGAGGTGAGAAGAACGTTTTAAGATTAACTGAAGATCTTTGTGTTTGGTGGGGTTTCTAATTGACTGACAGCCTCTTTATAAATCTGACCAATCCTGCATTCAGAATCTTGGAAGTCCAAGTAGTGGATACAAAGTTGCTTAATATGAAATGAGTTATATTCACTGATGTGAGATTAAATGAAATTGGCAGCAAAACCTGTGAATGTGTTGACAAGGGGCCTAACCCATTTCCTATACTCTCACCAAAACTCTCGAGGCTTGGTATGCCTATGAAAAAAACTATTTCCAATTTGTTTCACTGTCTGTTTTCCCAAGTAATTAAACACATAATGCTCATGCAAACTTGCACTTACATACTATAAAATTACATGTTTCTACAGTGTTGATTTCTTAATGAATATCCTTTCAATTAATTACCTTATTTTTCATCTGAAATAACTTCGCAATTTAAACTTTTCCCCTTTTTCTGCTATGTTTTGCCAAATAAATAATAGTGACTCTCTTCATTACTGAGTTATTTTAATTTGAGGATTTCATTTAAATACTTTTTCCAATGTGATGACGTAAAGAACACTTTTGGCATCAGTGACAAATGGTTGGGAGTGGATTGGTTATGCTGAGGTGCACATTCCAGACAACTCACACCTGCGAGGAAAATCTCTGTATTATACTCCAGTCATCTTATCATCATGAGAAAAATGCAACTTTTGCACCTTTGGTTCATCCTTTCAGTGATGTATGTAGACAGAGATACCAGAGATGTAACAATGGCACTCATGTAATAATTTCCATCCAAATCTGATGTTTTATATACAGTGGGTTGAGGCCTTGCTCCATTCATCTATCAAGGTCTAGAGTCAATATGTGCTCTTTTTGTGCTAGAAATTTATAATGGTTTCCATTCAACCATTTTCTTCATGTTGATACCTCCCAGCATTACCACAAATATCAGCATTACTCAGCACTTGAGCTAGGCAGACTTGTAAATCATATTCCTAATTTATGTAGACTACAGAATCAACCATTCAATTGCCAATTTGCAGTTGAGTGAATATACTGATTCTATCTTCATTCTATTTTCTCTCTCACTGAATCACTTCAACCTTATCAATTATCACTGATATCACTGGCATCAGTAATATTTAGGAAGTATAGCTGAAATATCTAGTAGATAGCTATCTGCCCAACCTTCCGTATCCCTTGAATTCTAATTGAAATATTGGACAATGCCAGATATTGCCTGGTGACTCCCAGAGCACATGGGAAATAATGTATTATTACATCAGATGTTGTTAGTACACTTTCCATTAGTATTTGCTTAAATTTACTTAATGGAACCTCAGTAAAACATAGTTCGGGAATTGATAATCAGAGGCCGCACTTCAGGATGATTGTGAAAAAAATCAATGACATTATTAGAACACTATGGATGTTAAGGGTGTGGAGTGTAATATCCAATAAGGTCGTGGGAAATAGTTCAATAGCGTTGTTCAAAATATATCTCAATTTATTGTATCACTGCTCTACATGTTCCTTCCCACTAACACTGGAGCATATTGCCTGTATACTTACTATACAGACTATTCTGTTAGCAGCTGTCAACCCAGGACCTGTGCTATTAGGAGAGACTAAGGGGAAAAGAATGCAACTAGGAACCAATCCAACCTTAGGATCCTCTCCTAGTTACACAAACCTTGTCTTGGAAATATTACATCATTTATCATTGGAAGAGATCTGCTAATGTCGTAAACAGCACTTAAAATGTTTTAAAAAGTCCTGACTACTTTTCATTTCCTATTGAGGGATTACTTTGGGTATATTGGGTAATTTTTTGCCAGGCTGGTTACATTGCTAATCATTCATACAGAAGGTAGGTAATTCATTCTTTAAGGGAGTCCATTAGACTACACTTGATATAAAACCATTATGTCGGATTGCTAGGTCTTTAAGTTCTATTACATTGAAAGTAATTCACTGTGCATGGAAGCAAGGGACACATTCCTATATGTTCCAATTATCACCTCATGCCACATTTTGAACCCTTTCATAACCATTTAGAATATGGATAATAACATAGCTTTTTGCGTGCTTATGCTCTGTAAAATGGATCCGCCAAAATTCAATGTCCCTGTACTATTTCAGAGCCAAAGAAGTTGTCGGGTAATTTCTTGAAATTGAGATCTGTTACTTTCTCTGAGCTGATCCAGGACTAGAACATTACTGGCAGTGTGGAGAAAATCTATTTATTTCAGTCTTCTGGTGAAGCTACAATTTCAAAGCAGGAATGGCTTCAGGAAAATTCACTATCAAAATCAATTAAATCTATTATTGTTTATAAAACCACTAAGGAAAATAATCAATAATTCAAAATGATGCTACAATATTGATTATATCCAAACCTGAATTACAATTGAACAAGCCACCGGCATGCTGAATGAAAAAACACTTGGAGATTCTTTAGAGTATGAATCGAGGCGGTGTGCTTTGTTTTCCTCAATTTTAAGGAATTTGATATTTGGTAAATAGGAAGTGAAGACAAAAATTGAATTCTTAAGCTAATGGAACTTGGCCAATAGCAGGGCATGGCAGGGATATGGATAGTTGCTGGTTGATATACTGTTGAGACAAAGTTATTTAAGAGATTTCTGTAACATCCAGGATGTTCCATAGAATTTAGACATGCAGTACTTCAAAACACTTCATGCATCATAAACAAAAGAAGTCTAGGGAGAGTTTCAGGTCTACATTTTTTTTTTCCAGATCCTGTGCAGTTTTATATATTCTACAATAAAATCTTAACACTATTTCTACCCCCCCCCCAAATTATTAGTTATTACTGGAATCACACCGTTGAGAAAATTAGTTTCACTCTTCACTGCACTCACTCTCCTTACAACTCCAAAAGTAAGGCTTGAGAGCATGAATTTTCCTTGAAGAACCAAAGAGTCAGGTACCATATATCTCCACTTTTCAAATGCCCTGCCTTTCAAAGACCAACACCCCCCCACCCCAAAACTTACCTTTTCGCAGACTTAGCAGAGGCAACAAAATATTAACTTTCTGGTACTCTTGTCCTACAGAGGTCAGGAACCTTACCCCCATCTCCTCTTCTCCTTTTAGGAATGTGATCAGGTTTCTCTTGTTACACTAAAAGGAATAGAAAAAAGTTTTGTCTCTTTCTAAACAAAACTGTAATTCTCAATTCCATTAGTTATTCTCACATAATTTCACTCAGGACTCTAAAAGCTTTATGTGCATTAACGTCTACCATTCAATACCAAGTAAATTACATAATTAAGTAAATTAAATTATTATGTCATTTACTTACATACAGGAATGTATGTAGCAGGAATAGCAGGAATGTCTCTCATGAATGGTCTCATTTTCTGTCAAGCTACCAGCTCTAACACCTTCTATGTAACCAAAGGTACATTTTGATCCCATTGTTGCACAAACAAGTGTAAATGTGTGTTTGTGAGCTGTAAAAATGTTTAAATACTTTGTTTTACCCGAAATTACAATTGAAAGTTTATTATATTTCAAAGAAGGATGTTTGATTGATAATTCTCTGTTGTGTGCAAAAAAAAACACTTGAGGAGAGCCCACAAGCAAAACACAATGTTGCGGCTCACTCACTGCTCCAGTAATTAATTAGACAAACAACAGTGCAAGATTCTAGGAACCCCTTAAATTAGCCTAATGTTGTTGAATCCAGAATGCGTGATAGGATTAGAGGTAAAACTAGTAGGAAGGAATTTCCTGATGTACCACTTTTTGTAGCGGTAGATTAGTTTTACAGAACTTGGGACCTTTAATTTAATTAGCGTGCAGAAGATATAGCCTCATATGACCCTTTGCATAAGTTCCTAATTATTGCAGGGTGGCCAGGTATTTCCCTTCTGGAAGGAAGGGGAGGAGGAAATTAGCCCTTCAGGCTTTCCAGTAGTAACTTTAAAAGTGGCATCAGCAGAGGCCCGTCATGGGTTAGTTACTCTTTTTAAAATCAGAGAACCACATTGACTCCAGCTCCAGAAAAGGGTCAGGTCCAAATAAACAGCTGATTTCTGCAACTCAAGACACTGCCTCAGCTATTTTTTTTCTGGAATTATCAGAAAGAGGTTATGTTTGACATTTGATTAAATTCTTAAGAGATTGAATAAATGTTGAACGCAGCATAGTGATTTCCAATTCCTGATTCAACAGGAAATGCATTTTTTCCCCCAGGCTCAGATCTCAGTGTTCTGCACAATGATAAATCAGGTTGTCTCACGGGCACTCATTGAGATCTTTTTCTGCTTTAAGCAACATTCATGATGTTGTGTAATCATCTCAGTATCACATTAAAATTCATGGGGGTTATGATGAAAGCATTATAAGGATAAGTGAATTGTTTCATCAAGCTCATGGATTTGCAATTGGATCTTTGATTTCCCCTGTGCTGCAAGTATAGATATTCAGCAAGAGACAATCCCAAGCTATATCAGAAGGCAGAGGCATATTATTAATGATCATTGAATAACTCACTTATTCTTTGATTGACACATGAACTACCTCATAAAATATGTGCTAGAATCAACATTGACAATCACATTTAAAGAAATATAGATGTAATTGCTTTGATTAGTTTTGTAAGCAGCTAGCTGGTGTAATCCTTCAGGTTCTAAATCAAATCAGCAACATAATTAATATTGAAAAAAATGGTAGAATTTGCTTATGGTAGAGGAAGAAAATTAGATTTTAATCTCACTGATTACAGAAATGAATACAAGATAGCTTGTGTTACTGCAAGTGTGTTGTGTTACATTTTCTTAATTAGTCGATAGATTGTTCAGAAGAATAAAATTAGAAATAAAATAGAGATGATATTTCAGAAATACTTTGGTAGTTTCAGAGAACTGCGTGCATTGGGAATAGGATTTTGGTTATCAACAATACGCCAGTCAATTAAGAACTGAATTACTGCATATCCAAACCTGCTTTAATAACCATGGAACAATTTTACTTGAATCTGATTTAGAAAATGTACAACATTACAGCACAGAACTGGCCCTTCAGCCTGCAATTTTGTGCCAACATTTAACCTACTCCAAGATCAATCTACCCTTCCCACCCTCATAGCCTTCATTTTTTTTCAATCCTTGTGCCCTTCTAAGAATCTCCCAAATGTTCCTAATTTATCTTCCTCTACCACAACACCTGGTAGTGTGGTTCATGCACTTACTACTCTCTGTAACTCTCCTATGCTTTCTGCCAATTACCTTAAATCTATCCCTCTCAATTGCCTTAAAACTATTCCTCTCATAATAACCATTGCTATCCTGGGGAAAAAGGTGCTGGCTGTCCATCCTATCATCTTACATACCTCTATCAATTCCCATCCTCCTCCTCTCCAAAGAGAAAAGCCTTAGCTTATTCAACTTATCCTCATGCTCTCTAGTCCAGCCAGCATCCTAGTAAATTTTCTCTGCACCCTCTGTGAAGCTTTCACATACTTCCTATAATGAGGCAAACAGAACAGAACAACAGTGTTCCAAGTCTATTTTAACCAGGGCTTTATGGAGCTGCAACATTGCCTTGTGCCTCTTGAACTCAATCCCCTGATTAATGAAGAGCAATGCACCACACGGCTTCTTAACAACCCCTTCAATTTGCATAGCAATTTTGTGAGATCTATGGACGTGGACCCCCGGGATACTTCTGTTTCTCCACACTGTCATTAGCCCTGTATTCTGCCTTCAAATTCGACCTTCTAAAAGGAATCACTTCATGTTTTTGTGGGTTGAACTCCATCTGCCACTTCTCAGCCCAGCTCCACAGCCTGTTTATCTTCTGTTGCAACCTACAATAAGTCTCCACACTATCCACAAATCCACCAACCCTCATGTAATTCGTAACCTTAGTAGTCCACCTTTCCACTTCCTCATCCAACTCCTTTATAAAAATCACAAACTGCAGGCATCCCAGAGCAGATCTGAGGAACACCATTGGTTTACCAACCTACAGACAGTATTCACTCCATCTACAACAACCCTCTGCCCTCTTGTGAGCAAGCCAATTCTGTACCCACTCAGCCAGGTTTCCCAGGATCCCATGCCTTCTGGCTTTCTGAAGGAGCCTATCATGAGAAACCTTGATAAAATCCATACACACCATATCCACTGATCTACCTTCATTTCTTTGTATTGTCACTTGCTTGAAGAATTCAATCATGCTTATGAGACATGACCTGTTTCTCACAAAGCCATGCCGACTATCCTTAATCAAACTATCTTTTCCAAATGCTCATAAATGCTGTCTAAGAATCTTGTCCTATAGTTTGTCCGCCTCTGATTTAAAACTTAATGGTCTATAATTCCAAGATTATTATAATTACCTTCCCTGCACAAAGAAATAACATTTGCTACCCTGAAATCATCTGGTATTAATTGTTTGGCCATTGAGGGCACAAAGATTACCACTAAAAGTGCAGCAACCTCTTCTCTCACTTCTTGTAATTACCTGGGAGTATATTCCATTCACGTTCAGGGACTTATCCATGCTAAAATTCCAACATTTTATCTTTCTTAAAGACACTGTGTTCCAGCATTTTAGCCTATCCTTTACTGACCTTGTCGTTAATGCCCCTTGTTTACATTTTCTGTGGATGATCCAGTTCCATTCCACCCCCTCCCCACCCGATATGCCTTTGGTTTTTCTGTTTATCGGTCAAAGTTTCTCTCATATTAATCTGGTTATTACAATTATATTATGATGGCCAATCTATAATGAGAGTTTGGTTCAGGTTCTTGAAAATCCTAAATTACCCAAGGCCAAATATTGTAATATGCAGAACCCACTGGGCAAATTCAATATACAAGATGTATGAACTAAACTCATGTTGCCAAAGGATCTAAAAGTAATTTAAGAAACACTAAATTGCTTTCTTAATGTACAGACTTAACAAAGTTATCCAGTTGTGTGTTGTGTAAATTAAAAATAAATCTTACAGAAAAAGCACTCTATTCAAAATATCTAAAGAGTTCTGCAGTTAAGTATTAGCTAACAAAATAATTTTATGCTATATTTTCATTTTGGGATTAAAATTACAATAAGAATATATTAATGGAGAATATCTGCATTCAAAAATCATTTTATCACACCCCCAGGTCTTAAAACTAAATTTAGTGTAATTACTAATACTTCAAAGGCAGATACATGAAATAACAAATGTATACATGGCCAAATTTTACATTCTGTAAAAAAAAGACTTCTTACTGTTGTTGATATGGGCTACTTGTCCAGGGCACCTCATTTTCTTCTTCACATAGTGCAATGAAATCATTTCCATCTATCTAATCAAGCAGATAGGATCTAGATTAAAATAAGGTCATCCAAACGGCAAGACACATGACAACATTCCCTCTTTTTGCCAATCCTGAGATAATTAACATATCAAAGATCCAGAGAACATACAGCAAGATATGAAATAAGATTAGCCACATAAGGATACTCAGTACAAGCAGACAGACGTGCTATATGCACAGGGAAAAAATGTTATTACAGGAAGCTTTACTACTTTTGAGTTCAAAAGTCGGAAGGTTATGTTGCACATTTACAAAACTCTGCTAATTTCACATCTGGAATATTGCATACAGTGCTGGTCACTCCTTGATAGAAGGCTGTTGAGGCTTTCGAGATGGTGCAAAAGAGGCTCACCAGGATACCCCCTGGTTTAGGGTGCATGCACTATTACAAGAGGCTTAATTAAACTTGGGCTGTTTTCTCTGCAGCATTGGAGTCTGAGGGAAGATCTGATAGAAATTTACTAGATTATGGGAGGCATAGATAGACTGGATAGAGAATACCTGTAACCCAGGGTTGAAATATCAGTATGCAATGAAGGTGAGAGGGCATAGGTTCAAGGGGGGATGTGAGGGATAAGTTTTTTACTCAGAGAGTGGTGAATGTCTAGAATGTGCTGCCTGGTATGCTGGTAGAGGCATGTACCACCACAGAGCCTTTGAAGAGACATTTCGATAGGCAGGTGGAGGGATATGGACATGGTATAGGTGGTAGGGATTAGTGTTTGGGTGTTTTTGATTTGCCGTTGGCTGGTCAAACAGCCTGTTCCTGTGCTGTACTCTCCTCCATGAAAACAGAATGGTTATGAAGACAGACAAAACATAATTTTCAAAAGAAGGCTGAGATTTGTGCTGAACCTGGATTGTATGGTATTTGAACCTACTCACCACTTCTACTGCTGATCCTTCAGCGAGGGCTGGGATGTGTTCACCTGATTTCCCCTTCATGAAGTCCACAATCAAATCCTTGGTCTCATGTTTCCTTATTGAAGCACCTTACAGAAGGTGCCTGGAATCCTCTAGCCCAGGCAGAAATATAGAGCACTAGGCTGTGGTTGCCCAGGCTTAGAGCTGTACCAGCCCTACCTCATTACGGGTGAGACCTATCTAGGTGAAGCCAATAAACCCTCTGGCTACACTTGCCTGACTCTTGCTGTCGAATTGATTACTTCTTGTTGATTCCTGATTTAGGCAATAGAGAAGATTATCGTTATTAACTGAGGCCAAGAAAATCAAATTGCTTTGTTTTTAATTGGAGAACTGGGACAAACAAAAGATAGATCTGTGTCCCAGAATGTGTAAAAAATGCAAATGTTTTGATTGACACAGTTATCAAATGTGTTAATGAATCAAGGAGAAATAAAACCAGCTGAGGCACTATTATAGGAAGCAGATAAATCAAAATAAGAGTCTTAATTCAGCTTCATTCACTTATCATCTCAAATGGTTGCCAGCATTAAATATTTGTCGTATTGCCCTTTTTTTCTTCCATGATGAACTACAAAGGTACTGTTTTCAGTGTAGACAGAAATCATGTCCCAGCCAAAGCTCTGTTGAACTCACACTTTGGGAATGGACCAGAACAGCTGAAACAGAGAAATCTCTATTTCTCTGTGACTTTGGAGAGCCATCATCTTCTACTGAAAATCTGAAATATTTATGTGAAATGAAAAATAAGATGGCAACAATAATTTAAAATAACCTAAGTGATACCCTATTATTGCTGAAATAATCAGATTTGATTTTGCTAGGAATATTTTCATTGTTCATCTTCATAATAATTGTTAATCTATTGCTTGCCAACCCTTTTAAAGAAATGGTTAAATATTATTGCAGGTCATGCTGGATAATAGAGGTATTTATTGACTCCTAGTCATGTTAATACATCTGTCTCTACCTAATTTTGGCTGAGATTTGATCTGAGCTTTGGAAATGTCTCATCTTTGAAGTGAAGACATATCTCCCAGGGCAAACATACTGCTGAAGGCAATGTATTTACAGGCCTTGTTCGGCCAAGTTGGCCCAAGCTTTGAGTGAAGAAGGAAACATGGCCCAAAATGAGGGAATAAACACATTAAAAATAAATCTTTCCAATGAAAATAAGGGTACTTATATAACACAAGGAAACTCTGTTCTGACCTGCCAGCTTCTCATTGTGGATTTTATTCTTTCCAGTGTTTTTCTGTTTTAAAAAAATAGTATCTAAAATGCCTTTTATGTTTTTTGTTAACTAACCAGCACATTAACTTAAAGATAATTCATTTCCTCCAAGAAACACATAAAATTAGTTGTCTATGTTGTAAACCTAAAGTTTCTAGTGTCCCCTTAAATGTTTTTATAGGTATCCTTATATTGTCTCTGGAATTTGATTTGGTTTTCCCCTGTGTTAATATGCACCCTCCTTTTTCATTTATATTTCATTCCTAATATCTCAAAACTCTGATGAACTGGATGTGATGAATGTTTAATACACAATTCTGCAAGTAGATTTGTGAACCACTTTTGCTAAACTACTGAAAGCACAGGTACTCAGTAGATCTGATATTTCTCTTTGGAGCATATGTCAGGATATAAAGTTAAGAGAAATGAACATTGAGTTAGAAGGGTAGCTCAACATCTGCCTTGCATTCCTTCATGTTTCCCTTTGAGTTGCAATTGTGCACAGCACTATTGCCTCATAGAAGGGCATTGCTATTAAAGTCACGTGTACAATAAGTAAGTGGCTGTTTGTTGTAAGGAGTTTTGGAATGTGCTGAGCTCATGAAAGGCATTAGAGAAAAGCAAGATTTTTCCTACATTTCCCATGGATGCATGAGTCATGCAGGTTACCTTACAAAAACAATGCCAAATTCAGAGCCACGTGTAAACAACATAGAAAGGCTGTATGCTCAGTGGGAAGCTACTGTATTTCAGTGAGCCTTTAGGTTTTTGTGTTTAAGCTCCAATCTTATACTGGTAGGCAAACTACCATCCTTCTCTTCATGCATTAGTAAACCCTACACTTTGGGCTATTGGATACAGCAGACTTGGACCTCTGTGAAAAATTGGATCCTGATATGAATATGCTGAACAGAGTTTAACAAGAGGTCTATGCAGTGTAGCTTTATTGTCACATCAACCCAGTGGGAAGTGGTATTAGGATTTGGAAGGACCCAAAAAGTAGGCCTTTAAAGAATTTTGTGGAACCCGAAAGTGCATGAGTACTTTTCCAGACACTGCACAACGAGAGTAGACCTCCTCTGCAGTGGTCTTCCATCTTTCACCACAATCACCAGATGTCAATCATGAGATACTTTGAAATCCTTTCCCTCAACCGTTCTGGAACACATGCTGTCTTGTCTTTACTTCTTCCATAACTCACACACTATCCAACAATTCACTTTGCCCTGCTGATGATTTCCATTTATGTTCTATTTTTTGATAGGGAAAAGTGAACAGTGGAATTAGTGAACAAGAGGAAATCTGCAGATGTTGGAAATCCAAAGGGAGGTGATGAATTGAGACAGAGTAATGGAAATGGGAAATTGTGAAGTGGCTGGGGGGTGGGGGGGGGGGGTGTTGTTCCCCGAAAGTTTGATAAATCGATGCTCGTGGCATTGGGTTGGAGGCTACCCAGACGAAATATAAGGTGTTGCTCCTCCAACCTGAGTGTTGGTGCATCGCAACAGTAGAGGAGGCCACGGACTGACATTTCAGAATAGGAATGGAAAGTGGAATTAAGATGGGTAACCACTGAGAAATCACATTTCTTTTCTGGTGGACACACTGTAGGTGCTCAGTGAAGCGGTCTCCCAATCTGTGTCGGGTCTCACCAATATACAGAAGGCCACACCAGGAGCACTGGACACCAACAGACTCACAGGTGAAGTTCCGCCTCACCTGGAAGGACTATTTGGGGCCTTGAGGGAGGAAGTGCAGGGGCAGGTGTGGCACTTGTTCCGCTTGCAAGGATTAATGTCTCATATTGTCAAAGCCAAGATGGTTTACCTTCTCCTCGGGGTCAGGTAATCTCATCACCACCTACTTGCCATGTACCCCAGAATTCTCACTAAATCTCATCCTGATGATGAAGCACTGCCTCAATTGCTTTCCTTGCAACCATGTTCTTTCCAAAAGCCCAGAATCATGATGTTAATTGTTCAAATAGTATTCATTAAAATAAATAACTAATGCACAGCAGGAAACAATCAAATAATATAAAATATTCAACAAATGACTCAATCATATAAACTCTTGCTTATGTTTGAAAATTCAGGTCATCAGAGCAATCTTCTTGGCAGTCCAGTTATATACACTGTTTATATTATCAAAGTGCTGTTGGCATCAGACTTCTGATTATTTTCTCATTAAAAAAAAGAAGCCACAGCTCATCTCTGTCAAACTATTTTTGCGTGTCTCTTCGCTCCCCAAGTGAACACTAATTCATCATCTTTCAGTGGCTAGTTCTTATTCCATTTTGTGAGGTTAGCCAGACGAATCTGTTCACTTCCCTCATGCACGTGTGAATCTGATACAAGGGTTGAAAAAAATAGTGTGTTATCAGATAAGTTCATCAAAATTCAGCAACAGTTTTATTGTATTGCTGTACATTTTTTACACACTGATACGTCTGCTACAAAATTAATATTTCCAAGCTGCTCCTTCAGAGCCAACTATCTCAGTGAACAGGGGCTGTGGATACTGGGCTTCCATTCTACAAAGGAAGGGCAAGAGAGACGACCAGAAGCTTTGACATTAAAAATTCTCAGCAGAATGGAGGAAATGGAGAAGTACAAATATCACAGTGAGAAGTTCTAGTGGACAAGCTCAACATAGTAGAAGACACGAATGCTGATATTAGAGAATACCGTATCAAATGAGGAACATGGAAATGGCTGATGTCACACGGTGTGTGTGAAGTGATTGAACAAATGGAGCAGATGAGTCTGTGGCAAGTTTCACAGTGAGTACGTAGCTCGAGATAGTAATGATGGAGATACAGAACTTGTTGAGTCCTACTTGAAATATTCACCTGCTCAAAGAGCATACTTTCTGTGAGGTGGTAGAGGTAAAGGAATAGCAATGATGAAGAGCAGGCATACCTGAATGAAATGAGCTGGATAGTGGCCACACATTTTAATTCCACGTCCCATTCCCATTCTGATATGTCTATCCATGGCCTCCTCTACTGTCAAGACGAATCCAAACTCAGGTTGGAGGAACAACACCTTATATACTGGCTGGGTAGCCTCCAACCTTATGGCATGAACATTGACTTCTCTAACTTCCGTTAATGCTCCTCCTCCCCTTCTTACCCCATCCCTGACATATTTAGTTGTTTGCCTGTTCTCCATCTCCCTCTGGTGCTTCCCCCCACCTCCTTTCCTTCTCCTGAGGCCTCCCGTCCCATGATCCTTTCCCTTCTCCAGCTCTGTAGCACTTTCGCCAATCACCCATCCAGCTCTTAGCTTCATCCCACCCCCTCCGGTCTTCTCCTAACATTTCGCATTTCCCCCTCCTCCCACTACTTTTCTATCTCTTACTATCTTTCCTTTCAGTTAGTCCTGACGAAGGGTCTCGGCCCGAAATGTCGACATTGCTTCTCCTTATAGATGCTGCCTGGCCTGCTGTGTTCCACCAGCATTTTGTGTGTGTTGTTTGAATTTCCAGCATCTGCAGATTTCCTCGTGTGAGCTGAATGATATTCACTTTGCTGATGGATTAGCCAAATCTAAAGGAGAGCTGGAAGAAATGAAAGCAAGCTGAATTGCATCGAGAGAAATAGCAAAACATGAAGCCTGCTTAAATATCTAAATCGATACATCAGTGGAATTCATTTAAAGCAATGAATGAAGGTACAGATTGAGTTGGAGGTTGGGAGTGTTGAGAAAATAGTAACTGCTCCGGAGAGTAAATGGAAAGCTTATTCAATATAGACATGACACCAGATGCTTCTTGTCTTTTCTTAACAGTGGGATACATGCACTTTGACTTGCAGGTTGAAACTCATTCAAAAAAACTCACATACCTCTTTGTCCTCCAATAATTTATAAAATGATCAACCTGAAGGGGTTGATTCTGCTCTGGGATCATAAGATCATAAGACACAGAAGCAGAATTAGGCTATTTGGGCCACTGCGTCTGCCTCAACATTCCATCATGGCTGATTTATTATCTGTCTCAACCCCATTCCTTTGTCTTCTCCCTGTATCCTTTGATGCCCTGACTAATCAAGAAGCTACCAACCTGTGTTTTAATTACACCCAATGGCTTGGCCTCCATAATCATTGTAGCAATGAATTCCACAGATTCACCACCTTCTGCCTTTTCATCTCAATCTTAAATGGATGTCCACTATTATGAGGCTGTACCATTTGGTCCTAGACTCTTGGAAACATCCTGTCCACATCCACTCTATCGAGGCCTTTCAGTATTTGAAGGGTTTCAATGAGATCTCCCCCCTCCCTAATCTTTTAAACACCAGGGCCTACAGGCCCAGAACCATCAAATGCTCCTCATATGTTAACCTTTTCATTCCTGGAACCATTCTCATAAATCTTCTCTCGATCCTCTCCAATCCCAGCACATCATTTTTAGATAAGCTGTCTGGAACTGATCACAACACTCTGAGCATTTTACTAATGCCTTATAAAGTTACAGCATTACATCCTTGCTTATATATTCTAGTCTATTCGAAATTAATGCTATCATTGTAATTACCTTCCCAACCACTAACTCAACCTGCAAGTTAACCTTCAAGAGTCCTTCACAAGGACTCCCAAGCTCCTCTTACAGCTGACTTTTTGCGTTTTCTTCCTGTTTAGAAAATAGTGCATGCCTTTATAATTGATATGGCACTGGTTTGTGCTGAGGTATCTATTGTTAGAAAACTTAACAGTCCTTTCTATGGTGCCTATTCTGGATGAGAAGGAGAAGAAGAATACAAAGAGAAGTCCAGCCATTGGGAAAATACTGTTCAAATAGAATAAAAGGCTTCCCTCTCTGCGTTGAACCTGTTTGGCTACCGGGATTTTGAGCAGACAATGAAAAAGATCCAGGCTCAGCCCAAGTACCAGGAAACTAGGTATGTACTGTAGAAGGAAAAAGTCTGCGACAATAAAGAAGATTAATTCTGTGAATGACACAGAATTGGCCTGTTTCTTGCCTTTGTCTCTAGTTAAGCTACTTGGACAGTTGCATAAGAAGACCATTGTAAGCTATATTCAATATGCATAATCAGCTCAACACTTGGGATGGAAATCAAAGTTAAAGTCCAATCTGTTATCTGGCATTATTGCAGTTACTTGTGCCTCCGCCTATTACCAATGATAATTTTGCCGAACATCAGTATAATATTAAGCGCCCTTCAAAAATACATACAAAATATAGACATATGTATGTAATTCCACTGACATTATTGCAATATTTTAGGTTTGAAAAAGCAGCATTTGAACGCAGGACTGGGGGAAAGAATTACACATCTGTCAGGCGGAGGTTTTTGCAGTGGGTATGTATGTCAATTTTACTCTCAGTGTTCATAGGTCTACACTGGCCCACCCTGCCAAAGCCGTGCAACTGTTTGCACAGCTGCACTTGTGGCTGTGGGAGTCCTTGGAATCCCACGAGCCCTCAGTTCCTCTGACCCCTTCACCGTTACCAGTGCACACACTCACATCGAGTTAAATTAGAGGGAAACTGTCTAGCTAGCAGGTTAGTCCCAAGCAACCCAGGGACCTGTTTATTTTCTCTGCTGAATTCCCCCTTGTTACACTGAGTAAACTGGTCAATTTGTGAGCGCTCCAGCATCCTTCTTTTTAAAAGTTGTAATTTTATGAATGGAAAGTAAAAAGCAAACTGATTGAACTCATTTGTTTTTTCTTGTTTTTTATTGCAAGTGTATACATTTGCTGAAATTGGCATGCCTAAGAACAAAGCTCGCAATGGCAAATTCTGAAGTAATGCTGTGAAATTATTTATTTGATTTTTTTTCACCAGAAGAACAGAGGATCCATTCAATACTCATGCACTGACCTACTAGTACTTGTGAAGTGCTTCCCCCACCAACCACTGAAAAAGCAGTCTAATAAAACATACATCAAATCAAACATTGTCAATTTCCTTTGCTTAGGTCTAGCAAAAATATTTAGATTATAAGCTTGGGGATGGGGGTGGTGGGAGGCCTAAGAGCTGAGAAGTGAGCAGGGAAGGCTCAAGTGACTTGCATATCAGGACCATAAAATGTTTTTACACCAGTCAAAACAGACTTCAGCTCTGCACAATGTTAATATTAAGATTACAGTCAATTATGCATAACTTTCATTAGGAATGTTCGCGATTGAGGGACAAAAATAGTTTAGGTACTTTGCTGAAAGACAAAGGAATAAAGAAATTGTGGAAGGGGTAAGAAGGTGACATTGCAAATACAGTCCAGAGTAGGCCATTCAGCCACTAATCCCTGCTCTCTAATTCAATAAGATCACGACAGACTATTTACAGACTATTTACCATGTCCTGCACTTCTCCCTTCCCTTAAACTCAATAATGGCACAATGTCCATGTGAAGGATAGACGTGAGCTGAGAGAAATACATTGTCATAGAAAGTCATTTCAAAAGTAATCATAATGATTGAGCAGAGTAGATACTGATTTATGCAGGGGACTTCAGAGGGGTGAATGGTCTATTCCTACTGCACTGCTTTCTGTGCTCTGGAAAGCTATTATCCAGGTGCAGCATGCAGTTAGGAAGGCAAACGGCGATTGGTCTTCTTCATATGGTAACAACAAGGCCCAAAGCAAAGTAAAGGAACAGTACCTCAACTGTCTGGGTGCATTTCAGCCCTCTGCACTCTGAATTTTACAACTTGATTTCTCTGCCTGTATCAGTCATCCATCTGTGGTTTAGACTCCACACACAAAATGCTGGAGGAGATCAGTGGGCTGAGCAGAATCTATTGAGGGGAATAAACAATTAACGTTTCAGGCTGAGACCTTCCTTCAGGAAGCCCTCATGACGGGTCTCAGGCTGAAACATCAACTGCTTTGTCATGATGAAGGGTTTTGGCCCAAAACTTTGGCTGTTTATCCCTTTCATAGATGCTTCCTGACCTGATGAGTTTCTTCAGTGTTTTGTGAGTGTTGTTTAAGATCTCTAGCATCTGCAGAATCTCTTGTGTCTGTGGTATTGGCGCATGTTGTTCTTTTTCCTTTTTTTTGGTTTTCCCTCTTTGTACGGAGGAAAGGCCCAGCCTGACCAGCCAGGCATAGTTTCTTCTCAGTATTTACAACACCTATGACTCCTATGTTCATTTATTCCCCTTCTTTTGTCCATGTTTTCACTCTCAAACTGTTTCCATTAATACATTGATAAGGTAACTTGTTTATAGCTTATCCCGGTTTTATCATTTCTTCGCCTTCCTTTTATCTTAACAAGCTTCCTTTTTCTCCTTCCCAGTTCTGATGAAAAGTCTTTAACCTGAAACATTGACTCTGTTTTGCTTCTCAACATCTTTATTTTAGATTTCCAGAATTTATAGAGTTTAAAAAAAAAAATTCAGAAGCATGCCTTTGTGAGACCACGTCTGGGATATTTAGTACATAAAAGAGTATATGTATTTTGGAGGTAAGTGCCAAAAATTCACTGCAATGGTCCAATGGTCATATGAGGCGTGACTGAGTAGACAGGGTTTCTATTCTCCAGCCAGGTGATCTCGAAGAATATATAGGAATGCTCAGCAGGATGAATATGGGTAATGATATCTCCTAGGCTAGTTGTCTGAAACTAAGTTTCATAATCAAAAAATAAGGAACAGACTACATAGGAACTGTGGAGGCTCAGTTATTTTGGGCAACAGCTTTCACATCTTAAAAGAGTAAAGGGAGATGAGGTTAGGGTGAGAAAATCACGCTTGAGGTAGAATGTCAACTACAGTTTGTTGAACACATCCTACACAATCAGCAGAGCTGAGCAATGCTTCCCCTTTCTGAGGAGGCTGAAGAGAGCTGGACTATGCAAACTAATACTCACAGCCTTCTTACAGATACCCATAGAGAGGGTCCTAACATGCTGCATCACGGCATGGTACGGAAGCTGCACCGCGGTGTTCAGGAAGTCTCTATAACAGGTAGTCTAAACTGTCCGACACATCACCAGCACCAGCGTACCCATCATTAAGGACACATATGCAGAAAGGCATGGGGAGAAAAGCCTGCAATATTATGAAGGACTTTGCTCACACTACTCATGAACTTATTTTCCCTACTCTTATTGGTGGGGAGACTATGTAGCCTCCATGCC
Source organism: Hypanus sabinus (assembly GCF_030144855.1). Lineage (NCBI taxonomy): Eukaryota > Metazoa > Chordata > Chondrichthyes > Myliobatiformes > Dasyatidae > Hypanus > Hypanus sabinus. Next base: position 100,364,109 of record NC_082711.1, read on the forward strand.
AGGACTACCAGGCTAAAAAACAGTTACTTTCTCCAAGCAGTAATTTGATCAATACCTCCACCCACTAACCCACACTGCCACGGCATCCACTGCCACTATTTTATAATTTCCTACCAGAGTCACCTTTTGTACAGACGCACCTGTGCTCTGCGTCACTTTATGGACATACAATTAATATATGTATATAATCCATCTCTTGTATTTATATTTATTGTGATTTTCATTATTGTGTTCTTTATCTTACTGTGTTATTTTCTGCCACTCCATTGGATCCAGAGTAACAATTATTTGATTCTCCTTTACACTTGTTACTGGAAATGATATTAAACAATCTTGAATCTTGAATCTCAAGCAGCACCTTACCCATGTTTTAATTTCATGTGTTCTTGTAGGGTTATTAAACCAAATGGCTTGCAGCATAATGTAATTTCTATATAAATAAAGCAATATTTTGTCACATTAGAGTTAACTCTAGCCTAGTACCTGCAGGGAACAACACAACCACTGGAACTATCATGCAGCTAGTTCTTCCTTTTCCTTCCATTGTGGGCCTAGTGCTGATATTGTTTACATCTTTGTCCTATCACGATCCCAGGCTTGCATTTTCATTTGGCACATTCACTATTCAATGAATTTCTGGCAAAATAATCAGCAGAAAATAAGAGCTCAGATCCAAACAATTTTATATCACCACAATGTCACTGTTTTCGGGGACTACAGTAAGGAGTGATTAAAATAGATACTGCCACATTTAAGGATTCATCAGACAGTGGAATTTCACAGTGGAAGGGGTAGGGACCACTAAAATTCATCTCTGTGAAAGGTTAATCTTGCTTTTCTCCCCACAGTTGCTAACTGACTTGTTGAATACCTCCAGCATTTTCCATCTTTATTTCAGATTTCCAGAATATTAACACAATCTTTTCTCCTTCTTTTGGGCACCCAAAATACCAAAGGCAGAAAATTCATGCAAGAAGATACCCTTTGTAATACAGCTAATAAGAAATTGCATTAAAATACTTCAGGGTCTTAAGGGCAATTTTCTAAATGTCTAAAAATTTATAGAAGAGTAAGTTCAAAAGTTCAAAATGTTCAGAAGTAAATTTATCATCAAAGTACATATGTCACCATTAGTAATATTAATATTAATTTTTTGGGTGTTTATAATCCAATAACCATACCAGAATCAATGATAGACCACACTAACTGGGTGTACAACCAGTGTGCAATAGATAGCAAGTTGTGCAAATGCAAAAATAAATAAATAAATAAACAAACAAATAAATAAATAAATAAATAAATAAATAAATAAATAAATAAATAAATAAATAAATAAATAAATAAATAGATAAATAAATAAATAAATAAATAAATAAATAAGCAAGCAAGCAAACAGGTAAATAGATAGATAAATAAATAAACAAACAAACAAACAAGCAAGCAAGGAAAATTGAGAACAAGATGAAGAATCCTTGAAAATGAGTCCATTATCTATGGGAACATTTCTGTGATAATGATTGAAGTTATCCCCTTTGGCTCAAGAGCCTGATGGTTGAGAGATAATAGCTGTTCCTGAACCTGGTGGTGTGGGGCCTCAGACTCCTGTACCTCCTTCCCGATGACAGCAGTGAAATGAGAGCATGTCCTCGGTGGTGTAGATCCTTGATGATGGACGCTGCTTTCCTACAACAACGCTCCATGTAGATGTGCTCAATGGTAGGGATGGCTTTACCCATGATGAACTGAGCTGCATCTGTTAATTTTTGTGGGATCTTCCATTCAAAGGCATGATGTTTCCATACCAGGCCATGATACACCCAATCAATATACTCTCCACCACACAACTATAGATGTTTGTCTAAGTTTTAGCTGTCATTCCAAATCCTCACAAACTAAAGAAGTAAAGGTGTTATTGTGCTTTCTTCATAAATGAACTTACGTGCTGGGCCTACTGAGTATCTGCAGCAATTATCACAAACTGTAACAAGTTTGTTGTTTAATTTTCTCTGTCATCTCCATCTGCCTTATGCATTCACGTGGAGTGATTGTTGGGAATTTAGCACATTATATACTGTTACTGTATGAAACTTAAGTCAAATGAGAAGCCAAAATTAACATGCACAACATTCAGCCATGGCTCTTAAAGTAGCAGTTCACAAAGGGAAACAACGCTTCAAGAAGGATCCTGAAATGAAATATTAATAGCAGGAGCAGCAAATAAGACGCAGAACCAGAAACCTATATGTCCAGTGGAATACTAAGCATCATCTCCACAGAACTGGACACTTCATTGATCCATCAGTTCTTCCCTTGACTAGGAAGATATCTGATGAAGATTATATAGTTTGCTTCAGTGGCTTCACTGATTGTGGCTATAGTAAGTTGTCTGCCTGTAATACATTTTCAGAAAGTCAAGGCCTCTCCAGCCTCTTCATCATATATATATTCAATTCAATTCAATTCCACAATGCTAAGATATAGTGTCGCTTAAGATTTCAAGTTATCAAGATACAATTAAGTTTATAAAGTCACATATATATCTTATATCTTATATTTTGTTTGTTTATATCTACATTTGCTTTTGCTGAAAGCACTGATATAATATATGAATAGCAGAAATGTTCTACTCTATTTTTGATCCAAACAGAAGGCTGTTTGAACTATGTTTTGGAATGTGTTCTAGCATGTCTCAGAGTGGCAGAAACCACATAAATTCACAACTTACTGAAAATAATATTCCTGCTTGAGCTCAAGCTGTTTTCCTTAGACTAGCTCTTCATATCCACTTTGGCAAGATTGATTCCAATCTGTCATTGTACAGTGGTCTACGCTTTAGGAGGAAATGTTATTTTTGGAACAATATATAGCATATATTGCCATTAGCAGTCAGTTGATAGAAATTATTAGTGATGGACTGTGTGTACCAATTTATCAACCACCACATGCATTCACACTTTTAGCAAACCTCATATCATTAGACTAACAAATAGTTACCAGTCAATCTCCTTTTAAAACTGGTAATGAAAGACAGGGTTTGCCCAGTGCTTCTCTAGGGAACAACTGATTTTAACCACAGAGACTTTGGTAATGCTCCTGCAGACCTTATCCGAAAAAGAGCTGACAGAGTCCAGAACAAGAATCCTGACAGATCAGAGAGTATATAAACACAGATGCAATGAGCACAGGGACTAGCATTCAGTTCTGGTTGCCCAACATCAAGTAATTAAGTTTCTGTCAATGGAAAATGCCAAAATGGCCTAACTGAGAAAGTCATCTACTTCACCCAAGAAATGAAAGTCAATCTAATGATTTTATTATTCATTCAACTGCTTACTAGTTTACAACATGGGCTGTTTGTTCATTGCATATTGCATTTCTTGCACCTAATCAGGTGCAAAAATAATTGTTATCTTTTTGATTGATTACAAATTTCTTCAGGTTTCATCCAGTAAAGATCTTACCTTGTCTCCTTTACTGTCTGACTTGTCTAGCATGATTTATATTTGTACTACTATCTCCCAACTGAAAACATGTGTAAGTAAGACTGGGAAATGTCTGTAATGTTTGGTTTTCTCTTGGTAACTTTCCTTGTCCTGCTTCAGGTTACTTCAAACCCATCAGGCTGAAAGGTATTTGCACGGTTTAAATATATTTCCACTGTCAGAGTGAGATATTACTCAACCAGCTGAGAAGAAAAGGAGGATAAGGCAGTACAGCTGCATTGGGATTAGTGCAATGGTTTACAGTACAGGCAACCCAAGTTCAATTCCTGTTGCTGCCTGTAATGAGCTTGTGCATGCTCCCCGTGACCATGTGGGTGCTCTGGTGTACTCCCACAGTCCAAAGACATACTGGTTGATATGTTAATTGGTCAATGTAAATTGTCCCATGATTAGGCTAGGATTAAATTGGAAGTTGCTGGGTGACACTGCTCTAAGGGCCGAAATCTCAATAAATGAATAAGTAAACTTTTTTTCATTCATGCCTCAGCACCTGGTGTAGAAGACTTGCTTCACTAGTGTAATTGCTTCCACTTTTCCTTCTGAGTAGAATTCTGGGTCTCGACCGGAACATTGCTGGACTCCTTGCAAAGCTGTGCTGGTGAATCTCTCCTCAAAGGAAGAACTCAGCGGTTTGTGCAGCATCTGTGAGAGAGAAGGAATGATTGATGTTTTGGGTGGAATCCCTGCTCCGTCCTAACAACCTGAAACATTGACTAGCCCTCTGACTCCATAGATTCTGAGTTCCTCCCTCAGCTTGTTTTTTTTAATAAAATTGTTTCTCTCTGTATAGATGCTGCCTGAGTTGACATACCCCAACTCATTTCAGATTTCCAACACCTGTAGAATTTTGCTTTTGAATACAAACTGTCTGGTTTAAGATGGTGTTAGTGAAGCTCAGCATTTACTTATTAGCAGCAAACAAAATGAAGAATACAATTAAGTACTTTATTAATAACACTTTTCTTGTAAAATTTAATGGGAGTGAACACCACAAATGACAGAGAAGTGAGCGAAGGTGAGGCTGAGTTGAGGGTCAAAGCGTACCGGTGTGACGAGAACTCAAGGCACATTTGAGGCAAAGTTGGGGTGAGCAAAGAAGAGGCAGTTTTGAGGCCCATCCACATAGACCAAGAACCAAGGTTTGATTGATCTAAGCACCAGGTCGATTTGGAAAAGGTGTGGGACAAAATGCAGCAGCAGGGTTCAGGCCCAGTGCATATGATGGGACAGGGGCCAGTCCTCGTGCTAGAAATGACCCAGTGTTTGGATGAATTAAGCGCAGGGCCCGATGGATTGAAAATGCAGGATGTCAAGACAAGAGGCAAGGGTCGAGCTGGTTCTGCTTGCTTACTGCTGTGTGATGTTTACTTGGCTCTGTGCTGAACAGAGGCCGAGGCTGCGGCCTGCATTGGGCTTTGTGTCTGTGGACCCAGTTTTGTTCTGAATGCTATTTGCTTACTTTTATTGTTTACCTGATCTGTTGTTTTAAATTCTCTGATCACACTGGGTGTTTGATGATCTTCTTTTTTATGGGTTCTTTTGAGTCTTTTTGTTAGTGGCTGCCTATAATAACACAAATCTCAAAGTTGTATAAGGTTCACATACTTAAATAATAAATGTGCTTTGAACTTTGAACTTTGAATAACTGTAATCTCTACCGTTTTCAGGTCTGTCTAAACAATATGCTAATTTCCTGCACTTTGTCTGATTGAAGGCAAGGGGGGAGGAAGGAAGAAAATTAGTCCTGTAATGCAACTGATTACCTTGTGAGTGTTTTGTGTTGCTTGACATGAAGTGTGGGTAATATTATTCTGAAATTTCTTTTCTTTCTAAATCTTTTTATTAATATTAGTAATATGGACAGAATACAGATGATATATTGATAAAGAAATTACCAACATACACATTCCATTACATATGAAAAAAAAACATACATATATTCTGAAATTTAAAAGATCTCCTATCGCACAATGAACAGGAACCAGTAAAGATGAGAAAGTAGCAAAACAGAACATCAAAACAAATAGCATGGTCACAGGCAAGAGACAAAGTCAAACTTAGTTTAAAGTTGCCATTGCAAACTGTCAAGTCTGTGAACATGCTATTTCAGCTGACTTTTGAAAGGAAAATAGAACTAACCATTTAACATAATTTCTTTAACTAATCTACTTTCTATGAGTCTGATTTGGTGCCAGTTAACAACAGTATCAATAGTATTATATTTAAATATTAATACATAATAGGATTAAACTGATAATATGATAACAGGTCAAAATAAATATCAGAGAAATCTGATACAGAATATTTGCATTATGAAATTTCTACTCTGCCTGATGACCTTCCCATGCTCAAACTATCAAGCAAATAGATATTTAAATTCCTGGGATTTTCTGTCTATCAGCGTTGTTCATTTTTATGTCCATCATTTTAATTACCCTGTGGATTATATTTGCATATTATATCCACCATTTTTTCATTCATAATTTTGCTTCTCTGACAAATAAGAAGACACAGGATAGAAATTTTTCCTTGTTTCCATGCACTAAATGTGCCACTGTGTAAAGAATTGCTTCTGAAATGTACTTGTATTGAAGTCAATGGAAATGAATTTAAGAACACACTTTAATGAAGGTACATTCTGCACTTAATGCATATAACAGAAGATGCTTTTCTACCTTTTTTTCAGTGAATCTAAGTTAGATTGGATGAACATAATTTTCACAGCATTGAATTCCATCTGTCGCATTTTACACTATCCATTTAATCTGTCCAAGGCTCTTAGCAGTTCCAGGCTACTCAAGTAATTTTCCCATTAAAATAATTTCTAAAATGTATTCTCTTATATCCGCAATGTAGCGTCATTCAATATCAGTGCAGCTTTTTGAAATAGGTTACAGAATCATCTTTTGATCTTCACTTCTAATGTTACTCCCATTTTTATTTTTAAAGATACGAATGTTGAAAATTTCCATTCTGTTCCTTTTCACCTTATTTCGGTGCAGGAAGGAGACCATGCACACTGTCAAATCCTCACAAGGTGTCTGGAAATGTAGAGGGGGCTCCACCCAAAAGCAGAGCAGCAGAGACAATTCATCAGAGGCATCTGTATGGCTTTGGTTGTGGCATGAACCAGACTCTTATTCATGACCTGGAGTTGCCTGTTGTAGCTGCTGGGGAAGGAGGCACCAGAGCTGGTTGTGTGCATCTGGATTCCACGTTGGGATGGCGACTGGCCTCTCGTATTGATGCTGCTCTCCAGTGCTTGCTCAGTGGGAGACAAACTGGATTGTGTTTGTGGCTGCACCGCATGATATGAGAAACTGCTATGGGCTGTTCTAGCAGAAACATGGCTTCAGGATAACATCCGTGAACCATCTACCTACAGGTAATGACACTTAGGAAATTAGGATAGATTGTAACTCTGTTTTTTTCTGTAATCATAATTACATAATCTATATACGTAGCGTGCTGTGTGTGACTGTTGGTTCTGTATTTTGCAGCTTGGCCCCAGAGGAACGCTGTTTTATTTGGCTACGTTCATGTGTATGGTTGAATGACAATTAAACTTGAACAGGAACCCATGCGCACAGGATATGTTCACACTTTTGATCATCTGAGATCCCAAGGGAAGTCTGTCAATGGTCTGACTTGGAATGGGTGACAGATAGGCTCAGTAGGGAAACCAAGCAGCACACACAAAGTCCAGTCCAGAGGTTTACCTGCTGCACCAGCATCCATCTGAGCCATCAGGGTGTGGAGGAGGACAGACAGAATGATTTGGGCTGTGGTACTTGAATGAGGGGCCGGAGTGTTCTTACCAGACTGGAGGCCCCTTATCTCCACTTATTGGTGTCATTTCTTGGATGCAGTGAGCATTTGATGCTGGAGCAATCGGCTGCTTCACAGTCAGTCACACTAGGAAGTCCGAAACATCAGCTCATTATTTCTTTCCATAGATGTTGCCTGACCTGCTGAGTTCCTCTAGGATTTTATATGCATTACTTAAGAGTTCACTATGCTGTCTTTGACTTGTTCTTGTAACCACAGTATTTATGCATTTGGTCCAATTGCATTCTTGGTCAGTGATTATGCCCGGGATGTTGACGGATTGATACGGTATATCGTAATGGTAATACTAAATGGTGTCACATGGGTATGATTAAACTGTTTTGTTGCAAAAAATCTGTCTTATGTTTATTGCCACTTAATTTTGTGAGTCTGAACACTGTCCAGATATTGCTGTATGTGGTATGTGCAGCTTCGTTTTATGAATAGAAGTATATAATTTCTGATCACTAATAAAACAGCTGAAGGTGGTCAGGACTTGGATATCAACCTGAGGAAAATTTCCAGTGACATCCACTGAGTGAGCCCTTCTTTCTGATTTAAGTAAGTTCTAGTTGTCAAGAAATGTTGTACTTGGATTCAAATTTTGTTTTGATTAAAAAGTTCGAGCCAATTGCAAATGCAAATAGTCAATTGACAAAAATATTCCACTGACAAGCTGTGAATTCAAACAAAACAATAGAAAACACCTAATAAAATTGAAGATTGAAATGCTGCCCCTGTCTCTGAATGAAGTTTGGCAGTATATTTTGACTATGGTTAATATGCAGAAATTTAGAAACTGGATATTAATGGAACATTTATGCTTGGATCAGAATTTTATGTTCAAATATTTTGCTTGGTTTGGGCATTCTGAGCAATGAAATGAATAGGAAAAGGTTTAACGCAATGGAATTTAACTTTGATAATAAATTTACTTTGAACTCTGAACTTGGAATTTAATACATCGATCAGATTAATGATTGTATGTGGTACATGTTTATCTGGAGCTAAATATAAATTGAGAAAGTCCAACAATTACAATTGATAAAGCGAAACTGCAAATGTGAACAAAGTTTATCACAATTCTACTAGCTATCACTTAAATATAGCTTTTGATATAGCTGAGTGTATCACTTAAATATAGCAGGAATCATGTTCCCACTGTTGGGGGAGTCCAGAACCAGAGGCCACAGTTTAAGAATAAGGGGCAGGCCATTTAGAATGGAGTTCAGGAAAAACTTTTTCACCCAGAGAGTTGTGGATCTCTGCCTCAGAAGGCAGCGGAGGCCAATTCACTGGATGCTTTCAAGAAAGAGTTAGATAGCGGAGTCCAGGGATATGGGGAGAAGGCAGGAATGAGGTACTGATTGTGGATGATCAGCCATGATCACATTGAATGGCAGTGCTGGCTCGAAGGGCTGAATGACCTACTCCTGCACCTAATGTCTACTATCTATTGAAACAAGCAAGACAAATTTATTCAACATCCTAACATCTTAACCCAAATAGAAATTTACTGAGCAATGTGGAAATCACCAACAAGGTAGAAAGTTAACTAATTTTATATAAAATGGGATTAAACACTTTAATCAGAAAACTAAACAACATTAATTCCTTTGTTGTTTTCACTCATCTTGTGATCTACCAATCTTGTTTTTAGCAGTGGAACTAATATAGAATTAATCATATATAGAATTAATCATATATTGGAAGACTTGTCCTGGACCCAGCACATACAGTAGATGCAACTGTATGGAAGACATAGCACCATCTTTACCTTCTTTTGAGGCTAAGGTGGTTCACTTTGTCACCAAGCACTTGATTAAGTTTCTATAGATATACCATTGAACGTATCCAGACTTGAGTGCATCGTGGTCCAATACTGCAGCTCAGTTGGGTTTGGGTATTTGATCCTCCACAATATACCACGTGAGAATTCAAACTGGAGGTGAACTCGACAACAACCCAGCACAGATGGACAGTGCGCTCAGGAGTGGTCTGTCACTGGATCAAACTCTGGAGCCTCTGTTCTCAAGCCCGGCACTGATCTCACTGCGCCACCGGTCGACCTATGCAGCTCAGTTGCAAAGGAATGTAAAAAACTGTGGAGAGTAATGGATTCTGCCCAACACATCATGGGTACATCTTTCCCTACCATTGGTAATATCTACAGAAGGCACCGCATCTATCTATCACCAAAGATCCGTACCATGACAACTTTTCACAGTGACCTTTGGGCAGGAGGTACAGATTCAAGAACAACTACTTACTCTTAACCATTTGTTTCTTAAACCAATCAGCAAAAACCTAATTAAAGCTTAGCAACACCATGACTACTTTGATTACTTTAAACTAAAATGATCTTTTTTTAATTCTAATTGTTTTTTATTCTAATTGTGTTCTTTTTTGTAAAAAATGTGTATATTTTATGCTTATGTTTTTCTTGTGAATGCAACTGACATGATGCTATGTGCCTGCGATGCTGCTGAATGTATGATTTTCATTGCACCTTATGCATATGACAGTAAATTCAACTTGATGATTTGATTTGAGCTGTGCCACATCTGCACTCCTCAAAAACTACTTCCTTGGATGCACTGAAAAACAATATCTGCCTGTTTACTTGAATAACAATCACTTGGAGGAAAATAATAGCTGTAATGTTTAAAAGGCAAATAAATGGAAGAGGGTGAAACTTGATTGATTTCAAAATTAAAACTGTTGCAATAGCAAAGTCAACAAGTTTTCTACTGACTATAATTCAATTGCATTTTGATTCAGTGCAAATATTTAGGCCTTATGGATGTCTTAGGTTTAAAGATAAGTTGTTTTTATTATTTTGCTCATAGTTCATAAACAGAAATGAAGGGTAAAAAAATTTACCAATTTAAAGTTTATTTGTATGTTTCACATTTCATAACAAAATGAAAAGATATTTCTCAGTTATTTTTTTTATTCCCAAATCAGAGGTCCTGGAGAAAGCAAAAGATTCAAACTCTGCTGGGGCCAAGACCCTTGACATTCAAGGCTGATGATCCAGAATGCTGCAAGTCCTGGTAAAACCTACGGAAGGCCATTGTGAGAGCGAAAAAGCAAATCTGAATGAGGAAGAAACATAATCAGACACACCACATCTGTGGCAGGGTTTGCATGTCATTACTTCAATAAGTCAAACCTGACAGCACCACTCATCAATGTGCTCAAAACCTTCTATGCATGCTTTCAAACGGAGGCTACCTTCATACCAGGGCAAATCCACATGGCATCCGATAACCCTGTGATCTCTATCTTATAGACCAAACACTCTTCAAGAAGGTGAACCTTTGCAAGGCATCAGGCCCTGATGGTTTATGGCTGTGTACCAAAAGCCTACGCTGACCAACAGATTTCAAGAACATCCTTAACCTTTCACTGCTGCGGTTTGAGGGTCCAACTGCTCCAAAAATGTAGACATCATTCCAGTGCCCAGAAAGAGCAGAGTGATTTGCCTCAATGACTATTGCCCCTTAACACTGACAACAATCAGAATGAAGTGCTTCAACAGATTCATTATGACACTTGGAGTATTGTGAGCAGTTCTGGTGTTCTAAGTCTAAGAAAGGATATGTTGGCATTGGAGAGGGTCCAGAGAAGGGTCACAAGAATAATCACAGGAATGAAGGGATTAATTTATGAGGAGCATTTTATGGCTTGATACTGTACTCACTGAAGTTCAAAAGAATCATTGAAATCTATTGTATATTGAAAGGCCTTGACAGAGTGGATGTAGAGAGGATGTCTCCTACTTAGGATCAGAAGGCAGAGCCTCAGAATGCAAGAATGTCCCTTTAGTACAGAGATGAGGAGAAATTTAGCCAGAGACTGGTGAATCTGTGGAATTAATTGCCACAAATGGCTATGGAGGCCAAGTCATTGGGTATATTTAAATCAGAAGTTCTTAGGTTCTTGATTAGTAAGGGCTTCAAAGGTTATGTGGAGAAGGCAGGGGAATAGGGTTGAGAAGGATAAAAATCAGCCATGATGGAATGACGCAGAAGACTTAATGGGCCATATGGCTTAATTCAGCTCCTCAGTCTTACAGTTGTTTGGTCTCATAGAACCAGCTAGCTCCATCACAGGCATAACTTCCCCACAATCGAGGACATTTTCCAAAAGCAGTGCCTCAAGATGGTGGCATTCATGACGAAGGATTGTCTTAGCTGGGACTTGCACTCGTCTGTTACCATCATCAGGGAGGAGGTACAATTAAGTAACAACTTTTTCCCCTCTACCATCAGATTTCTGAATAATCCATGAACCCAGGAATAATTCCTTATTATTCCCCTTTTCACACTACTTATTTGTCCTTCTAACTTACAGATATTTATATCTGCACTGGAATCGCAAACAATGGATTTCAATTCATAGTCAGCGATAATAGATCTGATTCTGATACTGATCGTCGAAGGGACTTATATGAGCCAGTGTAGGAGACATGATTGTTTATTAATAGCCTTACATGACAAATTACACTAAGTATTGTCACTTAAAGTAAAATTAGATAGGTATATGGACATGAAAGGAATGGAGGGTTATGGGCTGAGTGCGGGTCAGTGGGATTAGGTGAGAGTAAGCATTCCTCATGGACTAGAAGGGCCGAGGTGGCCTGTTTCTGTGCTGTAATTGTTATATGGTTATTTTAAACAGTTAAGTATCATAAAGCCCTTAGATTACTTAGGACAGTGATCTTTTCAAAGCAATGAATTCCTCATTGTGGTGATTTCACTTATAAATGAGAAGTCTAATGGTGAAGGCTATACACAGTGAGATGGCTGGAGCATCAGGAGACACACAGAGAGCAGTAAAAGATGAATGATCATGTTTTTTTGTCAAAAATAATTGAATTGTTTTACAATTACCTGAGAAGAAGAGGAACCCTTCATTTTCATTTGACATGTTTGATATTGAATTACAGCTTCAATTTTATATTGAAGACTTGAAAGTTGAACTTTAATCAAAGGTTTTCTGAGCAATATGCAAATATAACTAATATTGGGCTTAAATGTGATGGAGCTGATCATTTTACGATATACTTAAAGAACTAAAAGTATCCAAGAAAACAAATCTAAATTTATTTTATTGAAATAAATGACCGGACATAACTATATTGAGAGGGGGAACATACTCAGAGGAAAGAACAGTCTGCTCCCTCTGGTATTTTCATTTTCCTTAGCTACAATCTATTGGAATGATGATCATCTAGTTCCATTCAACAAAGTATATTAAGTACATCAGATCTGATTTTTATTTAGCTTCCTTTTTCAGGTTTTTCATAATTTCAGACTTCTAGTACTAGCTTTAATTCTTTTCTTTGTACTAGATCTGAGCATTTTTATGAAGGATCATGCATAGGATGATTTTCCCAGACTATTCAACATCTCCCCTTTGCTATAACACCATAAGGAAGAGGAGCAGGATTAAGCCATTTGGCCTATCGAGTCTGCTCTGCCACTTCATCATGGCTGATCCATTTCCCTCTCAGCCCCAATCTCCTGCAGCTGGCTGTGGCAACAAATTACACAGATTCACCACTCTCTGGATAAAGAAATTCCTCCTCATCTCCATTCTAAATGCATGACCCTCTGTTCTGAAGTTAATCCCTCTGGTCTTAGACTTCCACACCATAGGAAACATCCTTTCCAAATCTACTCTAGTAAGGCCTTTCATCATTTAATCATTTTTTGAATTCCAGTGAATACAGGCCCAGAGTCATCAAAAATGCTCCTCATATGATAAACTTTTCAACACTTGAGTCATATTCATAAACCTTTTGAACCCTCTTCAATATCAGTGCATTCATTCATAGATAAAGGGCCTAAAACTGCTCTCAATACTCCAAATGATGCCTCATCAGTGCCTTATAAAGCCTTAACATTACATCCTTGTTTTTTTATATCCTAGTCCTCTTGAAATGAGTGATAACATTGCATTTGCCTTCCACACCACTAATTCAACCTGAAAATCAACCTTTAATGAATTCTTCTTGAGGACTCCCAAGTCCCTTTACACCTCAGTTTTTGAATTTTCTTTCCATTTAGAAAATAGTCTACGCTATTATTGCTTCTAACAAAGTGCATGACCATAAACTTCCCAACACTCTATTCCATCTGCCACTTCTTCCCTGTTCTCCTAATCTGTTTAAATCCTACTGTTGCCTCTCTAATTCCTCAACACTACCTCTACCACCACCCATCTTCATATCATCTGCAAACTGGGCAACAAAGCCACCAATTCCTTCATGTAAATCATTGACATATAATGTAAAAAGAAGCAGTCCCATGCAGTCCCATTGTCACTAGTTACCAGCAACTAACCAGAAAAAGCTCCCTTTACTCCCACTCTTTGCCTCCTGCCAATCAGCCATTGCTTTACCCATGCTGGTAACTTCCCTGTGATACCATGGCTCTTAACTTGTTAAGCAGCCTCATGTGTATCACCTTGTCAAAGGCTTTCTGAAAATCCATGTACACAACATCCACTGATTGTCCTTTGTCTATCCTCATTCCCTCAAAGAATTCCAACATATTTGCCAGGCAAGATTTTCCCTTAAGGAAACCATGCTGACTTTGGCCTGCTTTATCAAGTGTCTCCAAGTAACCTAGAAGCTCATGCTTAATAATGGACTTCAACATCTTCCCAACCATTGAAATACAAGCAAACCTGCCTATAATTACACTTATTTTAAAGAGTGAAGTGACACTTGCAATTTTCCATTCCTCCAGAACCATTCTGGAATCTAATAATTCTTCAAAGATCATTAATAATGTCTCCATGGTCTCTTTAGCTATCTCCTTTAGAAGCCCAGGTATAGTCCATCTGATCCAGGTGACCTATCTACCTTCAGACCCTTCAGCTTCCTGTGCATCTTCCCTTTAGCAATAGGAACTACATTCACTTCTGCTTCCTGACTCTCAAATTTCTGTCATAGTGTCTCCTCAGTGAAGAATGACACAAAATACTTACTAAGCTCATCTGGCATTTCTTTGTCCTCTCTTACTACTGCTGCTGCGATATTTTCCAACAGTCAATATCCACTTTTGTCTCTCTTTTCATTCTCTATATATCTGAAAAAACCTTTTACCTTCCTGACGAAGGGTCTCGGCCCGAAATGTTGACTGCTCATTGTGATGAACTACGTGTGCCTGTCTGGACATGCCCCCTGCTGACTGCTCCTGTGGCTCCTCCCACAGACCCCTGTATAAAGGCGATCTTAGCCTGGGCCCGGCCTCTCAGTCTCCAGGATGTAGTATGGTGGTCACTCACTGCTGGTTCCTTCTTCCGGTCAATAAAAGCCGATATCTCGCCTTTACGTCTCAGAGTGAGTTATTGACGGTGCATCACTCATTTCCACGGATTTTGCCCGAACTGCTGAGTTCCTCCAGTGTGTTGTACGTGTTCTTTTTTATCTTACTGGCTAGCTTACCTTCATATTTCAACTTTTCTCTTCTTATGTCTTTTAAGTTGCCTTCTGTTGACTTTTAAAAGATTCCCAATCCTGTAACTTTTCACTATTTTTTAATATTATATGCCTGCTCTTTTACTTTTATAGTGTCGTGATCCTACTCATCTATTAGTTCGCTACAGTTTTATCTTAACATCACTTTCTGATTATTTTTGTTTCATTTCTCTTTTTTCTTTCCCTTTAATATTTGGGTAATTTTTGTCTTCATTTATATTAAATTTTCCTTTAATTTATTTGTTTGTCTACAGTTTCCCATTATTAGCTTGCTTGTTTATGGCTCTTAATGGAATGCATTTCGCTTGAATTTCAGTGTTGCTCTTTTAAAGTATCCCACTACTTCCCTCATTTTTCAAGGCTTTTTTAACCACGATTTTCTTTTTGTTACTTCACCCTCAATAAAAATTGCCGAGGGTCAACAGGGACAAGCCGAATTTCTTTAGCCTCCTGGGTAAATAGAAGTACTGGTGTTTATGTGATTGCATGAGGACAGGCTATTCATGATTTTTATCCTTAGGAACTTGAAGCTAAGCTCGTAAGCATGTGCACAACCATGCTTCCTGAAGTGAATGACCAGCTGTTCTGTTTCGTTGACATAGATGGAAAAGTTCACATAAGGTTGATGCTGATGAAAATGCTCATCTACACTTGCCCTTTTTGCCCCCATTTGGTCCCATCCCACCTTAAACCTGTCCTATCATGTATCTAATTCCAAGTGCCTTTTAAATGCTGTTAATGATCTTAAAAAGGACTGAAAAGGAGTAAGGATATTATCAAATTAAAAATAAATGTAAAATCTGAAGTCCAGATAGTGCCTGTACATAATCAGAGAAACTGAGAGAAGAAAGCAAAGATATTGTTTCATACACAGATGAAAATTATTGCCAGAAAATTAGTGGACAGTTGATAAATTTACCTCACTGCAATAGAGGCATGAGAAAGGATTATAGACCAATCAAATTAAAATATCTGTTATGGGAAAGAAATTGTTACATTTATTTATGGCATATCATTGTTGCTGGCAATTTACTGTTATTGCTTTCTCACTGCCCTATGAAGGTAATGTAGATCTATTTTATAATACCTCCACAGCTCTTCTGATGAATGTCCTCCTATGTTGCTGCTCAGATGCAAGATTTACACCCAGTGAAGATGAAGGAAAAATTTGTTTGTACTAAAAGTATAAGGGACTTGTGGTGATGAAGTTCCATTATCTGTCCTTCTTAGGGTAGTGATCTTGGGCTTTAGAGGAATTACTGGGATAGCTTTGACAAAGGCATTTTCTACCAGGTATACAGTGCAGCTGTTATGTTGCTGGAGGGTGGTAAATAGATGCTGATAAAATTGGCTGTTTTTCTGGATGTTTTTGTGTTTCTTCACTGTTTCTCTACATTGAACCAAGCAATTGAGAGTCATGATTCATGTCTCAAAGATTGCGGATGTTAGAAATAATGACATTTATGATTATATACATACAATGCTCTTGTAGCCATAGTGTTCACCTAGCTATTCCATGTAAGTTCTGGGTCTGTTGTAATGCCATAAGGCCATAAGATATAGCAGCAGAATTAGGCTATTTAGCCCACTGAGTTTGCTTCACTGTTCAAATGTGGCTAAATTTTTTTTAGGTTCTGTTCTCCCACCTTCTCCCTATAACACTTAACCCCCACCCCCACCCCACCAATCACGAAACCATTGCTCTTTGCCTTAAATACACCAAATGACGTGGCCTCCACAGCACTCTGTGACGTCAGATTCTGTAGATGGACCTCTGTCTGACTGAAGAAAAGCTTCTGCAACTCAGTTTTAAAGTAACATCCCATTATTCTGAAACTGGGTCCTGGGATCCTAAATCCTCCAACCAATTGAAATGTCCCTTCCACTTCCATTCTATCAAGTGGAGATAGTCACTGCCCGAGATGGACATTAGCTCATAATGGGAAATTGTCGGGATCCTATATTGGAGAAAGGATATTGAAGGCACTGCTGAAGATGTTTGGACCTTGGACAGCACCTTGAGAAACACTTCTGGTGATGTTTTAAGGATGAAGATTGACCTCCTCATGGGAATTCAAAGTTCAAATTAAAATTTATTATCAGAGTACATACACCACACACAACCCTGAGATTCTTTTTCTGCAGGAATACTTAGCAGATACATAGAACAGTAACTGTAAACAGGATCAATGGACAACAAACTGTGCAAATGCAGATAACCAATAAATAGCAATAAATAAAGAGCATGGAATAACAAGATAAAAGAGCCTTTAAATGAGTATAGTTATCCCGTTTTGTTCAAGAACCTGATGGTTGAGGGGTAGTAACTGTTCTTGAACCTGGTGGTGTGAGTCCTGAGACACTTGTACCTTCTACCTGATGGGAACAGCAAGAAAGAGCATGACTTGAGTGGTGAGAATCTTTGATAATGGATACTGCTTTCTTACAAAAGCGTTTCATGTAAATGTGCTCACTGGTTAGGAGGGTTTTACTCGCAATGTACTGGGCTGAATCCATTACCTTTTTTAGGATGTTCTGTTCAAAATCATTGGTGTTCCCTTACCAAGCTGTAATGCAGCCAGTCAGCTCACTTTCCAAGAAGTTTGCCAAGGTTTTGGTGGTATGCCGTATCTCCAAATATTCCTGAGGAAGTAGAGGCACTGTCATGTTTTCTTCACAATTATATTACACGATGGGTCCAGGATAGGTCTTCTGAATTTTGACTCTAGCTAGAGAAGATTTGTGCCCTGATTCTCACGGACTTCCATTTTACCAGGGCTCCTGAATAGCAGACTTGATCTTGCGAAGCATTAATCTCAAGGGCAATCATTCTTAACTCGCCTCTACAATTCAGTCTCTTTGTCCACATACGAAGCAAGGCTACAATAAGGTCTCAGGTTGGATATATGAGCTCTTAACAACACCTGGTGTGTGCAGTGGAGACATTATTTCAAATAAACTTATAGAGAAGGATCTTCCAAAATATTTTATATGTTTTGAAAACTCAATTCATGCTTGACTAAACTGATGCTGTGATAGTATTGGCTTCCCTGTCTGCAAAGTCCGAAACTCAAATCCTTATCTGATATAGGCATCTATGTGTACCTACCTTCCCTGTCTATCCTCTGTGGTGAGGTTTTGCTGCCAACACCCACTGCTTGAGTGGTGGGTACCCCTCCATACAAACTAGCAGATATTTCCAGCTTGTTGTGACTGGGATTGAAGTCACTGGAGAGACACAGAAGCTGGTTATGCAGACGTCTTTATTTTTCACAAGAAGCAGACATCATTGTGGAGACATTCTCAACAGGGGCTCATAAACCCAAAGTTACTTAATATTTTTATACCCTTAAGATCAGAAGTAATAGTTGCTGATACAATACAATTCCAATAGTTACAATGACATAACTTCCTTCAATAAATTAAATTAGTCACGCTTCCTTTGATTTAGATATCTAGAGTTAAAGGTGCCTCTGAATGTTCAAACAACTTCGTCACAAGGTAATTCACACAGATATTCTAACAGCTTACTAGAGGCAGAAATCCCAGACACCCAAAATTAATGTTGTCAGGTCAGTCGCAGAGTATACAAATATCATAAGTATACAAAATTTATTGATTGCCTATACCTGTGACACTGAGACAGAGTAATAAATAACTTAGCCACGTTGCCTGGTTTGATGCAAGCCAACTAACACAACCCCATTGTCTTAACACTTGGCTATTGCATATGCAATCTCTTAGTTTATGCAGCAGCCTGTATTTTTAACTTCAATTTACTGCTTGTAGTTTACAAAAAATGGAAGGCTAATTACAAGCTTCCTGAATTTATTTACACTTACAATAAGAACTGAAGACTGGTTCTTGTTTGAATTACTATCCGCTATGTTCACAGAACTCCATAATGCTTCCTAGCACAGCCAACAAAGTCATTTAAACAGTTATTTTATTTTTAATGGTACACATTTATAGTCAGACAAATAATTGTTAATACACATTTAACACGCAGAGGGGATTTTTAATTTACAAAAGATTTCCAAATTACAAAAGATTTACAAACTATAAAAGTATTTCTAAACGCAGGGAAAAATTCTTATGAACTGGAAAAACAAAGCAATGATTTGTAGACTAATGAGTCATCCTCACAGAAACTAAAAGCTAAGGTATGAATTCTAGTTCTTCTATCTGTAAATCCCTTTTCTTGTTGCTTTCCTTATCATTTCTAACAATCTACAATGTTCAGATATTTATACTGTTTTCTGCTAGATAATTTTATTTGCATGTGACTTTTTCTGGAATCCTTTCTTGGGATAATGTAAGTCACACAGATGATCTTCAAAGCTTCTTCCACAACTAATGCTGTGAGGGTTGACCCCCACTTAGTGCACAAACATCCTTCTTGTAACCATGTTTGATGTGCTAAGTGACATAACTCCATTGTTTTGCATTTGGCTAATAGAAATAAGTCTCCTGGTCACTTTCCTTTTACAAAGCTATGCCTCTGATGTCAAACTGATTGTTCTTTGAAATTTATATTGAGAACTGGGGATTGGTTCTTGTTTACAACATAAAGCTGAGCAAAGAATATTTGTTAAAGGTTTAACTTCATCACAAACAACTTTGAACCTTTGGAAAGGTCATACAGCTGTGCTAGAAAGTTGAGTTTAACCACAGAATTAACCACACAGGCCCTGGAGAATGAATATCCATCGCAATAACAACTAGGCAGCAGAGTGATCCCAATAAAGCCACTGAATCACAGTGCCAAAGATTCAGCTTCAATCTTGATCTTGGGTCCTGTCTGTGTGAAATTTGCACACAATGAAAATGTGTGTTTTTCCTCATTTTCCACCAAGTGCTCTGGTTTCCTCCAAAATCGAAAGGCATGCCGATCGATAGGCCACTGTAAATTGCTCCTGGTGTGATCTGGTAGGATCTGGGGTGGGGGTGACGATGAGAATGTGGGGAGAATAAATAATGGAATTAATTTAGGATTAGTATAAATAGGCGGTTGAAAATAGGTACATACTGGGGGGGCTGAAGGGCCTATTTCCACATGGTTTGGCTCCATGACTCTATGACTCAGTGATTCTTTGAAGAGACAATGGGAGATGCAGGCACATGCAATGCTAGAAATATCCAGCCCTTGAATTTTCAAAACATGACTTTGTTAAGGATTCAAACAAATGCTCATCATGTGGTTATCATTCAAATTATCAGAGGATAAGTAATTACATCTAGATCAAATGTAAAACATATAAAATTAGGAATGAGGAATGAATGATAAATATCCAGATTTTTGGTAAATAATGCAGCACTAGCTTTGATGCTAGTATTCAAAATTGAAAATTATTTGGATTCAGGAATAAACAGCTGACCAGCATCTGTAGATAGTGTCAAACAGTTATAAATGGTACCTTACTAGAAGCTGAGAAAGAATTTAATATGATACAAGACTACATATACATTGCAGGTGAACTCTTACAGTGGGAAATGTGAAATAGTCTTCTACTGTGGCAGAAAACAGAAAGATGGAAGGGAAAGGCAAATAATTATAGGGTGCACAAATCATCAGAAGTAGCATAGCTAAGCAAGCATCAAATGCATCAGCAAATTACTGGGAATTATTTGAGGAGATGTGGAAGTCAGAATCAAAAAACAGCAAATGTGCTGGACTAGCTCGTGTTTCATTGAGGGTGACACAGCCAAACCTTCAGCAAAGAAATGTGACAACAGAACTGCATGGAGACTGAGTGTGAATGATGGGTCAGATCGACTACACCCTGGCCCAATATTAAGCATATACAGTACTCTAGTATGAGTCCAGTGTACTCCACATCGTGAAACAAAATCTAAAAGCACTGTAAAAGCACACACATCAGTTTGAAGGACTAGACCAGAGCTGAAACTATCAGGAAAGATTTAACTGCTTGGACCACTTTTTTCACACTTTCTTAAGGGAAAATTTGAAGATAAGAATGGACTTCAGAGTTTTCATTAGGAAAAATCTATTTCACAGATTGATTCCACCACATGGGCGAACGCAACTTGTATTTTAGAAACTGGGGAACAACACAGATCTGGACAGGATACTAATAGACATCAGCCATTCCAGAAGAGGCAACACAGAAGAGACAACATCTTGTTATAAAACTAAGATGCACACTTGTTCTGATAACAAGTTAGTAAAGGATTTGGTGGGCCTTCAGAATGAAGTATATGTATTTATCGAAGTTAATTACTGATTATGCAGTGTCTCTTTAAGTTGGATGCACAGAGCACTAGAGAAACTCAGAAGGTCAGGCAGCATCCATTGAAATGAATGAACTGTTTCAGGCCAAGACCCTTCTTCAAGGCAGAAAAAGGAAGTGGGAAGATGTCAGAATAAAAAGGTGGAGGAGGGGAAAGAGGATTGTTAAAAGGTGATAGTTGAAGCCAAGTGGGTGGGAAAAGGTAAGGGGCTGGAGAAAAGGGAACCTGATAGCAGAGGAGAGATGACTGTGGGAGTACAGGAAGGAGGAGGGACACCAGGAGGAGGTGTTAGGCAGGTGCGAAGAGCTAAAAATTCAGAGTGGGGAATAGAAGTAGAGTTGAAGGAGAGAGAATTTTTTTTACTGGAAGGAGAAATTGATATTCATGCCATCAAGTTGGAGGCTACCCAGACAGAATATAAGGTGTTGCACCTCCAACCTGTGCCTCTTTTTGGCACAAGAGGAGGCCATGGACCAAAATGTTGGAATGGGAATGCGAGTAAGAATTAAAATGTTTGGCCTCCGTGAAGTTACACTTTTGGTGTATGGGAGGTGCTTGACAAAGCAGTCTCCCAATTTAAGATGGGTCTCACCAATGTAGAGAAGGCTACCTCAGGAGCACCAGATTCTATGGCAACCTCAGCAGATTTGTCGGTGAAATCTCTTCGAGTTTATGGACGTGGGCTGGAGATATCCAGCTGGAGCCCAGTGATGAGTGCCTGGCCAAAAGTAATTCATCAAATTATTGAACTCAATATCATGCAACATCTGATAACTAAGATAAAGATTTCTTTTATAAAAGAAAATGTCATGCAATGGAAGCTGAAGCTCATACCACCATGGTTCTGATGAAAAGTGCAGGTACAATGTCTGTGGTAACAAGAAGTCTATCCAGCACCAGATAGAAGACTGGGTTAAGTTCTGTGGCAATCATCTCTCCAGACTGCAGGATTTCTACTCCCTACAATGTCACTGCAGCGTTGCCTGTGCTGGTGTCAATCTGCCAGATGGCCTAGACCAGGGGTCAGCAACCTTTACCACTGAAAGAGCCACTTGGACCCGTTTCCCACAGAAAAGAAAACACTGGGAGCCGCAAAACCCGTTTGACATTTAAAATGAAATAACACTGCATACAACGTTTTGTTTTGCCTTTATGCTATGTATAAACAAACTATAATGTGTTGCATTTATGAAATTGATGAACTCCTGCAGAGAAAACGAAATTACATTTCTGCATGCAACAAAAACATTTTGACCTCCGAAAAAAAGACGTTGGGTTGAAGGTTACTTTTAAGTAAAATACTCGACGTCTATTTGAGTCCTTCTTGTATTTATGAAAAACGCCAAACTTAAATTTGCCGCCAGCAGCAAACCAAAAATAACGTCAGCCAGCTGTCAACCTGAAAAATAAAAGGACTATTTCACTGAACAATGAAAACATATGAATATACGTTAAATAATAGGCAATTAAAATATTTATCATCCTTGTTCAGATTGACTCACACCTGACAATGCAGTCGTATTCAGTAGGGATGGATCGATGCTTAGGGGAGTGACCGGGAAGGATAATGAACTCTCTGAACTCACAGAAGTGTTTCCCAAACGATGTTTGCATTGCGATGATTGCAGAATGTAAATATTCCGAATTTATCATGTCGTGACCTTGTTTGAACTCTCTCAAATTGGGGAAGTGAGACAATGTGCCTTTCTGTAAATCTCTGGCAAGCACTGTCAACTTGCGCTCGAATGCCAAAACATCCTCCAACATGTGCAGGGCTGTACGTCCTTACCCCGTTGAAGAGCTGTGTTCAGCGTGTTCAGGTGCGCTGTCATGTCTACCATGAAGTGTAGCTTTTCCAGCCACTCTGGCTGTTCCAGCTCAGGAAAGGTGAGCCCGTTGCAGCCCAGGAAAGTTTTCACTTCTTCCAGACACGCGACAAAGCATTTCAGCACCTCCCCTCTGGACAGCCAGCGATAAAAACACGTTGTAGCGGTGGGCTACACGCAGTCAGTAAACTGCAGTCAAAGATAGCTTTATTCGAACTAAACAGCCTTGCTTTTAAGCCTCCCTCAACCCGCCCCCCATGGGCGCGGATGCTGCAAAAGACACGTACTCACAAACCCCCGTAGGCTATCTCCCTTAGCCTGAACGCTGGCTAATTGTGAGCCGGTTCGGATGTGTCAGGAAATGGGTCGCCCGCCACAACGTCTTATTTAGATTGTACAAGATCACCATAATCTTCAAATTTAGATTTACATTTCAAAAACTAACAAACTAACATAAAATACATTTTAATTAAATACTGACCATGTAGCGGTGTGCTACACGCAGCGTTAAAATTACGACACGGAGTCGGTAACTGCAGTCGAAGGAAAAAACTTTATTCGAAATCTTCAGCCTCACTTTTAAGCCTCCCTCAACCTGCCTCCCATGGCGCAGAGGCTCCAAAGCTCTGTGCTCGCAAACCCCCGTAGGCTATCTAATTGTGAGTCGGTTCGGATGTGCCAGGAAAAGGGTCGCCACAACCAATTATTTCCCAAAGCAACAGGGAGCCGCAGCACAAACGTAAAAGAGCCACATGTGGCTCTGGAGCCGCGGGTTGCCGACCCCCGGCCTAGACTATTGAAGCCCATTCTGAGACAGTGCAGTCTAAGGCAGGAGCCACAGCACAGAAACGCATTGCTGAGTAACATCAGAACTGCTCTTTACTAGATCTTATTTACGTATTGTTGAATGGTAGAGAGAACCAAAAAACCAAAAAAACTGAACAGCTTCACAGTTCTTATATATTTATTGAGTTTGCTGTTAATGAAGAATGATTGTGGGAAATGTTCCTTGTGCAAATGGCATTTGTTTTATTTTGATCTGCATGGGGAGTGACTTTTGAGGATTCATATGAACTGCCTTATCTCAGTCATGAAAGTTTGAAGCACTGGCAATCTGAAATGAGATATTGGAGGAAAATCTCTGAATAGAGCTCATCAGCTAATGAGAAGCAGCAATACTGACAATAGATCTTCAACTTGGAATCCTCAGACCATCTCAATATTCTTCATAGCATTCTCTCCAGACTTTCAAGAATCACTAGAATCCGGAATAATTTCAGAGGACTGGAAAATTGCAGATAACACTCTACTCTTCATGAAGGGAGGGAGTCCAAAAGCAGGAAATTATAGCCAAGATAGACCGACATCAGTGGTTGGCAAGATATAAAGGATAGGTTTGTGTTACTTGAAGTCACATGATAAAATAGGCCAAAGTCAGTATACTGTCCATTAGTGGAATTTTTGCCTGACAAATCCGTTGAAATTCTTTGAGGAAATAGCAGGCAGGATAGAGAAAGGAGAGTCAGTGGATGTTGTTTACTTGGATTTTCAGAAGACCTTTGACGAGGTTCCACTCATGAGGGTGCGTAACAAGATAAAGGCACTTGGCATTATATGAAAGATACTAATGTGGAAAGAAGATTGGCTGACTGGCAGGAGGCAGAGAGTAGGATTAAAAGGGGCTATCTGGTTGGCTGCTAGTGACTAGTGGTGTTCCACAGGGGTTGGTATTGGGACTGCTTCTTTTCCTGTTATTTGTCAATGATATAGATGACTGAATTGATGGCTTTGTGGTCAAGTTTGCAGGTGATACAAAGTTAGGTGGAGGGGTAGGGGTATTGAGGTTCTAAGGTCCAATTTAATGTCAGAGAGATATATATTGTCAGAGGTAGCAGGAAGTCTGCAGAAGGAGTTAGACATATTAGGAAAATGCACAAGAAAGTGACAGATGGAATACACTGTAGGGAATTGTATGATTATGTGCTTTGGTGGAAGGAATAAAAGCACAGACTATTTCCTAAATGGTGCAAAGGGACTTCAAAGGTTCAAATCCTGAAATGTTTGTTTCTTTGCAACCATCCAGAAAAACAGAGGAGTGCCCCAAAGAATGAACAACAGTTAAATGTTAGAACCCCAAAGTACCCCCCCCCCCCACCAGATCCCCTCCCTCCTGTGCATAAGTGGCAGCAAGCAACAACCCCCCCTCCCCCCCTGGCAAAAAATGCATCAGCACCACCACCGAGCACTCAAGTGTGAGCAAAGCAATAGCAAAGACACAGACTTGCAGTTACCCCAAAGCCTTCACATTTCACCCTGTATTTGACATACTGCAGGTTCTCTCACTCCCTGATAAGGGAGAAAGAGGTATCTCCATTTTACCAGTGAGCAGGGAGACAAAACAAAAAAATCACTGGTTTACGATGTTAAAAATCCGTTACGTCACTTTTTTCGAGCTCTGTGCCTGAAGATCACAAAGATCCCGGTTCTCCAGGCACACAGCAGATATCCAACTCCCCAAAGACACACAGGTCTCCTATCATGACACCGATCTCTAGAGCCCCGAGATTTTAGGCTTCCGAATTCGAGCCTAACTCTTAGGCCGAGCCTTTGGAATGCTGAACAACAATGGCCGGTTATGAAACCCCGAGAGTGGGTCCCATTCCTGCAAAGAACTGTAGTCATCGTGTAACTCCAGGTCAGAGTCTTCAAAAGAACCCAGAAAGGGAAAAATAAAGATATTAAAGATGGAAATAGAGCTGTTTCCGAAGATGTAAACCAAGGAGACACTGTTAGGTGCCATTAACTCTGCCTTCTTTGGCAGTCCTTGTGCAGGATTCCCTAAAGATTAATTTGCAGTTTGAGCTGGTGGGAAGGAAAGCAAAAGCAGTGGTTGCATTCATTTTGAGAGGACTAGAATACAAGACCAAGGATGAAATGCTGAGCCTTTATAAGACATTGGTCAACCCATACTTGGAGTATAGTAAGCAGTTTTGGGCCCCTTATCTAAGAAAGGATATCCTGGCATATGAGATGGTCCAGAGGAGGTTCACAAAAACTATTCAGGCAATGCAAGGGTTAATGTATGTGAAGCATTTGATGGCTCTGGGCCTGTACCCACTGGAACTTAGAAGAATGAGGGGTGATCTCATTGAAAACTATCGAATATTGAAAGGCCTAGATAGAGTGGATGTGGTGAAGGTGTTCCCTATAGTGGGTGTCTTTGACTTGAGGGCACAGCTTCAAAATAGAGGAACATCCATTTCAAACAGAGATGAAAAAGAATTTCTTTATCCAAAAGGTGGTGAATCTGTGGAATTTAATGCCATGGATGGCAGTGGAGGCCATTGTTATTGAGTGTATTTAAAGTGGAAGTACATAGGTCTCTGTTTAGTCAGGACATCAAAGGTTATTTGGAAAAGGCAGGAGAATGGGGTTGATAGGGAAAATAAATCAACCGAATGGACTATTCTGTTCCTATGTCTTATTGTCCTATTTTCTTATGGACTGCAGATCCTGGTGATGTTCTCTAGCACTCGCAGATACAATGTATTCTAGTAACAAATATGTTGGAGGAAGAGAGAAATTTCAATTGCAAGAGGAAACCAAGGATACATAGCATGTCATGTGCTGAGCCTCATATCTTGCACCTCTGGCTAGTTGTTGAAGAATACTCAAGAACTGGGTAGATGGAGCTCATCAGCTTGGGAAGGCAGTCCACCTACGAGAGGGAAAACTCTGATTTCAAACATCCGCTGCCTTGCGGCCATACCCACTCATGGGAAGGGCTTCGGGAGTAAACCCTGACGACAAATCCGGAGCTGGATTCTCTAAGGCAGTCCAACGTTGTCTTCAACCTTGTTCTGGCAACTCCTGCGACAACACTGGTGCCAAGCTGTATCGGCCCTTGCCCTTCCCTTGGACAACATCGGTGGTGTGGAGAGGGGAGAATTGCTGCATCGGCAACTGCTGGTTGTTCATATGACCTTGCCCAAGCCTGTGCCCTGGAAACCATTCCAGGAGCAAATCCGTGGCCCCGCGAGACTAACAGATGTCATCAGTCAAGAGGACCACACAGTTCTATTTTCTATCTTTAAATGATATCCTGATGATTGTTAAGAGGCACCAATATCCAACAAGCCATTTGGTTATTGTAACCACTTCTCCTTTACATTTTGTTTAGGAAATGTTTTGCTTTCTCTATCATACATGAGTGTATTAATTCACTATATATTCATGTATTATTTTGAATCTTTCTGTCATATTATTCATTGCCTTTGAATGGTCATCTATGTTACTTCTAACCCATTCAAATGCTTTTCATTATGCATTGACACCTAAACTTAATGATACATTGGCGTGTCTTTTATCTTTCATACCACACATGCAATCAGGAGCTGATTGATGTGTCTACTTGCAATTGAACCAGAGAAGCAAACTTGAAGGTAAAATAAAGTCAGTTGAACATATCATGAGTCTCAGATTCAATCATATTTTTATCATTAATCTAAATACGCATTGATAGTTAAACCTTAAAAGCTTCTTAATGTTCTTAATGTTTGCTTGCAAGAACAGGAAAACAGATTATTATCTGAATGGAGGCCAATTAGGAAAAGGGGAGATGCAACGAGACCTGGGTGTCATTGTACACCAGTCATTGAAGGTGGGCTTGCAGGTACAGCAGGCAGTGAAAAAGGCAAATGGTATGTTGGCATTCATAGCAAAAGGATTTGAGTACAGGAGCAGGGAGGTTCTACTGCAGTTGTACAAGGCCTTGGTGAGACCACACCTAGAGTATTGTGTGCAGTTTTGGTCCCCTAATCTGAGGAAAGACATTTTTGCCATAGAGGGAGTACAAAGAAGGTTCACCAGATTGATTCTTGGGATGGCAAAACTTTCATATGAAGAAAGACTGGATCGACTAGGCTTATACTCACTGGAATTTAGAAGATTGAGGGGGGATCTTATTGAAACGTATAAAATACTAAAGGGATTGGACAGGCTAGATGCAGGAAGATTGTTTCCAATGTTGGGTAAGTCCAGAATGAGGGGTCACAGTTTAAGGATAAAACGGAAGCCTTTTAGGACCGAGATGAGGAAAAACTTCTTCACACAGAGAGTGGTGAATCTGTGGAATTCTCTGCCACAGGAAACAGTTGAGGCCGGTTCATTGGTTATATTGAAGAGGAAGTTAGATATGGCCCTTGTGGCTAAAGGGGTCAGGGGGTATGGAGAGAAAGCAGGTACAGGGTTTTAAGTTGGATGATCAGCCATGATCATACTGAATGGCGGTGCAGGTTCAAAGGGCTGAATGGCCTACTCCTGCACCTATTTTCTATGTTTGTATGTTTCTATGTTCCTGAAACCAAGGAAACATCTTTACAAATCTTTCAGATGTAGAGCACCCCTTTCCTCAAGCTGCTTATCAGAGCCTACGACTGCCTGCAACAAAAGGATCTTATTTTGCTAAGTTGACTTCCAATTGTCAAGTTTATTGACATAGGCACACTGTACATACACAGGATATAAATGCCATGGAAATTAGATTACTGCAGCAGCACATTACATTATAAACACAAGTTAACATAAACTTACATTAACATAACTTATACAAAACCCACATGACAAAATATATATAACATCAGTAACACAAGCTAAGAGACAGAAAAAGAAATATTGTCCAAGGTAGGTTTAAGGTTCTTCAGGTCAGCACAAAGACATTATGGCAGTGGAGAAGAAGGTGTTGTTGAACCTTAAAGTATTGGTCTTCAGAATCCTACACCTCCTGCCTGTTGGCAGCATTGAGAGGAGGGCATGACCAGCATGAGATAATGCCTTCCTGAGACGTGTGGATGGGAATGATGTGGGAAGAGCTACGTCCATAATGGAGCAGGCAGAGTCCGCCACTCTCTTTAGACTCTTTTGTTCCTGTGCATTGGAATTTATATTACATACCATGATGTGACTAGTTAGTCAAGATCTTCAGTGCAGTGGCATGCTGAATCTTCTTAAACTTCTCCCAAAGTAGAGACTGGCATGCCTTCTTCATGGTTTCATCTTTGTGCTGGGCCCAGGACAGATCCTCTGAGATGTTAATATCCAGGAAACTGAAACTCCTCACACTTGTACTGCACAGCCTTTAACATGGATATGCCATGTGTTTGCCTGACTGTCTCTTCCAAAGGTCCACAATTGGTTCCTTGGTTTTGCTGATGCTGAGGGCAAGGTTGTTCTTACCAGCAGGCCTATCTCATCCCTGCATGCCACTTGATCACCATCATTAATTCTGCCAACAACAATAGTGCCTTCAGCAAATTTGTAGAAACCACTGGGGAGTAGAGCAGGGAACTAAGCATACAGCACTGAAGTATGCCAATGATGGCGGCCAGAGAGGAAGTGACGATACTTCCCAGTCAGGAATTCGGGATCCAATTGCAGGGAAAGATATAGAAACTGGACAAAAATTGGGTTGCTCGGGACATTCCGGAGTTCGCAGTTCAATTGTGGTGCTGTTCCATGGAATGCGTGGGCTTTCTCTGGGTGCTCCAGTTTCCTCCCACAGTCTAAAGAGATTCCAGGTAGTTTAATTTCTCATTGTAAATTGTCCTGTGATTAGGTTGTGGGGCTGCTGGGGAAGGTCTACTTCATGCTGAGAAGAAGAAGAAAGCCCTTAACTCCAAGTGCAGTCATCGGGACGCTGTCGTGACATTGTTTTTTTAGCAGGCTTTCTTGTTTTTATGAGGCTGAGTTGCTAGCTTGACGCGCAACCCAACACGGATGGAAGGGGTGCAAGGGAACCGCCTGGATTCGAACTCAGGAGCCTTCGCTCCGAAGTCCGGCGCTGATGCCACTACACCACCAGCTGGCTGCTTCATGCTGTACCACAAAATAAATAAATAAATAAAACTGTTTGTAAAAACTCCCGTGTGCATCTTTTCTCAAACGACCCTGGTTCGTCCAAAACTCTTCCAACCCTGTTCTAACTTGTATCATTTCCACACTCATACAGATCTAATTGCTCTTGTCACTAAAACATATTGTTCTTATAATTTACTAACTCTGATATCTTGAGGTGTAGCACAGTGGAGTTCTATTCTACAACATCTAGTCGCTTAGATTGAAAGAAAAGCTTTTAATTACAAATTATTCCTTCTAGAATTTACTCTCCCTTTAATTATGTAACTTTCCCCACAATTTTCCATGCAATTAAAACAGTATGCACTTATCCTTCTACATTTCTGCTGCAGAAATGAATTGTAAACTGTAATTTGCCAGCCATGGTAATGCTTTAGTTGTCGTCTGACTGCTTCCATGATCCTTTTAATGTCACTCATAGCTTACAATTAAATGCCACAGCAATAAACAAAAAATCTTCCAAGGTCTGACCCTTGTCGCATTTATCAGAGCAGTGTAACTTGTACTGTATTGTACAATATATACTGTAGCTACGACGCGTGTGGTTTCAATGACCACGCCTTGCAGTTCTAATGCACTAAGCAAGTTTTGATTGTGGATTTATTTCACAATATACCACTTATTTAGTTCTGTCTCAATCAAATGTGGCTTTAATCAGTGGTCCCTGTCATTAAAGAAACATTCCAGTGAAGATTACAGAAACAGCTGTTACAATCCATATTCTTGAATCTTCTCATAGACTCATAGAACCAAAGAAACATACAGCACAGCAATATGTTCTTTTGGTCCAACTCATCCATGTCATTCTCGATGTTGGCTTCCTCTAATTGCATTTGCCACTTCCCATTTTAATTGTACCTGCCTCTACTATCTCATCTAGCAGCTTATTCTAGAAATCCACCTCCCTCTGTTTGAAAGTCTTTTCTTTTCTGGTATGGTATATTTTAATTTCTCTCTCCTCTCTCATCTTCAACTTGTGCCCTTTAATTCTAGACTCCTTTGCCCTGGGGAAAAAAGATAGTGATTATCTATCCTAGCTATGTCCCTCGTAAACTTGAAAAACTTCTGTAAGGTCACCTATCAGCCTCCTTTGTTTCAATGGGTATAAACCCATACTATCCAATCTGTCCTTATATCTACATGGATTCGTAGAGTCATAGAACACCACAGCACAGAAACAGGCCCATCGGCCCATATAGTCTGTGCAGAACTGTTATTCTTCCTAGTCCCATCAACTCACACATGGAACATCACTCTCCATACCCCCCCCCATCCATGTACTTATTCAAACTTTTCCTAAACGTTGTAATCGAACCCACACCCACCATTTCTGCTGGCAGCTTTTTCCACACTCTCACCACCCTGTGAGTGACGAATTTCCCCCTAAGATTCCCCTTAAATGTTTCACCTTTCTTCCTTAACCTATGAACTCTAGTTTTAGTCATACCAACTTCAGTGGAAAAAAGCTTTCTTGCATTTACCCTATCTATATCCCTCATATTGTATACCTCTGTCAAATCTTTCCACATCCTCTTGTACTCCAGAGAGTGAAGTCCTAATTTACTCAGCCTTTCCCTATAACTCAGGTCGAGGCCCAGCAACATTGTTGTAAATTTTCTCTGTACTCCTTCAATCATTCTGATACCTTTCCTATAGTTAGGTGACCAAAATTGCACATGATACTCCAAATTTCTATGCCTGCTTTGAAAGGAAGAGCATCACTACAGCTATGAAGATCCCTACTGCATTCAGTAAGCCTGAGATCTCTGTCTCAAAGGCCAATGTTAGACTATCTTTAAGAAGGGTGAACCCTTGCCAGATGGCAGGCCCTGGTGGAGTATATCCGGTAAGGCTCTGAAAACTTGTGCCACCAACTGGTACTCAAGGACACTTTCAACCTCTCAGTGCTACTGTTGTAAGTTCCCACTCGCTTCAAAAAGGCAACAATTACACCAGTGCCAAAGAAGAGTAATGTGAGCTGCCTTAGTGACTATCGCCCGCTAGCACTCACATCTGCGGTGATGAAATGCTTTGAGAGGTTGGTCATGGCTAGAGTGAACGCCTGGTTCAGCATGGCCTAAACTCATTGCAATTTGTCTATCACCACAATTGGACTAGGGCAGAAGCAATCTCTATTTCAATCTCTTCATGCAGCCTTAGATCACCTGGACAATACAAACAACTATATCAGCATGCTGTTCGTTGACAATAGCTCAGCATTTAACACCATTATTCCCATAGTCTTGATCAATAAACTACAGAATCTGGGCCTCTGTACCTCCCTCTGTAATTGGATCCTCGTCTTTGTAACTGGAAAACCACAATCTGTGCAGATTGATGATAATATCTCCTCCTCGCTGATGATCAACACTGACGCACTACAGGAGTGTGCACTTAGCCCGCTGCTCTACTCTCTCTATACCCATGACTGTGTGGCTAGGCATAGCTCAAATACCATCTGTAAATTTGCTGACGATACAACCATTGTTGGTAAAATCTCAGGTGGTGACGAGAGAGCGTACTGGAGTGAGATGTACCAGCTTATTGAGTGGAGTTGCAGCAACAGCCTTGCACTCAATGTCTGTAAGATGAAAGAGCTGATTGTGGACTTCAAAAATGGTCAGATGAGGGAACACAAACCAATCCTCATAGAGGGATCAGAAGTGGAAAGAATGAGCAATATCAAGTTCTTAGGTGTCAAAATCTCTGAGGGTCTAACCTGGTCCCAACATATTGATGCATCTATGAAGAAGGGAAGACAGTAGCTATACTTCATTAGGTGTTTGAAGAGATTTAGTTTGTCACCTAAAACACTCAAGGTCTTCTATAGATGTACTGTACAGAGCATTCTGACTATCTGCATCACTGTCTAGTATGTGAGGCTACTGCACAGGACCGAAAGAAGATACAGAAAGTTGTAAAATTAGTCAGCTCCATCTTGGGTACTAGCCTCCGCAGTATCCAAGACTTCTTCAAGGAGTGGTGCCTCAGAAAGGTGACATCCATTATTAAGGACCCCCATCAGCCAGGGCATGCCCTCTTCTCATTGCTACTGTCAGGAAGAAGGTACAGAAGCCACTCTCAGTGATTCAGGGACAGCTTCGTTCCTTCTGCCACATGATTCCTAACTGGAGATTGACCCTATGAACATTAACCCACTCGTTTTTAATATATATTACTTCAATTTTTGATCTACTTTTGATTAGTTTAATATACATACTCACTGTAATTGATTTACTTATTTATTACTTTTTCGTTATATATTATCATGTATTGCATTGAACTGCTGCGGCAAAGTTTACAAATTTTACGATACATGTTGCTGATAATAAACCTGATTCTGCTTCTGAAATGAGGCCTCATCAATATCTCATACAACTTCAACATAACATCCCAATTGCTGTACTCAATACTCTGATTTATGAAAGTCAATGTGCCAAAAGCTCTCTTTACAACCATATCTACATAAAACATCACTTTCGAGGAATGTCCGCTTAAGTAAGTAAGTCAAAGTTAATTATAGTTGCAAATTATTGTCTGTGAGTCACATTATTACCCAATCCCTATCCCCTGATTCAGTGTAATACAGTGTGATGCACCATCAATAACTCGCACTGAGACGTAAGGCGAGATATCGGCTTTTATTGACTGGAAGAAGGAACCAGGAGTGAGTGTCCATCATACCATGTCCTGGAGACTGAGGCCGAGCGTCAGGCCTCAGATCGCCTTTATACAGGGGCCTGTGGGAGGAGCCACAGGAGCAGTCAGCAGGGGGCGTGTCCAGACAGGCACATAGTTCACCACACAGTGTTAAGAATTCAAAGTCAAAACTAAATTTATTGTCACCATATATAACTCTGAGATTCTGGCATTCTCAGTGAATCGATAGACCATAACAGAATCAATGAAAGACTCCAGCCAACAGGGCAGGCTGACAACCAATGTTCAAAAGACAACAAACTGTGTAAATACAAAAGAAAAAAATGAATAATAAAATAAATAAGCAATAAATATTGGGAATATGCGATGAAGTGTTCTTAAATGTGAGTCCGCGGGTTGTGGGAACAATTCATGATGAGGCAAGTGAAGTTAAGTTCTCACTGGCTGAAGTGTCTGATATTTGAGTGTTGTTAGTGCTGAGGCTCCTGTACCTTCTTCCTGATGGTAACAGCGAGAAAAGAGCATGTTGTAGGTGGTGGGCATCCTTGATGAAGGATGCTGCTTTCCTGTAGATGTGCTCAATGTTGTGGAGGGCTTTACCCATGATGAACTGGGCTGTATACGTTGCTTTCTGTGGGATTTTCTGTTTAAGAGATAGGTGCTTCCATACCACGTTGTGATGCAACCAATCAATATACTCATCATCACACATCTGTCAAAGTTTG
Source organism: Hypanus sabinus (assembly GCF_030144855.1). NCBI lineage: Eukaryota > Metazoa > Chordata > Chondrichthyes > Myliobatiformes > Dasyatidae > Hypanus > Hypanus sabinus. The sequence continues at coordinate 100,398,310 of NC_082711.1, forward strand.
TCAAAGATTCAGATGTAGACTATATCTTTGCTACTGTTTGAAGGTCTGTATATAGTTCCAATCAGGATCTTTTTACCCTTAAGAATCTGCAAGGCTAAAAAAACCCTTATGGGAGTTATATACAGATCTCCAAACAGCAGCAAATTTGTGATGTACAAATTACAACTGGAGATAGAAAATGCATGCCAAAAGGACAAATGTTACAATAGTCATGGGGAAACTCAATACAAAGTAGACTGGAAAAATCAGGTTGGTGCTAGATCCTATGAATGCCTTCAAGATGGCTTTTTAGAGCAGCTTGTGGGAGAGCCCAGTAGGGGATCAGCTATTCTGGATTGCGTGTTGTGCAATGAACTGGAATTGATTAGAAAGCTTAAGGTAAAGGAGTACTTACGGGCCAGAGGTTATAATATGATAGAATTCACCTGAAATTTGAGACTCAGAAACTAAAGTCAGATCTATCAGATTTACAGTGGAGTTGAAAGAATGCATGAGAGAGGAGCTGACCAAATTTGGAAAGGAACGCTAGTATGGATGACAGCAGAGCAGCAATGTCTAGAGTTTCCGGGAGCAATTTGGAAGGCACAGGATACCTACATCACAAAGAAGATGAAGTATTTGAAAGGCAAGATGATGCAACTGTGGCTGACAAGGGAAGTCAAAGACAGCATAAAAGCCAATAAGAGGGCATATAATAAAACAAAAATTAGTGGGAAGTTAGAGGATTTGGAAGATATGAAAACCAAAAGAAAGTGACTAACAAAATCTGAGGTGCAAAAGGACTTGGGAATCCGTGTGCAGAATTCCCTCAAGGTTAATTTGTAGGTAGAGTCAGTGGTGAGGAAGGCAAATGTGATGTTAGCATTCTTTTCAAGAGGATTAGAATATAAAAGCAAGGATGTAATGTTGAGGCTTTATAAAGCGGTAGTGGGGCTTCACTTGGAGTATTATGAATAGTTTGGGCCACTTATCTAAAAAAGGTGGTGCTTACATTGGAGAAGGTTCAAATGAAGTTCACAAAAATGATCCCAGGTTTGAAGGCTTATCACAGGTGAAGGGTTTGATGGTTCTTGGGCCTGTACTCACTGGAATTCAGAAGGAAGAGTAGGGATCTCATTGAAACCCATTGGAAAAACCTTGATAGAGTGGATGTGGAAAGGTTGTTTCTCATGGTGGGGGAATCTAAGACCAGAGGACACAGCCTCAGAACTGAGGGACGTCTACTTAGAATGGAGAAGAGGAGTAATTTTTTACCCAGAGAGTGGTGAATTTGTGGAATTCATTGCCACAGGCAGCTGTGCAGGCCATCATTGGGTATATTTAAGGCAGAAGTTGATAGATTCTTGATTAGTCATGGCATGAAGGGATAGATGGAGGTGGCAGGAGACTGGGGCTGACAGGGAAGTGGATCGGTCATGATGAAATGGTAGAGCAGACTCAGTAGGCCAAATGGCTTAATTCTGCTCCTATATCTTACGGTCTTGTGATATTATGTCATGCCGAATCTTCACAAGCTTCTAAGGCAGCAGAGTCACTGCCATACCTTCTTCATTATTGCACTTATGTGTTGGGCCCAAGACAGGTAATCTGAAATGATAATACCAAGGAATTATAGTTATATGAAGCTACAAATCTTTTCTTTGTCTAATGAGCCACATAGTGTCGAAGCAAAGATTTATTTTATTTAGAGATACGGTATGTAATGGCCCTTCTGGCCCAACAAACCATACCACCCAGCAACCCAACTATTTAACCCCAGCCTAACGATGGTGCAATTTACAATGACTATTAACTGAATCATCTTCGGAAAGTGGGAGGATACCGGAGCACCTGGGTGCTCATAAGAATGACGTACAAGCTTCTTACAGACGGCATCAGAACTGAACTCCAACTTCCGATGCCCCAAGCTGTAATAGCATCATGCTACCACGGCAAGAGCTTCCAATTTGTCAAGGCTACCTTTATGTAAAATACTTACGAATTATGAATCTATGCCGTAGTGCTCCTTGGCTCAATAAAAATATCCTAAATGATTATGTTGTGGCGACCCACTTCCCAGCGCACTCGAACCGGCTCACAAAGCGACGCGCTCCAGCATTGAGGCCGGTCGCAAAAAGGGCGCCAAGCCTGCTTCACCAGCAAGGGGAAAAGCCCGCACACGGGACGGGACCGTGAATACGTGCCTCCTACAGCATTCCCGCCCTTCCCAGGCGGAATCAGGAAGGCATTAAAGCGAGGCCGCGAAGTTTGAATAAATCTCTTTTTGCAACTGCAGCTCACTGACTCCGTGTCATTATTTCAGCGCTGCGTGTAGCACACCACTATAATTGGTGACCCCGATGGCCCAAACGATATTTGGGCCGAAGATGAATGATGCCACATCTGTTCATGCAGTTTTGTTAAAACTGCCAAACTTCTGGACGCTGCAACCTCACCTGTGGTTCCAGCAAGCAGAAGCCCAATTCCACATTTGGCAGATAACCTCAGAGGACACACGTTACTACTACGTGGTGAGCTCCCTCAACCAGAACACAGCCGCCCAGGTTGAGGGGTTCGTACAGTCGCCCCCAGCGGACGGCAAATACACAGAATTCAAAGCCCTGCTCATAAGGACTTTCGGCCTCTCATGGCGCGAGCGAGCTGCCCGCTTACTGCACCTGGATGGTTTGGGAGACAAGCCGCAGTCAGCTTGGTGAATGAGATGCTCTCCTTGGCCGGAGGTCACAAGCCCTGCCTCATGTTTGAGCAGGCATTCCTGGAGCAGCTGCCCGAGGATATACGCCTGCTGTTGTCCAACGCAGATTTCAGCGACTCCCGGAAGGTGGCAGCCCGGGCAGACTTGCTGTGGAAAGCCAAGAAGGTGAGAGGGGGGTCCGTCGCACAGATCACCAAGCCATGCTCCCAGCAGCAAACCAGACCAGGCCTGGCCGCAGAGCCCGCTAACCCCAGAGGCAGGGGTGAGGAGACCAACGAACAATGGTGCTTCCACCACCAGCAGTGGGGCGCAGAAGCCCGCCGCTGTAGCCCGCCCTGCAAGTTCCCGGGAAACGCCAGGGCCAGCCGCCACTGATGTCTACGGCGGCTGGCCATCGGGATAGCCTCCTGTATGTCTGGGACAAGCGGTCGGGACACCGCTTTTTGGTCGACACCTGAGCCGAGATCAGCATCTTACCTCTGACGAGTTACGACACCCGCAACAGGGCACCGGGTCCCCCCCGAGAGCTGTGAATGGCAGCACAGTAATGACCTATGGCACCTGTACGGTACGGCTACAGTTCAGCTCCAGCCAGTTCACATGGGACTTCACACTGGCCACCGTAGCCCAACCGCTCCTGGACACGGATTTTTTGCGAGCTCACAGCCTACTGGCCAACCTGCCCAGGAAGAGACTGGTCCACGCCGAGACCTTTCAAACATTCTCCCTGGGTGAAGCCCAGTTGCCGGCCCCACACCTAGACTCCATCACGCTGTCCGACAATGACTTCACCAGAGTCCTGGCAGATTTCCCATCGGTTCTGGCACCACAGTTCATGGCAGCCATGCCCAGACACGGCGTACAGCACCACATCCCGACACAAGGACCACCCCTCCACGCCCGTGCTCGAAGACTTCCCCCGGACAAGCTCCAACTGGCAAAGGAGGAGTTCAAGAGGATGGAGGAATTGGGGATCATCAGCCCATGGGCCTCCCCCCTGCACAAGGTGCCCAAAGCGACAGGGGGCTGGAGACCATGCGGTGACTACCACAGGCTGAACGAGGCTACAACACCGGACTGCTACCCTGTGCCGCACATTCAGGACTTTGCAACAAACCTACATGGCGCATGGATCTTCTCCAAGGTAGACCTCGTCTGAGGGTACCATCAAATCCCGATGCATCCGGACGACGTCCCCAAAACAGCTCTCATCACCCCTTTCTGCCTTTTCGAGTTCCTCTGCATGCCGTTTGGCCTAAAGAATGCCGCACAGATGTTTCAGTGATTAATGGACGCAGTGGGACGTGACCTGGACTTTGCTTTCATCTATTTGGTCGACATCCTCATAGCCAGCAGCAGTCATCAGGGGCATCCGTCCCACCTCCGTCAACCCTACACCCGACTGAGTGAATACGGCCTGACAATCAGCCCGGCCAAATGCCAGTTCGGGCTTGACTCCATCGACTTCCTGGGCCACAGGATCACTACAGACGGGGCAACCCCTCTGCCCGCTAAGGTAGATGCGGTCCGCCATTTCCCCTGACCCAACACAATCAAAGGCCTTCAGGAATTCGTGGGTATGGTGAATTTCTACCACCGTTTCCTCCCGTCAGCAGCCCGAATCATGCGCCCTCTGTTCGCCCTGATGTTGGGTAAGGGCAAGGACATAACCTGGGACGAGGAGTCCGCCGCCGCTTTTGTTAAAACCAAAGAAGCCTTGGCAAATGCCGCGATGCTAGTGCACCCCAGAACAGACGTCCCTACCACCCTCACAGTGGACGCATCCAGCACGGCAGTCGGTGGGGTGCTGGAACAACTCATCGAGGGTCGCTGGCAACCCCTGGCATTTTTCAGCAAATACCTGTGGCCACCCGAGCTCAAATACAGTGCTCTTGACAGGGAACTGTTGGCGCTATACCTGGCAATCCGGCATTTCAGGTACTTCTTAGAAGGTAGGCCTTGCACCGTGTTCACGGACCACAAACCTCTTACCTTTGTGTTCACAAAAGCATCTGACCCCTGGTCGTCCCACCAGCAGCGACATCTGCCCTACATCTCCGAATACACGATGGATGTCTGGCATGTCTCGGGAAGGGACAATGTTGTGGCGGACGTCCTCTCCTGCCCTAACATCCAAGCCCTGTCCCGGGGGTAGTCTATGAAGCGCTGGCGAAGGCACAGCAGGCAGACGAGGAGATCCCTAGTTACAGAACCGCAGTCTCCGGTTTGCAGCTCCAGGACCTCCCCATAGGCCTAGGTGAGAGGACCCTACTCTGTGATGTAACCACCGGCCAACCCCGTCCCGTCGTCCAGGCAGCCTGGCGGCGGCGCGTTTTCAACTCCATCCACAACTTAGCGCACCCCTCCATCAGGTCAACCGTCTGGATGGTCGCCAACAGGTTCATTTGGCACAGACTCTGCAAGCAGGTCAGTGAATGGGCCAAAATGTGCATGCACTGCCAAACAGCCAAGGTGCAGCGGCACACCAAAGCTCTGCCGCAGCAGTTCCACCCCACCCACCGGCGTTTCAACCACATTCATGTGGATATCGTGGGCCCCCTGCTAGTGTCGCAAGGAGCGCGGCACCTCCTGACTATCGTAGACCAGTTCACAAGATGGCCAGAGGTGGTCCCGCTCACCGACACCACCTCCAAATCTTGCGCCCGGGCACTGATTGCAACCTGGGTATCTCGCTTTGGTGTACCAGCCCACATTACCTCCGACAGAGGCGCCCGGTTCACCTCCAGCCTGTGGTCAGCTATGGCCAGCCTTTTGGGGATACAGCTGCACCACACAACTGCTTACCACCCACAGTCGAACGGACTGGTGGAGTGTTTCCACCGTCACCTGAAGTCGGCTCTCATGGCCCGCCTGAAAGGACCTAACTGGGTGGATGAGCTTCCCTGGGTCCTGCTCGGAATCCGCACAGTACCCAAAGAGGATCTGCACACCTCGATCTGCACACCTCGAGTTGGTGTACGCCGCACCCCTGGTTGTCCCAGGAGAGTTCATACCAGCCCCAAGGGGCAAGAGGATGAACCTGCAGCAGTCCTGGACAGACTACATGAGAGGCTCAGTAACCCAGTCCCCATACCCACTTCACAGCATGGACAGAGCCCAACCTGCTTACCCAAAAACCTGCAGCACTGTAAGTTCATTTTTGTACAACGGGGCGGACATCGGGCACCGCTACAGCAGCGCTACGAGGGGCTGTTTACAGTGATCAGAAACAACGATTCCACGTTCGTGCTGGACATTGGGGGGAAAGAGGAGGTTTCCACTGTGGACCAACTCAAACTGGTCCATGTGGACTTGGCACAGCCGGTCGAGATTCAGGCACCGCGGCGCAGAGACAGACCGCCCAAACAGAGTCCTACCCAGACTGTGGACATTGAGGGGTGTATTGCCGGTTCTGGGGGGGCGGTTATGTGGCGACCCACTTCCCAGTGCACTCGAACTGGCTCACAAGCGATGCACGCCGGCATTGAGGCCGATCGCAAAAAGGGAGCCAAGCCTGCTTCACCAGCAAGGGGAAAAGCCCGCGCGCGGGACGGAACGGTGAATACACACCCCCTAATGCATTCCCACCGGGGGAGGGCGGGATCAGGAAGGCTTTAAAGCGAGTCCGTGAAGTTTGAATAAATCTTTTTTTGCAACTGCAGCTCACCAACTCCGTGTCGTTATTTCAGCGCTGCGTGTCGCACACCGCTACAACGTGTTTCAATAATACTTAGTGCTTTTGTAATCAATATTTACCTCTGCCAAAGCATCAATTTTACATGACATGAGAATACCACTCTCATCTCAAGCCTGCGGTTTCTAACTGAGTTCCATTGTCAATATAATGAAACCTCAAGAATGTCAATTATAATCTACGGTTCAGATAGTTAGATATCAGTTCTACAGAAAACCCCTTCTAAAGCTTTGTAGGCCTCAATAATTGCTCAGGGATACTTCATTTCTCATAACTTAACTCTAATCAAACCCTGCAGAAAAGTGAAGGCAATCCAGTTATATCTCATTCCAGTTGTTTCCTAGAATCTCTTCGTTGCATGCAAGTCTTGTCCTGAGGCTAGAACCAAAGACAGCTGTTTGCTAATTGATAGTTCCTTTCTCTTTAGGTAATTAAGGAAATGCAATACTAATGAAGACTGATTTGTCAAAGGAGATAAGGTTTTATCGGATTTGTATGGCCAAATGTTACAAGCTTTTTGACTGTAAACAGAGGAATTGCTTTTTCCAGGGGTGGGCTTATGGGGGAGTCTTCAGTGACAATGGGTAAGTAGGCGGTGCCATGCGTGTCACCTGTCCTTTAACAGCAATACCAACTCACTTAGGTGAGATAGGTAATGTGCCTTTATAATTAACCATTTGATGATCTATGAAAATCCAGTTCGAGTAAAAGTTCCTGACGGTGGAAATGTGAACAAAAGATGGGAATGTTAGGAGGACTCAGCTGATGAAGCAACAATGCTCAGGGGAGAAACCTGGTTTGACGTTTCAGGTCAAGGAGTCTTCATTAGAACTAGAGATGTGAGAAAACATTGAATTTTAAATTGCAGAGTGGGGTGAGGTATAGCGATGCCTGTTATAGGTCTAGATAAGAGCACAGTAAGAATTACTTTAAAGACTAGTAACTGCAACGAAATGCCAGATAATCAAATTGAAACATGCTTATAACAGTAAGTTGAAGCGATGTTTATATAAACATGGGTCTACCTGAAATTGTAAAATTTAGTATTGTTACAATTCTGCAACAATGAATATAGAATTGAGACAGGTGTTTATAAACAAATAAAACATTTATTAAACACTGCTCCAAAAAACCAAAAGTAAACAAATGACTAACATAACCGGAAGTGGACTGCTATATGGCAGCTCGAACAGTTGTTAAAACGAGAAATGCAAACACAGTTTTTAAAAGTGGTAAATACAAAAGTCCAAATGATTTACACAGTCAATTAGCAGAGACTTTCCTTGAAGTAATAAATTCTCTTACGATGTGACGTTACTGCTGATCCTAGCCAAAATATGTCTTGCCCAAAGGATTTATGATGAAGGAAATAAAAACGGCTTAAATGGACTGACCTTTCCCTTTTGGTGAATAGCTCACTGCCCCAGTCCTTTCTGCTCTTACAGCAGGGACTATCGTGGGTGCAGGTTAATAATTCCTTCCAAATGAGGATCAAATAAGGTCGAACCTGTTTTACCGTCATCAACACTAGCTTTTCTTGATCCTTCAGCTTCCCGAACTTCAATAATTCTTCACTCTCCAATTGGACTTTAACTGGCAGCAATTTTTAGAACTGCCGGCACAAGGATTCTTACAATAGAAATTAAAATTCCACTTTTAAACGAAACTGCATCATAAAATCAAATACGCAGCAGAGCGGAGTCACTGACGAATTAAGCCATGAACTGACCTGCGTCACAGCGAGGCGTGCTTCTTTTATACCTGTTGAAACAGGCCATCACATGACCTCTCACTGGTGGGAAAATTACATCACTCCACCATCACAAGACCATTACATCATGTCCAGCAAAGCCTCAATTACATCATGGTCATGTGACAGTCACAAGATACCCACGGGGTATGTAACAGTAATAAATACTTATAGACACAAAAGTCCTAATAAAGTGTTTTGGCCAGAAACATTGATAATTCCTTTCTCCCCACAGATGCTGCTCCACAAGCATATTCTTTGTTTCATTAATTCCTGAGTGTTGCTACGTGCATAGCCAGAAGATGAGCATCCTTGAGGTTGTGTTGGTTATTGTCGAAACAATGCGGGAAGTTGGCCATAGAAATGGTTGTGAGGGTGACAGTTCAACATCATGCTGGGTTTGGACTTCATGAAGATGCAGATCTACTATATGTAAATAAAGCTGATGTCTCTGCTGAATACGGATTGTTTGGGAATCTGAGTGGGTAAGATCAGGAAGAATAATAAATGGTGTAGTACTTGAGAAAGCCATGAACTTGGAGAAATTAAAAGAAAAGAAGTATGTAGAAAAGTATTTATAAAGTTTAAAAAACTGTTAATGTTTCTTTGATGGCTGATAGAAAGTAAAGATTGAGAGCTGTGATGCAACTTTTAATCAAAATTCACTACCTGCTCAACAAGTGACTTCATTTTTGGGCAACACACATAAAATGCTGGAGGAACTCAGCAGGCCAGGTAACGTCTATGGAAAAGAGTACAGTCAACATTTTGAGCTGAGACCCTTCGGCTGGACTCTTTTAACTCTTTTCTATAGATGCTGCCTGGTCTGCAGAGTTCCTTCAGTGTTTTGTGTGTGTTGCTTGGATTTCCAGCACCTGCAGATTTTCTCTTGTTTGTCATTCTTGTGTAGGCTGCGATGTCCATTGAAATCTAACCCAATGCAAGCTACCATGGGAATGTGGAAAATAGGGAGGGAATAATAATACCTGGAGCTTGATAATCTGGTAGAGCAATATCAACAAACATCAGCAAAGCTGCTGGCGGTCACTTTAATTGACCCATGAGCAGGACTTCAGTCCTGCCTAATGCTTGCACCATCAGGCAGAGTCTGTAACATTCATAAGTTGTGTATTTGTGTTGGGACATCATGAACTGATGTCAGTCTTATATGAAAGTTGAATGCTGTATGATAATTACCATGTGCACACACAGATTTCCTAGAAGGGCAAAAAGGGAAATGAATGATATCCCTATGCCACCCCACCAAATCTCAAATAATGAGCAAGTCCAGTTATCGCCTTTGTGAACACTTTAAATTAACTAGCACGTTAACAGGAGATAATATATTGAAAGGTTATTGTTTCTCTCTGCACAGATGTGGTCTGGCTTGCTGAGAATTTTCTGCTTTAGTATCATGGAGGAATAGCATTGCAAATAAAGCATAATACTTGACGCATGGATACAGGGAATTAAACAATAGATTTTTTTTCTTAATAAAAACACTAAATAAGTCCAACAGATGTGGTGAAACAGATAGGAGAGTGTCAGTAATAAAGCATCTTCATGGAAGGGAAATTCCACATTTAACATAGACCTTTCTCCCATTGCAGAACTCCACCACACCATTACAATTACTCAGCTGAATCACATCTCTCTCGCACACACACACACACACAAACCGGAAATGAGTAATATTGAGCAATAAGATCAACAAAGTCTGAAATGTGTATTTTTGGCGTAGGAAACTGTGATACACCCAGAAACTGGATGAGACATGGAAATCAGAAACATCAAAGCTTTGACCTACCCCAAGTTTGGCTGAGATATCAAAACTATCTCCGGACAACAATACACAAGCTATAGCTGTCCTCAAAACTCCAAGAGAAGAGAAAAGTTGACCAGGCTGATCACAGGTAAAGGGATCACCTGGTATCAGTTTACATGATCGGGTATCTTCTACAGTATATGAAATGGGGTAGTGTGATACAGAGACATTACATGCAAGCCTACTCTTACTTGAATAGGTTACCATCCCTGGTGATCCTCTAAATATTTCTGTCTAGCAGGAATTAGTAACAATGAGTCAAAGAATTAAAAATGTAACCAATGCGCAGTGTATATGAAAAGAACAGAAACAGACCAACTGGTCAATAACAATGATCAGGCAGGATTTTGTTTTTCATCCTGTTTCCTGACCCTTTAACCAATTCTGAAGGTCCCTAACCTTTCTCCCTATATACTTGCCTTGTGCCATTTCCCTCCATTCCTACATCCTGAGCAGCTGCATCACTGTCTGGTTCAGAAATTGCACCATCTCGGATCGCAAGACCCTGCAGCGGATAGTGAGGTCAGCTGAGAAGATCATCGAGGTCTCTCTTCCTGCCATTACGGACATTTACACTACACGCTGCATCCGCAAAGCAAACAGCATTATGAAGGACCCCATGCGCCCCTCATACAAACTCTTCTCCCTCCTGCCATCTGGGAAAAGACACCAAAGCGTTTGGGCTCTCATGACCAGACTATGTAACAGTTTCTTCCCCCAAGCTATCAGACTCCTCTGTACCCAGAGCCTGGACTGACACCAACTTATTGCTTTCTACTGAACCTATTGTCATGTTTATTATTTATTGTAATGCCTGCACTGTTCTGTGCACTTTATGCAGTCCTGGGTAGGTCTGTAGTCTAGTGTAGTCTTTTTCTGTGTTTTTACATAGTTCAGTGTCATTTTTGTACTGTTTCATGTAGCCCTATGATCCTGAAAAGCATTGTCTTGTTTTTACTGTGTACTGTACCAGCAGCTATGGTCGAAATGACAGTAAAAAGTGACTTGACTTGACTTGACATGCCATAATCTGGTTTACAATGAGCCACTGCTGTCCTCTCCCACTTCATTGCCATTCTTCCATGTTCTGTTCACTCCCTTGGAGCCAATAGGAGTTTTATGAATACATGCAGGAAAGAACTTAGAAAGCTAGTAGGTATTCAACCCTAAACCATGAACTGGGTAAATGATTAATTACAAATTACAAATTGCGACAACACAGAAGTCACTTGAACTCAAGGGTAGGACTCGTGAGGTGCAGTGGCAAGAGTTGATTGGTTCAGTGGTTTCAGCTGGTACTAATGTATTGGTCTACTGACTGCAGAATTTATATCAGAGGAGTGGGTATATTCCTACCAATGACATACTGTAGATAGAAAGAGGGATGAGATTCTGCAAAGTTAGGTACTATGTTAAAGGATAGGAACTCCAGGATTGTGATCTTAGGATTGCTACGCGCTATTTAGGCTGGAAATTGAAAGATCATACAGTTTAACACATGGCTAAGGAGTTGGTGTAGAGAGGAGGGCATTGCATTTTGAATCATTTAGCTCTCTTCCAGGTACAGTGGGACCTGTACAGAAGAAATGGTTTGCACCTGAAATGGAGGGGGACTAATATCCCAGTGGAAAGGTTTGCTAGTGCTGCAGGGGTGGTGGGGGGGGGGAGGTTTAACCTAGGGTTTCAGAAGCATAGAAACTAAAGTGTCATGCAGATAGTAGAGAGTTAATGGAGACAGATATTGTTAAGACCTCAGACAAAGGAGTCAGAAAGTTGAGCATGGTTTGAGTGATGTTCTGAGTTGTGTATATTTCACTGCAAGAGGAATTGCAGGAACAGCAGATGTGCTCAGGGTATGAATCAACACATGGAATAATGATATTGTAGCCAATAGTGAGCCCTCATTGCAGGCGGGACAGGACTGGAAGCTCAATATTCTGGGGTTCCATTATTGTAGATGCTACAGAGCAGGACGCATTGGAGGGGGGGTGTAAGTAGTGAGAGAAAATGTCACGGCTGTGCTCAGGACAAACTGGAGAACTGACCTAATGAGGCTTAATAGGTAGAACTGAAGTATAAGAAAGGTATAATCACATTAGTGGGGCTATATTACAGACTCCCCAACTGCCTGCGGGATTTAGAGGAACAAATTTGTAGAGAGATCACAGAATATTACAAAAAACACAAGGTTTTGATAGATGGTGATTTTAACTTTCCACGTATTGACTGGGACTCCATACTGTAAAAGGACTAGATGGGATAGAGGTTGTGAAATGTGTTCAGGAACGTGTCCTTAATCAGTACATAGAAATCCCAATGAGAGAGTGTGCGATACTTGATCTACTATTAGGAAGTGAGACAGGACAGGTGACAGAAATTTGTGTAGGAGTACATTTTGCATCTAGTGATCGTAATTGTGGTGAACTACATATACCTGTCTGGACACGCCCTCTGCTGACTGCTCCTGTGGCTCCTCCCACAGACCCCTGTATAAAGGCGATTGAGGCCTGAGCCCGGGCTGTCAGTCTCCAGGATGTAGTATGGTGGTCACTCACTGTTTGTTCCTTCTTCCAGTCAATAAAAGCTGATATCTCACCTTACATCTCAGATGGAGTTATTGATGGTGCATCAATTTTATTGACTGACGTGGTAGTGGTGTCGGGGCAGGGGATGGCAAAGGGGAACCGTGAGTACTCGTCGATAACATTGAGAAAATAGATATTGCGGTCGGTGGAGGGAAGGGGGCCCTTAAAGTCAACACTCAGTTGCTCAAAAGGGCGGGTGGCCTTGACAAGTTGCACTGTTTCAGAACGGTAGAAGTGTGGTTTGCACTCAGTGCAGACTTGGCAGTCCCTGGTCATCGTCCTGATGTCCTCAAGGGAGTACGGCAGGTTCCGGGCTTTCACGAAATGGTAAAATTGGGTGACCCCCGGATGGCAAAGATGTGCATGAAGGGCGTATAGCTGGTCGAGCTGTGCGCTAGCACACGTTACCTGGGATAGGGCATCAGGGGGCTCATTCAGTCTGCCAGGCCAGTACAGGATATCATAGTTGTAGGTGGAGAGTTCTATTCTCCACCGCAAAATCTTATCATTTTTGACTTTGCCCCACTGTTGGTTGCTGAACATGAACGCAACCGAGCGCTGGTCGGTCAGCAAGGTGAACCTTTTGCCGGTGAGATAGTGCCTCCAGTGCCTAATAGCTTCCACTATGGCCTGGGCTTCTTTCTCCACCGCGGAGTGCCGAATTTCAGAGCCTTGAAGGGTATGAGAAAAGAATGCTACTGGCCTGCCTTCCTGATTGAGGGTAGCAGCCAGTGCAAAATTGGAGGCGCCACTCTCTACTTGGAAGGGAATGGTCTCATCCACCGCATGCATCGTAGCTTTGGCAATGTCCCCTTTAATGCAGCTGAAGGCCACGCAGGCCTCAGCAGAGAGGGGAAAAGTGGTAGACTTGACCAGGGGGCAGGCCTTGTCTGCGTACTGGGGTGTGGTGAACTACAGTATTGCCATTAGTTTCAAAGTAACTATGGAGAAGAATAAGTCTGGTTCATGGGATGAGATTCTAAATTGGGAAAAGCCCGATTGTGATGGTATCGGAAAGGATATGGCAAGGACAGAATGTTTTCTGGCAAAGGTGTACTTGGAAAGAAGGAGGCCTTCAAAAGTGATAATTTGCAGAGAACAAAGCCAGTATGTGCCTGTCAGAATAAAAGGTAGAGATAACAGGTTTAGGGAACCTTAGGTTTCAGGAGATATTGAGGCCCTGGTTGAGGGAAAAAAAAGGAGGTGCATAGCAAATGTAAGTGGTAGGAACAAATGAGATGCTGTACTTATGCAGTATAAGAAATGCAAGAGAGCACTTAAGAAACAAAATGGGAGGGCAAAAAGAAAATATGAGGTTGTCCTGGCAGACAAAGTGAAGAAGAATTCTAAAGGATTCTGCAGATATGCAGAGCAAAAGGATTGCAAGAGATAATATTGGTCCTCCGGAAGAATCGAATGGTGTTCCATGTGTGAAGCCAATGGAGACAGGAAAGATCTTAAATGGATTTTTGCATCTGTATTTACTCGAGAGATGGATACAGAGTCAATAGAAGTGAGACAAAGCAGCAGCGAGGTCAGGAACCCTACACAGTTTACAGAGGAGGGGGTGTTAGCTGACTTGAGGAAAATTAGGGTGGATAAATCCCCAGGGCCAACCTAGGTCTTTCCTTGGACTCTGTGAGAGACAAGTGCAGAGAGGCCCTAGCAGAGATTTTAAAATCATCCTCAGCAAAAGGCAAGGAACTGAAAGATTAGGGGATAGCTAATGTTGTTCTGCTGTTTAAGAAAGGATCTAAACTAAACCAGGAAATTATTGGCTAGTGAGCCATTTATTAGTAGTGGGAAAGTCATTGGAAAGTATTCTAAGGGACCAGCAATATGAGTACTCGGATAGACAGGAATTGATTAGCATTACGTCTAACCAAACTTACACAGTTTTTTTGTGATATTTGCCAGAAAAGTTGATGAAGGCAAGGCAGTGGATGTTATCTACAAGGACTTTAGCAAGGCACTTAACAAGGTCCCATATGTGAGAATGGTCAAAAAGATTCAGTTGCTTGGCACTCAAAATGAGATAGTAAATTGGATTAAACATTGGCTTTGTGGGAGAAGCCGGAGAGTGGTAGTAGATGGTTGCCTCTCTGACCAGAGGTCTGTGACTAGTGGAGTGCCGCAGGGATTGTTGTTTGTCACCTATGTCAATGATCTGGATAATAAAGTGGTTATCTGGATCAGTATATTTGTGGATGACACCAAGATTGGGGGTATAGTGGACAGCAGCAACTATTAGCACTCATAGCAGAATCTGGACCAGCAAAAAATACAGGCTGCAAAATGGCAGATGGAATTTAATGCAGACAAGTGCAAGGTGTTGCTCTTTGGTAGGATAAGCCAGGGTAGTCCTTACACGGTGAACAGTAGGGCACTGAGGAATGTGGTAGAACAGAGGGATCTGGGTTACTGGTCCATAATTTATTGACAGTGGTGTCACAGGTAGATAGGATCGTAAAGAAAGCTTTTGGCACATTGGTCTTCATAAATCAAAGTATTGAGTACAGGAAATGGGATGTTATGTTGAAGTTGTATAAGACATTGGTGAAGCCTGATTTGGAGTATTGTGTCCAGTTTGGTCACCTTCCTACAGGAAAGGTGTAAATAAAGTTGAAACAGAACAGAGAAAATTTAACAGGATGTTCGCAGGACTGGAGGACCCGAGTTATAAGGAAAGATTGATTAGGTGAGGAGTTTGTTCATTGGAATGTAGCAGATTGAGGGGAGATTTAGTAGAGGTGTACAAAATAATGAGGGGTATGGATAAGGTAAATGCAAACAGGCTTTTTTCCATTAAGGTTGGGTGGGGCTACAACCAGAGGATATGGGTTAAGGGTGAAAAGTTAAACAGGAACATGAAGGGAAACCTCTTCACTCAAAGGGTTGTGAGAGTGTGGAATGAGTTGCCACTGGAAGTGATGCATGCAAGCTCGATTTCAACGGTTAAGACAAGTTTGAACAGATACGTGGATAGTAAGGATATGAATGGCAATGGTCAAGGTGCAGGACAATGGGAGTAAGCAGTTTAAGTGGTTTGGCATGGACCAGATGGACCAGAAGGGCCTATTGCTGTGCCGTACTTTTCTATGACTGTATGACTCTAGAGCTTTGTTGGGTTGCTCAGGCATGGTGAAATCTCTGAGGCCTTACTGACAGGCCAAATCATGAACAGCACCACATTTCGGGTTCAATGAGAGGTATGCTGCAGGAGAGAGGCCCACGTGTACCTAGGTAAGTATTTTAATGTTTGCTCTCCGTTGTCTTAACAAATGTAGTTTTAAGTACGTATTTTGAGTCTGTGTCTTTCTTCCTTACGCTTTTCCTTTTCCTTACGATTCTCAAACGCTTTGCAGAACAGCAACTGCATCCTCGAACGCTTTGCAGAATACCATTGCAAGCATTGATTTCACTGCACTTTCAATAGCTTGGCTAATCCCTAGCAACCAGGCCTAACAGTGCTCTTCTCAATAATAAAAGTCCAGGGTCCTGCTCAGCAAATTATAACAAGAAGCTTTGAAATAATATTTGCTTTTCTTCCTCTAACCATGTGAAAAATGTACTTTAAAATTAACAACAAACTCACAAATCAATAATACATGCATTTATTATTTGACCTCATTTATGTTTAATTATCATACAACTAAATTTTAAAATTTTAAAACTAAAAATACAACTCATTAAAGTTTCTATCAATCCTTCAGGCTCCAGCTCCCAAATCCTCCCCTCCCACACCATTAAAATTAGGCTTAGGTTTATTAGGTAAAGGTTTATTTGCTTCACTTTTTGAGTACTGGTACAGTTCTACTAAACAAAGCTTGTCAGATCTGTAGGTAACACACACAGCAGGAACGCTGGTGGAACGCAGCAGGTCAGGCAGCATCTATAGGAAAAAGTATAGTCGACGTTTCAGGCCGAGACGCTTCGTCAGGACTAACTGAAAGAAAAGATAGTAAGAGATTTGAAAGTGGGAGGAGGAGGGGGAAATCCAAAATGATAGGAGAAGACAGGAGGGGGAGGGATGAAGCTAAGAGCTGGAAAGTTGATTGGCGGAAGGGATACAGAGCTGGAGAAGGGAAAGGATATTGGGACAGGAGGCCTAGAGATAAAGAAAGGGAGAGGAGAGAACCAGAGAGAGATGGAGAACAGGCAAGGAATGATTGTGAGAGGGGCAGAGAGAGAACAAAAAGAGAGAAAAAAAGGGGGAGTGGGGAAATAATAAATAAATAAGGGATGGGGTAAGAAGGGGAGGAGGGGCATTAACAGAAATTAGAGAAATCAATGTTCATGCCATCAGGTTGGAGGCTACCCAGACGGAATATAATTGTTCCTCCAACCTGAGTGTGGCTTCATCTTGACAGTAGAGGAGGCCATGGATAGACAATCAGAACGGGAATGGGACATGGAATTAAAATGCATGGCCACTGGGAGATCCTGCTTTCTCTGGTGGACAGAGCGTAGGTGTTCAGCGAAACGTTCCCCCAGTCTGCGTCGGATCTCACCAATATATAGAAGGCTGCACCAGGAGCATCAGACGCAGTATACCACACCAGCTGACTCACAGGTGAAGTGTCGCCTCACCTGGCAGGACTGTCTGGGGCCCTGAATGGTGGTGAGGGAGGAAGAGTAAGGGCAGGTGTAGCACTTGTTCCGTTTACAAGGATAAGTGCCAGGAGGGAGATCGGTGCGAAGAGATGGGAGTGGGGGAATGAATGGACAAGGGAGTCACATAGGGAACGATCCCTGTGGAAAGCAGAAAAGCGGGGGGGGGGAGATGTACTTGGTAGTGGGATCCCGTTGGAGGTGGCCGAAGTTACGGAGAATTATACCTTGGACCTGGAGGCTGGTGGGGTGGTAGGTGAGGACAAGGGGAACCCTACCCCTAGTGGGGTGGTGGGCAGATGGGGTGAGGGCAGATGTGCGTGAAATGGGAGAGATGCATTTGACAGCAGAGTTGATGGTGGAGGAAGGGAAGCCCCTTTCTTTAAAAAAGGTAGCCATCTCCTTCATCCTGGAATGAAAAGCCTCATCCTGAGAGCAGATGCAGCAGAGATGGAGGAATTGTGAGAAGGGGATAGCATTTTTGCAAGAGACAGGGTGGGAAGAGGAATAGTTCAGGCAGCTGTGAGAGTCTGTAGGCTTATAGTAGATATCAGCAGATAAGCCGTCTCCAGAGATGGAGACAGAAAGATCAAGAAAGGGGAGGGAGCTGTCTGAAATGGACCAGGTAAATTTGAGGGCAGGGTGAAAGTTGGAGGCAAAGTTAATGAAGTCAACGAGCTGAGCATGCAAGCAGGAAACAGCGCCAATGCAGTCGTCAATGCAGCAATGAAAAAAAGGGGGATGGATGCCCATATAGGCTTGTAACATGGACTGTTCCACAAAGCCAACAAAAAGGCAGGCATAGCTGGGACCCATATGGGGGCCCATGGCTACACCTTTGGTTTGGAGGAAATGGGAGGAGCCAAAGGAGAAATTATTCAGAGTAAGGACTCATTCCGCTAGACGGAGGAGAGTGGTGGTAGAGGGGAATTGGTTAGGTCTGGAATCCAAAAAGAAAGAGAGCTTTGAGAGCTTCCTGGTGGGGGATGGAGGTATATAGGGTCTGGACATCCATGGTGAAAATAAGCCGGTGGGGGCTAGGGAACTCGAAATCATTGAAAAAAATTCAAAGCGTGAGAATTGTCACGAATAAAGGTGGAGTGTGTTTCAACCATAATATAACTTTCTTCATCTCTGCAATCTGTACGTTAAATGCCCTTTTACAAGCTGAAGAACAAGTTAAGTCCTATTGGAAAGAACTTGGTGTGATTTCAGTTAACTTTCCTGATCTTATTTCAATGGCTCTAGATCTCAATTGCAAAAGTTTTTCTGTGAAAGAATGACTGCCCAGAATTAGTGTAAAGATTTTGCGTGGAAAGTTCAGTAACATTAGAAATATGTTAGACTGTAGGTTTTCACAGTGCCACAAAAATGCAGATTTAAAAATAAAAGAGTTACACCCATAGATTACGTTTACCATTGTGGGCATAGGGAAAAGTTTCTTTAGCCGTGGGATAGAAATTCAAATGTCTCTGAGAGCCTTCCAAGTGTAGAACAGAATACAAAGGGCAATTGTCATGAAATGCTGCTCTATAAAGAGAAAACAGAATAGAGATAAATTTACTCCAAGATTATTTATTCATTAGGAGCAATTTACTTTACTGCCAAAATGGTGTAAACTCAAAAGTGTGTCTTTCTGCTCCGAAGAGTCAAGTTGATGTTTCCATTTCCTGCGCTAGTCATTTTAGCGACTAAATTAAGCTAACAGTGAATGAAGCTGCTTTTACTAATGCCAAATCATGGTGAATTCTTGGCCTTCCGTTATAAAAACAGGAATTATTCGGAACTGGCTTGAAAATGGTCGGTGTAGTCTAATTTCACTTTTGTCACTTGCTGAGGAGTAAGAATTTTAGCTTTCTTTCCAAGAGTCCTTTTGCACAGTTCGGTGGTTTTGACTACCATTCCAGAGAGGTTCATCAAAAATCCAGTTACCTCACACTTCCTGTGCGAGAAGCACATTTCTAGAAATTTGTTCAGAGCCCTCTGTAGATTAGATGTATTTTAACTTACAAAACAAAAAACAAAACCTCCTGATGAAGGGTCCTGGCTCAAAATGTTGGCTGTTTATTCTTTTCCATAAACACTGCCTGGCCTGCTGAGTTCCTCCAGCATTTTGTGTGGGTTGCAAAGATGTGTGATACTTGTTCTGAAATCACAAATATGAAATTCTTCAATACAGCCAGTTGGAAATCCACACATAATCTTAAATAGTGCACTCTCGTCTACTTTGCTGTTAGTTATGTGGGTCCCAATGCAATTTCATATGGACCAATGTATCATTTGTGTACCAGCTAACCTGTCTTAGAGTTCAGTCCTACTCTCTCACCCACTGCTAACCCTTAGGGCACTAATGCTTATTTGAAGAACATCACCCTGCCAGACATGGTGCAGATACCTAGATATCTGAGCTCTGCTAACTATCCAACATCCAACTGCTAATCCCCTATCTGGTGAGACTACCAACCTCACGTTCTTTACTGACCTTCACCCTGACCTGACTTGTTTGAACAGCTACAGCCAGATTAACTGGAGAAGTGGAACATACAGTTCAGTTCTTTAAAGACCTGTGCAATGTTGGCAAGGCCAGCATTAATTGACCTTCTTAACTCCTATTCAAAAGCAGTAGATGCCTGGAATGGACTGTGAGGGAGACTGGTGGATGCAGATTTGATACTGGTATTTAAGAGGTAGACACAAGAAAATGATGAGAATGGAGGGACATGGATCACGTTACAGGCAGAAGAGGATTTGATTTTTTCAGCATCGTATTCAGTGTAGTCATTGTGGGCTGGAGGGTCTGTTGCTATATTTTATAATTGCATTTAGTTGATAAGCAAGGATGTTGTCTGGATTGGGGAGCATGCCTTATGAGAATAGGTTGAGTGAACTTGGCCTTTTCTCTTTGGAGCGACGGAGGATGAGAGGTGACCTGATAGAGGTGTATAAGATAATGAGAGGAATTGATCGTGTGGATAGTCAGAGGCTTTTCCCCAGGGCTGAAACGGCTAGCATGAGAGTGCTTAGGCTTAAGGTGCTAGGAAGCAGGTACAGAGGAGATGTCAGGGTAAGTTTTTTACGCAGAGAGTGGTGAGTGTGTGGAATGGGTACCTGGAAAGTAAAATTGAAGACATCAGTGCAAGATTGCAGTACCAAAGGGACATTAGGGACTGCTGTGTACTTTGCTTCATGGAAATATGGCTTATCTCCACCAATTTGGATGCTGTGCTGCAGCCTGAAAGCTTCACCGTGCATTGAAAAGACATGACACCTGACTCTTAAAAGCAGAAGAGATGGAGAACATTTCATGATTAACCTATCATGGTGCACAGACATGGCAGTTCAGCCTCAACCCTGCTCACTTGTCCTGGTACATCTAGCAGTCAAGTGTCATCCATGTTGTCCACCGAGGAGCTTTCTGCAAGTGCTGTACCACTGTACCACGTGCTCAGGCCAACATCAGGCAGGCACTAGAGGAGCTGAGCACCATGATCAACAATCATGAAACAACACATCCTTATGCCTTCCCAATCACTGAGGAGAATTTCACCTAGGACAACCAAAGAACTATTGCTGCCATATCACCGGCGGAGCCAGAGGAGCCAACACACTTGATCACTGTCACGAATGCTTACTGTGCCATCACACACCCGTACGTTACAAAGTCTGATCACCTGGCTGTACTTCTACCCCCAGCGTACAGGCAGAGACTAAAGACTGTACCACCAGTGGTGAAGACCAACAAGGTATGTTCAAGGAAGGTGGAGGAGAACTTACAGGACTGCTTTGAGTTGGTGGACTGGACAAAATTCAGCAATTCTTATTTGAATCTGAATGAATACGCCACAATTATCACCAACTTCATTGAGACAAGTGTGGACGGGAGTGAGCCTTCGAGAGCACATTGGACATACCCAAACCAAAAGCCGTGGATGAACCAGCAGTTTCGTAACCTTCTGAGGGCTATATGTGGCATTCAAGACCAGTGATCCAGGACTATACAAGAAGTCCAGGTATGACCTTTGGAAGGCTGTTTTAGGAATGAATTGGAGAGGTTGAATCGGAAGCATGTCTGATAAGGTTTATAGGCTACTAGTTCTTGCAAGGTGTAACCTAACGTTAACGGCTGTGATGCTTCACTCCCAGATGAGGTCAATGCCTTTTATGTATGTTTTGAAGGGGACTATAAAATTACAATCTTTGAGAATCCCTGCAGCCTCTAGCAATGCTGTGATCTCTGTCTCGGAGACTGACGTCAGAACATCTCTCAAGAGAGTGAGGTGCTGATGGTGTACCTGATAGGGCAATGTAAACCTGTACCAACCAAATGCACAGAGTGTTCAAGGACATCTTCAATCTCTCACTGCTGCAGTCGAAGGTTCCCACCTGCTTCAAAAGGGCGTCATTCATATCAGTGCCCAAGAGGGCTAGGGTGGGCTGCCTTAATGGCTAATACACAGTTGCACGCACATCTACTATGATTAAGTGCTTTGAGAGGCGAGGAGCACCTCACCCTTTTGAAAGATTTTCTGATGTGAGTCTCACAAATAGAAGTCACAGGACCACTAGATGCTGTAGAGATTCTCACAGTGGTAATTTTATACTCCCCATCAAAACATACACGAGAGGTTATCCAACTCCTGGATAAGTGAGGACTTGGACCCACTGCCATTTGCCTATTGCCACAATAGGTCCACAGCATATGAAATCTCAGTGGCTTTCCCCTCGGCCTTGAATCACCTGGACAATAGCAATACCTACATCAGGCTGCTGTTTATTGATCAATATTCAACACCATCAAACCTTCAGTACTAATGAACAAGCTCCAAAACCTGGGCCTCGGAACTTCTCTTTGCAATTCCATCCTTGATCAGAAAACTACAGTCAGTGTGGATCAAAAATAACACCTTCTCCTCATTGACAATCAACATCAGCGCACGTCAAGGGTGTGTACATAGCCCATAGCTCTGCTCTCTCTACATCCACGAATGTGTGGCTAGGTACAGCTCAAATACCATCTATTAATTTGCTAATGACGCAACTATTGTTTGCAGAATTTCAGATGATGAGGAAGAGGCTTACAGGAGTGAGATAGATTAGCTGGTGGAGTGGTGTATTAACAACAACTTTGTTGCACTCAATGTCAGTAAGATCAAGGAATTGATTGTAGATTTCAGGAAGGTAAGTCGAGGGAACACACACCAGCCTCTTTAAGGGATTCGCAGTACAAAGTGGGGGGGGGCATCTCCAAGGATCTATCCTGGGCCCAACACAGTGATGCAATTATAAAGAGGGTATGACAGAGACTATACTTCATTAAGAGTTTGAGGAGACTTGGTATGGTTGTTGCAAATTTCTACAGATGTACCATAGATAGCATTCTAACTAGTTACATCCTTTTCTGGTATGGAGAGGCAATTAGACAGGATCAGAAAATGCTGTAAACTCAGCCAGCTCCATTGTGGCCACTAGCCTCTCCAACACTGAGGACACCTTCACAAGGCAAAGCCTCTCAAAGGTGGCACCTATTATTAAGGACCCCTATCACCCAAGGCAAACCCACTTCTCATTGCTGCCATCAAAGAGGAAGAATAGGATCCTGAAGACACACACTCAGCCAATTGGGAGTAGCTCCTTCTCCTCCACCATCAGATTTTGGAATGGACAATGAAGTCATCTCTATTTCATTTTCTTCTTTTGCTCTCTTTTTGCGCAACATTTAGTTTTTAATATATTCCTTACTGTAATTTAGTTTTTGTTATTACTATGCATTGCAATGTACTGCTGCTAAAAGGCAACAAACTTCATGACATATTCCAGTGATATTAAATCTGATTCTGATTCTGATTCTGATTCTGATTATTTGAGTTACTGTCGTCTTCCTGTCAGCTTGAAAAAGGCTGGTCATTCTCCCCTGACTTCCCTCATTAGCAAGGCGGTTTTGTTAACAGAACTACCACCCATTAGATTTTTTTGTTATTTGCTCCATTCTCAGCAAACTCTAAAGACTGTTGTGCATGAAAATACCAGGAGATCAGCAGTTTCTGTGATACCCAAACCACCCAATCTGGCACCAACAATCATTCCACCGTCAAAGACAGTTATGTCACATTTCTTCCCTATTCTGATGTTTTGTTTGAACAATAACTGAACCTCTTGAATAAGTGCCTTGAGCATGCTTTTATGCATTAAGATGCTGCCACATCCTTGTCTGATTGGATATATGCATTAACAAGCAGGTAAAATGGCTACTGAGTGTAGTATCCCTGTGGTGTTGGGTAGGTAATTCCAAGATAAAGGGAAAAAAACTGGCTGTTATGCTACAGACATCAATGGTAAGTGATTAGTCATTCGCTCACTGGGCTTTATTATTTACTGGCACTGTTGTAGTGCAGATGTCATTTGTCCTGTCAGCACATATCTAAAGTGTTGCTGCATGCGGCCATCCCCTGATTATTTTGCTGAGAACCAGAGAATGGGGATAAACATTGTGAAATTGGTAGCAACACCACCATTTTTGACCTTATAATGTACAGTTGAGATGGTCATTCCAAAGACACTGCTGTTAGGAGCTCCTGCATAAAATTCCTGGGGGTGGAATGATTGACCTCCTACATCTATAACCATACAACAAGGTCCTGCAAAAAATAGCGAGGAATGCTGTAAACATCAGCGGGGATTCTCTCCCCATTGAGGGCATATACCAGAAGTACTGCATATGCAGAGCTTCAAGGATTATTAAAGATCTCTCCCATCCTTTCCACAATCCCTTTGACCACCCATCAGGCAAAAGGAACCACAGCTAAAGAAACAGAACTGTCAGGCTGGGTAACAGCTTCTTCTCCCAGGCTGTTAAACTTCGTAATACCCTGCTTCCAGCCAGCATGTACACCTTGTCTGAAAGCCCTGCAGCACACACCCACCCCGCAAGACACCCCAGCTCACAAACACACTTTCATTCCGCACCGGTCGCTTTTCACCTTTTATTGCTGCAATCCTACATATTTATATGACTGCTTGATTTATTATTACAGTGCCAGTAACATACTGTCCTACAGAAAAATCCACCTGTCAGTCTTCAGGCCATGCCACTGAAGGACTTGTGCTAATGTTATTTTGTGACAGTATGTGCTGGATTGCAACTATACTGTATGTGCTGTGTGTGACTATAGGCACTGTGTTTTGCACTTTGGCTGCAGAAGAACAATGTTTTGTTTAGCTGTATACATGTGTTTGGTTAAATGACAATTATAAAATTATTATAAACATTTGACTGCCCTTGATGTTGAGAAGCAGAACTAATGTTTAGTGTTGTTGCCTTTTCAATGGATTACTATACACTTCCTTCATAAGATCAAAAGACCTTAAGACACAGGAGCAGATTTAGGCCATTCGGTCCATCAATACTGCACTGCCATTCCATCATGGTTGATTTATTATCCCTTTCAACACCTGTCTCCTGACTTCTCCGCATAACCTTTGATGCCCTTACTAATCAAGAACCTGTCAAACTCTGCCTTGAGTATACTCAATGATATTGCCTCCATAGCTGTCTGTAGCAATGAATTCCACAGAATCACCACCCTCTGGTTAAAGAACTTCCTGCTCAGCTCTGTTCTAAAAGAATGTCCTTCTATTCCAAGGCTGTGCCCTCTGGTCCTAGACCTCCTCACTGTAGGAAACATCCTCTCTACGCCCACTTCAAATGCACCGATTATTGATTTCATTTTCATGTTCTTCCGCAGTAAAACTTTTGTTTTGCCTTTTATTTATGGTGAAGACCACTGTATTTTGCATTTGAATTCAGGCATCAATCATAAGCCAATAAGCCCACTATAGCACACAGCTTCTGAATATTGAATGCTCAGTTCTGCTCAGTAGTTGACATTCTTTCCACATGCAATAATATAGCATTATTCAGAACAGTAAAGTAATTGAGATTATGTCATTTACATGATATTCCTTGAATATGCAATACCATCCTCTATTGTGACAACTGGATAGGAGACAAGTTAAGGAATTCTGGAAACACTTTCAGCAAATTTAAGAAATAGTAGGAACTGCTATATAGCAAACAGAGTTGTGAATGCACTTCTCTGAGAACATAATATTTTAGGTATTAATCCCTAAGCCCAATGACAATAAAAAAAAGCAATTCTTAAGCTGTTTGGGAACAGGACCATTAAGAACTACTCCTTATATATCAGTGCAGGGCCTGAGTACTGTGGTCATATAACCCCCTAAGCATAATGCACCATTTACAAAGATAACATCAGCATTGGACCTATCATAAATGCCGTGTCCATTTAGCAACCTTTTCTGAGCTCTAACACCTCAACCACTATTGAATCCAGTTGAATCAATTTTACTCCTGAACAATTGGTACTGCGTTCTAATTATTAAGCTGATTTTATCTATAATAACTTGGGTTCATCACATTTTTAAGCAATTGTAAAGCGCTTCATTCACGGATTATTCTCTCGGCAAAAAAAAAGTTTGGCAGCTGTGTCATGACCAGATTCAAGCCATCTATCACTGAGGTGGGGATCACAGAGAATGACTCATATCTGAATAAGGCCAAACTTGGGCAAAGTGGAAAGAGCAGTTTATGTATGTAGAAAAGTTTAAAATGCAGAGTTTTCTGTTTGAGGGTGTTTATAAGTTCCTAATAATTGAAGCAATGCTGCTCTCAAGCTTATAAAATCTACATAAGTAGAATGGAATTGTTGTGAAGCAGTGAAATTACTTCAATTCATGAGTGCGTTGTACTTGTTTTTCACACTGCCCCAACCGAACTGCCCCAGCTGCGGAATGATTAATGCTTTTCGTAAGCTCTCATATATGTCAGACATCATCTCCTGTGGCTTTCTAACTGAAGGAAAACATCTGCTAAATAAACTAAAATCTGTCCCAAGTAGTTTTAGTGAAAATAATGTGGAATTTTTATTGGTAAACACAGGGCATGATGTGAAAAATAAACAACAAATTGAGGACAATATTGAAACTATCAAAATATACTTAGAAGCTGATGTATAATAAACAGACCATGTATTCACTTCTAAAGTATTTTGTTGTTATTTCATGTGTTAACATATATTCTGGTAGAAAATGACTTCAAAATGTTCTCAATAAAAGTTATAGAAAATGGTAAAATTTGTAGGTGCAGCATGGTAGTGCAGCAGTTACCATAAGGTTATTACAGTGCCAGCTGTAAGATTGAAGTTTGATTCCTGCCGCTGTCTGTAAGGAGTTGGTATGTTTTCCCTATCACCATGGGAGCTTTCTTTGGGTGTTCTGGTTTCCTCCCACATTCCAAAGACGTACGGTTAGGGTTAGTGTGTTGCAGCATGCTATGTTGGTGCCAGAAGCAAAACAACTCTTGCAAGCTGCCTAGCACAATTCGATGCAAATGATGCATTTCCCTGTATGTTTCAGTGTACCGGTGACAAATAAACCTAATCTTTATCTCTTTAAAGGACTATTCTAACTCTATCAGCCCGGCAATAACATGACTACTGGAGCTCCAGCATCGCTCAATTCCCTTTCAGTTCCTTTGTGATGAGCTATGTTAGAGCATCCCATGACTGTTTCAAGCTGTGGAGATCCACTTGTTGTGTACTTTAAAAACAGAGATGAATGAATATGTGGTATTAAATTAATTGAGAAATATTGAGTCAGTATAGGAAATTTCCACTGAGGTAAGTGATTAAGTATGCTCTTATTTAATCACTGAGCAATTGCAATATTTGTATTCTTATTATTGCGTATTACATAGACAGTGAAATACAAAGAATCATTTCACTATTCTAATGTATTAACAAACAATTTGCTGAAAATTAACCCTGAAAATGCTGATTTTAATGTTTTAGACATTCTGGGACTCTGAAACTGCATAACCCTTTCAAAACTCCACACCCCTATAACTCAAGGTTCCTCAGTGCCACAGTCAACTTCTGACCCACCGCTGTCCTGCTTGCTACTGACAGTCTAATTAACATTTGCTTCTCAGCCCAGTATCTTTTCTGAGGTTCTATCTCAACCTATGGAGAATTGCACTGCTACTCCATAATAATAATGATCATTTAGGTACAAAGAGAAGCTGTACTTACTGACAAGTACCTTTATTGTCTCAATTAATAAGCACATGAGTTCACAAACTAACTAACTTTTATACAGATCTACTAGGTTTCCCTGACCCTCTGTGAACAGTCAGAGAATAGGTAATACTCAGAAAAAAGAGTCAACGCTGGCCAAGCATTCATCGTAGTCCTGATCTAATCTCCACATGTCTGACATGAGATCTTCTGCATTCGCGATGGTTGGTCCTTGGAATTGTTGCCGCTTTGCATTTGAAATCACTCACTTTTATACACTCCTTATAAGCTCAAATGCTGTGTCTCAATCTTGATGGTTCTGGCCTGTCTGCCTACTGTGTATCAGCTTCCCGTTGGCTGGGGTCCAAGCAAGCACCAATTTATTGCCCTTCTGCAAGTGAAAACTCGTAATTAATATCTCTTTGTTCTAAATCAGAGCAGACCAGGCAGCTACTAGGCTCGAGTTACTCAGGTCAGACATAGACACCCTATTCATAATCCTGCATGTTCGATCGTACCAAAGAGCACCTCACAAATAACTTCTAATTTGAAAATTATTTCTAATTCGGCAAATTATCAGGAACATCACTGTGTCCACTTTAAGACACTTTGATGGAGCTATTCCTGAGCAAAACCAGTTCACAAGTCAGCTCGCTAAATGGAGGCTACAGAGCAGATTCACAAAATGTCGGCCTCCATTCCATAAACCTCATGGCAAGAAAGAAAGACAATTGGTTTGTCTATTTCCACTGTCCTTGACTAATTCAAATCCACTGATTAGTAGATTGTAGATATTTCTGGCCAACAATATTAAAAAGTAAATTTTAACACCAAGAGAACAGTGCTAACTCTGTCTACCCCTGGTAGAGTGGGTAAGGCAATGTGGTGCAAGCAGATGTAAAATTCTATTTTACACACCACTTCACTTCACTTCACTTTTACTTCAAGAGCAGTAAATACAATTGAAATTACCCCTTTAGTGTGAGAACCACATTACAATTGTACTAATATTTATAAAGATAAAAATTAGCTTTATTTGTCACATGTACATACATAGAAATATAGAGTAAAATGTGTAATCTTGCTACAAATAAAAACAAATGAGTAAGATCGGAATTACTGCCTTTATGCTAGTTGTGTTGTGAACTAAGGCAGTGCACCAGAAGTTTAGTAAATAAATTAGCATATATTAGTTAATTGAAGGTATAATTTTTTTCAAAATTGTTAGTGACAAGCAAAAAAATCTTAAGAACATTTGAATCTGTTCATAGATTTATAATCATTTTTGATTCCAGATTCAAAACAAATTAAGTTAAATACCCACAATATTACATTACAGTTCTTTGTTAAGTCAACAAGATTGTGCCTCTCGGTGCAGAGAATGCATCGAAGGCTTTATCACTTGCAGTAGTCATTCAGCACATTTAATTTCTGTACTTTATCCCTAAATGCCCATCACGGAGGGTCAATTAACAGGTCCCTTATGAGCATGTTACCCACATTAAAGGGAATTCCCCTGGTATCAATTCATCAAGTGACAGAAACAGGAATGTAAATACTGAGGTAAGAGTGGTTCATTCACTTTTCAACAGATGTCTACCATTTCTTATTGCCTGTTACATCAGTGACCTGTATTTGATGAATGCTATTCTGCACGTTTAGTTTTAGTTTTGCTGCCATGAAGATGATTATTCTCCTGTACGAAACACAAGCCAGGTTTCCAGTAATAGTTTGTGTGTTTAATTTCAAGGATTCTTCACTGGACACTGGAGATTTCTTTCATAAGGTTTGCATTATATTTTTATCTTTACTCATTTAGAGGATGAGCATTTTAGTAATATTGCCAGAATTAACGTCCATCCCTAATTGGCTAAGGGATGGAAATGATTCACTGCAATCCATCTGGAGAAAAGACTCCCACTGAGCTCTTGGAAAGGGAGGACCAAGATTTAGATGCAGCAAGGATGGAAGAATGGCAACATTAATCAGTTTTGGGATATTATGTAAGTTAGATGGAGTTTTGCCAGTGGGGTGTTCCAATCTCCTCCTGAGTCAATGAATCGTAGAAATGGAAAGGTAGCCTAAACTCAGTCCCTTTTGAATTTGGCATGTGCCGAACTGGTAGCAAAGGGAATGGTGTCTTGGACTAGATTCAGCTTCTTGTTGGACTTGCATTAATCCAGCCAGGAAGTATTCCATCACAGCTGTGTCTTGACCTGATGGAAAAGCTTTGGAAAATCATTTGACACACAATGCGTATCCCCCAGGTCTGTTCTTGTTGCTGGAATATTTATCTAGCTCATTCAGTTCAGTCCCTGGTCAATGGTGACATGGAGAAAGCAGATGGTGCAGCCTCAGTAATTGCAATGCCCCTGGCTATTGAAGAGGTAGTCAGTGGTTCAACTCCCCCTTGTTGGGTGAAGTCAGGATTGGCACTTGCCCTGGCATAGTTACTCAACTTTCATCAAACTACAGCAAGCATGAGGTGTTTCATTTACTGAAGAGATGTTAAATGAAATGAAGTACCGTAGAATAAACTGAAATTTTAATGGAAAGCAACAACTGGTGTATTTTGTTGATGATTAGGAAGGAAAGTCATCAACAAACTTGGTCACCAGGATGACAGATATCCAACAGCAACCACAACCATCCTCACAATGTGATTTATGGCACTAATTATTAGAGTGTTCTCCATTGGCCTTAGGTGTACCAAGCTTCTTGGTGACAGATTCCGGCAAGTAATTCCTTGATGTCAGGAGTAGGTACCATCAACTTGTGGATTCCAGCACTTTAATGCACATGTACACCGCAATTGTCAAATGGTATGGAGCCCAGCGTTTCAGCAAAAGGCAAACTGAGCAATGGTGAGCTGATTACTAAGGAGCAAAAATTACTTGGTAGCTCAGTCAATAACACCCCAAATCACTGTTTGAAGACTGCAGTCAATTCAGTTGTTAACTGGAGTTGCATCCCAGTGTTTGCCATTAAGCCTCTTCTACATCCATTCATATCGCTTTGGATCCCATTGTATTTGTAATGTAGAAATTGACTCCTAATTCAGTGGATTCTGCTAATTATTTTGAATGTGTTAAAAATCATCTAAGGAGTGGCAGATCAACACTCTGATAACTTTACACTGTATATCATAAACACAAGGAAGTCTGCAGGTGCTGGAAATCCAAAGCAACACATACAAAATGCTGGAGGAACTCAGCAGGTCAGGCAGCATCTATGGAAGTGAATAAATCATTGACAGTTCTGTTAAAGGTCATTTTTCAAGACTGAAAAAGAAGGGTGAAGATGCCAGAATAAAAAGATGGGAGGAGGGCAAGGAGGATAGGTAGAAGGTGATAGGCGAAGCCAGCTGGGTCAAAGGAAAAGGACTGGAAAGGTAGGAATCTGATAAGAGAGGAGAGTGGACCATAGAAAAAAGGTCAAGTGGAGGAGATCCAGGAGGAGATGATAGGCAGATGAGAAGAGGTAAGAGGCCAGAATGGAGAATAGAAGAAGAGGGGAAGGGAAGGAAAAAAGTTTTTTGTCCGGAAGGAGAAATCGACATTCATGTCATCAGATTAGAGGCTACCCAGGTGGAATATAAGGTGTTGCTCCTCCACCCTGAGGGTGGCCTCATCTTAGCACAAGAGGAGATCTCGGGCTGACATGTTGGAATGGGAATGAGATTCTGAATTAAAATATTTGGCCATCAGGAAGTTCCACTTTTGGCCGATGGAGCGGAGGTATTCAGCAAAGCAGTCCCCCGATCTACAAAGGCCAATGTGAAGCTGCACTTCTGGCAGGAGGAGTAGAGGTGTTGTATACTGTATTGTGCAATAGACTGTATAATGTATAGTGTTTGCAGTTTTAAGTGAATTTGATTAGCTGCAATTTTCCTTCTGATTCCATGCAGAGATACTTTACAGAAATAGTAAACAGAGATTATGGTTACATTTGTTTTTCTAAATCTACTTTTTTCTTTGCATGTATTTCTTTGTTAAAACGGCATCATAAAAGCAACACTGGAAGTAAACGTTGAAAGAAAAATCAAATCCAATTAAATTGATTAAAAAACCAGTCCAACTGTCTGGTTGTGCTTGTTAAAGTAACATTATGAAATGAAAATATTTACAAACGTCCATGGATAGAATAACAAGTTGGAATTAATTTCTGATATTGCAGCATTAAAAGAGCAAAGATGCTTCACAAGAATGTAATCATACATAAATCCAAATAAGGAGACACAAAGATTAGTAAAGTAAGTTTTAAGGGTCACATTGGAAAATTCCTGCCACTGTCTGTAGGGAGTTTGTACATTCTCCCTATGACTGTGTGGGTTTTCTCCAACACTCCCAAAGATGTAGCAGTTCCTAGGTTCATTGTTCAAAGTAAGTTGTCCCGTGATTAGGCTAGCTTAAATCAGGGATGCTGGCGACATAGCTCAAAGGGCCAGGAGGCCTATTCTGAATCTCAATAAATAAAAAGTAGATAGATAAATAAACAAATAAATAAATAGATAGATAGATAGATAGATAGATAGATAGATAGATAGATAGATAGATAGATAGATAGATAGATAGATAGATAGATAGATAGATAGATAGATAGATAGATAGATAGATAGATAGATAGATAGATAGATAGATAGATAGATAGATAGGTAAATGAATGAGAAAGATGGAGAAATAGAGTGGCTTAGGAAGGGAAATTAATAAGTCAGTTTCAGGACAACTATTTTATATTAAAAATGTGAGGGGGTTAGACAAACACAGAGGGTGGTTTGAGTGTAGAGAGTTTTGGATACAGGAAGGAAATAAGTTTTGAAAGTGGCCCAGTGAGGAAGTGAATCAATATGCTGGAACAAGAACTGAGCAGGTGACTGAACGGGAGTGACTGTGAATTGGGGGAATAGAAGTGCAGATCTTTGATGAATTCAAGTTTCAGTAAGTTCAAGGATGAAGGACTATTAGAATAGTTAAGTAATGTAGGGATAACAGCAGAAAAATGGTTGACTTTTGCAACAGATATTCTGAGATCTGGACAAAGGGCAATGGAGGGAGAAGTAGGTAGCTGGTGGACTATGGAAAAAGAAACATCAGGAAGAAAATGAGAATGAACACTTGTAAATTTTGAGTTCAGATTCAAAAGACTACTCCACGTTGTGAAGTCTGATATGGTTTCCATTTTACTCATTAGCCATTCTTCTACATTTTTGAATATAATTGTTCATTTAATGCACTCAAAGAACAGTTAGCATCCTCAGCTTGGCCTTATTGCCTGTGCAGGACTGGCCAACCTTACATCTAGGAGTTTTAATTGCCAAACACTAGATTCATTTTTCAACCAGCTTTGGTATTGAACTTACTTACTGCACTGAAAATTCAATGTTTAAATCATTCAGTGCTTTGCTTTTCAATTTTGCCACATGGATAGATATTTTAATTTCCTCTTCTTTGGTAATTTTTCTGCTACATAATGAAAATTGTCAGTACAATTGTATCCATCTTAACCCCATTGTGACTTTAACTTGGTTGTTTACATATATATGTGCAGTTTATTTATTTGTTTATTGAGATACAGTGCAGAATAGGCACTGATATATTCCCTGATATATCCATCCGACACTCTTCATTGTCTCAGCAGCTTTGATAGGGGATACAGTAGGTCTTATGCCAGGAACCTCTACAGTTCTGTGGTTCCAAACACTCTCGGCTGACCTGTGCTAATTACAAGCGTATTTAAAAGCACTGAAATTTGATGACAATGGATACTTCTATTCGGTTGCTATAAATGTAATAGTTAATGATATTGGGGAACTATTGATACAGTCATTAGCTTTCCAATCTGCAATAATAGAATAAGAAATTCATTGGTTCTCAAACAGCCACATTGTGAAATTCTTTGATTTAACTGGTGAAATGCATATAAACTTCCAATGATAAATGATAAGAATTATTTGCAATTTTGCCACATATAATGATTAAGAGAGTTACAAGCTCAGTCTCGGTTAAATCGCAATACAATATAGCAATGTGAATTTCTGTTTTGGTTACATTACATTTAAATAATTTATTGTCGTGCACTTTTGTTCACTTTCAGCTGGAGTGAGGCAGTGCAAGCTCATCTCACTTGACACTTTGAATGACAATCAGAGGGAGGAAACTTACATTCTCTCTGTCTGGACTAGACTGGACTTGAGTCTAGATCCTAGACATATAAAGACAGCACTGTAGCTCCCACTTAATCCCTGGTGCATCATCAATTTTGTAGCAGAATTGTAAACTCATTTTTATATAGGTTTTTACAGCAAAAATGTTTTAAAATATGACACACTGTAGTGGTTATGATTAAAGGCCTGCACTTCTTTGCAGAATTATTTAAGTACTTTCTGTTAAATGCACATTTTATAAAGCTTTGGCAATAAGTGTGGCACGGTGAGCACTGGCAATGACTGAACCCAGGTGTGGAGGAACAGCAGACTCCCATGTAGAGATGGAAACAAATGGTTCTACATTGGAATTTCAATGGAAGATTGTGTCATTCTCAACACAAAGGACTCTGCAATAAACACTAATCAGGAGTCCACTTTAACTAATCACAGAATGCAGAAAACCCCTGCCAGTCACAAGTAACTTGACAATCTTAAACAGAAAGCACAAGGGCTTAGCGAAACTAATTATGACAACATTTAGTAAATACAGGTGCCTGAGAAATCAAGAAACCCAAAGGTCTACAGCTCATCACAGAGGCCTGTGGCGCTCATGACATTACCTCCCTCCCTAAAGTCAGCACCTGTTGACCCAAGGAGCCCTGGGATACTTGAGACAGGGCTGCAAAATTCGAAACAGACCTGATGCTTTCGAGACAGGGCTGGAAAACTTGAAACAGACCCAATGGTCTCAAGACAGCTGGAAAATTTGGGAACATTGCATATAACTTGGAAACATTGAATACTGTGGGAAGAGTAATGAAACCTATCAATCTAAAGAAATCTTGAATGTGGACCGGAGAAGCTAGGAACATACACTCAGAATGTAGACTCAGGGCATTTAAAACATAGACTCGAACACTTGGAACACAGACTCAGGACAAGAAATGATTAAAGAAGGCACAATCACCTCCAGCTGAGCAATGCCCAAGTGGCTGTTGTATCTCTGCTGTGTCAATTGATCACGGGTCTTTCTGTCATGATGACACAATGGAGTGACACCAGCAGACAAATCATTCTCAACACAAATGACCCCGCAATGAGTGCTAATCAGGGGTTCACCTAAAACAATCACAGACTGTAGAAAACCCATGACAGTCACAATTAACTTGAGAAGATTAAACAGAAAGCACAAGAGCTTAATGGCTCCTGCTAAGACAACAATTAGTAAATGCTGGTGCTTGAAGAACCTAGAAGCCTAACACCCTACGACTCGTCACAAAGGCCCGTAGGGCTCATGACAAAATGTTATATAATTAACTCTTGATGAAAATGATGACTTTTAAAACCCAAGCACCATTGTATTCAAATTCACCCTAGATATCCATAGTGGATTTTATGGTTGACACTTAGAATTTTAAATTTCATATTATTAGGATGAATTTCAAAGCACCATTCCTATTTGATGTCACTTCTGCTAAACTTGTTAAGGCATCATTGATGTTCCAGAGGCATTCTACAGTAATGTGTTGTGTTTTTCCAAACCAGCAGCCCTAGGTGAACCTGAAAATTTGCAATCTGCTAAGGACTAGATCTATGGTGTTCAACACTAGTGATCCAGAATCCTACAAGAAGTCCAGCTGCAACCTACAGAAGGCCATCATAAGACTGAAAAAACAATTGCATGTTAAGTTAGAAAGACAACTGGATGCACAACAGTTGTGGCATGATTTGCATGTCTTTACTTCCTATAAGGCAAAACCTATCACCATAAATGTCAGTGACGTTTCATTCCCTTTTGAGTTCAATGCTCTTTATGCCCACTTTGAAATGGACTTTGAAATTACACTTCATCTGTGCTACTTCCCATAGCATAATATTGTGATTTCTGTCCTGGGGAATTATGTCAGAAGATTCTTCAAGAGGATGAACCTCCAACGATATCTGGCGCCGATGGTGATTCTGGTTGGGTATTGAAGATCTGTGCTAACCAGCTGGCTGGAATATTTAAGGACTTCTTCAACCCTCTCAGTGCTATGGATTGAGGTTCCCACCTGCTTCAAAAGGGCAGCAGCCATACTAGTGTCCAAGAAAAGTAGGGTGAGCTACCTCGATGACTGTAGACAATAAGCAGTCACATCTACTGTGATGAAATGCTTTAGTGATAGTTAGAATTACCTCCTACTTGCAGAACAACTTGGATGCACTGTAATTTGTCTACTGCCACGACTGGTTACTATTGAAATTGTGAAGACCAGTAAGAGTGGGCAGGAGCAAGTTATTAAACATAATTAGACAGATGGGTTGAACAGTGTGTATTTTAATGTTTGGAATATAATGTGCAAGGGTGATGAATTTAGAGTGTGAATCATTACATAGAATGATGATGTGACCATAGTAAGGTCTTGATTGAGAGGTGGAGAGTAATGAAATCTTAATTTTCCAAGACTTGGATATTTTAGCAAAGCTAGAGAAGGAGGTAAAGGCTGTGGGGTGGGTGGGGAATGGGAAGTTGTGCTATTAATCAGGTACAATATCACAGCTGCACTCAGAGGTGATTTCATGGAGAGCTCATTCACTGAGTCTAGATGAGTTTATATGGGTAGAACTCAAAAAATAAGGAAGGTTCAACAAGTCTGATAGGGTTAAACTACAGGCCTCCCAATAGTCAACAGGACATTAAATATGCAGGCTGATGGGAGGAACAGGTAAAAAAACAGGGTTGTTGCCATGGGTGACTTCAACTTTCTAATATAGACTGAGTGTTCCTTAGTGTAAGAGATTTAGATGTGAGAGATTTTATTAGGTGCATCCAGGAGGGTTTCAGAAATCAATATGGAGATAAACCAACGAAAGGAGGGGCCATACTGGACCTGGTGTTGGGTAATAAGCCTGGCCAGATGGCTGAACTTACAGTGGAAGGACAGTTAGGGAATAGAGAACACAACTCCTTTAAGTTTTAAGATGGACATAGATAAGGATGTGCATGAGAGTATTACATTGAGGCAAGGTAATTTTGGGAAGTTAATTATGAATCGCTCTTTTTTGGCAAATCCACATTTGATATGTGAGGGGTGTGTAAGACCCAATGTACAGAATACAGGGCAGGTATGTTCCAGTGAGCAGGTAGTACAAGGATGGCAAGGTAAGGGAACTTTGGATGTTGAGAGAAGTATTGAATTTAGTCAAGAAGTAAACAAAAGCATATAATAAAAAGAAGAAATCCTGCAGATGCTGGAACTCCTGAGCTGCAAACACAAAATGCTGGAGGAACTCAGCAGGTCAGACTACATTTATAGAGAGAAATAAACAGTTGAACGTTTTTGGCCAAGACTCTTCATCAGGACTGGAAAGGGAGAACAATCCAGAATAAGAAGATGGGGAATGAAAGGAGTACAAGCTGGCAGCTCATGGGTGAAACCAGCCGAAGAAGGGAAGTGGTTGGGGAAAGGGGTGAAGTAAGAAGCGGGAAAGTGATATGTGGAAGAGGTAAAAGGGTGAAGAAGAAGGAATCTAATATGAGAGGAGAGTGGACCATGGTAGAAAGGGAGGGAGGAAGGGTGCCAGAGGGAGATGATGTGTAGATGAGGAGAAGAGAAGGGATAAGAGGGGAGACAGAATAGGGAAAGGAAAAAGGGACAGGTAGTAGCAGAAGTTATTGGAAGTTAGAGAAATCGATGTTCATGCTATCAAGTTGGAAGCTACCAGATAAAATATGAGTGTTGCATCTCCGATATGAGAATGACCTTATTGTGGCAGTAAACATGCTGTCAGATTGAAGGCTAAGGCAAAGGAAGAATATGTAAGGTTTAGGAAGCAAAAAGGAAACAGAACCCTTCAGAATTATAGCAAAGCCAGAAAAGAACACAAGAAGGGAATTGGGAGAGCTTGGAGGGGCCAGGAGAAGTCCACGGCAAGTAGCATGAAAGAAAATCCCAAGCTCACATTTAGAGCAAGTGGTTACTGAAGGAGTCATAGGACCACACAAGGATAAAGGAGGGAACATAAGCTTGGAGGTGGAATATGTGGGTAAGGTCCCAAATGAGTAGTTTATATCCAGGGAAAAGGATAGAGAGAATGAGGAAATTAGTGTGGGATATGATAATATGCCAGTACATTTTGAGAAAAAGAAGGTTGGGTCTCTTAAAGAACATTAATGTCGCTAAGTCCCCAAGGCCTGATGGGATGTATCCCAGGCTATTGAGAGAGGCAAGAGATGAGATTGCTAGGGCCTTGACCAATATCTTCATGTCCTCTCTTGCTGAGGTCCGAATGGACTGACAAGTAAATAATACTGTTCCATTATTCAAGAAGAAAAATAGGGTAATCCTGGAAATGCTAGATCTCCTGAAATACAATACTTCACACTTATCTGTATTGTAATCCATTTGCCAATCCTCAGCCCACATAATTAGCTGATCAATATCACCTATAGATTTTCAAAACCTTCTACATTATTTCCAACGTCACCGATTTAATCTCATGCATAAAGTTACTCATTATATATCCACATCCAAATTGCCGATATAGATGACAAGAAAGCTCTCAGCACTGACCCCTCTGGTACACCACTGGGTACATGCCTCCAGACTGAGAAACATCCTCAACCTTCATGCTCTGCTTCCTCACACTCAGCCAATTATGAACTCAATGTGCTATCTCCCCCTGGGTCTCATACAATCTAACCTTCCAGACTAGCCTGACATGAGGGATCTTGTCAAAATGCTTGCTGAGGTTCAAAGACAGCATCCGCTTCCCTACCCTCATCTACTCTATTGGGTACCTCCTTGAAGAACTCCAAGGATAACTGCAAATAAGAGAACAATATGTGATGGAACAGCATGAAATGGCATGTCATACAATATTAATTTCCTTATCTGATACACTCTATCAGTGGGGGAGAGCTGGATAAAGCCAGGCATGTTATCACTGAAAAATCATATTGGTATCAAAGGGCAACGAGTCCTAAAGATTATTTTATTTGTCATGTGGACACTGAAACATACAGAGAAATGCACTGACTTATATTCTAGTCATAGATTGCAGAACATACGACGTGCTGCACAGAAGCAGGTCTTCAGCTCACTATGTATATACAAAACATGATGCTAGTTTAATTTCATCTCCTACACATGATGTTTGTCCCTCTGCTCCCTGCCTGTTCATGTGCCTGTCTAAGTACCTCTGGGACATTGCTATTATATCTGCTTCTGTCATTAACACTGGCAGCAAATTCAAAGCACCTAGTGCACTCTGTTTTAAAAAAAAACCTAGCCTCGCACAATTCCCTTACACTTTACTGCCCTCACTTTAAACCTATGTCCGTCAACGTTTGAAATTTCTGTGAAGATGACACAGACTATTGATCCTGTCCATGCCTGTCACAATTTTATATACTTGTACCAGTTCACTCCTTAGCCTCCCGCATTCCAGAGAAAGCAATCCATCCTACCCTCTCCCTATGGCTAATACACTCCATTCCAGGCTACGCCCTGCAAAACCTTTCCTGCACCATCTCCAGAGTCTCCATATTATTCCTGTAGTTTGCCAACTAGAATTGCACATAACCAAACTTGGCCCAACCAAAGTTTTATACAGCTGCACTGTGTCCTTCTGACTTTTACACATTTAACGTTGTGAATGATGGAGGCAAGAATGCTATATGCTTTCTTTCCCACCCTGTGCACATATTGCTTTGGGCATGCACCCCAAGATCCTCTGTCTTTTCAGGATATGGCCATTTACTGCATATTTCCGTCTTCCAAAGTACCACGCCTCTACTTTGTCCCAAATAAATTCCATCTGC
Source organism: Hypanus sabinus (assembly GCF_030144855.1). Taxonomy (NCBI): domain Eukaryota; kingdom Metazoa; phylum Chordata; class Chondrichthyes; order Myliobatiformes; family Dasyatidae; genus Hypanus; species Hypanus sabinus. The sequence goes on from NC_082711.1 coordinate 100,437,509, forward strand.
TGTTAGCCTGCCCAAATTTCCAACTGATCTATATCCTTCTGCACTATTTGACAGACTTCCTCACTATCTACAACTCCATCAATCGTATTACCATTTGAAAACTTACAAATTAACTTAGATGTCTTTCAGTCTTGATGATGGTTGAAGTTCAGACAAAGAAGAGAGATTACCTCAACTGGAGAAAACTATACTGCACACATCATCAAGGCAACTTCTGGAAATTCCCTCCCTTTCCCTTCCTCCATACCACTTTCACTCTGCCTCCTCTTCCAGCTGCCTATCACCTCTCTCATGATTCTGTCTTCTTCTACTACCTATAGTGCTTTCCCCTTACATCCCTTCTTCACCTTTCCTGCCTATCCACTCCCTGCTTTCCCTCCCCCACCCCTTGATCTTTCCTCTGATTGATGTTTCACCTGGCACCCACCAGCCTTCTCCTTCCCACCCTCCCTCCACCTTCTTTATGGCGCCTCGGCCCCCTCCTTCTTCAGTCCTGATGAAGGGTCTCAGCCCGAAACATTGACTGCTCGTTTCCACGGATGCTGCCCGACCTGCTGAGTTCTTCCAGCTTGTTTGTACGTGTTGATTTGACCACAGCATCTGCAGTGTACTTTGTGTTTACCATCAAGACAAAATTTTGTCTGCTTTTACCATGGAAATGTTCTGACACCATAGGTACATGCTTTCAAATGGGCACAATTCCCTGCACACGTTGCCTTTGTTTAGCATGATAGAGTGGTGGCTATCACATTTCTTTACAGCACCACTGATCACCCATCGGCACTTAATTCCCACCCTTGCCTGTAAGGAGTTTTATGTTCTCCCCAAGAATGCATGGATTTCCCCAGGATGCTTCAGTTTGCTCCCACATTCCAAAGATGTATGGTTAAGGTTAGTGAGTTGTAGGCATGTTATTTGGCATCAGAAGCACAACAACACTTGCAGGATAGCCAGTACAATCTTCGGTGCTTTGATTTGACGCAAACAACACATTTCACTCAATGGTTCAATGCATATGCAACAAATAAAGCTAATCTTTAAATCTCTTCAAGAAAAATTGGATAAAACGAACACCAAGCACTCAGTGTTTCATCAAAAGTTCTGCCTGCATATTCTCGTTAATATGGGTAAGATATGGAAATTTGGAAAACATTCCTAATTTCCAGATCAATTTAAACTGCTGCAGTCTGGTGATTTGTACCAAATTAAATGTAATTGTGAATTCCAATATAAAAACAAGTTGAATGTACTGATTAATCAGCTCTACACTTCAAAGTTGTAATATAATGAGGGAAAGCAGTTAATTGCCAGATGCAGTGAAAGGTAACACACACACAGATGCCTTTCAGAATATAATTACTGACTATTTAGATTCCATGCATGATGGTTCATTCCACACACTGTGATTTGGCTCTGCTAGGATCAGCTGTCTGAATGCTTAATTAAAAGTTCAAGAAGTATTTTTGTACATTTTGTTATTGATAGAATGGAAACTCTACATGAAATCTGTAATTAGTCTTTCAGCTCAAATGCTGTCTGTGTCACAAAAAATTGTTATAATAGTGTGTATATTTGTTTATATTAAAGTCTGTGCTTTCTGTAAGTTAATAGGATATTTTTGCATTCTGAATGTGAATTTATACTTTAATAGATTTTAATTGTTGGGTAAGAGTTCAGGATTACAGTCGGGTTAGTCATAACATTTGCCACACTATACCAGCTACGGATTAGCAAAGTCTTGATTTTAAAATTTGTATTCTTGTCTTCAAATACTTCTATGATTTCAGGTCCTCCTATCTCTGTAACTTCTGCTGCCCTATAAACTTTCTAGATTTATTGACCTCTAATTCTTATTTTCTGAACATCTCCAAATTTAATCCTTCCGCCATTGGCAACTGTAGATTTTAAAATCTTGAATTCCTTCCCTAAATGTCTTTTTTCTTTTAAGATACACATTTTAATGCAATCCTTTTGCCCATTGCCCCAATGCTTTTTATCCTTTTGTACTCTGGCATCACCAATGTTCCTATAGAGCACCCTGGGGGGAGGGGGGAGGAGTTTATTGCTAAGAGTATTGTACATATAGAAGTTGTTGCTGTAATTGTTTCCAGCCATGGTATAAGTATACCTGTTCACTATTTTAAAATTTTCCAAGTCATATCACATAGAATGGCATTTTATACCATCATTCCCACAATCCTGATTGAGAAGTTGCAGAACATGGGCCTCTGTACCTCCCTCTGAAATTGGATCCTGGAATTCCTAACCAGAAGACCACAGTCTGTGTGGATTGGTGATAACATATCCTCCTCGCTGACGATCAACACTGGCGTACCTCAGGGGTGCGTGCTTAGCCCACTGCTGTATATTCTATATACACATGAATATGCAGATAGGCATAGCTCAAATGCCATCTATAAATTTGCTGATGATACAACCATTGTTGGTAGAATCTCAGGTGGTGACAAGAGGGGATATAGGAGTGAGATATGTCAACTAGTGGAGTAGTGTCGCAGCAACAACCTAACAACCTGGCACTCAAAATCAGTAAGACGAAAGAGCTGATTGCGGAGTTCAAGAAGGAACACATGCCAATCCTCATAGAGAGATCAGAAGTGGAGAGAGTGAGCAGCTTGAAGTCCCTCGGTGTCAAGATCTAACCTGGTCCCAACATATTGATGTAGTTATAAAGAAGGTAAGACAGCAAGAGTGCGGCAATACTTTATTAGGAATTTGAATACTTCCCACCAAAACTTTTCAATTTCAGGGCAAAACCAAAACATATGAATTAAAGAGGCATCGGCAGAGTTACATTTATTACAAGGTGGAGAAACATTCGGATAAAAACTGGACAGCTTCTGTTTAGAAGTGTAAGCTCTATGAACCACTTTAAATTGTAGAAGAGAATGACGAGCACAGAAAGGTGATTTATTAACCCGTTTAAGAATTTTATTCCATCTATCATCAGAAATCTGACAATTTAGATCATCCTCCCAAACTTTTTTTATTTTATCTAAAAAGTCTTGTCTAGATTCAATCAACAGGCTATAGATACCAGTAATAGAATCATTAACAAAAAGTTTTAAATTTAAAAGATCGTCCAGTAAATTTTTATCAGGACCTGTAGGAAAAGTAGTTAATTGGAAACATAAGAAATCTCTAATTTGAAGATATCTGTAAAAATGTGTTTTAAAAATTGTCATTTGACAATTGGTCAAATGAAGCAAGAGATCCTGAGATAAACAGGTCCCAAAAATACTTAATACCTAGTTCATCCCAATCTTTAAAGACTTTGTCAGTCATGGAAGGGATAAAAAAAATAATTAAGGACAATGGGAGATGATGATGAAAAATTCGCTAAACCAAAAAATTTCCTAAATTGAGACCAAGTCCTTAAAGTTTGCTTAACAATTATGTTATCTGTTATTTTATTTGCTGAAAAAGAAGAATATAATCCAAGAAGCAAGTCAATAGAGTATTTTTTTACAGAATTAACTTCTAAGGAGACCCATGATGGGCAAAAAATTGAAAAGGTTTGGTGGGAAGAATTTCATACCTTCTCAAAAACTTTTTAGGGTCCAATTTGACCCAAATATCCTTACTGCCTTGTTTGGTATTATTGCAGATGAACATACAACTTTAAATACTTCTAACCTACAGGTTTTAGTTTTTACCTCTCTTTTAGCAAGGACAGCAATCTTGCTTAAATGGAAGGAGTCTACCCCTCCTACATACCTTCAATGGCTACGTGATATTATGTCTTATTTAAATTTAGAAAAGATCCGCTGCTCAGTCTTAAATTCGAAACAATCTTTTTATGATATCTGGGAACCTTTCCTAAATTACTTTTGCTTCTAATTTATAAAGTTTAACAGTGCACAGACTTTTATGTATACTTTTATCTTCTCTTCTTAAGCAAATATGTTTTCTTTTCTAATTTATCCATTATCATCCATCAGCTTTTTTCTTTGGTAGTTGGTAGGGGGTTGACTTTTTTATATAATTTTTTTTATGATGTATGACCTATCTTTAAATTTTTGATTACAGAGTGGTATACCTTTATGTGTTATGCTATAACATTTTGATCAATTTTATCACAATATATAAATATACACAAGCTATGTTGAGATGTATCTATGTGTTGCACTCTGTAAATCTTGTTCTTTTCTCTTCTGAATAAAAATATTGTAAAAAGAAATAAAGGAATTTGAAAAAAATTGGCATGTCAACAAATACACTCAGTAACTTCTATAGTTGTGCCATGAAGAGCATTCTGACAGGCTGCATCACAATTTGGTATGGAGGGGCTATTGCACAGGACCAAAAGAAGCTGCAGAAGGTTATAAATCTAGCCAGCTCCATCTTGGGCAGTAGCCTGCAAATTACCCAGGACATCTTCAAGGAACAGTGTCTCAGAAAGGCAGTGTCCATTATTGAGGACTTCTAGCATTCAGGACATGCCCTTTTCTCACTGTTACCTTCAAGTAGAAGATACAGAAGCTTGAAGGCACACACTCAGCAATTCAGGAACAGCTTCTTCCCCTCTGCCATCTGATTCCTAAATGGACATTGAATCTTTGGACAGTATCTCACTTTTTTTTAAATATACAGTATTCCTGTTTTTGCACTTTTTAAAAAAACTATTCAATATGTAATTGATTTACTTGTTCATTTATTATTAAGTTTTATTTTATTTATTATTTTTTTCTCTCTCTCTGGTAGATTATGTATTTCATTGAACTGCTGCTGCTAAGTGAACAAATTTCATGTCACGTGCCGGTGATAATAAACCTGATTCTGATTCGGAAGCGTCCAATGCTTCAATTTCCAGTACAGTCTTTTTTTAGGAGTTGCAACAAACTGTATCTAAAGAGGGTGTTTTGATTCAATCAGCAGGCTGCGAGGTCAAGGCTCACTCAGGAGACATAAACTACATTTACACATTAGTGCAATGTTCCATAATTATGGTCTAACTGCTGTCATCTCAGCAAGGCCGTCTTTTGCATAAAATGTTACACTGAGCCTCTACGTGTCCGCTCAAGCTGATGCAACAGTAGCTGAGTGAAAGAGCATTTCTTTGTGCAAAGCAACGTGTTATTTTATTTATCACCTAATTAACCTCACTAAACCAAGCCATTTATTCTTTATCACATTGTTGTGATTCAAGAATAACAAAACTTCAAGTGTACTTCATTGGCATTTGTACTTTGGAATGTTCTGAAAGGCCCAATATAAATCAAATTTCTTTTTCTCTGTTTTCTTTGAGTTTAACTCGTACCCTGATGAATCTGTTACCTGCCACCCCTGTAGCTCCTGCTCTCTGCATTCAGAAGCAATCAGTGAGAGTGTAGGTCTTTTTTATTCTTAAAGGCAGAGGATATTATTGACAAGAAAGGTGAATAATTTTGATAGTTGGTCTTTATTCCTTACGAGATGATGCCACAATATACTGTTGAAGTGGTAGGTAGTCAGTAAGGAGTTCCTTCCTCCCTAACCTTTGCCAGTTCTATAACATCAATGAGCTTCAGCTCACCGTGCATGCTTGTTGTTGTTCAGGCATTAAGTCGAGTGTGACTCTTCGTGACCTCATGGACCATAGGGTCCATAGGGCTCTCATGACAAGATATAGAAGTAGATTGCCAGACCTTTCTTCTGCGCAGACACTGCTGCTGCCCATGTTGGGATCCAGTTGGCAGTGGAGAAACTCATCACCCTCCAATCTTACTACAGAAGAATAAGTGTGAGACTAAGAATGTACTGAGCTACATATAATGATCACCCCTTCCCAACATGCCATTTTGTTCACTTTGATGGGGTTATTGAACTAACTCTGTACACCCTAGTGTTTGATAATCCTGCCAGAGCTCAGCTCTTTACTGTCATGCATTGTTAAAAAAGGCATTAGCAACTTTATTTTGTTACTTCAAGGGTCAGAAATTCTCTCTGCCTATGTATGAAGCCCTTTACGTTCCCTTACATCCTGCCAACATCAAGGAGCAGATCTGCAAAACTGCAAAGAAAGCACTAACAACCCAGCAATCCTTTCACTATTTCTATGAAATTTCTATGAAATCCCCAAATGTTATTAAATTAGACAATGTAAAATGATCATGACCAACCGATTTTCGGCTTGTGGATATCCAGGCCAATAAATAATATTAATATTGCACGTTCCAATTTTTATATTGTTACTCAGTGTCTCACTAGGGCTCAGTTTTAAGGACTATAAAGGCTATTTTTTTTAAATCTCTCATCAGCTAGGAGTCTGCACATATCATGTGAAGCCAAAGTCTCCTCTTACTGTGCTGCTGGAAAGACTGACAGGAAATCCTGATAGATCATTATTCCACCCAGGTGCAGCAGCTGTGCACTTCAGGTTTGTTGATCTTAGGGCACCCACCAGGAAAAATTGGCCCTTATGATACCTTCATGAGCTTACATATTAAGAGAGTACTAAAATGTGCACTACAAATCTTTCAGGTTTGCCTGTTTCCAAATAATTTAACTATTAGGCTGCTTATATAAAATCTTGCTTGCTTAAGGAGAGCTAATTTCAGGATTAAGGTATGAACAAATTTTCTCACCAATGCATCGTCAATCTCTAGGTCGTCCCTTTCCTTCTCTATTTTCATGTCTGGATAATATCTATTAAATGCCTGCAACAGAGCCACTTCAACCACACTTCTTCCTATTCCACTTCATGTAAGGACCCTCTCTTCCATTCCCATCTCTGTCATCTTATTGTTGATTATTTTACCTTCTGTGTCAGTGTTTCTAATATGTCTTTTCTCTTCAACAAAGGATTCCCCTCCACTATGTATGGACCACCATTCCATTTCACAACTATATTCCGCCTCCCAGTTTCTCCCCTACTGAACTGCATCCGTCCCTTACCATTATATTTCACTCCATCAACTTACACATTTAATTAATCATCCACTATTATCTCCAGTACATCCAGCATGATGCCAAAACCACATTCCTTTCCATTCACCTTTCAGCATTAAGCTGAAACACTCTGGTCTGTGCCCTAAGTTCCCACCTATTTTCCCACAGTAAAAAAGTTCAAAAGTTCAAAATAAATTTAGTATCCAAGTATGTGTATGTCACCATATACAATCCCAAGATTCATTTTCTTTCAGACACTGTCAATAACGGAGTAATAACCATTATAGAATCAACGATGGAATGCACCAACTAGGTTTTCAGCCAGTATGCAAGAGACAACAACCTGTGCAAATACAAAAAGAAAGAAATAAAAACAATAATTCAATAAGCATTAAATATCGAGTATATAAGATGACAGTGAGTCCATAGGTTGGGGGAACAGTTCAGTGATGGGGCAACTGACGTTATATGAAGTTATCCCCTCTGGTTCAGGTGATTGATAGTAGAAGGGTGATAACTGTTCCTGAATCTGGTGGTGGGAGTCTCCTGTATCTTCTTCCTGATGGCAGCAGCGAAAAGAGAGTATGGACTGGGTAGTGGCAGTCTTGAATGATGGATGGGGCTTTCCTGTGGTAGTGTTTCATATAGATGTGCTCAAAGGTGGGGAGGGTTTTACCCATGATGCACTGGGTTGTTGGATTCAGCATAATTGGTTATTTAATTAAACAGGTACATATCATATATTAATTGCATATGTCATCACGCTACCACGTATTATGTCTGTGCCTCGCTTAAAGAAAGCACGAAGTTAGACCCACATTTTGAAGTTACAAAGCACAACAAAGAGGCTCTGGAGAAGATGCAGAAGAGGTTTGCTAGGATGGCAAGTGCTGTGAGGAGAGGTTGAACAAATTTGTGTTGGAAAATAAATTCTTTTCGAGCTTCTAGCTGGGTAGAGAGATCCATTATCACCAATGACAAAACTCAGAGTTTGCCATTGAAACGTCAGTAATAATCGAGAGTTGTACGCGGCTGGAAGCCTGAGAAGAGTTCATTTGTTGTATACGCCAGGGAAGCACTAGGTTCTTTATTTTAACTTAGGTTGTTTTCATAGGAGCAGAGGAGGCTGAAGGAGAGACCTGATAGACGTTTATAAGATTATGAGAAGCATAGATAGGGTAGATAGCTAGTATCTTTTTCCCACAGGGTCAAAATGTCTAAAACTAGGTATGCATTTGAGAGGGGGTAAGTCAAAGGAGATGTGAGTGACAAATGTTATACACAGAGAGTATTGGGCACCTGGAATGAGCTGCCAAGGATGGTAGTGAAAGCAAGTATAACCAAGGTGGTTAAAATCTTCTCAGATAGGCATAATGATTGTGTAGAGAATGGAGAGAAATGGACATGGTGTAATCAAAAGGGATTAGCTTTTTTAGACATCTAATTCACTGCTTATTGAGTTCAGCTCATGTTTGTGGGCTGGAGGGCTTGTTCCAGTGTTGTACAGTTCTTGTTCTTTACGAAAGATTTATTTGTGCTCTTCTGAATTGTCTATGATGCCTTTGTTGCTGAACACTAGAGATATCAAACTGGACAATTGCACTATTGGTTGACATTAGTCCGGTTCTTGGGTTTGCAGTCACTCAAAATCTTATTGCTCCAGACCAATATGTTGTTCAGAAGCTCAGGAAATAGCACTTCACAGCTTTCTGGACTCATTTTTGAGTTTAGAAATGTAACATCATAATGATGGTGTTTATTTTCTCCAACAACACCTGTTAATGATTCACATTTACTCTTTCACCTCTGTAATTCTTTATCTGCTCCTTGTCTCAGCACTTTAAAACAAAATGATTTTGCATTTCTAACTGCCTCTAGTTTTTGTTGCAGATTCACCTGAAATACTTATGCTTCATTCCACAGATGCTCTCTGTTTCAGCAACCATAGCATTTTATTTTTTAATGTATGGATAGCATGCTAAAGAATAAGTTACAGAGTTCATGTGTCATCAAACATTATCAGTTCAGTAACGAGAAGTCCCTGGGTTACCTAAGATTTAGAGTCATAGAACAGAAGACCACAAAGGCTCATCTAATCTGTACCAAACTAGTAATCTGCCTAGTTCCATTGATCTTCAACTGAACTGTAGTCCTTCCATCCATGTATCCAAATTACTCTTCAATGTTCAAATCAAACCCACATCCACCACTTCCACTGGCAGCTTGTTCCACACTCTCACCACACTCTTAGTGAAGAAGTTTCCTCTCATGTTCTCCTTAAACATTTCACCATTCAACCTTAACCAATTACCTTTAGTTCTAGTCTCACACAACCTTAGTGGAAAAAACCTTCTTGCATTTGCCTTATCTATACCCCTCCTAATTTTGTGTACCTCGATCTAATCCCCTCTCATTTTTCTACACTTTAGGAAATAAAGTTCTAAACTATTCAACTTTTTAACAGAGGTTTTCAAGTCCTAGCAAAATCCTCATAAATTTTCCCTGCAGTCACATCTTTCCTGTAGGTAGATGACCAAAACTGCACACAATACTCCAAATTAGGCCTCTCAAATATTTTATACAACTCTAACATAACACCCAATTCCTGTACTCATTAATTTGATTAATGAAGACCAATAAGCCAAAAGCTTTCTTTATGACCCCATGAACATGTGTCACCACTTTCAAGGAATTATGAATCTGCACTCCTCAGTACCCTATTGATCACTATGTAAATCCAACTCTGGTTTGTCTTCCCTAAGTGCAACGCCTTGCACCTGTCTGCATTAAACTCCATCTGCCATTTTTCAGACCATTTTTCCAGCTAGTCCAGATCCCATTGCAAGCTTTGGTAGTCTTCCTTGCTATCTACTACATCCCCAATCTCTCATCCACAAATTTGCTGACCCAGTTTACCACATTATCATCTACATCATTGATTTAGATGACAAACAACAAGGGACCCAGCACTAATCCCTGTGGCACACTCCCAATCTCAAGCCTCCAGTCAGAGAGATGACCATCTACTACCATTCTCTGGCTTCTTCTGAAATGTCAATGTCTAATCCAATTGTTGTAAATCATTTGAAAGCCAAGCGATAGAGCCCTCTTGAACAACCTCCTATGTGGGATGTTGCTAAACTTCATGTAGATTATGTCCATTTCCTTGCCTTGATCAACTTTCCTGATAAGTTCCTGATAAAAGACTCTATAAGATTGGTTAGACATTACCTACCACACAGAAAGCCATGTTGACTACCCCTATCCAAATACTTATTTATCTGGACCCTCGAAATACCTACCAATAATTTATCCACTAGTGATATCAGGCTCACCAGCCTATAACTTCCTGGTTTATTCCTAGAACTCCTGGTAATTTAACAAGGGGGCTTTGCGAGCATTTATCCATTGTACATGGCCTGTCAGTGGCTATAACTGGAGCACCAATTATGAGATAGATAGCAGGGAAGGTGCATGCATAAAAGGGAGAGATTGCCTAGTAGAACGGTCATCGCCGGACTGATCTGAGACAGGGTGGTAGGGCTTCGGCGATATCGGGTCAAGGTGAGGTAAGTTATCTGTGAAGAATAGAAACAGGATGTATGTCTGTGAGGTCGGTCTTCTGTGCTGGGTGTCAGGTGCGGGATGTCCGTGAGACTCCCAGCTTCCCGGATGGCCACATCTGTGCCAGGTGCATCGAGCTGCAACTCCTCAGGGACCGGGTTAGGGAACTGGAGCTACAGCTCGATGACCTTCATCGGGTCAGGGAAAGTGAGGAGGTGATAGAGAGGAGCAATAGGGAAGTAGTGACACCAGGGCCTCGGGAGACAGATAAATGGGTAACAGTCAGGAGAAGGAAGGGCAGGAGTAAGGGGCTAGAGAGTGCCTCTGTGGCTGTCCCCCTTAACAATAAGTCCACCTGCTTGAGTACTATTGGAGGGGGGACAGCCTACCTGGGGGAGGTGACAGTGGCCGTGCCTCTGGTGCAGAGTCTGGCCCTGTGGCTCAGAAGGGTAGGGAAAGGAAGAGGATGGTAGCAGTGATAGGGGACTCTATAGTTAGGGGGTCAGACAGGTGATTCTGTGGACACAGGGAAGAAACACGGATGGTAGTTTGCCTCCTAGGTGCCAGGGTCTGGGATGCTGGCTCGCAAACAGAGAAAGCTTGGAGACAGAGTGAGAGGGAGGATAGGCAGGTGGTAGAGAAGGGATGCACTCAGACTGATGGTTTGAGATGTGTCTATTTTAATGCAAGAAGCATCATAAGCAAAGTGGATGAGCTTACAGCTTGGATCAGTACTTGCAGCTATAATGTGGCTATTACAGAGACTTGGATGGCTCGGGGGCAGGAATGGTTACTTAGAGTGCCAGGCTTTAGATGTTTCAGAAAGGACAGGGAGGGAGGCAAAAGAGGTGGGAGCATGGCACTACTGATCAGAGATAGTGTCATGGCTGCAGAAAAGGAGGAAGTCATGGGGAGAGATTGTCTACTGAGTCTCTGTGGATGAGAAGGAACAGGAAGGGGTCAATAACTCTACTGGGTGTTTGTAATAGATCACCCAATAAAAACAGGGACATCGAGGAGCAGGTAGCGAGACAGATTTTGGAAAGATGTAATAATAACAGGGTTTTTGTGCTTGGAGATTTTAATTTCCCAAATATTGATTGGCATCTCCCTAGAGCAAGGGGTGAAAATGGGGTGGTTTGTTAGGTGTGTTCAGGAAGGTTTCCTGACACAATATGTAAATAAGCCTACAAGAGGAGAGGCTGTACTTGATCTGGTATTGGGAAATAAACCTGGTCAGGTGTCAGGTCTATCAGTGGGAGAGCATTTTGGAGATAGCATCAGAGAGCGATAGGAACAGACAAGTTAGGAAAGTGTTTAATTGGAGTAAGGGGAAATTTGAAGCTATCAGGCAGGAATTTGGAAGCAGAAATTGGGAACAGATGTTCTCAGGGAAATGTATGGCAGAAATGTGGCAAATGTTCAGTGGATACTTGTGTGATGTTCTAAATAGGTGCATTCCGAAGAGACAGGGAAAAGATGGTAGGGTACAGGAACCGTGGTGTACAAAGGCTGTTGAAAATCTAGTCAAGAAGAAAAGAAAAGTTTACGAAAGGTTAAAAAAGCTAGGTAATGATAGAGATCTTGAAGATTATAAGGCTAGCAGGAAGGAGGTTAAGAATGAAATTAGGAGAGCCAGAAGGGGCTATGAGAAGGCCTTGGTGAGCAGGATTAAAGAAAACCCCAAGACATTCTACAAGTATGTGAAGAGCAAAAGGATAAGACATAAGACAATAGGACCAATAAGTACGACAGTGGAAAAGTGTGTATGGAACTGGAGGAGATAGCAGAGATGCTTAATAAATACTTTGCTTCAACGTTCATTATGGAAAAGGATCTTGGTGATTGTAAGGATGACTTACAGTGGATTGAAAATCTTGAGCATATAGACATTAAGAAAGAGGATGTGCTGAAGCTTTTGGAAAGCAGCAAATTGGATAACTCACCAGGACCGGATGAGATGTACCCCAGGCTACTGTGGGAGGCAAGGGGGAGGAGATTGCTGAGCTTCTGGAGATGATCTTTGCATCATCAATTGGTCTAGAAGAGGTTCCAGAGGATTGGAGCATTGTAGATGTTGTTCTCTTATTCAAGAAAGGGAGTAGAGATAGCCCAGGAAATTATAGACCAGTGAGTTTTACTTCAGTGGTTGTTAAGTTGATGGAAAAGATCCTAAGAGGCAGGATTTATGAACATCTGGAGAGGCATAATATGATTAGGAATAGTCAGCATGGCTTTGTCAAAGGCAGGTCGTGCCTTATGAGCCTGATAGAATTTTTTGATGATGTGACTAAACACGTTGATGAAGGTGGAGCAGGAGATATAGTGTATATGGATTTCAGCAAGGCATTTGATAAGGTACCCCCATGCAAGGCTTATTGAGAAAGTAAGGAGGCATGGGATCCAAGGGGATCTTGCTTTGTGGATCCAGAATTGGCTTGCCTATAGAAGGCAAAGAGTGGTTGTAGATGGGTCATATTCTGCGTGGAGGACGAAGACCAGTAGTGTGCCTCAAGGATCTGTTCTGGGACTCTTTCTCTTCCTGATTTTTACAGAGGACCTAGATGAGGAAGTGGAGGGATGGGTTAGTAAATCTGCTGATGACACAAAGGTTGGAGATGTTCTGGATAACGTAGAGGGCTGTCAGAGGTTACAGCAGGACATCAATAGGATGCAAAACTGGGCAGATAGGGTTCAACAAGTTAAGTGTGAGATGGTTCATTTTGTTAGGTCAAATATGATGGCAGAATATAGTATTAATGGTATGACTCTTGGCAGTGTGGAGGATCAGAGGGATCTTGGGGTTTGAGTCCATACAGTGCATTAGTCTTCATCAACCGTTCGATTAAGTTCCAGAGCCGAGAGGTAATGTTACAGCTGTGTAGGACCCTGGAGTACTGTGCTCATTTCTGGTCACCACACTACATGAAGGATGTGGAAACTATGGAAATAGTGCAGAGGAGATTTGCAACGATGTTGCCTGGATTGGAGAGCATGCCTTATGAAAATAGCTTGAGTGAACTTGGCCTTTTCTCCTTGGAGCGACGGAGGATGAGAGGTGACCTGATAGAGGTGTATAAGATGATGAGAGGCATTGATTATGTGGATAGTCAGAGGCTTTTTCCCAGGGCTGGATTGGCTAACATGAGAGGGCACAGTTTTAAGCTGCTTGGAAGTAGGTACAGGGGAGACGTCAGGGATAAGTTTTTTAATGCAGAGAATGGTGAGTGCATGGAATGGGCTGTTGGCTACAGTGGTAGAGGTGGACACAGTAGGGTCTTTTAAAAGGCTCTGGATAGGTACATGGAGATTAGAAAAACAGAGGGCTATGGTTAATCCTAGGTAATTTCTAAGGTAAGGACATGTTCAGCACAGCTCTTTGGGCTGAAGGGCCTGTATTGTACTGTAGGTTTCCTATGTTTCTATGTTTCTAACCTTTCTTAAACAACAGAATAATATCCTCCAATCCTCCAGCTCATCACCCATGACTAAGGTCATTTTCAATACTTCTCCCAAGGTCCCAGCCACCCACAGTGTCCAGAGGAACACCTTGTCAAGCTCTGGGGCTCTATCAACTCTAATTTGCCTCAAAACTGCCTGGAAGATCCCAAGCCCAGCTGCAAAAGGAGGAGGTTTGGTCAGGGACAGCAACCCCATCCTGCAAAAATACAGTGCTACAGAAATGCCAGCAGGAGCTCCAAGGTCTTCATCCCTGGGAGAGGAAGGTCTTTGTAGATTGGCTACCGCTAGGACAGCTGGAAAGACTGGCCCAAGACAGAGTGCTCTAGTAAGCTACAGTCAGCAGTCTATGCCCCAGTAGGTGGAAGGGAATTTGTTTTAATACAGCAATCACCTCCACCTCTGTAATCTGAATATGGTCCAAACCTCACTGCTGCGTTATCTCACTTCTGTAGACTTTGTGTCCATCTTCTGAATAGATACAAATGTAAAAACACATCTAAGATCTTCTCCCTGTCTCTATTGGCTCCATGCATCGATGCATCTGATATTCCAGAGGACCGATTTTGTCCCTTATATTTTTTTACTCATAATATATCTGTAGAAGCTCTTAAGAGTCTCCTTTAGTTTTCCTGCTAGAACAACATCACGCCTTCTTTTAGCCTTCCTGATTTCCTTCTTAAGTGCATAACAATCTTATGTTTCTTGCAACAGTCTGTGATCTCTTTACAAATTTGCTCCTCTAAATCCACGGACTGTTGGGTGATCAGTAATATAATTCCATTAACGTAGCCAGACCTTTCATATTCCTCAGTTTCACTTATAAAACCTTACTAGATGAGCTCTCAGTTCTGTCCTGACTGAGCACTGCCGTGATGTTTTCCCTAACTAGTAATGCAACCCTCCCCCTTTAATCCTTCCCACTCTATCATGTCTAAAACAACGGAGCCCTGGAACCTTCAGCTGCTATTCCTGCCTCTTTTGCATTCACGATTCACTAATGGCTACAAGCTCTTAATTCCATGTGCTAACACATGCCCTAAACTCATCGGGCTTGCATTTGAATATACTGATGCACCATCAATAACTCTCTCTGAGATGTAAAGGCAAGATATCGGCTTTTATTGACTGGAAGAAAGAACAAGCAGTGGTTGACCACCGTACTACATCCTGGAGAATGAGGGCCGGGCTCAGGCCTCAATCGCCTTTATACCGGGGTCCGTGGGAGGAGCCACAGGAGCAGTCAGCAGAGGGCGTGTCCAGACAGGTATATGTAGTTCACCACATATACACAACTCAGAACATTAGTTCCACTATGCTCAAGATATCATTTCCTGACTTCATAACTTCATATGTAGACTTATCCACATTTTTCTCCACAACCGATCTACTATCTGCCCTTGCATTATGGTTCCCATCCCTGCAACTTTAGTTTAAACCCCCGCACCCCCATCCCCCTGTGCTCTTCTGTTCCTGAAAACTGACTGTAAGAAAATTTCTTCTTTAGACAATAATGTATGTTTTCTAGAGTAAACCATATCATGTTGCCCTACATATAAGATAGAGGAGCAGAATTAGGACATTTGGCCTATCATCTCTGCTCCGCCATTTCATCATGGCTGATCCATATTTTCCTCTCAGCCCCAATCTCCTTCCTGCCTTCCCTTTGTATTCCTCTATGCTCTGACCAATCAAGAATCTATCAACCTCTGCCTTAAATATACATAAAGACTTAGCCGTCACAGCTGCCTGTGGCAACAAATTCCACAGATCCACCACTCTCTGGCTAAAGAAATTCTTCCTTATCTCTGTTCTGAAAGGACACCCCTCTATTCTGAGGCTGTGTCCTCTGGTCTTAGGCTCTCCCAATATAGGAAACAAGCTTTCCTCATCTGCTCTATCAAGCCCTTTCACCATTCAGTAGGTTTCAATTAGGTAATGCCTCATTCTTCTGAATTCCAGTGAATACAGGCCCAGTGCCATCAAATATTCTTCATATGACAAGCCATTCAATCCTAGAATCATTTCCATGAACCTCCTTTAAACTCTCTCTAGTTTCAACACATTATTTCTAAGATGAGGGACACAAATTACTGGTAATACTCCAATTGAGGCCTCATCAGTGCTTAATAAAGTCTCGAGAAATATACATTATCTTTCTTTCATTTCATTAAATAATCACGCTAATAATATTTAAAGTAATGGAACATACCTGTATACTGTAGATATTCACATATTGCTAGGATATTGAAAAATATTTTTAAAATGTATGGAAAAATTTGTGGAAAGTTAGATTTCTGTAAATCAAGTGATCTGTAACTAGGGAATTCCCTGGATTTGTGCAATTACTGTGCAATAAGTTGCTCTCATTTAGCAATCTAGTAAAGCACCTGGACAGTGATTCTTTACTCACATTATAAGATTTGTGTTTTGCATTGACAAGATTCCTTTATATTCTATGGCTCCTACCTATCACAACAGTAACAATATGATCTCTGTTATCAATAGTGAAATTTTTTTCATATATATTTAATAATTGTTTGTGAAGACCAAGGTATAAAATAAGGGTCAATATGCTCATGGAATTAGGCTGAAGCTGACGGAAAGTTTGGAGGCATTTTATACTGCAGTTTCAATTTTTGGTGTAAAGATACTTTTGGTCATGAAATCCCAGAATTTTGTACTTTGCCTCTGGAGAGAATAAGAATAAAATATCCCTACAATGTTTGTGTGACACAACATGTAGAATCAATTAAAAGCTAATTTAAAACCAAATTTCAAAATTATTTAATGTAAATGTGTGGGTGCAACAAGTAGTAATTATTAATTTCAAATAGTTAGCTAGAGCATTAAACACAACCGTACTGCTGCTAACCAGTTTATGCACACGAGTCAGCTGCTTTAGTTTAACAAACATGTAAAAGAATGTGAAATATATATTTGGTGGGTGACACAAATAGCCCAATATCTTTCTTGTCAAATGCTCAGACCCATTAAGTCTTCCACAAAATAAATGAGAAGACAACAGCACGGTGTTTCATTTTGAGCTCTCCAGGCTTCGATGTGTGATTGGTTGATTTAGTGATATAGCTTGGAGCAGGCCCTTTTGGCCATTCAAGTCACACCGTCCCAGCAACCTACAACCTAATCACCGGATGATTTACAATGACCAATTGACCTACCCACCATGTCTTTGGACTGCGGGAGAAAACCAGAGCATCTGGGGAAAACCCATACATTCCATATGGAGGATGTACAGAGACTCCTTACAGACCAGTTCTGGAACGGAACTCCAGACTCCGGATGCCCCAAGCTATAGTAGCATAGTGCTAACCACCACGCTACCGTGGCAGCCTCCAGGCTGTTTTCAGCCTAAAGAGCTGCCCATTAGATCTGCTGCTTAATTAGTTGGGAACTAATTGTGGACATGAATTAGAACCAATCTGCACAGAATAGTTGCAGAAAAGGATAGAATTCAGATAGAAAATATATTTGAAAATCAAAGTCAGTATAGAGCCATTGGGCCATAAGTCCCTTAAGCACTTTGAGAACAAAAAATCTGTAATAAGCTGTTGAAAATTGACTTACCCGGAGCTAGTGCAGTTCTGCAATTTTGCATATATTTTTGGCTGACATAGCACCCTATAGGAAATAATTCTACTCATTTCTCAGTAGGAATTCTGCTCTCCCTATTCCAATACTTTTATTCCAATGTAATATTCTCTTGAATATCATTAACAGTATTGTAACACACAAAATTCAAATGCAGTGTGAGTTTCCACCTCACTGCTTGAAGCAAGATACTTACAGAACAACCCGATTTCATTAATATATTTCTCCTGGAATTACATTATTTAAATAGCCGGCATAAAAGCAGGATTTTCCCGAATGCTAAATTATCATTAATATAAAATATAATTAAATTAGACTTTCTCTTTGTAAGATAACATCATTATTGTTTTTCTCCATCTAGAACATCCATCTGTCGCATTCGGCAGCCAAATTTGTGTGTGACTTCTGAAAAGGACCCGTTCCCACTCACGTGTAGCCTGTGCACAAATGGACAAAGGGATTTTGTGTATTGTAAATGGTATCAAACTAGGTGCTACATTTTATTTATATCCAAACCACCCAGCAAATTTGCAGAAGTGAGCGACCGCACACAATAAGGGTTAAAATGTAACCAGGGCAGAGCCCAAAAATATTGAGATTTAAGCAATTTTCATGTTCACGAGCTATTGTGAGATTATCCAAAGATCTTTCATACATCGTGCATGGGTATTGGTTATATGCCTACATAGAGGAATTTAGGCAAGAGAGAATCACTTCACGAGAAACACAGTAGATGCAGTGAACGTCAATTCTTAAAACAATGCATTGAACTCACCAAATCTATTACAACTAAAAATACATAGTGTGGCTGGTTCTGTGTACATGATTCTGTCTAGTTGAAAGAGCACATCACATGTGCAGTACTTATGCTATTTATCAAAGCTGAGCAAGTGCCAATTTCTGAAGTGCTGTCTGGTATGTATCTTTGAAATTTTCTAAATGTACAATAACAGAAATGTTTTAAAAATTACTGTGAAGCATCTTTACTCACTCAACAGCTAGTACTGTATATTTGCTGTAAAAACACTTTGATTTACCCTCATTTATACTTTTTTCATACAATGTGATTGGCCTTGTTTTCCAAGGAAGCCACAGATTTAACCTTCTATTGTAAAGAGATTTTATTCATATGAATACAATATATGTCATTTATATATACTAGATACACATATGCAGTGGTAAAATGGTCTGTAACATATTATGTTCCTAACAGGGCCATATTTCAGAAGTGCTTCAGAAGGTTGGTTATGGCAACTCCAACCTCAGAAATGAACTAGATCCCCCTCAATTTGCCTTTTGCCGCAACAGATCAACAGCAGATGCTATTTCACTAGCTCTACATGGGGCTGCTGTTGATTGCCTAAAATTTGGCATTTAACTCGAGCATCTCCAAATTTATCAATAGGCTTCAAGGTCTGTGCGTCTGTACTTTGCAGCAGGATTCTTGACTTCCACATCGACAGACCTTAATCAGCACAGGTCAGTAACAACATCTCCCCATCACTGAACAAGATGGGATCCAGATCCCTAGTTCGCTGAAAGTGACTGTAGAGTTTGATAAGATGATTAAAAAAAAAAGTTGTATGGCATACTTTCTTTCATTGGTAAGGGTGCTGAGTACGAGAGTAAGGAAGCCATGTTGCAGCTATATAAAACATTAGTCAGACCTGCACTGTGTGTAGTTCTGCTCATCGCAGTAATGTGGTGAGTGTGCAGAAGAGGTGGCTGCCTGGATTAGAGGATATGAGTAATAAGGATAGTTGAAACAAACCTAGAGTGCTGGAGGCTGAGAGAAGACCTGATAGCGATGATTAACATTCTGAAATGCAGAGATGGGATAGACAGTCAGACTCTTTTTGCTATTATATTATTCTATATATACGTTATATTCCTTTCTTTTCATAATCACTTGAATAATATTTAAATTAATGGCATATACCTGTATACTGTAGCTAGTCACATACTGCTATGATCATGAAAAATGTTTAAAAATATATGGGAAAATTAGTTTAAGGTTAGGTGTGGTTAGGTTTGGAAGTTTAAAGCTAATGTGAAGGGCATGTTTTTCACACAGAGTGGCCGGTACATGGAATATGTTACTAGGGGTAATAGTGGAAGCAGATATTTGGGTAGAGTTTAAGAGGCCTTTAGATGTATACATGAATATAAAATCATTGGAGGAATATGGATGATGCACAAGAGAACAATATTTCATATAAATTGGCATCAAGCTCATCACAACATTAGGAGCTGAATGGCCTGTCCAGTGCTGTTCTGTTTTATGCTCCGTGACCAGAAACTTAGGAAAAAGAGTCCCCAAGCAGAAATGTCATGATTGGTAAGTGCTGCATGCTTTACTCAGCCCAGGATTCTTGGCTCATCGCTGAATGTTGACCCATACCTGCCACAGCCCATTGGAGGGAGACAGAAAAGGATTTTCTCTGTGGTATTGAAGATGAAAATGTATTTGGGCTTGCAAGTCAGTCATTGCAGATTGTATGAATAGGATCCACGATTTCAAATTCAAATGCACACAATACTTTGTGGATCGTGTGCTTTACAATGTCCAGATTATACCTTCCCATTTCCCTTTTCCATATGGTTTCTGCCTCAGCTGGAATGATTCTCTGTAGCTTTCTCTTCGCTGATTTTTCTTGTTGAAAATTCTGAAACTAAAATATTTACAGTAAGGGAAAGGAAAGGTAAATAGAGATAAAACATGTGTTTTTGGAGTAATAGAAAGCAGATCACACATACTTAAAAATCATGCTTTCTTCATGTTTGCCAGACCTATTCCTGTTTAATTATTAACACATGAGGAATTAATGTAAACCCTATCAAAATGGATGATCAAAATAATGTTACTAAGGCTCTGCCTTTCAAGGAAAAGATTGTATTAATCATTCTGAAGGAGATGGAGTTCCTTACTCATTCAGCCAAGGACCATAAGAATAAAGAGTAGTTAAAGGTATTTTGCTCCCTCTAGCTAACTGAGTTATCATTTATCTTTGCTTTCTCTTTTTATTTAAGAGGAGGAACCAATCAGTTAATTTTGCAGGTGATTTGTGGTTCATATTTAGTGACTTCCGCATTATGAGTCCTTAGTAAAGAAATGTTACCATTTAAGTTTAGATTTATGAAATACTAATCAAAAGATCCATTCTGTATTCAGTGAGTATTATTTGTTTTATTGCACACTATCCAATTTATGACTGATCTTTTGAAGCATTACATTTTTACTTTAGATGCTTGGTATATGTTGAATTTTTTTATTTACTTAGCGACACAACACAGAGTAGACCCTTCCATTTCTTTGAGCCAGGTTGTCCCAGCAACCTAGACAAACCTGACTTAACCCTAACCTAATCATGGGACAATTTACAACAACCAGTTAACCGACCTGACAGGTCTTTGGACTGTGGGGAGGAAACCCGAGCACCTGGGGACAAAATAACACCCATTCCACAGGGACAATATATAGAGATTCCTTTCAGTTGGTGCCAGACTTGAACTCTGAACTCCGATGCCCCAAGCTATAAGAGTGCCGTGCTAACCGTTATGTTACCTTGGCCCCCAATAATGGAACAATGAAAATATTCCCAGAGCAAATAAACAGATTTGAAAGACTCCATGATTAGGAAATCAGTGGTAATATCATTAAGACTAAACCTACTCTATAACGTAAAAACAGAATTCCATTCTCCTCACTAATTTTTTGCAAAATATTAAAATGTTTTAAAATTCAGCAAAGTATTTTACCTGTTGATTTTTATCACTTTTCTCCCTTTTTGCTAATTCAGCTAATTAATGGTGCTAACAGCTCAATATAATGTAAGTACAATTATTAAAATATTTTTATTGAACCTCAGTAAATGAGGGCCGTATGTAAGCTGCTTACCATTTTGATATATCAATCTAATATGTTAGCTCATTGGCAGGTTCATGTTTCTAACAGATACACACTGCATACTGGAGACAATATAAAATTATAAGTTATGCTAACTGAATTACTGTCATTAAAATAATAATCAATACACACCCAGTGGCCACATTATTAAGCATCTATTGTTTCTAACAGAGTGGCCACTGAGTATATGTTTTCCGCTGCTGTAGTCCATCCACATCAAGAATTAACATGTGCAGTCAGAGATGCTCTTCTCCACACTGTTGTTGTAACAAGTAGTTACTTGAGTTGCTGTCACCTTCCTGTCAGCTTGAACCAGTCTGGTCATTCTCCTCTGATCTCTCTCATTTGCAAAGCATTTTCACCCAGGGAACTGCCACTCACTGGATGTTATTTTTTTTGTTTTGGCACCATTCTTTGTAAATTCTAGAGACTCTTGTATGTGAAAATCTCTGGAGACCAGCAGTTTCTGTGATACTCAAACCACCCTGTCTGGCACCAACGATCCTTCCACAGTCAAAGTCACTTAAATCACATGCCTTCCCCATTCTGATGTTTGGTCTGAACAACTGAACCTCTTCACCACATCTGCATGCTTCCACATGATTGGATGATTAGATATTTGCATTAATGAGCAGGTGTACAGGAGCATGGATTAAAATGGCCACTCAGTATAGCTTCCATCAGAAAAGAAAATATTTTAGTATTATTGATTTGAAGAGGCCATATAAGAAAGCACTTTGCATAACACAGACTGCAATTTCAAAATGGTTTCAATTTTCATTCTCAAGACATGTCCATGAAAGCTATTATTTGGTTTAATATATTATGTGTTTTAAAGTAGTATAACTGGTTTTCCATGCGACCAGAAAGTAAATTAGTCTTTTTTATTATCACAAACACTGTCATCCATAGAGATCAGTTCATCACACTAGAACAAGAGAAAAGTAATAACATAATGCATAATAAAGTGTTACAATTACAGAGAAAGAGCAAAGCAGAAGGAGGGTCCATGGTCATGATGATTTAGGTTGTGAGGTCAAGTGACAATCTGATCTGACAAGAAGTCTATTCACTTGTCTTATACAGCCTGATGGAAGCTGTCCTTGCTTTCAGGCTTTTGTAAGCCTCATCCAATCTAAATCTGGATAAAAAGCAAGGGGCAAAAGTGTCTAAACATATTATTTAGGCCAAGGAATGTATTCTTGCCTAGTGAAGTAATTCAAAATCTCTCATAGCTTCCCAAATGAGTCATACATAACATGACTTAGAAACATGTTACCACTCTTTCATTATCTGAGACTAAGTACTGGAATTACTTGCCTACCAGCATTATGAGGGCCCCTTTATCACATGGACTAAAACTTCTGAAGAAGTAATATTACCATGCCCTTTGCAAGGGCAATGAGGATTGGAAATCCTGTAAAGAAAAAATAATAAGGAAAAAATTATCTCTACCTCTATGAGTTTGCTGGGCTTTCAGTCTCTATCTCTGACCGTTAATCCGTGGGACTGTGAAAGCACTCTTTCGTTGACCATTTGGATTTGCAGCGGGACCACGATGACTCCACTTCTAATGTGTGTCCTTTCTACCTGCTCAGAAGCAGCTTACATAAATTATTCAGGTTATCATAATTTTCCCATTATGTTTAGCCTCTGTCCAATTTTTATATAATTTGCTCTCCTCATATGTTTTCCAGCATTTAAGTACATTTTATCCCAGTTGAGATTTGTTTTATAGTTATGTCATCGGACATGCTGCAGAGTCTCCAGGAGGACCACAGACTTGGGGACTTGGCTGTCTCAATGACCTGGGGAGCTGAGGTGGCTGGATTTGGGGCTTTGTGCTTTGACTCTTGTTAGGGTCACCCATGATAAAAAGGTGAAAAGGTAAAGGCCAGACTTAGTGGTGCTCCAGGTTGGGGGAAATGTTCAGCTCTGGGCTAGAGACCCTGACTGGTCAAACACAATTGTTATGCAAAGAGCAAAGGGCTCACTTTCAACCCTTCTCCATTTGAGTACGATGGTATTCCTGTGTCTCCATCCGGAAATCAGTGAAAGCTGAGCTACTGACATGGTGAAGGAAGCCCTGAGCACCGTCAGAGATGGAGGAGCTTCAATGCAGCCCTAAACATCAGCGGGCAATAGAGAGAGACATGGTGCAGAAGTTGCAATTTAAATAAATGAAAATAGTATAAAGAAAACTAACTTTTATATGGAACTTTTCATTATTTTATACTAGTGCCTCACAGCCAATGAAATAATATTTCAAATGTAATTTCAATTACAATATATGGAAACAATTGATAGTAAAAGTATTTGTACTATTTTAATCTAATTGTGCATTCAGGCACCAGACCATTGTCTGTCTTTTGTGCATCATCCATAAGGTATGCAGAATCAATGTTTATTTTGTTTTTCTTTAAGTTTCAGCTGGTTTCTTCTTGAAGTTGAAATCACCCGTGATACCCTTTGGTAATCAAGTAGTTTCTCAGGATTCACATCTGCTAAAGCTGTTTGCTTTGTGGTATAATTAGCTTATTTCAAGACAGAGCTTGAGAGTCTAACATTGTCAAATCTATACTGTAGAAGGAAAATAAAATGATGGTGCTGTTGGTAGAGATACTCCAGTGATCCAGGTTTAGTCATGACCTCTGGCACTGTTTGTGTGAAGTTTACGCATTCTTCCTATAACTGCAAGGGATCCCTTCCACATCCCAAAAGTTTGTCCATTGGTGGGTTAATGGCCGATGTACATTGTGGTGGTATCTTGGGGGAGTTGTTGGGAGAACAAAATGGGACTGTTATTGGATGAGTGGAAATGATGGCAAGGACATGTTGGGCAGAAGGGTCGTGTGTGACTCAATGAGTTATTGCTTGGAAGGTGTGAGTCCAGAACAGAGTGATCACTGAGTGCAAATGCACCACTTAGTAAAAGAGGACACAACTTGGGATAGCTGTTCAAAAAAAGGAGCAAGATTTAAAATTTCTGAGAAAGTAAGGAGGCATGGGATCCAAGGAGACATTGCTTTGTGGATCCAGAACTGGCTTGTCCACAGGAGGCAAAAAGAGGTTGTAATTGGGTCATATTCTGCATGGTGGTTGGTCACCAGTGGAGTGCCTCAGGGATCTGTTCTGGAACCCCTACTCTTTGTGATTTTTATAAATGACCTTAATGAGGAAGTGGAGGGATGGGTTAGTAAATTTGCTGTTGACTCAAAGGTTGAGGGAGTTGTGGATAGTGTGGAGGGCTGTCAGAGGTTACAGTGGGACATTGATAGGATGCAAAACTGGGCTGAGAAGTGGCAGATGGAGTTCAACCCAGGTAAATGTGCGGTGGTTCATTCTTGTAGGTCAAACATGATGGCAGAATATAGCATTCATGGTAAGACTCTTGGCAGTGTGCAGGATCAGAGGGACCTTGGGGTCCGAGTCCAGAGGACATTCAAAGCAGCTGCGTAGGTTGACTGTGTGGTTAAGAAGGTATGTGGTGCATTGGCCTTCGTCAATCGTGGGGTTGAGTTTAGGAGACGAGAGGTAACGTTGCAGCTATATAGGACCCTGGTTAAACCCTATTTGGAGTACTGTTGCTCAGTTCTGGTCGCCTCACTATAGGAAGGGGGCAGAGGAGATTTACAAGGATGTTGCCTGGACTAGGTTGAGTGAACTCGGCTTTATTTCCTTGGAGCAACAGAGAATAAGAGGTGTATAAGATGATGAGAGGCATTGATCATGTGGATAGTCAGAGGCTTTTTCCCAGGGATGAAATGGCTAACACGAGAGGGCACAGTTTTAAGATGCTTGGAAGTAGGTACAGAGGAGATGTCAAGGGTAAGTTCTTTACACAGAGAGTAGTTTGTGTGTGGAATGGGCTGCCAATGACGGCGGTGGGGACAGATATGATAGGGTCTTTTAAAAGACTCCTGGACAGGTACATGGAGCTCAGAAAAATAGACAGCTAGGCGTAACCATAGGTAATTTCTAAGGTAAGGACTTGTTTGTTACAGCTTTGTGGGCTGAAGGGCCTGTATTGTGCTGTAGGTTTTCTATGTTTCTTTGTTTCTATGGTTCTATTATGGAAGTTGTTCTCAACCTGGATTGAATCCTGAATGCTACATACTGAGTATTGTTGCCACATTATAAAAACATACTAGAATCTCTGATGACTCACAAAATTGATGTCAAAATCAAAATCAGTTTCATTATCACTGATGTAAGTTGTGAAAATTGGTGTTTTGTGGCAGCATTACAGTACAAGACAAAAAATTGTCATTACAATAAAAATGCAATAAATGAATAGTGCAAAGGAGGAATAGTGAGGCAGTGTTCATGGCCTGTTCAGAAGTCTAATTTTGTTTATTTATTTTCATGGCAGAGGAGTATACACATCAGCAAAACTAAATTGAATGGATCTTTGTTCGACACAAAATTAAGCTGAGGGGAACCTAAAATAAGTTTTTTATAATTTCAAAGGGCTCACTTTCAGAATAATCCATTATCATCCTGGAGCAAAGCGTTCTGTGCATAGATACTGAAGAGAAATGCAAGGAAATCGGTAGTGAGGACGTGAATTGATTTTGTTTTAGTGAGATCACGTCAGTGCGATCTGCTCAAGCATGTCAAACCATTAAGAATGCACAGTATTTTGTTGTTGGTTTTGCTCAGCAAGGAACACCTCAGGGAAAAAGCTGTTAATTTATCATCTCCAGATCACTGTTTGCTTTCAATGCTATAAATCAATCTCCTCATGCCACTGGAGCTTTGTCAGTTAAAACATAATCAGTATTGACTTAAGTTGCAGCCATCAGGTTAGCACCTTTCTCTATTCATCATCATATTAATAAAACTTAAATTCTGAATAATAAATGATTGAAGTGGTAACTAGTAACTAAAAGACTGAGAAAGAAAAGTCCAAAATAAATGCATCACACCCCAATTAACCCCAAGGAATATTCCAAACTTCTGACATGGAAGAGGATGGGTTAACTACTCACATGTGATTCTTTAAAAGATAATTTCTTTACTTTGGTTAAAAAAGGGAGGAATAAGGGAGAATAAAAACTTGTGGGATTGAGGTGGGTGGAGGAGATGAAGTGAGTGGAAAAATGAAAGCTAGCAGTGGGAAGGAGAAATAAGGAGAGAAAAAT
The DNA here is from genome assembly GCF_030144855.1 of Hypanus sabinus. Classification (NCBI taxonomy): domain Eukaryota; kingdom Metazoa; phylum Chordata; class Chondrichthyes; order Myliobatiformes; family Dasyatidae; genus Hypanus; species Hypanus sabinus. Next base: position 100,464,083 of record NC_082711.1, read on the forward strand.
CCAAGAACTGGAGACCAAAGCAAACAAAGATTATATAGTATAACGGAATGGGAAGACAGGACAAGGAGAGCACAAAGCAAGAAGGTGGGAAATGCAGGAAATTCCTTTTAAAAGTATGATTTTCCAATAACAATAAAGTTGCTGTTCGGTGGAATTGCACAGAACCCCAAGGATTTTCCATGGCACTGGCGTGGCTGGATGTATACTGTTACTCGTAAGCCACTTGATTAACTTGTAAAAAGCAAAACTGAGCATTTTTTTAAACAGAACCTTTGATAACTGACACCTCATTGAGAAGATACTAGTCATAACAATCTAATTTACTAAACTGAAAGGGCATTTATGTGTCACCCTTTAAGGAAAGGATTAGCACTGTCAGGATTCTTTTCACAGTGAGCATGGATTACTGTTGAATGATTGGCATTATAAACTCAAGGCCTTATGAGTGGAAGGTCATCTGACATCAGAGTAGTGCATTGAAGCTGAAATACAAGGAAGTAACTTTTGCTTTAAATAAAATACAGTGACATAAAATGAATAATGATGGCTAATGGTCTTAGCTGAGAGTCTTGAATTGAGCTATCAGTAGCTGCAAGTGAAAACTGATGAAAAAAGATCAAAATAAATAAAAGACAAAAAGAGGACATCATCAGTTCATAAATAAACAGTTGAACACTCAGGCAAACAATGAGCAAAAAGAGAAAGAACATTGTCTCACTTCAGTTAAAGACTATTCAGGAAGTCTACAATCATTTTAATGACTCTAGTAAATGCAAGTCTAGTTTGTGAACTACAGTTTATGTTAGTTCATGATTCAGTCCTGTAAAAACAGCTCTCCAGTACTATTCCGAATAATGACGCGTGACCTAATTGAAACTACAGAATGGTGAAGCCTTGATAGGGTGGATGTGGAGAGGATGTTTCCAGTGATGGGAGAGTCTCAGACCAGAGGACACAACCTCAGAATGGAGGGGTGTCCTTTTGGAACGGAGACAAGGAGGAGTTGCTTTAGCCAGAGAGTGGTGAATCTGTGGAATTCATAGGCAACTGTGGGAGCCAAGTTTTTATGTATATTGTAGGCAGTGGTTGATAGTTCCTTGATTAGTCAGTGCATAAGAGGATAGGGGAGAAGGTAGGAGATTGGGGCTGAGAGGAAAATTAGATCAGCCATGATGAAATAGTGGAGCAGACTCGCTGGGTCAAATAGCCTGATTCTCTTCCTATATCTAATGGTCTTATCAGATATTCATACGCATGGCCTGTTCAGCTTTGAAGTCAGTGAGTGAACTGATATTTGTAAGATTTCTTTTCCCTGAGAACATTCCTTATTACAAATGTTATTGGGAAAAGCCATACAGTAGAGGGCAACTAAGAAGTTGGAAGCTGAGGCAGTCAAATACTTCCTGAGCAATGAGCAGGTCTTCTAGAACTAGATGTGTAGATAGCATGTGAGGAAATAGACAATGCGAACATGGATTGTTATTCTTTGGTTCTATTTTTCTCCATTATTCAGTTTGCTGTCCTGCTTCTTCAGGCTTTACGGTAGACTTGAAGAGGTGCAGTAATGTAGATCACACACATTTGAATGTTTGATATCTCTTGAAACAGATTTCCTGAAGTAGCACTGGGGGCAGTTCAAGGCCAGACTGCTCCCATAAAAATAACTGGCAATACTGTGTTTAGAGCTTGTGTAGAGCTGCTCGGTGTCCCAATTAACAGCCTGGCATTATCATGAAAAATCTTTATTCTTAACCTTTATAATGAAAATAGATGACGTAGTTTTTGTTGCGGAATGGATAATTTGGAAGCAATTAATGGTTATACTTAGTTCATTTAGCATCTCCAAAATCATTGTCACCTGGAAGGATTTTTTGTCTATTACTACTCAATGTATTGCAAAATAGTTACTTAAAATAAAGCGTGTTGGTTAACTTTTTTAAAAGTTACCTATTTAATTAGAATATTTTAACAATGTGAACTGTCACAAGGAGTTTTGCGAGTAATTATCAAAGAGATCATAAGCACAACGTCACATAAGGAGGTTTTAGAACAGATGGCCAAAAGATCGATCAAAGAAGTAGGTTTTAAGAAGTCTCTTAAAGAAGGAATGGGAGATAAGGAAATGGAGGTGTGGTTTTTGTTCAACCTTGGCAGCTGAAATCACACCTGTCAAAGATTGGAACAATTAAAATCAGGAACGCACAAAAGGCCACATTTGAATTGATAACAGAATTCTCATTGGGTTGAGGAGCTGGAGAAAGTTACAGAAATGGAGAATTCCTTGGATAAGGATGCAATTGAAAGCTGGTGTGAGAATTTTCAAATCAATGCATTGCACTTCTGGTAAAGAGTGTCAGACAGAATGGATGCCTCAGTTCAGGGTGGCACTGGTACAAGTTCAAACACAAGGAAGAAAGACCCCCTTCCCAAGTTCACAGCTGTTAAAATAAGAGAGGCCAGCAATAGTCATTTCTAGACGAAACAAAGTTTTATGACAACATGGTTGCCATCAGTCTGGGTATCTTTCAGTTAAGTGCCAGAGAAGGCAGAGTTGCAAAATGCTGTCAATGTTGGAATCTGAATCTGTTGGAAGGACTCAGCAAGTCGAGCAGCATCATTAGAAGGAGAGAAGTTGTAGATGTTTCAGGCTAAAATGTTAATATTTTCTTTCTCCCAATGCATTAGTTTCTTTCCTGCCACCAATGCTTCTTGGATCTAATAACTCGGCATGGATTTGCAGCAAGAACTGAATCCAAGAGCATTGAATTTCCTTATTTGAAGAAATTTGTCCTTGCCCAGTTCTGGAAATCCAACAATCAGGACATCTCACAGATAGTAGAATTAACTGAGGACAGTAGTTATGAGACAAACCTTCATATGGACAGTGTACAAATGTAAATAGGTTTCATATTTTTGACTGACGTCACTAAGCAGCAGCATACTGATGAGGAAGCTAAGGATAGATCTGCAGGAGATATCAGAGTACTGGGTTGGAACAGATAATTTTCTGACAGTTTAGGAATAGAATGATGTGTGAAACATGATCTCAGTTAACATACATAGCAAATATTAATCTTGACAGTAGCCATTCTTCAGGTTTGAATGTGCATTACAGACTGAATTTAAAATGCAGCTCAGGACAATGGACAATGGTCAAATGCAAACTTTTCCGTGAACTCAGATGCCTGCATATGCTGAATATGGCCTAGAGTCGGTGGGATTAATGTTCATTTTGGGTATCTGGAGTTGGGTGTGAAGAGGGAGGTGTTGAAATCTATTTGTTATTCAAAGGAAGCATTGTAGATACATTGTAACTATGGAATTGTCCGGCTGTTACCTTTGATCACTAGCATATAAAGTGTCATGTCATATTGGGCTGGGCAGGTCTCTTCTTCCAAGTGTGTCTCGATATGATACCCGTTGCTCATGTTTGATGAATAAAACACCTTGTATCCAGCAGCTTCAGAGTCTCTCCAGCGACTCTGTTCACATCATAACCTCAGTGTAAAGGAACTGCAGGAAGTTTACACGTTCAACTGTTCCAAGGGCTATAGAGTGGCTGAGAAGAATGAAAAGGTTTATCTTGTGATTTTTTTTTACCTAGAGTATCACTTTTCCATACTAAACCCATTTGCTTTGATTCCTCTAACATTTAAAAAATGTATTTATCTCAGTGAGATTTTTCCTGGCCCCTCTCCCATTTCCCATTGTGGAGAATTCCCTAATATTCTTTCTTCCTATTTGATTTTATTCCAGGAATTTGCAAAGCTCATTCTCTTTGTAATCCAAGACTATGAGGAATGTGGTAAATTATTATGATTCGCAAGTCTTATTCTCGATTGTACTCAAAGCCTAGCTAGTCAGAATACAAGCAGTTTGTGGATATAATCATAACTGCATCACTGCCTGTACTCCTGAGATAAATCAGTTGGAGAGTGCAGTTCCTATCCACAATTAACCTGATGTTTGATGGATGAATTCATTGAAGGTAGGTGCTGACAATACTAGGAAAAGATGACACAACACTACATGACTTGTTGTCTGAGACCACAAGCCACCTGAGCATTGAATGACAAATAGTGCAGAGGCTGAGGGTAGAAAGTAGTCAAGACTGATCTGTTGCATTGAGAAAGAAGAAACATTTCGTTATTCCTAGGTGTTGGGAGAGAGCAGGGGTTCAAAGCGAGTAATGTGAAAGTAGGAAAACTATGATTTTTGTTGAACTGCCAAAAGAACAGGGACAATCTAGGATGTAATAAGCCACAATTATCATAATGAGCTATGAAGAGTAGGTGGTAGAAGCCAGACAGGGAGGCTTTGTTTGAGGAGGAGATGTCATTATTCTTCACCCAGGTTTCAATAAAGGATGCAACGAATGAATTTGTTCACATGTGAACAGGCATTCTCAAACAGGGAAAGGAGAGCCAGAGTGATAGTGGATCCACAGATCTGCAGTGGGGCAGTTAAACGGGTCAGCAGTGCAGTAGAAGTTGAATAGCCCTTAAAATGGTGCCAGGTGGGGCAAAGAGGAAAGCTGGAGTTCTGTATGAAAGGGTTGTGTCTGGGACAGTGACAGAAAAGAAGGTACTAAGGCTGCTAAATACTAAGATGAAAGATTGCTAAAAAGCTCGTGAGAAAAGTGTGGAAGTTGCTTTCCAATTCAAATCAATTAAGCTGTCATATGCTTGTTATTGTAATGGGGAACCAGGAATCAGGTTTCCAACTCTCATTATTTCACAGGACCTCAAATGGGAGAACCATATCTCCTTCATCAGCAAAACTGATGTACATCTTCTTCAGAACATACCAGTGTAACTCTACTGTGCCATCATACACAGCATCCTCATATCAACCATTACTGTCTGGCGTAATGCAGCTTTCCCTCGCAATATATGAAAATTACAGCAAACTGTCAGATCAGTAGGAAAAGTCATTGGCTGCTGTCTACTGTCACTGCAGAACTGATATGAGTCCGGGACAAATAAGTGGGCAGTAAGCATCATTGCAGACACTACCCACCCTGCAAGCTCCCTTTTCCAAGAGTTCCTCTGGAAAGTTTCTCACCCAAGGCAATCAGTCTGATCAAAGTAAATGTTATTGTCAACGTACATATATTTCAGCATATACAACCCAAGATTCATTTTCTTGTGGGCATTCTCAATAAATGTATATAATAGTAATCAGAACAGAATCAACGAAGAACTGCCCAAAGAGGGCACTCAATCAGAGTGCAGAGACAACAAGCTGTACAAATAGAAAAAGAAAGCAGTAAGTATTGAGAACGTGAGACAAACAGTCCTTGAAAGTGAGTCCATATGTTGAGGGAACATTTCAATGATGGGGCAAGTGAAGTTGAGTTAACTTTTCCACTTTGGTTCAAAAGCCTGATGGTTGAGGGGCGGTAACTGTTCCTGAACCTGGTGGTGTGAGTTGTGATGCTCCTGTACCTTCTTCCTGACGACAGCAGTGAGAATAGAGTATGCCTGGAGTGGTGAACCAGGACCATAGCAGATGGGGTCTCTATTGTTGGTTCCTCCATGGGGAACAACAGTGCTTGGCTCTATCTGACTGTTCATTAGTTGGCAGATGATAACCAGAGGATAAACTTCAGCAAGGTGAGGAGGAGGGAGCACTAGGCTCACCAGAAGCAGGAGACAAATTGTAGACCCCAGTTGAACAAAATGTGCTGGGTGGAAGCCACAGAGATGAACTACATGTTGGAAAACCAGATCTGACGTCTCAGTGGCTGACAGAGGTTTTGGGAGAGCAATGGAGTGACCTGCCTTGGAGAAATGATCCACCATTGTTCTGATCGCTGTGGCCCTATCAGAAGCTGGCAAACATGTGATGAAATCGTGGAAATGTGGGACCATGCAGGTTGAGGGTCCAGCAGAGACTGCAGGAGCCTAGATGACCTCCGGTTGGAGGAACTGGGCTGCGCACATTGAGGGCAGGCAATGATGAACTGACATATTACATCTGTGATCTTGGTGGACTCCACTGGGACTGGTGCTACAGAAAAATCAGAGTCTGTCATGCTCCTGGATGGCTGGAGATGGGTGAGTGTCTCTGACCACTGGCACAGATTTGTTGTCAGTTGTGCCAGCCAGAGCAGAGTCATGCCTTAGAGCCTGACAATTTGGTTCTCAAGGACCCAGGTGACTGAGGCAAGGAAGGGGTCAGATGGCGGTTGAATTTGGAGAAGTCCTAGAAGTGCAGTAACTAACTGAGGGAGCACAGCTGGGGTCATTCAATGAAGGCATGCACTTTCTCTGAGTTCATATTTATACCTTGGGATGAAAGGACATAACCCAAGAAGGAAATGACAGGCGTGTGAAACAAGCACCTCATAAATTGCAATAGATCTAGTTTCAAGGAGATGCTGAATGAATGAACAGATATGACAGATATGGTCTTGAGGTTTTTGCAGATGAGAGTGCTGTTGAGGTAGATGGACAGATACTTGAATGGTATGTTTCTTGTTGATGAAGGCTTGGAAAATGGCTGGACTGTTGGAAAATCTGAAAGGCATCCCCAAGTACTTGTATTGGCCAGTGAGTGTTATGATTGTACGCTCTCCATAGATCCAGTTTGGTTAAGATCTAGGCCTTGTGGAATGTTCCAAATGCGCTATCCATCAAGGAGAGAGGGGGTAGCAGTTCTTAATGGTGATTTTGTTAAGTCCATGGTGATCGATCCAGGGCAAGGACCCACAGTTTTCTTTTTGACAAAGTGGAACCCTGAACCAGCTGGGGCTGGGATGGTTGAATGAAGCCATGCTGTAACACTTTGGTGATTAGTCATTCAACCCAGACAAGTGTGAAGTGGTTCATTTTGGTAGGTCAAAGATGATGGCAGAATATAGCCTTAATGATAAGGCTCTTGGCAGTGTGGAGATCAGAGGGATCTTGGGGTCTGAGTCCATAGGACACTCAAAGCTGCTACGCAGGTTAACTCTGTGGTTAAGAAGGCATAGGGTGCATTTGCCTTCATTGACCGTGGGATTGAGTTTAAGAGCCGACAGGTAACATTGCAGTTATATAGGACCTTGGTCAGACCCCACTTAGAGTACTGTGCTCAATTCTGGTTGCCTCACTACAGGAAGGATGTGGAAACCATAGAAACAGTGCAGAGGAGATTTACAAGTGTAACCCCTGGGTCGCCTCAGGCTCGCTCAGCTCGCTTCGTCTAGGGGGAGTAGCCTTCGGCCCTGCCAAACTGGGTAATCAGCTGATGTGGATGCTGTGTGATGTCCCCGCCTCGCCCAAAAACAGACAGTACACCATAAGCGATTAAATGAGTACAATTTATAAAGGTTACTATAACTAAGTGATTAATAATGATACAGTATATATGAAGAGAAAAAAATAAAGAAAAGGCGCCAAACTTATCAAAGTCCAAACCACTTCGTGCACAACCGTTGGAGCTCAATTTCTGAAGTCTTCTGGCCACCATTCGATTCACTCCGAACTCCTCGACTCGCAGCTCAGGACCCTCCGAACTCCTCGACTCGCAGCTCAGGACCCTCCGAGTGGTCAATCAAGCACATCTAGCTTCATCTCCCCTCCTCAGAGTACCTCCCGGCCTCGGACCCCCCTTTGGGGTCCAATGCTCGCCCAGCTTACAGCATTGCGTCCTCTCTCTCTCGACCCCCTCGCGCCGATCTGCCCAAAAGCCCGTCAACAAAAGCTTACAGACTCAGAAGAAAGAACATTAATCCCCATTTGGTTTACAAAGGAATACCAGTCTCATTATCAGAAAATTAGCATTCCTGCTAGTTAACAAAAGGAAGAAACCCCCTTTACAACAGTAACAAAGAGAAAAAAGAAACCCCCTTTACACAAGGATGGTGCGTGGATTGGGGAGCATGCCTTATAAGAATAGGTTGAGTGAACTCTGCCTTTTCTTCTTGGAGCAACAGATGATGAGAGGTGACCCGATAGAGGTGTACAAGATGATGAGAGGCATTGATTGTGTGGATAGTCAGAGGCTTTTTCCCAGGGCTGAAATGGCTAGCACGAGAGGACACAGTTTTAAGGTGTTTCGAAGTAGGTAGAAAGGAGACGTCAGGGGAAATTTTTTATGCAGAGCGTGGTGAGTGCGTGGAATGGGCTGCTGTCAACGGTGGTGGAGGCGGAAATGATAGGGTCTTTTAAGAGACTCCTGGATGGGTACATGAAGCTTAGAAAAATAGAGGGCTATGGGTAAGTCTGTGTAGTTCTAAGGTAAGGACATGATTGACACAGCTTTGCAGGCCAATGGGCCTATACTGTTCTGTAGGTTTTCCTTGCCTTGGGTCTCAAGAGGGTATGCAGTTATTCATGTCTTGGGTCGAAGGAGGGGAGAGATGGTGCCTGGGGGAGGGTTGATCGTGTGGTCATGTGGCCTGTGAGTCGACAGTATGCCGGATTCCCTTTCACAAGGTGATGGCTAAGTCGTGGTATTCTTGTGGGATCCAGGGATTCCTCCGTCTCCACAGATTTATGGCATGAGGTCAGCTGAGGTTGCAGGAAGGTGGGTTCCCAACACAGCAGTAAGCTAGATGACCAAGTGGCGTGAGGGTTGTGAGTGGAAAGCCAGGGTATCCCAAGATGAGAAGAGTGTTGTGTGAGTCAATCAGGAGGATTTGGATGGAATCGCAGAGCTCCCCAATGCTTGTGTGCACATGCTGTGTGTGATCTCTGACCACTGCAGACCCCAAGGGATGTGTATCAATGGCTGTGATGCATAATGGGGGAGAGATAGACTCAGTAGAGAGTCCAAGATGCACACACAGAGTCTGGTCCAGGAAGTTGCCTGTTGCGATGGAATCCACTAGAGCCTCCTGTATATGTAAAGCCGTTGGTGTGCAGAGGAAGGCAAAGAGAGTGCGTCAAACTATGGTGCTGTAACGAGAGGCAGGGAGGAGCTTACCAAATAGAGGGCCCCTTGTCTCTACCTGCTGGTGCCCTTTTCCTGGACGCAATGGGCATTTGCAGTGTGGGTGTTCAGCAGCTCCACAGTAAGCAAATAAGTGGATTCTCCACTAATGCCCAATTTCTTCAGAGGCCTCCATAACAATTTAACCGGAGGCATTGGTGATGAGGGTTTCAGGTGCTCCGAGCAGCCGTGTTGGTAATGGGCTAGTGGGAGGGTGACTGTGAGGGTGAGAGTGAGGGTGAGTTTGAGGGTGAGTGAGAGGGTGAGTGTGAGGGTCCTGCAGCAAGTCCGCATTCCAGTAAGGGAATGAACTCTACTGTGTAATCCAGCACTGAGTGTGAGGGGCCAGAATTCCATGGAGTAATCCAGCACTGAGCGTAAGGGTCCTGAATTCCAGGGTGTAATCCAGCACCGAGTGTGAGGCGACTGAATTCCACGGAGTAATCCAGTACCAAATGTGAGGGTCATGAATTCCACTGTGTAACCCAGCAACAAATGTGAGGGTCCTCAATACAACGGAGTAATCCAGTACCGAGTGTGAGGGGTCTGAATTCCAGGGTGTAATCCAATACCGAGTGTGAGTGTCCTGAATTCCAGGGTGTAATCCAGCACTGACTGAGAGGGTCCTGAATTCCAGGGTGTAATCCAGCACTAAGCATGAGGGTCCTGAATTCCACTCTGTAACCCAACACCGTGTGTGAGGGTCCTGAATTCCACTGTGTAATCCAGCACTGAGTGTGAGGGTCCTGAATTCCATGGTGTAATCCAGCACAGTGCATGAGGGGCCTGAATTCCACAGAGTAATCCAGCACCGAGTGTGAGGCTCCTGAATTCCAGGGTGTAATCCAGCACTGAGCGTAAGGGTCCTGAATTCCAGGGTGTAATCCAGCACTGAGCATAAGGATCCTGAATTCCAGGGTGTAATCCAGCACTGAGCGTGAAGGTTCTGAATTCCAGGGAGTAATCCAGTACCGAGTGTGAGAGGCCTGAATTCCACAGAGTGATCCAGTACCATGTGTGAGAGTCTGGAATTCCAAGGTGTAATCCAGCAGTGAGTTTGATGATCCTGCATTCCAGGGTGTAATCCAGCACGAGCGTGAGGGTCCTGAATTCCAGGGTGTAATCCAGCACTGAGCGTAAGGGTCCTGAATTCCAGGGTGTAAGTCAGTACGGAGAGTGATGATCCTTCATTCCAGGGAGTAATCCAGCACTGAGCGTGAGGGTTCTGAATTCCACAGAGTGATCCAGTACCGTGTGTGAGGGTCCGGAATTCCAAGGTGTAATCCAGCACTGAGTGTGATGATCCTGCATTCCAGGGTGTAATCGAGCACGAGCGTAACGGTCCTGAATTCCAGGGTGTAATCCAGCACCGAGCGTGAGGGGACTGAATTCCAAGGTATAATCCAGCATCGACTGTGAGGGTCCTGAATTCCAGGGTGTAATCCAGCACTGAGCGAGAGGTTTCTGAATTCCACGGAGTAATCCAGGAGCAAGTGTGAGGGGCCTGAATTCCACGGTGTGATCCAGTATCGAGAGTGAGGGTGCGGAATTCCAGGGTGTAATCCAGCACTGACCGTGATGATCCTGAATTCCAGTGTGTAATCCAGCAGCGAGTGTGGGAATCCTGCATTCCAGGGAGTAATCCAGCACCGAGTGTGAGGGGCCTGAATTCCAAGGAGTAAACCAGTACCGACTGTGAGGGTCCGGAATTCCAAGGTGTAATCCAGCAGTAAGTGTGAGGGATCTGCATTCAAGGGTGTAAATCAGCCCTGAGCTTGAGGATCCAGCATTCCAGGGTGTATTCCAGTACCGAGTGTGAGGGACCTGCATTCAAGGGTGTAAATCAGCTCTGAGCATGAGGATCCAGCATTCCAGGGTGTATTCCAGTACCGAGTGTGAGGCTCCTGAATTCCAGGGTGTAATCCAGCACTGAGCATGAGGGTGATGAATTCCAGGGTGTAATCCAGCACCGAGTGTGAAGGTCCTGAATTCCACTGTGTAAACCAGTACCGAGTGAGAGTGGACTGAATTCCACAGAGTTATCCAGCACCGAGGGTGAGGGTCCCGAATTCCACCGTACAATCCAGCACCGACTGTGGGGGTCCTGTATTCCTGGGTGTAAACAAGCACTGAGCAGAATTGTCCTGAATTCCAGGGTGTAATCCAGTACCGAGTGTGAGGGGCCTGAATTCCACGGATAAACCAATACCGAGTGTGAGGGTCCGGAATTCCAAGGTGTTTTCCAGCAGTGAGTGTGAGGGACCTGCATTCAAGGGTGTAAATCAGCTCTGAGCATGAGGATGCAGCATTCCAGGGTGTATTCCAGTACCGAGTGTGAGGGACCTGCATTCAAGGGTGTAAATCAGCTCTGAGCATGAGGATCCAGCATTCCAGGGTGTATTCCAGTACCGAGTGTGAGGGTCCTGAATTCCAGGGTGTAGTCCAGCACTGAGCATGAGGGTCCTGAATTCCAGGGTGTGATCCAGTACCGAGTGTGAGGGGCCTGAATTCCACGGAGTGATCCAGTACCGTGTGTGAGGGTTCGGAATTCCAGGGTGTAATCCAGCACCGAGTGTGAGGCTCCTGAATTCCAGGGTGTAATCCAGAACTGAGCGTAAGGGTCCTGAATTCCACTGTGTAATCCAGAACCGAGTGTGAGGGGCCTGAATTCCACGGAGTGATCCAGTACCGTGTGTGAGGGTCCTGAATTCCAGGGTGTAATCCATCACCGAGCTTGAGGGTCCGGAATTCCAAGGTGTGATCCAGCAATGAGTGTGATGATCCTGCATTCCAGGGTGTAATCGAGCACCGAGCGTAAGGGTCCTGAATTCCAGGGTGTAATCCAGCACTGAGCGTCAGGGTCTGGAATTCCAGGGTGTAATCCAGCACTGAGCGTGATGATCCTGCATTCCAGGGGGTAATCCAGCACTGAGCGTGAGGGTCCTGAATTCCTGGGTGTAATCCAGCACCTAGTGTGAAGGTCCTGAATTCCACTGTGTAAACCAGTACCGAGTGAGAGGGGACTGAATTCCACAGAGTAATCCAAAACCGAGTGTGTGGGTCCTGAATTCCAACGAGCAATCCAGCACCGACTGTGGGGGTCCTGTATTCCTGGGTGTAATCGAGCACCGAGCGTAAGGGTCCTGAATTCCAGGGTGTAATCCAGCACTGAGCGTAAGGGTCTGGAATTCCAGGGTGTAATCCAGCACTGAGCGTGATGATCCTGAATTCCAGGGGGTAATCCAGCACTGAGCGTGAGGGTCCTGAATTCCTGGGTGTAATCCAGCACCTAGTGTGAGGGTCCTGAATTCCACTGTGTAAACCAGTACCGAGTGTGAGGGGACTGAATTCCACAGAGTAATCCATAACCGAGTGTGTGGGTCCTGAATTCCAACGAGCAATCCAGCACCGACTGTGGGGGTCCTGAATTCCAGGGTGTAATCCAGCACTAAGAGTGAGGGTCCTGAATTCTACTGTGTAACCCAACACCTTGTGTGAGGGTCCTGAATTCCACTGTGTAATCCAGCACTGAGCGTGATGATCCTGCATTCCAGGGGGTAATCCAGCACTGAGCGTGAGGGTCCTGAATTCCTGGGTGTAATCCAGCACCTAGTGTGAGGGTCCTGAATTCAACTGTGTAAACCAGTACCGAGTGTGAGGGGACTGAATTCCACAGAGTAATCCATAACCGAGTGTGTGGGTCCTGAATTCCAACGAGCAATCCAGCACCGACTGTGGGGGTCCTGAATTCCAGGGTGTAAACCAGCACTGAGGGTAAGGGTCCTGAATTCCAGGGTGTAATCCATCACTGAGCATGAGGGTCCTGAATTCCAGGGTGTAATCCAGAACCGACTGAGACGGTCCTGAATTCAATGGTGTAATACACCACTGAGCGTGAGAGTCCTGAATTCAAGGGTATAATCCAGCACCGAGTGTGATGGTTCTGAATTCCAGCGTGTATTCCAACACTGAGCGTGAGGGTTCTGAATTCAAGGGGGTAATCCAGCACCGAGTGTGAGGGGTCTGAATTCCACGGAGTAATCCAGTACCGAGTGTGAGGATCCGGAATTCCAGGGTGTAATCCAGCACTGAGCGAGAGGGTTCTGCATTCCAGGGTGTAATCCAGCACTAAGAGTGAGGGTCCTGAATTCCAGGGTGTAATCCAGCACTAAGAGTGAGGGTCCTGAATTCTACTGTGTAACCCAACACCTTGTGTGAGGGTCCTGAATTCCACTGTGTAATCCAGCACTGAGTGTCAGGGTCCTGAATTCCACTGTGTAATCCAGCACTGTGTGAGGGGCCTGAATTCCACGGATAAACCAGTACCGAGTGTGAGGGTCCGGAATTCCAAGGTGTTTTCCAGCAGTGAGTGTGAGGGACCTGCATTCAAGGGTGTAAATCAGCTCTGAGCATGAGGATCCAGCATTCCAGGGTGTATTCCAGTACCGAGTGTGAGGGACCTGCATTCAAGGGTGTAAATCAGCTCTGAGCATGAGGATCCAGCATTCCAGGGTGTAATCCATCACCGAGCTTGAGGGTCCGGAATTCCAAGGTGTGATCCAGCACTCAGCGTGATGATCCTGCATTCCAGGGTGTAATCGAGCACTGAGCGTAAGGGTCTGGAATTCCAGGGTGTAATCCAGCACCTAGTGTGAAGGTCCTGAATTCCACTGTGTAAACCAGTACCGAGTGTGAGGGGACTGAATTCCACAGAGTAATCCATAACCGAGTGTGTGGGTCCTGAATTCCAACGAGCAATCCAGCACCGACTGTGGGGGTCCTGAATTCCAGGGTGTAATCCAGCACTAAGAGTGAGGGTCCTGAATTCTACTGTGTAACCCAACACCTTGTGTGAGGGTCCTGAATTCCACTGTGTAATCCAGCACTGAGCGTGATGATCCTACATTCCAGGGGGTAATCCAGCACTGAGCGTGAGGATCCTGAATTCCTGGGTGTAATCCAGCACCTAGTGTGAGGGTCCTGAATTCCACTGTGTAAACCAGTACCGAGTGTGAGGGGACTGAATTCCACAGAGTAATCCATAACCGAGTGTGTGGGTCCTGAATTTCAACGAGCAATCCAGCACCGACTGTGGGGGTCCTGAATTCCAGGGTGTAAACCAGCACTGAGGGTAAGGGTCCTGAATTCCAGGGTGTAATCCATCACTGAGCATGAGGGTCCTGAATTCCAGGGTGTAATCAAGAACCGACTGAGACGGTCCTGAATTCAATGGTGTAATACACCACAGAGCGTGAGAGTCCTGAATTCAAGGGTATAATCCAGCACCGAGTGTGATGGTTCTGAATTCCAGCGTGTAATCCAACACTGAGCGTGAGGGTTCTGAATTCAAGGGGGTAATCCAGCACCGAGTGTGAGGGATCTGAATTCCACGGAGTGATCCAGTACCGTGTGTGAGGGTCCTGAATTCCAGGGTGTAATCCATCACCGAGCTTGAGGGTCCGGAATTCCAAGGTGTGATCCAGCAATGAGTGTGATGATCCTGCATTCCAGGGTGTAATCGAGCACCGAGCGTAAGGGTCCTGAATTCTAGGGTGTAATCCAGCACTGAGCGTAAGGGTCTGGAATTCCAGGGTGTAATCCAGCACTCAGCTTGATGATCCTGCATTCCAGGGGGTAATCCAGCACTGAGCGTGAGGGGCCTGAATTCCTGGGTGTAATCCAGCACCTAGTGTGAAGGTCCTGAATTCCACTGTGTAAACCAGTACCGAGTGTGAGGGGACTGAATTCCACAGAGTAATCCATAACCGAGTGTGTGGGTCCTGAATTCCAACGAGCAATCCAGCACCGACTGTGGGGGTCCTGAATTCCAGGGTGTAATCCAGCACTAAGAGTGAGGGTCCTGAATTCTACTGTGTAACCCAACACCTTGTGTGAGGGTCCTGAATTCCACTGTGTAATCCAGCACTGAGCGTGATGATCCAGCATTCCAGGGGGTAATCCAGCACTGAGCGTGAGGGTCCTGAATTCCTGGGTGTAATCCAGCACCTAGTGTGAGGGTCCTGAATTCCACTGTGTAATCCAGCACTGTGTGAGTGGCCTGAATTCCACGGATAAACCAGTACCGAGTGTGAGGGTCCGGAATTCCAAGGTGTTTTCCAGCAGTGAGTGTGAGGGACCTGCATTCAAGGGTGTAAATCAGCTCTGAGCATGAGGATCCAGCATTCCAGGGTGTATTCCAGTTCCGAGTGTGAGGGACCTGCATTCAAGGGTGTAAATCAGCTCTGAGCATGAGGATCCAGCATTCCAGGGTGTATTCCAGTACCGAGTGTGAGGGTCCGGAATTCCAGGGTGTAGTCCAGCATTGAGCATAAGGGTACTGAATTCCAGGGTGTAATCCAGCACCGAGTGTGAGGGGCCTGAATTCCACGGAGTGATCCAGTACCGTGTGTGAGGGTCCTGAATTCCAGGGTGTAATCCATCACCGAGCTTGAGGGTCCGGAATTCCAAGGTGTGATCCAGCAATGAGTGTGATGATCCTGCATTCCAGGGTGTAATCGAGCACCGAGCGTAAGGGTCCTGAATTCCAGGGTGTAATCAAGCACTGAGCGTAAGGGTCTGGAATTCCAGGGTGTAATCCAGCACTCAGCGTGATGATCCTGCATTCCAGGGGGTAATCCAGCACTGAGCGTGAGGGGCCTGAATTCCTGGGTGTAATCCAGCACCTAGTGTGAAGGTCCTGAATTCCACTGTGTAAACCAGTACCGAGTGTGAGGGGACTGAATTCCACAGATTAATCCATAACCGAGTGTGTGGGTCCTGAATTCCAACGAGCAATCCAGCACCGACTGTGGGGGTCCTGAATTCCAGGGTGTAATCCAGCACTAAGAGTGAGGGTCCTGAATTCTACTGTGTAACCCAACACCTTGTGTGAGGGTCCTGAATTCCACTGTGTAATCCAGCACTGAGCGTGATGATCCTGCATTCCAGGGGGTAATCCAGCACTGAGCGTGAGGGTCCTGAATTCCTGGTTGTATTCCAGCACCTAGTGTGAGGGTCCTGAATTCCACTGTGTAAACCAGTACCGAGTGTGAGGGGACTGAATTCCACAGAGTAATCCATAACCGAGTGTGTGGGTCCTGAATTCCAACGAGCAATCCAGCACCGACTGTGGGGGTCCTGAATTCCAGGGTGTAAACCAGCACTGAGGGTAAGGGTCCTGAATTCAAGGGGGTAATCCATCACTGAGCATGTGGGTCCTGAATTCCAGGGTGTAATCCAGAACCGACTGAGACGGTCCTGAATTCAATGGTGTAATACACCACTGAGCGTGAGAGTCCTGAATTCAAGGGTATAATCCAGCACCGAGTGTGATGGTTCTGAATTCCAGCGTGTAATCCAACACTGAGCGTGAGGGTTCTGAATTCAAGGGGGTAATCCAGCACCGAGTGTGAGGGGTCTGAATTCCACGGAGTAATCCAGTACCGAGTGTGAGGATCCGGAATTCCAGGGTGTAATCCAGCACTGAGAGTGAGGGTCCTGAATTCCAGGGTGTAATCCAGCACTAAGAGTGAGGGTCCTGAATTCTACTGTGTAACCCAACACCTTGTGTGAGGGTCCTGAATTCCACTGTGTAATCCAGCACTGTGTGAGGGGCCTGAATTCCACGGATAAACCAGTACCGAGTGTGAGGGTCCGGAATTCCAAGGTGTTTTCCAGCAGTGAGTGTGAGGGACCTTCATTCAAGGGTGTAAATCAGCTCTGAGCATGAGGATCCAGCATTCCAGGGTGTATTCCAGTACCGAGTGTGAGGGTCCGGAATTCCAGGGTGTAGTCCAGCACTGAGCGTAAGGGTACTGAATTCCAGGGTGTAATCCAGCACCGAGTGTGAGGGGCCTGAATTCCACGGAGTGATCCAGTACCGTGTGTGAGGGTCCTGAATTCCAGGGTGTAATCCATCACCGAGCTTGAGGGTCCGGAATTCCAAGGTGTGATCCAGCAATGAGTGTGATGATCCTGCATTCCAGGGTGTAATCGAGCACCGAGCGTAAGGGTCCTGAATTCCAGGGTGTAATCCAGCACTGAGCGTAAGGGTCTGGAATTCCAGGGTGTAATCCAGCACTGAGCGCGATGATCCTGAATTCCAGGGTGTAATCCAGCACTCAGCGTGATGATCCTGCATTCCAGGGGGTAATCCAGCACTGAGCGTGAGGGGCCTGAATTCCTGGGTGTAATCCAGCACCTAGTGTGAAGGTCCTGAATTCCACTGTGTAAACCAGTACCGAGTGTGAGGGGACTGAATTCCACAGAGTAATCCATAACCGAGTGTGTGGGTCCTGAATTCCAACGAGCAATCCAGCACAGACTGTGGGGGTTCTGCATTCCAGGGTGTAATCCAGCACTAAGAGTGAGGGTCCTGAATTCTACTGTGTAATCCAGCACTGAGTGTCAGGGTCCTGAATTCCACTGTGTAATCCAGCACTGTGTGAGGGGCCTGAATTCCACGGATAAACCAGTACCGAGTGTGAGGGTCCGGAATTCCAAGGTGTAATCCAGCAGTGAGTGTGAGGGACCTGCATTCAAGGGTGTAAATCAGCTCTGAGCGTGCGGATCCAGCATTCCAGGGTGTATTCCAGTACCGAGTATGAGGGTCCAGAATTCCACAGAGTAATTCAGCACCGAGTGTGAGGCTCCTGAATTCCAGGGTGTAATCCCGCACTGAGCAGAATTGTCCTGAATTCCAGGGTGTAATCCAGTACCGAGTGTGAGGGGCCTGAATTCCACGGATAAACCAGTACCGAGTGTGAGGGTCCGGAATTCCAAGGTGTTTTCCAGCAGTGAGTGTGAGGGACCTGCATTCAAGGGTGTAAATCAGCTCTGAGCATGAGGATCCAGCATTCCAGGGTGTATTCCAGTACCGAGTGTGAGGGTCCGGAATTCCAGGGTGTAGTCCAGCACCGTGTGAGGGGCCTGAATTCCACGGAGTGATCCAGTACCGTGTGTGAGGGTCCTGAATTCCAGGGTGTAATCCATCACCGAGCGTGAGGGTCCGGAATTCCAAGGTGTGATCCAGCAATGAGTGTGATGATCCTGCATTCCAGGGTGTAATCGAGCACCGAGCGTAAGGGTCCTGAATTCCAGGGTGTAATCCAGCACTGAGCGTAAGGGTCTGGAATTCCAGGGTGTAATCCAGCACTGAGCGTGATGATCCTGAATTCCAGGGTGTAATCCAGCACTCAGCGTGATGATCCTGCATTCCAGGGGGTAATCCAGCACTGAGCGTGAGGGTCCTGAATTCCTGGGTGTAATCCAGCACCTAGTGTGAGGGTCCTGAATTCCACTGTGTAAACCATAACCGAGTGTGTGGGTCCTGAATTCCAACGAGCAATCCAGCACCGACTGTGGGGGTCCTGAATTCCAGGGTGTAAACCAGCACTGAGGGTAAGGGTCCTGAATTCCAGGGTGTAATCCATCACTGAGCTTGAGGGTCCTGAATTCCAGGGTGTAATCCAGAACCGACTGAGACGGTCCTGAATTCAATGGTGTAATACACCACTGAGCGTGAGAGTCCTGAATTCAAGGGTATAATCCAGCACCGAGTGTGATGGTTCTGAATTCCAGCGTGTAATCCAGCACTGAGCGTGAGGGTTCTGAATTCAAGGGGGTAATCCAGCACCGAGTGTGAGGGGTCTGAATTCCACGGAGTAATCCAGTACCGAGTGTGAGGATCCGGAATTCCAGGGTGTAATCCAGCACTGAGAGTGAGGGTCCTGAATTCCAGGGTGTAATCCAGCACTAAGAGTGAGGGTCCTGAATTCTACTGTGTAACCCAACACCTTGTGTGAGGGTCCTGAATTCCACTGTGTAATCCAGCACTGAGTGTCAGGGTCCTGAATTCCACTGTGTAATCCAGCACTGTGTGAGGGGCCTGAATTCCACGGATAAACCAGTACCGAGTGTGAGGGTCCGGAATTCCAAGGTGTTTTCCAGCAGTGAGTGTGAGGGACCTGCATTCAAGGGTGTAAATCAGCTCTGAGCATGAGGATCCAGCATTCCAGGGTGTATTCCAGTACCGAGTGTGAGGGTCCGGAATTCCAGGGTGTAGTCCAGCACTGAGCGTAAGGGTACTGAATTCCAGGGTGTAATCCATCACCGAGTGTGAGGGGCCTGAATTCCACGGAGTGATCCAGTACCGTGTGTGAGGGTCCTGAATTCCAGGGTGTAATCCATCACCGAGCTTGAGGGTCCGGAATTCCAAGGTGTGATCCAGCAATGAGTGTGATGATCCTGAATTCCAGGGTGTAATCCAGGACTCAGCGTGATGATCCTGCATTCCAGGGGGTAATCCAGCACTGAGCGTGAGGGGCCTGAATTCCTGGGTGTAATCCAGCACCTAGTGTGAAGGTCCTGAATTCCACTGTGTAAACCAGTACCGAGTGTGAGGGGACTGAATTCCACAGAGTAATCCATAACCGAGTGTGTGGGTCCTGAATTCCAACGAGCAATCCAGCACCGACTGTGGGGGTTCTGTATTCCTGGGTGTAATCGAGCACCGAGCGTAAGGGTCCTGAATTCCAGGGTGTAATCCAGCACTGAGCGTAAGGGTCTGGAATTCCAGGGTGTAATCCAGCACTGAGCGTGATGATCCTGAATTCAAGGGTGTAATCCAGCACTCAGCGTGATGATCCTGCATTCCAGGGGGTAATCCAGCACTGAGCGTGAGGGTCCTGAATTCCTGGGTGTAATCCAGCACCTAGTGTGAGGGTCCTGAATTCCACTGTGTAAACCAGTACTGAGTGTGAGGGGACTGAATTCCACAGAGTAATCCATAACCGAGTGTGTGGGTCCTGAATTCCAACGAGCAATCCAGCACCGACTGTGGGGGTCCTAAATTCCAGGGTGTAAACCAGCACTGAGGGTAAGGGTCCTGAATTCCAGGGTGTAATCCATCACTGAGCATGAGGGTCCTGAATTCCAGGGTGTAATCCAGAACCGACTGAGACGGTCCTGAATTCAAGGGTGTAATACACCACTGAGCGTGAGAGTCCTGAATTCAAGGGTATAATCCAGCACCGAGTGTGATGGTTCTGAATTCCAGCGTGTAATCCAGCACTGAGCGTGAGGGTTCTGAATTCAAGGGGGTAATCCAGCACCGAGTGTGAGGGGTCTGAATTCCACGGAGTAATCCAGTACCGAGTGTGAGGGTCCGGAATTCCAGGGTGTAATCCAGCACTGAGCGAGAGGGTTCTGCATTCCAGGGTGTAATCCAGCACTAAGAGTGAGGGTCCTGAATTCTACTGTGTAATCCAGCACTGAGTGTCAGGGTCCTGAATTCCACTGTGTAATCCAGCACTGTGTGAGGGGCCTGAATTCCACGGATAAACCAGTACCGAGTGTGAGGGTCCGGAATTCCAAGGTGTAATCCAGCAGTGAGTGTGAGGGACCTGCATTCAAGGGTGTAAATCAGCTCTGAGCGTGTGGATCCAGCATTCCAGCGTGTATTCCAGTACCGAGTATGAGGGTCCGGAATTCCACAGAGTAATTCAGCACCGAGTGTGAGGCTCCTGAATTCCAGGGTGTAATCCAGCACTGAGCAGAATTGTCCTGAATTCCAGGGTGTAATCCAGTACCGAGTGTGAGGGGCCTGAATTCCACGGATAAACCAGTACCGAGTGTGAGGGTCCGGAATTCCAAGGTGTTTTCCAGCAGTGAGTGTGAGGGACCTGCATTCAAGGGTGTAAATCAGCTCTGAGCATGAGGATCCAGCATTCCAGGGTGTATTCCAGTACCGAGTGTGAGGGTCCGGAATTCCAGGGTGTAGTCCAGCACCGTGTGAGGGGCCTGAATTCCACGGAGTGATCCAGTACCGTGTGTGAGGGTCCTGAATTCCAGGGTGTAATCCATCACCGAGCGTGAGGGTCCGGAATTCCAAGGTGTGATCCAGCAATGAGTGTGATGATCCTGCATTCCAGGGTGTAATCGAGCACCGAGCGTAAGGGTCCTGAATTCCAGGGTGTAATCCAGCACTGAGCGTAAGGGTCTGGAATTCCAGGGTGTAATCCAGCACTGAGCATGATGATCCTGAATTCCAGGGTGTAATCCAGCACTCAGCGTGATGATCCTGCATTCCAGGGGGTAATCCAGCACTGAGCGTGAGGGTCCTGAATTCCTGGGTGTAATCCAGCACCTAGTGTGAGGGTCCTGAATTCCACTGTGTAAACCAGTACCGAGTGTGAGGGGACTGAATTCCACAGAGTAATCCATAACCGAGTGTGTGGGTCCTGAATTCCAACGAGCAATCCAGCACCGACTGTGGGGGTCCTGAATTCCAGGGTGTAAACCAGCACTGAGGGTAAGGGTCCTGAATTCCAGGGTGTAATCCATCACTGAGCATGAGGGTCCTGAATTCCAGGGTGTAATCCAGAACCGACTGAGATGGTCCTGAATTCAATGGTGTAATACACCACTGAGCGTGAGAGTCCTGAATTCAAGGGTATAATCCAGCACCGAGTGGGATGGTTCTGAATTCCAGCGTGTAATCCAGCACTGAGCGTGAGGGTTCTGAATTCAAGGGGGTAATCCAGCACCGAGTGTGAGGGGTCTGAATTCCACGGAGTAATCCAGTACCGAGTGTGAGGATCCGGAATTCCAGGGTGTAATCCAGCACTGAGCGAGAGGGTTCTGCATTCCAGGGTGTAATCCAGCACTGAGTGTGAGGGTCCTGAATTCCAGGGTGTAATCCAGCACTAAGAGTGAGGGTCCTGAATTCTACTGTGTAACCCAACACCTTGTGTGAGGGTCCTGAATTCCACTGTGTAATCCAGCACTGTGTGAGGGGCCTGAATTCCACGGATAAACCAGTACCGAGTGTGAGGGTCCGGAATTCCAAGGTGTAATCCAGCAGTGAGTGTGAGGGACCTGCATTCAAGGGTGTAAATCAGCTCTGAGCGTGTGGATCCAGCATTCCAGGGTGTATTCCAGTACCGAGTATGAGGGTCCGGAATTCCACAGAGCAATTCAGCACCGAGTGTGAGGCTCCTGAATTCCAGGGTGTAATCCAGCACTGAGCAGAATTGTCCTGAATTCCAGGGTGTAATCCAGTACCGAGTGTGAGGGGCCTGAATTCCACGGATAAACCAGTACCGAGTGTGAGGGTTCGGAATTCCAAGGTGTTTTCCTGCAGTGAGTGTGAGTGACCTGCATTCAAGGGTGTAAATCAGCTCCGAGCATGAGGATCCAGCATTCCAGGGTGTATTCCAGTACCGAGTGTGAGGGACCTGCATTCACGGGTGTAGATCAGCTCTGAGCATGAGGATCCAGCATTCCAGGGTGTATTCCAGTACCGAGTGTGAGGGTCCTGAATTCCAGGGTGTAATGCATCACCGAGCTTGAGGGTCCGGAATTCCAAGGTGTGATCCAGCAATGAGAGTGATGATCCTGCATTCCAGGGTGTAATCGAGCACCGAGCGTAAGGGTCCTGAATTCCAGGGTGTAATCCAGCACTGAGCGTAAGGGTCTGGAATTCCAGGGTGTAATCCAGCACTGAGCATGATGATCCTGAATTCCAGGGTGTAATTCAGCACTCAGCGTGATGATCCTGCATTCCAGGGGGTAATCCAGCACTGAGCGTGAGGGGCCTGAATTCCTGGGTGTAATCCAGCACCTAGTGTGAAGGTCCTGAATTCCACTGTGTAAACCAGTACCGAGTGTGAGGGGACTGAATTCCACAGAGTAATCCATAACCGAGTGTGTGGGTCCTGAATTCCAACGAGCAATCCAGCACCGACTGTGGGGGTCCTGTATTCCTGGGTGTAATCGAGCACCGAGCGTAAGGGTCCTGAATTCCAGGGTGTAATCCAGCACTGAGCGTAAGGGTCTGGAATTCCAGGGTGTAATCCAGCACTGAGCGTGATGATCCTGAATTCAAGGGTGTAATCCAGCACTCAGCGTGATGATCCTGCATTCCAGGGGGTAATCCAGCACTGAGCGTGAGGGTCCTGAATTCCTGGGTGTAATCCAGCACCTAGTGTGAGGGTCCTGAATTCCACTGTGTAAACCAGTACCGAGTGTGAGGGGACTGAATTCCACAGAGTAATCCATAACCGAGTGTGTGGGTCCTGAATTCCAACGAGCAATCCAGCACCGACTGTGGGGGTCCTAAATTCCAGGGTGTAAACCAGCACTGAGGGTAAGGGTCCTGAATTCCAGGGTGTAATCCATCACTGAGCATGAGGGTCCTGAATTCCAGGGTGTAATCCAGAACCGACTGAGACGGTCTTGAATTCAAGGGTGTAATACACCACTGAGCGTGAGAGTCCTGAATTCAAGGGTATAATCCAGCACCGAGTGTGATGGTTCTGAATTCCAGCGTGTAATCCAGCACTGAGCGTGAGGGTTCTGAATTCAAGGGTATAATCCAGCACCGAGTGTGATGGTTCTGAATTCCAGCGTGTAATCCAGCACTGAGCGTGAGGGTTCTGAATTCAAGGGGGTAATCCAGCACCGAGTGTGAGGGGTCTGAATTCCACGGAGTAATCCAGTACCGAGTGTGAGGGTCCGGAATTCCAGGGTGTAATCCAGCACTGAGTGTGAGGGTTCTGCATTCCAGGGTGTAATCCAGCACTAAGAGTGAGGGTCCTGAATTCTACTGTGTAATCCAGCACTGAGTGTCAGGGTCCTGATTTCCACTGTGTAATCCAGCACTGAGTGTCAGGGTCCTGAATTCCACTGTGTAATCCAGCACTGTGTGAGGGGCCTGAATTCCACGGATAAACCAGTACCGAGTGTGAGGGTCCGGAATTCCAAGGTGTTTTCCAGCAGTGAGTGTGAGGGACCTGCATTCAAGGGTGTAAATCAGCTCTGAGCGTGTGGATCCAGCATTCCAGGGTGTATTCCAGTACCGAGTATGAGGGTCCGGAATTCCACAGAGTAATTCAGCACCGAGTGTGAGGCTCCTGAATTCCAGGGTGTAATCCAGCACTGAGCAGAATTGTCCTGAATTCCAGGGTGTAATCCAGCACCGAGTGTGAGGGGCCTGAATTCCACGGATAAACCAGTACCGAGTGTGAGGGTCCGGAATTCCAAGGTGTTTTCCAGCAGTGAGTGTGAGGGACCTGCATTCAAGGGTGTAAATCAGCTCTGAGCATGAGGATCCAGCATTCCAGGGTGTATTCCAGTACCGAGTGTGAGGGACCTGCATTCAAGGGTGTAGTCCAGCACCGTGTGAAGGGCCTGAATTCCACGGAGTGATCCAGTACCGTGTGTGAGGGTCCTGAATTCCAGGGTGTAATCCATCACCGAGCGTGAGGGTCCGGAATTCCAAGGTGTGATCCAGCAATGAGTGTGATGATCCTGCATTCCAGGGTGTAATCGAGCACCGAGCGTAAGGGTCCTGAATTCCAGGGTGTAATCCAGCACTGAGCGTAAGGGTCTGGAATTCCAGCGTGTAATCCAGCACTGAGCGTGATGATCCTGAATTCCAGGGTGTAATCCAGCACTCAGCGTGATGATCCTGCATTCCAGGGGGTAATCCAGCACTGAGCGTGAGGGTCCTGAATTCCTGGGTGTATTCCAGCACCTAGTGTGAGGGTCCTGAATTCCACTGTGTAAACCAGTACCGAGTGTGAGGGGACTGAATTCCACAGAGTAATCCATAACCGAGTGTGTGGGTCCTGAATTCCAACGAGCAATCCAGCACCGACTGTGGGGGTCCTGAATTCCAGGGTGTAAACCAGCACTGAGGGTAAGGGTCCTGAATTCCAGGGTGTAATCCATCACTGAGCATGAGGGTCCTGAATTCTAGGGTGTAATCCAGAACCGACTGAGATGGTCCTGAATTCAATGGTGTAATACACCACTGAGCGTGAGAGTCCTGAATTCAAGGGTATAATCCAGCACCGAGTGTGATGGTTCTGAATTCCAGCGTGTAATCCAGCACTGAGCGTGAGGGTTCTGAATTCAAGGGGGTAATCCAGCACCGAGTGTGAGGGGTCTGAATTCCACGGAGTTATCCAGTACCGAGTGTGAGGATCCGGAATTCCAGGGTGTAATCCAGCACTGAGCGAGAGGGTTCTGCATTCCAGGGTGTAATCCAGCACTGAGTGTGAGGGTCCTGAATTCCAGGGTGTAATCCAGCACTAAGAGTGAGGGTCCTGAATTCTACTGTGTAACCCAACACCTTGTGTGAGGGTCCTGAATTCCACTGTGTAATCCAGCACTGTGTGAGGGGCCTGAATTCCACGGATAAACCAGTACCGAGTGTGAGGGTCCGGAATTCCAGGGTGTAATCCAGCACTGAGCGAGAGGGTTCTGCATTCCAGGGTGTAATCCAGCACTGAGTGTGAGGGTTCTGCATTCCAGGGTGTAATCCAGCACTAAGAGTGAGGGTCCTGAATTCTACTGTGTAATCCAGCACTGAGTGTCAGGGTCCTGAATTCCACTGTGTAATCCAGCACTGAGTGTCAGGGTCCTGAGTTCCACTGTGTAATCCAGCACTGTGTGAGGGGCCTGAATTCCACGGATAAACCAGTACCGAGTGTGAGGGTCCGGAATTCCAAGGTGTTTTCCAGCAGTGAGTGTGAGGGACCTGCATTCAAGGGTGTAAATCAGCTCTGAGCGTGTGGATCCAGCATTGCAGGGTGTATTCCAGTACCGAGTATGAGGGTCCGGAATTCCACAGAGTAATTCAGCACCGAGTGTGAGGCTCCTGAATTCCAGGGTGTAATCCAGCACTGAGCAGAATTGTCCTGAATTCCAGGGTGTAATCCAGTACCGAGTGTGAGGGGCCTGAATTCCACGGATAAACCAGTACCGAGTGTGAGGGTCCGGAATTCCAAGGTGTTTTCCAGCAGTGAGTGTGAGGGACCTGCATTCAAGGGTGTAAATCAGCTCTGAGCATGAGGATCCAGCATTCCAGGGTGTATTCCAGTACCGTGTGTGAGGGACCTGCATTCAAGGGTGTAGTCCAGCACCGTGTGAAGGGCCTGAATTCCACGGAGTGATCCAGTACCGTGTGTGAGGGTCCTGAATTCCAGGGTGTAATCCATCACCGAGCGTGAGGGTCTGGAATTCCAAGGTGTGATCCAGCAATGAGTGTGATGATCCTGCATTCCAGGGTGTAATCGAGCACCGAGCGTAAGGGTCCTGAATTCCAGGGTGTAATCCAGCACTGAGCGTAAGGGTCTGGAATTCCAGGGTGTAATCCAGCACTGAGCGTGATGATCCTGAATTCCAGGGTGTAATCCAGCACTCAGCGTGATGATCCTGCATTCCAGGGGGTAATCCAGCACTGAGCGTGAGGGTCCTGAATTCCTGGGTGTAATCCAGCACCTAGTGTGAGGGTCCTGAATTCCACTGTTTAAACCAGTACCGAGTGTGAGGGGACTGAATTCCACAGAGTAATCCATAACCGAGTGTGTGGGTCCTGAATTCCAACGAGCAATCCAGCACCGACTGTGGGGGTCCTGAATTCCAGGGTGTAAACCAGCACTGAGGGTAAGGGTCCTGAATTCCAGGGTGTAATCCATCACTGAGCATGAGGGTCCTGAATTCCAGGGTGTAATCCAGAACCACCTGAGACGGTCCTGAATTCAAGGGTGTAATACACCACTGAGTGTGATGGTTCTGAGTTCCAGCGTGTAATCCAGCACTGAGCGTGAGGGTTCTGAATTCAAGGGGGTAATCCAGCACCGAGTGTGAGGGGTCTGAATTCCACGGAGTATTCCAGTACCGAGTGTGAGGGTCCGGAATTCCAGGGTGTAATCCAGCACTGAGCGAGAGGGTTCTGCATTCCAGGGTGTAATCCAGCACTGAGTGTGAGGGTCCTGAATTCCAGTGTGTAATCCAGCACCGAGTGTGATGGTCCTGAATTCTACTGTGTAACCCAACACCATGTGTGGGGGTCCTGAATTCCACTGTGTAATCCAGCACTGAGTGTGAGGGACCTGCATTCAAGGGTGTAAATCAGCTCTGAGCGTGAGAATCCAGCATTCCAGGGTGTATTCCAGTACCGAGTGTGAGGGTCCGGAATTCCATGGTGTAATCCAGTACCGAGTGTGAGGGGCCTGAATTCCACAGAGTAATCCAGTACAGAGTGTGAGTGTTCGGAATTCCAGGTTGTAATCCAGCACTGAGCAGGAGGGTCCAGAATTCCAGGGTGTAATCCAGCACTGAGTGTGATGGTCCTAAATACCATGTTGTAATCCAGCACTGAGCGTTAGGTTCCTGAATTCCAGGGTGTAATCCAGCACTGAGTGTGTGAGGGTCCTGAATTCCACTGTGTAATCCAGCACCGAGTGTGAGGGGCCTGAATTCCACGGATAAACCAGTACCGAGTGTGAGGGTCTGGAATTCCAAGGTGTAATCCAGCAGTGAGTGTGAGGGACCTGCATTCAAGGGTGTAAATCACCTCTGAGCGTGAGGATCCAGCATTCCAGGGTGTATTCCAGTACCGAGTGTGAGGGTCCGGAATTCCATGGTGTAATCCAGTACCGAGTGTGAGGGGACTGAATTCCATGGAGTAATCCAGTACCGAGTGTGAGGGTCTGGAATTCCAGGGTGCAATCCAGCACTGAGCGTGAGGGTCCTGAATTCCAGGGTGTAATACAGCACCGAGTGTGATGGTCCTAAATACCATGTTGTAATCCAGCACTGTGCGTGAGGGTCTTGAATTCTAGCATGAAATCCAGCACTGAGTGTGAGGGGCCTGAATTCCACTGTGTAATCCAGCACTGAGTGTCAGGGTCCTGAATTCCACTGTGTAATCCAGCACTGTGTGAGGGCCTGAATTTCACGGATAAACCAGTACCGAGTGTGAGGGTCCGGAATTCCAAGGTGTAATCCAGCAGTGAGTGTGAGGGACCTGCATTCAAGGGTGTAAATCAGCTCTGAGCGTGTGGATCCAGCATTCCAGGGTGTAATCCAGCACTGAGCAGAATTGTCCTGAATTCCAGGGTGTAATCCAGTACCGAGAGTGAGGGTCCGAAGTTCCAGGGTGTAATCCAGCACTGACTGTGAGGGTCCGCAATTCAAGGGTGCA
This sequence comes from Hypanus sabinus, assembly GCF_030144855.1. NCBI lineage: Eukaryota > Metazoa > Chordata > Chondrichthyes > Myliobatiformes > Dasyatidae > Hypanus > Hypanus sabinus. Next base: position 100,491,996 of record NC_082711.1, read on the forward strand.
ATCCAGCACTGAGAGTTAGGTTCCTGAATTCCAGGGAGTAATCCAGTACTGAGCGTGATGATCCTGAATTCCAGGGTGTAATCCAGCACTCAGCGTGATGATCCTGCATTCCAGGGTGTAATCCAGCACTGACTGTTAGGGTTCTGAATTCCAGGGTGTAATCCAGCACTAAGCGTGAGGGTCCTGAATTCCACTGTGTAATCCAGTTCCGACTGAGAGGGTACTGAATTCCAGGGTGTAATCCAGCACTGTGCGTGACTGTTCTGAATTCCAGGGAGTAATCCAGTACCGAGTGTGTGGGTCCTGAATTCCAGGGGGTAATCCAGCACCAAATGTGAGTGGTCTGAATTCCATGGAGTAATCCAGTAGCGAGTGTGAAGGCCCGGAATTCACGGGTATAATCCAGCACTGAGCGTGAGGGGTCTGAATTCCACGGAGTAATCCAGTACCGAGTGTGAGGGGCCTGAATTCCACAGTGTAATCCAGTACTGAGTGTGAGGGTCATGAATTCCACAGAGTGATCCAGTACCGTGTGTGAAGGTTCGGAATTCCAGGGTGTAATCCAGCACAGAGCGTGATGATCCTGCATTCCAGGGTGCAATCCAGCACCGAGTGTGAGGCTCCTGAATTCCAGGGTGTAATCCAGCACTGAGCGTAAGGGTCCTGAATTCCAGGGTGTAATCCAGCACTGAGCGTAAGGGTCTGGAATTCCAGGGTGTAATCCAGCACTGAGCGTGATGATCCTGAATTCAAGGGTGTAATCCAGCACTCAGCGTGATGATCCTGCATTCCAGGGGGTAATCCAGCACTGAGCGTGAGGGTCCTGAATTCCTGGGTGTAATCCAGCACCTAGTGTGAGGGTCCTGAATTCCACTGTGTAAACCAGTACCGAGTGTGAGGGGACTGAATTCCACAGAGTAATCCATAACCGAGTGTGTGGGTCCTGAATTCCAACGAGCAATCCAGCACCGACTGTGGGGGTCCTAAATTCCAGGGTGTAAACCAGCACTGAGGGTAAGGGTCCTGAATTCCAGGGTGTAATCCATCACTGAGCATGAGGGTCCTGAATTCCAGGGTGTAATCCAGAACCGACTGAGACGGTCCTGAATTCAAGGGTGTAATACACCACTGAGCGTGAGAGTCCTGAATTCAAGGGTATAATCCAGCACCGAGTGTGATGGTTCTGAATTCCAGCGTGTAATCCAGCACTGAGCATGAGGGTTCTGAATTCAAGGGGGTAATCCAGCACCGAGTGTGAGGGGTCTGAATTCCACGGAGTAATCCAGTACCGAGTGTGAGGGTCCGGAATTCCAGGGTGTAATCCAGCACTGAGCGAGAGGGTTCTGCATTCCAGGGTGTAATCCAGCACTGAGTGTGAGGGTTCTGCATTCCAGGGTGTAATCCAGCACTAAGAGTGAGGGTCCTGAATTCTACTGTGTAATCCAGCATTGAGTGTCAGGGTCCTGAATTCCACTGTGTAATCCAGCACTGAGTGTCAGGGTCCTGAATTCCACTGTGTAATCCAGCACTGTGTGAGGGGCCTGAATTCCACGGATAAACCAGTACCGAGTGTGAGGGTCCGGAATTCCAAGGTGTTTTCCAGCAGTGAGTGTGAGGGACCTGCATTCAAGGGTGTAAATCAGCTCTGAGCGTGTGGATCCAGCATTCCAGGGTGTATTCCAGTACCGAGTATGAGGGTCCGGAATTCCACAGAGTAATTCAGCACCGAGTGTGAGGCTCCTGAATTCCAGGGTGTAATCCAGCACTGAGCAGAATTGTCCTGAATTCCAGGGTGTAATCCAGTACCGAGTGTGAGGGGCCTGAATTCCACGGATAAACCAGTACCGAGTGTGAGGGTCCGGAATTCCAAGGTGTTTTCCAGCAGTGAGTGTGAGGGACCTGCATTCAAGGGTGTAAATCAGCTCTGAGCATGAGGATCCAGCATTCCAGGGTGTATTCCAGTACCGAGTGTGAGGGACCTGCATTCAAGGGTGTAGTCCAGCACCGTGTGAAGGGCCTGAATTCCACGGAGTGATCCAGTACCGTGTGTGAGGGTCCTGAATTCCAGGGTGTAATCCATCACCGAGCGTGAGGGTCCAGAATTCCAAGGTGTGATCCAGCAATGAGTGTGATGATCCTGCATTCCAGGGTGTAATCGAGCACCGAGCGTAAGGGTCCTGAATTCCAGGGTGTAATCCAGCACTGAGCGTAAGGGTCTGGAATTCCAGGGTGTAATCCAGCACTGAGCGTGATGATCCTGAATTCCAGGGTGTAATCCAGCACTCAGCGTGATGATCCTGCATTCCAGGGGGTAATCCAGCACTGAGCGTGAGGGTCCTGAATTCCTGGGTGTAATCCAGCACCTAGTGTGAGGGTCCTGAATTCCACTGTTTAAACCAGTACCGAGTGTGAGGGGACTGAATTCCACAGAGTAATCCATAACCGAGTGTGTGGGTCCTGAATTCCAACGAGCAATCCAGCACCGACTGTGGGGGTCCTGAATTCCAGGGTGTAAACCAGCACTGAGGGTAAGGGTCCTGAATTCCAGGGTGTAATCCATCACTGAGCATGAGGGTCCTGAATTCCAGGGTGTAATCCAGAACCACCTGAGACGGTCCTGAATTCAAGGGGGTAATCCAGCACCGAGTGTGAGGGGTCTGAATTCCACGGAGTATTCCAGTACCGAGTGTGAGGGTCCGGAATTCCAGGGTGTAATCCAGCACTGAGCGAGAGGGTTCTGCATTCCAGGGTGTAATCCAGCACTGAGTGTGAGGGTCCTGAATTCCAGTGTGTAATCCAGCACCGAGTGTGATGGTCCTGAATTCTACTGTGTAACCCAACACCATGTGTGGGGGTCCTGAATTCCACTGTGTAATCCAGCACTGAGTGTGAGGGACCTGCATTCAAGGGTGTAAATCAGCTCTGAGCGTGAGAATCCAGCATTCCAGGGTGTATTCCAGTACCGAGTGTGAGGGTCCGGAATTCCATGGTGTAATCCAGTACCGAGTGTGAGGGGCCTGAATTCCACGGAGTAATCCAGTACAGAGTGTGAGTGTTCGGAATTCCAGGTTGTAATCCAGCACTGAGCAGGAGGGTCCAGAATTCCAGGGTGTAATCCAGCACCGAGTGTGATGGTCCTAAATACCATGTTGTAATCCAGCACTGAGCGTTAGGTTCCTGAATTCCAGGGTGTAATCCAGCACTGAGTGTGTGAGGGTCCTGAATTCCACTGTGTAATCCAGCACCGAGTGTGAGGGGCCTGAATTCCACGGATAAACCAGTACCGAGTGTGAGGGTCTGGAATTCCAAGGTGTAATCCAGCAGTGAGTGTGAGGGACCTGCATTCAAGGGTGTAAATCACCTCTGAGCGTGAGGATCCAGCATTCCAGGGTGTATTCCAGCACCGAGTGTGAGGGTCCGGAATTCCATGGTGTAATCCAGTACCGAGTGTAAGGGGACTGAATTCCATGGAGTAATCCAGTACCGAGTGTGAGGGTCTGGAATTCCAGGGTGCAATACAGCACCGAGTGTGATGGTCCTAAATACCATGTTGTAATCCAGCACTGTGCGTGAGGGTCTTGAATTCTAGCATGAAATCCAGCACTGAGTGTGAGGGGCCTGAATTCCACTGTGTAATCCAGCACTGAGTGTCAGGGTCCTGAATTCCACTGTGTAATCCAGCACTGTGTGAGGGCCTGAATTTCACGGATAAACCAGTACCGAGTGTGAGGGTCCGGAATTCCAAGGTGTAATCCAGCAGTGAGTGTGAGGGACCTGCATTCAAGGGTGTAAATCAGCTCTGAGCGTGTGGATCCAGCATTCCAGGGTGTAATCCAGCACTGAGCAGAATTGTCCTGAATTCCAGGGTGTAATCCAGTACCGAGTGTGAGGGGCCTGAATTCCACGGATAAACCAGTACCGAGCGTAAGGGTCCCGAATTCCAGGGTGTAATCCAGCACTGAGCGTAAGGGTCTGGAATTCCAGGGTGTAATCCAGCACTGAGCGTGATGATCCTGAATTCCAGGGTGTAATCCAGCACTCAGCGTGATGATCCTGCATTCCAGTGGGTAATCCAGCACTGAGCGTGAGGGTCCTGAATTCCTGGGTGTAATGCAGCACCTAGTGTGAAGGTCCTGAATTCCAGGGTGTAATCCAGTACCGAGTGTGAGGGGACTGAATTCCACAGAGTAATCCATAACCAAGCGTGTGGGTCCTGAATTCCAGGGTGTAATCCAGCACTGTGCGTGACTGTTCTGAATTCCACGGAGTAATCCAGTACCGAGTGTGAGGGTCCGAAGTTCCAGGGTGTAATCCAGCACTGACTGTGAGGGTCCGCAATTCAAGGGTGCAATCCAGCACTGAGCGTTAGGTTCCTGAATTCCAGGGAGTAATCCAGTACTGAGCGTGATGATCCTGAATTCCAGGGTGTAATCCAGCACTCAGCGTGATGATCCTGCATTCCAGGGTGTAATCCAGCACTGACTGTGAGGGTTCTGAATTCCAGGGTGTAATCCAGAACTGAGCGTGAGGGTCCTGAATTCCACTGTGTAATCCAGAAACGACTGAGTGGGTCCTGAATTCCAGGGTGTAATCCAGCACTAAGCGTGAGGGTCCTGAATTCCACTGTGTAATCCAGTTCCGACTGAGAGGGTACTGAATTCCAGGGTGTAATCCAGCACTGTGCGTGACTGTTCTGAATTCCAGGGAGTAATCCAGTACCGAGTGTGTGGGTCCTGAATTCCAGGGGGTAATCCAGCACCAAGTGTGAGTGGTCTGAATTCCATGGAGTAATCCAGTAGCGAGTGTGAAGGCCCGGAATTCACGGGTATAATCCAGCACTGAGCGTGAGGGTTCTGAATTCAAGGGGGTAATCCAGCACCGAGGGTGAGGGGTCTGAATTCCACGGAGTAATCCAGTACCGAGTGTGAGGGGCCTGAATTCCACAGTGTAATCCAGTACTGAGTGTGAGGGTCATGAATTCCACAGAGTGATCCAGTACCGTGTGTGAAGGTTCGGAATTCCAATGTGTAATCCAGCACAGAGCGTGATGATCCTGCATTCCAGGGTGCAATCCAGCACCGAGTGTGAGGCTCCTGAAGTCCAGGGTGTAATCCAGCACTGAGCGTAAGGGTCCTGAATTCCAGGGTGTAATCCAGCACTGAGCGTGAGGGTTCTGAATTCCACGGAGTAATCCAGTACCGAGTGTGAGAAGCCTGAATTCCACAGAGTGATCCAGTACCGAGTGTGAAGGGCCTGAATTCCACGGATAAACCAGTACCGACTGTGAGGGTCCGGAATTCCAAGGTATAATCCAGCAGTGAGTGTGAGGGACCTGCATTCAAGGGTGTAAATCAGCACTAAGCGTGAGGATCCTGCATTCCAGGGAGTAATCCAGCAGCGAGTGTGGGAATCCTGCATTCCAGGGAGTAATCCAGTACTGAGCGTGATGATCCTGAATTCCAGGGTGTAATCCAGCACTCAGCGTGATGATCCTGCATTCCAGGGTGTAATCCAGCACTGACTGTGAGGGTTCTGAATTCCAGGGTGTAATCCAGAACTGAGCGTGAGGGTCCTGAATTCCACTGTGTAATCCAGAAACGACTGAGTGGGTCCTGAATTCCAGGGTGTAATCCAGCACTAAGCGTGAGGGTCCTGAATTCCACTGTGTAATCCAGTTCCGACTGAGAGGGTACTGAATTCCAGGGTGTAATCCAGCACTGTGCGTGACTGTTCTGAATTCCAGGGAGTAATCCAGTACCGAGTGTGTGGGTCCTGAATTCCAGGGGGTAATCCAGCACCAAGTGTGAGTGGTCTGAATTCCATGGAGTAATCCAGTAGCGAGTGTGAAGGCCCGGAATTCACGGGTATAATCCAGCACTGAGCGTGAGGGTTCTGAATTCAAGGGGGTAATCCAGCACCGAGGGTGAGGGGTCTGAATTCCACGGAGTAATCCAGTACCGAGTGTGAGGGGCCTGAATTCCACAGTGTAATCCAGTACTGAGTGTGAGGGTCATGAATTCCACAGAGTGATCCAGTACCGTGTGTGAAGGTTCGGAATTCCAATGTGTAATCCAGCACAGAGCGTGATGATCCTGCATTCCAGGGTGCAATCCAGCACCGAGTGTGAGGCTCCTGAAGTCCAGGGTGTAATCCAGCACTGAGCGTAAGGGTCCTGAATTCCAGGGTGTAATCCAGCACTGAGCGTGAGGGTTCTGAATTCCACGGAGTAATCCAGTACCGAGTGTGAGAAGCCTGAATTCCACAGAGTGATCCAGTACCGAGTGTGAAGGGCCTGAATTCCACGGATAAACCAGTACCGACTGTGAGGGTCCGGAATTCCAAGGTATAATCCAGCAGTGAGTGTGAGGGACCTGCATTCAAGGGTGTAAATCAGCACTAAGCGTGAGGATCCTGCATTCCAGGGAGTAATCCAGCAGCGAGTGTGGGAATCCTGCATTCCAGGGAGTAATCCAGTACCAAGTGTGAGGGTCCGGAATTCCAAGGTGTAATCCAGCAGTGAGTGTGATGATCCTGCATTCCAGGGTGTAATCGAGCACCGAGCGTGAGGGTCCTGAATTGCAGGGTGTAATCCAGCACTGAGCGTAAGGGTCCTGAATTCCAGGGTGTAATTCAGTACTGAGCGTGATGATCCTGCATTCCAGGATATAATCCAGCACCGAGCGTGAGGGTCCTGAATTCCAGGGTGTAATCCAGCACCGAGCGTGAGGGGACTGAATTCCAAGGTATAATCCAGCATCGACTGTGAGGGTCCTGAATTCCAGGGTGTAATCCAGCACTCAGCGAGAGGTTTCTGAATTCCACGGACTAATCCAGTAGCAAGTGTGAGGGGCCTGAATTCCACGGAGTGATCCAGTATCGAGTGTGAGGGTTCAGAATTCCAGGGTGTAATCCAGCACCGAGCGTGAGGGTCCTGAATTCCAGGGTGTAATCCAACACTGAGCGTGACTGTTCTGAATTCCACGGAGTAATCCAGTACCGAGTGTGAGGTGCCTGAATTCCACGGAGTAATCCAGTACAGAGTGTGAGGGTCCTGAATTCCAGGGTGTAATCCAGCACTGACTGTGAGGGTCCTGAATTCCACTGTGTAATCCAGAACCGACTGTGAGGGTCCTGAATTCCAGGGTGTAATCCAGCACCGAGCGTGAGGGTCCTGAATTCCAAGGAGTAATCCAGTACAGAGTGTGAGGGTCCGGAATTCCAGGGTGTAATCCAGCACTGACTGTGAGGGTCCTGAATTACACAGAGTAATCCAGCACCGAGTGTGAGGCTCCTGAATTCCAGGGTGTAATCCAGCACTGAGCGTGAGGGTGATGAATTCCAGGGTGTAATCCAGAACTGAGCGTGAGGGTCCTGAATTCCACTGTGTAATCCAGAACCGAATGAGTGGGTCCTGAATTCCAGGGTGTAATCCAGCACTGTGCGTGACTGTTCTGAATTCCACAGAGTAATCCAGTACCGAGTGTGAGGGTCCGAAGTTCCAGGGTGTAATCCAGCACTGAGTGTGAATGTCCTGAATTCCAGGGTGTAATCCAGCACTGAGCGTGATGATCCTGAATTCCAGGGTGTAATCCAGCACTCAGCGTGATGATCCTGCATTCCAGTGTGTAATCCAGCACTGAGCGTGAGGGTCCTGAATTCCTGGGTCTAATCCAGCACCGAGTGTGAGGGTCCTGAATTCCACTGTGTAAACCAGTACCGAGTGTGAGGGGACTGAATTCCACAGAGTAATCCAGCACCGAGTGTGAGGCTCCTGAATTCCAGGGTGTAATCCAGCACTGAGCGTGAGGGTGATGAATTCCAGGGTGTAATCCAGAACTGAATATGAGGGTCCTGAATTCCACTGTGTAATCCAGAACCGAATGAGTGGGTCCTGAATCCAGGGTGTAATCCAGCACTCAGCGTGATGATCCTGCATTCCAGGGTGTAATCCAGCACTCAGCGTGATGATCCTGCATTCCAGGGTGCAATCCAGCACTGAGCGTGAGGGTCCTGAATTCCTGGGTGTAATCCATAACCGAGTGTGTGGGTCCTGAATTCCAACGAGCAATCCAGCACCGACTGTGGGGGTCCTGAATTCCAGGGTGTAAACCAGCACTGAGGGTAAGGGTCCTGAATTCCAGGGTGTAATCCATCACTGAGCATGAAGGTCCTGAATTCCAGGGTGTAATCTATCACTGAGCATGAGGGTTCTGAATTCCAGGGTGTAATCCAGTACCGAGTGTGAGGGGACTGAATTCCACAGAGTAATCCATAACCGAGTGTGTGGGTCCTGAATTCCAGGGTGTAATCCAGCACTGTGCGTGACTGTTCTGAATTCCATGGAGTAATCCAGTACCGAGTGTGAGGGTCCGAAGTTCCAGGGTGTAATCCAGCACTGACTGTGAGGGTCCACAATTCAAGGGTGCAATCCAGCACTGAGCGTTAGGTTCCTGAATTCCAGGGTGTAATCCAGTACTGAGCGTGATGATCCTGAATTCCAGGGTGTAATCCAGCACTCAGCGTGATGATCCTGCATTCCAGGGCGTGATCCAGTACTGAGTGTGAGGGGGCTGAATTCCACGCAGTAATCCAGTACCGAGTGTGACGGTCCGGAATTCAAGGGTGTAATCCAGCACTGAGCGTGAGGGTCCTGAAGTCCAGGGTGTAATCCAGCACCGAGTGTGAGGGGTCTGAATTCCAAGGAGTAATCCAGCACCGAGAGTGAGTGTCCTGAATTCAAGGGTGTAATCCAGAACTGAGCGTGAGGGTACTGAATTCCAGGGTGTAATCCAGCACTGTGCGTGACTGTTCTGAATTCCACGGAGTAATCCAGTACCGAGTGTGTGGGTCCTGAATTCCAGGGTGTAATCCGGCACCGAGCGTGAGGGTCCTGAATTCCAGGGGGTAATCCAGCACCGAGTGTGAGGGGTCTGAATTCCATGGAGTAATCCAGTACCGAGTGGGAGGGGCCTGAATTCCACGGAGTAATCCAGTACCGAGTGTGAAGGCCCGGAATTCACGGATATAATCCAGCACCGATTGTGAGGGGTCTGAATTCCATGGACTAATTCAGTACTGAGTGTGAGGGGGCTGAATTCCACGCAGTAATCCAGTACCGAGTGTGACGGTCCGGAATTCACGGGTGTAATCCAGCACCGAGCGTGTGGGTCCTGAATTCCAGGGGGTAATCCAGCACCGAGTGTGAGGGGTCTGAATTCCATGGACTAATTCAGTACTGAGTGTGAGGGGGCTGAATTCCACGCAGTAATCCAGTACCGAGTGTGACGGTCCGGAATTCACGGGTGTAATCCAGCACCGAGCGTGTGGGTCCTGAATTCCAGGGGGTAATCCAGCACCGAGTGTGAGGGGTCTGAATTCCACGGAGTAATCCAGTACCGAGTGTGAAGGCCCGGAATTCACGGATATAATCCAGCACCGATTGTGAGGGGTCTGAATTCCATGGACTAATTCAGTACTGAGTGTGAGGGGGCTGAATTCCACGCAGTAATCCAGTACCGAGTGTGACGGTCCGGAATTCACGGGTGTAATCCAGCACCGAGCGTGTGGGTCCTGAATTCCAGGGGGTAATCCAGCACCGAGTGTGAGGGGTCTGAATTCCATGGACTAATTCAGTACTGAGTGTGAGGGGGCTGAATTCCACGCAGTAATCCAGTACCGAGTGTGACGGTCCGGAATTCACGGGTGTAATCCAGCACCGAGCGTGTGGGTCCTGAATTCCAGGGGGTAATCCAGCACCGAGTGTGAGGGGTCTGAATTCCACGGAGTAATCCAGTACCGAGTGTGAAGGCCCGGAATTCACGGATATAATCCAGCACCGATTGTGAGGGGTCTGAATTCCATGGACTAATTCAGTACTGAGTGTGAGGGGGCTGAATTCCACGCAGTAATCCAGTACCGAGTGTGACGGTCCGGAATTCACGGGTGTAATCCAGCACCGAGCGTGTGGGTCCTGAATTCCAGGGGGTAATCCAGCACCGAGTGTGAGGGGTCTGAATTCCATGGACTAATTCAGTACTGAGTGTGAGGGGGCTGAATTCCACGCAGTAATCCAGTACCGAGTGTGACGGTCCGGAATTCCAGGGTGTAATCCAGCACCGAGTGTGAGGGGTCTGAATTCCAAGGAGTAATCCAGCACCGAGAGTGAGTGTCCTGAATTCCTGGGAGTGATCCAGCGTCGGCTGTGAGGGTACTGAATTCCAGCGTGAAATCCAGCACCGAATGTAAGGGTCACGAATTCAAAGGTATAATCGAGCACTGAGTGTGAGGGTCCTGAATTCCACTGTGTATTCCAGCACCGAGTGTGAGGGGTCTGAATTCCAAGGAGTAATCCAGCACCGAGAGTGAGTGTCCTGAATTCCTGGGAGTGATCCAGCGTCGGCTGTGAGGGTTCTGAATTCCAGCGTGAAATCCAGCACCGAATGTAAGGGTCACGAATTCAAAGGTATAATCGAGCACTGAGTGTGAGGGTCCTGAATTCCACTGTGTAATCCAGTTCCGACTGTGAGGGTACTGAATTCCAGGGTGTAATCCAGCACTGGGCGTGATGATCCTGCATTCCGAGGTGTAATCCAGCATCGAGTGTGAGGGGTCTGAATTCCATGGAGTAATCCAGTACCGAGTGTGAAGGTCCAGAATTCACGGGTGTAATCCAGCACTGAGCGTGAGGGTCCTGAATTCCATGGTGTAATCCAGCACTGAGTGTGAGGGGTCTGAATTCCATAGAGTAATCCAGCACCGAGACTGAGTGTCCTGAATTCCTGGGAGTGATCCAGCGTCGGCTGTGAGCGTCCTGAATTCCACTGAGTAATCCAGCATCGACAGTGAGTGTACTGAATTCCAGCGTGAAATCCTGCACCGAATGTAAGGGTCACGAATTCAATGGTATAATCTAGCACTGAGTGTGAGGGTCCTGAATTCCACTGTGTAATCCAGTTCCGACTGTCAGGGTACTGAATTCCATGGTGTAATCCAGCACTGTGCGTGACTGTTCTGAATTCCATGGAGTAATCCAGTACCGAGTGTGAGGTGCCTGAATTCCACGGAGTAATCCAGTACCGAGTGTGAGGGTCCGGAGTTCCAGGGTGTAATCCAGCACTGAGTGTGAATGTCCTGAATTCCAGGGTGCAATCCAGCACTGAGCGTGAGGGTCCTGAATTCCAGGGTGCAATCCAGCACTGAGCGTGAGGGTCCTGAATTCCACTGTGTAATCCAGAACCGACTGATTGGGTCCTGAATTCCAGTGTGTAATCCAGCACTAAGCGTGAGGGTCCTGAATTCCAATGTGTAATCCAGTTCCGACTGTGAGGGTACTGAATTCCAGGGTGTAATCCAGCACTGTGCGTGTCTGTTCTGAATTCCACGGAGTAATCCAGTACCGAGTGTGAGGTGCCTGAATTCCACGGAGTAATCCGGTACCGAGTGTGAGGGTCCGGAGTTCCAGGGTGTAATCCAGCACTGAGTGTGAATGTCCTGAATTCCAGGGTGTAATCCAGCACTGAGTGTGAGTGTCCGGAATTCAAGGGTGCAATCCAGCACTGAGCGTGTGGGTCCTGAATTCCAGGGTGTAATCCAGCACTGAGCGTGAGGGTCCTGAATTCCACTGTGTAATCCAGAACCGACTGATTGGGTCCTGAATTCCAGTGTGTAATCCAGCACTAAGCGTGAGGGTCCTGAATTCCACTGTGTAATCCAGTTCCAACTGTGAGGGTCCTGAATTCCAGGGTGTAATCCTGCACTGACTGTGAGGGTCCTGAATTCCAGAGTGTAATCCAGAACTGAGCGTGAGGGTCCTGAATTCCACTATCTAATCCAGAACCGACTGAGTGGGTTCTGAATTCCAAGCTGTAATCCAGCACTAAGCGTGAGGGTCCTGAATTCCAGTGTGTAATCCAGCGCTGAGTGTGAAGTTCCTGAAATCCAGGGTGTAATCCAGCACCGAGCGTGAGGGTCCTGAATTCCAGAAGGTAATCCAGCACCGAGTGTGAGGGGTCTGAATTCCATGGAGTAATCCAGTACCGAGTGTGAGGTGCCTGAATTCCACGGAGTAATCCAGTACCGAGTGTGAAGGTCCGGAATTCACTGGTGTAATCCAGCACTGAGCGTGAGGGTCCTGAATTCCAGGGTGTAATCCAGCACTGAGTGTGAGGGGTCTTAATTCCATGGAGTAATCCAGCACCGAGAGTGAGTGTCCTGAATTCCTGGGTGTAATCCTTAACCGAGTGTGTGGGTCCTGAATTCCAACGAGCAATCCAGCACCGACTGTGGGGGTCCTGAATTCCAGGGTGTAAACCAGCACTGAGGGTAAGGGTCCTGAATTCCAGGGTGTAATCCATCACTGAGCATGAAGGTCCTGAATTCCAGGGTGTAATCTATCACTGAGCGTGAGGGTCCTGAATTCCACTATCTAATCCAGAACCGACTGAGTGGGTTCTGAATTCCAAGCTGTAATCCAGCACTAAGCGTGAGGGTCCTGAATTCCAGTGTGTAATCCAGCGCTGAGTGTGAAGTTCCTGAATTCCAGGGTGTAATCTATCACTGAGCATGAGGGTTCTGAATTCCAGGGTGTAATCCAGTACCGAGTGTGAGGGGACTGAATTCCACAGAGTAATCCATAACCGAGTGTGTGGGTCCTGAATTCCAGGGTGTAATCCAGCACTGTGCGTGACTGTTCTGAATTCCACGGAGTAATCCAGTACCGAGTGTGAGGGTCCGAAGTTCCAGGGTGTAATCCAGCACTGACTGTGAGGGTCCGCAATTCAAGGGTGCAATCCAGCACTCAGCGTGATGATCCTGCATTCCAGGGTGTAATCCAGAACTGAGCGTGAGGGTCCTGAATTTCTGGGTGTAATCCAGCACCGAGTGTGAGGGTCCAGAATTCCACTGTGTAAACCAGCACTGAGGGTAAGGGTCCTGAATTCCAGGGTGTAATCCATCACTGAGCATGAGGGTACTGAATTCCAGGGTGTAATCCAGCACTGTGCGTGACTGTTCTGAATTCCACGGAGTAATCCAGTACCGAGTGTGTGGGTCCTGAATTCCAGGGTGTAATCCGGCACCGAGCGTGAGGGTCCTGAATTCCAGGGGGTAATCCAGCACCGAGTGTGAGGGGTCTGAATTCCATGGAGTAATCCAGTACCGAGTGGGAGGGGCCTGAATTCCACGGAGTAATCCAGTACCGAGTGTGAAGGCCCGGAATTCACGGATATAATCCAGCACCGATTGTGAGGGGTCTGAATTCCATGGACTAATTCAGTACTGAGTGTGAGGGGGCTGAATTCCACGCAGTAATCCAGTACCGAGTGTGACGGTCCGGAATTCACGGGTGTAATCCAGCACCGAGCGTGTGGGTCCTGAATTCCAGGGGGTAATCCAGCACCGAGTGTGAGGGGTCTGAATTCCATGGACTAATTCAGTACTGAGTGTGAGGGGGCTGAATTCCACGCAGTAATCCAGTACCGAGTGTGACGGTCCGGAATTCACGGGTGTAATCCAGCACTGAGCGTGAGGGTCCTGAATTCCAGGGTGTAATCCAGCACCGAGTGTGAGGGGTCTGAATTCCAAGGAGTAATCCAGCACCGAGAGTGAGTGTCCTGAATTCCTGGGAGTGATCCAGCGTCGGCTGTGAGGGTACTGAATTCCAGCGTGAAATCCAGCACCGAATGTAAGGGTCACGAATTCAAAGGTATAATCGAGCACTGAGTGTGAGGGTCCTGAATTCCACTGTGTAATCCAGCACCGAGTGTGAGGGGTCTGAATTCCAAGGAGTAATCCAGCACCGAGAGTGAGTGTCCTGAATTCCTGGGAGTGATCCAGCGTCGGCTGTGAGGGTACTGAATTCCAGCGTGAAATCCAGCACCGAATGTAAGGGTCACGAATTCAAAGGTATAATCGAGCACTGAGTGTGAGGGTCCTGAATTCCACTGTGTAATCCAGTTCCGACTGTGAGGGTACTGAATTCCAGGGTGTAATCCAGCACTGGGCGTGATGATCCTGCATTCCGAGGTGTAATCCAGCATCGAGTGTGAGGGGTCTGAATTCCATGGAGTAATCCAGTACCGAGTGTGAAGGTCCAGAATTCACGGGTGTAATCCAGCACTGAGCGTGAGGGTCCTGAATTCCATGGTGTAATCCAGCACTGAGTGTGAGGGGTCTGAATTCCATAGAGTAATCCAGCACCGAGACTGAGTGTCCTGAATTCCTGGGAGTGATCCAGCGTCGGCTGTGAGCGTCCTGAATTCCAGTGAGTAATCCAGCATCGACAGTGAGTGTACTGAATTCCAGCGTGAAATCCAGCACCGAATGTAAGGGTCACGAATTCAATGGTATAATCTAGCACTGAGTGTGAGGGTCCTGAATTCCACTGTGTAATCCAGTTCCGACTGTCAGGGTACTGAATTCCATGGTGTAATCCAGCACTGTGCGTGACTGTTCTGAATTCCATGGAGTAATCCAGTACCGAGTGTGAGGTGCCTGAATTCCACAGAGTAATCCAGTACCGAGTGTGAGGGTCTGGAGATCCATGGTGTAATCCAGCACTGAGTGTGAATGTCCTGAATTCCAGGGTGCAATCCAGCACTGAGCGTGAGGGTCCTGAATTCCAGGGTGCAATCCAGCACTGAGCGTGAGGGTCCTGAATTCCACTGTGTAATCCAGAACCGACTGATTGGGTCCTGAATTCCAGTGTATAATCCAGCACTAAGCGTGAGGGTCCTGAATTCCAATGTGTAATCCAGTTCCGACTGTGAGGGTACTGAATTCCAGGGTGTAATCCAGCACTGTGCGTGTCTGTTCTGAATTCCACGGAGTAATCCAGTACCGAGTGTGAGGTGCCTGAATTCCACGGAGTAATCCGGTACCGAGTGTGAGGGTCCGGAGTTCCAGGGTGTAATCCAGCACTGAGTGTGAATGTCCTGAATTCCAGGGTGTAATCCAGCACTGAGTGTGAGTGTCCGGAATTCAAGGGTGCAATCCAGCACTGAGCGTGTGGGTCCTGAATTCCAGGGTGTAATCCAGCACTGAGCGTGAGGGTCCTGAATTCCACTGCGTAATCCAGAACCGACTGATTGGGTCCTGAATTCCAGTGTGTAATCCAGCACTAAGCGTGAGGGTCCTGAATTCCAGTGTGTAATCCAGCGCTGAGTGTGAGGTTCCTGAATTTCAGGGTGTAATCCAGCACTGAGCGTGAGGGTCCTGAATTCCAGGGTGTAATCCAGCACTGAGTGTGAATGTCCTGAATTCCAGGGTGCAATCCAGCACTGAGCGTGAGGGTCCTGAATTCCAGGGTGCAATCCAGCACTGAGCGTGAGGGTCCTGAATTCCACTGTGTAATCCAGAACCGACTGATTGGGTCCTGAATTCCGGTGTGTAATCCAGCACTAAGCGTGAGGGTCCTGAATTCCAATGTGTAATCCAGTTCCGACTGTGAGGGTACTGAATTCCAGGGTGTAATCCAGCACTGTGCGTGTCTGTTCTGAATTCCACGGAGTAATCCAGTACCGAGTGTGAGGTGCCTGAATTCCACGGAGTAATCCGGTACCGAGTGTGAGGGTCCGGAGTTCCAGGGTGTAATCCAGCACTGAGTGTGAATGTCCTGAATTCCAGGGTGTAATCCAGCACTGAGTGTGAGTGTCCGGAATTCAAGGGTGCAATCCAGCACTGAGCGTGTGGGTCCTGAATTCCAGGGTGTAATCCAGCACTGAGCGTGAGGGTCCTGAATTCCACTGCGTAATCCAGAACCGACTGATTGGGTCCTGAATTCCAGTGTGTAATCCAGCACTAAGCGTGAGGGTCCTGAATTCCAGTGTGTAATCCAGCGCTGAGTGTGAGGTTCCTGAAATCCAGGGTGTAATCCAGCACCGAGCGTGAGGGTCCTGAATTCCAGAAGGTAATCCAGCACCGAGTGTGAGGGGTCTGAATTCCATGGAGTAATCCAGTACCGAGTGTGAGGTGCCTGAATTCCACGGAGTAATCCAGTACCGAGTGTGAGGGTCCGGAGTTCCAGGGTGTAATCCAGCACTGAGTGTGAATGTCCTGAATTCCAGGGTGCAATCCAGCACTGAGCGTGAGGGTCCTGAATTCCAGGGTGCAATCCAGCACTGAGCGTGAGGGTCCTGAATTCCACTGTGTAATCCAGAACCGACTGATTGGGTCCTGAATTCCGGTGTGTAATCCAGCACTAAGCGTGAGGGTCCTGAATTCCAATGTGTAATCCAGTTCCGACTGTGAGGGTACTGAATTCCAGGGTGTAATCCAGCACTGTGCGTGTCTGTTCTGAATTCCACGGAGTAATCCAGTACCGAGTGTGAGGTGCCTGAATTCCACGGAGTAATCCGGTACCGAGTGTGAGGGTCCTGAATTCCACTGTGTAATCCAGTTCCGACTGTCAGGGTACTGAATTCCATGGTGTAATCCAGCACTGTGCGTGACTGTTCTGAATTCCATGGAGTAATCCAGTACCGAGTGTGAGGTGCCTGAATTCCACGGAGTAATCCAGTACCGAGTGTGAGGGTCCGGAGATCCATGGTGTAATCCAGCACTGAGTGTGAATGTCCTGAATTCCAGGGTGCAATCCAGCACTGAGCGTGAGGGTCCTGAATTCCAGGGTGCAATCCAGCACTGAGCGTGAGGGTCCTGAATTCCACTGTGTAATCCAGAACCGACTGATTGGGTCCTGAATTCCAGTGTATAATCCAGCACTAAGCGTGAGGGTCCTGAATTCCAATGTGTAATCCAGTTCCGACTGTGAGGGTACTGAATTCCAGGGTGTAATCCAGCACTGTGCGTGTCTGTTCTGAATTCCACGGAGTAATCCAGTACCGAGTGTGAGGTGCCTGAATTCCACGGAGTAATCCGGTACCGAGTGTGAGGGTCCGGAGTTCCAGGGTGTAATCCAGCACTGAGTGTGAATGTCCTGAATTCCAGGGTGTAATCCAGCACTGAGTGTGAGTGTCCGGAATTCAAGGGTGCAATCCAGCACTGAGCGTGTGGGTCCTGAATTCCAGGGTGTAATCCAGCACTGAGCGTGAGGGTCCTGAATTCCACTGCGTAATCCAGAACCGACTGATTGGGTCCTGAATTCCAGTGTGTAATCCAGCACTAAGCGTGAGGGTCCTGAATTCCAGTGTGTAATCCAGCGCTGAGTGTGAGGTTCCTGAAATCCAGGGTGTAATCCAGCACCGAGCGTGAGGGTCCTGAATTCCAGAAGGTAATCCAGCACCGAGTGTGAGGGGTCTGAATTCCATGGAGTAATCCAGTACCGAGTGTGAGGTGCCTGAATTCCACGGAGTAATCCAGTACCGAGTGTGAGGGTCCGGAGTTCCAGGGTGTAATCCAGCACTGAGTGTGAATGTCCTGAATTCCAGGGTGCAATCCAGCACTGAGTGTGAATGTCCTGAATTCCAGGGTGCAATCCAGCACTGAGCGTGAGGGTCCTGAATTCCAGGGTGCAATCCAGCACTGAGCGTGAGGGTCCTGAATTCCACTGTGTAATCCAGAACCGACTGATTGGGTCCTGAATTCCGGTGTGTAATCCAGCACTAAGCGTGAGGGTCCTGAATTCCAATGTGTAATCCAGTTCCGACTGTGAGGGTACTGAATTCCAGGGTGTAATCCAGCACTGTGCGTGTCTGTTCTGAATTCCACGGAGTAATCCAGTACCGAGTGTGAGGTGCCTGAATTCCACGGAGTAATCCGGTACCGAGTGTGAGGGTCCGGAGTTCCAGGGTGTAATCCAGCACTGAGTGTGAATGTCCTGAATTCCAGGGTGTAATCCAGCACTGAGTGTGAGTGTCCGGAATTCAAGGGTGCAATCCAGCACTGAGCGTGTGGGTCCTGAATTCCAGGGTGTAATCCAGCACTGAGCGTGAGGGTCCTGAATTCCACTGCGTAATCCAGAACCGACTGATTGGGTCCTGAATTCCAGTGTGTAATCCAGCACTAAGCGTGAGGGTCCTGAATTCCAGTGTGTAATCCAGCGCTGAGTGTGAGGTTCCTGAAATCCAGGGTGTAATCCAGCACCGAGCGTGAGGGTCCTGAATTCCAGAAGGTAATCCAGCACCGAGTGTGAGGGGTCTGAATTCCATGGAGTAATCCAGTACCGAGTGTGAGGTGCCTGAATTCCACGGAGTAATCCAGTACCGAGTGTGAGGGTCCGGAGTTCCAGGGTGTAATCCAGCACTGAGTGTGAATGTCCTGAATTCCAGGGTGCAATCCAGCACTGAGCGTGAGGGTCCTGAATTCCAGGGTGCAATCCAGCACTGAGCGTGAGGGTCCTGAATTCCACTGTGTAATCCAGAACCGACTGATTGGGTCCTGAATTCCGGTGTGTAATCCAGCACTAAGCGTGAGGGTCCTGAATTCCAATGTGTAATCCAGTTCCGACTGTGAGGGTACTGAATTCCAGGGTGTAATCCAGCACTGTGCGTGTCTGTTCTGAATTCCACGGAGTAATCCAGTACCGAGTGTGAGGTGCCTGAATTCCACGGAGTAATCCGGTACCGAGTGTGAGGGTCCTGAATTCCACTGTGTAATCCAGTTCCGACTGTCAGGGTACTGAATTCCATGGTGTAATCCAGCACTGTGCGTGACTGTTCTGAATTCCATGGAGTAATCCAGTACCGAGTGTGAGGTGCCTGAATTCCACGGAGTAATCCAGTACCGAGTGTGAGG
Organism: Hypanus sabinus; assembly: GCF_030144855.1. Classification (NCBI taxonomy): domain Eukaryota; kingdom Metazoa; phylum Chordata; class Chondrichthyes; order Myliobatiformes; family Dasyatidae; genus Hypanus; species Hypanus sabinus. Next base: position 100,510,683 of record NC_082711.1, read on the forward strand.
GTCCGGAGATCCATGGTGTAATCCAGCACTGAGTGTGAATGTCCTGAATTCCAGGGTGCAATCCAGCACTGAGCGTGAGGGTCCTGAATTCCAGGGTGCAATCCAGCACTGAGCGTGAGGGTCCTGAATTCCACTGTGTAATCCAGAACCGACTGATTGGGTCCTGAATTCCAGTGTATAATCCAGCACTAAGCGTGAGGGTCCTGAATTCCAATGTGTAATCCAGTTCCGACTGTGAGGGTACTGAATTCCAGGGTGTAATCCAGCACTGTGCGTGTCTGTTCTGAATTCCACGGAGTAATCCAGTACCGAGTGTGAGGTGCCTGAATTCCACGGAGTAATCCGGTACCGAGTGTGAGGGTCCGGAGTTCCAGGGTGTAATCCAGCACTGAGTGTGAATGTCCTGAATTCCAGGGTGTAATCCAGCACTGAGTGTGAGTGTCCGGAATTCAAGGGTGCAATCCAGCACTGAGCGTGTGGGTCCTGAATTCCAGGGTGTAATCCAGCACTGAGCGTGAGGGTCCTGAATTCCACTGCGTAATCCAGAACCGACTGATTGGGTCCTGAATTCCAGTGTGTAATCCAGCACTAAGCGTGAGGGTCCTGAATTCCAGTGTGTAATCCAGCGCTGAGTGTGAGGTTCCTGAAATCCAGGGTGTAATCCAGCACCGAGCGTGAGGGTCCTGAATTCCAGAAGGTAATCCAGCACCGAGTGTGAGGGGTCTGAATTCCATGGAGTAATCCAGTACCGAGTGTGAGGTGCCTGAATTCCACGGAGTAATCCAGTACCGAGTGTGAGGGTCCGGAGTTCCAGGGTGTAATCCAGCACTGAGTGTGAATGTCCTGAATTCCAGGGTGCAATCCAGCACTGAGCGTGAGGGTCCTGAATTCCAGGGTGCAATCCAGCACTGAGCGTGAGGGTCCTGAATTCCACTGTGTAATCCAGAACCGACTGATTGGGTCCTGAATTCCAGTGTGTAATCCAGCACTAAGCGTGAGGGTCCTGAATTCCAATGTGTAATCCAGTTCCGACTGTGAGGGTACTGAATTCCAGGGTGTAATCCAGCACTGTGCGTGTCTGTTCTGAATTCCACGGAGTAATCCAGTACCGAGTGTGAGGTGCCTGAATTCCACGGAGTAATCCGGTACCGAGTGTGAGGGTCCGGAGTTCCAGGGTGTAATCCAGCACTGAGTGTGAATGTCCTGAATTCCAGGGTGCAATCCAGCACTGAGCGTGAGGGTCCTGAATTCCAGGGTGCAATCCAGCACTGAGCGTGAGGGTCCTGAATTCCACTGTGTAATCCAGAACCGACTGATTGGGTCCTGAATTCCAGTGTATAATCCAGCACTAAGCGTGAGGGTCCTGAATTCCAATGTGTAATCCAGTTCCGACTGTGAGGGTACTGAATTCCAGGGTGTAATCCAGCACTGTGCGTGTCTGTTCTGAATTCCACGGAGTAATCCAGTACCGAGTGTGAGGTGCCTGAATTCCACGGAGTAATCCGGTACCGAGTGTGAGGGTCCGGAGTTCCAGGGTGTAATCCAGCACTGAGTGTGAATGTCCTGAATTCCAGGGTGTAATCCAGCACTGAGTGTGAGTGTCCGGAATTCAAGGGTGCAATCCAGCACTGAGCGTGTGGGTCCTGAATTCCAGGGTGTAATCCAGCACTGAGCGTGAGGGTCCTGAATTCCACTGCGTAATCCAGAACCGAATGATTGGGTCCTGAATTCCAGTGTGTAATCCAGCACTAAGCGTGAGGGTCCTGAATTCCAGTGTGTAATCCAGCGCTGAGTGTGAGGTTCCTGAAATCCAGGGTGTAATCCAGCACCGAGCGTGAGGGTCCTGAATTCCAGAAGGTAATCCAGCACCGAGTGTGAGGGGTCTGAATTCCATGGAGTAATCCAGTACCGAGTGTGAGGTGCCTGAATTCCACGGAGTAATCCGGTACCGAGTGTGAGGGTCCGGAGTTCCAGGGTGTAATCCAGCACTGAGTGTGAATGTCCTGAATTCCAGGGTGCAATCCAGCACTGAGCGTGAGGGTCCTGAATTCCAGGGTGCAATCCAGCACTGAGCGTGAGGGTCCTGAATTCCACTGTGTAATCCAGAACCGACTGATTGGGTCCTGAATTCCAGTGTATAATCCAGCACTAAGCGTGAGGGTCCTGAATTCCAATGTGTAATCCAGTTCCGACTGTGAGGGTACTGAATTCCAGGGTGTAATCCAGCACTGTGCGTGTCTGTTCTGAATTCCACGGAGTAACCCAGTACCGAGTGTGAGGTGCCTGAATTCCACGGAGTAATCCGGTACCGAGTGTGAGGGTCCGGAGTTCCAGGGTGTAATCCAGCACTGAGTGTGAATGTCCTGAATTCCAGGGTGTAATCCAGCACTGAGTATGAGTGTCCGGAATTCAAGGGTGCAATCCAGCACTGAGCGTGTGGGTCCTGAATTCCAGGGTGTAATCCAGCACTGAGCGTGAGGGTCCTGAATTCCACTGCGTAATCCAGAACCGACTGATTGGGTCCTGAATTCCAGTGTGTAATCCAGCACTAAGCGTGAGGGTCCTGAATTCCAGTGTGTAATCCAGCGCTGAGTGTGAGGTTCCTGAAATCCAGGGTGTAATCCAGCACCGAGCGTGAGGGTCCTGAATTCCAGAAGGTAATCCAGCACCGAGTGTGAGGGGTCTGAATTCCATGGAGTAATCCAGTACCGAGTGTGAGGGTCCGGAGTTCCAGGGTGTAATCCAGCACTGAGTGTGAATGTCCTGAATTCCAGGGTGCAATCCAGCACTGAGTGTGAATGTCCTGAATTCCAGGGTGCAATCCAGCACTGAGCGTGAGGGTCCTGAATTCCAGGGTGCAATCCAGCACTGAGCGTGAGGGTCCTGAATTCCACTGTGTAATCCAGAACCGACTGATTGGGTCCTGAATTCCGGTGTGTAATCCAGCACTAAGCGTGAGGGTCCTGAATTCCAATGTGTAATCCAGTTCCGACTGTGAGGGTACTGAATTCCAGGGTGTAATCCAGCACTGTGCGTGTCTGTTCTGAATTCCACGGAGTAATCCAGTACCGAGTGTGAGGTGCCTGAATTCCACGGAGTAATCCGGTACCGAGTGTGAGGGTGCGGAGTTCCAGGGTGTAATCCAGCACTGAGTGTGAATGTCCTGAATTCCAGGGTGTAATCCAGCACTGAGTGTGAGTGTCCGGAATTCAAGGGTGCAATCCAGCACTGAGCGTGTGGGTCCTGAATTCCAGGGTGTAATCCAGCACTGAGCGTGAGGGTCCTGAATTCCACTGCGTAATCCAGAACCGACTGATTGGGTCCTGAATTCCAGTGTGTAATCCAGCACTAAGCGTGAGGGTCCTGAATTCCAGTGTGTAATCCAGCGCTGAGTGTGAGGTTCCTGAAATCCAGGGTGTAATCCAGCACCGAGCGTGAGGGTCCTGAATTCCAGAAGGTAATCCAGCACCGAGTGTGAGGGGTCTGAATTCCATGGAGTAATCCAGTACCGAGTGTGAGGTGCCTGAATTCCACGGAGTAATCCAGTACCGAGTGTGAGGGTCCGGAGTTCCAGGGTGTAATCCAGCACTGAGTGTGAATGTCCTGAATTCCAGGGTGCAATCCAGCACTGAGCGTGAGGGTCCTGAATTCCAGGGTGCAATCCAGCACTGAGCGTGAGGGTCCTGAATTCCACTGTGTAATCCAGAACCGACTGATTGGGTCCTGAATTCCGGTGTGTAATCCAGCACTAAGCGTGAGGGTCCTGAATTCCAATGTGTAATCCAGTTCCGACTGTGAGGGTACTGAATTCCAGGGTGTAATCCAGCACTGTGCGTGTCTGTTCTGAATTCCACGGAGTAATCCAGTACCGAGTGTGAGGTGCCTGAATTCCACGGAGTAATCCGGTACCGAGTGTGAGGGTCCTGAATTCCACTGTGTAATCCAGTTCCGACTGTCAGGGTACTGAATTCCATGGTGTAATCCAGCACTGTGCGTGACTGTTCTGAATTCCATGGAGTAATCCAGTACCGAGTGTGAGGTGCCTGAATTCCACGGAGTAATCCAGTACCGTGTGAGGGTCCGGAGATCCATGGTGTAATCCAGCACTGAGTGTGAATGTCCTGAATTCCAGGGTGCAATCCAGCACTGAGCGTGAGGGTCCTGAATTCCAGGGTGCAATCCAGCACTGAGCGTGAGGGTCCTGAATTCCACTGTGTAATCCAGAACCGACTGATTGGGTCCTGAATTCCAGTGTATAATCCAGCACTAAGCGTGAGTGTCCTGAATTCCAATGTGTAATCCAGTTCCGACTGTGAGGGTACTGAATTCCAGGGTGTAATCCAGCACTGTGCGTGTCTGTTCTGAATTCCACGGAGTAATCCAGTACCGAGTGTGAGGTGCCTGAATTCCACGGAGTAATCCGGTACCGAGTGTGAGGGTCCGGAGTTCCAGGGTGTAATCCAGCACTGAGTGTGAATGTCCTGAATTCCAGGGTGTAATCCAGCACTGAGTGTGAGTGTCCGGAATTCAAGGGTGCAATCCAGCACTGAGCGTGTGGGTCCTGAATTCCAGGGTGTAATCCAGCACTGAGCGTGAGGGTCCTGAATTCCACTGCGTAATCCAGAACCGACTGATTGGGTCCTGAATTCCAGTGTGTAATCCAGCACTAAGCGTGAGGGTCCTGAATTCCAGTGTGTAATCCAGCGCTGAGTGTGAGGTTCCTGAAATCCAGGGTGTAATCCAGCACCGAGCGTGAGGGTCCTGAATTCCAGAAGGTAATCCAGCACCGAGTGTGAGGGGTCTGAATTCCATGGAGTAATCCAGTACCGAGTGTGAGGTGCCTGAATTCCACGGAGTAATCCAGTACCGAGTGTGAGGGTCCGGAGTTCCAGGGTGTAATCCAGCACTGAGTGTGAATGTCCTGAATTCCAGGGTGCAATCCAGCACTGAGCGTGAGGGTCCTGAATTCCAGGGTGCAATCCAGCACTGAGCGTGAGGGTCCTGAATTCCACTGTGTAATCCAGAACCGACTGATTGGGTCCTGAATTCCAGTGTGTAATCCAGCACTAAGCGTGAGGGTCCTGAATTCCAATGTGTAATCCAGTTCCGACTGTGAGGGTACTGAATTCCAGGGTGTAATCCAGCACTGTGCGTGTCTGTTCTGAATTCCACGGAGTAATCCAGTACCGAGTGTGAGGTGCCTGAATTCCACGGAGTAATCCGGTACCGAGTGTGAGGGTCCGGAGTTCCAGGGTGTAATCCAGCACTGAGTGTGAATGTCCTGAATTCCAGGGTGCAATCCAGCACTGAGCGTGAGGGTCCTGAATTCCAGGGTGCAATCCAGCACTGAGCGTGAGGGTCCTGAATTCCACTGTGTAATCCAGAACCGACTGATTGGGTCCTGAATTCCAGTGTATAATCCAGCACTAAGCGTGAGGGTCCTGAATTCCAATGTGTAATCCAGTTCCGACTGTGAGGGTACTGAATTCCAGGGTGTAATCCAGCACTGTGCGTGTCTGTTCTGAATTCCACGGAGTAATCCAGTACCGAGTGTGAGGTGCCTGAATTCCACGGAGTAATCCGGTACCGAGTGTGAGGGTCCGGAGTTCCAGGGTGTAATCCAGCACTGAGCGTGAGGGTCCTGAATTCCAGGGTGCAATCCAGCACTGAGCGTGAGGGTCCTGAATTCCACTGTGTAATCCAGAACCGACTGATTGGGTCCTGAATTCCAGTGTATAATCCAGCACTAAGCGTGAGGGTCCTGAATTCCAATGTGTAATCCAGTTCCGACTGTGAGGGTACTGAATTCCAGGGTGTAATCCAGCACTGTGCGTGTCTGTTCTGAATTCCACGGAGTAATCCAGTACCGAGTGTGAGGTGCCTGAATTCCACGGAGTAATCCGGTACCGAGTGTGAGGGTCCGGAGTTCCAGGGTGTAATCCAGCACTGAGTGTGAATGTCCTGAATTCCAGGGTGTAATCCAGCACTGAGTGTGAGTGTCCGGAATTCAAGGGTGCAATCCAGCACTGAGCGTGTGGGTCCTGAATTCCAGGGTGTAATCCAGCACTGAGCGTGAGGGTCCTGAATTCCACTGCGTAATCCAGAACCGACTGATTGGGTCCTGAATTCCAGTGTGTAATCCAGCACTAAGCGTGAGGGTCCTGAATTCCAGTGTGTAATCCAGCGCTGAGTGTGAGGTTCCTGAAATCCAGGGTGTAATCCAGCACCGAGCGTGAGGGTCCTGAATTCCAGAAGGTAATCCAGCACCGAGTGTGAGGGGTCTGAATTCCATGGAGTAATCCAGTACCGAGTGTGAGGTGCCTGAATTCCACGGAGTAATCCAGTACCGAGTGTGAGGGTCCGGAGTTCCAGGGTGTAATCCAGCACTGAGTGTGAATGTCCTGAATTCCAGGGTGCAATCCAGCACTGAGCGTGAGGGTCCTGAATTCCAGGGTGCAATCCAGCACTGAGCGTGAGGGTCCTGAATTCCACTGTGTAATCCAGAACCGACTGATTGGGTCCTGAATTCCGGTGTGTAATCCAGCACTAAGCGTGAGGGTCCTGAATTCCAATGTGTAATCCAGTTCCGACTGTGAGGGTACTGAATTCCAGGGTGTAATCCAGCACTGTGCGTGTCTGTTCTGAATTCCACGGAGTAATCCAGTACCGAGTGTGAGGTGCCTGAATTCCACGGAGTAATCCGGTACCGAGTGTGAGGGTCCGGAGTTCCAGGGTGTAATCCAGCACTGAGTGTGAATGTCCTGAATTCCAGGGTGTAATCCAGCACTGAGTGTGAGTGTCCGGAATTCAAGGGTGCAATCCAGCACTGAGCGTGTGGGTCCTGAATTCCAGGGTGTAATCCAGCACTGAGCGTGAGGGTCCTGAATTCCACTGTGTAATCCAGAACCGACTGATTGGGTCCTGAATTCCAGTGTGTAATCCAGCACTAAGCGTGAGGGTCCTGAATTCCACTGTGTAATCCAGTTCCAACTGTGAGGGTCCTGAATTCCAGGGTGTAATCCTGCACTGACTGTGAGGGTCCTGAATTCCAGAGTGTAATCCAGAACTGAGCGTGAGGGTCCTGAATTCCACTATCTAATCCAGAACCGACTGAGTGGGTTCTGAATTCCAAGCTGTAATCCAGCACTAAGCGTGAGGGTCCTGAATTCCAGTGTGTAATCCAGCGCTGAGTGTGAGGTTCCTGAAATCCAGGGTGTAATCCAGCACCGAGCGTGAGGGTCCTGAATTCCAGAAGGTAATCCAGCACCGAGTGTGAGGGGTCTGAATTCCATGGAGTAATCCAGTACCGAGTGTGAGGTGCCTGAATTCCACGGAGTAATCCAGTACCGAGTGTGAAGGTCCGGAATTCACTGGTGTAATCCAGCACTGAGCGTGAGGGTCCTGAATTCCAGGGTGTAATCCAGCACTGAGTGTGAGGGGTCTTAATTCCATGGAGTAATCCAGCACCGAGAGTGAGTGTCCTGAATTCCTGGGTGTAATCCTTAACCGAGTGTGTGGGTCCTGAATTCCAACGAGCAATCCAGCACCGACTGTGGGGGTCCTGAATTCCAGGGTGTAAACCAGCACTGAGGGTAAGGGTCCTGAATTCCAGGGTGTAATCCATCACTGAGCATGAAGGTCCTGAATTCCAGGGTGTAATCTATGACTGAGCATGAGGGTTCTGAATTCCAGGGTGTAATCCAGTACCGAGTGTGAGGGGACTGAATTCCACAGAGTAATCCATAACCGAGTGTGTGGGTCCTGAATTCCAGGGTGTAATCCAGCACTGTGCGTGACTGTTCTGAATTCCACGGAGTAATCCAGTACCGAGTGTGAGGGTCCGAAGTTCCAGGGTGTAATCCAGCACTGACTGTGAGGGTCCGCAATTCAAGGGTGCAATCCAGCACTCAGCGTGATGATCCTGCATTCCAGGGTGTAATCCAGAACTGAGCGTGAGGGTCCTGAATTTCTGGGTGTAATCCAGCACCGAGTGTGAGGGTCCAGAATTCCACTGTGTAAACCAGCACTGAGGGTAAGGGTCCTGAATTCCAGGGTGTAATCCATCACTGAGCATGAGGGTACTGAATTCCAGGGTGTAATCCAGCACTGTGCGTGACTGTTCTGAATTCCACGGAGTAATCCAGTACCGAGTGTGTGGGTCCTGAATTCCAGGGTGTAATCCGGCACCGAGCGTGAGGGTCCTGAATTCCAGGGGGTAATCCAGCACCGAGTGTGAGGGGTCTGAATTCCATGGAGTAATCCAGTACCGAGTGGGAGGGGCCTGAATTCCACGGAGTAATCCAGTACCGAGTGTGAAGGCCCGGAATTCACGGATATAATCCAGCACCGATTGTGAGGGGTCTGAATTCCATGGACTAATTCAGTACTGAGTGTGAGGGGGCTGAATTCCACGCAGTAATCCAGTACCGAGTGTGACGGTCCTGAATTCACGGGTGTAATCCAGCACCGAGCGTGTGGGTCCTGAATTCCAGGGGGTAATCCAGCACCGAGTGTGAGGGGTCTGAATTCCATGGACTAATTCAGTACTGAGTGTGAGGGGGCTGAATTCCACGCAGTAATCCAGTACCGAGTGTGACGGTCCGGAATTCACGGGTGTAATCCAGCACTGAGCGTGAGGGTCCTGAATTCCAGGGTGTAATCCAGCACCGAGTGTGAGGGGTCTGAATTCCAAGGAGTAATCCAGCACCGAGAGTGAGTGTCCTGAATTCCTGGGAGTGATCCAGCGTCGGCTGTGAGGGTACTGAATTCCAGCGTGAAATCCAGCACCGAATGTAAGGGTCACGAATTCAAAGGTATAATCGAGCACTGAGTGTGAGGGTCCTGAATTCCACTGTGTAATCCAGCACCGAGTGTGAGGGGTCTGAATTCCAAGGAGTAATCCAGCACCGAGAGTGAGTGTCCTGAATTCCTGGGAGTGATCCAGCGTCGGCTGTGAGGGTACTGAATTCCAGCGTGAAATCCAGCACCGAATGTAAGGGTCACGAATTCAAAGGTATAATCGAGCACTGAGTGTGAGGGTCCTGAATTCCACTGTGTAATCCAGTTCCGACTGTGAGGGTACTGAATTCCAGGGTGTAATCCAGCACTGGGCGTGATGATCCTGCATTCCGAGGTGTAATCCAGCATCGAGTGTGAGGGGTCTGAATTCCATGGAGTAATCCAGTACCGAGTGTGAAGGTCCAGAATTCACGGGTGTAATCCAGCACTGAGCGTGAGGGTCCTGAATTCCATGGTGTAATCCAGCACTGAGTGTGAGGGGTCTGAATTCCATAGAGTAATCCAGCACCGAGACTGAGTGTCCTGAATTCCTGGGAGTGATCCAGCGTCGGCTGTGAGCGTCCTGAATTCCAGTGAGTAATCCAGCATCGACAGTGAGTGTACTGAATTCCAGCGTGAAATCCAGCACCGAATGTAAGGGTCACGAATTCAATGGTATAATCTAGCACTGAGTGTGAGGGTCCTGAATTCCACTGTGTAATCCAGTTCCGACTGTGAGGGTACTGAATTCCAGGGTGTAATCCAGCACTGGGCGTGATGATCCTGCATTCCGAGGTGTAATCCAGCATCGAGTGTGAGGGGTCTGAATTCCATGGAGTAATCCAGTACCGAGTGTGAAGGTCCAGAATTCACGGGTGTAATCCAGCACTGAGCGTGAGGGTCCTGAATTCCATGGTGTAATCCAGCACTGAGTGTGAGGGGTCTGAATTCCATAGAGTAATCCAGCACCGAGACTGAGTGTCCTGAATTCCTGGGAGTGATCCAGCGTCGGCTGTGAGCGTCCTGAATTCCAGTGAGTAATCCAGCATCGACAGTGAGTGTACTGAATTCCAGCGTGAAATCCAGCACCGAATGTAAGGGTCACGAATTCAATGGTATAATCTAGCACTGAGTGTGAGGGTCCTGAATTCCACTGTGTAATCCAGTTCCGACTGTCAGGGTACTGAATTCCATGGTGTAATCCAGCACTGTGCGTGACTGTTCTGAATTCCATGGAGTAATCCAGTACCGAGTGTGAGGTGCCTGAATTCCACGGAGTAATCCAGTACCGAGTGTGAGGGTCCGGAGTTCCAGGGTGTAATCCAGCACTGAGTGTGAATGTCCTGAATTCCAGGGTGCAATCCAGCACTGAGCGTGAGGGTCCTGAATTCCACTGTGTAATCCAGAACCGACTGATTGGGTCCTGAATTCCAGTGTATAATCCAGCACTAAGCGTGAGGGTCCTGAATTCCAATGTGTAATCCAGTTCCGACTGTGAGGGTACTGAATTCCAGGGTGTAATCCAGCACTGTGCGTGTCTGTTCTGAATTCCACGGAGTAATCCAGTACCGAGTGTGAAGGCCCGGAATTCACGGATATAATCCAGCACCGATTGTGAGGGGTCTGAATTCCATGGACTAATTCAGTACTGAGTGTGAGGGGGCTGAATTCCACGCAGTAATCCAGTACCGAGTGTGACGGTCCTGAATTCACGGGTGTAATCCAGCACCGAGCGTGTGGGTCCTGAATTCCAGGGGGTAATCCAGCACCGAGTGTGAGGGGTCTGAATTCCATGGACTAATTCAGTACTGAGTGTGAGGGGGCTGAATTCCACGCAGTAATCCAGTACCGAGTGTGACGGTCCGGAATTCACGGGTGTAATCCAGCACTGAGCGTGAGGGTCCTGAATTCCAGGGTGTAATCCAGCACCGAGTGTGAGGGGTCTGAATTCCAAGGAGTAATCCAGCACCGAGAGTGAGTGTCCTGAATTCCTGGGAGTGATCCAGCGTCGGCTGTGAGGGTACTGAATTCCAGCGTGAAATCCAGCACCGAATGTAAGGGTCACGAATTCAAAGGTATAATCGAGCACTGAGTGTGAGGGTCCTGAATTCCACTGTGTAATCCAGCACCGAGTGTGAGGGGTCTGAATTCCAAGGAGTAATCCAGCACCGAGAGTGAGTGTCCTGAATTCCTGGGAGTGATCCAGCGTCGGCTGTGAGGGTACTGAATTCCAGCGTGAAATCCAGCACCGAATGTAAGGGTCACGAATTCAAAGGTATAATCGAGCACTGAGTGTGAGGGTCCTGAATTCCACTGTGTAATCCAGTTCCGACTGTGAGGGTACTGAATTCCAGGGTGTAATCCAGCACTGGGCGTGATGATCCTGCATTCCGAGGTGTAATCCAGCATCGAGTGTGAGGGGTCTGAATTCCATGGAGTAATCCAGTACCGAGTGTGAAGGTCCAGAATTCACGGGTGTAATCCAGCACTGAGCGTGAGGGTCCTGAATTCCATGGTGTAATCCAGCACTGAGTGTGAGGGGTCTGAATTCCATAGAGTAATCCAGCACCGAGACTGAGTGTCCTGAATTCCTGGGAGTGATCCAGCGTCGGCTGTGAGCGTCCTGAATTCCAGTGAGTAATCCAGCATCGACAGTGAGTGTACTGAATTCCAGCGTGAAATCCAGCACCGAATGTAAGGGTCACGAATTCAATGGTATAATCTAGCACTGAGTGTGAGGGTCCTGAATTCCACTGTGTAATCCAGTTCCGACTGTCAGGGTACTGAATTCCATGGTGTAATCCAGCACTGTGCGTGACTGTTCTGAATTCCATGGAGTAATCCAGTACCGAGTGTGAAGGCCCGGAATTCACGGATATAATCCAGCACCGATTGTGAGGGGTCTGAATTCCATGGACTAATTCAGTACTGAGTGTGAGGGGGCTGAATTCCACGCAGTAATCCAGTACCGAGTGTGACGGTCCTGAATTCACGGGTGTAATCCAGCACCGAGCGTGTGGGTCCTGAATTCCAGGGGGTAATCCAGCACCGAGTGTGAGGGGTCTGAATTCCATGGACTAATTCAGTACTGAGTGTGAGGGGGCTGAATTCCACGCAGTAATCCAGTACCGAGTGTGACGGTCCGGAATTCACGGGTGTAATCCAGCACTGAGCGTGAGGGTCCTGAATTCCAGGGTGTAATCCAGCACCGAGTGTGAGGGGTCTGAATTCCAAGGAGTAATCCAGCACCGAGAGTGAGTGTCCTGAATTCCTGGGAGTGATCCAGCGTCGGCTGTGAGGGTACTGAATTCCAGCGTGAAATCCAGCACCGAATGTAAGGGTCACGAATTCAAAGGTATAATCGAGCACTGAGTGTGAGGGTCCTGAATTCCACTGTGTAATCCAGCACCGAGTGTGAGGGGTCTGAATTCCAAGGAGTAATCCAGCACCGAGAGTGAGTGTCCTGAATTCCTGGGAGTGATCCAGCGTCGGCTGTGAGGGTACTGAATTCCAGCGTGAAATCCAGCACCGAATGTAAGGGTCACGAATTCAAAGGTATAATCGAGCACTGAGTGTGAGGGTCCTGAATTCCACTGTGTAATCCAGTTCCGACTGTGAGGGTACTGAATTCCAGGGTGTAATCCAGCACTGGGCGTGATGATCCTGCATTCCGAGGTGTAATCCAGCATCGAGTGTGAGGGGTCTGAATTCCATGGAGTAATCCAGTACCGAGTGTGAAGGTCCAGAATTCACGGGTGTAATCCAGCACTGAGCGTGAGGGTCCTGAATTCCATGGTGTAATCCAGCACTGAGTGTGAGGGGTCTGAATTCCATAGAGTAATCCAGCACCGAGACTGAGTGTCCTGAATTCCTGGGAGTGATCCAGCGTCGGCTGTGAGCGTCCTGAATTCCAGTGAGTAATCCAGCATCGACAGTGAGTGTACTGAATTCCAGCGTGAAATCCAGCACCGAATGTAAGGGTCACGAATTCAATGGTATAATCTAGCACTGAGTGTGAGGGTCCTGAATTCCACTGTGTAATCCAGTTCCGACTGTCAGGGTACTGAATTCCATGGTGTAATCCAGCACTGTGCGTGACTGTTCTGAATTCCATGGAGTAATCCAGTACCGAGTGTGAGGTGCCTGAATTCCACGGAGTAATCCAGTACCGAGTGTGAGGGTCCGGAGTTCCAGGGTGTAATCCAGCACTGAGTGTGAATGTCCTGAATTCCAGGGTGCAATCCAGCACTGAGCGTGAGGGTCCTGAATTCCACTGTGTAATCCAGAACCGACTGATTGGGTCCTGAATTCCAGTGTATAATCCAGCACTAAGCGTGAGGGTCCTGAATTCCAATGTGTAATCCAGTTCCGACTGTGAGGGTACTGAATTCCAGGGTGTAATCCAGCACTGTGCGTGTCTGTTCTGAATTCCACGGAGTAATCCAGTACCGAGTGTGAGGTGCCTGAATTCCACGGAGTAATCCGGTACCGAGTGTGAGGGTCCGGAGTTCCAGGGTGTAATCCAGCACTGAGTGTGAATGTCCTGAATTCCAGGGTGTAATCCAGCACTGAGTGTGAGTGTCCGGAATTCAAGGGTGCAATCCAGCACTGAGCGTGTGGGTCCTGAATTCCAGGGGGTAATCCAGCACTGAGCGTGAGGGTCCTGAATTCCACTGCGTAATCCAGAACCGACTGATTGGGTCCTGAATTCCAGTGTGTAATCCAGCACTAAGCGTGAGGGTTCTGAATTCCAGAGTGTAATCCAGAACTGAGCGTGAGGGTCCTGAATTCCACTATCTAATCCAGAACCGACTGAGTGGGTTCTGAATTCCAAGCTGTAATCCAGCACTAAGCGTGAGGGTCCTGAATTCCAGTGTGTAATCCAGCGCTGAGTGTGAGGTTCCTGAAATCCAGGGTGTAATCCAGCACCGAGCGTGAGGGTCCTGAATTCCAGAAGGTAATCCAGCACCGAGTGTGAGGGGTCTGAATTCCATGGAGTAATCCAGTACCGAGTGTGAGGTGCCTGAATTCCACGGAGTAATCCAGTACCGAGTGTGAAGGTCCGGAATTCACTGGTGTAATCCAGCACTGAGCGTGAGGGTCCTGAATTCCAGGGTGTAATCCAGCACTGAGTGTGAGGGGTCTTAATTCCATGGAGTAATCCAGCACCGAGAGTGAGTGTCCTGAATTCCTGGGAGTGATCCATCATCGGCTGTGAGGGTCCTGAATTCCAGTGAGTAATCCAGCATCGACAGTGAGGGTACTGAATTCCAGCGTGAAATCCAGCACCGAATATAAGGGTCACGAATTCAATGGTATAATCTTGCACTGAGTGTGAGTGTCCGGAATTCAAGGGTGCAATCCAGCACTGAGCGTGAGGGTTCTGAATTCCACTGTATAATCCAGAACCGACTGATTGGGTCCTGAATTCCAGTGTGTAATCCAGCACTAAGCGTGAGGGTCCTGAATTCCACTGTGTAATCCAGTTCCAACTGTGAGGGTACTGAATTCCAGGGTGTAATCCAGCACTGTGCGTGTCTGTTCTGAATTCCACAGAGTAATCCAGTACCGAGTGTGAGGTGCCTGAATTCCACGGAGTAATCCAATACCGAGTGTGAGGGTCCGGAGTTCCAGGGTGTAATCCAGCACTGAGTGTGAGGGTCCTGCATTCCAGGATGAAATCCAGCACTGAGCGTGAGCGTCCTGAATTACATTGTGTAATCCAGAACAGACTGAGAGTGTCCTGAATTCCAGGGTCTAATCCAGCACTGAGAATAAGGGTTCTAAATTACAGGGTGTAATCCACCACTGAGTGTGAGTGTCCTGAATTCCAGGGTGTAATCCAGCACCGAGTGTGAGGGGACCTGTATTCCAGTGAGTGATCCAGCATCGACTGTGAGGGTCCTGAATTCCAGGGTGTAATCCAGCACCGAGTGTGAGGGGACCTGTATTCCAGTGAGTGATCCGGCATCGACTGTGAGGGTCCTGAATTCCAGGGTGTAATACAGCACCGACTGTGAGAGTCCTGAATTCCAGGGTGTAATCCAGCACTGAGAATGAGTGTCCTAAATTCCAGGGTGTAATCCAGCACTGAGTGTGAGGGGTCTGAATTCCACAGAGTAATCCAGTACTGAGTGTGAGGGTCATGAATTCCAGGATGTAATCCAGCACTGAGCGTGGGGTTCCTGAATTCCAAGGGGTAATCCAGAACCGAGTGTGAGGGGTCTGAATTCCATGGAGTAATCCAGTACCGAGTGTGAGGGGCCTTAATTCCACGGAGTAATCCAGTACCGAGTGTGAAGGTCCAGAATTCACGGGTGTAATCCAGCACTGAGCGTGAGGGTCCTGAATTCCAGGGTGTAATCCAGCACTGAGTGTGAATGTCCTGAATTCCAGGGTGCAATCCAGCACTGAGCGTGAGGGTCCTGAATTCCAGGGTGCAATCCAGCACTGAGCGTGAGGGTCCTGAATTCCACTGTGTAATCCAGAACCGACTGATTGGGTCCTGAATTCCAGTGTATAATCCAGCACTAAGCGTGAGGGTCCTGAATTCCAATGTGTAATCCAGTTCCGACTGTGAGGGTACTGAATTCCAGGGTGTAATCCAGCACTGTGCGTGTCTGTTCTGAATTCCACGGAGTAATCCAGTACCGAGTGTGAGGTGCCTGAATTCCACGGAGTAATCCGGTACCGAGTGTGAGGGTCCGGAGTTCCAGGGTGTAATCCAGCACTGAGTGTGAATGTCCTGAATTCCAGGGTGTAATCCAGCACTGAGTGTGAGTGTCCGGAATTCAAGGGTGCAATCCAGCACTGAGCGTGTGGGTCCTGAATTCCAGGGTGTAATCCAGCACTGAGCGTGAGGGTCCTGAATTCCACTGCGTAATCCAGAACCGACTGATTGGGTCCTGAATTCCAGTGTGTAATCCAGCACTAAGCGTGAGGGTCCTGAATTCCACTGTGTAATCCAGTTCCGACTGTGAGGGTCCTGAATTCCAGGGTGTAATCCTGCACTGACTGTGAGGGTCCTGAATTCCAGAGTGTAATCCAGAACTGAGCGTGAGGGTCCTGAATTCCACTATCTAATCCAGAACCGACTGAGTGGGTTCTGAATTCCAAGCTGTAATCCAGCACTAAGCGTGAGGGTCCTGAATTCCAGTGTGTAATCCAGCGCTGAGTGTGAGGTTCCTGAAATCCAGGGTGTAATCCAGCACCGAGCGTGAGGGTCCTGAATTCCAGAAGGTAATCCAGCACCGAGTGTGAGGGGTCTGAATTCCATGGAGTAATCCAGTACCGAGTGTGAGGTGCCTGAATTCCACGGAGTAATCCAGTACCGAGTGTGAAGGTCCGGAATTCACTGGTGTAATCCAGCACTGAGCGTGAGGGTCCTGAATTCCAGGGTGTAATCCAGCACTGAATGTGAGGGGTCTTAATTCCATGGAGTAATCCAGCACCGAGAGTGAGTGTCCTGAATTCCTGGGAGTGATCCATCATCGGCTGTGAGGGTCCTGAATTCCAGTGAGTAATCCAGCATCGACAGTGAGGGTACTGAATTCCAGCGTGAAATCCAGCACCGAATATAAGGGTCACGAATTCAATGGTATAATCTTGCACTGAGTGTGAGTGTCCGGAATTCAAGGGTGCAATCCAGCACTGAGCGTGAGGGTTCTGAATTCCACTGTGTAATCCAGAACCGACTGATTGGGTCCTGAATTCCAGTGTGTAATCCAGCACTAAGCGTGAGGGTCCTGAATTCCACTGTGTAATCCAGTTCCAACTGTGAGGGTACTGAATTCCAGGGTGTAATCCAGCACTGTGCGTGTCTGTTCTGAATTCCACAGAGTAATCCAGTACCGAGTGTGAGGGTCCGGAGTTCCAGGGTGTAATCCAGCACTGAGTGTGAGGGTCCTGCATTCCAGGATGAAATCCAGCACTGAGCGTGAGCGTCCTGAATTACATTGTGTAATCCAGAACAGACTGAGAGTGTCCTGAATTCCAGGGTCTAATCCAGCACTGAGAATAAGGGTTCTAAATTACAGGGTGTAATCCACCACTGAGTGTGAGTGTCCTGAATTCCAGGGTGTAATCCAGCACTGTGCGTTAGGGTCCTGAATTCCAGCGTGTAATCCAGCACCGAGTGTGAGGGGACCTGTATTCCAGTGAGTGATCCGGCATCGACTGTGAGGGTCCTGAATTCCAGGGTGTAATACAGCACCGACTGTGAGGGTCCTGAATTCCAGGGTGTAATCCAGCACTGAGAATGAGTGTCCTAAATTCCAGGGTGTAATCCAGCACTGAGTGTGAGGGGTCTGAATTCCACAGAGTAATCCAGTACTGAGTGTGAGGGTCATGAATTCCAGGATGTAATCCAGCACTGAGCGTGGGGTTCCTGAATTCCAAGGGGTAATCCAGAACCGAGTGTGAGGGGTCTGAATTCCATGGAGTAATCCAGTACCGAGTGTGAGGGGCCTTAATTCCACGGAGTAATCCAGTACCGAGTGTGAAGGTCCAGAATTCACGGGTGTAATCCAGCACTGAGCGTGAGGGTCCTGAATTCCATGGTGTAATCCAGCACTGAGTGTGAGGGGTCTGAATTCCATGGAGTAATCCAGCACCGAGAGTGAGTGTCCTGAATTCCTGGGAGTGATCCAGCGTCGGCTGTGAGGGTCCTGAATTCCAGTGAGTAATCCAGCATCGACAGTGAGGGTACTGAATTCCAGCGTGAAATCCAGCACCGAATGTAAGGGTCACGAATTCAATGGTATAATCTAGCACTGAGTGTGAGGGTCCTGAATTCCACTGTGTAATCCAGTTCCGACTGTCAGGGTACTGAATTCCATGGTGTAATCCAGCACTGTGCGTGACTGTTCTGAATTCCACGGAGTAATCCAGTACCGAGTGTGAGGTGCCTGAATTCCACGGAGTAATCCAGTACCGAGTGTGAGGGTTCGGAGTTCCAGGGTGTAATCCAGCACTGAGTGTGAATGTCCTGAATTCCAGGGTGTAATCCGGCACTGAGTGTGAGTGTCCGGAATTCAAGGGTGCAATCCAGCACTGAGCGTAAGGGTCCTGAATTTCAGGGTGTAATCCAGCACTGAGCGTGAGGGTCCTGAATTCCAGGGTGTAATCCAGCACTGAGTGTGAATGTCCTGAATTCCAGGGTGCAATCCAGCACTGAGCGTGAGGGTCCTGAATTCCAGGGTGCAATCCAGCACTGAGCGTGAGGGTCCTGAATTCCACTGTATAATCCAGAACCGACTGATTGGGTCCTGAATTCCAGTGTGTAATCCAGCACTAAGCGTGAGGGTCCTGAATTCCACTGTGTAATCCAGTTCCAACTGTGAGGGTACTGAATTCCAGGGTGTAATCCAGCACTGTGCGTGTCTGTTCTGAATTCCACAGAGTAATCCAGTACCGAGTGTGAGGTGCCTGAATTCCACGGAGTAATCCAGTACCGAGTGTGAGGGTCCGGAGTTCCAGGGTGTAATCCAGCACTGAGTGTGAGGGTCCTGCATTCCAGGATGAAATCCAGCACTGAGCGTGAGCGTCCTGAATTACATTGTGTAATCCAGAACAGACTGAGAGTGTCCTGAATTCCAGGGTCTAATCCAGCACTGAGAATAAGGGTTCTAAATTACAGGGTGTAATCCACCACTGAGTGTGAGTGTCCTGAATTCCAGGGTGTAATCCAGCACTGTGCGTTAGGGTCCTGAATTCCAGCATGTAATCCAGCACCGAGTGTGAGGGG
The DNA here is from genome assembly GCF_030144855.1 of Hypanus sabinus. Taxonomy (NCBI): domain Eukaryota; kingdom Metazoa; phylum Chordata; class Chondrichthyes; order Myliobatiformes; family Dasyatidae; genus Hypanus; species Hypanus sabinus. The sequence goes on from NC_082711.1 coordinate 100,529,206, forward strand.
ACCTGTATTCCAGTGAGTGATCCGGCATCGACTGTGAGGGTCCTGAATTCCAGGGTGTAATACAGCACCGACTGTGAGGGTCCTGAATTCCAGGGTGTAATCCAGCACTGAGAATGAGTGTCCTAAATTCCAGGGTGTAATCCAGCACTGAGTGTGAGGGGTCTGAATTCCACAGAGTAATCCAGTACTGAGTGTGAGGGTCATGAATTCCAGGATGTAATCCAGCACTGAGCGTGGGGTTCCTGAATTCCAAGGGGTAATCCAGAACCGAGTGTGAGGGGTCTGAATTCCATGGAGTAATCCAGTACCGAGTGTGAGGGGCCTTAATTCCACGGAGTAATCCAGTACCGAGTGTGAAGGTCCAGAATTCACGGGTGTAATCCAGCACTGAGCGTGAGGGTCCTGAATTCCAGGGTGTAATCCAGCACTGAGTGTGAATGTCCTGAATTCCAGGGTGCAATCCAGCACTGAGCGTGAGGGTCCTGAATTCCAGGGTGCAATCCAGCACTGAGCGTGAGGGTCCTGAATTCCACTGTGTAATCCAGAACCGACTGATTGGGTCCTGAATTCCAGTGTATAATCCAGCACTAAGCGTGAGGGTCCTGAATTCCAATGTGTAATCCAGTTCCGACTGTGAGGGTACTGAATTCCAGGGTGTAATCCAGCACTGTGCGTGTCTGTTCTGAATTCCACGGAGTAATCCAGTACCGAGTGTGAGGTGCCTGAATTCCACGGAGTAATCCGGTACCGAGTGTGAGGGTCCGGAGTTCCAGGGTGTAATCCAGCACTGAGTGTGAATGTCCTGAATTCCAGGGTGTAATCCAGCACTGAGTGTGAGTGTCCGGAATTCAAGGGTGCAATCCAGCACTGAGCGTGTGGGTCCTGAATTCCAGGGTGTAATCCAGCACTGAGCGTGAGGGTCCTGAATTCCACTGCGTAATCCAGAACCGACTGATTGGGTCCTGAATTCCAGTGTGTAATCCAGCACTAAGCGTGAGGGTCCTGAATTCCACTGTGTAATCCAGTTCCGACTGTGAGGGTCCTGAATTCCAGGGTGTAATCCAGCACCGAGCGTGAGGGTCCTGAATTCCAGAAGGTAATCCAGCACCGAGTGTGAGGGGTCTGAATTCCATGGAGTAATCCAGTACCGAGTGTGAGGTGCCTGAATTCCACGGAGTAATCCAGTACCGAGTGTGAAGGTCCGGAATTCACTGGTGTAATCCAGCACTGAGCGTGAGGGTCCTGAATTCCAGGGTGTAATCCAGCACTGAATGTGAGGGGTCTTAATTCCATGGAGTAATCCAGCACCGAGAGTGAGTGTCCTGAATTCCTGGGAGTGATCCATCATCGGCTGTGAGGGTCCTGAATTCCAGTGAGTAATCCAGCATCGACAGTGAGGGTACTGAATTCCAGCGTGAAATCCAGCACCGAATATAAGGGTCACGAATTCAATGGTATAATCTTGCACTGAGTGTGAGTGTCCGGAATTCAAGGGTGCAATCCAGCACTGAGCGTGAGGGTTCTGAATTCCACTGTGTAATCCAGAACCGACTGATTGGGTCCTGAATTCCAGTGTGTAATCCAGCACTAAGCGTGAGGGTCCTGAATTCCACTGTGTAATCCAGTTCCAACTGTGAGGGTACTGAATTCCAGGGTGTAATCCAGCACTGTGCGTGTCTGTTCTGAATTCCACAGAGTAATCCAGTACCGAGTGTGAGGGTCCGGAGTTCCAGGGTGTAATCCAGCACTGAGTGTGAGGGTCCTGCATTCCAGGATGAAATCCAGCACTGAGCGTGAGCGTCCTGAATTACATTGTGTAATCCAGAACAGACTGAGAGTGTCCTGAATTCCAGGGTCTAATCCAGCACTGAGAATAAGGGTTCTAAATTACAGGGTGTAATCCACCACTGAGTGTGAGTGTCCTGAATTCCAGGGTGTAATCCAGCACTGTGCGTTAGGGTCCTGAATTCCAGCATGTAATCCAGCACCGAGTGTGAGGGGACCTGTATTCCAGTGAGTGATCCGGCATCGACTGTGAGGGTCCTGAATTCCAGGGTGTAATACAGCACCGACTGTGAGGGTCCTGAATTCCAGGGTGTAATCCAGCACTGAGAATGAGTGTCCTAAATTCCAGGGTGTAATCCAGCACTGAGTGTGAGGGGTCTGAATTCCACAGAGTAATCCAGTACTGAGTGTGAGGGTCATGAATTCCAGGATGTAATCCAGCACTGAGCGTGGGGTTCCTGAATTCCAAGGGGTAATCCAGAACCGAGTGTGAGGGGTCTGAATTCCATGGAGTAATCCAGTACCGAGTGTGAGGGGCCTTAATTCCACGGAGTAATCCAGTACCGAGTGTGAAGGTCCAGAATTCACGGGTGTAATCCAGCACTGAGCGTGAGGGTCCTGAATTCCATGGTGTAATCCAGCACTGAGTGTGAGGGGTCTGAATTCCATGGAGTAATCCAGCACCGAGAGTGAGTGTCCTGAATTCCTGGGAGTGATCCAGCGTCGGCTGTGAGGGTCCTGAATTCCAGTGAGTAATCCAGCATCGACAGTGAGGGTACTGAATTCCAGCGTGAAATCCAGCACAGAATGTAAGGGTCACGAATTCAATGGTATAATCTAGCACTGAGTGTGAGGGTCCTGAATTCCACTGTGTAATCCAGTTCCGACTGTCAGGGTACTGAATTCCATGGTGTAATCCAGCACTGTGCGTGACTGTTCTGAATTCCACGGAGTAATCCAGTACCGAGTGTGAGGTGCCTGAATTCCACGGAGTAATCCAGTACCGAGTGTGAGGGTTCGGAGTTCCAGGGTGTAATCCAGCACTGAGTGTGAATGTCCTGAATTCCAGGGTGTAATCCGGCACTGAGTGTGAGTGTCCGGAATTCAAGGGTGCAATCCAGCACTGAGCGTAAGGGTCCTGAATTTCAGGGTGTAATCCAGCACTGAGCGTGAGGGTCCTGAATTCCAGGGTGTAATCCAGCACTGAGTGTGAATGTCCTGAATTCCAGGGTGCAATCCAGCACTGAGCGTGAGGGTCCTGAATTCCAGGGTGCAATCCAGCACTGAGCGTGAGGGTCCTGAATTCCACTGTATAATCCAGAACCGACTGATTGGGTCCTGAATTCCAGTGTGTAATCCAGCACTAAGCGTGAGGGTCCTGAATTCCACTGTGTAATCCAGTTCCAACTGTGAGGGTACTGAATTCCAGGGTGTAATCCAGCACTGTGCGTGTCTGTTCTGAATTCCACAGAGTAATCCAGTACCGAGTGTGAGGTGCCTGAATTCCACGGAGTAATCCAGTACCGAGTGTGAGGGTCCGGAGTTCCAGGGTGTAATCCAGCACTGAGTGTGAGGGTCCTGCATTCCAGGATGAAATCCAGCACTGAGCGTGAGCGTCCTGAATTACATTGTGTAATCCAGAACAGACTGAGAGTGTCCTGAATTCCAGGGTCTAATCCAGCACTGAGAATAAGGGTTCTAAATTACAGGGTGTAATCCACCACTGAGTGTGAGTGTCCTGAATTCCAGGGTGTAATCCAGCACTGTGCGTTAGGGTCCTGAATTCCAGCGTGTAATCCAGCACCGAGTGTGAGGGGACCTGTATTCCAGTGAGTGATCCGGCATCGACTGTGAGGGTCCTGAATTCCAGGGTGTAATACAGCACCGACTGTGAGGGTCCTGAATTCCAGGGTGTAATCCAGCACTGAGAATGAGTGTCCTAAATTCCAGGGTGTAATCCAGCACTGAGTGTGAGGGGTCTGAATTCCACAGAGTAATCCAGTACTGAGTGTGAGGGTCATGAATTCCAGGATGTAATCCAGCACTGAGCGTGGGGTTCCTGAATTCCAAGGGGTAATCCAGAACCGAGTGTGAGGGGTCTGAATTCCATGGAGTAATCCAGTACCGAGTGTGAGGGGCCTTAATTCCACGGAGTAATCCAGTACCGAGTGTGAAGGTCCAGAATTCACGGGTGTAATCCAGCACTGAGCGTGAGGGTCCTGAATTCCAGGGTGTAATCCAGCACTGAGTGTGAATGTCCTGAATTCCAGGGTGCAATCCAGCACTGAGCGTGAGGGTCCTGAATTCCAGGGTGCAATCCAGCACTGAGCGTGAGGGTCCTGAATTCCACTGTGTAATCCAGAACCGACTGATTGGGTCCTGAATTCCAGTGTATAATCCAGCACTAAGCGTGAGGGTCCTGAATTCCAATGTGTAATCCAGTTCCGACTGTGAGGGTACTGAATTCCAGGGTGTAATCCAGCACTGTGCGTGTCTGTTCTGAATTCCACGGAGTAATCCAGTACCGAGTGTGAGGTGCCTGAATTCCACGGAGTAATCCGGTACCGAGTGTGAGGGTCCGGAGTTCCAGGGTGTAATCCAGCACTGAGTGTGAATGTCCTGAATTCCAGGGTGTAATCCAGCACTGAGTGTGAGTGTCCGGAATTCAAGGGTGCAATCCAGCACTGAGCGTGTGGGTCCTGAATTCCAGGGTGTAATCCAGCACTGAGCGTGAGGGTCCTGAATTCCACTGCGTAATCCAGAACCGACTGATTGGGTCCTGAATTCCAGTGTGTAATCCAGCACTAAGCGTGAGGGTCCTGAATTCCACTGTGTAATCCAGTTCCGACTGTGAGGGTCCTGAATTCCAGGGTGTAATCCTGCACTGACTGTGAGGGTCCTGAATTCCAGAGTGTAATCCAGAACTGAGCGTGAGGGTCCTGAATTCCACTATCTAATCCAGAACCGACTGAGTGGGTTCTGAATTCCAAGCTGTAATCCAGCACTAAGCGTGAGGGTCCTGAATTCCAGTGTGTAATCCAGCGCTGAGTGTGAGGTTCCTGAAATCCAGGGTGTAATCCAGCACCGAGCGTGAGGGTCCTGAATTCCAGAAGGTAATCCAGCACCGAGTGTGAGGGGTCTGAATTCCATGGAGTAATCCAGTACCGAGTGTGAGGTGCCTGAATTCCACGGAGTAATCCAGTACCGAGTGTGAAGGTCCGGAATTCACTGGTGTAATCCAGCACTGAGCGTGAGGGTCCTGAATTCCAGGGTGTAATCCAGCACTGAGTGTGAGGGGTCTTAATTCCATGGAGTAATCCAGCACCGAGAGTGAGTGTCCTGAATTCCTGGGAGTGATCCATCATCGGCTGTGAGGGTCCTGAATTCCAGTGAGTAATCCAGCATCGACAGTGAGGGTACTGAATTCCAGCGTGAAATCCAGCACCGAATATAAGGGTCACGAATTCAATGGTATAATCTTGCACTGAGTGTGAGTGTCCGGAATTCAAGGGTGCAATCCAGCACTGAGCGTGAGGGTTCTGAATTCCACTGTGTAATCCAGAACCGACTGATTGGATCCTGAATTCCAGTGTGTAATCCAGCACTAAGCGTGAGGGTCCTGAATTCCACTGTGTAATCCAGTTCCAACTGTGAGGGTACTGAATTCCAGGGTGTAATCCAGCACTGTGCGTGTCTGTTCTGAATTCCACAGAGTAATCCAGTACCGAGTGTGAGGTGCCTGAATTCCACGGAGTAATCCAGTACCGAGTGTGAGGGTCCGGAGTTCCAGGGTGTAATCCAGCACTGAGTGTGAGGGTCCTGCATTCCAGGATGAAATCCAGCACTGAGCGTGAGCGTCCTGAATTACATTGTGTAATCCAGAACAGACTGAGAGTGTCCTGAATTCCAGGGTCTAATCCAGCACTGAGAATAAGGGTTCTAAATTACAGGGTGTAATCCACCACTGAGTGTGAGTGTCCTGAATTCCAGGGTGTAATCCAGCACCGAGTGTGAGGGGACCTGTATTCCAGTGAGTGATCCAGCATCGACTGTGAGGGTCCTGAATTCCAGGGTGTAATCCAGCACCGAGTGTGAGGGGACCTGTATTCCAGTGAGTGATCCGGCATCGACTGTGAGGGTCCTGAATTCCAGGGTGTAATACAGCACCGACTGTGAGAGTCCTGAATTCCAGGGTGTAATCCAGCACTGAGAATGAGTGTCCTAAATTCCAGGGTGTAATCCAGCACTGAGTGTGAGGGGTCTGAATTCCACAGAGTAATCCAGTACTGAGTGTGAGGGTCATGAATTCCAGGATGTAATCCAGCACTGAGCGTGGGGTTCCTGAATTCCAAGGGGTAATCCAGAACCGAGTGTGAGGGGTCTGAATTCCATGGAGTAATCCAGTACCGAGTGTGAGGGGCCTTAATTCCACGGAGTAATCCAGTACCGAGTGTGAAGGTCCAGAATTCACGGGTGTAATCCAGCACTGAGCGTGAGGGTCCTGAATTCCAGGGTGTAATCCAGCACTGAGTGTGAATGTCCTGAATTCCAGGGTGCAATCCAGCACTGAGCGTGAGGGTCCTGAATTCCAGGGTGCAATCCAGCACTGAGCGTGAGGGTCCTGAATTCCACTGTGTAATCCAGAACCGACTGATTGGGTCCTGAATTCCAGTGTATAATCCAGCACTAAGCGTGAGGGTCCTGAATTCCAATGTGTAATCCAGTTCCGACTGTGAGGGTACTGAATTCCAGGGTGTAATCCAGCACTGTGCGTGTCTGTTCTGAATTCCACGGAGTAATCCAGTACCGAGTGTGAGGTGCCTGAATTCCACGGAGTAATCCGGTACCGAGTGTGAGGGTCCGGAGTTCCAGGGTGTAATCCAGCACTGAGTGTGAATGTCCTGAATTCCAGGGTGTAATCCAGCACTGAGTGTGAGTGTCCGGAATTCAAGGGTGCAATCCAGCACTGAGCGTGTGGGTCCTGAATTCCAGGGTGTAATCCAGCACTGAGCGTGAGGGTCCTGAATTCCACTGCGTAATCCAGAACCGACTGATTGGGTCCTGAATTCCAGTGTGTAATCCAGCACTAAGCGTGAGGGTCCTGAATTCCACTGTGTAATCCAGTTCCGACTGTGAGGGTCCTGAATTCCAGGGTGTAATCCTGCACTGACTGTGAGGGTCCTGAATTCCAGAGTGTAATCCAGAACTGAGCGTGAGGGTCCTGAATTCCACTATCTAATCCAGAACCGACTGAGTGGGTTCTGAATTCCAAGCTGTAATCCAGCACTAAGCGTGAGGGTCCTGAATTCCAGTGTGTAATCCAGCGCTGAGTGTGAGGTTCCTGAAATCCAGGGTGTAATCCAGCACCGAGCGTGAGGGTCCTGAATTCCAGAAGGTAATCCAGCACCGAGTGTGAGGGGTCTGAATTCCATGGAGTAATCCAGTACCGAGTGTGAGGTGCCTGAATTCCACGGAGTAATCCAGTACCGAGTGTGAAGGTCCGGAATTCACTGGTGTAATCCAGCACTGAGCGTGAGGGTCCTGAATTCCAGGGTGTAATCCAGCACTGAGTGTGAGGGGTCTTAATTCCATGGAGTAATCCAGCACCGAGAGTGAGTGTCCTGAATTCCTGGGAGTGATCCATCATCGGCTGTGAGGGTCCTGAATTCCAGTGAGTAATCCAGCATCGACAGTGAGGGTACTGAATTCCAGCGTGAAATCCAGCACCGAATATAAGGGTCACGAATTCAATGGTATAATCTTGCACTGAGTGTGAGTGTCCGGAATTCAAGGGTGCAATCCAGCACTGAGCGTGAGGGTTCTGAATTCCACTGTGTAATCCAGAACCGACTGATTGGGTCCTGAATTCCAGTGTGTAATCCAGCACTAAGCGTGAGGGTCCTGAATTCCACTGTGTAATCCAGTTCCAACTGTGAGGGTACTGAATTCCAGGGTGTAATCCAGCACTGTGCGTGTCTGTTCTGAATTCCACAGAGTAATCCAGTACCGAGTGTGAGGGTCCGGAGTTCCAGGGTGTAATCCAGCACTGAGTGTGAGGGTCCTGCATTCCAGGATGAAATCCAGCACTGAGCGTGAGCGTCCTGAATTACATTGTGTAATCCAGAACAGACTGAGAGTGTCCTGAATTCCAGGGTCTAATCCAGCACTGAGAATAAGGGTTCTAAATTACAGGGTGTAATCCACCACTGAGTGTGAGTGTCCTGAATTCCAGGGTGTAATCCAGCACTGTGCGTTAGGGTCCTGAATTCCAGCGTGTAATCCAGCACCGAGTGTGAGGGGACCTGTATTCCAGTGAGTGATCCGGCATCGACTGTGAGGGTCCTGAATTCCAGGGTGTAATACAGCACCGACTGTGAGGGTCCTGAATTCCAGGGTGTAATCCAGCACTGAGAATGAGTGTCCTAAATTCCAGGGTGTAATCCAGCACTGAGTGTGAGGGGTCTGAATTCCACAGAGTAATCCAGTACTGAGTGTGAGGGTCATGAATTCCAGGATGTAATCCAGCACTGAGCGTGGGGTTCCTGAATTCCAAGGGGTAATCCAGAACCGAGTGTGAGGGGTCTGAATTCCATGGAGTAATCCAGTACCGAGTGTGAGGGGCCTTAATTCCACGGAGTAATCCAGTACCGAGTGTGAAGGTCCAGAATTCACGGGTGTAATCCAGCACTGAGCGTGAGGGTCCTGAATTCCATGGTGTAATCCAGCACTGAGTGTGAGGGGTCTGAATTCCATGGAGTAATCCAGCACCGAGAGTGAGTGTCCTGAATTCCTGGGAGTGATCCAGCGTCGGCTGTGAGGGTCCTGAATTCCAGTGAGTAATCCAGCATCGACAGTGAGGGTACTGAATTCCAGCGTGAAATCCAGCACCGAATGTAAGGGTCACGAATTCAATGGTATAATCTAGCACTGAGTGTGAGGGTCCTGAATTCCACTGTGTAATCCAGTTCCGACTGTCAGGGTACTGAATTCCATGGTGTAATCCAGCACTGTGCGTGACTGTTCTGAATTCCACGGAGTAATCCAGTACCGAGTGTGAGGTGCCTTAATTCCACGGAGTAATCCAGTACCGAGTGTGAGGGTTCGGAGTTCCAGGGTGTAATCCAGCACTGAGTGTGAATGTCCTGAATTCCAGGGTGTAATCCGGCACTGAGTGTGAGTGTCCGGAATTCAAGGGTGCAATCCAGCACTGAGCGTAAGGGTCCTGAATTTCAGGGTGTAATCCAGCACTGAGCGTGAGGGTCCTGAATTCCACTGTGTAATCCAGAACCGACTGATTGGGTCCTGAATTCCAGTGTGTAATCCAGCACTAAGCGTGAGGGTCCTGAATTCCACTGTGTAATCCAGTTCCGATTGTGAGGGTACTGAATTCCAGGGTGTAATCCAGCACTGTGCGTGTCTGTTCTGAATTCCACCGAGTAATCCAGTACCGAGTGTGAGGTGCCTGAATTCCACGGAGTAAACCAGTACCGAGTTTGAGGGTCCGGAGTTCCAGGGTGTAATCCAGCACTGAGTGTGAGGGTCCTGCATTCCAGGATGAAATCCAGCACTGAGCGTGAGGGTCCTGAATTCCATGGTGTAATCCAGCACTGACTGTGAGGGTCCTGAATTCCAGGGTGTAATCCAGCACTGACTGTGAGGGTCCTGAATTCCAGGGTGAAATCCAGAACTGAGCGTGATGGTCCTGAATTCCACTGTCTAATCCAGAACCGACTGAGTGGGTTCTGAATTCCAAGGTGTAATCCAGCACTAGGCGTGAGGGTCCTGAATTCCAGTGTGTAATCCAGCGCTGAGTGTGAGGTTCCTGAATTCCAGGGTGTAATCCAGCACCGAGCGTGCGGGTCGTGAATTACATTGTGTAATCCAGAACAGACTGTGAGGGTCCTGAATTCCAGGGTCTAATCCAGCACTGAGAATAAGTGTTCTAAATTACAGTGTGTAATCCAGCAGTGAGCGTGAGTGTCCTGAATTCCAGGGTGTAATCCAGCACTGTGCGTTAGGGTCCTGAATTCCAGCGTGTAATCCAGCACTGAGTGTGAGGGGACCTGCATTCCAGTGAGTGATCCGGCATCGACTGTGAGGGTCCTGAATTCCAGGGTGTAATCCAGCACCGACTGTGAGGGTCCTGAATTCCAGGATGAAATCCAGCACTGAGCGTGCGGGTCGTGAATTACATTGTGTAATCCAGAACAGACTGTGAGGGTCCTGAATTCCAGGGTGTAATCCAGCACTGAGAATGAGTGTCCTAAATTCCAGGGTGTAATCCAGCACTGAGTGTGAGGGGTCTGAATTCCACAGAGTAATCCAGTACTGAGTGTGAGGGTCATGAATTCCAGGATGTAATTCAGCACTGAGCGTGGGGTTCCTGAATTCCAAGGGGTAATCCTGAACCGAGTGTGAGGGGTCTGAATTCCATGGAGTAATCCAGTACCGAGTGTGAGGTGCCTTAATTCCACGGAGTAATCCAGTACCGAGTGTGAAGGTCCAGAATTCACGGGTGTAATCCAGCACTGAGCGTGAGGGTCCTGAATTCCATGGTGTAATCCAGCACTGAGTGTGAGGGGTCTGAATTCCATGGAGTAATCCAGCACCGAGAGTGAGTGTCCTGAATTCCTGGGAGTGATCCAGCGTCGGCTGTGAGGGTCCTGAATTCCAGTGAGTAATCCAGCATCGACAGTGAGGGTACTGAATTCCAGCGTGAAATCCAGCACCGAATGTAAGGGTCACGAATTCAATGGTATAATCTAGCACTGAGTGTGAGGGTCCTGAATTCCACTGTGTAATCCAGTTCCGACTGTCAGGGTACTGAATTCCATGGTGTAATCCAGAACTGTGCGTGACTGTTCTGAATTCCACGGAGTAATCCAGTACCGAGTGTGAGGGTCCGGAGTTCCAGGGTGTAATCCAGCACTGAGTGTGAATGTCCTGAATTCCAGGGTGTAATCCAGCACTGAGTGTGAGTGTCCGGAATTCAAGGGTGCAATCCAGCACTGAGCGTGAGGGTCCTGAATTCCAGGGTGTAATCCAGCACTGAGCGTGAGGTTCCTGAATTCCACTGTGTAATCCAGAACCGACTGATTGGGTCCTGAATTCCAGTGTGTAATCCAGCACTAAGCATGAGGGTCCTGAATTCCACTGTGTAATCCAGTTCCGACTGTGAGGGTACTGAATTCCAGGGTGTAATCCAGCACTGTGCGTGTCTGTTCTGAATTCCACTGAGTAATCCAGTACCGAGTGTGAGGTGCCTGAATTCCACGGAGTAAACCAGTACTGAGTGTGAGGGTCCTGCATTCCAGGATGAAATCCAGCACTGAGCGTGAGGGTCCTGAATTCCATGGAGTAATCCAGCACTGACTGTGAGGGTCCTGAATTCCAGGGTGTAATCCAGCACTGACTGTGAGGGTCCTGAATTCCAGGGTGTAATCCAGAACTGAGCGTGATGGTCCTGAATTCCACTGTCTAATCCAGAACCGACTGAGTGGGTTCTGAATTCCAAGGTGTATTCCAGCACTAGGCGTGAGGGTCCTGAATTCCAGTGTGTAATCCAGCGCTGAGTGTGAGGTTCCTGAATTCCAGTGTGTAATCCAGCACCGAGCGTGAGGGTCCTGAATTCCAGAAGGTAATCCAGCACCGAGTGTGAGGGGTCTGAATTCCATGGAGTAATCCAGTACCGAGTGAGAGGTGCCTGAATTCCACGGAGTAATCCAGTACCGAGTGTGAAGGTCCGGAATTCACTGGTGTAATCCAGCACTGAGCGTGAGGGTCCTGAATTCCAGGGTGTAATCCAGCACCGAGAGTGAGGGGTCTGAATTCCTTGGAGTAATCCAGCACCGAGTGTGAGTGTCCTGAATTCCTGGGAGTGATCCAGCGTCGGCGGTGAGGGTCCTGAATTCCAGTGAGTGATCCAGCATCGACTGTCAGGGTACTGAATTCCAGCGTGAAATCCAGCACCGAATTTAAGTGTCACGAATTCAAGGGTATAATCTAGCACTGAGTGTGAGGGGTCTGAATTCCACAGAGTAATCCAGTACCGAGTGTAAAGGTCCGGAATTCACGGGTGTAATCCAGCACAGAGCGTGGGGGTTCTGAGTTCAAGGGGGTAATCCAGCACTGTGTTTGAGGTGTCTGAATTCCACGGAGTAATCCAGTACCGAGTGTGAGGGGCCTGAATTCCACAGAGTAATCCAGTACTGAGTGAGAGGGTCATGAATTCCAGGATGTAATCCAGCACTGAGCGTGGGGTTCCTGAATTCCAGGGTGTAATCCAGCACTGAGTGTGAGGGGCCTGAATTCCACAGAGTAATCCAGTACTGAGTGTGAGGGTCATGAATTCCAGGATGTAATCCAGCCCTGAGCGTGGGGTTCCTGAATTCCAGGGTGTAATCCAGCACTGAGTGTGAATGTCCTGAATTCCAGGGTGTAATCCAGCACTGAGCGTGAGGGTCCTGAATTCCACTGTGTAATCCAGAACCGACTGATTGGGTCCTGAATTCCAGTGTGTAATCCAGCACAAAGCGTGAGGGTCCTGAATTCCACTGTGTAATCCAGCACTGTGCGTGACTGTTCTGAATTCCACGGAGTAATCCAGTACCGAGTGTGAGGTGCCTGAATTCCACGGAGTAATCCAGTACCGAGTGTGAGGGTCCGGAGTTCCAGGGTGTAATCCAGCACTGAGTGTGAATGTCCTGAATTCCAGGGTGTAATCCAGCACTGAGTGTGAATGTCCTGAATTCCAGGGTGTAATCCAGCACTGAGTGTGAGTGTCCGGAATTCAAGGGTGCAATCCAGCACTGAGCGTGAGGGTCCTGAATTCCAGGGTGTAATCCAGCACTGAGCGTGAGGGTCCTGAATTCCATTGTGTAATCCAGAACCGACTGATTGGGTCCTGAATTCCAGTGTGTAATACAGCACTAAGCGTGAGGGTCCTGAATTCCACTGTGTAATCCAGTTCCGACTGTGAGGGTTCTGAATTCCAGGGTGTAATCCAGCACTGTGCGTGTCTGTTCTGAATTCCACGGAGTAATCCAGTTCCGACTGTGAGGGTACTGAATTCCAGGGTGTAATCCAGCACTGTGCGTGTCTGTTCTGAATTCCACGGAGTAATCCAGTACCGAGTGTGAGGTGCCTGAATTCCACGGAGTAATCCAGTACCGAGTGTGAGGGTCCGGAGTTCCAGGGTGTAATCCAGCACTGAGTGTGTGGGTCCTGCATTCCAGGATGAAATCCAGCACTGAGCGTGAGGGACTTGAATTCCATGGTGTAATCCAGCACTGACTGTGAGGGTCCTGAATTCCAGGGTGTAATCCAGCACTGAGTGTGAGGGGTCTGAATTCCATGGAGTAATCCAGCACCGAGAGTGAGTGTCCTGAATTCCTGGGAGTGATCCAGCGTCGGCTGTGAGGGTCCTGAATTCCAGTGAGTAATCCAGCATCGACAGTGAGGGTACTGAATTCCAGCGTGAAATCCAGCACCGAATGTAAGGGTCACGAATTCAATGGTATAATCTAGCACTGAGTGTGAGGGTCCTGAATTCCACTGTGTAATCCAGTTCCGACTGTCAGGGTACTGAATTCCATGGTGTAATCCAGCACTGTGCATGACTGTTCTGAATTCCACGGAGTAATCCAGTACCGAGTGTGAGGTGCCTGAATTCCACAGAGTAATCCAGTACCGAGTGTGAGGGTCCGGAGTTCCAGGGTGTAATCCAGCACTGAGTGTGAATGTCCTGAATTCCAGGGTGTAATCCAGCACTGAGTGTGAATGTCCTGAATTCCAGGGTGTAATCCAGCACTGAGTGTGAGTGTCCGGAATTCAAGGGTGCAATCCAGCACTGAGCGTGAGGGTCCTGAATTCCACGGTGTAATCCAGCACTGAGCGTGAGGGTCCTGAATTCCATTGTGTAATCCAGAACCGACTGATTGGGTCCTGAATTCCAGTGTGTATTCCAGCACTAAGCGTGAGGGTCCTGAATTCCACTGTGTAATCCAGTTCTGACTGTGAGGGTACTGAATTCCAGGGTATAATCCAGCACTGTGCGTGACTGTTCTGAATTCCACGGAGTAATCCAGTACCGAGTGTGAGGTGCCTAAATTCCACGGAGTAATCCAGTACAGAGTGTGAGGGTCCGGAGTTCCAGGGTGTAATCCAGCACTGAGTGTGAATGTCCTGAATTCAAGTGTGTAATCCAGCACTAAGCGTGAGGGTCCTGAATTCCACTGTGTAATCCAGTTCCGACTGTGAGGGTACTGAATTCCAGGGTGTAATCCAGCACTGTGCGTGTCTGTTCTGAATTCCACGGAGCAATCCAGTACCGAGTGTGAGGTGCCTGAATTCCACGGAGTAATCAAGTACCGAGTGTGAGGGTCCGGAGTTCCAGGGTGTAATCCAGCACTGAGTGTGAGGGTCCTGCATTGCAGGATGAAATCCAGCACTGAGCGTGAGGGTCCTGAATTCCATGGTGTAATCCAGCACTGACTGTGAGGGTCCTGAATTCCATGGTGTAATCCAGCACTGAGTGTGAGGGGTCTGAATTCCATGGAGTAATCCAGCACCGAGAGTGAGTGTCCTGAATTCCTGGGAGTGATCCAGCGTCGGCTGTGAGGGTCCTGAATTCCAGTGAGTAATCCTGCATCGACAGTGAGGGTACTGAATTCCAGCGTGAAATCCAGCACCGAATGTAAGGTTCACGAATTCAATGGTATAATCTAGCACTGAATGTGAGGGTCCTGAATTCCACTGTGTAATCCAGTTCCGACTGTCAGGGTACTGAATTCCATGGTGTAATCCAGCACTGTGCGTGACTGTTCTGAATTCCACGGAGTAATCCAGTACCGAGTGTGAGGTGCCTGAATTCCACGGAGTAATCCAGTACCGAGTGTGAGGGTCCGGAGTTCCAGGGTGTAATCCAGCACTGAGTGTGAATGTCCTGAATTCCAGGGTGTAATCCAGCACTGAGTGTGAGTGTCCGGAATTCAAGGGTCCAATCCAGCACTGAGCGTGAGAGTCCTGAATTCCAGGGTGTAATCCAGCACTGAGCGTGAGGGTCCTGAATTCCACTGTGTAATCCAGAACCGACTGATTGTGTCCTGAATTCCAGTGTGTAATCCAGCACTAAGCGTGAGGGTCCTGAATTCCACTGTGTAATCCAGTTCCGAATGTGAGGGTCCTGAATTCCAGGGTGTAATCCAGAACTGAGCTTGATGGTCCTGAATTCCACTGTCTAATCCAGAACCGACTGAGAGGGTTCTGAATTCCAAGGTGTAATCCAGCACTAGGCGTGAGGTTCCTGAATTCCAGGGTGTAATCCAGCACCGAGCGTGAGGGTCCTGAATTCCAGAAGGTAATCCTGCACCGAGTGTGAGGGGTCTGAATTCCATGGAGTAATCCAGTACCGAGTGAGAGGTGCCTGAATTCCACGGAGTAATCCAGTACCGAGTGTGAGGGTCCGGAGTTCCAGGGTGTAATCCAGCCCTGAGCGTGGGGTTCCTGAATTCCAGGGTGTAATCCAGCACTGAGTGTGAATGTCCTGAATTCCAGGGTGTAATCCAGCACTGAGTGAGAGTGTCCGGAATTCAAGGGTGCAATCCAGCACTGAGCGTGAGGGTCCTGAATTCCAGGGTGTAATCCAGCACCGAATGTGAGGGGTCTGAATTCCATGGAGTTATCCAGTACCGAGTGTGAGGTGCCTGAATTCCACGGAGTAATCCAGTACCGAGTGTGAAGGTCCGGAATTCACTGGTGTAATCCAGCACTGAGCGTGAGGGTCCTGAATTCCGGGGTGTAATCCAGCACCGAGAGTGAGGGGTCTGAATTCCATGGAGTAATCCAGCACCGAGTGTGAGTGTCCTGAATTCCTGGGAGTGATCCAGCGTCGGCTGTGATGGTCCTGAATTCCAGTGAGTGATCCAGCATCGACTGTAAGTGTACTGAATTCCAGCGTGAAATCCAGCACCGAATTTAAGTGTCACGAATTCAAGGGTATAATCTAGCACTGAGTGTGAGGGGTCAGAATTCCACAGAGTAATCCAGTGCTGAGTGTCAGGGTCATGAATTCCAGGATGTAATCCAGCACTGAGCGTTATTATCCTGCTTTCCAGGGTGTACGCCAGCACCGAGTGTGAGGGTCCTGAATTCCAGGGTGTAATCCAGCACTGAGGAGAGGGTTCTGAATTCAAGGGGGTAATCAAGCACTGAGTGTGAGGGGTCTGAATTCCACAGAGTAATCCAGTACCGAGTGTAAAGGTCCGGAATTCACGGGTGTAATCCAGCACAGAGCGTGGGGGTTCTGAGTTCAAGGGGGTAATCCAGCACTGTGTTTGAGGTGTCTGAATTCCACGGAGTAATCCAGTACCGAGTGTGAGGGGCCTGAATTCCACAGAGTAATCCAGTACAGAGTGAGAGGGTCATGAATTCCAGGATGTAATCCAGCACTGAGCGTAGGGTTCCTGAATTCCAGGGTGTAATCCAGCACTGAGTGTGAGGGGTCTGAATTCCACAAAGTAATCCAGTACTGAGTGTGAGGGTCATGAATTCCAGGATGTAATCCAGCCCTGAGCGTGGGGTTCCTGAATTCCAGGGTGTAATCCAGCACTGAGTGTGAATGTCCTGAATTCCAGGGTGTAATCCAGCACTGAGTGTGAGTGTCCGGAATTCAAGGGTGCAATCCAGCACTGAGCGTGAGGGTCCTGAATTCCACTGTGTAATCCAGAACCGACTGATTGGGTCCTGAATTCCATTGTGTAATCCAGCACTAAGCGTGAGGGTCCTGAATTCCACTGTGTAATCCAGTTCCGACTGTGAGGGTACTGAATTCCAGGGTGTAATCCAGCACTGACTGTGAGGGTCCTGAATTCCAGGGTGTAATCCAGCACTGAGTGTGAGGGGTCTGAATTCCATGGAGTAATCCAGCACCGAGAGTGAGTGTCCTGAATTCCTGGGAGTGATCCAGCGTCGGCTGTGAGGGTCCTGAATTCCAGTGAGTAATCCAGCATCGACAGTGAGGGTACTGAATTCCAGCGTGAAATCCAGCACCGAATGTAAGGGTCACGAATTCAATGGTATAATCTAGCACTGAGTGTGAGGGTCCTGAATTCCACTGTGTAATCCAGTTCCGACTGTCAGGGTACTGAATTCCATGGTGTAATCCAGCACTGTGCATGACTGTTCTGAATTCCACGGAGTAATCCAGTACCGAGTGTGAGGTGCCTGAATTCCACGGAGTAATCCAGTACCGAGTGTGAGGGTCCGGAGTTCCAGGGTGTAATCCAGCACTGAGTGTGAATGTCCTGAATTCCAGGGTGTAATCCAGCACTGAGTGTGAATGTCCTGAATTCCAGGGTGTAATCCAGCACTGAGTGTGAGTGTCCGGAATTCAAGGGTGCAATCCAGCACTGAGCGTGAGGGTCCTGAATTCCAGGGTGTAATCCAGCACTGAGCGTGAGGGTCCTGAATTCCATTGTGTAATCCAGAACCGACTGATTGGGTCCTGAATTCCAGTGTGTAATCCAGCACTAAGCGTGAGGGTCCTGAATTCCACTGTGTAATCCAGTTCCGACTGTGAGGGTTCTGAATTCCAGGGTGTAATCCAGCACTGTGCGTGTCTTTTCTGAATTCCACGGAGCAATCCAGTACCGAGTGTGAGGTGACTGAATTCCACGGAGTAATCAAGTACCGAGTGTGAGGGTCCGGAGTTCCAGGGTGTAATCCAGCACTGAGTGTGAGGGTCCTGCATTCCAGGATGAAATCCAGCACTGAGCGTGAGGGTCTTGAATTCCATGGTGTAATCCAGCACTGACTGTGAGGGTCCTGAATTCCATGGTGTAATCCAGCACTGAGTGTGAGGGGACTGAATTCCATGGAGTAATCCAGCACCGAGAGTGAGTGTCCTAAATTCCTGGGAGTGATCCAGCGTCGGCTGTGAGGGTCCTGAATTCCAGCGTGAAATCCAGCACCGAATGTAAGGGTCACGTATTCAATGGTATAATCCAGCACTGAGTGTGAGGGTCCTGAATTCCACTGTGTAATCCAGTTCCGACTGTCAGGGTACTGAATTCCATGGTGTAATCCAGCACTGTGCGTGACTGTTCTGAATTCCACGGAGTAATCCAGTACCGAGTGTGAGGTGCCTGAATTCCACGGAGTAATCCAGTACCGAGTGTGAGGGTCCGGAGTTCCAGGGTGTAATCCAGCACTGAGTGTGAATGTCCTGAATTCCAGGGTGTAATCCAGCACTGAGCGTGAGGGTCCTGAATTCCAGGGTGTAATCCAGCACTGAGCGTGAGGGTCCTGAATTCCACTGTGTAATCCAGAACCGACTGATTGGGTCCTGAATTCCAGTGTGTAATCCAGCACTAAGCGTGAGGGTCCTGAATTCCACTGTGTAATCCAGTTCCGACTGTCAGGGTACTGAATTCCAGGGTGTAATCCAGCACTGTGCGTGTCTGTTCTGAATTCCACGGCGTAATCCAGTACCGAGTGTGAGGTGCCTGAATTCCACGGAGTAATCCAGTACCGAGTGTGAGGGTCCGGAGTTCCAGGGTGTAATCCAGCACTGAGTGTGAGGGTCCTGCATTCCAGGATGAAATCCAGCACTGAGCGTGAGGGTCCTGAATTCCATGGTGTAATCCAGCACTGACTGTGAGGGTCCTGAATTCCAGGGTGTAATCCAGCACTGACTGTGAGGGTCCTGAATTCCAGGGTGTAATCCGGAACTGACTGTGAGGTGCCTGAATTCCACGGAGTAATCCAGTACCGAGTGTGAGGGTCCGGAGTTCCAGGGTGTAATCCAGCCCTGAGCGTGGGGTTCCTGAATTCCAGGGTGTAATCCAGCACTGAGTGTGAATGTCCTGAATTCCAGGGTGTAATCCAGCACTGAGTGAGAGTGTCCGGAATTCAAGGGTGCAATCCAGCACTGAGCGTGAGGGTCCTGAATTCCAGGGTGTAATCCAGCACCGAATGTGAGGGGTCTGAATTCCATGGAGTTATCCAGTACCGAGTGTGAGGTGCCTGAATTCCACGGAGTAATCCAGTACCGAGTGTGAAGGTCCGGAATTCACTGGTGTAATCCAGCACTGAGCGTGAGGGTCCTGAATTCCGGGGTGTAATCCAGCACCGAGAGTGAGGGGTCTGAATTCCATGGAGTAATCCAGCACCGAGTGTGAGTGTCCTGAATTCCTGGGAGTGATCCAGCGTCGGCTGTGATGGTCCTGAATTCCAGTGAGTGATCCAGCATCGACTGTAAGTGTACTGAATTCCAGCGTGAAATCCAGCACCGAATTTAAGTGTCACGAATTCAAGGGTATAATCTAGCACTGAGTGTGAGGGGTCAGAATTCCACAGAGTAATCCAGTGCTGAGTGTCAGGGTCATGAATTCCAGGATGTAATCCAGCACTGAGCGTTATTATCCTGCTTTCCAGGGTGTACGCCAGCACCGAGTGTGAGGGTCCTGAATTCCAGGGTGTAATCCAGCACTGAGGAGAGGGTTCTGAATTCAAGGGGGTAATCAAGCACTGAGTGTGAGGGGTCTGAATTCCACAGAGTAATCCAGTACCGAGTGTAAAGGTCCGGAATTCACGGGTGTAATCCAGCACAGAGCGTGGGGGTTCTGAGTTCAAGGGGGTAATCCAGCACTGTGTTTGAGGTGTCTGAATTCCACGGAGTAATCCAGTACCGAGTGTGAGGGGCCTGAATTCCACAGAGTAATCCAGTACAGAGTGAGAGGGTCATGAATTCCAGGATGTAATCCAGCACTGAGCGTAGGGTTCCTGAATTCCAGGGTGTAATCCAGCACTGAGTGTGAGGGGTCTGAATTCCACAAAGTAATCCAGTACTGAGTGTGAGGGTCATGAATTCCAGGATGTAATCCAGCCCTGAGCGTGGGGTTCCTGAATTCCAGGGTGTAATCCAGCACTGAGTGTGAATGTCCTGAATTCCAGGGTGTAATCCAGCACTGAGTGTGAGTGTCCGGAATTCAAGGGTGCAATCCAGCACTGAGCGTGAGGGTCCTGAATTCCACTGTGTAATCCAGAACCGACTGATTGGGTCCTGAATTCCATTGTGTAATCCAGCACTAAGCGTGAGGGTCCTGAATTCCACTGTGTAATCCAGTTCCGACTGTGAGGGTACTGAATTCCAGGGTGTAATCCAGCACTGACTGTGAGGGTCCTGAATTCCAGGGTGTAATCCAGCACTGAGTGTGAGGGGTCTGAATTCCATGGAGTAATCCAGCACCGAGAGTGAGTGTCCTGAATTCCTGGGAGTGATCCAGCGTCGGCTGTGAGGGTCCTGAATTCCAGTGAGTAATCCAGCATCGACAGTGAGGGTACTGAATTCCAGCGTGAAATCCAGCACCGAATGTAAGGGTCACGAATTCAATGGTATAATCTAGCACTGAGTGTGAGGGTCCTGAATTCCACTGTGTAATCCAGTTCCGACTGTCAGGGTACTGAATTCCATGGTGTAATCCAGCACTGTGCATGACTGTTCTGAATTCCACGGAGTAATCCAGTACCGAGTGTGAGGTGCCTGAATTCCACGGAGTAATCCAGTACCGAGTGTGAGGGTCCGGAGTTCCAGGGTGTAATCCAGCACTGAGTGTGAATGTCCTGAATTCCAGGGTGTAATCCAGCACTGAGTGTGAATGTCCTGAATTCCAGGGTGTAATCCAGCACTGAGTGTGAGTGTCCGGAATTCAAGGGTGCAATCCAGCACTGAGCGTGAGGGTCCTGAATTCCAGGGTGTAATCCAGCACTGAGCGTGAGGGTCCTGAATTCCATTGTGTAATCCAGAACCGACTGATTGGGTCCTGAATTCCAGTGTGTAATCCAGCACTAAGCGTGAGGGTCCTGAATTCCACTGTGTAATCCAGTTCCGACTGTGAGGGTTCTGAATTCCAGGGTGTAATCCAGCACTGTGCGTGTCTTTTCTGAATTCCACGGAGCAATCCAGTACCGAGTGTGAGGTGACTGAATTCCACGGAGTAATCAAGTACCGAGTGTGAGGGTCCGGAGTTCCAGGGTGTAATCCAGCACTGAGTGTGAGGGTCCTGCATTCCAGGATGAAATCCAGCACTGAGCGTGAGGGTCTTGAATTCCATGGTGTAATCCAGCACTGACTGTGAGGGTCCTGAATTCCATGGTGTAATCCAGCACTGAGTGTGAGGGGACTGAATTCCATGGAGTAATCCAGCACCGAGAGTGAGTGTCCTGAATTCCTGGGAGTGATCCAGCGTCGGCTGTGAGGGTCCTGAATTCCAGCGTGAAATCCAGCACCGAATGTAAGGGTCACGTATTCAATGGTATAAACCAGCACTGAGTGTGAGGGTCCTGAATTCCACTGTGTAATCCAGTTCCGACTGTCATGGTACTGAATTCCATGGTGTAATCCAGCACTGTGCGTGACTGTTCTGAATTCCACGGAGTAATCCAGTACCGAGTGTGAGGTGCCTGAATTCCACGGAGTAATCCAGTACCGAGTGTGAGGGTCCGGAGTTCCAGGGTGTAATCCAGCACTGAGTGTGAATGTCCTGAATTCCAGGGTGTAATCCAGCACTGAGCGTGAGGGTCCTGAATTCCAGGGTGTAATCCAGCACTGAGCGTGAGGGTCCTGAATTCCACTGTGTAATCCAGAACCGACTGATTGGGTCCTGAATTCCAGTGTGTAATCCAGCACTAAGCGTGAGGGTCCTGAATTCCACTGTGTAATCCAGTTCCGACTGTCAGGGTACTGAATTCCAGGGTGTAATCCAGCACTGTGCGTGTCTGTTCTGAATTCCACGGCGTAATCCAGTACCGAGTGTGAGGTGCCTGAATTCCACGGAGTAATCCAGTACCGAGTGTGAGGGTCCGGAGTTCCAGGGTGTAATCCAGCACTGAGTGTGAGGGTCCTGCATTCCAGGATGAAATCCAGCACTGAGCGTGAGGGTCCTGAATTCCATGGTGTAATCCAGCACTGACTGTGAGGGTCCTGAATTCCAGGGTGTAATCCAGCACTGACTGTGAGGGTCCTGAATTCCAGGGTGTAATCCGGAACTGAGCGTGATGGTCCTGAATTCCACTGTCTAATCCAGAACCGACTGAGTGGGTTCTGAATTCGAAGGTGTAATCCAGCACTAGGCGTGAGGTTCCTGAATTCCAGGGTGTAATCCAGCACCGAGCGTGAGGGTCCTGAATTCCAGAAGGTAATCCAGCACCGAGTGTGAGGGGTCTGAATTCCATGGAGTAATCCAGTACCGAGTGAGAGGTGCCTGAATTCCACGGAGTAATCCAGTACCGAGTGTGAGGGTCCGGAGTTCCAGGGTGTAATCCAGCCCTGAGCGTGGGGTTCCTGAATTCCAGGGTGTAATCCAGCACTGAGTGTGAATGTCCTGAATTCCAGGGTGTAATCCAGCACTGAGTGTGAGTGTCCGGAATTCAAGGGTGCAATCCAGCACTGAGCGTGAGGGTCCTGAATTCCAGGGTGTAATCCAGCACTGAGCGTGAGGGTCCTGAATTCCACTGTGTAATCCAGATCCGAATGATTGGGTCCTGAATTCCAGTGTGTAATCCAGCACCGAGCGTGAGGGTCCTGAATTCCAGAAGGTAATCCAGCACCGAGTGTGAGGGGTCTGAATTCCATGGAGTAATCCAGTACCGAGTGAGAGGTGCCTGAATTCCACGGAGTAATCCAGTACCGAGTGTGAGGGTCCGGAGTTCCAGGGTGTAATCCAGCCCTGAGCGTGGGGTTCCTGAATTCCAGAAGGTAATCCAGCACCGAATGTGAGGGGTCTGAATTCCATGGAGTTATCCAGTACCGAGTGTGAGGTGCCTGAATTCCACGGAGTAATCCAGTACCGAGTGTGAAGGTCCGGAATTCACTGGTGTAATCCAGCTCTGAGTGTGAGGGTCCTGAATTCCGGGGTGTAATCCAGCACCGAGAGTGAGGGGTCTGAATTCCATGGAGTAATCCAGCACCGAGTGTGAGTGTCCTGAATTCCTGGGAGTGATCCAGCGTCGGCTGTGAGGGTCCTGAATTCCAGTGAGTGATCCAGCATCGACTGTAAGGGGACTGAATTCCAGCGTGAAATCCAGCACCGAATTTAAGTGTCACGAATTCAACGGTATAATCTAGCACTGAGTGTGAGGGGTCTGAATTCCACAGAGTAATCCAGTACTGAGTGTGAGGGTCATGAATTCCAGGATTTAATCCAGCACTGAGCGTTTTGATCCTGCTTTCCAGGGTGTACTCCAGCACCGAGTGTGAGGGTCCTGAATTCCAGGGTGTCATCCAGCACTGAGGAGAGGGTTCTGAATTCAAGGGGGTAATCAAGCACTGAGTGTGAGGGGTCTCAATTCCACAGAGTAATCATGTACCGAGAGTGAGTGTCCTGAATTCCTGGGAGTGATCCAGCGTCGGCTGTGAGGGTCCTGAATTCCAGCGTGAAATCCAGCACCGAATGTAAGGGTCACGAATTCAATGGTATAATCTAGCACTGAGTGTCAGGGTTCTGAATTCCACTGTGTAATCCAGTTCCGACTGTCAGGGTACTGAATTCCATGGTGTAATCCAGCACTGTGCGTGACTGTTCTGAATTCCATGGAGTAATCCAGTACCGAGTGTGAGGTGCCTGAATTCCATGGAGTAATCCAGTACCGAGTGTGAGGGTCCGGAGTTCCAGGGTGTAATCCAGCACTGAGTGTGAATGTCCTGAATTCCAGGGTGTAATCCAGCACTGAGTGTGAGTGTCCGGAATTCAAGGGTGCAATCCAGCACTAAGCGTGAGGGTCCTGAATTCCAGGGTGTAATCCAGCACTGAGCGTGAGGGTCCTGAATTCCACTGTGTAATCCAGTTCCGACTGTGAGGGTACTGAATTCCAGGGTGTAATCCAGCACTGTGCGTGTCTGTTCTGAATTCCACGGAGTAATCCAGTACCAAGTGTGAGGTGCCTGAATTCCACGGAGTAATCCAGTACCGAGTGTGAGGGTCCGGAGTTTCAGGGTGTAATCCAGCACTGAGTGTGAGGGTCCTGCATTCCAGGATGAAATCCAGCACTGAGCGTGCGGGTCGTGAATTACATTGTGTAATCCAGAACAGACTGAGAGGGTCCTGAATTCCAGGGTATAATCCAGCACTGAGAATAAGGGTCCTAAATTACAGGGTGTAATCCAGCACTGAGCGTGAGTGTCCTGAATTCCAGGGTGTCATCCAGCACTGAGGAGAGGGTTCTGAATTCAAGGGGGTAATCAAGCACTGAGTGTGAGGGGTCTGAATTCCACAGAGTAATCCAGTACTGAGTGTGAGGGTCATGAATTCCAGGATTTAATCCAGCACTGAGCGTTTTGATCCTGCTTTCCAGGGTGTACTCCAGCACCGAGTGTGAGGGTCCTGAATTCCAGGGTGTCATCCAGCACTGAGGAGAGGGTTCTGAATTCAAGGGGGTAATCAAGCACTGAGTGTGAGGGGTCTGAATTCCACAGAGTAATCCAGTACCGAGTGTAAAGGTCCGGAATTAACGGGTGTAATCCCGCACAGAGCGTCGGGGTTCTGAGTTCAAGGGGGTAATCCAGCACCGTGTGTGAGGTGTCTGAATTCCACGGAGTAATCCAGTACCGAGTGTGAGGGGCCTGAATTCCACAGAGTAATCCAGTACTGAGTGTGAGGGTCATGAATTCCAGGATGTAATCCAGCACTGAGCGTGGGGTTCCTGAATTCCAGGGTGTAATCCAGCACTGAGTGTGAGGGGTCTGAATTCCACAGAGTAATCCAGTACTGAGTGTGAGGGTCATGAATTCCAGGATGTAATCCAGCACTGAGCGTGGGGTTCCTGAATTCCAAGGGGTAATCCAGAACCGAGTGTGAGGGGTCTGAATTCCATGGAGTAATCCAGTACCGAGTGTGAGGTGCCTGAATTCCACGGAGTAATCCAGTACCGAGTGTGAAGGTCCAGAATTCACGGGTGTAATCCAGCACTGAGCGTGAGGGTCCTGAATTCCATGGTGTAATCCAGCACCGAGAGTGAGTGTCCTGAATACCTGGGAGTGATCCAGCGTCGGCTGTGAGGGTCCTGAATTCCAGTGAGTAATCCAGCATCAACAGTGAGGGTACTGAAATCCAGCGTGAAATCCAGCACCGAATGTAAGGGTCACGAATTCAATGGTATAATCTAGCACTGAGTGTGAGGGTCCTGAATTCCAGGGTGTAATCCAGCACTGAGTGTGAGTGTCCGGAATTCAAGGGTGCAATCCAGCACTGAGCGTGAGGGTCCTGAATTCCAGGGTGTAATCCAGCACTGAGCGTGAGGGTCCTGAATTCCACTGTGTAATCCAGTACCGACTGATTGGGTCTTGAATTCCAGTGTGTAATCCAGCACTAAGCGTGAGGGTCCTGAATTCCACTGTGTAATCCAGTTCCGACTGTGAGGGTACTGAATTCCAGGGTGTAATCCAGCACTGTGCGTGTCTGTTCTGAATTCCACGGAGCAATCCAGTACCGAGTGTGAGGTGCCTGAATTCCACGGAGTAATCAAGTACCGAGTGTGAGGGTCCGGAGTTCCAGGGTGTAATCCAGCACTGAGTGTGAGGGTCCTGCATTCCAGCGTGAAATCCAGCACTGACTGTGAGGGTCCTGAATTCCAGTGTGTAATCCATCACCGACTGTGAGGGTCCTGAATTCCATGGTTTAATCCAGCACTGAGGGTGAGGGTTCTGAATTCAAGGGGGTAATCCAGCACAGCGCGTGTGGGTCCTGAATTGCATGGTGTAATCCAGCACTGAGGGTGAGGGGCCATTATTCCATGGAGGAATTCAGTAACGAGTGTGAGAGTCCGGAATTCAAGGGTGTAATCCAGCACTGAGCGTGATGATCCTGCATTCCAAGATGTAATCCAGCACCGAGCGTGAGGGTCCTGAATTCCATGGTGTAATCCAGCACTGACTGTGAGGGTCCTGAATTCCAGGGTGTAATCCAGCACTGAGCGTTATGATCCTGCTTTCCAGGGTGTACTCCAGCACCGAGTGTGAGGGTCCTAAATTCCAGGGTGTAATCCAGCACTGAGGAGAGGGTTCTGAATTCAAGGGGGTAATCAAGCACTGAGTGTGAGTGGCCTGAATTCCACAGAGTAATCCAGTACTGAGTGTGAGGGTCATGAATTCCAGGATGTAATCCAGCACTGAGCGTGGGGTTCCTGAATTCCAGGGTGTAATCCAGCACTGAGTGTGAGGGGTCTGAATTCCACAGAGTAATCCAGTACTGAGTGTAAGGGTCATGAATTCCAGGATGTAATCCAGCACTGAGCGTGGGGTTCCTGAATTCCAGGGGATAATCCAGAACCGAGTGTGAGGGGTCTGAATTCCATGGAGTAATCCAGTACCGAGTGTGAGGGGCCTTAATTCCACGGAGTAATCCAGTACCGAGTGTGAAGGTCCAGAATTCACGGGTGTAATCCTGCACTGAGCGTGAGGGTCCTGAATTCCATGGTGTAATCCAGCACTGAGTGTGAGGGGTCTGAATTCCATGGAGTAATCCAGCACCGAGAGTGAGTGTCCTGAATTCCTGGGAGTGATCCAGCGTCGGCTGTCAGGGTTCTGAATTCCACTGTGTAATCCAGTTCCGACTGTCAGGGTACTGAATTCCAGGGTGTAATCCAGCACTGACTGTGAGGGTCATGAATTCCAGGATGTAATCCAGCACTGAGCGTGAGTGTCCTGAATTCCAGGGTGTAATCCAGCACTGAGCGTTAGGGTCCTGAATTCCAGCGTGTAATCCAGCACCGAGTGTGAGGGGACCTGCATTCCAGTGAGTGATCCGGCATCGACTGTGAGGGTCCTGAATTCCAGTGTGTAATCCATCACCGACTGTGAGGGTCCTGAATTCCATGGTGTAATCCAGCACTGAGGGTGAGGGTTCTGAATTCAAGGGGGTAATCCAGCACAGCGCGTGAGGGTCCTGAATTGCATGGTGTAATCCAGCACTGAGGGTGAGGGGCCATTATTCCACGGAGGAATTCAGTAACGAGTGTGAGGGTCCGGAATTCAAGGGTGTAATCCAGCACTGAGCGTGATGATACTGCATTCCAAGATGTAATCCAGCACCGAGCGTGAGGGTCCTGAATTCCATGGTGTAATCCAGCACTGACTGTGAGGGTCATGAATTCCAGGATGTAATCCAGCACTGAGTGTCGGGTTCCTGAATTCCAGGGTGTAATCCAGCACTGAGTGTGAGGGGTCTGAATTCCACAGAGTAATCCAGTACTGAGTGTGAGGGTCATGAATTCCAGGATGTAATCCAGCACTGAGCGTGGGGTTCCTGAATTCCAGGCTGTAATCCAGCACTGAGTGTGAGGGGTCTGAATTCCACAGAGTAATCCAGTACTGAGTGTGAGGGTCATGAATTCCAGGATGTAATCCAGCACTGAGCGTGGGGTTCCTGAATTCCAAGGGGTAATCCAGAACCGAGTGTGAGGGGTCTGAATTCCATGGAGTAATCCAGTACCGAGTGTGAGGTGCCTGAATTCCACGGAGTAATCCAGTACCGAGTGTGAAGGTCCAGAATTCACGGGTGTAATCCAGCACTGAGCGTGAGGGTCCTGAATTCCAGGGTGTAATCCAGCACCGAGTGTGAGGGGTCAGAATTCCATGGAGTAATCCAGTACTGTGTGTGAGGGTCATGAATTCCAGGATGTAATCCAGCACTGAGCGTGGCGTTCCTGAATTCCAGGGGATAATCCAGAACCTAGTGTGAGGGGTCTGAATTCCATGGAGTAATCCAGTACCGAGTGTGAGGGGCCTAAATTCCACGGAGTAATCCAGTACAGAGTGTGAAGGTCCAGAATTCACGGGTGTAATCCAGCACTGAGCATGAGGGTCCTGAATTCCATGGTGTAATCCAGCACTGAGTGTGAGGGGTCTGAATTCCATGGAGTAATCCAGCACCGAGAGTGAGTGTCCTGAATTCCTGGGAGTGATCCAGCGTCGGTTGTGAGGGTCCTGAATTCCAGCGTGAAATCCAGCACTGTGCATGTCTGTTCTGAATTCCACGGAGTAATCCAGTACCGAGTGTGAGGTGCCTGAATTCCACGGAGTAATCCAGTACAGAGTGTGAGTGGTCTGAATTCCACGGAGTAATCCAGTACCGAGTGTGAGGGTCCGGAGTTCCAGGATGTAATCCAGCACTGAGTGTGAGGGTCCTGCATTCCAGGATGAAATCCAGCACTGAGCGTGCGGTTCGTGAATTACATTGTGTAATCCAGAACAGACTGTGAGGGTCCTGAATTCCAGGGTGTAATCCAGCACTGAGAATAAGGGTCCTAAATTACAGGGTGTAATCCAGCACTGAGCGTGAGTGTCCTGAATTCCAGGGTGTAATCCAGCACTAAGCGTTAGGGTCCTGAATTCCAGCGTGTAATCATGCACCGAGTGTGAGGGGACCTGCATTCCAGTGAGTGATCCGGCATCGACTGTGAGGGTACTCAATTCCAGCGTGAAATCCAGCACTGACTGTGAGGGTCCTGAATTCCAGTGTGTAATCCATCACCGACTGTGAGGGTCCTGAATTCCATGGTGTAATCCAGCACTGAGGGTGAGGGTTCTGAATTCAAGGGGGTAATCCAGCACAGCGCGTGAGGGTCCTGAATTGCATGGTGTAATCCAGCACTGAGGGTGAGGGGCCATTATTCCACGGAGGAATTCAGTAACGAGTGTGAGGGTCAGGAATTCAAGGGTGTAATCCAGCACTGAGCATGATGATACTGCATTCCAAGATGTAATCCAGCACCGAGCGTGAGGGTCCTGAATTCCATGGTGTAATCCAGCACTGACTGTGAGGGTCCTGAATTCCACGGAGTAATCCAGTACCGAGTGTGAGGGGCCTGAATTCCACAGAGTAATCCAGTACTGAGTGTGAGGGTCATGAATTCCAGGATGTAATCCAGCACTGAGCGTGGGGTTCCTGAATTCCAGGGTGTAATCCAGCACTGAGTGTGAGGGGTCTGAATTCCACAGAGTAATCCAGTACTGAGTGTGAGGGTCATGAATTCCAGGATGTAATCCAGCACTGAGCGTGGGGTTCCTGAATTCCAGGGTGTAATCCAGCACTGAGTGTGAGGGGTCTGAATTCCACAGAGTAATCCAGTACTGAGTGTGAGGGTCATGAATTCCAGGATGTAATCCAGCACTGAGCGTGGGGTTCCTGAATTCCAGGGGGTAATCCAGAACTGAGTGTGAGGGGTCTGAATTCCATGGAGTAATCCAGCACCGAGAGTGAGTGTCCTGAATTCCTGGGAGTGATCCAGTGTCGGCTGTGAGGGTCCTGAATTCCAGTGAGTAATCCAGCATCGACAGTGAGGGTACTGAATTCCAGCGTGAAATCCAGCACCGAATGTAAGGGTCACGAATTCAATGGTATAATCTAGCACTGAGTGTGAGGGTCCTGAATTCCACTGTGTAATCCAGTTCCGACTGTCAGGGTACTGAATTCCATGGTGTAATCCAGCACTGAGCGTGACTGTTCTGAATTCCACGGAGTAATCCAGTATCGAGTGTGAGGTGCCTGAATTCCACGGAGTAATCCAGTACCGAGTGTGAGGGTCCGGAGTTCCAGGGTGTAATCCAGCACTGAGTGTGAATGTCCTGAATTCCAGGGAGTAATCCAGCACTGAGTGTGAGTGTCCGGAATTCAGGGTGCAATCCAGCACTGAGCGTGAGGGTCCTGAATTCCAGGGTGTAATCCAGCACTGAGCGTGAGGGTCCTGAATTCCACTGTGTAATCCAGAACCGACTGATTGGGTCTTGAATTCCAGTGTGTAATCCAGCACTAAGCGTGAGGGTCCTGAATTCCACTGTGTAATCCAGTTCTGACTGTGAGGGTACTGAATTCCAGGGTGTAATCCAGCACTGTGCGTGTCTGTTCTGAATTCCACGGAGTAATCCAGTACCGAGTGTGAGGGTCCGGAGTTCCAGGGTGTAATCCAGCACTGAGTGTGAGGGTCCTGCATTCCAGGATGAAATCCAGCACTGAGCGTGCGGGTCGTGAATTACATTGTGTAATCCAGAACAGACTGAGAGGGTCCTGAATTCCAGGGTGTAATCCAGCACTGAGAATAAGGGTCCTAAATTACAGGGTGTAATCCAGCACTGAGCGTGAGTGTCCTGAATTCCAAGGTGTAATCCAGCACTGAGTGTTAGGGTCCTGAATTCCAGCGTGTAATCCAGCACCGAGTGTGAGGGGACCTGCATTCCATTGAGCGATCCGGGATCGACTGTGAGGGTACTCAATTCCAGCGTGAAATCCAGCACTGACTGTGAGGGTCCTGAATTCCAGTGTGTAATCCATCACCGACTGTGAGGGTCCTGAATTCCATGGTGTAATCCAGCACTGAGGCTGAGGGTTCTGCATTCAAGGGGGTAATCCAGCACAGTCTGTGAGGGGTCTGAATTCCATGGAGTAATCCAGCACCGACTGTGAGGGTCCTGAATTCCATGGTGTAAGCCAGCACTGAGGGTGAGGGTTCTGAATTCAAGGGGGTAATCCAGCACCGCGCGTGAGGGTCCTGAATTGCATGGTGTAATCCAGCACTGAGGGTGAGGGGCCATTATTCCACGGAGGAATTCAGTACCGAGTGTGAGGGTCCGGAATTCCAGGGTGTAATCCAGCACTGAGTGTGAGTGTCCGGAATTCAAGGGTACAATCCAGCACTGAGCATTCGGTTCCTGAATTCCAGGGTGTAATCCAGCACAGTCTGTGAGAGTTCTGAATTCCAGGGTGTAATCCAGAACTGAGCGTGAGGGTCCTAAATTCCACTGTGTAATCCAGAACCGACTGAGGGTGTCCTGAATTCCAAGGTGTAATCCAGCACTAAGCGTGAGGGTCCTGAATTCCAGGTTGTAATACAGCACTGAGTGTGAGGGTCCTGAATTCCAGGGTGTAATCCAGCACCTTCTGTGATGGTCCTGAATTCCAGGTTGTAATCCAGCACTGTGCGTGAGGGTCTTGAATTCCAGCGTGAAATCCAGCACTGACTGTGAGGGTCCTGAATTCCAGTGTGTAATCCAGCACTGAGCTTGAGGGTTCCGAGTTCAAGGGGGTAATCCAGCACCGAGTGTGAGGGTCTGAATTCCATGGTGTAATCCAGTACCGCGTGTGAACGGCCTGCATTCAAGGACGTAATCCAGCACTGAGCGTGAGGGTCCTGCATTCCAGGATGTTATCCAGCACTGAGCATGAGGGTCTTGAATTCCAGCGTGAAATGCAGCACTGACTGTGAGGGTCCTGAATTCCAGGGTGTATTCCAGCACTGAGCCTGAGGGTTCTGAATTCAAGGGGGTAATCCAGCACCGAGTGTGAGGGTCTGAATTCCATGTACTAATCCAGTCCCGAGTGTGAGGGGCCTGAATTCCACGCAGTAATCCAGTACCGAGTGTGAAGGTCAGGAATTCACTGGTGTAATCCAGTACAGAGTGTGAGGGTCCTGAATTCCAGGGTGTAATCCAGCACCGAGTGTGAGGGGTCTGAATTCCATGGAGTAATCCAGCACCGAGAGTGAGTGTCCTGAATTCCTGGGAGTGATCCAGCGTCGGCTGTGAGGGTCCTGAATTCCAGTGAGTGATCCAGCATCGACTGTGAGGGTACTGAATTCCAGCATGAAATCCAGCACCGAATGTAAGGGTCACGAATTCAAGGGTATAATCTAGCACTGAGTGTGAGGGTCCTGAATTCCACTGTGTAATCCAGTTCCGAGTGTGAGGTGCCTGAATTCCACGGAGTAATCCAGCACTGAGTGTGAGTGTCCGGAATTCAAGGGTACAATCCAGCACTGAGCGTTAGGTTCCTGAATTCCAGGGTGTAATCCAGCACTGTGCGTGACTGTTCTGAATTCCACGGAGTAAACCAGTACTGAGTGTGAATGTCCTGAATTCCAGGGTGTAATCCAGCACTGATTGTGAGTGTCCGGAATTCGAGGGTACAATCCAGCACTGAGCGTTAGGTTCCTGAATTCCAGGGTGTAATCCAGCACTGACTGTGAGGGTCCTTAATTCCAGGGTGTAATCCAGCACTGTGTGTGAGGGTCCTGCATTCCAGGACGTAATCCAGCATTGAGCGTGAGGGTCCTGCATTCCAGGATGAAATCCAGCACAGAGCGTGAGGGTCATGAATTACATTGTGTAATCCAGAACAGACTGAGAGGGTCCTGAGTTCCAGGGTGTAATCCAGCACTGAGAATAAGGGTCCTAAATTACAGGGTGTAATCCAGCACTGAGCGTGAGTGTCCTGAATTCACGGGTATAATCCAGCACTGAGCGTGAGGGTTCTGAATTCAAGGGGGTAACCCAGCACCGAGTGTGAGGGGTCTGAATTCCATGGAGTAATTCAGTACTGAGTGTGAGGGGCCTGAATTCCACAGAGTAATCCAGTACTGAGTGTGAGGGGCCTGAATTCCACAGAGTAATCCAGTACTGAGTGTGAGGGTCCTGAGTTCCAGGGTGTAATCCAGCACTGAGAATAAGGGTCCTAAATTACACTGTGTAATCCAGCACTGAGCATGGGGTTCCTGAATTTCAGGGTGTAATCCAGCACCGAGCTTGAGGGTCCTGAATTCCAGGGGGTAGTCCAGCACCGAGTGTGAGGGGTCTGAATTCCATGGACTAATCCAGTCCCGAGTGTGAGGGGCCTGAATTCCACGCAGTAATCCAGTACCGAGTGTGAAGGTCCGTAATTCACTGGTGTAATCCAGCACTGAGTGTGAGGGTCCTGAATTCCAGGGTACAATCCAGCACTGAGCATTAGGTTCCTGAATTCCAGGGTGTAATCCAGCACAGTCTGTGAGGGGTCTGAATTCCATGGAGTAATCCAGCACCGACTGTGAGGGTCCTGAATTCCATGGTGTAATCCAGCACTGAGGGTGAGGGTTCTGAATTCAAGGGGGTAATCCAGCACCGCGCGTGAGGGTCCTGAATTGCATGGTGTAATCCAGCACTGAGGGTGAGGGGCCATTATTCCACGGAGGAATTCAGTACCGAGTGTGAGGGTCCGGAATTCAAGGGTGTGATCGAGCACTGAGCGTGATGATCCTGCATTCCAAGATGTAATCCAGCACCGAGCGTGAGGGTCCTGAATTCCGCTGTGTAATCCAGCACCGAGTGTGAGGGTCCTGAATTCCATGGTGTAATCCAGCACTGACAGTGAGGGTCCTGAATTCCACTGTGTAATCCAGAACCTACTGAGTGTGTCCTGAATTCCAGGGTGTAATCCAGCACTAAGCGTGAGGGTCCTGAATTCCAGGTTGTAATACAGCACTGAGTCTGAGGGTCCTGAATTCCAGGGTGTAATCCAGCACCGAGTGTGATGGTTCTGAATTCCAGGTTATAATCCAGCACCGACTGTGAGGGTCCTGAATTCCAGTGTGTAATCCAGCACCTTGTGTGATGGTCCTGAATTCCAGGGTGTAATCCAGCACTAATCGTGAGGGTCCTGAATTCCGTGGTGTAATCCAGCACTGAGCGTTAGGGTCCTGAATTCCAGCGTGTAATCCAGCACCAAGTGTGAGGGGACCTGCATTCCAGTGAGTGATCCGGCATCGACTGTGAGGGTCCTGAATTCCAGCGTGAAATCCAGCACTGACTGTGAGGGTCCTGAATTCCAGTGTGTAATCCATCACCGACTGTGAGGGTCCTGATTTCCATGGTGTAATCCAGCACTGAGGGTGAGGGTTCTGAATTCAAGGGGGTAATCCAGCACCGCGCGTGAGGGTCCTGAATTGCATGGTGTAATCCAGCACTGAGGGTGAGGGGCCATTATTCCACGGAGGAATTCAGTACCGAGTGTGAGGGTCCGGAATTCAAGGGTGTGATCCAGCACTGAGCGTGATGATCCTGCATTCCAAGATGTAATCCAGCACCGAGTGTGAGGGTCCTGAATTCCATGGTGTAATCCAGCACTGACAGTGAGGGTCCTGAATTCCACTGTGTAATCCAGAACCTACTGAGTGTGTCCTGAATTCCAGGGTGTAATCCAGCACTAAGCGTGAGGGTCCTGAATTCCAGGTTGTAATACAGCACTGAGTCTGAGGGTCCTGAATTCCAGGGTGTAATCCAGCACCGAGTGTGATGGTTCTGAATTCCAGGTTATAATCCAGCACCGACTGTGAGGGTCCTGAATTCCAGTGTGTAATCCAGCACCTTGTGTGATGGTCCTGAATTCCAGGGTGTAATCCAGCACTAAGCGTGAGGGTCCTGAATTCCGTGGTGTAATCCAGCACTGAGCGTGAGGGTCATGAATTCCAGCGTGTAATCCAGCACCGAGTGTGAGGGGACCTGCATTCCAGTGAGTGATCCGGCATCGACTGTGAGGGTCCTGAATTCCAGTGTGTAATCCATCACCGACTGTGAGGGTCCTGAATTCCATGGTGTAATCCAGCACTGAGGGTGAGGGTTCTGAATTCAAGGGGGTAATCCAGCACCGCGCGTGAGGGTCCTGAATTGCATGGTGTAATCCAGCACTGAGGGTGAGGGGCC
Organism: Hypanus sabinus; assembly: GCF_030144855.1. Classification (NCBI taxonomy): domain Eukaryota; kingdom Metazoa; phylum Chordata; class Chondrichthyes; order Myliobatiformes; family Dasyatidae; genus Hypanus; species Hypanus sabinus. The sequence goes on from NC_082711.1 coordinate 100,563,491, forward strand.
ATTATTCCACGGAGAAATTCAGTACCGAGTGTGAGGGTCCGGAATTCAAGGGTGTAATCCAGCACTGAACGTGATGATCCTGCATTCCAAGATGTAATCCAGCACCGAGCGTGAGGGTCCTGAATTCCATGGTGTAATCCAGCACCGACAGTGAGGGTCCTGAATTCCAGGATGTAATCCAGCACCGAGTGTGAGGGTCCGGAGTTCCAGGGAGTAATCCAGCACTGAGTGTGAATGTCCTGAATTCCAGGGTGTAATCCAGCACTGAATATGAGTGTCCGGAATTCAAGGGTGCAATCCAGCACTGAGCGTAAGGGTCCTGAATTCCACTGTGTAATCCAGAAATGACTGATTGGGTCCTGAATTCCAGGGTGTAATCCAGCACTAAGCGTGAGGGTCCTGAATTCCGTGGTGTAATCCAGCACTGAGCGTGAGGGGCATGAATTCCAGCGTGTAATCCAGTACCGACTGTGAGGGTCCTGAATTCCACTGTGTAAACCAGTACCGAGTGTGAGGGGACTGAATTCCACAGAGTAATCCATAACCGAGTGTGTGGGTCCTGAATTCCAACGAGCAATCCAGCACCGACTGTGGGGGTCCTGAATTCAAGGGGGTAATCCAGCACAGCGCGTGAGGGTCCTGAATTGCATGGTGTAATCCAGAACTGAGAGTGAGGGTCCTGAATTCCATTGTGTAATCCAGAAACTACTGAGTGTGTCCTGAATTCCAGGGTGTAATCCAGCACTAAGCGTGAGGGTCCTGAATTCCAGGTTGTAATACAGCACTGAGTCTGAGGGTCCTGAATTCCAGGGTGTAATCCAGCACCGAGAGTGATGGATCTGAATTCCAGGTTATAATCCAGCACCGACTGTGAGGGTCCTGAATTCCAGTGTGTAATCCAGCACCTTGTGTGATGGTCCTGAATTCCAGGGTGTAATCCAGCACTAAGCGTGAGGGTCCTGAATTCCGTGGTGTAATCCAGCACTGAGCGTGAGGGTCATGAATTCCAGCGTGTAATCCAGCACCGAGTGTGAGGGGACCTGCATTCCAGTGAGTGATCCGGCATCGACTGTGAGGGTCCTGAATTCCAGCGTGAAATCCAGCACTGACTGTGAGGGTCCTGAATTCCAGTGTGTAATCCATCACCGACTGTGAGGGTCCTGATTTCCATGGTGTAATCCAGCACTGAGGGTGAGGGTTCTGAATTCAAGGGGGTAATCCAGCCCCGCGCGTGAGGGTCCTGAATTGCATGGTGTAATCCAGCACTGAGGGTGAGGGGCCATTATTCCACGGAGGAATTCAGTACCGAGTGTGTGGGTCCAGAATTCACGGGTGTAATCCAGCACTGAGCGTTAGGGTCCTGAATTCCATGGTGTAATCCAGCACTGAGTGTGAGGGGTCTGAATTCCATGGAGTAATCCAGCACCGAGAGTGAGTGTCCTGAATACCTGGGAGTGATCCAGCGTCGGCTGTGAGGGTCCTGAATTCCAGTGAGTGATCCAGCATCGACTGTGAGGGTACTGAATTCCAGCATGAAATCCAGCACCGAATGTAAGGGTCACGAATTCAAGGGTATAATCTAGCACTGAGTGTGAGGGTCCTGAATTCCACTGTGTAATCCAGTTCCGAGTGTGAGGTGCCTGAATTCCACGGAGTAATCCAGCACTGAGTGTGAGTGTCCGGAATTCAAGGGTACAATCCAGCACTGAGCGTTAGGTTCCTGAATTCCAGGGTGTAATCCAGCACTGTGCGTGACTGTTCTGAATTCCACGGAGTAAACCAGTACTGAGTGTGAATGTCCTGAATTCCAGGTTGTAATCCAGCACTGATTGTGAGTGTCCGGAATTCAAGGGTACAATCCAGCACTGAGCGTTAGGTTCCTGAATTCCAGGGTGTAATCCAGCACTGACTGTGAGGGTCCTTAATTCCAGGGTGTAATCCAGCACTGTGTGTGAGGGTCCTGCATTCCAGGACGTAATCCAGCATTGAGCGTGAGGGTCCTGAATTCCAGGGTGTAATCCAGCACTGAGCGTTATGATCCTGCTTTCCAGGGTGTACTCCAGCACCGAGTGTGAGGGTCCTAAATTCCAGGGTGTAATCCAGCACTGAGGAGAGGGTTCTGAATTCAAGGGGGTAATCAAGCACTGAGTGTGAGGGGTCTGAATTCCACAGAGTAATCCAGTACTGAGTGTGAAGGTCCGGAATTCACGTGTGTAATCCAGCACTGAGCGTGGGGGTTCTGAGTTCAAGGGGGTAATCCAGCACCGTGTGTGAGGTGTCTCAATTCCACGGAGTAATCCAGTACCGAGTGTGAGAGGCCTGAATTCCACAGAGTAATCCAGTACTGAGTGTGAGGGTCATGAATTCCAGGATGTAATCCAGCATTGAGCGTGGGGTTCCTGAATTCCAGGGTGTAATCCAGCACTGTGCTTGACTGTTCTGAATTCCACGGAGTAATCCAGTACCGAGTGTGAGGTGCCTGAATTCCACGGAGTAATCCAGTACCGAGTGTGAGGGTCCGGAGTTCCAGGGTGTAATCCAGAACCGACTGATTGGGTCCTGAATTCCAGGGTGTAATCCAGCACTGAGCGTGAGGGTCCTGAATTCCACTGTGTAATCCAGAACCGACTGATTGGGTCCTGAATTCCAGTGTGTAATCCAGCACTAAGCGTGAGGGTCCTGAATTCCACTGTGTAATCCAGTTCCGACTGTGAGGGTACTGAATTCCAGGTTGTAATCCAGCACTGTGCGTGTCTGTTCTGAATTCCACGGAGCAATCCAGTACCGAGTGTGAGGTGCCTGAATTCCACGGAGTAATCCAGTATCGAGTGTGAGGGTCCGGAGTTCCAGGGTGTAATCCAGAACTGAGTGTGAGGGTCCTGCATTCCAGGATGAAATCCAGCACTGAGCGTGAGGGTCCTGAATTCCATGGAGTAATCCAGCACTGACTGTGAGGGTCCTGAATTCCATTGTGTAATCCAGCACTGAGTGTGAGGGGTCTGAATTCCATGGAGTAATCCAGCACCGAGAGTGAGTGTCCTGAATTCCTGGGAGTGATCCAGCGTCGGCTGTGAGGGTCCTGAATTCCAGTGAGTAATCCAGCATCGACAGGGAGGGTACTGAATTCCAGCGTGAAATCCAGCACTGAATGTAAGGGTCACGAATTCAATGGTATAATCTAGCACTGAGTGTGAGGGTCCTGAATTCCACTGTGTAATCCAATTCCGGCTGTCAGCGTACTGAATTCCATGGTGTAATCCAGCACTGTGCTTGACTGTTCTGAATTCCACGGAGTAATCCAGTACCGAGTGTGAGGTGCCTGAATTCCACGGAGTAATCCAGTACCGAGTGTGAGGGTCCGGAGTTCCAGGGTGTAATCCAGCACTGAGTGTGAGGGTCCTGCATTCCAGGATGAAATCCAGCACTGAGCGTGCGGGTCGTGAATTACATTGTGTAATCCAGAACAGACTGAGAGGGTCCTGAATTCCAGGGTGTAATCCAGCACTGAGCGTTAGGGTCCTGAATTCCAGCGTGTAATCTGGCACCGAGTGTGAGGGGACCTGAATTCCAGGGTGTAATCCAGCACTGAGCGTTAGGGTCCTGAATTCCAGCGTGTAATCCAGCACCGAGTGTGAGGGGACCTGCATTCCAGTGAGTGATCCGGCATCGACTGTGAGGGTACTCAATTCCAGCGTGAAATCCAGCACTGACTGTGAGGGTCCTGAATTCCAGTGTGTAATCCATCACCGACTGTGAGGGTCCTGAATTCCATGGTGTAATCCAGCACTGAGGGTGAGGGTTCTGAATTCAAGGGGGTAATCCAGCACAGCGCGTGAGGGTCCTGAATTGCATGGTGTAATCCAGCACTGAGGGTGAGGGGCCATTATTCCACGGAGGAATTCAGTAACGAGTGTGAGAGTCCGGAATTCAAGGGTGTAATCCAGCACTGAGCGTGATGATCCTGCATTCCAAGATGTAATCCAGCACCGAGCGTGAGGGTCCTGAATTCCATGGTGTAATCCAGCACTGACTGTGAGGGTCCTGAATTCCAGGGTGTAATCCAGCACTGAGCGTTATGATCCTGCTTTCCAGGGTGTACTCCAGCACCGAGTGTGAGGGTCCTAAATTCCAGGGTGTAATCCAGCACTGAGGAGAGGGTTCTGAATTCAAGGGGGTAATCAAGCACTGAGTGTGAGGGGTCTGAATTCCACAGAGTAATCCAGTACCGAGTGTGAAGGTCCGGAATTCACGTGTGTAATCCAGCACTGAGCGTGGGGGTTCTGAGTTCAAGGGGGTAATCCAGCACCGTGTGTGAGGTGTCTCAATTCCACGGAGTAATCCAGTACCGAGTGTGAGAGGCCTGAATTCCACAGAGTAATCCAGTACAGAGTGAGAGGGTCATGAATTCCAGGATGTAATCCAGCACTGAGCGTGGGGTTCCTGAATTCCAGGGTGTAATCCAGCACTGTGCTTGACTGTTCTGAATTCCACGGAGTAATCCAGTACCGAGTGTGAGGTGCCTGAATTCCACGGAGTAATCCAGTACCGAGTGTGAGGGTCCGGAGTTCCAGGGTGTAATCCAGCACTGAGTGTGAGGGTCCTGCATTCCAGGATGAAATCCAGCACTGAGCGTGCGGGTCGTGAATTACATTGTGTAATCCAGAACAGACTGAGAGGGTCCTGAATTCCAGGGTGTAATCCTGCACTGAGAATAAGGGTCCTAAATTACAGGGTGTAATCCAGCACTGAGCGTGAGTGTCCTGAATTCCAGGGTGTAATCCAGCACTGAGCGTTAGGGTCCTGAATTCCAGCGTGTAATCTGGCACCGAGTGTGAGGGGACCTGCATTCCAGTGAGTGATCCGGCATCGACTGTGAGGGTACTCAATTCCAGCGTGAAATCCAGCACTGAAAGTGAGGGTCCTGAATTCCAGTGTGTAATCCATCACCGACTGTGAGGGTCCTGAATTCCATGGTGTAATCCAGCACTGAGGGTGAGGGTTCTGAATTCAAGGGGGTAATCCAGCACAGCGCGTGAGGGTCCTGAATTGCATGGTGTAATCCAGCACTGAGGGTGAGGGGCCATTATTCCACGGAGGAATTTAGTAACGAGTGTGAGAGTCCGGAATTCAAGGGTGTAATCCAGCACTGAGCGTGATGATCCTGCATTCCAAGATGTAATCCAGCACCGAGTGTGAGGGTCCTGAATTCCAATGTGTAATCCAGTTCCGAGTGTGAGGTGCCTGAATTCCACGGAGTAATCCAATACTGAGTGTGAGGGTCTGGAGTTCCAGGGTGTAATCCAGCACTGAGTGTGAGTGTCCTGAATTCCAGGGTGTAATCCAGCACTGATTGTGAGTGTCCGGAATTCAAGGGTACAATCCAGCACTGAGCATTAGGTTCCTGATTTCCAGGGTGTAATCCAGCACAGTCTGTGAGCGGTCTGAATTCCATGGAGTAATCCAGCACCGACTGTGAGGGTCCTGAATTCCATGGTGTAAGCCAGCACTGAGGGTGAGGGTTCTGAATTCAAGGGGGTAATCCAGCACCGCGCGTGAGGGTCCTGAATTGCATGGTGTAATCCAGCACTGAGGGTGAGGGGCCATTATTCCACGGAGGAATTCAGTACCGAGTGTGAGGGTCCGGAATTCCAGGGTGTAATCCAGCACTGAGTGTGAGTGTCCGGAATTCAAGGGTACAATCCAGCACTGAGCATTCGGTTCCTGAATTCCAGGGTGTAATCCAGCACAGTCTGTGAGAGTTCTGAATTCCAGGGTGTAATCCAGAACTGAGCGTGAGGGTCCTAAATTCCACTGTGTAATCCAGAACCGACAGAGGGTGTCCTGAATTCCAGGGTGTAATCCAGCACTAAGTGTGAGGGTCCTGAATTCCAGGGTGTAATCCAGCACCTTCTGTGATGGTCCTGAATTCCAGGTTGTAATCCAGCACTGTGCGTGAGGGTCTTGAATTCCAGCGTGAAATCCAGCACTGACTGTGAGGGTCCTGAATTCCAGTGTGTAATCCAGCACTGAGCTTGAGGGTTCCGAGTTCAAGGGGGTAATCCAGCACCGAGTGTGAGGGTCTGAATTCCATGGTGTAATCCAGTACCGCGTGTGAACGGCCTGCATTCCAGGACGTAATCCAGCACTGAGCGTGAGGGTCCTGCATTCCAGGATGTTATCCAGCACTGAGCGTGAGGGTCTTGAATTCCAGCGTGAAATGCAGCACTGACTGTGAGGGTCCTGAATTCCAGGGTGTATTCCAGCACTGAGCCTGAGGGTTCTGAATTCAAGGGGGTAATCCAGCACCGAGTGTGAGGGTCTGAATTCCATGTACTAATCCAGTCCCGAGTGTGAGGGGCCTGAATTCCACGCAGTAATCCAGTATCGAGTGTGAAGGTCCGGAATTCACTGGTGTAATCCAGTACAGAGTGTGAGGGTCCTGAATTCCAGGGTGTAATCCAGCACCGAGTGTGAGGGGTCTGAATTCCATGGAGTAATCCAGCACCGAGAGTGAGTGTCCTGAATTCCTGGGAGTGATCCAGCGTCGGCTGTGAGGGTCCTGAATTCCAGTGAGTGATCCAGCATCGACTGTGAGGGTACTGAATTCCAGCATGAAATCCAGCACCGAATGTAAGGGTCACGAATTCAAGGGTATAATCTAGCACTGAGTGTGAGGGTCCTGAATTCCACTGTGTAATCCAGTTCCGAGTGTGAGGTGCCTGAATTCCACGGAGTAATCCAGCACTGAGTGTGAGTGTCCGGAATTCAAGGGTACAATCCAGCACTGAGCGTTAGGTTCCTGAATTCCAGGGTGTAATCCAGCACTGTGCGTGACTGTTCTGAATTCCACGGAGTAAACCAGTACTGAGTGTGAATGTCCTGAATTCCAGGTTGTAATCCAGCACTGATTGTGAGTGTCCGGAATTCAAGGGTACAATCCAGCACTGAGCGTTAGGTTCCTGAATTCCAGGGTGTAATCCAGCACTGACTGTGAGGGTCCTTAATTCCAGGGTGTAATCCAGCACTGTGTGTGAGGGTCCTGCATTCCAGGACGTAATCCAGCATTGAGCGTGAGGGTCCTGAATTCCAGGGTGTAATCCAGCACTGAGCGTTATGATCCTGCTTTCCAGGGTGTACTCCAGCACCGAGTGTGAGGGTCCTAAATTCCAGGGTGTAATCCAGCACTGAGGAGAGGGTTCTGAATTCAAGGGGGTAATCAAGCACTGAGTGTGAGGGGTCTGAATTCCACAGAGTAATCCAGTACCGAGTGTGAAGGTCCGGAATTCACGTGTGTAATCCAGCACTGAGCGTGGGGGTTCTGAGTTCAAGGGGGTAATCCAGCACCGTGTGTGAGGTGTCTCAATTCCACGGAGTAATCCAGTACCGAGTGTGAGAGGCCTGAATTCCACAGAGTAATCCAGTACTGAGTGTGAGGGTCATGAATTCCAGGATGTAATCCAGCACTGAGCGTGGGGTTCCTGAATTCCAGGGTGTAATCCAGCACTGTGCTTGACTGTTCTGAATTCCACGGAGTTATCCAGTACCGAGTGTGAGGTGCCTGAATTCCACGGAGTAATCCAGTACCGAGTGTGAGGGTCCGGAGTTCCAGGGTGTAATCCAGCACTGAGTGTGAGGGTCCTGCATTCCAGGATGAAATCCAGCACTGAGCGTGCGGGTCGTGAATTACATTGTGTAATCCAGAACAGACTGAGAGGGTCCTGAATTCCAGGGTGTAATCCTGCACTGAGAATAAGGGTCCTAAATTACAGGGTGTAATCCAGCACTGAGCGTGAGTGTCCTGAATTCCAGGGTGTAATCCAGCACTGAGCGTTAGGGTCCTGAATTCCAGCGTGTAATCTGGCACCGAGTGTGAGGGGACCTGCATTCCAGTGAGTGATCCGGCATCGACTGTGAGGGTACTCAATTCCAGCGTGAAATCCAGCACTGAATGTGAGGGTCCGGAATTCCAGTGTGTAATCCATCACCGACTGTGAGGGTCCTGAATTCCATGGTGTAATCCAGCACTGAGGGTGAGGGTCCTGAATTCAAGGGGGTAATCCAGCACAGCGCGTGAGGGTCCTGAATTGCATGGTGTAATCCAGCACTGAGGGTGAGGGGCCATTATTCCACGGAGGAATTCAGTAACGAGTGTGAGAGTCCGGAATTCAAGGGTGTAATCCAGCACTGAGCGTGATGATCCTGCATTCCAAGATGTAATCCAGCACCGAGTGTGAGGGTCCTGAATTCCAATGTGTAATCCAGTTCCGAGTGTGAGGTGCTTGAATTCCACGGAGTAATCCAATACTGAGTGTGAGGGTCTGGAGTTCCAGGGTGTAATCCAGCACTGAGTGTGAGTGTCCTGAATTCCAGGGTGTAATCCAGCACTGATTGTGAGTGTCCGGAATTCAAGGGTACAATCCAGCACTGAGCATTAGGTTCCTGATTTCCAGGGTGTAATCCAGCACAGTCTGTGAGGGGTCTGAATTCCATGGAGTAATCCAGCACCGACTGTGAGGGTCCTGAATTCCATGGTGTAAGCCAGCACTGAGGGTGAGGGTTCTGAATTCAAGGGGGTAATCCAGCACCGCGCGTGAGGGTCCTGAATTGCATGGTGTAATCCAGCACTGAGGGTGAGGGGCCATTATTCCACGGAGGAATTCAGTACCGAGTGTGAGGGTCCGGAATTCCAGGGTGTAATCCAGCACTGAGTGTGAGTGTCCGGAATTCAAGGGTACAATCCAGCACTGAGCATTCGGTTCCTGAATTCCAGGGTGTAATCCAGCACAGTCTGTGAGAGTTCTGAATTCCAGGGTGTAATCCAGAACTGAGCGTGAGGGTCCTAAATTCCACTGTGTAATCCAGAACCGACTGAGGGTGTCCTGAATTCCAAGGTGTAATCCAGCACTAAGCGTGAGGGTCCTGAATTCCAGGTTGTAATACAGCACTGAGTGTGAGGGTCCTGAATTCCAGGGTGTAATCCAGCACCTTCTGTGATGGTCCTGAATTCCAGGTTGTAATCCAGCACTGTGCGTGAGGGTCTTGAATTCCAGCGTGAAATCCAGCACTGACTGTGAGGGTCCTGAATTCCAGTGTGTAATCCAGCACTGAGCTTGAGGGTTCCGAGTTCAAGGGGGTAATCCAGCACCGAGTGTGAGGGTCTGAATTCCATGGTGTAATCCAGTACCGCGTGTGAACGGCCTGCATTCAAGGACGTAATCCAGCACTGAGCGTGAGGGTCCTGCATTCCAGGATGTTATCCAGCACTGAGCGTGAGGGTCTTGAATTCCAGCGTGAAATGCAGCACTGACTGTGAGGGTCCTGAATTCCAGGGTGTATTCCAGCACTGAGCCTGAGGGTTCTGAATTCAAGGGGGTAATCCAGCACCGAGTGTGAGGGTCTGAATTCCATGTACTAATCCAGTCCCGAGTGTGAGGGGCCTGAATTCCACGCAGTAATCCAGTACCGAGTGTGAAGGTCAGGAATTCACTGGTGTAATCCAGTACAGAGTGTGAGGGTCCTGAATTCCAGGGTGTAATCCAGCACCGAGTGTGAGGGGTCTGAATTCCATGGAGTAATCCAGCACCGAGAGTGAGTGTCCTGAATTCCTGGGAGTGATCCAGCGTCGGCTGTGAGGGTCCTGAATTCCAGTGAGTGATCCAGCATCGACTGTGAGGGTACTGAATTCCAGCATGAAATCCAGCACCGAATGTAAGGGTCACGAATTCAAGGGTATAATCTAGCACTGAGTGTGAGGGTCCTGAATTCCACTGTGTAATCCAGTTCCGAGTGTGAGGTGCCTGAATTCCACGGAGTAATCCAGCACTGAGTGTGAGTGTCCGGAATTCAAGGGTACAATCCAGCACTGAGCGTTAGGTTCCTGAATTCCAGGGTGTAATCCAGCACTGTGCGTGACTGTTCTGAATTCCACGGAGTAAACCAGTACTGAGTGTGAATGTCCTGAATTCCAGGGTGTAATCCAGCACTGATTGTGAGTGTCCGGAATTCGAGGGTACAATCCAGCACTGAGCGTTAGGTTCCTGAATTCCAGGGTGTAATCCAGCACTGACTGTGAGGGTCCTTAATTCCAGGGTGTAATCCAGCACTGTGTGTGAGGGTCCTGCATTCCAGGACGTAATCCAGCATTGAGCGTGAGGGTCCTGCATTCCAGGATGAAATCCAGCACAGAGCGTGAGGGTCATGAATTACATTGTGTAATCCAGAACAGACTGAGAGGGTCCTGAGTTCCAGGGTGTAATCCAGCACTGAGAATAAGGGTCCTAAATTACAGGGTGTAATCCAGCACTGAGCGTGAGTGTCCTGAATTCACGGGTATAATCCAGCACTGAGCGTGAGGGTTCTGAATTCAAGGGGGTAACCCAGCACCGAGTGTGAGGGGTCTGAATTCCATGGAGTAATCCAGTACTGAGTGTGAGGGGCCTGAATTCCACAGAGTAATCCAGTACTGAGTGTGAGGGGCCTGAATTCCACAGAGTAATCCAGTACTGAGTGTGAGGGTCCTGAGTTCCAGGGTGTAATCCAGCACTGAGAATAAGGGTCCTAAATTACAGGGTGTAATCCAGCACTGAGCATGGGGTTCCTGAATTTCAGGGTGTAATCCAGCACCGAGCTTGAGGGTCCTGAATTCCAGGGGGTAATCCAGCACCGAGTGTGAGGGGTCTGAATTCCATGGACTAATCCAGTCCCGAGTGTGAGGGGCCTGAATTCCACGCAGTAATCCAGTACCGAGTGTGAAGGTCCGTAATTCACTGGTGTAATCCAGCACTGAGTGTGAGGGTCCTGAATTCCAGGGTACAATCCAGCACTGAGCATTAGGTTCCTGAATTCCAGGGTGTAATCCAGCACAGTCTGTGAGGGGTCTGAATTCCATGGAGTAATCCAGCACCGACTGTGAGGGTCCTGAATTCCAGCGTGAAATCCAGCACTGACTGTGAGGGTCCTGAATTCCAGTGTGTAATCCATCACCGACTGTGAGGGTCCTGATTTCCATGGTGTAATCCAGCACTGAGGGTGAGGGTTCTGAATTCAAGGGGGTAATCCAGCACCGCGCGTGAGGGTCCTGAATTGCATGGTGTAATCCAGCACTGAGGGTGAGGGGCCATTATTCCACGGAGGAATTCAGTACCGAGTGTGAGGGTCCGGAATTCAAGGGTGTGATCCAGCACTGAGCGTGATGATCCTGCATTCCAAGATGTAATCCAGCACCGAGTGTGAGGGTCCTGAATTCCATGGTGTAATCCAGCACTGACAGTGAGGGTCCTGAATTCCACTGTGTAATCCAGAACCTACTGAGTGTGTCCTGAATTCCAGGGTGTAATCCAGCACTAAGCGTGAGGGTCCTGAATTCCAGGTTGTAATACAGCACTGAGTCTGAGGGTCCTGAATTCCAGGGTGTAATCCAGCACCGAGTGTGATGGTTCTGAATTCCAGGTTATAATCCAGCACCGACTGTGAGGGTCCTGAATTCCAGTGTGTAATCCAGCACCTTGTGTGATGGTCCTGAATTCCAGGGTGTAATCCAGCACTAAGCGTGAGGGTCCTGAATTCCGTGGTGTAATCCAGCACTGAGCGTGAGGGTCATGAATTCCAGCGTGTAATCCAGCACCGAGTGTGAGGGGACCTGCATTCCAGTGAGTGATCCGGCATCGACTGTGAGGGTCCTGAATTCCAGGGTGTAATACAGCACCGACTGTGAGGGTCCTGAATTCCAGGGTGTAATCCAGCACTGAGAATGAGTGTCCTAAATTCCAGGGTGTAATCCAGCACTGAGTGTGAGGGGTCTGAATTCCACAGAGTAATCCAGTACTGAGTGTGAGGGTCATGAATTCCAGGATGTAATCCAGCACTGAGCGTGGGGTTCCTGAATTCCAAGGGGTAATCCAGAACCGAGTGTGAGGGGTCTGAATTCCATGGAGTAATCCAGTACCGAGTGTGAGGGGCCTTAATTCCACGGAGTAATCCAGTACCGAGTGTGAAGGTCCAGAATTCACGGGTGTAATCCAGCACTGAGCGTGAGGGTCCTGAATTCCATGGTGTAATCCAGCACTGAGCGTGAGGGTTCTGAATTCAAGGGGGTAACCCAGCACCGAGTGTGAGGGGTCTGAATTCCATGGAGTAATCCAGTACTGAGTGTGAGGGGCCTGAATTCCACAGAGTAATCCAGTACTGAGTGTGAGGGGCCTGAATTCCACAGAGTAATCCAGTACTGAGTGTGAGGGTCCTGAGTTCCAGGGTGTAATCCAGCACTGAGAATAAGGGTCCTAAATTACAGGGTGTAATCCAGCACTGAGCATGGGGTTCCTGAATTTCAGGGTGTAATCCAGCACCGAGCTTGAGGGTCCTGAATTCCAGGGGGTAATCCAGCACCGAGTGTGAGGGGTCTGAATTCCATGGACTAATCCAGTCCCGAGTGTGAGGGGCCTGAATTCCACGCAGTAATCCAGTACCGAGTGTGAAGGTCCGTAATTCACTGGTGTAATCCAGCACTGAGTGTGAGGGTCCTGAATTCCAGGGTACAATCCAGCACTGAGCATTAGGTTCCTGAATTCCAGGGTGTAATCCAGCACAGTCTGTGAGGGGTCTGAATTCCATGGAGTAATCCAGCACCGACTGTGAGGGTCCTGAATTCCAGCGTGAAATCCAGCACTGACTGTGAGGGTCCTGAATTCCAGTGTGTAATCCATCACCGACTGTGAGGGTCCTGATTTCCATGGTGTAATCCAGCACTGAGGGTGAGGGTTCTGAATTCAAGGGGGTAATCCAGCACCGCGCGTGAGGGTCCTGAATTGCATGGTGTAATCCAGCACTGAGGGTGAGGGGCCATTATTCCACGGAGGAATTCAGTACCGAGTGTGAGGGTCCGGAATTCAAGGGTGTGATCCAGCACTGAGCGTGATGATCCTGCATTCCAAGATGTAATCCAGCACCGAGTGTGAGGGTCCTGAATTCCATGGTGTAATCCAGCACTGACAGTGAGGGTCCTGAATTCCACTGTGTAATCCAGAACCTACTGAGTGTGTCCTGAATTCCAGGGTGTAATCCAGCACTAAGCGTGAGGGTCCTGAATTCCAGGTTGTAATACAGCACTGAGTCTGAGGGTCCTGAATTCCAGGGTGTAATCCAGCACCGAGTGTGATGGTTCTGAATTCCAGGTTATAATCCAGCACCGACTGTGAGGGTCCTGAATTCCAGTGTGTAATCCAGCACCTTGTGTGATGGTCCTGAATTCCAGGGTGTAATCCAGCACTAAGCGTGAGGGTCCTGAATTCCGTGGTGTAATCCAGCACTGAGCGTGAGGGTCATGAATTCCAGCGTGTAATCCAGCACCGAGTGTGAGGGGACCTGCATTCCAGTGAGTGATCCGGCATCGACTGTGAGGGTCCTGAATTCCAGCGTGAAATCCAGCACTGACTGTGAGGGTCCTGAATTCCAGTGTGTAATCCATCACCGACTGTGAGGGTCCTGAATTCCATGGTGTAATCCAGCACTGAGGGTGAGGGTTCTGAATTCAAGGGGGTAATCCAGCACCGCGTGTGAGGGTCCTGAATTGCATGGTGTAATCCAGCACTGAGGGTGAGGGGCCATTATTCCACGGAGAAATTCAGTACCGAGTGTGAGGGTCCGGAATTCAAGGGTGTAATCCAGCACTGAACGTGATGATCCTGCATTCCAAGATGTAATCCAGCACCGAGCGTGAGGGTCCTGAATTCCATGGTGTAATCCAGCACCGACAGTGAGGGTCCGGAGTTCCAGGGAGTAATCCAGCACTGAGTGTGAATGTCCTGAATTCCAGGGTGTAATCCAGCACTGAATATGAGTGTCCGGAATTCAAGGGTGCAATCCAGCACTGAGCGTAAGGGTCCTGAATTCCACTGTGTAATCCAGAAATGACTGATTGGGTCCTGAATTCCAGGGTGTAATCCAGCACTAAGCGTGAGGGTCCTGAATTCCGTGGTGTAATCCAGCACTGAGCGTGAGGGGCATGAATTCCAGCGTGTAATCCAGCACCGAGTGTGAGGGGACCTGCATTCCAGTGAGTGATCCGGCATCGACTGTGAGGGTCCTGATTTCCAGCGTGAAATCCAGCACTGACTGTGAGGGTCCTGAATTCCAGTGTGTAATCCATCACCGACTGTGAGGGTCCTGATTTCCATGGTGTAATCCAGCACTGAGGGTGAGGGTTCTGAATTCAAGGGGGTAATCCAGCCCCGCGCGTGAGGGTCCTGAATTGCATGGTGTAATCCAGCACTGAGGGTGAGGGGCCATTATTCCACGGAGGAATTCAGTACCGAGTGTGTGGGTCCGGAATTCAAGGGTGTAATCCAGCACTGAACGTGATGATCCTGCATTCCAAGATGTAATCCAGCACCGAGCGTGAGGGTTCCTGAATTCCATGGTGTAATCCAGCAACGACAGTGAGGGTCCTGAATTGCAGGGTGTAATCCAGCACTGAGCATTAGGTTCCTGAATTCCAGGGTGTAATCCAGCACAGACTGTGAGGGTCCTGAAATCCAGGGTGTAATCCAGAACTGAGCGTGAGGGTCCTGAATTCCACTGTGTAATCCGGAACCTACTGAGTGTGTCCTGAATTCCAGGGTGTAATCCAGCACTAAGCGTGAGGGTGCTGAATTCCAGGTTGTAATACAGCACTGAGTCTGAGGGTCCTGAATTCCAGGGTGTAATCCAGCACCGAGTGTGATGGTTCTGAATTCCAGGTTATAATCCAGCACCGACTGTGAGGGTCCTGAATTCCAGTGTGTAATCCAGCACATTGTGTGATGGTCCTGAATTCCAGGGTGTAATCCAGCGCTGAATATGACTGTCCGGAATTCAACGGTGCAATCCAGCACTGAGCGCAAGGGTCCAGAATTCCACTGTGTAATCCAGAAATGACTGATTGGGTCCTGAATTCCAGGGTGTAATCCAGCACTAAGCGTGAGGGTCCTGAATTCCATGGTGTCATCCAGCACTGACTGTGAGGGTCCTGAATTACAGGGTGTAATCCAGCACTGACTGTGAGGGTCCTGAATTCCAGGGTGTAATCCAGAACTGAGCGTGAGGGTCCTGAATTCCACTGTGTAATCTAGAACCGACAGAGTTGGTTCTGAATTCCAGGGTGTAATCCAGCACTAAGCGTGAGTGTCCTGAATTCCACTGTGTAATCCAGTTCCGACTGAGAGGGTACTGAATTCCAGGGTGTAATCCAGCACTGTGCGTGACTGTTCTGAATTCCACGGAGTAATCCAGTACAGAGTGTGAGGTGCCTGAATTCCACAGAGTAATCCAGTACCGAGTGTGAAGGTCCGGAATTCACTGGTGTAATCCAGCACCGAGTGTGAGGGGTCTGAATTCCATGGAGAAATCCAGCACCGAGTGTGATGGTTCTGAATTCCAGGTTATAATCCAGCACCGACTGTGAGGGTCCTGAATTCCAGTGTGTAATCCAGCACCTTGTGTGATGGTCCTGAATTCCAGGGTGTAATCCAGCACCGAGTGTGATGGTTCTGAATTCCAGGTTATAATCCAGCACCGACTGTGAGGGTCCTGAATTCCAGTGTGTAATCCAGCACATTGTGTGATGGTCCTGAATTCCAGGGTGTAATCCAGCGCTGAATATGACTGTCCGGAATTCAACGGTGCAATCCAGCACTGAGCGCAAGGGTCCAGAATTCCACTGTGTAATCCAGAAATGACTGATTGGGTCCTGAATTCCAGGGTGTAATCCAGCACTAAGCGTGAGGGTCCTGAATTCCATGGTGTCATCCAGCACTGACTGTGAGGGTCCTGAATTACAGGGTGTAATCCAGCACTGACTGTGAGGGTCCTGAATTCCAGGGTGTAATCCAGAACTGAGCGTGAGGGTCCTGAATTCCACTGTGTAATCTAGAACCGACAGAGTTGGTTCTGAATTCCAGGGTGTAATCCAGCACTAAGCGTGAGTGTCCTGAATTCCACTGTGTAATCCAGTTCCGACTGAGAGGGTACTGAATTCCAGGGTGTAATCCAGCACTGTGCGTGACTGTTCTGAATTCCACGGAGTAATCCAGTACAGAGTGTGAGGTGCCTGAATTCCACAGAGTAATCCAGTACCGAGTGTGAAGGTCCGGAATTCACTGGTGTAATCCAGCACCGAGTGTGAGGGGTCTGAATTCCATGGAGAAATCCAGCACCGAGTGTGATGGTTCTGAATTCCAGGTTATAATCCAGCACCGACTGTGAGGGTCCTGAATTCCAGTGTGTAATCCAGCACCTTGTGTGATGGTCCTGAATTCCAGGGTGTAATCCAGCACTAAGCGTGAGGGTCCTGAATTCCGTGGTGTAATCCAGCACTGAGCGTGAGGGTCATGAATTCCAGCGTGTAATCCAGCACCGAGTGTGAGGGGACCTGCATTCCAGTGAGTGATCTGGCATCGACTGTGAGGGTCCTGAATTCCAGCGTGACATCCAGCACTGACTGTGAGGGTCCTGAATTCCAGTGTGTAATCCATCACCGACTGTGAGGGTCCTGAATTCCATGGTGTAATCCAGCACTGAGGGTGAGGGTTCTGAATTCAAGGGGGTAATCCAGCACCGCGCGTGAGGGTCCTGAATTGCATGGTGTAATCCAGCACTGAGGGTGAGGGGCCATTATTCCACGGAGAAATTCAGTACCGAGTGTGAGGGTCCGGAATTCAAGCGTGTAATCCAGCACTGAACGTGATGATCCTGCATTCCAAGATGTAATCCAGCACCGAGCGTGAGGGTCCTGAATTCCATGGTGTAATCCAGCACCGACAGTGAGGGTCCTGAATTCCAGGATGTAATCCAGCACCGAGTGTGAGGGTCCGGAGTTCCAGGGAGTAATCCAGCACTGAGTGTGAATGTCCTGAATTCCAGGGTGTAATCCAGCACTGAATATGAGTGTCCGGAATTCAAGGGTGCAATCCAGCACTGAGCGTAAGGGTCCTGAATTCCACTGTGTAATCCAGAAATGACTGATTGGGTCCTGAATTCCAGGGTGTAATCCAGCACTAAGCGTGAGGGTCCTGAATTCCGTGGTGTAATCCAGCACTGAGCGTGAGGGGCATGAATTCCAGCGTGTAATCCAGCACCGAGTGTGAGGGGACCTGCATTCCAGTGAGTGATCTGGCATCGACTGTGAGGGTCCTGAATTCCAGCGTGAAATCCAGCACTGACTGTGAGGGTCCTGAATTCCAGTGTGTAATCCATCACCGACTGTGAGGGTCCTGAATTCCATGGTGTAATCCAGCACTGAGGGTGAGGGTTCTGAATTCAAGGGGGTAATCCAGCACCGCGCGTGAGGGTCCTGAATTGCATGGTGTAATCCAGCACTGAGGGTGAGGGGCCATTATTCCACGGAGAAATTCAGTACCGAGTGTGAGGGTCCGGAATTCAAGGGTGTAATCCAGCACTGAACGTGATGATCCTGCATTCCAAGATGTAATCCAGCACCGAGCGTGAGGGTCCTGAATTCCATGGTGTAATCCAGCACCGACAGTGAGGGTCCTGAATTCCAGGATGTAATCCAGCACCGAGTGTGAGGGTCCGGAGTTCCAGGGAGTAATCCAGCACTGAGTGTGAATGTCCTGAATTCCAGGGTGTAATCCAGCACTGAATATGAGTGTCCGGAATTCAAGGGTGCAATCCAGCACTGAGCGTAAGGGTCCTGAATTCCACTGTGTAATCCAGAAATGACTGATTGGGTCCTGAATTCCAGGGTGTAATCCAGCACTAAGCGTGAGGGTCCTGAATTCCGTGGTGTAATCCAGCACTGAGCATTAGGTTCCTGAATTCCAGGGTGTAATCCAGCACAGACTGTGAGGGTCCTGAAATCCAGGGTGTAATCCAGAACTGAGCGTGAGGGTCCTGAATTCCACTGTGTAATCCGGAACCTACTGAGTGTGTCCTGAATTCCAGGGTGTAATCCAGCACTAAGCGTGAGGGTGCTGAATTCCAGGTTGTAATACAGCACTGAGTCTGAGGGTCCTGAATTCCAGGGTGTAATCCAGCACCGAGTGTGATGGTTCTGAATTCCAGGTTATAATCCAGCACCGACTGTGAGGGTCCTGAATTCCAGTGTGTAATCCAGCACATTGTGTGATGGTCCTGAATTCCAGGGTGTAATCCAGCGCTGAATATGACTGTCCGGAATTCAAGGGTGCAATCCAGCACTGAGCGCAAGGGTCCAGAATTCCACTGTGTAATCCAGAAATGACTGATTGGGTCCTGAATTCCAGGGTGTAATCCAGCACTAAGCGTGAGGGTCCTGAATTCCAGTGAGTGATCCAGCATCGACTGTGAGGGTACTGAATTCCAGCGTGAAATCCAGCACCGAATGTAAGGGTCACGAATTCAATGGTATAATCTAGCACTGAGTGTGAGGGTCCTGAATTCCACTGTGTAATCCAGTTCCGACTGTGAGGGTCCTGAATTCCAGTGTGTATTCCAGCACTGTGCCTGAGGGTTCCGAATTCAAGGGCGTAATCCAGCACCGAGTGTGAGGGTCTGAATTCCATGGTGTAATCCTGTACCGAGTGTGAGGGGCCTGCATTCAAGGACGTAATCCAGCACTGAGAGTGAGGGTCCTGCATTCCAGGATGTAATCCAGCACTGAGCGTGAGGGTCCTGCATTCCAGAATGTAATCCAGCACTGAGCGTGAGGGTCATTAATTCCAGGGTGTAATCCAGCACTGTGTGTGAGGGGTCTGAATTCCATGCAGTAATCCAGTACCGAGTGTGAGGGGCCTTAATTCCACGGAGTAATCCAGTACCGAGTGTGAAGGTCCGGAATTCACGGGTGCAATCCAGCACTGAGCGTGAGGTTCCTGAATTCTAGGGTGTAATCCAGATCCGAGTGTGAGGGGTCTGAATTCCATGGAGTAATCCAGTACCGAGTGTGAGTGTCCTGAATTCAAGGGTGCAATCCAGAACTGAGCGTGAGGGTCCTGAATTCCACTGTGTAATCCGGAACCTACTGAGTGTGTCCTGAATTCCAGGGTGTAATCCAGCACTAAGCGTGAGGGTGCTGAATTCCAGGTTGTAATACAGCACTGAGTCTGAGGGTCCTGAATTCCAGGGTGTAATCCAGCACCGAGTGTGATGGTTCTGAATTCCAGGTTATAATCCAGCACCGACTGTGAGGGTCCTGAATTCCAGTGTGTAATCCAGCACATTGTGTGATGGTCCTGAATTCCAGGGTGTAATCCAGCGCTGAATATGACTGTCCGGAATTCAAGGGTGCAATCCAGCACTGAGCGCAAGGGTCCAGAATTCCACTGTGTAATCCAGAAATGACTGATTGGGTCCTGAATTCCAGGGTGTAATCCAGCACTAAGCGTGAGGGTCCTGAATTCCAGTGAGTGATCCAGCATCGACTGTGAGGGTACTGAATTCCAGCGTGAAATCCAGCACCGAATGTAAGGGTCACGAATTCAATGGTATAATCTAGCACTGAGTGTGAGGGTCCTGAATTCCACTGTGTAATCCAGTTCCGACTGTGAGGGTCCTGAATTCCAGTGTGTATTCCAGCACTGTGCCTGAGGGTTCCGAATTCAAGGGCGTAATCCAGCACCGAGTGTGAGGGTCTGAATTCCATGGTGTAATCCTGTACCGAGTGTGAGGGGCCTGCATTCAAGGACGTAATCCAGCACTGAGAGTGAGGGTCCTGCATTCCAGGATGTAATCCAGCACTGAGCGTGAGGGTCCTGCATTCCAGAATGTAATCCAGCACTGAGCGTGAGGGTCATTAATTCCAGGGTGTAATCCAGCACTGTGTGTGAGGGGTCTGAATTCCATGCAGTAATCCAGTACCGAGTGTGAGGGGCCTTAATTCCACGGAGTAATCCAGTACCGAGTGTGAAGGTCCGGAATTCACGGGTGCAATCCAGCACTGAGCGTGAGGTTCCTGAATTCTAGGGTGTAATCCAGATCCGAGTGTGAGGGGTCTGAATTCCATGGAGTAATCCAGTACCGAGTGTGAGTGTCCTGAATTCAAGGGTGCAATCCAGCACTGAGCGTTAGGTTCCTGAATTCCAGGGTGTAATCCAGTACCGAGTGTGAGTGTCCGGAATTCAAGGGTGCAATCCAGCACTGAGCGTTAGGTTCCTGAATTCCACTGTGTAATCCAGAAATGACTGATTGGGTCCTGAATTCCAGGGTGTAATCCAGCACTAAGCGTGAGGGTCCTGAATTCCATGGTGTCATCCAGCACTGACTGTGAGGGTCCTGAATTACAGGGTGTAATCCAGCACTGACTGTGAGGGTCCTGAATTCCAGGGTGTAATCCAGAACTGAGCGTGAGGGTCCTGAATTCCACTGTGTAATCTAGAACCGACAGAGTTGGTTCTGAATTCCAGGGTGTAATCCAGCACTAAGCGTGAGGGTCCTGAATTCCGCTGTGTAATCCAGTTCCGACTGAGAGGGTACTGAATTCCAGGGTGTAATCCAGCACTGTGCGTGACTGTTCTGAATTCCACGGAGTAATCCAGTACAGAGTGTGAGGTGCCTGAATTCCACGGAGTAATCCAGTACCGAGTGTGAAGGTCCGGAATTCACTGGTGTAATCCAGCACCGAGTGTGAGGGGTCTGAATTCCATGGAGACATCCAGCACCGAGAGTGAGTGTCCTGAATTCCTGGGAGTGATCCAGCGTCGGCTGTGAGGGTCCTGAATTCCAGTGAGTGATCCAGCATCGACTGTGAGGGTACTGAATTCCAGTGTGAAATCCAGCACCGCATGTAAGGGTCACGAATTCAAGGGTATAATCTAGTAAAGAGTGTGAGGGTCATGAATTCCAGGATGTAATCCAGCACTGAGCATGGGGTTCCTGAATTCCAGGGGGTAATCCAGAACCGAGTGTGAGGGGTCTGAATTCCATGGAGTAATCCAGTACCGAGTGTGAGGGGCCTTAATTCCACGGAGTAATCCAGTACCGAGTGTGAACGTCCGGAATTCAGGGGTGTAATCCAGCACTGAGCGTGTTGGTCCTGAATTCCAGGGTGTAATCCAGCACCGAGTGAGAGGGGTCTGAATTCCATGGAGTTATCCAGCACCGAGAGTGCGTGACCTGAATTCCTGGGAGTGATCCAGCGTCGGTTGTGAGGGTCCTGAATTCCAGTGAGTGATCCAGCATCGACTGTGAGGGTACTGAATTCCAGCGTGAAATCCAGCACCGAATGTAAGGGTCACGAATTCAATGGTATAATCTAGCACTGAGTGTGAGGGTCCTGAATTCCACTGTGTAATCCAGTTCCGACTGTGAGGGTCCTGAATTCCAGTGTGTATTCCAGCACTGTGCCTGAGGGTTCCGAATTCAAGGGCGTAATCCAGCACCGAGTGTGAGGGTCTGAATTCCATGGTGTAATCCAGTACCGAGTGTGAGGGGCCTGCATTCAAGGACGTAATCCAGCACTGAGAGTGAGGGTCCTGCATTCCAGGATGTAATCCAGCACTGAGCGTGAGGGTCCTGCATTCCAGAATGTAATCCAGCACTGAGCGTGAGGGTCCTTAATTCCAGGGTGTAATCCAGCACTGTGTGTGAGGGGTCTGAATTCCATGCAGTAATCCAGTACCGAGTGTGAGGGGCCTTAATTCCACGGAGTAATCCAGTACCGAGTGTGAAGGTCCGGAATTCACGGGTGCAATCCAGCACTGAGCGTGAGGGTCCTGAATTCTAGGGTGTAATCCAGATCCGAGTGTGAGGGGTCTGAATTCCATGGAGTAATCCAGTACCGAGTGTGAGTGTCCTGAATTCAAGGGTGCAATCCAGCACTGAGCGTTAGGTTCCTGAATTCCAGGGTGTAATCCAGTACCGAGTGTGAGTGTCCGGAATTCAAGGGTGCAATCCAGCACTGAGCGTTAGGTTCCTGAATTCCAGGGTGTAATCCAGCACTGACTGTGAGGGTCCTGAATTCCAGGGTGTAATCCAGAACTGAGCGTGAGGGTCCTGAATTCCACTGCGTAATCCAGAACCGACTGATTGGGTCCTGAATTCCAGGGTGTAATCCAGCACTAAGCGTGAGGGTCCTGAATTCCACTGTGTAATCCAGTTCCGACTGTGAGGGTACTGAATTCCAGGGTGTAATCCAGCACTGTGCATGACTGTTCATAATTCCACAGAGTAATCCAGTACCGAGTGTGAGGGTCCGGAGTTCCAGGGTGTAATCCAGCACTGAGTGTGAGTGTCCGGAATTCAAGGGTGCAATCCAGCACTGAGCGTTAGGTTCCTGATTTCCAGGGTGTAATCCAGCACTGACTGTGAGGGTCCTGAATTCCACTGTGTAATCCAGAACCGACTGAGAGGGTACTGAATACCAGGGTGTAATCCAGCACTGTGCGTGACTGTTCTGAATTCCACGGAGTAATCCAGTACCGAGAGTGAGGTGCCTGAATTCCACGGTGTAATCCAGTACCGAGTGTGAGGGGTCTGAATTCCACAGTGTAATCCAGTACTGAGTGTGAGGGTCATGAATTCCTGGATGTAATCCAGCACTGAGCGTTATGATCCTGCTTTCCAGGGTGTAATCCAGCACTGAGTGTGAGGGTCCTGAATTCCAGGGTGTAATCCAGCACTGACTGTGAGGGTCCTGAATTCCACTGTGTAATCCAGAACCGACTGAGAGGGTCCTGAATTCCAGGGTGTAATCCAGCACTAAGTGTGAGGGTCCTGAATTCCACTGTGTAATCCAGTACCGAGTGTGAGGTGCCTGAATTCCACGGAGTAATCCAGTACAGAGTGTGAGGGTCCGGAGTTCCAGGGTGTAATCCGGCACCGAGTGTGAATGTCCTGAATTCCAGGGTGTAATCCAGCACTGAGTGTGAGTGTCCGGAATTCAAGGGTGTAATCCAGAACTGAGCGTGAGGGTCCTGAATTCCACTGTGTAATCCAGAACCGACTGATTGGGTCCTGAATTCCAGTGTGTAATCCAGCACTAAGCGTAAGGGTCCTGAATTCCACTCTGTAATCCAGTTCCGACTGTGAGGGTACTGAATTCCAGGGTGTAATCCAGCACTGTGCGTGACTGTTCTGAATTCCACGGAGTAATCCAGTACCGAGTGTGAGGTGCCTGAATTCCACGGAGTAATCCAGTACCGAGTGTGAGGGGTCTGAATTCCACGGTGTAATCCAGTACTGTGTGAGGGTCATGAATTCCAGGATGTAATCCAGCACTGAGCGTTATGATCCTGCTTTCCAGGGTGTAATCCAGCACTGAGTGTCAGGGTCCTGAATTCCAGCACTCAGCACTGAGTGTGAGGGGTCTAAATTCCACAGAGTAATCCAGTACTGAGTGTGAGTGTCCTGAATTCCAGGATGTAATCCAGCACTGAGCGTGGGGTTCCTGAATTCCAGGGGGTAACCCAGAACCGAGTGTGAGGGGTCTGAATTCCATGGAGTAATCCAGTACCGAGTGTGAGGGGACTTAATTCCACGGAGTAATCCAGTACCGAGTGTGAAGGTCCGGAATTCACGGGTGCAATCCAGCACTGAGCGTGAGGGTCCTGAATTCCAGGGTGTAATCCAGAACCGAGTGTGAGGGGTCTGAATTCCATGGAGTAATCCAGTACCGAGTGTGAGGGGCCTTAATTCCACGGAGTAATCCAGTACCGAGTGTGAAGGTCCGGAATTCACGGGTGTAATCCAGCACTGAGCGTGAGGGTCCTGAATTCCAGGGTGTAATTCAGCACCGAGTGTGAGGGGTCTGAATTCCATGGAGTAATCCAGCACCGAGAGTGAGTGTCCTGAATTCCTGGGAGTGATCCAGCGTCGGCTGTGAGGGTCCTGAATTCCAGTGAGTGATCTAGCATCGACTGTGAGGGTACTGAATTCCAGATTGAAATCCAGCACCGAATGTAAGGGTCACGAATTCAATGATATAATCTAGCACTGAGTGTGAGGGTCCTGAATTCCACTGTGTAATCCAGTTCCGACTGTGAGGGTACTGAATTCCATGGTGTAATCCAGTACTGAGTGTGAGGGTCCGGAGTTCCAGGGTGCAATCCAGCACTGAGTGTGAGTGTCCTGAATTCAAGGGTGCAATCCAGCACTGAGCGTTAGGTTCCTGAATTCCAGGGTGTAATCCAGCACTGAGTGTGAGTGTCCGGAATTCAAGGGTGCAATGCAGCACTGAGCGTTAGGTTCCTGAATTCCAGGGTGTAATCCAGCACTGACTGTGAGGGTCCTGAATTCCAGGGTGTAATCCAGAACTGAGCGTGAGGGTCCTGAATTCCACTGTGTAATCCAGAACCGACTGATTGGGTCCTGAATTCCAGGGTGTAATCCAGCACTAAGCGTGATGGTCCTGAATTCCACTGTGTAATCCAGTTCCGACTGTGAGGGTACTGAATTCCAGGGTGTAATCCAGCACTGTGCGTGACTGTTCATAATTCCACAGAGTAATCCAGTACCGAGTGTGAGGGTCCGGAGTTCCAGGGTGTAATCCAGCACTGAGTGTGAGTGTCCTGAATTCCAGGGTGTAATCCAGCACTGAGTGTGAGTGTCCTGAATTCCACTGTGTAATCCAGAACCGACTGAGAGGGTACTGAATACCAGGGTGTAATCCAGCACTGTGCGTGACTGTTCTGAATTCCACGGAGTAATCCAGTACCGAGTGTGAGGGGTCTGAATTCTACAGTGTAATCCAATACTGAGTGTGAGGGTCATGAATTCCAGGATGTAATCCAGCACTGAGCGTTATGATCCTGCTTTCCAGGGTGTAATCCAGCACTGAGTGTGAGGGTCCTGAATTCCAGGGTGTAATCCAGCACTGACTGTGAGGGTCCTGAATTCCACTGTGTAATCCAGAACCGACTGAGAGGGTCCTGAATTCCAGGGTGTAATCCAGCTCTAAGTGTGAGGGTCCTGAATTCCACTGTGTAATCCAGAACCGACTGAGAGGGTCCTGAATTCCAGGGTGTAATCCAGCACTAAGTGTGAGGGTCCTGAATTCCATGGAGTAATCCAGCACCGAGAGTGAGTGTAGTGAATTCCTGGGAGTGATCCAGCGTCGGCTGTGAGGGTCCTGAATTCCAGTGAGTGATCCAGCATCGACTGTGAGGGTACTGAATTCCAGCGTGTAATCCAGCACCGAATGTAAGGGTCACGAATTCAATGGTATAATCTAGCACTGAGTGTGAGGGTCCTGAATTCCACTGTGTAGTCCAGTTCTGACTGTGAGGGTACTGAATTCCAGGGTGTAATCCAGCACTGTGCGTGACTGTTCTGAATTCCACGGAGTAATCCAGTACCGAGTGTGAGGTGCCTGAATTCCACGGAGTAATCCAGTACAGAGTGTGAGGGTCCGGAGTTCCAGGGTGTAATCCGGCACCGAGTGTGAATGTCCTGAATTCCAGGGTGTAATCCAGCACTGAGTGTGAGTGTCCGGAATTCAAGGGTGCAATCCAGCACTGAGCGTTAGGTTCCTGAATTCCAGGGTGTAATCCAGCACTGACTGTGAGTTTCCTGAATTCCAGGGTGTAATCCAGCACTGACTGTGAGGGTCCTGAATTCCACTGTGTAATCCAGTTCCGACTGTGAGGGTACTGAATTCCAGGGTGTAATCCAGCACTGTGCGTGAATGTTCATAATTCCACAGAGTAATCCAGTACCGAGTGTGAGGGTCCGGAGTTCCAGGGTGTAATCCAGCACTGAGTGTGAGTGTCCGGAATTCAAGGGTGCAATCCAGCACTGAGCGTTAGGTTCCTGATTTCCAGGGTGTAATCCAGCACTGACTGTGAGGGTCCTGAATTCCACTGTGTAATACGGAACCGACTGAGAGGGTACTGAATACCAGGGTGTAATCCAGCACTGTGCGTGACTGTTCTGAATTCCACGGAGTAATCCAGTACCGAGAGTGAGGTGCCTGAATTCCACGGTGTAATCCAGTACCGAGTGTGAGTGGTCTGAATTCCACAGTGTAATCCAGTACTGAGTGTGATGGTCATGAATTCCTGGATGTAATCCAGCACTGAGCGTTATGATCCTGCTTTCCAGGGTGTAATCCAGCACTGAGCGTGAGGGTTCTGAATTTAAGGGGGTAATCCAGCACCGAGTGTGAGGGGTCTGAATTCCACGGAGTAATCCAGTACCGAGAGTGAGGGGCCTGAATTACACAGAGTAATCCAGTACTGAGTGTGAGGGTCATGAATTCCAGGATGTAATCCAGCACTGAGCGTGGGGTTCCTGAATTCCAGGGAGTAATCCAGCACTGAGTGTGAGGGGTCTAAATTCCACAGAATAATCCAGTACTGAGTGTGAGGGTCATGAATTCCAGGATGTAATCCAGCACTGAGCGTGGGGTTCCTGAATTCCAGGGGGTAACCCAGAACCGAGTGTGAGGGGTCTGAATTCCATGGAGTAATCCAGTACCGAGTGTGAGGGGCCTTAATTCCACGGAGTAATCCAGTACCGAGTGTGAAGGTCCGGAATTCACGGGTGTAATCCAGCACTGAGCGTGAGGGTCCTGAATTCCAGGATGTAATCCAGCACCGAGTGTGAGGGGTCTGAATTCCATGGAGTAATCCAGCACCGAGAGTGAGTGTCCTGAATTCCTGGGAGTGATCCAGCGTCGGCTGTGAGGGTACTGAATTCCAGTGAGTGATCCAGCATCGACTGTGAGGGTACTGAATTGCAGCGTGAAATCCAGCATCGAATGTAAGGGTCACGAATTCAATGATATAATCTAGCACTGAGAGTGAGGCTCCTGAATTCCACTGTGTAATCCAGTTCCGACTGTGAGGGTACTGAATTCCATGGTGTAATCCAGTACTGAGTGTGAGGGTCCGGAGTTCCAGGGTGCAATCCAGGACTGAGTGTGAGTGTCCTGAATTCAAGGGTGCAATCCAGCACTGAGAGTTAGGTTCCTGAATTCCAGGGTGTAATCCAGTACCGAGTGTGAGTGTCCGGAATTCAAGGGTGCAATCCAGCACTGAGCGTTAGGTTCCTGAATTCCAGGGTGTAATCCAGCACTGACTGTGAGGGTCCTGAATTCCAGGGTGTAATCCAGAACTGACCGTGAGGGTCCTGAATTCCACTGTGTAATCCAGAACCGACTGATTGGGTCCTGAATTCCAGTGTGTAATCCAGCACTAAGCGTGAGGGTCCTGAATTCCACTGTGTAATCCAGTTCCGACTGTGAGGGTACTGAATTCCAGGGTGTAATCCAGCACTGTGCGTGACTGTTCATAATTCCACAGAGTAATCCAGTACCGAGTGTGAGGGTCCGGAGTTCCAGGGTGTAATCCAGCACTGAGTGTGAGTGTCCGGAATTCAAGGGTGCAATCCAGCACTGAGCGTTAGGTTCCTGATTTCCAGGGTGTAATCCAGCACTGACTGTGAGGGTCCTGAATTCCACTGTGTAATACAGAACCGACTGAGAGGGTACTGAATACCAGGGTGTAATCCAGCACTGTGCGTGACTGTTCTGAATTCCACGGAGTAATCCAGTACCGAGAGTGAGGTGCCTGAATTCCACGGTGTAATCCAGTACCGAGTGTGAGGGGTCTGAATTCCACAGTGTAATCCAGTACTGAGTGTGAGGGTCATGAATTCCTGGATGTAATCCAGCACTGAGCGTTATGATCCTGCTTTCCAGGGTGTAATCCAGCACTGAGTGTGAGGGTCCTGAATTCCAGGGTGTAATCCAGCACTGAGCGTGAGGGTTCTGAATTCAAGGGGGTAATCCAGCACTGAGTGTGAGGGGTCTGAATTCCACGGAGTAATCCAGTACCGAGAGTGAGGGGCCTGAATTACACAGAGTAATCCAGTACTGAGTGTGAGGGTCATGAATTCCAGGATGTAATCCAGCACTGAGCGTGGGGTTCCTGAATTCCAGGGAGTAATCCAGCACTGAGTGTGAGGGGTCTAAATTCCACAGAGTAATCCAGTACTGAGTGTGAGGGTCATGAATTCCAGGATGTAATCCAGCACTGAGCGTGGGGTTCCTGAATTCCAGGGGGTAACCCAGAACCGAGTGTGAGGGGTCTGAATTCCATGGAGTAATCCAGTACCGAGTGTGAGGGGCCTTAATTCCACGGAGTAATCCAGTACCGAGTGTGAAGGTCCGGAATTCACGGGTGTAATCCAGCACTGAGCGTGAGGGTCCTGAATTCCAGGGTGTAATCCAGCACCGAGTGTGAGGGGTCTGAATTCCATGGAGTAATCCAGCACCGAGAGTGAGTGTCCTGAATTCCTGGGAGTGATCCAGCGTCGGCTGTGAGGGTACTGAATTCCAGTGAGTGATCCAGCATCGACTGTGAGGGTACTGAATTGCAGCGTGAAATCCAGCATCGAATGTAAGGGTCACGAATTCAATGATATAATCTAGCACTGAGTGTGAGGCTCCTGAATTCCACTGTGCAATCCAGTTCCGACGGTGAGGGTACTGAATTCCATGGTGTAATCCAGTACTGAGTGTGAGGGTCCGGAGTTCCAGGGTGCAATCCAGGACTGAGTGTGAGTGTCCTGAATTCAAGGGTGCAATCCAGCACTGAGAGTTAGGTTCCTGAATTCCAGGGTGTAATCCAGTACCGAGTGTGAGTGTCCGGAATTCAAGGGTGCAATCCAGCACTGAGCGTTAGGTTCCTGAATTCCAGGGTGTAATCCAGCACTGACTGTGAGGGTCCTGAATTCCAGGGTGTAATCCAGAACTGACCGTGAGGGTCCTGAATTCCACTGTGTAATCCAGAACCGACTGATTGGGTCCTGAATTCCAGGGTGTAATCCAGCACTAAGCGTGAGGGTCCTGAATTCCACTGTGTAATCCAGTTCCGACTGTGAGGGTACTGAATTCCAGGGTGTAATCCAGCACTAAGCGTGACTGTTCATAATTCCACAGAGTAATCCAGTACCGAGTGTGAGGGTCCGGAGTTCCAGGGTGTAATCCAGCACTGAGTGCGAGTGTCCTGAATTCCAGGGTGTAATCCAGCATTGAGTGTGAGTGTCCGGAATTCAAGGGTGCAATCCAGCACTGAGCGTTAGGTTCTTGAATTCCAGGGTGTAATCCAGCACTGACTGTGAGGGTCCTGAATTCCACTGTGTAATCCAGAACCGACTGAGAGGGTCCTGAATTCCAGGGTGTAATCCAGCACCGAGTGAGAGGGGTCTGAATTCCATGGAGTTATCCAGCACCGAGAGTGCGTGACCTGAATTCCTGGGAGTGATCCAGCGTCGGCTGTGAGGGTCCTGAATTCCAGTGAGTGATCCAGAATCGACTGTGAGGGTACTGAATTCCAGTGTGAAATCCAGCACCGAATGTAAGGGTCACGAATTCAATGGTATAATCTAGCACTGAGTGTGAGGGTCCTGAATTCCACTGTGTAATCCAGTTCCGACTGTGAGGGTCCTGAATTCCAGGGAGTATTCCAGCACTGTGCCTGAGGGTTCCGAATTCAAGGGCGTAATCCAGCACCGAGTGTGAGGGTCTGAATTCCATGGTGTAATCCAGTACCGAGTGTGAGGGGCCTGCATTCAAGTACGTAATCCAGCACTGAGAGTGAGGGTCCTGCATTCCAGGATGTAATCCAGCACTGAGCGTGAGGGTCCTGCATTCCAGAATGTAATCCAGCACTGAGCGTGAGGGTCCTTAATTCCAGGGTGTAATCCAGCACTGTGTGTGAGGGGTCTGAATTCCATGCAGTAATCCAGTACCGAGTGTGAGGGGCCTTAATTCCACGGAGTAATCCAGTACCGAGTGTGAAGGTCCGGAATTCACGGGTGCAATCCAGCACTGAGCGTGAGGGTCCTGAATTCTAGGGTGTAATCCAGATCCGAGTGTGAGGGGTCTGAATTCCATGGAGTAATCCGGCACCGATTGTGAATGTCCTGAATTCCAGGGTGTAATCCAGCACTGAGTGTGAGTGTCCGGAATTCAAGGATGCAATCCAGCACTGAGCGTTAGGTTCCTGAATTCCAGGGTGTAATCCAGCACTGACTGTGAGTTTCCTGAATTCCAGGGTGTAATCCAGAACTGAGTGTGAGGGTCCTGAATTCCACTGTGTAATCCAGTTCCGACTGTGAGGGTACTGAATTCCATGGTGTAATCCAGTACTGAGTGTGAGGGTCCGGAGTTCCAGGGTGCAATCCAGCACTGAGTGTGAGTGTCCTGAATTCAAGGGTGCAATCCAGCACTGAGCGTTAGGTTCCTGAATACCAGGGTGTAATCCAGCACTGAGTGTGAGTGTCCGGAATTCAAGGGTGCAATGCAGCACTGAGCGTTAGTTTCCTGAATTCCAGGGTGTAATCCAGCACTGACTGTGAGGGTCCTGAATTCCAGGGTGTAATCCAGAACCGACTGATTGGGTCCTGAATTCCAGGGTGTAATCCAGCACTAAGCGTGAGGGTCCTGAATTCCACTGTGTAATCCAGTTCCGACTGTGAGGGTACTGAATTCCATGGTGTAATCCAGTACTGAGTGTGAGGGTCCGGAGTTCCAGGGTGCAATCCAGCACTGAGTGTGAGTGTCCTGAATTCAAGGGTGCAATCCAGCACTGAGCGTTAGGTTCCTGAATACCAGGGTGTAATCCAGCACTGAGTGTGAGTGTCTGGAATTCAAGGGTGCAATGCAGCACTGAGCGTTAGTTTCCTGAATTCCAGGGTGTAATCCAGCACTGACTGTGAGGGTCCTGAATTCCAGGGTGTAATCCAGAACCGACTGATTGGGTCCTGAATTCCAGGGTGTAATCCAGCACTAAGCGTGAGGGTCCTGAATTCCACTGTGTAATCCAGTTCCGACTGTGAGGGTACTGAATTCCAGGGTGTAATCCAGCACTGTGCGTGACTGTTCATAATTCCACAGAGTAATCCAGTACCGAGTGTGAGGGTCCGGAGTTCCAGGGTGTAATCCAGCACTGAGTGTGAGTGTCCTGAATTCCAGGGTGTAATCCAGCACTGTGCGTGACTGTTCTGAATTCCACGGAGTAATCCAGTACCGAGAGTGAGGTGCCTGAATTCCACGGTGTAATCCAGTACCGAGTGTGAGGGGTCTGAATTCCACAGTGTAATCCAGTACTGAGTGTGAGGGTCATGAATTCCTGGATGTAATCCAGCACTGAGCGTTATGATCCTGCTTTCCAGGGTGTAATCCAGCACTGAGTGTGAGGGTCCTGAATTCCAGGGTGTAATCCAGCACTGAGCGTGAGGGTTCTGAATTCAAGGGGGTAATCCAGCACCGAGTGTGAGGGGTCTGAATTCCACGGAGTAATCCAGTACCGAGAGTGAGGGGCCTGAATTACACAGAGTAATCCAGTACTGAGTGTGAGGGTCATGAATTCCAGGATGTAATCCAGCACTGAGCGTGGGGTTCCTGAATTCCAGGGAGTAATCCAGCACTGAGTGTGAGGGGTCTAAATTCCACAGAGTAATCCAGTACTGAGTGTGAGGGTCATGAATTCCAGGATGTAATCCAGCACTGAGCGTGGGGTTCCTGAATTCCAGGGGGTAACCCAGAACCGAGTGTGAGGGGTCTGAATTCCATGGAGTAATCCAGTACCGAGTGTGAGGGGCCTTAATTCCACGGAGTAATCCAGTACCGAGTGTGAAGGTCCGGAATTCACGGGTGTAATCCAGCACTGAGCGTGAGGGTCCTGAATTCCAGGGTGTAATCCAGCACCGAGTGTGAGGGGTCTGAATTCCATGGAGTAATCCAGCACCGAGAGTGAGTGTCCTGAATTCCTGGGAGTGATCCAGCGTCGGCTGTGAGGGTACTGAATTCCAGTGAGTGATCCAGCATCGACTGTGAGGGTCACGAATTCAATGATATAATCTAGCACTGAGTGTGAGGCTCCTGAATTCCACTGTGCAATCCAGTTCCGACTGTGAGGGTACTGAATTCCATGGTGTAATCCAGTACTGAGTGTGAGGGTCCGGAGTTCCAGGGTGCAATCATGGACTGAGTGTGAGTGTCCTGAATTCAAGGGTGCAATCCAGCACTGAGAGTTAGGTTCCTGAATTCCAGGGTGTAATCCAGTACCGAGTGTGAGTGTCCGGAATTCAAGGGTGCAATCCAGCACTGAGCGTTAGGTTCCTGAATTCCAGGGTGTAATCCAGCACTGACTGTGAGGGTCCTGAATTCCAGGGTGTAATCCAGAACTGACCGTGAGGGTCCTGAATTCCACTGTGTAATCCAGAACCGACTGATTGGGTCCTGAATTCCAGGGTGTAATCCAGCACTAAGCGTGAGGGTCCTGAATTCCACTGTGTAATCCAGTTCCGACTGTGAGGGTACTGAATTCCAGGGTGTAATCCAGCACTAAGCGTGACTGTTCATAATTCCACAGAGTAATCCAGTACCGAGTGTGAGGGTCCGGAGTTCCAGGGTGTAATCCAGCACTGAGTGCGAGTGTCCTGAATTCCAGGGTGTAATCCAGCATTGAGTGTGAGTGTCCGGAATTCAAGGGTGCAATCCAGCACTGAGCGTTAGGTTCTTGAATTCCAGGGTGTAATCCAGCACTGACTGTGAGGGTCCTGAATTCCACTGTGTAATCCAGAACCGACTGAGAGGGTCCTGAATTCCAGGGTGTAATCCAGCACCGAGTGAGAGGGGTCTGAATTCCATGGAGTTATCCAGCACCGAGAGTGCATGACCTGAATTCCTGGGAGTGATCCAGCGTCGGCTGTGAGGGTCCTGAATTCCAGTGAGTGATCCAGCATCGACTGTGAGGGTACTGAATTCCAGTGTGAAATCCAGCACCGAATGTAAGGGTCACGAATTCAATGGTATAATCTAGCACTGAGTGTGAGGGTCCTGAATTCCACTGTGTAATCCAGTTCCGACTGTGAGGGTCCTGAATTCCAGGGAGTATTCCAGCACTGTGCCTGAGGGTTCCGAATTCAAGGGCGTAATCCAGCACCGAGTGTGAGGGTCTGAATTCCATGGTGTAATCCAGTACCGAGTGTGAGGGGCCTGCATTCAAGTACGTAATCCAGCACTGAGAGTGAGGGTCCTGCATTCCAGGATGTAATCCAGCACTGAGCGTGAGGGTCCTGCATTCCAGAATGTAATCCAGCACTGAGCGTGAGGGTCCTTAATTCCAGGGTGTAATCCAGCACTGTGTGTGAGGGGTCTGAATTCCATGCAGTAATCCAGTACCGAGTGTGAGGGGCCTTAATTCCACGGAGTAATCCAGTACCGAGTGTGAAGGTCCGGAATTCACGGGTGCAATCCAGCACTGAGCGTGAGGGTCCTGAATTCTAGGGTGTAATCCAGATCCGAGTGTGAGGGGTCTGAATTCCATGGAGTAATCCGGCACCGATTGTGAATGTCCTGAATTCCAGGGTGTAATCCAGCACTGAGTGTGAGTGTCCGGAATTCAAGGATGCAATCCAGCACTGAGCGTTAGGTTCCTGAATTCCAGGGTGTAATCCAGCACTGACTGTGAGTTTCCTGAATTCCAGGGTGTAATCCAGAACTGAGTGTGAGGGTCCTGAATTCCACTGTGTAATCCAGTTCCGACTGTGAGGGTACTGAATTCCATGGTGTAATCCAGTACTGAGTGTGAGGGTCCGGAGTTCCAGGGTGCAATCCAGCACTGAGGGTGAGTGTCCTGAATTCAAGGGTGCAATCCAGCACTGAGCGTTAGGTTCCTGAATACCAGGGTGTAATCCAGCACTGAGTGTGAGTGTCCGGAATTCAAGGGTGCAATGCAGCACTGAGCGTTAGTTTCCTGAATTCCAGGGTGTAATCCAGCACTGACTGTGAGGGTCCTGAATTCCAGGGTGTAATCCAGAACCGACTGATTGGGTCCTGAATTCCAGGGTGTAATCCAGCACTAAGCGTGAGGGTCCTGAATTCCACTGTGTAATCCAGTTCCGACTGTGAGGGTACTGAATTCCAGGGTGTAATCCAGCACTGTGCGTGACTGTTCATAATTCCACAGAGTAATCCAGTACCGAGTGTGAGGGTCCGGAGTTCCAGGGTGTAATCCAGCACTGAGTGTGAGTGTCCTGAATTCCAGGGTGTAATCCAGCACTGAGTGTGAGTGTCCTGAATTCCAGGGTGTAATCCAGCATTGAGTGTGAGTGTCCGGAATTCAAGGGTGCAACCCAGCACTGAGCGTTAGGTTCCTGAATTCCAGGGTGTAATCCAGCACTGACTGTGAGGGTCCTGAATTCCACTGTGTAATCCAGAACCGACTGAGAGGGTACTGAATACCAGGGTGTAATCCAGCACTGTGCGTGACTGTTCTGAATTCCACGGAGTAATCCAATACGGAGAGTGAGGTGCCTGAATTCCACGGTGTAATCCAGTACCGAGTGTGAGGGGTTTGAATTCCACAGTGTAATCCAGTACTGAGTGTGGGGTTCCTGAATTCCAGGGTGTAATCCAGCACTGAGTGTGAGGGGTCTAAATTCCACAGAGTAATCCAGTACTGAGTGTGAGGGTCATGAATTCCAGGATGTAATCCAGCACTGAGCGTGGGGTTCCTGAATTCCAGGGGGTAACCCAGAACCGAGTGTGAGGGGTCTGAATTCCATGGAGTAATCCAGTACCGAGTGTGAGGGTCCTGAATTCCACAGTGTAATCCAGAACCGACTGAGAGGGTACTGAATACCAGGGTGTAATCCAGCACTAAGCGTGATGGTCCTGAATTCCACTGTGTAATCCAGTTCCGACTGTGAGGGTACTGAATTCCAGGGTGTAATCCAACACTGTGCGTGACTGTTCATAATTCCACAGAGTAATCCAGTACCGAGTGTGTGGGTCCGGAGTTCCAGGGTGTAATCCAGCACTGAGAGTGAGTGTCCTGAATTCCAGGGTGTAATCCAGCACTGAGTGTGAGTGTCCTGAATTCCACTGTGTAATCCAGAACCGACTGAGAGGGTACTGAATACCAGGGTGTAATCCAGCACTGTGCGTGACTGTTCTGAATTCCACGGAGTAATCCAGTACCGAGTGTGAGGGGTCTGAATTCTACAGTGTAATCCAGTACTGAGTGTGAAGGTCATGAATTCCAGGAAGTAATCCAGCACTGAGCGTTATGATACTGCTTTCCAGGGTGTAATCCAGCACCGAGAGTGAGTGTAGTGAATTCCAGTGAGTGATCCAGCATCGACTGTGAGGGTACTGAATTCCAGCGTGTAATCCAGCACCGAATGTAAGGGTCACGAATTCAATGGTATAATCTAGCACTGAGTGTGAGTGTCCTGAATTCCACTGTGTAGTCCAGTTCTGCCTGTGAGGGTACTGAATTCCAGGGTGTAATCCAGCACTGTGCGTGACTGTTCTGAATTCCATGGAGTTATCCAGTACCGAGTGTGAGGTGCCTGAATTCCACGGAGTAATCCAGTACAGAGTGTGAGGGTCCGGAGTTCCAGGGTGTAATCCGGCACCGAGTGTGAATGTCCTGAATTCCAGGGTGTAATCCAGCACTGAGTGTGAGTGTCCGGAATTCAAGGGTGCAATCCAGCACTGAGCGTTAGGTTCCTGAATTCCAGGGTGTAATCCAGCACTGACTGTGAGTTTCCTGAATTCCAGGGTGTAATCCAGAACTGAGCGTGAGGGTCCTGAATTCCACTGTGTAATCCAGAACAGACTGATTGGGTCCTGAATTCCAGTGTGTAATCCAGCACTAAGCGTAAGGGTCCTGAATTCCACTCTGTAATCCAGTTCCGACTGTGAGGGTACTGAATTCCAGGGTGTATACCAGCACTGTGCGTGACTGTTCTGAATTCCACGGAGTAATCCAGTACCGAGTGTGAGGTGCCTGAATTCCACGGAGTAATCCAGTACCGAGTGTGAGGGGTCTGAATTCCACGGTGTAATCCAGTACTGAGTGTGAGGGTCATGAATTCCAGGATGTAATCCAGCACTGAGCGTTATGATCCTGCTTTCCAGGGTGTAATCCAGCACTGAGTGTCAGGGTCCTGAATTCCAGGGTGTAATCCAGCACTGAGCGTGAGGGTTCTGAATTCAAGGGGGTAATCCAGCACCGAGTGTGAGGGGTCTGAATTCCACGGAGTAATCCAGTACCGAGAGTGAGGGGCCTGAATTCCACAGAGTAATCCAGTACTGAGTGTGAGGGTCATGAATTCCAGGATGTAATCCAGCACTGAGCGTGGGGTTCCTGAATTCCAGGGAGTAATCCAGCACTGAGTGTGAGGGGTCTAAATTCCACAGAGTAATCCAGTACTGAGTGTGAGGGTCATGAATTCCAGGATGTAATCCAGCACTGAGCGTGGGGTTCCTGAATTCCAGGGGGTAACCCAGAACCGAGTGTGAGGGGTCTGAATTCCATGGAGCAAT
Organism: Hypanus sabinus; assembly: GCF_030144855.1. NCBI lineage: Eukaryota > Metazoa > Chordata > Chondrichthyes > Myliobatiformes > Dasyatidae > Hypanus > Hypanus sabinus. The sequence continues at coordinate 100,599,741 of NC_082711.1, forward strand.
CCAGTACCGAGTGTGAGGGGCCTTAATTCCACGGAGTAATCCAGTACCGAGTGTGAAGGTCCGGAATTCACGGGTGTAATCCAGCACTGAGCGTGAGGGTCCTGAATTCCAGGGTGTAATCCAGCACCGAGTGTGAGGGGTCTGAATTCCACGGAGTAATCCAGCACCGAGAGTGAGTGTCCTGAATTCCTGGGAGTGATCCAGCGTCGGCTGTGAGGGTACTGAATTCCAGTGAGTGATCCTGCATCGACTGTGAGGGTACTGAATTCCAGCGTGAAATCCAGCACCGAATGTAAGGGTCACGAATTCAATGATATAATCTAGCACTGAGTGTGAGGCTCCTGAATTCGACTGTGTAATCCAGTTCCGACTGTGAGGGTACTGAATTCCATGGTGTAATCCAGTACTGAGTGTGAGGGTCCGGAGTTCCAGGGTGCAATCCAGCACTGAGTGTGAGTGTCCTGAATTCAAGGGTGCAATCCAGCACTGAGCGTTAGGTTCCTGAATTCCAGGGTGTAATCCAGTACCGAGTGTGAGTGTCCGGAATTCAAGGGTGCAATCCAGCACTGAGCGTTATGATCCTGCTTTCCAGGGTGTAATCCAGCACTGAGTGTGAGGGTCCTGAATTCCAGGGTGTAATCCAGCACTGACTGTGAGGGTCCTGAATTCCACTGTGTAATCCAGAACCGACTGAGAGGGTCCTGAATTCCAGGGTGTAATCCAGCACTAAGTGTGAGGGTCCTGAATTCCATGGAGTAATCCAGCACCGAGAGTGAGTGCAGTGAATTCCTGGGAGTGATCCAGCGTCGGCTGTGAGGGTCCTGAATTCCAGTGAGTGATCCAGCATCGACTGTGAGGGTACTGAATTCCAGCGTGTAATCCAGCACCGAATGTAAGGGTCACGAATTCAATGGTATAATCTAGCACTGAGTGTGAGGGTCCTGAATTCCACTGTGTAGTCCAGTTCTGACTGTGAGGGTACTGAATTCCAGGGTATAATCCAGCACTGTGCGTGACTGTTCTGAATTCCACGGAGTAATCCAGTACCGAGTGTGAGGTGCCTGAATTCCACGGAGTAATCCAGTACAGAGTGTGAGGGTCCGGAGTTCCAGGGTGTAATCCGGCACCGAGTGTGAATGTCCTGAATTCCAGGGTGTAATCCAGCACTGAGTGTGAGTGTCCGGAATTCAAGGGTGTAATCCAGCACTGAGCGTGAGGGTCCTGAATTCCAGGGTGTAATCCAGCACCGAGTGTGAGGGGTCTGAATTCCACGGAGTAATCCAGCACCGAGAGTGAGTGTCCTGAATTCCTGGGAGTGATCCAGCGTCGGCTGTGAGGGTACTGAATTCCAGTGAGTGATCCTGCATCGACTGTGAGGGTACTGAATTCCAGCGTGAAATCCAGCACCGAATGTAAGGGTCACGAATTCAATGATATAATCTAGCACTGAGTGTGAGGCTCCTGAATTCGACTGTGTAATCCAGTTCCGACTGTGAGGGTACTGAATTCCATGGTGTAATCCAGTACTGAGTGTGAGGGTCCGGAGTTCCAGGGTGCAATCCAGCACTGAGTGTGAGTGTCCTGAATTCAAGGGTGCAATCCAGCACTGAGCGTTAGGTTCCTGAATTCCAGGGTGTAATCCAGTACCGAGTGTGAGTGTCCGGAATTCAAGGGTGCAATCCAGCACTGAGCGTTAGGTTCCTGAATTCCAGGGTGTAATCCAGCACTGACTGTGAGGGTCCTGAATTCCAGGGTGTAATCCAGAACTGAGCGTGAGGGTCCTGAATTCCACTGTGTAATCCAGAACCGACTGATTGGGTCCTGAATTCCAGGGTGTAATCCAGCACTAAGCGTGAGGGTCCTGAATTCCACTGTGTAATCCAGTTCCGACTGTGAGGGTACTGAATTCCAGGGTGTAATCCAGCACTAAGCGTGACTGTTCATAATTCCACAGAGTAATCCAGCACAGAGTGTGAGGGTCCGGAGTTCCAGGGTGTAATCCAGCACTGAGTGTGAGTGTCCTGAATTCCAGGGTGTAATCCAGCATTGAGTGTGAGTGTCCGGAATTCAAGGGTGCAATCCAGCACTGAGCGTTAGGTTCTTGAATTCCAGGGTGTAATCCAGCACTGACTGTGAGGGTGCTGAATTCCACTGTGTAATCCAGAACCGACTGAGAGGGTACTGAATACCAGGGTGTAATCCAGCACTGTGCGTGACTGTTCTGAATTCCACGGAGTAATCCAATTCCGAGAGTGAGGTGCCTGAATTCCACGGAGTAATCCAGTACCGAGTGTGAGGGGTCTGAATTCCACAGTGTAATCCAGTACTGAATGTGAGGGTCATGAATTCCAGGATGTAATCCAGCACTGAGCGTTATGATCCTGCTTTCCAGGGTGTAATCCAGCACTGAGTGTGAGGGTCCTGAATTCCAGGGTGTAATCCAGCACTGACTGTGAGGGTCCTGAATTCCACTGTGTAATCCAGAACCGACTGAGAGGGTCCTGAATTCCAGGGTGTAATCCAGCACTAAGTGTGAGGGTCCTGAATTCCATGGAGTAATCCAGCACCGAGAGTGAGTGCAGTGAATTCCTGGGAGTGATCCAGCGTCGGCTGTGAGGGTCCTGAATTCCAGTGAGTGATCCAGCATCGACTGTGAGGGTACTGAATTCCAGCGTGTAATCCAGCACCGAATGTAAGGGTCACGAATTCAATGGTATAATCTAGCACTGAGTGTGAGGGTCCTGAATTCCACTGTGTAATCCAGTTCCGAGTGTGAGGTGCCTGAATTCCACGGAGTAATCCAGCACTGAGTGTGAGTGTCCGGAATTCAAGGGTACAATCCAGCACTGAGCGTTAGGTTCCTGAATTCCAGGGTGTAATCCAGCACTGTGCGTGACTGTTCTGAATTCCACGGAGTAAACCAGTACTGAGTGTGAATGTCCTGAATTCCAGGGTGTAATCCAGAACCGACTGATTGGGTCCTGAATTCCAGGGTGTAATCCAGCACTAAGCGTGAGGGTCCTGAATTCCACTGTGTAATCCAGTTCCGACTGTGAGGGTACTGAATTCCAGGGTGTAATCCAGCACTAAGCGTGACTGTTCATAATTCCACAGAGTAATCCAGAACTGAGTGTGAGGGTCCTGAATTCCACTGTGTAATCCAGTTCCGACTGTGAGGGTACTGAATTCCATGGTGTAATCCAGTACTGAGTGTGAGGGTCCGGAGTTCCAGGGTGCAATCCAGCACTGAGTGTGAGTGTCCTGAATTCAAGGGTGCAATCCAGCACTGAGCGTTAGGTTCCTGAATACCAGGGTGTAATCCAGCACTGAGTGTGAGTGTCCGGAATTCAAGGGTGCAATGCAGCACTGAGCGTTAGTTTCCTGAATTCCAGGGTGTAATCCAGCACTGACTGTGAGGGTCCTGAATTCCAGGGTGTAATCCAGAACCGACTGATTGGGTCCTGAATTCCAGGGTGTAATCCAGCACTAAGCGTGAGGGTCCTGAATTCCACTGTGTAATCCAGTTCCGACTGTGAGGGTACTGAATTCCAGGGTGTAATCCAGCACTGACTGTGAGGGTCCTGAATTCCAGGGTGTAATCCAGAACTGAGCGTGAGGGTCCTGAATTCCACTGTGTAATCCAGAACCGACTGATTGGGTCCTGAATTCCAGGGTGTAATCCAGCACTAAGCGTGAGGGTCCTGAATTCCACTGTGTAATCCAGTTCCGACTGTGAGGGTACTGAATTCCAGGGTGTAATCCAGCACTAAGCGTGACTGTTCATAATTCCACAGAGTAATCCAGCACAGAGTGTGAGGGTCCGGAGTTCCAGGGTGTAATCCAGCACTGAGTGTGAGTGTCCTGAATTCCAGGGTGTAATCCAGCATTGAGTGTGAGTGTCCGGAATTCAAGGGTGCAATCCAGCACTGAGCGTTAGGTTCTTGAATTCCAGGGTGTAATCCAGCACTGACTGTGAGGGTGCTGAATTCCACTGTGTAATCCAGAACCGACTGAGAGGGTACTGAATACCAGGGTGTAATCCAGCACTGTGCGTGACTGTTCTGAATTCCACGGAGTAATCCAATTCCGAGAGTGAGGTGCCTGAATTCCACGGAGTAATCCAGTACCGAGTGTGAGGGGTCTGAATTCCACAGTGTAATCCAGTACTGAATGTGAGGGTCATGAATTCCAGGATGTAATCCAGCACTGAGCGTTATGATCCTGCTTTCCAGGGTGTAATCCAGCACTGAGTGTGAGGGTCCTGAATTCCAGGGTGTAATCCAGCACTGACTGTGAGGGTCCTGAATTCCACTGTGTAATCCAGAACCGACTGAGAGGGTCCTGAATTCCAGGGTGTAATCCAGCACTAAGTGTGAGGGTCCTGAATTCCATGGAGTAATCCAGCACCGAGAGTGAGTGCAGTGAATTCCTGGGAGTGATCCAGCGTCGGCTGTGAGGGTCCTGAATTCCAGTGAGTGATCCAGCATCGACTGTGAGGGTACTGAATTCCAGCGTGTAATCCAGCACCGAATGTAAGGGTCACGAATTCAATGGTATAATCTAGCACTGAGTGTGAGGGTCCTGAATTCCACTGTGTAATCCAGTTCCGAGTGTGAGGTGCCTGAATTCCACGGAGTAATCCAGCACTGAGTGTGAGTGTCCGGAATTCAAGGGTACAATCCAGCACTGAGCGTTAGGTTCCTGAATTCCAGGGTGTAATCCAGCACTGTGCGTGACTGTTCTGAATTCCACGGAGTAAACCAGTACTGAGTGTGAATGTCCTGAATTCCAGGGTGTAATCCAGAACCGACTGATTGGGTCCTGAATTCCAGGGTGTAATCCAGCACTAAGCGTGAGGGTCCTGAATTCCACTGTGTAATCCAGTTCCGACTGTGAGGGTACTGAATTCCAGGGTGTAATCCAGCACTAAGCGTGACTGTTCATAATTCCACAGAGTAATCCAGAACTGAGTGTGAGGGTCCTGAATTCCACTGTGTAATCCAGTTCCGACTGTGAGGGTACTGAATTCCATGGTGTAATCCAGTACTGAGTGTGAGGGTCCGGAGTTCCAGGGTGCAATCCAGCACTGAGTGTGAGTGTCCTGAATTCAAGGGTGCAATCCAGCACTGAGCGTTAGGTTCCTGAATACCAGGGTGTAATCCAGCACTGAGTGTGAGTGTCCGGAATTCAAGGGTGCAATGCAGCACTGAGCGTTAGTTTCCTGAATTCCAGGGTGTAATCCAGCACTGACTGTGAGGGTCCTGAATTCCAGGGTGTAATCCAGAACCGACTGATTGGGTCCTGAATTCCAGGGTGTAATCCAGCACTAAGCGTGAGGGTCCTGAATTCCACTGTGTAATCCAGTTCCGACTGTGAGGGTACTGAATTCCAGGGTGTAATCCAGCACTGTGCGTGACTGTTCATAATTCCACAGAGTAATCCAGTACCGAGTGTGAGGGTCCGGAGTTCCAGGGTGTAATCCAGCACTGAGTGTGAGTGTCCTGAATTCCAGGGTGTAATCCAGCACTGAGTGTGAGTGTCCTGAATTCCAGGGTGTAATCCAGCATTGAGTGTGAGTGTCCGGAATTCAAGGGTGCAACCCAGCACTGAGCGTTAGGTTCCTGAATTCCAGGGTGTAATCCAGCACTGACTGTGAGGGTCCTGAATTCCACTGTGTAATCCAGAACCGACTGAGAGGGTACTGAATACCAGGGTGTAATCCAGCACTGTGCGTGACTGTTCTGAATTCCACGGAGTAATCCAATACGGAGAGTGAGGTGCCTGAATTCCACGGTGTAATCCAGTACCGAGTGTGAGGGGTTTGAATTCCACAGTGTAATCCAGTACTGAGTGTGGGGTTCCTGAATTCCAGGGTGTAATCCAGCACTGAGTGTGAGGGGTCTAAATTCCACAGAGTAATCCAGTACTGAGTGTGAGGGTCATGAATTCCAGGATGTAATCCAGCACTGAGCGTGGGGTTCCTGAATTCCAGGGGGTAACCCAGAACCGAGTGTGAGGGGTCTGAATTCCATGGAGTAATCCAGTACCGAGTGTGAGGGTCCTGAATTCCACAGTGTAATCCAGAACCGACTGAGAGGGTACTGAATACCAGGGTGTAATCCAGCACTAAGCGTGATGGTCCTGAATTCCACTGTGTAATCCAGTTCCGACTGTGAGGGTACTGAATTCCAGGGTGTAATCCAACACTGTGCGTGACTGTTCATAATTCCACAGAGTAATCCAGTACCGAGTGTGTGGGTCCGGAGTTCCAGGGTGTAATCCAGCACTGAGAGTGAGTGTCCTGAATTCCAGGGTGTAATCCAGCACTGAGTGTGAGTGTCCTGAATTCCACTGTGTAATCCAGAACCGACTGAGAGGGTACTGAATACCAGGGTGTAATCCAGCACTGTGCGTGACTGTTCTGAATTCCACGGAGTAATCCAGTACCGAGTGTGAGGGGTCTGAATTCTACAGTGTAATCCAGTACTGAGTGTGAAGGTCATGAATTCCAGGAAGTAATCCAGCACTGAGCGTTATGATACTGCTTTCCAGGGTGTAATCCAGCACCGAGAGTGAGTGTAGTGAATTCCAGTGAGTGATCCAGCATCGACTGTGAGGGTACTGAATTCCAGCGTGTAATCCAGCACCGAATGTAAGGGTCACGAATTCAATGGTATAATCTAGCACTGAGTGTGAGTGTCCTGAATTCCACTGTGTAGTCCAGTTCTGCCTGTGAGGGTACTGAATTCCAGGGTGTAATCCAGCACTGTGCGTGACTGTTCTGAATTCCATGGAGTTATCCAGTACCGAGTGTGAGGTGCCTGAATTCCACGGAGTAATCCAGTACAGAGTGTGAGGGTCCGGAGTTCCAGGGTGTAATCCGGCACCGAGTGTGAATGTCCTGAATTCCAGGGTGTAATCCAGCACTGAGTGTGAGTGTCCGGAATTCAAGGGTGCAATCCAGCACTGAGCGTTAGGTTCCTGAATTCCAGGGTGTAATCCAGCACTGACTGTGAGTTTCCTGAATTCCAGGGTGTAATCCAGAACTGAGCGTGAGGGTCCTGAATTCCACTGTGTAATCCAGAACAGACTGATTGGGTCCTGAATTCCAGTGTGTAATCCAGCACTAAGCGTAAGGGTCCTGAATTCCACTCTGTAATCCAGTTCCGACTGTGAGGGTACTGAATTCCAGGGTGTATACCAGCACTGTGCGTGACTGTTCTGAATTCCACGGAGTAATCCAGTACCGAGTGTGAGGTGCCTGAATTCCACGGAGTAATCCAGTACCGAGTGTGAGGGGTCTGAATTCCACGGTGTAATCCAGTACTGAGTGTGAGGGTCATGAATTCCAGGATGTAATCCAGCACTGAGCGTTATGATCCTGCTTTCCAGGGTGTAATCCAGCACTGAGTGTCAGGGTCCTGAATTCCAGGGTGTAATCCAGCACTGAGCGTGAGGGTTCTGAATTCAAGGGGGTAATCCAGCACCGAGTGTGAGGGGTCTGAATTCCACGGAGTAATCCAGTACCGAGAGTGAGGGGCCTGAATTCCACAGAGTAATCCAGTACTGAGTGTGAGGGTCATGAATTCCAGGATGTAATCCAGCACTGAGCGTGGGGTTCCTGAATTCCAGGGAGTAATCCAGCACTGAGTGTGAGGGGTCTAAATTCCACAGAGTAATCCAGTACTGAGTGTGAGGGTCATGAATTCCAGGATGTAATCCAGCACTGAGCGTGGGGTTCCTGAATTCCAGGGGGTAACCCAGAACCGAGTGTGAGGGGTCTGAATTCCATGGAGCAATCCAGTACCGAGTGTGAGGGGCCTTAATTCCACGGAGTAATCCAGTACCGAGTGTGAAGGTCCGGAATTCACGGGTGTAATCCAGCACTGAGCGTGAGGGTCCTGAATTCCAGGGTGTAATCCAGCACCGAGTGTGAGGGGTCTGAATTCCACGGAGTAATCCAGCACCGAGAGTGAGTGTCCTGAATTCCTGGGAGTGATCCAGCGTCGGCTGTGAGGGTACTGAATTCCAGTGAGTGATCCTGCATCGACTGTGAGGGTACTGAATTCCAGCGTGAAATCCAGCACCGAATGTAAGGGTCACGAATTCAATGATATAATCTAGCACTGAGTGTGAGGCTCCTGAATTCGACTGTGTAATCCAGTTCCGACTGTGAGGGTACTGAATTCCATGGTGTAATCCAGTACTGAGTGTGAGGGTCCGGAGTTCCAGGGTGCAATCCAGCACTGAGTGTGAGTGTCCTGAATTCAAGGGTGCAATCCAGCACTGAGCGTTAGGTTCCTGAATTCCAGGGTGTAATCCAGTACCGAGTGTGAGTGTCCGGAATTCAAGGGTGCAATCCAGCACTGAGCGTTATGATCCTGCTTTCCAGGGTGTAATCCAGCACTGAGTGTGAGGGTCCTGAATTCCAGGGTGTAATCCAGCACTGACTGTGAGGGTCCTGAATTCCACTGTGTAATCCAGAACCGACTGAGAGGGTCCTGAATTCCAGGGTGTAATCCAGCACTAAGTGTGAGGGTCCTGAATTCCATGGAGTAATCCAGCACCGAGAGTGAGTGCAGTGAATTCCTGGGAGTGATCCAGCGTCGGCTGTGAGGGTCCTGAATTCCAGTGAGTGATCCAGCATCGACTGTGAGGGTACTGAATTCCAGCGTGTAATCCAGCACCGAATGTAAGGGTCACGAATTCAATGGTATAATCTAGCACTGAGTGTGAGGGTCCTGAATTCCACTGTGTAGTCCAGTTCTGACTGTGAGGGTACTGAATTCCAGGGTATAATCCAGCACTGTGCGTGACTGTTCTGAATTCCACGGAGTAATCCAGTACCGAGTGTGAGGTGCCTGAATTCCACGGAGTAATCCAGTACAGAGTGTGAGGGTCCGGAGTTCCAGGGTGTAATCCGGCACCGAGTGTGAATGTCCTGAATTCCAGGGTGTAATCCAGCACTGAGTGTGAGTGTCCGGAATTCAAGGGTGTAATCCAGCACTGAGCGTGAGGGTCCTGAATTCCAGGGTGTAATCCAGCACCGAGTGTGAGGGGTCTGAATTCCACGGAGTAATCCAGCACCGAGAGTGAGTGTCCTGAATTCCTGGGAGTGATCCAGCGTCGGCTGTGAGGGTACTGAATTCCAGTGAGTGATCCTGCATCGACTGTGAGGGTACTGAATTCCAGCGTGAAATCCAGCACCGAATGTAAGGGTCACGAATTCAATGATATAATCTAGCACTGAGTGTGAGGCTCCTGAATTCGACTGTGTAATCCAGTTCCGACTGTGAGGGTACTGAATTCCATGGTGTAATCCAGTACTGAGTGTGAGGGTCCGGAGTTCCAGGGTGCAATCCAGCACTGAGTGTGAGTGTCCTGAATTCAAGGGTGCAATCCAGCACTGAGCGTTAGGTTCCTGAATTCCAGGGTGTAATCCAGTACCGAGTGTGAGTATCCGGAATTCAAGGGTGCAATCCAGCACTGAGCGTTAGGTTCCTGAATTCCAGGGTGTAATCCAGCACTGACTGTGAGGGTCCTGAATTCCAGGGTGTAATCCAGAACTGAGCGTGAGGGTCCTGAATTCCACTGTGTAATCCAGAACCGACTGATTGGGTCCTGAATTCCAGGGTGTAATCCAGCACTAAGCGTGAGGGTCCTGAATTCCACTGTGTAATCCAGTTCCGACTGTGAGGGTACTGAATTCCAGGGTGTAATCCAGCACTAAGCGTGACTGTTCATAATTCCACAGAGTAATCCAGCACAGAGTGTGAGGGTCCGGAGTTCCAGGGTGTAATCCAGCACTGAGTGTGAGTGTCCTGAATTCCAGGGTGTAATCCAGCATTGAGTGTGAGTGTCCGGAATTCAAGGGTGCAATCCAGCACTGAGCGTTAGGTTCTTGAATTCCAGGGTGTAATCCAGCACTGACTGTGAGGGTGCTGAATTCCACTGTGTAATCCAGAACCGACTGAGAGGGTACTGAATACCAGGGTGTAATCCAGCACTGTGCGTGACTGTTCTGAATTCCACGGAGTAATCCAATTCCGAGAGTGAGGTGCCTGAATTCCACGGAGTAATCCAGTACCGAGTGTGAGGGGTCTGAATTCCACAGTGTAATCCAGTACTGAATGTGAGGGTCATGAATTCCAGGATGTAATCCAGCACTGAGCGTTATGATCCTGCTTTCCAGGGTGTAATCCAGCACTGAGTGTGAGGGTCCTGAATTCCAGGGTGTAATCCAGCACTGACTGTGAGGGTCCTGAATTCCACTGTGTAATCCAGAACCGACTGAGAGGGTCCTGAATTCCAGGGTGTAATCCAGCACTAAGTGTGAGGGTCCTGAATTCCATGGAGTAATCCAGCACCGAGAGTGAGTGCAGTGAATTCCTGGGAGTGATCCAGCGTCGGCTGTGAGGGTCCTGAATTCCAGTGAGTGATCCAGCATCGACTGTGAGGGTACTGAATTCCAGCGTGTAATCCAGCACCGAATGTAAGGGTCACGAATTCAATGGTATAATCTAGCACTGAGTGTGAGGGTCCTGAATTCCACTGTGTAGTCCAGTTCTGACTGTGAGGGTACTGAATTCCAGGGTATAATCCAGCACTGTGCGTGACTGTTCTGAATTCCACGGAGTAATCCAGTACCGAGTGTGAGGTGCCTGAATTCCACGGAGTAATCCAGTACAGAGTGTGAGGGTCCGGAGTTCCAGGGTGTAATCCGGCACCGAGTGTGAATGTCCTGAATTCCAGGGTGTAATCCAGCACTGAGTGTGAGTGTCCGGAATTCAAGGGTGCAATCCAGCACTGAGCGTTAGGTTCCTGAATTCCAGGGTGTAATCCAGCACTGACTGTGAGTTTCCTGAATTCCAGGGTGTATTCCAGAACTGAGCGTGAGGGTCCTGAATTCCACTGTGTAATCCAGAACCGACTGATTGGGTCCTGAATTCCAGTGTGTAATCCAGCACTAAGCGTAAGGGTCCTGAATTCCACTCTGTAATCCAGTTCCGACTGTGAGGGTACTGAATTCCAGGGTGTAAACCAGCACTGTGCGTGACTGTTCTGAATTCCACGGAGTAATCCAGTACCGAGTGTGAGGTGCCTGAATTCCATGGAGTAATCCAGTACCGAGTGTGAGGGGTCTGAATTCCACGGTGTAATCCAGTACTGAGTGTGAGGGTCATGAATTCCAGGATGTAATCCAGCACTGAGCGTTATGATCCTGCTTTCCAGGGTGTAATCCAGCACTGAGCGTGAGGGTTCTGAATTCAAGGGGGTAATCCAGCACCGAGTGTGAGGGGTCTGAATTCCACGGAGTAATCCAGTACCGAGAGTGAGGGGCCTGAATTCCACAGAGTAATCCAGTACTGAGTGTGAGGGTCATGAATTCCAGGATGTAATCCAGCACTGAGCGTGGGGTTCCTGAATTCCAGGGAGTAATCCAGCACTGAGTGTGAGGGGTCTAAATTCCACAGAGTAATCCAGTACTGAGTGTGAGGGTCATGAATTCCAGGATGTAATCCAGCACTGAGCGTGGGGTTCCTGAATTCCAGGGAGTAACCCAGAACCGAGTGTGAGGGGTCTGAATTCCATGGAGTAATCCAGTACCGAGTGTGAAGGGCCTTAATTCCACGGAGTAATCCAGTACCGAGTGTGAAGGTCCGGAATTCACGGGTGTAATCCAGCACTGAGCGTGAGGGTCCTGAATTCCAGGGTGTAATCCAGCACCGAGTGTGAGGGGTCTGAATTCCATGGAGTAATCCAGCACCGAGAGTGAGTGTCCTGAATTCCTGGGAGTGATCCAGCGTCGGCTGTGAGGGTTCTGAATTCCAGTGAGTGATCCAGCATCGACTGTGAGGGTACTGAATTCCAGCGTGAAATCCAGCACCGAATGTAAGGGTCACGAATTCAATGATATAATCTAGCACTGAGTGTGAGGCTCCTGAATTCCACTGTGTAATCCAGTTCCGACTGTGAGGGTACTGAATTCCATGGTGTAATCCAGTACTGAGTGTGAGGGTCCGGAGTTCCAGGGTGCAATCCAGCACTGAGTGTGAGTGTCCTGAATTCAAGGGTGCAATCCAGCACTGAGCGTTAGGTTCCTGAATTCCAGGGTGTAATCCAGTACCGAGTGTGAGTGTCCGGAATTCAAGGGTGCAATCCAGCACTGAGCGTTAGGTTCCTGAATTCCAGGGTGTAATCCAGCACTGACTGTGAGGGTCCTGAATTCCAGGGTAAAATCCAGAACTGAGCGTGAGGGTCCTGAATTCCACTGTGTAATCCAGAACCGACTGATTGGGTCCTGAATTCCAGGGTGTAATACAGCACTAAGCGTGAGGGTCCTGAATTCCACTGTGTAATCCAGTTCCGACTGTGAGGGTACTGAATTCCAGGGTGTAATCCAGCACTAAGCGTGACTGTTCATAATTCCACAGAGTAATCCAGTACAGAGTGTGAGGGTCCGGAGTTCCAGGGTGTAATCCAGCACTGAGTGTGAGTGTCCTGAATTCCAGGGTGTAATCCAGCATTGAGTGTGAGTGTCCGGAATTCAAGGGTGCAATCCAGCACTGAGCGTTAGGTTCTTGAATTCCAGGGTGTAATCCAGCACTGACTGTGAGGGTCCTGAATTCCACTGTGTAATCCAGAACCGACTGAGAGGATACTGAATACCAGGGTGTAATCCAGCACTGTGCGTGACTGTTCTGAATTCCACGGAGTAATCCAATACCGAGAGTGAGGTGCCTGAATTCCACGGTGTAATCCAGTACCGAGTGTGAGGGGTCTGAATTCTACAGTGTAATCCAGTACTGAGTGTGAGGGTCATGAATTCCAGGATGTAATCCAGCACTGAGCGTTATGATCCTGCTTTCCAGGGTGTAATCCAGCACTGAGTGTGAGGGTCCTGAATTCCAGGGTGTAATCCAGCACTGACTGTGAGGGTCCTGAATTCCACTGTGTAATCCAGAACCGACTGTGAGGGTCCTGAATTCCAGGGTGTAATCCAGCACTAAGTGTGAGGGTCCTGAATTCCAGGGTGTAATCCAGCACTAAGTGTGAGGTTCCTGAATTCCATGGAGTAATCCAGCACCGAGAGTGAGTGTAGTGAATTCCTGGGAGTGATCCAGCGTCGGCTGTGAGGGTTCTGAATTCCAGTGAGTAATCCAGCATCGACTGTGAGGGTACTGAATTCCAGCGTGTAATCCAGCACCGAATGTAAGGGTCACGAATTCAATGGTATAATCTAGCACTGAGTGTGAGGGTCCTGAATTCCACTGTGTAGTCCAGTTCTGACTGTGAGGGTACTGAATTCCAGGGTGTAATCCAGCACTGTGCGTGACTGTTCTGAATTCCACGGAGTAATCCAGTACCGAGTGTGAGGTGCCTGAATTCCACGGAGTAATCCAGTACAGAGTGTGAGGGTCCGGAGTTCCAGGGTGTAATCCGGCACCGAGTGTGAATGTCCTGAATTCCAGGGTGTAATCCAGCACTGAGTGTGAGTGTCCGGAATTCAAGGGTGCAATCCAGCACTGAGCGTTAGGTTCCTGAATTCCAGGGTGTAATCCAGCACTGACTGTGAGTTTCCTGAATTCCAGGGTGTAATCCAGAACTGAGTGTGAGGGTCCTGAATTCCACTGTGTAATCCAGAACCGACTGATTGGGTCCTGAATTCCAGTGTGTAATCCAGCATCGACTGTGAGGGTACTGAATTCCAGCGTGAAATCCAGCACCGAATGTAAGGGTCACGAATTCAATGATATAATCTAGCACTGAGCGTGAGGGTCCTGAATTCCACTGAGTAATCCAGTTCCGACTGTGAGGGTACTGAATTCCATGGTGTAATCCAGCACTGTGTGTGACTGTTCTGAATTCCACGGAGTAATCCAGTACAGAGTGTGAGGTGCCTGAATTCCACGGAGTAATCCAGTACTGAGTGTGAGGGTCCGGAGTTCCAGGGTGCAATCGAGCACTGAGTGTGAGTGTCCTGAATTCAAGGGTGCAATCCAGCACTGAGCGTTAGGTTCCTGAATTCCAGGGTGTAATCCAGCACTGACTGTGAGGGTCCTGAATTCCAGGGTGTAATCCAGAACTGAGCGTGAGGGTCCTGAATTCCACTGTGTAATCCAGAACCGACTGATTGGGTCATGAATTCCAGGGTGTAGTCCAGCACTAGGCGTGAGGGTCCTGAATTCCACTGTGTAATCCAGTTCCGACTGTGAGGGTACTGAATTCCAGGGTGTAATCCAGCACTGAGGGTGATGGTTCTGAATTCAAGGGGGTAATCCAGCACCGCGCATGAGGGTCCTGAATTGCATGGTGTAATCCAGCACTGAGGGTGAGGGGCCATTATTCCACGGAGGAATTCAGTACCGAGTGTGAGGGTCCGGAATTCAAGGGTGCAACCCAGCACTGAGCGTTAGGTTCCTGAATTCCAGGGTGTAATCCAGCACTGACTGCGAGGGTCCTGAATTCCACTGTGTAATCCAGAACCGACTGAGAGGGTACTGAATACCAGGGTGTAATCCAGCACTGTGCGTGACTGTTCTGAATTCCACGGAGTAATCCAGTACCGAGAGTGAGGGGTCTGTATTCCACGGAGTAATCCAGTACCAAGTCGGAGGGGCTTGAACTCCACAGAGTAATCCAGTACCGAGTGTAAAGGTCCGGAATTCACGGGTGTAATCCAGCACTGAGCAAGAGGGTTCTGAATTCAAGGGGGTAGTCAAGCTCTGAGTGTGAGGGGTCTGAATTCCACAGAGTAATCCAGTACCAAGTCGGAGGGGCTTGAACTCCACAGAGTAATCCAGTACCGAGTGTAAAGGTCCGGAATTCACGGGTGTAATCCAGCACTGAGCGTGAGGGTTCTGAATTCAAGGGGGTAATCCAGCACCGAGTGTGAGGGGTCTGTATTCCACGGAGTAATCCAGTATCGAGTGTGAGGGGCCTGAATTCCACAGAGTAATCCAGTACTGAGTGTGAGGGTCATGAATTCCAGGATGTAATCCAGCACTGAGCGTGGGGTTCCTGAATTCCAGGGAGTAATCCAGCACTGAGTGTGAGGGTCCTGAATTCCAGGGTGTAATCCAGCACTGACTGTGAGGGTCCTGAATTCCACTGTGTAATCCAGAACCGACTGAGAGGGTCCTGAATTCCACGGAGTAATCCAGCACCGAGAGTGAGTGTAGTGAATTCCTGGGAGTGATCCAGCGTCGGCTGTGAGGGTACTGAATTCCAGCGTGAACTCCAGCACCGAATGTAAGGGTCACGAATTCAATGGTATAATCTAGCACTGAGTGTGAGGGTCCTGAATTCCACTGTGTAGTCCAGTTCCGACTGTGAGGGTACTGAATTCCAGGGTGTAATCCAGCACTGTGCGTGACTGTTCTGAATTCCACGGAGTAATCCAGTACCGATTGTGAGGTGCCTGAATTCCACGGAGTAATCCAGTACAGAGTGTGAGGGTCCGGAGTTCCAGGGTGTAATCCGGCACCGAGTGTGAATGTCCTGAATTCCAGGGTGTAATCCAGCACTGAGTGTGAGTGTCCGGAATTCAAGGGTGCAATCCAGCACTGAGCGTTAGGTTCCTGAATTCCAGGGTGTAATCCAGCACTGACTGTGAGTTTCCTGAATTCCAGGGTGTAATCCAGAACTGAGCGTGAGGGTCCTGAATTCCACTGTGTAATCCAGAACCAACTGATTGGGTCCTGAATTCCAGTGTGTAATCCAGCACTAAGCGTAAGGGTCCTGAATTCCACTCTGTAATCCAGTTCCGACTGTGAGGGTACTGAATTCCAGGGTGTAATCCAGCACTGTGCGTGACTGTTCTGAATTCCACGGAGTAATCCAGTACCGAGTGTGAGGTGCCTGAATTCCACGTAGTAATCCAGTACCGAGTGTGAGGGGTCTGAATTCCACGGTGTAATCCAGTACTGAGTGTGAGGGTCATGAATTCCAGGATGTAATACAGCACTGAGCGTTATGATCCTGCTTTCCAGGGTGTAATCCAGCACTGAGTGTCAGGGTCCTGAATTCCAGGGTGTAATCCAGCACTGAGCAAGAGGGTTCTGAATTCAAGGGGGTAATCAAGCACTGAGTGTGAGGGGTCTGAATTCCACGGAGTAATCCAGTACCAAGTCGGAGGGGCTTGAACTCCACAGAGTAATCCAGTACCGAGTGTAAAGGTCCGGAATTCACGGGTATAATCCAGCACTGAGCGTGAGGGTTCTGAATTCAAGGGGGTAATCCAGCACCGAGTGTGAGGGGTCTGAATTCCACGGAGTAATCCAGTACCGAGTGTGAGGGGTCTGAATTCCACGGAGTAATCCAGTACTGAGTGTGAGGGTCATGAATTCCAGGATGTAAACCAGCACTAAGCGTGGGGTTCCTGAATTCCAGGGAGTAATCCAGCACTGAGTGTGAGGGGTATAAATTCCACAGAGTAATCCAGTACTGAGTGTAAGGGTCATGAATTCCAGGATGTAATCCAGCACTGAGCGTGGGGTTCCTGAATTCCAGGGGGTAATCCAGAACCGAGTGTGAGGGGACTGAATTCCATGGAGTAATCCAGTACCGAGTGTGAGGGGTCTGAATTCCACGGTGTAATCCAGTACTGAGTGTGAAGGTCATGAATTCCAGGATGTAATCCAGCACTGAGCGTTATGATCCTGCTTTCCAGGGTGTAATCCAGCACTGACTGTGAGGGTCCTGAATTCCACTGTGTAATCCAGAACCGACTGAGAGGGTCCTGAATTCCAGGGTGTAATCCAGCACTGTGCGTGACTGTTCTGAATTCCACGGAGTAATCCAGTACCGAGTGTGAGGTGCCTGAATTCCACGTAGTAATCCAGTACCGAGTGTGAGGGGTCTGAATTCCACGGTGTAATCCAGTACTGAGTGTGAGGGTCATGAATTCCAGGATGTAATACAGCACTGAGCGTTATGATCCTGCTTTCCAGGGTGTAATCCAGCACTGAGTGTCAGGGTCCTGAATTCCAGGGTGTAATCCAGCACTGAGCAAGAGGGTTCTGAATTCAAGGGGGTAATCAAGCACTGAGTGTGAGGGGTCTGAATTCCACGGAGTAATCCAGTACCAAGTCGGAGGGGCTTGAACTCCACAGAGTAATCCAGTACCGAGTGTAAAGGTCCGGAATTCACGGGTATAATCCAGCACTGAGCGTGAGGGTTCTGAATTCAAGGGGGTAATCCAGCACCGAGTGTGAGGGGTCTGAATTCCACGGAGTAATCCAGTACCGAGTGTGAGGGGTCTGAATTCCACGGAGTAATCCAGTACTGAGTGTGAGGGTCATGAATTCCAGGATGTAAACCAGCACTAAGCGTGGGGTTCCTGAATTCCAGGGAGTAATCCAGCACTGAGTGTGAGGGGTATAAATTCCACAGAGTAATCCAGTACTGAGTGTAAGGGTCATGAATTCCAGGATGTAATCCAGCACTGAGCGTGGGGTTCCTGAATTCCAGGGGGTAATCCAGAACCGAGTGTGAGGGGACTGAATTCCATGGAGTAATCCAGTACCGAGTGTGAGGGGTCTGAATTCCACGGTGTAATCCAGTACTGAGTGTGAAGGTCATGAATTCCAGGATGTAATCCAGCACTGAGCGTTATGATCCTGCTTTCCAGGGTGTAATCCAGCACTGACTGTGAGGGTCCTGAATTCCACTGTGTAATCCAGAACCGACTGAGAGGGTCCTGAATTCCAGGGTGTAATCCAGCACTAAGTGTGAGGGTCCTGAATTCCATGGAGTAATCCAGCACCGAGAGTGAGTGTAGTGAATTCCAGCGTGTAATCCAGCACCGAATGTAAGGGTCACGAATTCAATGGTATAATCTACCACTGAGTGTGAGGGTCCTGAATTCCACTGTGTAATCCAGTTCTGACTGTGAGGGTACTGAATTCCAGGGTGTAATCCAGCACTGTGCGTGACTGTTCTGAATTCCACTGAGTAATCCAGTACCGAGTGTGAGGTGCCTGAATTCCACGGAGTAATCCAGTACAGAGTGTGAGGGTCCGGAGTTCCAGGGTGTAATCCGGCACCGAGTGTGAATGTCCTGAATTCCAGGGTGTAATCCAGCACTGAGTGTGAGTGTCCGGAATTCAAGGGTGCAATCCAGCACTGAGCGTTAGGTTCCTGAATTCCAGGGTGTAATCCAGCACTGACTGTGAGTTTCCTGAATTCCAGGGTGTAATCCAGAACTGAGCGTGAGGGTCCTGAATTCCACTGTGTAATCCAGAACCGACTGATAGTGTCCTGAATTCCAGTGTGTAATCCAGCACTGTGCGTGACTGTTCTGAATTCCACGGAGTAATCCAGTACCGAGTGTGAGGTGCCTGAATTCCACGTAGTAATCCAGTACCGAGTGTGAGGGGTCTGAATTCCACAGTGTAATCCAGTACTGAGTGTGAGGGTCATGAATTCCAGGATGTAATCCAGCACTGAGCGTTATGATCCTGCTTTCCAGGGTGTAATCCAGCACTGAGTGTCAGGGTCCTGAATTCCAGGGTGTAATCCAGCACTGAGCAAGAGGGTTCTGAATTCAAGGGGGTAATCAAGCACTGAGTGTGAGGGGTCTGAATTCCACGGAGTAATCCAGTACCAAGTCGGAGGTGCTTGAACTCCACAGAGTAATCCAGTACCAAGTCGGAGGGGATTGAACTCCACAGAGTAATCCAGTACCGAGTGTAAAGGTCCGGAATTCACGGGTGTAATCCAGCACTGAGCGTGAGGGTTCTGAATTCAAGGGGGTAATCCAGCACCGAGTGTGAGGGGTCTGAATTCCACGGAGTAATCCAGTATCGAGTGTGAGGGGCCTGAATTCCACAGAGTAATCCAGTACTGAGTGTGAGGGTCATGAATTCCAGGATGTAATCCAGCACTGAGCGTGGGGTTCCTGAATTCCAGGGAGTAATCCAGCACTGAGTGTGAGGGTCCTGAATTCCAGGGTGTAATCCAGCACTGACTGTGAGGGTCCTGAATTCCACTGTGTAATCCAGAACCGACTGAGAGGGTCCTGAATTCCAGGGTGTAATCCAGCACTAAGTGTGAGGGTCCTGAATTCCATGGAGTAATCCAGCACCGAGAGTGAGTGTCCTGAATTCCTGGGAGTGATCCAGCATCGGCTGTGAGGGTCCTGAATTCCAGTGAGTGATCCAGCATCGACTGTGAGGGTACTGAATTCCAGCGTGAAATCCAGCACCGAATGTAAGGGTCACGAATTCAATGGTATAATCTAGCACTGAGTGTGAGGGTCCTGAATTCCACTGTGTAGTCCAGTTCCGACTGTGAGGGTACTGAATTCCAGGGTGTAATCCAGCACTGTGCGTGACTGTTCTGAATTCCACGGAGTAATCCAGTTCCGATTGTGAGGTGCCTGAATTCCACGGAGTAATCCAGTACAGAGTGTGAGGGTCCGGAGTTCCAGGGTGTAATCCGGCACCGAGTGTGAATGTCCTGAATTCCAGGGTGTAATCCAGCACTGAGTGTGAGTGTCCGGAATTCAAGGGTGCAATCCAGCACTGAGCGTTAGGTTCCTGAATTCCAGGGTGTAATCCAGCACTGACTGTGAGTTTCCTGAATTCCAGGGTGTAATCCAGAACTGAGCGTGAGGGTCCTGAATTCCACTGTGTAATCCAGAACAGACTGATTGGGTCCTGAATTCCAGTGTGTAATCCAGCACTAAGCGTAAGGGTCCTGAATTCCACTCTGTAATCCAGTTCCGACTGTGAGGGTACTGAATTCCAGGGTGTAATCCAGCACTGTGCGTGACTGTTCTGAATTCCACGGAGTAATCCAGTACCGAGTGTGAGGTGCCTGAATTCCACGGAGTAATCCAGTACCGAGTGTGAGGGGTCTGAATTCCAGGTTGTAATCCAGCACTGAGTGTCAGGGTCCTGAATTCCACGGAGTAATCCAGTACCAAGTCGGAGGGGCTTGAACTCCACAGAGTAATCCAGTACCGAGTGTAAAGGTCCGGAATTCACGGGTGTAATCCAGCACTGAGCGTGAGGGTTCTGAATTCAATGGGGTAATCCAGCACCGAGTGTGAGGGTTCTGAATTCCACGGAGTAATCCAGTACCGAGTGTGAGGGGTCTGAATTCCACGGAGTAATCCAGTACTGAGTGTGAGGGTCATGAATTCCAGGATGTAATCCAGCACTGAGCGAGGGGTTCCTGAATTCCAGGGAGTAATCCAGCACTGAGTGTGAGGGGTATAAATTCCACAGAGTAATCCAGTACTGAGTGTGAGGGTCATGAATTCCAGGATGTAATCCAGCACTGAGCGTGGGGTTCCTGAATTCCAGGGGGTAATCCAGAACCGAGTGTGAGGGGACTGAATTCCATGGAGTAATCCAGTACCGAGTGTGAGGGGCCTTAATTCCACGGAGTAATCCAGTACCGAGTGTGAAGGTCCGCAATTCACGGGTGCAATCCAGCACTGAGCGTGAGGGTCCTGAATTCCAGGGTGTAATCCAGAACCGAATGTGAGGGGTCTGAATTCCATGGAGTAATCCAGTACTGAGTGTGAGGGGCCTTAATTCCACGGAGTGATCCAGTACCGAGTGTGAAGGTCCGGAATTCACAGGTGTAATCCAGCACTGAGCGTGAGGGTCCTGCATTCCAGGGTGTAATCCAGCACCGAGTGTGATGGGTCTGAATTCCAAGGAGTAATCCAGCACCTAGAGTGAGTGTCCTGAATTCCTGAGAGTGATCCAGCGTCGGCTGTGAGGGTCCTGAATTCCAGTGAGTGATCCAGCATCGACTGTGAGGGTACTGAATTCCAGCGTGAAATCCAGCACCGCATGTAAGGGTCATGAATTCAATGGTATAATCTAGCACAGAGTGTGAGGGTCCTGAATTCCACTGTGTAATCCAGTTCCGACTGTGAGGGTACTGAATTCCATGGTGTAATCCAGCACTGTGCGTGACTGTTCTGAATTCCACGGTGTAATCCAGTACAGAGTGTGAGGTGCCTGAATTCCACGGAGTAATCCAGTACAGAGTGTGAGGGTCCGGAGTTCCAGGGTGTAATCCGGCACCGAGTGTGAATGTCCTGAATTCCAGGGTGTAATCCAGCACTGAGTGTGAGTGTCCGGAATTCAAGGGTGCAATCCAGCACTGAGCGTTAGGTTCCTGAATTCCAGGGTGTAATCCAGCACTGACTGTGAGTTTCCTGAATTCCAGGGTGTAATCCAGAACTGAGCGTGAGGGTCCTGAATTCCACTGTGTAATCCAGAACCGACTGATTGGGTCCTGAATTCCAGTGTGTAATCCAGCACTAAGCGTAAGGGTCCTGAATTCCACTCTGTAATCCAGTTCCGACTGTGAGGGTACTGAATTCCAGGGTGTAATCCAGCACTGTGCGTGACTGTTCTGAATTCCACGGAGTAATCCAGTACCGAGTGTGAGGTGCCTGAATTCCACGGAGTAATCCAGTACCGAGTGTGAGGGGTCTGAATTCCACGGTGTAATCCAGTACTGAGTGTGAGGGTCATGAGTTCCAGGATGTAATCCAGCACTGAGCGTTATGATCCTGCTTTCCATGGTGTAATCCAGCACTGAGTGTCAGGGTCCTGAATTCCAGGGTGTAATCCAGCACTGAGCAAGAGGGTTCTGAATTCAAGGGGGTAATCCAGCACCGAGTGTGAGGGGTCTGAATTCCACGGAGTAATCCAGTACCGAGTGTGAGGGGTCTGAATTCCACGGAGTAATCCAGTACTGAGTGTGAGGGTCATGATTTCCAGGATGTAATCCAGCACTGAGCGTGGGGTTCCTGAATTCCAGGGAGTAATCCAGCACTGAGTGTGAGGGGTATAAATTCCACAGAGTAATCCAGTACTGAGTGTGAGGGTCATGAATTCCAGGATGTAATCCAGCACTGAGCGTGGGGTTCCTGAATTCCAGGGGGTAATCCAGCACTAAGTGTGAGGGTCCTGAATTCCATGGAGTAATCCAGCACCGAGAGTGAGTGTCCTGAATTCCTGGGAGTGATCCAGCATCGGCTGTGAGGGTCCTGAATTCCAGTGAGTGATCCAGCATCGACTGTGAGGGTACTGAATTCCAGCGTGAAATCCAGCACCGAATGTAAGGGTCACGAATTCAATGGTATAATCTAGCACTGAGTGTGAGGGTCCTGAATTCCACTGTGTAGTCCAGTTCCGACTGTGAGGGTACTGAATTCCAGGGTGTAATCCAGCACTGTGCGTGACTGTTCTGAATTCCACGGAGTAATCCAGTTCCGATTGTGAGGTGCCTGAATTCCACGGAGTAATCCAGTACAGAGTGTGAGGGTCCGGAGTTCCAGGGTGTAATCCGGCACCGAGTGTGAATGTCCTGAATTCCAGGGTGTAATCCAGCACTGAGTGTGAGTGTCCGGAATTCAAGGGTGCAATCCAGCTCTGAGAGCGTTAGGTTCCTGAATTCCAGGGTGTAATCCAGCACTGACTGTGAGTTTCCTGAATTCCAGGGTGTAATCCAGAACTGAGCGTGAGGGTCCTGAATTCCACTGTGTAATCCAGAACAGACTGATTGGGTCCTGAATTCCAGTGTGTAATCCAGCACTAAGCGTAAGGGTCCTGAATTCCACTCTGTAATCCAGTTCCGACTGTGAGGGTACTGAATTCCAGGGTGTAATCCAGCACTGTGCGTGACTGTTCTGAATTCCACGGAGTAATCCAGTACCGAGTGTGAGGTGCCTGAATTCCACGGAGTAATCCAGTACCGAGTGTGAGGGGTCTGAATTCCAGGTTGTAATCCAGCACTGAGTGTCAGGGTCCTGAATTCCACGGAGTAATCCAGTACCAAGTCGGAGGGGCTTGAACTCCACAGAGTAATCCAGTACCGAGTGTAAAGGTCCGGAATTCACGGGTGTAATCCAGCACTGAGCGTGTGGGTTCTGAATTCAATGGGGTAATCCAGCACCGAGTGTGAGGGTTCTGAATTCCACGGAGTAATCCAGTACCTAGTGTGAGGGGTCTGAATTCCACGGAGTAATCCAGTACTGAGTGTGAGGGTCATGAATTCCAGGATGTAATCCAGCACTGAGCGAGGGGTTCCTGAATTCCAGGGAGTAATCCAGCACTGAGTGTGAGGGGTATAAATTCCACAGAGTAATCCAGTACTGAGCGTGAGGGTCATGAATTCCAGGATGTAATCCAGCACTGAGCGTGGGGTTCCTGAATTCCAGGGGGTAATCCAGAACCGAGTGTGAGGGGACTGAATTCCATGGAGTAATCCAGTACCGAGTGTGAGGGGCCTTAATTCCACGGAGTAATCCAGTACCGAGTGTGAAGGTCCGCAATTCACGGGTGCAATCCAGCACTGAGCGTGAGGGTCCTGAATTCCAGGGTGTAATCCAGAACCGAATGTGAGGGGTCTGAATTCCATGGAGTAATCCAGTACTGAGTGTGAGGGGCCTTAATTCCACGGAGTGATCCAGTACCGAGTGTGAAGGTCCGGAATTCACAGGTGTAATCCAGCACTGAGCGTGAGGGACCTGCATTCCAGGGTGTAATCCAGCACCGAGTGTGAGGGGTCTGAATTCCAAGGAGTAATCCAGCACCTAGAGTGAGTGTCCTGAATTCCTGAGAGTGATCCAGCGTCGGCTGTGAGGGTCCTGAATTGCAGTGAGTGATCCAGCATCGACTGTGAGGGTACTGAATTCCAGCGTGAAATCCAGCACCGCATGTAAGGGTCACGAATTCAATGGTATAATCTAGCACAGAGTGTGAGGGTCCTGAATTCCACTGTGTAATCCAGTTCCGACTGTGAGGGTACTGAATTCCATGGTGTAATCCAGCACTGTGTGTGACTGTTTTGAATTCCACGGAGTAATCCAGTACAGAGTGTGAGGTGCCAGAATTCCACGGAGTAATCCAGTACCGAGTGTGAGGGTCCGGAGTTCCAGGGTGTAATCCAGCACTGAGTGAGAATGTCCGGAATTCAAGGGTGCAATCCAGCACTGAGCGTAAGGTTCCTCAATTCCAGGGTGTAATCCAGCACTGACTGTGAGGGTCCTGAATTCCAGGGTGTAATCCAGAACTGAGCGTGAGGGTCCTGAATTCCACTGTGTATTCCAGACCCGACTGATTGGGTCCTGAATTCCAGGGATAATCAAGCACTAAGCGTGAGGGTACTGAATTCCACTGTGTAATCCAGTTCCGACTGTGAGGGTACTGAATTCCAGGGTGTAATCCAGCACTGTGCGTGACTGTTCATAATTCCACCGAGTAATCCAGTACCGAGTGTGAGGGTCCGGAGTTCCAGGGTGTAATCCAGCACTGAGTGTGAGTGTCCTGAATTCCAGGGTGTAATCCAGCATTGAGTGTGACTGTTCATAATTCCACGGAGTAATCCAGTACCGAGAGTGAGGTGCCTGAATTCCATGGAGTAATCCAGTACCGAGTGTGAGGGTCCTAAATTCCAGTGTGTAATCCAGCACTGAGCGTGAGGGTCCTGAATTCCAGGGTGTAATCCAGCACCGAGTGTGAGGGTCTGAATTCCAAGGAGTAATCCAGCACCTAGAGTGAGTGTCCTGAATTCCAGTGAGTGATCCAGCATCGACTGTGAGGGTACTGAATTCCAGCGTGAAATCCAGCACCGCATGTAAGGGTCACGAATTCAATGGTATAATCTAGCACAGAGTGTGAGGGTCCTGAATTCCACTGTGTAATCCAGTTCCAACTGTGAGGGTACTGGATTCCATGGTGTAATCCAGCACTGTGCGTGACTGTTCTGAATTCCACGGAGTAATCCAGTACAGAGTGTGAGGTGCCTGAATTCCACGGAGTAATCCAGTACCGAGTGTGAGGGTCCGAAGTTCCAGTGTGTAATCCAGCACTGAGTGTGAATGTTCTGAATTCCAGGGTGTAATCCAGCACTGAGCATTAGGTTCCTGAATTCCAGGGTGTAATCCAGCACTGACTGTGAGGGTCCTCAATTCCAGGGTGTAATCCAGTACTGAGCGTGAGGGTCCTGAATTCCACTGTGTAATCCAAAACCGACTGATTGGGTCCTGAATTCCAGGGTGTAATCCAGCACTGAGGGTGAGGGTTCTGAATTCCAGGGGGGTAATCCAGCACAGCGCGTGAGGGTCCTGAATTGCATGGTGTAATCCAGCACTGAGGGTGAAGGGCCATTATTCCACGGAGGAATTCAGTACCGAGTGTGAGGGTCCGGAATTCAAGGGTGTAATCCAGCACTGAGCGTGATGATCCTGCATTCCAAGATGTAATCCAGCACCGAGCGTGAGGGTCCTGAATTCCATGGTGTAATCCAGCACTGTCTGTGAGGGTCCTGAATTCCATGGTGTAATCCAGCACTGACAGTGAGGGTCCTGAATTGCAGGGTGTAATCCAGCACTGAGCATTAGGTTCCTGAATTCCAGGGTGTAATCCAGCACAGACTGTGAGGGTCCTGAAATCCAGGGTGTAATCCAGAACTGAGAGTGAGGGTCCTGAATTCCACTGTGTAATCCAGAAACTACTGAGTGTGTCCTGAATTCCAGGGTGTAATCCAGCACTAAGCGTGAGGTTCCTGAATTCCAGGTTGTAATACAGCACTGAGTCTGAGGGTCCTGAATTCCAGGGTGTAATCCAGCACCGAGAGTGATGGATCTGAATTCCAGGTTATAATCCAGCACCGACTGTGAGGGTCCTGAATTCCAGTGTGTAATCCAGCACCTTGTGTGATGGTCCTGAATTCCAGGGTGCAATCCAGCACTGTGCGAGACTGTTCATAATTCCACGGAGTAATCCAGTACCGAGTGTGAGGGTCCGGAGTTCCAGGGTGTAATCCAGCACTGAGTGTGAGTGTCCTGAATTCCAGGGTGTAATACAGCATTGAGTGTGAATGTTCATAATTCCACAGAGTAATCCAGTACCGAGTGTAAAGGTCCGGAATTTACGGGTGTAATCAAGCACTGAGCGTGAGGTTTCTGAATTCAAGGGGGTAATCCAGCACTAAGCGTGAGGGTGCTGAATTCCACTGTGTAATCCAGTTCCGACTGTGAGGGTACTGAATTCCAGGGTGTAATCCAGCACTGTGCGTGACTGTTCATAATTCCACAGAGTAATCCAGTACCGAGTGTGAGGGTCCGGAGTTCCAGGGTGTAATCCAGCACTGAGTGTGAGTGTCCTGAATTCAAGGGTGCAACCCAGCACTGAGCGTTAGGTTCCTGAATTCCAGGGTGCAATCCAGCACTGACTGTGAGGGTCCTGAATTCCACTGTGTAATCCAGAACCGACTGAGAGGGTACTGAATACCAGTGTGTAATCCAGCACTGTGCGTGACTGTTCTGAATTCCACGGAGTAATCCATTACCGAGAGTGAGGTGCCTGAATTCCACAGTGTAATCCAGTACTGAGTGTGAGGGTCATGAATACCAGGATGTAATCCAGCACTGAGCGTTATGATTCTGCTTTCCAGGGTGTAATCCAGCACTGAGCGTGGGGTTCCTGAATTCCAGGGAGTAATCCAGCACTGAGTGTGAGGGGTATAAATTCCACAGAGTAATCCAGTACTGAGTGTGAGGGTCATGAATTCCAGGATGTAATCCAGCACTGAGCGTGGTGTTCCTGAATTCCAGGGGGTAATCCAGAACCGAGTGTGAGGGGTCTGAATTCCATGGAGTAATCCAGTACCGAGTGTGAGGGGCCTTAATTCCACGGAGTAATCCAGTACCGAGTGTGAAGGTCCGGAATTCACGGGTGCAATCCAGCACTGAGCGTGAGGGTCCTGAATTCCAGGGTGTAATCCAGAACCGAGTGTGAGGGACCTTAATTCCATGGAGTAATCCAGTACCGCGTGTGAAGGTCCGGAATTCACAGGTGTAATCCAGCACTGAGCGTGAGGGACCTGCATTCCAGGGTGTAATCCAGCACTGAGTGTGAGGGGTCTGAATTCCAAGGAGTAATCCAGCACCTAGAGTGAGTGTCCTGAATTCCTGAGAGTGATCCAGCGTCGGCTGTGAGGGTCCTGAATTCCAGTGAGTGATCCAGCATCGACTGTAAGGGTACTGAATTCCAGCGTGAAATCCAGCACCGCATGTAAGGGTCACGAATTCAATGGTATAATCTAGCACAGAGAATGAGGGTCCTGAATTCCACTGTGTAATCCAGTTCCGACTGTGTGGGTACTGAATTCCATGGTGTAATCCAGCACTGTGCGTGACTGTTTTGAATTCCACGGAGTAATCCAGTACCGAGTGTGAGGTGCCTGAATTCCACGGAGTAATCCAGTACCGAGTGTGAGTTGCCTGAATTCCATGGAGTAATCCAGTACAGAGTGTGAGGTGCCAGAATTCCATGGAGTAATCCAGTACTGAGTGTGAGGGTCCGGAATTCCACGGAGTAATCCAGTACCGAGTGTGAGGGTCCGAAGTTCCAGGGTGTAATCCAGCACTGACTGTGAATGTCCTGAATTCCAGGGTGTAATCCAGCACTGAGTGTGAATGTCCTGAATTCCAGGGTGTAATCCAGCACTGAGTGTGAATGTCCTGAATTCCAGGGTGTAATCCAGCACTGAGTGTGAGGGTCCGGAATTCCAGAGTGTAATCCAGCACTGACTGTGAATGTCCTGAATTCCAGGGTGTAATCCAGCACTGAGTGTGAATGTCCTGAATTCCAGGGTGTAATCCAGCACTGAGTGTGAGGGTCCGGAATTCAAGGGTGCAATCCAACACTGAGCGTTAGGTTCCTGAATTCCAGGGTGTAATCCAGCACTGACTGTGAGGGTCCTGAATTCCAGGGAGTAATCCAGAACTGAGCGTGAGGGTCCTGAATTCCACTGTGTAATCCAGACCCGACTGATTGGGTCCTGAATTCCAGGGATAATCAAGCACTAAGCGTGAGGGTACTGAATTCCACTGTGTAATCCAGTTCCGACTGTGAGGGTACTGAATTCCAGGGAGTAATCCAGCACTGTGCGTGACTGTTCATAATTCCACCGAGTAATCCAGTACCGAGTGTGAGGGTCCGGAGTTCCAGGGTGTAATCCAGCACTGAGTGTGAGTGTCCTGAATTCCAGGGTGTAATCCAGCATTGAGTCTGACTGTTCATAATTCCACGGAGTAATCCAGTACCGAGAGTGAGGTGCCTGAATTCCATGGAGTAATCCAGTACCGAGTGTGAGGGTCCGAAGTTCCAGTGTGTAATCCAGCACTGAGTGTGAGTGTCCGGAATTCAAGGGTGCAATCCAGCACTGAGCGTTAGGTTCCTGAATTCCAGGGTGTAATCCAGCACTGACTGTGAGGGTCCTCAATTCCAGGGTGTAATCCAGTACTGAGCGTGAGGGTCCTGAATTCCACTGTGTAATCCAGAACCGACTGATTGGGTCCTGAATTCCAGGGTGTAATCCAGCACTGAGCGTGAGGATCCTGAATTCCACTGTGTAATCCAGTTCCGACTGTGAGGGTACTGAATTCCAGGGTGTAATCCAGCACTGTGCGTGACTGTTCTGAATTCCACGGAGTAATCCAGTGCCGAGTGTGAGGTGCCTGAATTCCATGGAGTAATCCAGTACCGAGTGTGAGGGGTCTGAATTCCACAGTGTAATCCAGTACTGAGTGTGAGGGTCATGAATTCCAGGATGTAATCCAGCACTGAGCGTTATGATCCTGCTTTCCATGGTGTAATCCAGCACTGAGTGTCAGGGTCCTGAATAACAGGGTGTAATCCAGCACTGAGCGAGAGGGTTCTGAATTCAAGGGGGTAATCAAGCACAGAGTGTGAGGGGTCTGAACTCCACAGAGTAATCCAGCACTGAATATGAGTGTCCGGAATTCAAGGGTGCAATCCAGCACTGAGCGTAAGGGTCCTGAATTCCACTGTGTAATCCAGAAATGACTGATTGGGTCCTGAATTCCAAGGTGTAATCCAGCACTAAGCGTGAGGGTCCTGAATTCCGTGGTGTAATCCAGCACTGAGCGTGAGGGTCATGAATTCCAGCGTGTAATCCAGTACTGAGCGTGAGGGTCCTGAATTCCACTGTGTAATCCAGAACCGACTGATTGGGTCCTGAATTCCAGGGTGTAATCCAGCACTGAGCGTGAGGATCCTGAATTCCACTGTGTAATCCAGTTCCGACTGTGAGGGTACTGAATTCCAGGGTGTAATCCAGCACTGTGCGTGACTGTTCTGAATTCCACGGAGTAATCCAGTACCGAGTGTGAGGTGCCTGAATTCCATGGAGTAATCCAGTACCGAGTGTGAGGGGTCTGAATTCCACAGTGTAATCCAGTACTGAGTGTGAGGGTCATGAATTCCAGGATGTAATCCAGCACTGAGCGTTATGATCCTGCTTTCCATGGTGTAATCCAGCACTGAGTGTCAGGGTCCTGAATAACAGGGTGTAATCCAGCACTGAGCGAGAGGGTTCTGAATTCAAGGGGGTAATCAAGCACAGAGTGTGAGGGGTCTGAACTCCACAGAGTAATCCAGCACTGAATATGAGTGTCCGGAATTCAAGGGTGCAATCCAGCACTGAGCGTAAGGGTCCTGAATTCCACTGTGTAATCCAGAAATGACTGATTGGGTCCTGAATTCCAAGGTGTAATCCAGCACTAAGCGTGAGGGTCCTGAATTCCGTGGTGTAATCCAGCACTGAGCGTGAGGGTCATGAATTCCAGCGTGTAATCCAGCACTGAGTGTGAGGGGGCCTGCATTCCAGTGAGTGATCCGGGATCGACTGTGAGGGTCCTGAATTCCAGCGTGAAATCCAGCACTGACTGTGAGGGTCCTGAATTCCAGTGTGTAATCCATCACCGACTGTGAGGGTCCTGAATTGCATGGTGTAATCCAGCACTGAGGGTGAGGGGCCATTATTCCACGGAGGAATTCAGTACCGAGTGTGAGGGTCCGGAATTCAAGGGTGTAATCCAGCACTGAACGTGATGATACTGCATTCCAAGATGTAATCCAGCACCGAGCGTGAGGGTCCTGAATTCCATGGTGTAATCCAGCACTGACAGTGAGGGTCCTGAATTGCAGGGTGTAATCCAGCATTGAGCATTAGGTTCCTGAATTCCAGGGTGTAATCCAGCACAGACTGTGATGGTCCTGAAATCCAGGGTGTAATCCAGAACTGAGCGTGAGGGTCCTGAATTCCACTGTGTAATCCAGAACCTACTGAGTGTGTCCTGAATTCCAGGGTGTAATCCAGCACTAAGCGTGAGAGTCCTGAATTCCATGTTGTAATACAGTACTGAGTCTGAGGGTCCTGAATTCCAGGGTGTAATCCAGCACCGAGTGCGATGGTTCTGAATTCCAGGTTATAATCCAGCACCGACTGTGAGGGTCCTGAATTCCAGTGTGTAATCCAGCACCTTGTGTGATGGTCCTGAATTCCAAGGTGTAATCCAGCAGTGAGTTTGATGATCCTGTATTCCAGGGTGTAATCCAGCACTAAGCGTGAGGGTCCTGAATTCCAGGGTGCAATCCAGCACTGAGCGTGGGGTTCCTGAATTCCAGGGGGTAATCCAGAACCGAGTGTGAGGGGTCTTAATTCCACGGAGTAATCCAGTACCGAGTGTGAAGGTCCGGAATTCACGGGTGTAATCCAGCACTGAGCGTGAGGGTCCTGAATTCCAGGGTGTAATCCAGCACCGAGTGAGAGGGGTCTGAATTCCATGGAGTTATCCAGCACCGAGAGTGCGTGACCTGAATTCCTGGGAGTCACCCAGCGTCGGCCGTGAGGGTACTGAATTCCAGCGTGAAATCCAGCACCGAATGTAAGGGTCACGAATTCAATGGTATAATCTAGCACTGAGTGTGAGGGTCCTGAATTCCACTGTGTAATCCAGTTCCGACTGTGAGGGTCCTGAATTCCAGGGAGTATTCCAGCACTGAGCCTGAAGGTTCCGAATTCAAGGGCGTATTCCAGCACCGAGTGTGAGGGTCAGAATTCCATGGTGTAATCCAGTACCGAGTGTGAGGGGCCTGCATTCAAGGACGTAATCCAGCACTGAGAGTGAGGGTCCTGCATTCCAGGATGTAATCCAGCACTGAGCCTGAGGGTCCTGCATTCCAGAATGTAATCCAGCACTGAGCGTGTGGGTCCTTAATTCCAGGGTGTAATCCAGCACTGTGTGTGAGAGTCCTGCATTCCAGGACGTAATCCAGCATTGAGCGTGAGGGTCCTGCATTCCAGGATGAAATGCAGCACAGAACGTGAGGGTCATGAATTACATTGTGTAATCCAGAACAGACTGAGAGGGTCCTGAGTTCCAGGGTGTAATCCAGCACTGAGCATGAGGGTCATGAATTCCAGCGTGTAATCCAGCACCGAGTGTGAGGGGACCTGCATTCCAGTGAGTGATCCGGCATCGACTGTGAGGGTCCTGAATTCCAGCGTGAAATCCAGCACTGACTGTGAGGGTCCTGAATTCCAGTGTGTAATCCAGCACTGAGGGTGAGGGTTCTGAATTCAAGGGGGTAATCCAGCACAGCGCGTGAGGGTCCTGAATTGCATGGTGTAATCCAGCACTGAGGGTGAGGGGCCATTATTCCACGGAGGAATTCAGTACCGAGTGTGAGAGTCCGGAATTCAAGGGTGTAATCCAGCACTGAGCGTGATGATCCTGCATTCCAAGATGTAATCCAGCACCGAGCGTGAGGGTCCTGAATTCCATGGTGTAATCCAGCACTGACAGTGAGGGTCCTGAATTGCAGGGTGTAATCCAGCACTGAGCATTAGGTTCCTGAATTCCAGGGTGTAATCCAGCACAGACTGTGGGGGTCCTGAAATCCAGGGTGTAATCCAGAACTGAGAGTGAGGGTCCTGAATTCCACTGTGTAATCCAGAAACTACTGAGTGTGTCCTGAATTCCAGGGTGTAATCCAGCACTAAGCGTGAGGGTCCTGAATTCCAGGTTGTAATACAGCACTGAGTCTGAGGGTCCTTAATTCCAGGGTGTAATCCAGCACTGTGTGTGAGGGTCCTGCATTCCAGGACGTAATCCAGCATTGAGCGTGAGGGTCCTGCATTCCAGGATGAAATGCAGCACAGAACGTGAGGGTCATGAATTACATTGTTTAATCCAGAACAGACTGAGAGGGTCCTGAGTTCCAGGGTGTAATCTAGCACTGAGAATAAGGGTCCTAAATTACAGGGTGTAATCCAGCACTGAGCGTGAGTGTCCTGAATTCCAGGGTGTAATCCAGCACTGAGCATGAGGGTCATGAATTCCAGCGTGTAATCCAGCACCGAGTGTGAGGGGACCTGC
This sequence comes from Hypanus sabinus, assembly GCF_030144855.1. Classification (NCBI taxonomy): domain Eukaryota; kingdom Metazoa; phylum Chordata; class Chondrichthyes; order Myliobatiformes; family Dasyatidae; genus Hypanus; species Hypanus sabinus. The sequence goes on from NC_082711.1 coordinate 100,631,968, forward strand.
ATTCCAGTGAGTGATCCGGCATCGACTGTGAGGGTCCTGAATTCCAGCGTGAAATCCAGCACTGACTGTGAGGGTCCTGAATTCCAGTGTGTAATCCAGCACTGAGGGTGAGGGTTCTGAATTCAAGGGGGTAATCCAGCACAGCGCGTGAGGGTCCTGAATTGCATGGTGTAATCCAGCACTGAGGGTGAGGGGCCATTATTCCACGGAGGAATTCAGTACCGAGTGTGAGGGTCCGGAATTCAAGGGTGTAATCCAGCACTGAGCGTGATGATCCTGCATTCCAAGATGTAATCCAGCACCGAGCGTGAGGGTCCTGAATTCCATGGTGTAATCCAGCACTGACAGTGAGGGTCCTGAATTGCAGGGTGTAATCCAGCACTGAGCATTAGGTTCCTGAATTCCAGGGTGTAATCCAGCACAGACTGTGAGGGTCCTGAAATCCAGGGTGTAATCCAGAACTGAGAGTGAGGGTCCTGAATTCCACTGTGTAATCCAGAAACTACTGAGTGCGTCCTGAATTCCAGGGTGTAATCCAGCACTAAGCGTGAGGGTCCTGAATTCCAGGTTGTAATACAGCACTGAGTCTGAGGGTCCTGAATTCCAGGGTGTAATCCAGCACCGAGAGTGATGGATCTGAATTCCAGGTTATAATCCAGCACCGACTGTGAGGGTCCTGAATTCCATGGTGTAATCCAGCACTGAGGGTGAGGGGCCATTATTCCACGGAGTAATTCAGTACCGTGTGTGAGGGTCCGGAATTCCAGTGTGTAATCCAGCACTGAGTGTGAGGGACCTGCATTCAAGAGTGTAATCCAGCACTGAGCGTGATGATCCTGCATTCCAAGATGTAATCCAGCACCGAGCGTGAGTGTCCTGAATTCCATGGTGTAATCCATCACTGACCGTGAGGGTCCTGAATTCCAGGGTGTAATCCAGCACTGACTGTGAGGGTCCTGAATTCCAGGGTGTAATCCAGCACTGAATGTGATTGTTCTGAATTCCAGGTTGTAATCCAGCACCGACTGTGAGGGTCCTGACTTCCAGGGTGTAATCCAGCACTGAGAATGAGGGTCCTAAATTCCAGGGTGTAATCCAGCACTGAGCGTGAGTGTCCTGAATTCCAGGGTGTAATCCAGCACCTTGTGTGATGGTCTTGAATTCCAGGTTGTAATCCAGCACTGTGCGTGAGGGTCTTAAATTCCAGCTTGAAATTATGCACTGAGCGTGAGGTTCCTGAATTCCAGGTTGTAATCCAGCACCGAGTGTGAGGGGACCTACATTCCAGTGAGTGATCCGGCATCGTCTGTGAGGGTCCTGAATTCCAGTGTGTAATCCAGCACCGACTGTGAGGGTCCTGAATTCCATGGTGTAATCCAGCACTGAGGGTGAGGGGCCATTTTTCCACGGAGTAATTCAGTACCGTGTGTGAGGGTCCGGAATTCCAGGGTGTAATCCAGCACTGAGTGTGAGGGACCTGCATTCAAGAGTGTAATCCAGCACTGTGCGTGATGATCCTGCATTCCAAGATGTAATCCAGCACCGAGCGTGAGGGTCCTGAATTCCATTGTGTAATCCAGAAATGACTGATTGGGTCCTGAATTCCAAGGTGTAATCCAGCACTAAGCGTGAGGGTCCTGAATTCCAAGGTGTAATCCAGCACTAAGCGTGAGGGTCCTGAATTCCGTGGTGTAATCCAGCACTGAGCGTGAGGGTCATGAATTCCAGCGTGTAATCCAGCACTGAGTGTGAGAGGGCCTGCATTCCAGTGAGTGATCCGGGATCGACTGTGAGGGTCCTGAATTCCAGCGTGAAATCCAGCACTGACTGTGAGGGTCCTGAATTCCAGTGTGTAATCCATCACCGACTGTGAGTGTCCTGATTTGCATGGTGTAATCCAGCACTGAGGGTGAGGGTTCTGAATTCAAGGGGGTAATCCAGCACTGACTGTGAGGGTCCTGAATTCCAGCTTGAAATCCAGCACTGAATGTGATTGTTCTGAATTCCAGGTTGTAATCCAGCACCGACTGTGAGGGTCCTGACTTCCAGGGTGTAATCCAGCACTGAGAATGAGGGTCCTAAATTCCAGGGTGTAATCCAGCACTGAGCGTGAGTGTCCTGAATTCCAGGGTGTAATCCAGCACCTTGTGTGATGGTCCTGAATTCCAGCTTGATATCCAGCACTGAGCGTGAGGTTCCTGAATTCCAGGTTGTAATCCAGCACTGAGTGTGAGGGTCCTGAATTCCATGGTGTAATCCAGCACTGAGGGTGAGGGGCCATTTTTCCACGGAGTAATTCAGTACCGTGTGTGAGGGTCCGGAATTCCAGGGTGTAATCCAGCACTGACTGTGAGGGTCCTGAATTCCAACGTGAAATCCAGCAATGACTGTGAGGGTCCTGAATTCCAGGGTGTAATCCAGCACCGACTGTGAGGGTCCTGAATTCCAGGGTGTAATCCAGCACCGACTGTGAGGGTCCTGAATTCCATGGTGTAATCCAGCACTGAGGGTGAGGGTTCTGAATTCAAGGTGGTAATCCAGCACCGCGCGTGAGGGTCCTGAATTCCATGGTGTAATCCAGCACTGAGGGTGAGGGGCCCTGTATTCCAGTGAGTGATCCGGCATCGACTGTGGGTCCTGAATTCCAGCGTGAAATCCAGCACTGACTGTGAGGGTCCTGAATTCCAGTGTGTAATCCAGCACCGACTGTGAGGGTCCGGAATTCCAGTGTGTAATCCAGCACTGAGGGTGAGGGTTCTGAATTCAAGGGGGTAATCCAGCACTGACTGTGAGGGTCCTGAATTCCAGCTTGAAATCCAGCACTGAATGTGATTGTTCTGAATTCCAGGTTGTAATCCAGCACCGACTGTGAGGGTCCTGACTTCCAGGGTGTAATCCAGCACTGAGAATGAGGGTCCTAAATTCCAGGGTGTAATCCAGCACTGAGCGTGAGTGTCCTGAATTCCAGGGTGTAATCCAGCACCTTGTGTGATGGTCCTGAATTCCAGCTTGATATCCAGCACTGAGCGTGAGGTTCCTGAATTCCAGGTTGTAATCCAGCACCGAGTGTGAGGGTCCTGAATTCCATGGTGTAATCCAGCACTGAGGGTGAGGGGCCATTTTTCCACGGAGTAATTCAGTACCGTGTGTGAGGGTCCGGAATTCCAGGGTGTAATCCAGCACTGACTGTGAGGGTCCTGAATTCCAACGTGAAATCCAGCAATGACTGTGAGGGTCCTGAATTCCAGGGTGTAATCCAGCACCGACTGTGAGGGTCCTGAATTCCAGGGTGTAATCCAGCACCGACTGTGAGGGTCCTGAATTCCATGGTGTAATCCAGCACTGAGGGTGAGGGTTCTGAATTCAAGGTGGTAATCCAGCACCGCGTGTGAGGGTCCTGAATTCCATGGTGTAATCCAGCACTGAGGGTGAGGGGCCCTGTATTCCAGTGAGTGATCCGGCATCGACTGTGGGTCCTGAATTCCAGCGTGAAATCCAGCACTGACTGTGAGGGTCCTGAATTCCAGTGTGTAATCCAGCACCGACTGTGAGGGTCCGGAATTCCAGTGTGTAATCCAGCACTGAGTGTGAGGGACCTGCATTCAAGAGTGTAATCCAGCACTGAGCGTGATGATCCTGCATTCCAAGATGTAATCCAGCACCGAGCGTGAGCGTCCTGAATTCCATGGTGTAATCCAGCACTGACCGTGAGGGTCCTGAATTCCAGGGTGTAATCCAGCACTGAGTGTGAATGTCCTGAATTCCAGGGTGTAATCCAGCACTGACTGTGAGGGTCCTGAATTCCAGGGAGTAATCCAGCACTGAGTGTGAATGTCCTGAATTCCAGGGTGTAATCCAGCACTGAATATGAGTGTCCGGAATTCAAGGGTGCAATCCAGCACTGAGCGTAAGGGTCCTGAATTCCACTGTGTAATCCAGAAATGACTGATTGTGTCCTGAATTCCAAGGTGTAATCCAGCACTAAGTGTGAGGGTCCTGAATTCCGTGGTGTAATCCAGCACTGAGCGTGAGGGTCATGAATTCCAGCGTGTAATCCAGCACTCAGTGTGAGGGGGCCTGCATTCCAGTGAGTGATCCGGGATCGACTGTGAGGGTCCTGAATTCCAGCGTGAAATCCAGCACTGACTGTGAGGGTCCTGAATTCCAGTGTGTAATCCATCACCGACTGTGAGGGTCCTGATTTCCATGGTGTAATCCAGCACTGAGGGTGAGGGTTCTGAATTCAAGGGGATAATCCAGCACCGCGCGTGAGGGTCCTGAATTGCATGGTATAATCCAGCACTGAGGGTGAGGGGCCATTATTCCACGGAGGAATTCAGTACCGAGTGTGAGGGTCCGGAATTCAAGGGTGTAATCCAGCACTGAACGTGATGATACTGCATTCCAAGATGTAATCCAGCACCGAGCGTGAGGGTCCTGAATTCCATGGTGTAATCCAGCACTGACAGTGAGGGTCCTGAATTGCAGGGTGTAATCCAGCATTGAGCATTAGGTTCCTGAATTCCAGGGTGTAATCCAGCACAGACTGTGAGGGTCCTGAAATCCAGGGTGTAATCCAGAACTGAGTGTGAGGGTCCTGAATTCCACTGTGTAATCCAGAACCTACTGAGTGTGTCCTGAATTCCAGGGTGTAATCCAGCACTAAGCGTGAGGGTACTGAATTCCAGGTTGTAATACAGCACTGAGTCTGAGGGTCCTGAATTCCAGGGTGTAATCCAGCACCGAGTGTGATGGTTCTGAATTCCAGGTTATAATCCAGCACCGACTGTGAGGGTCCTGAATTCCAGTGTGTAATCCAGCACCTTGTGTGATGGTCCTGAATTGCAAGGTGTAATCCAGCAGTGAGTTTGATGATCCTGTATTCCAGGGTGTAATCCAGCACTGAGCGTGAGGGTCATGAATTCCAGCGTGTAATCCAGCACTGAGTGTGAGGGGGCCTGCATTCCAGTGAGTGATCCGGGATCGACTGTGAGGGTCCTGAATTCCAGCGTGAAATCCAGCACTGACTGTGAGGGTCCTGAATTCCAGTGTGTAATCCATCACCGACTGTGAGGGTCCTGATTTCCATGGTGTAATCCAGCACTGAGGGTGAGGTTTCTGAATTCAAGGTGATAATCCAGCACCGCGCGTGAGGGTCCTGAATTGCATGGTATAATCCAGCACTGAGGGTGAGGGGCCATTATTCCACGGAGGAATTCAGTACCGAGTGTGAGGGTCCGGAATTCAAGGGTGTAATCCAGCACTGAACGTGATGATACTGCATTCCAAGATGTAATCCAGCACCGAGCGTGAGGGTCCTGAATTCCATGGTGTAATCCAGCACTGACAGTGAGGGTCCTGAATTGCAGGGTGTAATCCAGCATTGAGCATTAGGTTCCTGAATTCCATGGTGTAATCCAGCACTGACTGTGAGGGTCCTGAAATCCAGGGTGTAATCCAGAACTGAGCGTGAGGGTCCTGAATTCCACTGTGTAATCCAGAACCTACTGAGTGTGTCCTGAATTCCAGGGTGTAATCCAGTACTAAGCGTGAGGTTCCTGAATTCCAGGTTGTAATACAGCACTGAGTCTGAGGGTCCTGAATTCCAGGGTGTAATCCAGCACCGAGTGTGATGGTTCTGAATTCCAGGTTATAATCCAGCACCGACTGTGAGGGTCCTGAATTCCAGTGTGTAATCCAGCACCTTGTGTGATGGTCCTGAATTCCAAGGTGTAATCCAGCAGTGAGTTTGATGATCCTGTATTCCAGGGTGTAATCCAGCACTAAGCATGAGGGTCCTGAATTCCAGGGTGCAATCCAGCACTGAGCGTGGGGTTCCTGAATTCCAGGGGGTAATCCAGAACCGAGTGTGAGGGGTCTGAATTCCATGGAGTAATCCAGTACCGAGTGGGAGGGGCCTTAATTCCACGGAGTAATCCAGTACCGAGTGTGAAGGTCCGGAATTCACGGGTGTAATCCAGCACTGAGCGTGAGGGTCCTGAATTCCAGGGTGTAATCCAGCACCGAGTGAGAGGGGTCTGAATTCCATGGAGTTATCCAGCACCGAGAGTGCGTGACCTGAATTCCTGGGAGTCACCCAGCGTCGGCTGTGAGGGTACTGAATTCCAGCGTGAAATCCAGCACCGAAAGTAAGGGTCACAAATTCAATGGTATAATCTAGCACTGAGTGTGAGGGTCCTGAATTCCACTGTGTAATCCAGTTCCGACTGTGAGGGTCCTGAATTCCAGGGAGTATTCCAGCACTGAGCCTGAAGGTTCCGAATTCAAGGGCGTATTCCAGCACCGAGTGTGAGGGTCAGAATTCCATGGTGTAATCCAGTACCGAGTGTGAGGGGCCTGCATTCAAGGACGTAATCCAGCACTGAGAGTGAGGGTCCTGCATTCCAGGATGTAATCCAGCACTGAGCGTGAGGGTCCTGCATTCCAGAATGTAATCCAGCACTGAGCGTGTGGGTCCTTAATTCCAGGGTGTAATCCAGCACTGTGTGTGAGGGTCCTGCATTCCAGGACGTAATCCAGCATTGAGCGTGAGGGTCCTGCATTCCAGGATGAAATGCAGCACAGAGCGTGAGGGTCGTGAATTACATTGTGTAATCCAGAACAGACTGAGAGGGTCCTGAGTTCCAGGGTGTAATCTAGCACTGAGAATAAGGGTCCTAAATTACAGGGTGTAATCCAGCACTGAGCGTGAGTGTCCTGAATTCCAGGGTGTAATCCAGCACTGAGCATGAGGGTCATGAATTCCAGCGTGTAATCCAGCACCGAGTGTGAGGGGACCTGCATTCCAGTGAGTGATCCGGCATCGACTGTGAGGGTCCTGAATTCCAGCGTGAAATCCAGCACTGACTGTGAGGGTCCTGAATTCCAGTGTGTAATCCAGCACTGAGGGTGAGGGTTCTGAATTCAAGGGGGTAATCCAGCACAGCGCGTGAGGGTCCTGAATTGCATGGTGTAATCCAGCACTGAGGGTGAGGGGCCATTATTCCACGGAGGAATTCAGTACCGAGTGTGAGGGTCCGGAATTCAAGGGTGTAATCCAGCACTGAGCGTGATGATCCTGCATTCCAAGATGTAATCCAGCACCGAGCGTGAGGGTCCTGAATTCCATGGTGTAATCCAGCACTGACAGTGAGGGTCCTGAATTGCAGGGTGTAATCCAGCACTGAGCATTAGGTTCCTGAATTCCAGGGTGTAATCCAGCACAGACTGTGGGGGTCCTGAAATCCAGGGTGTAATCCAGCACCGAGAGTGATGGATCTGAATTCCAGGTTATAATCCAGCACCGACTGTGAGGGTCCTGAATTCCATGGTGTAATCCAGCACTGAGGGTGAGGGGCCATTATTCCACGGAGTAATTCAGTACCGTGTGTGAGGGTCCGGAATTCCAGTGTGTAATCCAGCACTGAGTGTGAGGGACCTGCATTCAAGAGTGTAATCCAGCACTGAGTGTGATGATCCTGCATTCCAAGATGTAATCCAGCACCGAGCGTGAGCGTCCTGAATTCCATGGTGTAATCCAGCACTGACCGTGAGGGTCCTGAATTCCAGGGTGTAATCCAGCACTGACTGTGAGGGTCCTGAATTCCAGGGTGTAATCCAGCACTGAATGTGATTGTTCTGAATTCCAGGTTGTAATCCAGCACCGACTGTGAGGGTCCTGACTTCCAGGGTGTAATCCAGCACTGAGAATGAGGGTCCTAAATTCCAGGGTGTAATCCAGCACTGAGCGTGAGGGTCCTGAATTCCAGGGTGTAATCCAGCACTTTGTGTGATGGTCCTGAATTCCAGTTTGTAATCCAGCACTGTGCGTGAGGGTCTTAAATTCCAGCTTGAAATCCAGCACTGAGCGTGAGGTTCCTGAATTCCAGGTTGTAATCCAGCGCCGAGTGTGAGGGGACCTACATTCCAGTGAGTGATCCGGCATCGTCTGTGAGGGTCCTGAATTCCAGTGTGTAATCCAGCACCGACAGTGAGGGTCCTGAATTCCATGGTGTAATCCAGCACTGAGGGTGAGGGACCTGCATTCAAGAGTGTAATCCAGCACTGTGCGTGATGATCCTGCATTCCAAGATGTAATCCAGCACCGAGCGTGAGGGTCCTGAATTCCATTGTGTAATCCAGAAATGACTGATTGGGTCCTGAATTCCAAGGTGTAATCCAGCACTAAGCGTGAGGGTCCTGAATTCCGTGGTGTAATCCAGCACTGAGCGTGAGGGTCATGAATTCCAGCGTGTAATCCAGCACTGAGTGTGAGGGGGCCTGCATTCCAGTGAGTGATCCGGGATCGACTGTGAGGGTCCTGAATTCCAGCGTGAAATCCAGCACTGACTGTGAGGGTCCTGAATTCCACTGTGTAATCCATCACCGACTGTGAGGGTCCTGATTTCCATGGTGTAATCCAGCACTGAGGGTGAGGGTTCTGAATTCAAGGGGGTAATCCAGCACCGCGCGTGAGGGTCCTGAATTCCAGCGTGAAATCCAGCACTGTGCGTGAGGGTCTTAAATTCCAGCTTGATATCCAGCACTGAGCGTGAGGTTCCTGAATTCCAGGTTGTAATCCAGCACCGACTGTGAGGGTCCTGAATTCCAGTGTGTAATCCAGCACCGACTGTGAGGGTCCTGAATTCCATGGTGTAATCCAGCACTGAGGGTGAGGGGCCATTTTTCCACGGAGTAATTCAGTACCGTGTGTGAGGGTCCGGAATTCCAGGGTGTAATCCAGCACCGACTGTGAGGGTCCTGAATTCCAGGGTGTATTCCAGGTCTGAGTGTGAGGTTCCTGAATTCCAAGGTGGAATCCAGCAGTGAGCGTGAGTGTCCTGAATTCCAGGGTGTAATCCAGCACTGAGCGTGAGGGGCATGAATTCCAGCGTGTAATCCAGTACCGACTGTGAGGGTCCTGAATTCCATGGTGTAATCCAGCACTGAGGGTGAGGGTTCTGAATTCAAGGTGGTAATCCAGCACCGCGCGTGAGGGTCCTGAATTCCAGTGAGTGATCCGGCATCGACTGTGGGTCCTGAATTCCAGCGTGAAATCCAGCACTGAGTGTGAGGGACCTGCATTCAAGAGTGTAATCCAGCACTGAGCGTGATGATCCTGCATTCCAAGATGTAATCCAGCACCGAGCGTGAGCGTCCTGAATTCCATGGTGTAATCCAGCACTGACTGTGAGGGTCCTGAATTCCAGGGTGTAATCCAGCACTGAATGTGATTGTTCTGAATTCCAGGTTGTAATCCAGCACCGACTGTGAGGGTCCTGACTTCCAGGGTGTAATCCAGCACTGAGAATGAGGGTCCTAAATTCCAGGGTGTAATCCAGCACTTTGTGTGATGGTCCTGAATTCCAGGTTGTAATCCAGCACTGTGCGTGAGGGTCTTAAATTCCAGCTTGAAATCCAGCACTGAGCGTGAGGTTCCTGAATTCCAGGTTGTAATCCAGCACCGAGTGTGAGGGGACCTACATTCCAGTGAGTGATCCGGCATCGTCTGTGAGGGTCTTGAATTCCAGTGTGTAATCCAGCACCGACAGTGAGGGTCCTGAATTCCATGGTGTAATCCAGCACTGAGGGTGAGGGGCCATTTTTCCACGGAGTAATTCAGTACCGTGTGTGAGGGTCCGGAATTCCAGGGTGTAATCCTGCACTGAGTGTGAGGGACCTGCATTCAAGAGTGTAATCCAGCACTGTGCGTGATGATCCTGCATTCCAAGATGTAATCCAGCACCGAGCGTGAGGGTCCTGAATTCCATTGTGTAATCCAGCACTGAGGGTGAGGGTTCTGAATTCAAGGGGGTAATCCAGCACTGAGCGTTAGGATTCTGAATTCACGGGGGTAATCCATCACTGAGTGTGAGGGGTCTGAATTCCACGGAGTAATCCAGTACCGAGTGTGAAGGTCCAGAATTCCAGTGTGTAATCCAGCACTGAGTGTGAGGGACCTGCATTTAAGGGTGTAATCCAGCACTGAGGGTGAGTGGCCATTATTCCACGGAGTAATTCAGTACCGAGTGTGAGGGTCCGGAATTCCAGGGTGTAATCCAGCACTGAGTGTGAAGGACCTGCATTCAAACGTGTAATCCAGCACTGTGCGTGATGATCCTGCATTCCAAGATGTAATCCAGCACCGAGCGTGAGGGTCCGGAATTCCAGGGTGTAATCCAGCACTGAGTGTGAGGGACTTGCATTCAAGAGGGTAATCCAGCACTGAGGGTGAGTGGCCATTATTCCACGGAGTAATTCAGTACCGAGTGTGAGGGTCCGGAATTCCAGGGTGTAATCCAGCACTGAGTGTGAGGGACCTGCATTCAAGAGTGTAATCCAGCACTGAGCGTGATGATCCTGCATTCCGAGGTGTAATCCAGCACCGAGCGTGAGGTTCCTTCATTCCAGGATATAATCCAACACTGAGCGTGAGGGTCCTGAATTCCAGTGTGTAATCCAGCACCGAGCGTCTTGATTCTGCATTCCGAGGTGTAATCCAGCACCACGCGTGAGTGTCCTGAATCCCAGGGTGTAATCCAGCACTGAGCGTCTTGATTCTGCATTCCGAGGTGTAATCCAGCACCACGCGTGAGTGTCCTGAATCCCAAGATGTAATCCAGCACTGATCGTGAGGTTCCTGCATTCCAGGATGTAATCCAGCACTGAGCGTGAGGGTCCTGAATTCCAGGGTGTAATCTAGCACAGAGCGTGAGGGGCCTGATATCCAGGGTGTCATCCAGCACCGAGTGTGAAGGTCCTGAATTCCACTGTGTAATCCAGTATCGAGTATGAAGGTCCTGAATTCCACTGTGTAATCCAGCACCGACTGTGATGGTCCTGAATTCCAGGGTGTATTCCAGGACTGAGCGTAAGGGTCCTGAATTCCATGCTGTAATCCTGCACTGAGCGTGAGGATCCTGAATTCCATGTTGTAATCCAGAACCGACTGAGAGAGTCCTGAATTCCAGTGTGTAATCCAGGACTACGCGTGACGGTCCTGATTTCCTGGGTGTATTCCAGCACTGTGCGTGAGGGTCCTGAATTCCAGCGTGAAATCCAGCACTGACTGTGAGGGTCCTGAATTCCAGGGTGTAATCCAGCACTGACTGTGAGGGTCCTGAATTCCAGGGTGTAATCCAGCACTGAATGTGATTGTTCTGAATTCCAGGTTGTAATCCAGCACCGACTGTGAGGGTCCTGACTTCCAGGGTGTAATCCAGCACTGAGAATGAGGGTCCTAAATTCCAGGGTGTAATCCAGCACTTTGTGTGATGATCCTGAATTCCAGGTTGTAATCCAGCACTGTGCGTGAGGGTCTTAAATTCCAGCTTGAAATCCAGCACTGAGCGTGAGGTTCCTGAATTCCAGGTTGTAATCCAGCACCGAGTGTGAGGGGACCTACATTCCAGTGAGTGATCCGGCATCGTCTGTGAGGGTCTTGAATTCCAGTGTGTAATCCAGCACCGACAGTGAGGGTCCTGAATTCCATGGTGTAATCCAGCACTGAGGGTGAGGGGCCATTTTTCCACGGAGTAATTCAGTACCGTGTGTGAGGGTCCAGAATTCCAGGGTGTAATCCTGCACTGAGTGTGAGGGACCTGCATTCAAGAGTGTAATCCAGCACTGTGCGTGATGATCCTGCATTCCAAGATGTAATCCAGCACCGAGCGTGAGGGTCCTGAATTCCATTGTGTAATCCAGCACTGAGGGTGAGGGTTCTGAATTCAAGGGGGTAATCCAGCACTGAGCGTTAGGATTCTGAATTCACGGGGGTAATCCATCACTGAGTGTGAGGGGTCTGAATTCCACGGAGTAATCCAGTACCGAGTGTGAAGGTCCAGAATTCCAGTGTGTAATCCAGCACTGAGTGTGAGGGACCTGCATTTAAGGGTGTAATCCAGCACTGAGGGTGAGTGGCCATTATTCCACGGAGTAATTCAGTACCGAGTGTGAGGGTCCGGAATTCCAGGGTGTAATCCAGCACTGAGTGTGAAGGACCTGCATTCAAACGTGTAATCCAGCACTGTGCGTGATGATCCTGCATTCCAAGATGTAATCCAGCACCGAGCGTGAGGGTCCGGAATTCCAGGGTGTAATCCAGCACTGAGTGTGAGGGACCTGCATTCAAGAGGGTAATCCAGCACTGAGGGTGAGTGGCCATTATTCCACGGAGTAATTCAGTACCGAGTGTGAGGGTCCGGAATTCCAGGGTGTAATCCAGCACTGAGTGTGAGGGACCTGCATTCAAGAGTGTAATCCAGCACTGAGCGTGATGATCCTGCATTCCGAGGTGTAATCCAGCACCGAGCGTGAGGTTCCTTCATTCCAGGATATAATCCAACACTGAGCGTGAGGGTCCTGAATTCCAGTGTGTAATCCAGCACCGAGCGTCTTGATTCTGCATTCCGAGGTGTAATCCAGCACCACGCGTGAGTGTCCTGAATCCCAGGGTGTAATCCAGCACTGAGCGTCTTGATTCTGCATTCCGAGGTGTAATCCAGCACCACGCGTGAGTGTCCTGAATCCCAAGATGTAATCCAGCACTGATCGTGAGGTTCCTGCATTCCAGGATGTAATCCAGCACTGAGCGTGAGGGTCCTGAATTCCAGGGTGTAATCTAGCACAGAGCGTGAGGGGCCTGATATCCAGGGTGTCATCCAGCACCGAGTGTGAAGGTCCTGAATTCCACTGTGTAATCCAGTATCGAGTATGAAGGTCCTGAATTCCACTGTGTAATCCAGCACCGACTGTGATGGTCCTGAATTCCAGGGTGTATTCCAGGACTGAGCGTAAGGGTCCTGAATTCCATGCTGTAATCCTGCACTGAGCGTGAGGATCCTGAATTCCATGTTGTAATCCAGAACCGACTGAGAGAGTCCTGAATTCCAGTGTGTAATCCAGGACTACGCGTGACGGTCCTGATTTCCTGGGTGTATTCCAGCACTGTGCGTGAGGGTCCTGAATTCCAGCGTGAAATCCAGCACTGACTGTGAGGGTCCTGAATTCCAGGGTGTAATCCAGCACTGACTGTGAGGGTCCTGAATTCCAGGGTGTAATCCAGCACTGAATGTGATTGTTCTGAATTCCAGGTTGTAATCCAGCACCGACTGTGAGGGTCCTGACTTCCAGGGTGTAATCCAGCACTGAGAATGAGGGTCCTAAATTCCAGGGTGTAATCCAGCACTTTGTGTGATGATCCTGAATTCCAGGTTGTAATCCAGCACTGTGCGTGAGGGTCTTAAATTCCAGCTTGAAATCCAGCACTGAGCGTGAGGTTCCTGAATTCCAGGTTGTAATCCAGCACCGAGTGTGAGGGGACCTACATTCCAGTGAGTGATCCGGCATCGTCTGTGAGGGTCTTGAATTCCAGTGTGTAATCCAGCACCGACAGTGAGGGTCCTGAATTCCATGGTGTAATCCAGCACTGAGGGTGAGGGGCCATTTTTCCGTGGTGTAATCCAGCACTGAGCGTGAGGGTCATGAATTCCAGCGTGTAATCCAGCACTGAGTGTGAGGGGGCCTGCATTCCAGTGAGTGATCCGGGATCGACTGTGAGGGTCCTGAATTCCAGCGTGAAATCCAGCACTGACTGTGAGGGTCCTGAATTCCAGTGTGTAATCCATCACCGACTGTGAGGGTCCTGATTTCCATGGTGTAATCCAGCACTGAGGGTGAGGGTTCTGAATTCAAGGGGGTAATCCAGCACCGCGCGTGAGGGTCCTGAATTCCAGCGTGAAATCCAGCACTGTGCGTGAGGGTCTTAAATTCCAGCTTGATATCCAGCACTGAGCGTGAGGTTCCTGAATTCCAGGTTGTAATCCAGCACCGACTGTGAGGGTCCTGAATTCCAGTGTGTAATCCAGCACCGACTGTGAGGGTCCTGAATTCCATGGTGTAATCCAGCACTGAGGGTGAGGGGCCATTTTTCCACGGAGTAATTCAGTACCGTGTGTGAGGGTCCGGAATTCCAGGGTGTAATCCAGCACCGACTGTGAGGGTCCTGAATTCCAGGGTGTATTCCAGGTCTGAGTGTGAGGTTCCTGAATTCCAAGGTGGAATCCAGCAGTGAGCGTGAGTGTCCTGAATTCCAGGGTGTAATCCAGCACTGAGCGTGAGGGGCATGAATTCCAGCGTGTAATCCAGTACCGACTGTGAGGGTCCTGAATTCCATGGTGTAATCCAGCACTGAGGGTGAGGGTTCTGAATTCAAGGTGGTAATCCAGCACCGCGCGTGAGGGTCCTGAATTCCAGTGAGTGATCCGGCATCGACTGTGGGTCCTGAATTCCAGCGTGAAATCCAGCACTGAGTGTGAGGGACCTGCATTCAAGAGTGTAATCCAGCACTGAGCGTGATGATCCTGCATTCCAAGATGTAATCCAGCACCGAGCGTGAGCGTCCTGAATTCCATGGTGTAATCCAGCACTGACTGTGAGGGTCCTGAATTCCAGGGTGTAATCCAGCACTGAATGTGATTGTTCTGAATTCCAGGTTGTAATCCAGCACCGACTGTGAGGGTCCTGACTTCCAGGGTGTAATCCAGCACTGAGAATGAGGGTCCTAAATTCCAGGGTGTAATCCAGCACTTTGTGTGATGGTCCTGAATTCCAGGTTGTAATCCAGCACTGTGCGTGAGGGTCTTAAATTCCAGCTTGAAATCCAGCACTGAGCGTGAGGTTCCTGAATTCCAGGTTGTAATCCAGCACCGAGTGTGAGGGGACCTACATTCCAGTGAGTGATCCGGCATCGTCTGTGAGGGTCTTGAATTCCAGTGTGTAATCCAGCACCGACAGTGAGGGTCCTGAATTCCATGGTGTAATCCAGCACTGAGGGTGAGGGGCCATTTTTCCACGGAGTAATTCAGTACCGTGTGTGAGGGTCCGGAATTCCAGGGTGTAATCCTGCACTGAGTGTGAGGGACCTGCATTCAAGAGTGTAATCCAGCACTGTGCGTGATGATCCTGCATTCCAAGATGTAATCCAGCACCGAGCGTGAGGGTCCTGAATTCCATTGTGTAATCCAGCACTGAGGGTGAGGGTTCTGAATTCAAGGGGGTAATCCAGCACTGAGCGTTAGGATTCTGAATTCACGGGGGTAATCCATCACTGAGTGTGAGGGGTCTGAATTCCACGGAGTAATCCAGTACCGAGTGTGAAGGTCCAGAATTCCAGTGTGTAATCCAGCACTGAGTGTGAGGGACCTGCATTTAAGGGTGTAATCCAGCACTGAGGGTGAGTGGCCATTATTCCACGGAGTAATTCAGTACCGAATGTGAGGGTCCGGAATTCCAGGGTGTAATCCAGCACTGAGTGTGAAGGACCTGCATTCAAACGTGTAATCCAGCACTGTGCGTGATGATCCTGCATTCCAAGATGTAATCCAGCACCGAGCGTGAGGGTCCGGAATTCCAGGGTGTAATCCAGCACTGAGTATGAGGGACCTGCATTCAAGAGGGTAATCCAGCACTGAGGGTGAGTGGCCATTATTCCACGGAGTAATTCAGTACCGAGTGTGAGGGTCCGGAATTCCAGGGTGTAATCCAGCACTGAGTGTGAGGGACCTGCATTCAAGAGTGTAATCCAGCACTGTGCGTGATGATCCTGCATTCCAAGATGTAATCCAGCACCGAGCGTGAGGGTCCGGAATTCCAGGGTGTAATCCAGCACTGAGTGTGAGGGACTTGCATTCAAGAGGGTAATCCAGCACTGAGGGTGAGTGGCCATTATTCCACGGAGTAATTCAGTACCGAGTGTGAGGGTCCGGAATTCCAGGGTGTAATCCAGCACTGAGTGTGAGGGACCTGCATTCAAGAGTGTAATCCAGCACTGAGCGTGATGATCCTGCATTCCGAGGTGTAATCCAGCACCGAGCGTGAGGTTCCTTCATTCCAGGATATAATCCAACACTGAGCGTGAGGGTCCTGAATTCCAGTGTGTAATCCAGCACCGAGCGTCTTGATTCTGCATTCCGAGGTGTAATCCAGCACCACGCGTGAGTGTCCTGAATCCCAGGGTGTAATCCAGCACTGAGCGTCTTGATTCTGCATTCCGAGGTGTAATCCAGCACCACGCGTGAGTGTCCTGAATCCCAAGATGTAATCCAGCACTGATCGTGAGGTTCCTGCATTCCAGGATGTAATCCAGCACTGAGCGTGAGGGTCCTGAATTCCAGGGTGTAATCTAGCACAGAGCGTGAGGGGCCTGATATCCAGGGTGTCATCCAGCACCGAGTGTGAAGGTCCTGAATTCCACTGTGTAATCCAGTATCGAGTATGAAGGTCCTGAATTCCACTGTGTAATCCAGCACCGACTGTGATGGTCCTGAATTCCAGGGTGTATTCCAGGACTGAGCGTAAGGGTCCTGAATTCCATGCTGTAATCCTGCACTGAGCGTGAGGATCCTGAATTCCATGTTGTAATCCAGAACCGACTGAGAGAGTCCTGAATTCCAGTGTGTAATCCAGGACTACGCGTGACGGTCCTGATTTCCTGGGTGTATTCCAGCACTGTGCGTGAGGGTCCTGAATTCCAGCGTGAAATCCAGCACTGACTGTGAGGGTCCTAAATTCCAGGGTGTAATCCAGCACTTTGTGTGATGGTCCTGAATTCCAGGTTGTAATCCAGCACTGTGCGTGAGGGTCTTAAATTCCAGCTTGAAATCCAGCACTGAGCGTGAGGTTCCTGAATTCCAGGTTGTAATCCAGCACCGAGTGTGAGGGGACCTACATTCCAGTGAGTGATCCGGCATCGTCTGTGAGGGTCTTGAATTCCAGTGTGTAATCCAGCACCGACAGTGAGGGTCCTGAATTCCATGGTGTAATCCAGCACTGAGGGTGAGGGGCCATTTTTCCACGGAGTAATTCAGTACCGTGTGTGAGGGTCCGGAATTCCAGGGTGTAATCCTGCACTGAGTGTGAGGGACCTGCATTCAAGAGTGTAATCCAGCACTGTGCGTGATGATCCTGCATTCCAAGATGTAATCCAGCACCGAGCGTGAGGGTCCTGAATTCCATTGTGTAATCCAGCACTGAGGGTGAGGGTTCTGAATTCAAGGGGGTAATCCAGCACTGAGCGTTAGGATTCTGAATTCACGGGGGTAATCCATCACTGAGTGTGAGGGGTCTGAATTCCACGGAGTAATCCAGTACCGAGTGTGAAGGTCCAGAATTCCAGTGTGTAATCCAGCACTGAGTGTGAGGGACCTGCATTTAAGGGTGTAATCCAGCACTGAGGGTGAGTGGCCATTATTCCACGGAGTAATTCAGTACCGAGTGTGAGGGTCCGGAATTCCAGGGTGTAATCCAGCACTGAGTGTGAAGGACCTGCATTCAAACGTGTAATCCAGCACTGTGCGTGATGATCCTGCATTCCAAGATGTAATCCAGCACCGAGCGTGAGGGTCCGGAATTCCAGGGTGTAATCCAGCACTGAGTGTGAGGGACCTGCATTCAAGAGGGTAATCCAGCACTGAGGGTGAGTGGCCATTATTCCACGGAGTAATTCAGTACCGAGTGTGAGGGTCCGGAATTCCAGGGTGTAATCCAGCACTGAGTGTGAGGGACCTGCATTCAAGAGTGTAATCCAGCACTGTGCGTGATGATCCTGCATTCCAAGATGTAATCCAGCACCGAGCGTGAGGGTCCGGAATTCCAGGGTGTAATCCAGCACTGAGTGTGAGGGACTTGCATTCAAGAGGGTAATCCAGCACTGAGGGTGAGTGGCCATTATTCCACGGAGTAATTCAGTACCGAGTGTGAGGGTCCGGAATTCCAGGGTGTAATCCAGCACTGAGTGTGAGGGACCTGCATTCAAGAGTGTAATCCAGCACTGAGCGTGATGATCCTGCATTCCGAGGTGTAATCCAGCACCGAGCGTGAGGTTCCTTCATTCCAGGATATAATCCAACACTGAGCGTGAGGGTCCTGAATTCCAGTGTGTAATCCAGCACCGAGCGTCTTGATTCTGCATTCCGAGGTGTAATCCAGCACCACGCGTGAGTGTCCTGAATCCCAGGGTGTAATCCAGCACTGAGCGTCTTGATTCTGCATTCCGAGGTGTAATCCAGCACCACGCGTGAGTGTCCTGAATCCCAAGATGTAATCCAGCACTGATCGTGAGGTTCCTGCATTCCAGGATGTAATCCAGCACTGAGCGAGAGGGTCCTGAATTCCAGGGTGTAATCTAGCACAGAGCGTGAGGGGCCTGATATCCAGGGTGTCATCCAGCACCGAGTGTGAAGGTCCTGAATTCCACTGTGTAATCCAGTATCGAGTATGAAGGTCCTGAATTCCACTGTGTAATCCAGCACCGACTGTGATGGTCCTGAATTCCAGGGTGTATTCCAGGACTGAGCGTAAGGGTCCTGAATTCCATGCTGTAATCCTGCACTGAGCGTGAGGATCCTGAATTCCATGTTGTAATCCAGAACCGACTGAGAGAGTCCTGAATTCCAGTGTGTAATCCAGGACTACGCGTGACGGTCCTGATTTCCTGGGTGTATTCCAGCACTGTGCGTGAGGGTCCTGAATTCCAGCGTGAAATCCAGCACTGACTGTGAGGGTCCTGAATTCCAGGGTGTAATCCAGCACTGACTGTGAGGGTCCTGAATTCCAGGGTGTAATCCAGCACTGAATGTGATTGTTCTGAATTCCAGGTTGTAATCCAGCACCGACTGTGAGGGTCCTGACTTCCAGGGTGTAATCCAGCACTGAGAATGAGGGTCCTAAATTCCAGGGTGTAATCCAGCACTTTGTGTGATGATCCTGAATTCCAGGTTGTAATCCAGCACTGTGCGTGAGGGTCTTAAATTCCAGCTTGAAATCCAGCACTGAGCGTGAGGTTCCTGAATTCCAGGTTGTAATCCAGCACCGAGTGTGAGGGGACCTACATTCCAGTGAGTGATCCGGCATCGTCTGTGAGGGTCTTGAATTCCAGTGTGTAATCCAGCACCGACAGTGAGGGTCCTGAATTCCATGGTGTAATCCAGCACTGAGGGTGAGGGGCCATTTTTCCACGGAGTAATTCAGTACCGTGTGTGAGGGTCCAGAATTCCAGGGTGTAATCCTGCACTGAGTGTGAGGGACCTGCATTCAAGAGTGTAATCCAGCACTGTGCGTGATGATCCTGCATTCCAAGATGTAATCCAGCACCGAGCGTGAGGGTCCTGAATTCCATTGTGTAATCCAGCACTGAGGGTGAGGGTTCTGAATTCAAGGGGGTAATCCAGCACTGAGCGTTAGGATTCTGAATTCACGGGGGTAATCCATCACTGAGTGTGAGGGGTCTGAATTCCACGGAGTAATCCAGTACCGAGTGTGAAGGTCCAGAATTCCAGTGTGTAATCCAGCACTGAGTGTGAGGGACCTGCATTTAAGGGTGTAATCCAGCACTGAGGGTGAGTGGCCATTATTCCACGGAGTAATTCAGTACCGAGTGTGAGGGTCCGGAATTCCAGGGTGTAATCCAGCACTGAGTGTGAAGGACCTGCATTCAAACGTGTAATCCAGCACTGTGCGTGATGATCCTGCATTCCAAGATGTAATCCAGCACCGAGCGTGAGGGTCCGGAATTCCAGGGTGTAATCCAGCACTGAGTGTGAGGGACCTGCATTCAAGAGGGTAATCCAGCACTGAGGGTGAGTGGCCATTATTCCACGGAGTAATTCAGTACCGAGTGTGAGGGTCCGGAATTCCAGGGTGTAATCCAGCACTGAGTGTGAGGGACCTGCATTCAAGAGTGTAATCCAGCACTGAGCGTGATGATCCTGCATTCCGAGGTGTAATCCAGCACCGAGCGTGAGGTTCCTTCATTCCAGGATATAATCCAACACTGAGCGTGAGGGTCCTGAATTCCAGTGTGTAATCCAGCACCGAGCGTCTTGATTCTGCATTCCGAGGTGTAATCCAGCACCACGCGTGAGTGTCCTGAATCCCAGGGTGTAATCCAGCACTGAGCGTCTTGATTCTGCATTCCGAGGTGTAATCCAGCACCACGCGTGAGTGTCCTGAATCCCAAGATGTAATCCAGCACTGATCGTGAGGTTCCTGCATTCCAGGATGTAATCCAGCACTGAGCGTGAGGGTCCTGAATTCCAGGGTGTAATCTAGCACAGAGCGTGAGGGGCCTGATATCCAGGGTGTCATCCAGCACCGAGTGTGAAGGTCCTGAATTCCACTGTGTAATCCAGTATCGAGTATGAAGGTCCTGAATTCCACTGTGTAATCCAGCACCGACTGTGATGGTCCTGAATTCCAGGGTGTATTCCAGGACTGAGCGTAAGGGTCCTGAATTCCATGCTGTAATCCTGCACTGAGCGTGAGGATCCTGAATTCCATGTTGTAATCCAGAACCGACTGAGAGAGTCCTGAATTCCAGTGTGTAATCCAGGACTACGCGTGACGGTCCTGATTTCCTGGGTGTATTCCAGCACTGTGCGTGAGGGTCCTGAATTCCAGCGTGAAATCCAGCACTGACTGTGAGGGTCCTGAATTCCAGGGTGTAATCCAGCACTGACTGTGAGGGTCCTGAATTCCAGGGTGTAATCCAGCACTGAATGTGATTGTTCTGAATTCCAGGTTGTAATCCAGCACCGACTGTGAGGGTCCTGACTTCCAGGGTGTAATCCAGCACTGAGAATGAGGGTCCTAAATTCCAGGGTGTAATCCAGCACTTTGTGTGATGATCCTGAATTCCAGGTTGTAATCCAGCACTGTGCGTGAGGGTCTTAAATTCCAGCTTGAAATCCAGCACTGAGCGTGAGGTTCCTGAATTCCAGGTTGTAATCCAGCACCGAGTGTGAGGGGACCTACATTCCAGTGAGTGATCCGGCATCGTCTGTGAGGGTCTTGAATTCCAGTGTGTAATCCAGCACCGACAGTGAGGGTCCTGAATTCCATGGTGTAATCCAGCACTGAGGGTGAGGGGCCATTTTTCCGTGGTGTAATCCAGCACTGAGCGTGAGGGTCATGAATTCCAGCGTGTAATCCAGCACTGAGTGTGAGGGGGCCTGCATTCCAGTGAGTGATCCGGGATCGACTGTGAGGGTCCTGAATTCCAGCGTGAAATCCAGCACTGACTGTGAGGGTCCTGAATTCCAGTGTGTAATCCATCACCGACTGTGAGGGTCCTGATTTCCATGGTGTAATCCAGCACTGAGGGTGAGGGTTCTGAATTCAAGGGGGTAATCCAGCACCGCGCGTGAGGGTCCTGAATTCCAGCGTGAAATCCAGCACTGTGCGTGAGGGTCTTAAATTCCAGCTTGATATCCAGCACTGAGCGTGAGGTTCCTGAATTCCAGGTTGTAATCCAGCACCGACTGTGAGGGTCCTGAATTCCAGTGTGTAATCCAGCACCGACTGTGAGGGTCCTGAATTCCATGGTGTAATCCAGCACTGAGGGTGAGGGGCCATTTTTCCACGGAGTAATTCAGTACCGTGTGTGAGGGTCCGGAATTCCAGGGTGTAATCCAGCACCGACTGTGAGGGTCCTGAATTCCAGGGTGTATTCCAGGTCTGAGTGTGAGGTTCCTGAATTCCAAGGTGGAATCCAGCAGTGAGCGTGAGTGTCCTGAATTCCAGGGTGTAATCCAGCACTGAGCGTGAGGGGCATGAATTCCAGCGTGTAATCCAGTACCGACTGTGAGGGTCCTGAATTCCATGGTGTAATCCAGCACTGAGGGTGAGGGTTCTGAATTCAAGGTGGTAATCCAGCACCGCGCGTGAGGGTCCTGAATTCCAGTGAGTGATCCGGCATCGACTGTGGGTCCTGAATTCCAGCGTGAAATCCAGCACTGAGTGTGAGGGACCTGCATTCAAGAGTGTAATCCAGCACTGAGCGTGATGATCCTGCATTCCAAGATGTAATCCAGCACCGAGCGTGAGCGTCCTGAATTCCAAGGTGTAATCCAGCACTGACTGTGAGGGTCCTGAATTCCAGGGTGTAATCCAGCACTGAATGTGATTGTTCTGAATTCCAGGTTGTAATCCAGCACCGACTGTGAGGGTCCTGACTTCCAGGGTGTAATCCAGCACTGAGAATGAGGGTCCTAAATTCCAGGGTGTAATCCAGCACTTTGTGTGATGGTCCTGAATTCCAGGTTGTAATCCAGCACTGTGCGTGAGGGTCTTAAATTCCAGCTTGAAATCCAGCACTGAGCGTGAGGTTCCTGAATTCCAGGTTGTAATACAGCACCGAGTGTGAGGGGACCTACATTCCAGTGAGTGATCCGGCATCGTCTGTGAGGGTCTTGAATTCCAGTGTGTAATCCAGCACCGACAGTGAGGGTCCTGAATTCCATGGTGTAATCCAGCACTGAGGGTGAGGGGCCATTTTTCCACGGAGTAATTCAGTACCGTGTGTGAGGGTCCGGAATTCCAGGGTGTAATCCTGCACTGAGTGTGAGGGACCTGCATTCAAGAGTGTAATCCAGCACTGTGCGTGATGATCCTGCATTCCAAGATGTAATCCAGCACCGAGCGTGAGGGTCCTGAATTCCATTGTGTAATCCAGCACTGAGGGTGAGGGTTCTGAATTCAAGGGGGTAATCCAGCACTGAGCGTTAGGATTCTGAATTCACGGGGGTAATCCATCACTGAGTGTGAGGGGTCTGAATTCCACGGAGTAATCCAGTACCGAGTGTGAAGGTCCAGAATTCCAGTGTGTAATCCAGCACTGAGTGTGAGGGACCTGCATTTAAGGGTGTAATCCAGCACTGAGGGTGAGTGGCCATTATTCCACGGAGTAATTCAGTACCGAGTGTGAGGGTCCGGAATTCCAGGGTGTAATCCAGCACTGAATGTGAAGGACCTGCATTCAAACGTGTAATCCAGCACTGTGCGTGATGATCCTGCATTCCAAGATGTAATCCAGCACCGAGCGTGAGGGTCCGGAATTCCAGGGTGTAATCCAGCACTGAGTGTGAGGGACCTGCATTCAAGAGGGTAATCCAGCACTGAGGGTGAGTGGCCATTATTCCACGGAGTAATTCAGTACCGAGTGTGAGGGTCCGGAATTCCAGGGTGTAATCCAGCACTGAGTGTGAGGGACCTGCATTCAAGAGTGTAATCCAGCACTGTGCGTGATGATCCTGCATTCCAAGATGTAATCCAGCACCGAGCGTGAGGGTCCGGAATTCCAGGGTGTAATCCAGCACTGAGTGTGAGGGACTTGCATTCAAGAGGGTAATCCAGCACTGAGGGTGAGTGGCCATTATTCCACGGAGTAATTCAGTACCGAGTGTGAGGGTCCGGAATTCCAGGGTGTAATCCAGCACTGAGTGTGAGGGACCTGCATTCAAGAGTGTAATCCAGCACTGAGCGTGATGATCCTGCATTCCGAGGTGTAATCCAGCACCGAGCGTGAGGTTCCTTCATTCCAGGATATAATCCAACACTGAGCGTGAGGGTCCTGAATTCCAGTGTGTAATCCAGCACCGAGCGTCTTGATTCTGCATTCCGAGGTGTAATCCAGCACCACGCGTGAGTGTCCTGAATCCCAGGGTGTAATCCAGCACTGAGCGTCTTGATTCTGCATTCCGAGGTGTAATCCAGCACCACGCGTGAGTGTCCTGAATCCCAAGATGTAATCCAGCACTGATCGTGAGGTTCCTGCATTCCAGGATGTAATCCAGCACTGAGCGTGAGGGTCCTGAATTCCAGGGTGTAATCTAGCACAGAGCGTGAGGGGCCTGATATCCAGGGTGTCATCCAGCACCGAGTGTGAAGGTCCTGAATTCCACTGTGTAATCCAGTATCGAGTATGAAGGTCCTGAATTCCACTGTGTAATCCAGCACCGACTGTGATGGTCCTGAATTCCAGGGTGTATTCCAGGACTGAGCGTAAGGGTCCTGAATTCCATGCTGTAATCCTGCACTGAGCGTGAGGATCCTGAATTCCATGTTGTAATCCAGAACCGACTGAGAGAGTCCTGAATTCCAGTGTGTAATCCAGGACTACGCGTGACGGTCCTGATTTCCTGGGTGTATTCCAGCACTGTGCGTGAGGGTCCTGAATTCCAGCGTGAAATCCAGCACTGACTGTGAGGGTCCTGAATTCCAGGGTGTAATCCAGCACTGAGCGTGAGGATTCTGAATTCACGGGGGTAATCCATCACTGAGTGTGAGGGGTCTGAATTCCACGGAGTAATCCAGTACCGAGTGTGATGGTCCAGAATTCCAGTGTGTAATCCAGCACTGAGTGTGAGGGACCTGCATTTAAGGGTGTAATCCAGCACTGAGCGTGATGATCCTGCATTCCAAGATGGAATACAGCACTGAGCGTGAGGGTCCTGAATTCCATGGTGTAATCCAGCACTGAGCTTGTGAATCCTGAATTCCATGCTGTAATCCTGCACTGAGCGTGAGGGTCCTTAATTCCAAGGTGTAATCCAGCACTGAGAACGAGGGTCCTAAAATGCTGGGTGTTATCCAGCACTGACTGTGAGGGTCCTGAATTCCAGCGTGAAATCCAGCACTGACTGTGAGGGCCCTGAATTCCAGGGTCTAATCCATCACCGAGTGTGAGGGGTCTGAATTCCATGGAGTAATCCAGTACTGAGTGTGAGGGTCCAGACTTCCAGCGTGAAATCCAGCACTGACTGTGAGGGCCCTGAATTCCAGGGTCTAATCCATCACCGAGTGTGAGGGGTCTGAATTCTACGGAGTAATCCAGTACTGAGTGTGAGGGTCCAGACTTCCAGTGTGTAATCCAGCACTGAGTGTGAGGGACCTGCATTCAAGAGTGTAATCCAGCACTGAGCGTGATGATCCTGCATTCCAAGATGTAATACAGCACTGAGCGTGAGGGTCCTGAATTCCAGGATGTAATCTAGCAACGAGCGTGAGGGGCCTGATATCCAGGGTGTAATCCAGCACCGAGTGCGAAGGTCCTGAATTCCATTGTGTAATCCAGTACCAAGTGTGAAGGTCCTGAATTCCACTGTGTAATCCAGCACCGACTGTGAGGGTCCTGAATTCCAGGTTGTATTCCAGGTCTGAGCGTAAGGGTCCTGAATTCCATGCTGTAATCCTGCACTGAGGTTGAGGGTCCTGAATTCCATGTTGTAATCCAGATCCGACTGAGAGGGTCCAGAATTCCAGGGTGTAATCCAGCACCGACTGTGAGGGTCCTGAATTCCAGGGTGTATTCCAGGTCTGAGAGTAAGGGTCCTGAATTCCATGCTGTAATCCTGCACTGAGCGTAAGGGTCCTGAATTCCATGTTGTAATCCAGAACCGACTGTGAGGGTCCTGAATTCCAGCGTGAAATCCAGCACCGAGTGTGATGGTTCTGAATTCCAGGTTGTAATCCAGCACTGTGCGTGAGGGTCCTGAATTCCAGCGTGAAATCTAGCACTGACTGTGAGGGCCCTGAATTCCAGGGTCTAATCCATCACCGAGTGTGAGGGGTCTGAATTCCACGGTGCAATCCAGTACCGAGTGTGAAGGTCCAGACTTCCAGTGTGTAATCCAGCACTGAGTGTGAGGGACCTGCATTTAAGGGTGTAATCCAGCACTGAGCGTGATGATCCTGCATTCCAAGATGTAATACAGCACTGAGCGTGAGGGTCCTGAATTCCATGGTGTAATCCAGCACTGCGCGTGAGGGTCCTGAATTCCATGCTGTAATCCTGCACTGAGCGTGAGGGTCCTTAATTCCAAGTTGTAATCCAGCACTGAGAAAGAGGGTCCTAAAATACTGGGAGTGATCCAGCACTGAGTGTGAGGGTCCAGAATTCCAGGGTGTAATCCAGCACTGAGCGTGAGTGTCCTGAATTCCAGGGTGTAATCCAGCACTGAGCGTGAAGGTCCTGAATTCCAGGATGTAATCCAGCACTGAGCGTGAGGTTCCTGAATACCAGGGTGTAATCCACTACCGAGTGTGAGGGGACCTGCATTCCAGTGAGTGATCCAGCATCGACTGTGAGGGTCCTGAATTCCAACTTGAAATCCAGCACTGACTGTGAGGGTCCTGAATTCCATGGTGTAATCCAGCACTGAGGGTGAGTGTTCTGAATTCAAGGGGGTAATCCAGCACCGCGCGTGAGGGTCCTGAATTCCATGGTGTAATCCAGCACTGAGGGTGAGGGTTCTGAATTCAAGGGGGTAATCCATCACCGCGCATGAGGGTCCGGAATTCCAGGGTGTAATCCAGCATTGAGCGTGAGGGTCCTGAATTCCAGGATGTAATCCAGCACGGAGCGTGAGGATCCTGAATTCCAGGGTGTAATCCAGCACTGAGCGTGATGGTCCTGAATTCCATGGTGTAATCCTGCACTGAGGGTGAGGGGCCATTATTCCACGGAGTAATTCAGTACCGAGTGTGAGGGTCCGGAATTCCAGGGTGTAATCCAGCACTGAGTGTGAGGGACCTGCATTCAAGAGTGTAATCCAGCACTGAGTGTGATGATCCTGCATTCCGAGGTGTAATCCAGCACCGAGCGTGAGGGTCCTACATTCCAGGATATAATCCAACACTGAGCGTGAGGGTCCTGAATTCCAGTGTGTAATCCAGCACCGAGCGTCTTGATTCTGCATTCCGAGGTGTAATCCAGCACCACGCGTGAGTGTCCTGAATCCCAGGGTGTAATCCAGCACTGATCGTGAGGTTCCTGAATTCCATTGTGTAATCCAGCACTGAGGGTGAGGGTTCTGAATTCAAGGGGGTAATCCAGCACTGAGCGTTAGGATTCTGAATTCACGGGGGTAATCCATCACTGAGTGTGAGGGGTCTGAATTCCACGGAGTAATCCAGTACCGAGTGTGAAGGTCCAGAATTCCAGTGTGTAATCCAGCACTGAGTGTGAGGGACCTGCATTTAAGGGTGTAATCCAGCACTGAGGGTGAGTGGCCATTATTCCACGGAGTAATTCAGTACCGAGTGTGAGGGTCCGGAATTCCAGGGTGTAATCCAGCACTGAGTGTGAAGGACCTGCATTCAAACGTGTAATCCAGCACTGTGCGTGATGATCCTGCATTCCAAGATGTAATCCAGCACCGAGCGTGAGGGTCCGGAATTCCAGGGTGTAATCCAGCACTGAGTGTGAGGGACCTGCATTCAAGAGGGTAATCCAGCACTGAGGGTGAGTGGCCATTATTCCACGGAGTAATTCAGTACCGAGTGTGAGGGTCCGGAATTCCAGGGTGTAATCCAGCACTGAGTGTGAGGGACCTGCATTCAAGAGTGTAATCCAGCACTGTGCGTGATGATCCTGCATTCCAAGATGTAATCCAGCACCGAGCGTGAGGGTCCGGAATTCCAGGGTGTAATCCAGCACTGAGTGTGAGGGACTTGCATTCAAGAGGGTAATCCAGCACTGAGGGTGAGTGGCCATTATTCCACGGAGTAATTCAGTACCGAGTGTGAGGGTCCGGAATTCCAGGGTGTAATCCAGCACTGAGTGTGAGGGACCTGCATTCAAGAGTGTAATCCAGCACTGAGCGTGATGATCCTGCATTCCGAGGTGTAATCCAGCACCGAGCGTGAGGTTCCTTCATTCCAGGATATAATCCAACACTGAGCGTGAGGGTCCTGAATTCCAGTGTGTAATCCAGCACCGAGCGTCTTGATTCTGCATTCCGAGGTGTAATCCAGCACCACGCGTGAGTGTCCTGAATCCCAGGGTGTAATCCAGCACTGAGCGTCTTGATTCTGCATTCCGAGGTGTAATCCAGCACCACGCGTGAGTGTCCTGAATCCCAAGATGTAATCCAGCACTGATCGTGAGGTTCCTGCATTCCAGGATGTAATCCAGCACTGAGCGTGAGGGTCCTGAATTCCAGGGTGTAATCTAGCACAGAGCGTGAGGGGCCTGATATCCAGGGTGTCATCCAGCACCGAGTGTGAAGGTCCTGAATTCCACTGTGTAATCCAGTATCGAGTATGAAGGTCCTGAATTCCACTGTGTAATCCAGCACCGACTGTGATGGTCCTGAATTCCAGGGTGTATTCCAGGACTGAGCGTAAGGGTCCTGAATTCCATGCTGTAATCCTGCACTGAGCGTGAGGATCCTGAATTCCATGTTGTAATCCAGAACCGACTGAGAGAGTCCTGAATTCCAGTGTGTAATCCAGGACTACGCGTGACGGTCCTGATTTCCTGGGTGTATTCCAGCACTGTGCGTGAGGGTCCTGAATTCCAGCGTGAAATCCAGCACTGACTGTGAGGGTCCTGAATTCCAGGGTGTAATCCAGCACTGAGCGTGAGGATTCTGAATTCACGGGGGTAATCCATCACTGAGTGTGAGGGGTCTGAATTCCACGGAGTAATCCAGTACCGAGTGTGATGGTCCAGAATTCCAGTGTGTAATCCAGCACTGAGTGTGAGGGACCTGCATTTAAGGGTGTAATCCAGCACTGAGCGTGATGATCCTGCATTCCAAGATGGAATACAGCACTGAGCGTGAGGGTCCTGAATTCCATGGTGTAATCCAGCACTGAGCTTGTGAATCCTGAATTCCATGCTGTAATCCTGCACTGAGCGTGAGGGTCCTTAATTCCAAGGTGTAATCCAGCACTGAGAACGAGGGTCCTAAAATGCTGGGTGTTATCCAGCACTGACTGTGAGGGTCCTGAATTCCAGCGTGAAATCCAGCACTGACTGTGAGGGCCCTGAATTCCAGGGTCTAATCCATCACCGAGTGTGAGGGGTCTGAATTCCATGGAGTAATCCAGTACTGAGTGTGAGGGTCCAGACTTCCAGCGTGAAATCCAGCACTGACTGTGAGGGCCCTGAATTCCAGGGTCTAATCCATCACCGAGTGTGAGGGGTCTGAATTCTACGGAGTAATCCAGTACTGAGTGTGAGGGTCCAGACTTCCAGTGTGTAATCCAGCACTGAGTGTGAGGGACCTGCATTCAAGAGTGTAATCCAGCACTGAGCGTGATGATCCTGCATTCCAAGATGTAATACAGCACTGAGCGTGAGGGTCCTGAATTCCAGGATGTAATCTAGCAACGAGCGTGAGGGGCCTGATATCCAGGGTGTAATCCAGCACCGAGTGCGAAGGTCCTGAATTCCATTGTGTAATCCAGTACCAAGTGTGAAGGTCCTGAATTCCACTGTGTAATCCAGCACCGACTGTGAGGGTCCTGAATTCCAGGTTGTATTCCAGGTCTGAGCGTAAGGGTCCTGAATTCCATGCTGTAATCCTGCACTGAGGTTGAGGGTCCTGAATTCCATGTTGTAATCCAGATCCGACTGAGAGGGTCCAGAATTCCAGGGTGTAATCCAGCACCGACTGTGAGGGTCCTGAATTCCAGGGTGTATTCCAGGTCTGAGAGTAAGGGTCCTGAATTCCATGCTGTAATCCTGCACTGAGCGTAAGGGTCCTGAATTCCATGTTGTAATCCAGAACCGACTGTGAGGGTCCTGAATTCCAGCGTGAAATCCAGCACCGAGTGTGATGGTTCTGAATTCCAGGTTGTAATCCAGCACTGTGCGTGAGGGTCCTGAATTCCAGCGTGAAATCTAGCACTGACTGTGAGGGCCCTGAATTCCAGGGTCTAATCCATCACCGAGTGTGAGGGGTCTGAATTCCACGGTGCAATCCAGTACCGAGTGTGAAGGTCCAGACTTCCAGTGTGTAATCCAGCACTGAGTGTGAGGGACCTGCATTTAAGGGTGTAATCCAGCACTGAGCGTGATGATCCTGCATTCCAAGATGTAATACAGCACTGAGCGTGAGGGTCCTGAATTCCATGGTGTAATCCAGCACTGCGCGTGAGGGTCCTGAATTCCATGCTGTAATCCTGCACTGAGCGTGAGGGTCCTTAATTCCAAGTTGTAATCCAGCACTGAGAAAGAGGGTCCTAAAATACTGGGTGTAATCCAGCACTGAGCGTGAGTGTCCTGAATTCCAGGGTGTAATCCAGCACTGAGCGTGAAGGTCCTGAATTCCAGGATGTAATCCAGCACTGAGCGTGAGGTTCCTGAATACCAGGGTGTAATCCACTACCGAGTGTGAGGGGACCTGCATTCCAGTGAGTGATCCAGCATCGACTGTGAGGGTCCTGAATTCCAACTTGAAATCCAGCACTGACTGTGAGGGTCCTGAATTCCATGGTGTAATCCAGCACTGAGGGTGAGTGTTCTGAATTCAAGGGGGTAATCCAGCACCGCGCGTGAGGGTCCTGAATTCCATGGTGTAATCCAGCACTGAGGGTGAGGGTTCTGAATTCAAGGGGGTAATCCATCACCGCGCATGAGGGTCCGGAATTCCAGGGTGTAATCCAGCATTGAGCGTGAGGGTCCTGAATTCCAGGATGTAATCCAGCACGGAGCGTGAGGGTCCTGAATTCCAGGGTGTAATCCAGCACTGAGCGTGATGGTCCTGAATTCCATGGTGTAATCCTGCACTGAGGGTGAGGGGCCATTATTCCACGGAGTAATTCAGTACCGAGTGTGAGGGTCCGGAATTCCAGGGTGTAATCCAGCACTGAGTGTGAGGGACCTGCATTCAAGAGTGTAATCCAGCACTGAGTGTGATGATCCTGCATTCCGAGGTGTAATCCAGCACCGAGCGTGAGGGTCCTACATTCCAGGATATAATCCAACACTGAGCGTGAGGGTCCTGAATTCCAGTGTGTAATCCAGCACCGAGCGTCTTGATTCTGCATTCCGAGGTGTAATCCAGCACCACGCGTGAGTGTCCTGAATCCCAGGGTGTAATCCAGCACTGATCGTGAGGTTCCTGCATTCCAGGATGTAATCCAGCACTGAGCGTGAGGGTCCTGAATTCCAGGGTGTAATCTAGCACAGAGCGTGAGGGGCCTGATATCCAGGGTGTCATCCAGCACCGAGTGTGAAGGTCCTGAATTCCACTGTGTAATCCAGTATCGAGTATGAAGGTCCTGAATTCCACTGTGTAATCCAGCACCGACTGTGATGGTCCTGAATTCCAGGGTGTATTCCAGGACTGAGCGTAAGGGTCCTGAATTCCATGCTGTAATCCTGCACTGAGCATGAGGATCCTGAATTCCATGTTGTAATCCAGAACCGACTGAGAGAGTCCTGAATTCCAGTGTGTAATCCAGGACTACGCGTGACGGTCCTGATTTCCTGGGTGTATTCCAGCACTGTGCGTGAGGGTCCTGAATTCCAGCGTGAAATCCAGCACTGACTATGAGGGTCCTGAATTCCAGGGTGTAATCCAGCACTGAGCGTGAGGATTCTGAATTCACGGGGGTAATCCATCACTGAGTGTGAGGGGTCTTAATTCCACGGAGTAATCCAGTACCGAGTGTGATGGTCCAGAATTCCAGTGTGTAATCCAGCACTGAGTGTGAGGGACCTGCATTTAAGGGTGTAATCCAGCACTGAGCGTGATGATCCTGCATTCCAAGATGGAATACAGCACTGAGCGTGAGGGTCCTGAATTCCATGGTGTAATCCAGCACTGAGCTTGTGAATCCTGAATTCCATGCTGTAATCCTGCACTGAGCGTGAGGGTCCTTAATTCCAAGGTGTAATCCAGCACTGAGAACGAGGGTCCTAAAATGCTGGGTGTTATCCAGCACTGACTGTGAGGGTCCTGAATTCCAGCGTGAAATCCAGCACTGACTGTGAGGGCCCTGAATTCCAGGGTCTAATCCATCACCGAGTGTGAGGGGTCTGAATTCCACGGAGTAATCCAGTACTGAGTGTGAGGGTCCATACTTCCAGCGTGAAATCCAGCACTGACTGTGAGGGCCCTGAATTCCAGGGTCTAATCCATCACCGAGTGTGAGGGGTCTGAATTCTACGGAGTAATCCAGTACTGAGTGTGAGGGTCCAGACTTCCAGTGTGTAATCCAGCACTGAGTGTGAGGGACCTGCATTTAAGGGTGTAATCCAGCACTGAGCGTGATGATCCTGCATTCCAAGATGTAATACAGCACTGAGCGTGAGGGTCCTGAATTCCAGGATGTAATCTAGCACCGAGCGTGAGGGGCCTGATATCCAGGGTGTTATCCAGCACCGAGTGCGAAGGTCCTGAATTCCACTGTGTAATCCAGTACCAAGTGTGAAGGTCCTGAATTCCACTGTGTAATCCAGCACCGACTGTGAGGGTCCTGAATTCCAGGTTGTATTCCAGGTCTGAGCGTAAGGGTCCTGAATTCCATGCTGTAATCCTGCACTGAGGTTGAGGGTCCTGAATTCCATGTTGTAATCCAGATCCGACTGAGAGGGTCCAGAATTCCAGGGTGTAATCCAGCACCGACTGTGAGGGTCCTGAATTCCAGGGTGTATTCCAGGTCTGAGCGTAAGGGTCCTGAATTCCATGCTGTAATCCTGCACTGAGCGTAAGGGTCCTGAATTCCATGTTGTAATCCAGAACCGACTGTGAGGGTCCTGAATTCCAGCGTGAAATCCAGCACCGAGTGTGATGGTTCTGAATTCCAGGTTGTAATCCAGCACTGTGCGTGAGTGTCCTGAATTCCAGCGTGAAATCTAGCACTGACTGTGAGGGCCCTGAATTCCAGGGTCTAATCCATCACCGAGTGTGAGGGGTCTGAATTCCACGGTGTAATCCAGTACCGAGTGTGAAGGTCCAGACTTCCAGTGTGTAATCCAGCACTGAGTGTGAGGGACCTGCATTTAAGGGTGTAATCCAGCACTGAGCGTGATGATCCTGCATTCCAAGATGTAATACAGCACTGAGCGTGAGGGTCCTGAATTCCATGGTGTAATCCAGCACTGCGCGTGAGGGTCCTGAATTCCATGCTGTAATCCTGCACTGAGCGTGCGGGTCC
Source organism: Hypanus sabinus (assembly GCF_030144855.1). NCBI lineage: Eukaryota > Metazoa > Chordata > Chondrichthyes > Myliobatiformes > Dasyatidae > Hypanus > Hypanus sabinus. Next base: position 100,664,695 of record NC_082711.1, read on the forward strand.
TTAATTCCAAGTTGTAATCCAGCACTGAGAAAGAGGGTCCTAAAATACTGGGAGTGATCCAGCACTGAGTGTGAGGGTCCTGAATTCCAGGGTGTAATCCAGCACTGAGGGTGAGTGTTCTGAATTCAAGGGGGTAATCCAGCACCGCGCGTGAGGGTCCTGAATTCCATGGTGTAATCCAGCACTGAGGGTGAGGGTTCTGAATTCAAGGGGGTAATCCATCACCGCGCATGAGGGTCCGGAATTCCAGGGTGTAATCCAGCATTGAGCGTGAGGGTCCTGAATTCCAGGATGTAATCCAGCACGGAGCGTGAGGGTCCTGAATTCCAGGGTGTAATCCAGCACTGAGCGTGATGGTCCTGAATTCCATGGTGTAATCCTGCACTGAGGGTGAGGGGCCATTATTCCACGGAGTAATTCAGTACCGAGTGTGAGGGTCCGGAATTCCAGGGTGTAATCCAGCACTGAGTGTGAGGGACCTGCATTCAAGAGTGTAATCCAGCACTGAGTGTGATGATCCTGCATTCCGAGGTGTAATCCAGCACCGAGCGTGAGGGTCCTACATTCCAGGATATAATCCAGAATTGAGCGTGAGGGTCCTGAATTCCAGTGTGTAATCCAGCACTGATCGTGAGGTTCCTGCATTCCAGGATGTAATCCAGCACTGAGCGTGAGGGTCCTGAATTCCAGGGTGTAATCTAGCACCAAGCGTGAGGGGCCTGATATCCAGGGTGTAATCCAGCACCGAGTGTGAAGGTCCTGAATTCCACTGTGTAATCCAGTACCGAGTATGAAGGTCCTGAATTCCACTGTGTAATCCAGCACCGACTGTGACGGTCCTGAATTCCAGAGTGTATTGCAGGACTGAGCATAAGGGTCCTGAATTCCATGCTGTATTCCTGCATTGAGCGTGAGGGTCCTGAATTCCATGTTGTAATCCAGAACCGACTGAGAGGGTCCTGAATTCCAGTGTGTAATCCAGGACTACGCGTGACGGTCCTGATTTCCTGGGTGTAATCCAGCACTGAGCGCGAGGGTCTTGAATTCCAGGGAGTGATCCAGCATCGACTGTGAGCGTCCTGAATTACAGCGTGAAATCCAGCACCGAGTGTGATGGTTCTGAATTCCAGGTTGTAATCCAGCACTGTGCGTGAGGGTCCTGAATTCCAGCGTGAAATCCAGCACTGACTGTGAGGGTCCTGAATTCCAGGGTGTAATCCAGCACTGAGCGTGAGGATTCTGAATTCAAGGGGGAAATCCATCACTGAGTGTGAGGGGTCTGAATTCCACGGAGTAATCCAGTACCGAGTGTGAGGGTCCAGAATTCCAGTGTGAAATCCAGCACTGTGTGTGAGGGACCTGCATTTAAGGGTGTAATCCAGCACTGAGCGTGATGATCCTGCATTCCAAGATGTAATCCCGCACCGAGCGTGAGGGTCCTGAATTCCATGGAGTAATCCAGCACTGAGAACGAGGGTCCTAAAATGCTGGGAGTGATCCAGCACTGAGTGTGAGGGTCCTGAATTCCACTGTGTAATCCAGCACCAAGCTTGTTGATTCTGCATTCCCAGGTGTAATCCAGCACCATGCGTGAGGGTCCTGAATCCCAGGGTGTAATCCAGCACTGATCGTGAGGTTCCTGCATTCCAGGATGTAATCAGGCACTGAGCGTGAGGTTCCTGCATTCCAGGGTGTAATCTAGCACCGAGCGTGAGGGGCCTGATATCCAGGGTATAATCCAGTACCAAGTGTGAAGGTCCTGAATTCCACTGTGTAATCCAGCACCGACTGTGAGGGTCCTGAATTCCAGGGTGTATTCCAGGTCTGAGTGTAAGGGTCCTGAATTCCATGCTGTAATCCTGCACTGAGCTTGAGGGTCCTGAATTCCATGTTGTAATCCAGATCCGACTGAGATGGTCCTGAATTCCAGGGTGTAATCCAGCACCGACTGTGAGGGTCCTGAATTCCAGGGTGTATTCCAGGTCTGAGCGTAAGGGTCCTGAATTCCATGCTGTAATCCAGAACCGACTGTGCGGGTCCTGAATTCCAGCATGAAATCCAGCACCGAGTGTGATGGTTCTGAATTCCAGGTTGTAATCCTGCACTGAGCGTGAGGGTCCTGAATTCCATGTTGTAATCCAGAACCGACTGTGCGGGTCCTGAATTCCAGCATGAAATCCAGCACCGAGTGTGATGGTTCTGAATTCCAGGTTGTAATCCAGCACTGTGCGTGAGGGTCCTGAATTCCAGCGTGAAATCTAGCACTGACTGTGAGGGCCCTGAATTCCAGGGTCTAATCCATCACCGAGTGTGAGGGGTCTGAATTCCACGGAATAATCCAGTACCGTGTGTGAGGGTCCAGACTTCCAGTGTGTAATCCAGCACTGAGTGTGAGGGACCTGCATTTAAGGGTGTAATCCAGCACCGAGCGTGAGGGTCCTGAATTCCATGGTGTAATTCAGCACTGTGTGCGAGGGTCCTGAATTGCAGGGTGTAATCCAGCACCGAGCGTGAGGAGCCTGAATTCCAGGGTTTAATCCAGCACCGAGTGTGAAGGTTCTGAATTCCACTGTGTAATCTAGCAGCGAGCGTGAGGTTTCTGAATTCCACCGTGTAATCCAGCAGCGACACTGAGGGTACTGAATTCCATGGAGTAATCCAGCACCGCGTGTGAGGGTCCTGATTTCCACCGCATAATCCAGCAGCAACTGTGAGGGTCCGGAATTCCAGGGTGTAATCCTGCACTGAGCATTAGCCTTTGCACTGGCAAAGTACTGGATTTGCTGCCTGCTTCCAATTCCCAGATGGTAGAAAACTTGTCTCATCCTTGCAGTGGTCTTACTGTCCCAGTTAATGGTGGCCAGAGAAGAGAGAGATGACAAAGGGAATCTTGGCTTGTTCCATAACTTATAAAGATGGTGAGAGCTCAAGTTGTAAGACGCCCTGGAGCAGGAAGTTGCAGCATCAAGTTAGGGATCCTCCGACGTTGGAATCTAGGGCTCTGAGGGAGAGGATTGACTGGCTCAGGATCGCTGTACCGAGACAGAGAGCTGGTTGAGAGTGGCAAGCGGATGGTCAGTGGTTTCCTGCTGTTTCTGGATTGTCCGCTCTTTTCAATGGAAGACTTCCTTCATGCAAGCTGGGTCAGTCAGTGGTTCACTCATCCCGTCTGGTGGCTTGACCCAAAAGCAGAGCAGTGAAGATATTTCTGCACCAAGTGAGAACCTTAGTAATAAACTGCAAAATGACAAGCATGAGCGGCCACAACAGAGAAAACGGATACCGAACTCAATTCGGCAACAAGGTTCCTGAAGCCTAGGAGCAGTTGGTTGAGTCTAGCCGGTTCACATGAGTGAACAAGGATTGTGGATGAAGCGGGTTGTAAGTGGGCTGCAGTTGATGAGACGGAAACGAGTGGCAGGCAGGCTTGACAGTATCCAGCTCAGACCACACAGAACCTCTCTAAAGCAGTATTCAAGTATTTAGGGGGAAAGATCAGATACATTGGGATGTTGCATCAATGGCTTGTAGTTTCAATTATTCATTCACCGGAGATTCACCGGATTATTTGAACAGGAACAATTCAGATGGAAGGATCGACTAAATTTGCTGTTTTTATTTTCTTTGGAGCTAGAAGGGAAGATATAATTGAGTTATACAGATGTACAGACAACATGCATAACTAGATAGATAACGGGAATCGTTTCTCCTTAGCCAAACTGTCTATAACCAAAGGGTATTGGTGTGAGGTAGGGGTTCGGAGTTTTAGATGGGATTTCAGGAAACAGTTCCTGGATCATTGAACTCTACAATGTATTGCTTGGGGGGCTGTTGAAGGAGGGGAGTAGTACGACATTTAAGAACTATTTAAATAGGTGCCACAACAGTATAGTGGTTAAACACTATTACAGCATGGTGCTTTCTGCAGTTCACAGTTCAATTCCAGTGCTATCTATAAGGAATTTTCCCTGTGAATTGTGTGAGCTTTCTCTGGCTACTCTGGTCTCCTCATACAGTCCAAAAACATACTAGTTACTAGTTTAATTGGTCATTTTAAATTGCCCTGTGATTGGACTGGTGTTAAATAACTGTGTAGGGCAGGTCCCTTAGAACAGTATTATCAAGGATCCCACCCATCCATCCAGAATCCTCTTTGAAATTCAGCCAACAGGCAGGAGACTCCAATGCAAAAAGACAAGGACGGTCAGGATGGGAAACAGCTACTTCCCTCAGGTCATTAGGTTCCTGAACTCCCTGTCACATCACATTTGAAGTGCCACCAGATAATCTATACTGTACCTATAATATTTAATTTATACACTTTACTTTGTTTATCTATGCAAAATTTATTTGTAGATTTAATTCTTACTGTCAGTTATTGTGTATTATATGTGCTTCTGTGCATTACGACATGGTCCAGAGAAACTTCGTCTCATTTGGCATTGTACATGTATATAGTTAAATGACAATAAACTTGACTTGCTGGGAGGTTTGGTTCATTGAACTCTGTTCTGCGCTATGTTGTTAAATAAACAATAAACAAACCAACATAAATAAACACTTGAGATGCTGTGTCATAGAAGACTACAGGTCAAGTGCAGGGAAATGGGATTAATATTAATCAGTATTTGATGGCAAACATGGACACAGTGGGCCAAAGGACAAATTTCAGTCCTGTTGACTCAATCTAACAGGATTGTTATTGTTCCATACTTTTTTTTCAGTGTGTTGCCATTTGTTAGTAGTTGGATCTGTTATGGTTAGGTCTGAAGTCCGTGTTCCAGTTCTTGATCCGGTCTGTGGACTCTGGACTCCGGGTCTTTCTACCACCCTTCGTTTTGCCTTGAACTCAAATAGTCACACCTGAGGATCATCTTAGCTTAGTTGGGCTCAAGGAGGTGCACCTAATGCCTATCGGTTGGCTTTGAATATAAGGGGCTCTGGGAGTGAGTATAGTTGGAGGTTGTCCTGGCTTGGAGTATCACTGTTAATGATGAGCTCTATGAGTGAGGTATGGACTAGGCTGCTCCGTAGCCTGCCCGAGTCATCTGGCCTCAGTGAGTCTTGAAGTTACCCTGGGCTGAGCTCCCTTCCTATCCCTTGCCTCTGTTGGGTAAGCCAGGTCAGATTGCCGTTGTCCAGCTCTCTGCCCTTTCCTATTCCTTGGCTGCATTGGGTAAGCCAGGCTGGACTGCTGTTGCCTGGTGGGGGAACTCTGCCTCTGATGGGACCTGACCTGACCAGGCCCCTGTGTCTTGCCTGGGAGGTCTGGGCCCTGTCCAGGAGTTCTGTGGCCCACCCAGGGGGCTATCCTCCCAGCATTCATAGTCCTTAGAACCCATCTTCAAGCCAAGCCTCGAGACCCCAGCTTCCAGCCAAGCCTCGAGAGTATCTTTGAACTCCAGGATCCTCTCTGAACGCCACGGTCTCCACACCTTGTCCTATCCTTTAGCTTGTCCCCTCCTGCCCCTAGTACTTCAGTGTCTGCGTCATGCAGTTGGGTCCAGTCTCATGTCCCCTTATGACAGGATCAAGGTCCACTCTACATTTGTTATTTGTGCCTTCGGTTTTCTGCATTCTTTTCTGAATATTTCCATTTTTCAAGATTTCTCGTGTGTAGCCACATTCAGGATGAAAACCACAGAAGGTCAATTTTTCTAGGGTATAAGCAGTAAGATTCTATTTAGTTATTTATTTGGTGATACAGCATGGAGTAGGCCATTCTGGCCCTTTGAGCCACCTCATCCTAGCAACCCCATAACCCTGATGAAACCTGAACTATTCATGGGACATTTTACATTAACCAATTAAGCAATGCGGTATGTCTTTGGACTGTGGAAGAAAACCGGAGCACCCTGGGAAAACCACGGAGAGGACATACAGAGACTCCTTACAGAATGGCACTGGAATTGAACTCCAAACTGTTGATTGCCTCAAGACCTAACAACAACATGTCGATTTTTTAAAAAATTGTTCATCTAATGGTGAGATGTCATCTGGTCAAATATTGTGTAATTAGGCAGCATATGTTCAGTAGCCTTCAGCATTGAGTAAAACAGTTGGGAGGTCACAGTGCAGTGGTACTACACATTGGTGAGGCCACGCTTCCCACTCAAAGAATTGTTTGGTTTTTGTTGGCCTGTTATAGGTGTGATCCCAATAAGCTGAAAAGACTTACACAGATATTGCCTAGATCATAAAAGACTGAATTATTGGAAGAGGCTGGAGAGACTAGAACCTTATTCCTTGGAGTTTAGTAAATGAAAGGCGATAAAACCATGAGGGGTGCAGATAGGGTGAATGCATTCAGAGTTAGGAAGTCGAAAACAAGGTTTAGTTGAGAGGGAAAAAAAATAATAGTAGCTTAAGAGGCAAACGTTTATACAACAGGTGATAAGTATAAGGAATGCGATGCCAGATGATGTTGAAGCAGGTTAAAGTCAGTTGGACAAGTACATGAATATGAAAGGTTTACAGGGATATGGGCAAAACATTGCCAAATGGGACTAGCTTCTTTAGTCTACAGGGTCCTGTTGGGATGAAGAGCTGACTTCCCCAGTGTATAACGCTGTGAACTCTATGAACTGTGTGATTAGCATGTAATCGAAAAACACTTCCAGGAATGTCTTCACTAGTGTGCAATCTTAAGCTTCATTCAAATTCCCTCCTTCTGCCAATACTAGATTGAGCCAGGCTGATGATACACAAAGCAAATAGTCTAAAATATTCTGGTACAGGGCAGGAATAGAAAATGTTAGGTGTCCTGTTCCATTGCAATTTTTGAAATTTTTGCTAGAATCTGAGATGTACTGTATGACAACACATGATTTTTTTTTGGCAGGGGGTGCTGTGTAGGAGAGGGTGCTGATGAATAAAAGGTTTGAAATGATTTTCAGAATCTGAGTAAATTTGGCCAATAGTCTTAATCATTTTTCAATATCTAAGGAGAAAGTAAATATGGAATAGGACTTAGACTATCAAAATATTACTCGGTTAAATTTGACAAACTGTATTTTAAGTAATGTACCTTTACTTTAGGTGGGATAATATTCCTTTCTTTGAATAAAATTATTTAATTTAGAATATTCTTTAGTACTTCTGCCTCCTTAGCAGAATTTTATAAAAATGTTTCAGCAATTTTTCATGTTTTTATTAAAGAATCAGTATTTCGAAATTCATACAGACCGAGGCAATGGACTTCCATTACTGATTCAATGAAGCCAGTTTTCTTAAAGTCGATTTGAATTACATACAATAGACAATATGGAAGTTGTAGCAAATATATGTTCTGAGAATTAGTATGAAATGCTGAAAATAGAAAAAGGATCATGATTCAAAAAGCTTTCTGCAGTTACATTCCTATTTCTTAATTTGAGCTATCAGCGCTGAAAAAAAACAAAGCCTTTTAAAATCACCAGTCAAGTAGCCTGCTGCTGGAATACTTAACTTTTATGACTTTTTACAGTTGAAATTAGACAAGTGTGCTGGATTTGTGCAATGAGACAGCCCTTAAGGTTCATTATTTAGTGGAGTGCAAGGCTAATGACCAGGCCAGCAACAAGCTGAACAAAGTTGCATAAACTGCAGTTTCTAATAAATACCCTACTTTCATGTTCTAGGTTCAAAGCAGTTAAATACCCTGGAAAGTCTAGCGTTTGCTGGAGACCTAGGCTACTTCAATTAACACGTTTCAATCCAGTGAGTTTAGTTGACTGAAAGCAGCATGCCTCAGCCTTGCCATTCCATTATGATTAATTACTGTGTCATCACTTCATTAATTAATAAGAGCTTCTGATTGAAAAGTGCACATTAAAATGGTGTTTAAAATTTAGTAAAGCTAAAATTCCAGAGAGAGTTACAAGAAATCTGACATAATGTAAGCATTTATATGCAGTAGTGACGTTACTTTCTATTTCTAAGTGAGCCTGTACTGTTCTATTACATAGATAATCTTACTTCAGTGTTACATAGCTATTAATATAAAAATTGAACATTTTATATGATGGTGCATTTCCACAGTAAAATCTATACTTCTAGAATTATACGAATGGAAAGCATTTTGCAAACTATGATGTGGTCAATTAGATTAAACTTACCCTCATTTCTTTGCTATTCATTTATAATTTTTATTTCTGCTTGAAAATTTTTAGTTGTTATCCTTTACTTGCAAAGCTTCTAAAGCCTGTCTAACTTTTGTACTGTTGCTAATCCCCTGAAAGAGGTGATAGTTCAGATTATCCATCACTCTCTCAATCACAAGCAACAACATATCATGAGGATATAATTAACTAAGTCTGGCTGCCCTCCATTAAACCTGATGTGGCAGCTTTGGCTCATCATTCATCACAATACAGCCATCAAATTGCTCCATTTTTATTTATATCTACATTTTGAAGCCTTCATCCCCAACTTTTTAATCTCGAGGTCTCAAATTCAGAATCAGAATCTGATTTGCTATCACTGATGTTATTTTGTGTTGTTTTCTGATAATTGTACAAGAAAATTAAAATGAATAAATTTCAAACATAAATGAATAGTGCAAGTAAAAGGAATAATGATGTAATGTTCAGGGACCATTCAGAAATCTGATGGTGGAGATGAAGAAGCTGCTCATGAATTGGTGAGAGTGGGTCTTCAGGCTCTCTTACTGTCCCTGACCAGTTGTGATGAGAGTGCACATATTTACAATAATAGAGCACAGGTAGAGAGGGTGGAGACCTTCAAGTTCCTGGCTGTGAACATCAACAATAGTCTGTCCTGATCCAACCACATAGACACCATAGCCAAGAATGCTCAATAATGGCTCTATTTTCTCAGAAGACTAAAAAAATTTGGTATGTCCCCTTTAGTCCTCACCAATTTGCATCAACACAACACAGGAAGCACTGTATCACATGCATCATGGCTTGGTATGACAATTGTCCTTGCTGTGACCAGAAGACACTACAGAGAGAACTGGATATGTCATAGAAACCAGTCCAGTCTCCTCTCCATAAGACTATAAGATATAGGGGCAGAAGTAGGCCATTCGGTCCATCAAGTCTGCTCTGCCATTCAATCATGGGCTGATCCAATTCTTCCAGTCATCCCCACTCTTTTGCCTTCTCCCTGTACCCTTTGATGCCCTGGCTAATCAAGAACGTATCTATCTCTGCCTTAAAGGCACCCAATGACTTGGCCTCCACAGCCACTCATGGCAACAAATTCCACAGATTTACCACACTCTGACTAAAGTAATTTCTCTGCATCTCTGTTCTAAATGGATGTCCACAAATCCTGAAGTCACGCCCTCTTGTCCTAGACTCTCCTATCATGGGAAATAACATTGCCATATCTAATCTGTTCAGGCCTTTTAACATTCTGAATGTTCCTGTGAGATTCCCCCTCATTCTCCTGAACTCCAGGGAATACAGCCCAAGAGCTGCCTGATGTTCCACATATGATAACTCCTTCATTCCTGGAATCATTCTCATGAATATTCTCTGATTCCTCTCCAATGTCAGTATATCCTTTCTAAAATAAGGCACCCAAAACTGCACGCAAAACTCCAAGTGTGGTCTCACGGGTGCCTTATAGAGTCTCAACATTTTATATTCTCTTATATTCTATACTACTGGAAATGAATGCCAACATTGCATTTGCCTTCTTCACCACCGACTCAACCTGGAGGTTAACGTTTAGGGTATTCTACACAAGGATTTACAAGTCCCTTTGCATCTCTGAATTTTGAATTCTCTCCCCATCTAAATAATAGTCTGCCCATTTATTTCTTCCACCAAAGTGCATGACCACACACTTTTCAATATTGTATTTCATTTGCCACTTTTTGCCCATTCCCCTAAAATTTCTAAGTCTCTCTGCATGCTCTCTGTTTCCTCAACACTACTCACTCCTCCACCTACCTTTGTATCATCGACAAATTTAGCCACAAATCCATTAATACCATAGTCCAAATCTTTGACATACATCGTAAAAAGCAACGGTCCCAACACCAGCCCCTGTGGAACTCCACTAGTAACCAGCAACCAGCCAGAATAGGATCCCTTTATTCCCACTCTCCGTTCTTTGCTGATCAGTCAATGTTCCACCCATGCTAGTAATTTCCCTGTAATTCCATGGGCTCTTATCTTGATAAGCAGCCTCATGTGGCACCCTGTCAAAGACCTTCTGAAAATCCAAGTACACCAGACCTACTGCATCTCCTTTGTCTACCCTGCTTGTAATTTCCTTAAAGAATTGCAGTAGGTTTGTCAGACAAGATTTTCCTTTCATAAAACTGTGCTGGCTTTGGCATATCTTGTCATGTCCCTCCAGGTACTCGGTAAGCTTATCCCTAACAATAGATTCCATTAACTTCCCAACCACTGATATCAAACTAACAGGTCTATAGTTTCCTTTCTGCTGCCTCCCACCCTCCTTAAATAGCGGAGTAACATTTGCAGTTTTCCTGTCATCCGGTACAATGCCAGAATCTACTGAGTCTTGAAAGTTCATTGTTAATGCCTCTGCAATCTCTCCTGTTATTTCCTTCAGAACCCAAGGGTGCTTTCCATCAGGTCCAGAAATTTTAGCTACCCTCAGACCATTAAGCTTCCTGAGCACCTTCTTAGTCATAATGTTCACTCCATATACTTCACTTTCCTGACACTCTTGAATGTCCAGTATACTGAAGATGTCTTTCACTATGAAGACTAATGCAAAATACACATTTGGTTCCTCTGCCATCACTGCATCTCTCATTACAATATTTCCAGCGTTATTTTCTATTGGTCCTATATTTACCCTCGATTCTCTTTTACTCTTTATATACTTAAAAAAGCTTTTAGTATCTTCTTTAATATTAGTTGCCAGCTTCCTTATATAATTCATCTTTCCTTCCTAATGACCCTCTTAGTTTCCTTCTGCAAGTTTTTATAAGCTCCCCAATCCTCTATCTTCCCATTAGCTTTGGTTTCCTTGCATACCCTCTCTTTTGCTTTTACTTTGGCTCTGACTTCACTTGTCAGCAACAGTAGTATCTTTCTTTCATTCGGAAATTTCTTATTTGGAATATATCTATCTTGTACTTCCCTCATTTTTCTCAGGAACTCCCGCCATTGCTGCTCTGCTGTCCTTCCTGCTAGTGTCCCTTTCCAGTCAACTTCGGCCAGTTCCCCTCTCATGCCATTGGAATTTCCTTTATTCCTCTGAAATACCGACACATTGGATTTTAGTTTCTCCTTCTCAAATTTCAAAGTGAATTTGATCTTATTGTGATCACCGGTCCCTAAGAGTTCCTTAACATTAAGCACTCTTATCACCTCCAGATCATTGCACAACACCAAATTCAACACAGCTGATCCCCTAGTGGGCTCAACAACAAGCTGTTCTAAAAAGCCGTGGCTTAGACATTCTACAAATTCTCTCTCTTGAGGTCCATTACTGGCCTGGTTTTCCCAATCCAATTTCATGTTAAAATCCCCAATGATTAGCATGCCTTTTCTATCTCCTGCTGTAATTTGTAATCCACATCTCAGCTGCTGTTTGGAAGCCTGTATAAAACTGCCATTAAGGTTCTTTTACCCTCTCCATTTCTTAACTCAACCCACAGGGACTCTACACCTTCTGATCCCATGTCATCCTTTTCTAATGATTTAATATTATTTCTTATACACAGGGCCATACCAGCCCCTCTGACTCCTAACCTTTTTTTCCAATATACCATATATCCTCGGACATTCAGCTCCAAATGACAGCCGTCCTTTAGCCAAGATTCACAGGTGGACACAATTTCATACTTATCAGACTGTAGCAGAATTTCAAGATCATTCATTTTATTTCTTATCTGCATGCATTCAAATACAACACTTTCAGTCCAGTATTTGTTACTTTCTGTTTTAACTGCACCATGCCTCTGTTGCCCTTTAACCCATGCCACTGACTGTGATTAAGCCTCATCTCCTGCCTGGTCCTTTCTATCTTCTCTTTTACACGCTAACTTTGAGTTATTTCTGTTCTCCCCTTCCTCAATCCTATCACTCCTGTTCCTATCTTTCCTGCCAAATTAGTTTAAACCCTCCCTAACAGCTCTATTAAACATGTCATCTAGGATATTGGACCCCTTTCGTTTCAGGTGTAACCCGTCTTCTATATGTTGGTCGTTCCTCTCCCAGAGGAGGCCCCACTGATTCATAATTCTGAAGCCTTGCCCCTGCACCAGTCTCTCAGCCACGTATTAATATGCCTGATCATGCTATTCTTGCACTCGTTAGCATTTGGCACAGGCAGCAATCCTAAGATTACTACCCTGGAGGTCCTGCTTTTCAGCTTCCTTCCTAACTCTCATCAGGACCTCCACCCTTGTTCTACCTATGTCATTGGTACCAACTTCTGGCTGTTCACCCTCTCCCTTCAGAATACTCTGCACCCGATCCGAAACTTCCCATACCTGGCACCTGGGACGCAACACACCATGCGGGTATCTCTATCAGGCTGACAGAACCTCCTGTCTGTTCCCCTCACTATGGAGTCCCCTATGACTACCACATTCCTCATCGTCCTCTCTCCCTTCTGCACCACGGAACCCGGCTCAGTGCCAGAGACCCAATGGCTGTGGCCGTCCTCTGTCAAGTCATCCCCCCCAACAGCATCCAAAACGAGATATCGACTACTGAGGAAGATGGCCACAGGAGTGCTCTCTACTATCCGAGCTCTTCCCTTCCCTTCCCGGACAGTCGCTCACTTATCTATCTCCTGCAGCTTTTGGGGTGACTAACTCCCTGTAGCTGCTACCTATTTCCTATTCACTTTCCCTAATTAGCTGAAACTTCACATCACTAACACGATATCTCAAGAGCTGCATCTCGGCACCCCTGGCGCAGATGTGGCTATCTGGGAGACTTGGTGTATGCTGCCTCGTTAAAGTATCCAGGATAATCACTTCAGACATTTTCTCTTTTCCTCTCCCATTGGGCATTATATACCAAAAGCATGCACTACCAGGCTCAACAACAGCTCCATACCACTGTTATAAGGATATTCAACAGCTCCCTTGTATGATAAAGTGGATGCTTGAGCTTGTAATCTACCTCGTTATTGGTTACCAGTACTGCACTTCCTCTACACTGTGTTGTTGATTTTCCTTGAACTACCTGAATGCACTGCTGTAAGATCCAGTTGTCGTAGTCCATGTGGCTATCAAGAACATAGGAAGAGCAAGTGAGAGTTCCCACTGAGGGAACTGGAAAAGCTAAGAATTAAATTAAAATGCAGAACCAAAGTACTATTGAGAAGGAGGAAGCTGGTGTGATGGGACAGGCTCCACTTAAACAATGCTGAGATCAGGGTCCTGGCGAATCACATAACTTGAGCTATGGTTAGCACTTTGAAATAAATAGTGGGGAAGGGTTGGGTTCCACAGCTTCAAAAAGCATGCATAAAGTAACAGGGAAATATAGTGCAGGAGTGGTTACCGAAGTCTCCAGAAGTTTAGAAAAGAATAAGAATTTAACTTTAAGGCAACATAGAGACAAAATTAAAAAAGAAGAGTAGTAAATACAGGATTGAAGGTGTCATATTTGAATTCATGCAGAAACAAGATGTGGGAGACAATCTTGTAGTGCAGTTAAAAATTGGTGGGTTATGATGTTGTAGGCATCACAGAGTTGAAGCTGAAAGAAGATCAGAGCTGTGACGTCTAAGGAGACACATTATATCTGAAGGACAAGCAGGTGGACAAAGAGCGGTGAGATATTCTTGTTGGTAAATGAAATGATATTATATTCTTCTAAAGAAGTGACATTGGATTAGAAGATATAGCAATCATTGTGGACAGAGTTGAGAAATTGCAAGGGTAAAATGAACCTGATGGGAGTTAGAAGAAGTATTCGAAAGGGGCAACATAGTCAGTCATAGAAAAGTACAGCACAGAAACAGAGCCTTCAGCCTATCTAGTCCATGCCAAACTGCCTACTCCCATTGACCTGCACCCAGACGATGGTCCACCATGTCCCTCCTGTCTATCTATTGACCCAAACTTCTCGTAAATTTTGAAATCAAGCTTGCAAACTCCACTTGCACTGGCAGCTTGTTCCACAATCTCATAACCCTCTGACTGAAGAAGTTTCCCCTCATGTCCCTTTTAAACATTTCACCTTGCACCTTTAACCCATGACCTCTAGTTGTAGTCCCACACAACCTCAGTGGAAAAAGCCTGTATGCATTTACCCTATCTATACCCCTCATAATTTTGTATACCTTTATCAAATCTCCCCTCAACCTTTTATGTTCCAAGGAATAAGGTCCTAACCTATTCAATCCTTCCTTTTAACTCAGGTTCTCCAGTCTGTGCAACATCCTTGTAAATTTTCTGTGTCTTATTTTAACCTTATTTCCATCTTTCTTGTAGGTAGGTGACCAAAACTCCACACAAATTAGGCCTCACCATATTTTACAACAACATAATATTCCATCTCCTGTAATCAATACTTTGATTTATGAAGGCCAATGTGCCTAAAGCTTTCTTTTTGATCCTATCTACCTGTGCCACCACACTCAATGAATTATGGAACTGTATTTCCAGGTCCCTTTGATCTATCACACTCCTCAGAACCCTACTGTTCACTGTGTAAGACCTGCCCTGGCTGATCCTCCAAAAGTGCAACACCTCTCACTTGTCTGCATCAAGTTTCCTCTGTCATTTTTTCAGCTGGTCCAGCTCCAGTAATAGCCCTCCTCACTGTTCACAACACCCCCAGTCTTGGTGTCATCCACAAATTTGCTGACCTAGTTAACCACGTCGCTGATCATTGATATCGATGACAAACAACAATGATCCCGACACCAATCCCTGTGGCACTCCATTAGTTACAGGCCTCAAGCTGACAAGGGAAGTCAAAGGTGCATAAAAGCTATGCAAGGGCATAAAATAAAGTGAAAATTAGTGGGAAAAGAGGATTGGGAAGCTTTTAAAAACCACAGAAGGCAACTAAAAAAGTAAAAACTAGCCAATAATATAAAAGAGGATATCAAAAAAATTTTTTTTGATGTACAAAGAGTAAAAGAGAGGCAAGAGTGGATATAGGATTGCTGGAAAATGATGCTGGAGAGGTAGTGAAGGGGAACAAAGAAATGTCAGATGGACTGAGTAAGTCTTTTGCATCAGTCATCACTGTGGAAGACATTAGCAGCATGCTAGAAATTGAGGGTGTCAGTGGGTAGAAGTGAGTATAGTTGCTATTACCAAAGAGAAGGTACTTCGGAAACTGAAAAGTCTAGGGGCAGCTAGGCCACCGGGACCTAATAGATGGAATATACCTCAAGTTTCTAAAAGAATTCGCTGAAGGGATTGTTCAGAAATCACAAATGCCACTCCTCTCTTTGTGAAGGGAGGGATGCAAAGGACAATAAATTATAGGCCAATTGATTTGACATAATGGGAGGCAAGATGTCCATTATTGAGGATGAGGCTTTTGGATACTTGGAGACACATTATAAAATAGGCCAAAGTCAGCATAGTTTCCTTATGGAGAAATCTTGCCTGAAAAATCTGTCGGGTTTCTTTCAGGAAATAACAGGTAGGACAGACAAAGAAGAGTCAATGGATGGCATTTAAGAGGAGTTTTAGAAGACCTTTGACAAGGTGCCACATATGAGGCTGCTAAAAAGGAAAGAGCCCATGATGATACGGGAAAGATATTAGCATGAACAGAAGACTGGCTGACAGGCAGAAGGCAAAGAGTAGGAACAAAAGGTGCCTTTTCTGGTTGGCTGCCAGTGTCTTTCCGCAGGGGGCAGTGTTGGGTCTGCTGCTTTTCACATTATACGTCAGTGATCTCTGATGGAATTTTAGTTCACATTTACTTATCATTCAACCAAACACAAATGAAACAGTGGTCCTTTGGAGTCAAGATGCAAAACACAGTATCAACAGTCATACACAGCACAAAGTGCATATAAGGTGGCAAGTAAACAAGACAGCCACACAAAAAAAATATATAGTTCAAGTTCCTTAACGACATGTCCTGTAAATCAATGGTGCATGGGTGTTATTGGCAAGAAAAAAGCAGTTCTCAGCTGTCTGAAAATGAACGTACACAGGCTATCCAGCTTGTCTTCCCAACGATCGATCACCGGATGGTAGCACCGATGGGAGAGGCTAACCCCAAACCCAGTATGGATGCTGTGCTGCATCATCTCTTGCATCTCCACTCCCGGACTGCTGCAACAGCTAAGCCTGCATCTTGAGGCTGAGTCTGCACTACAACCAAGAACATGCAACCATCTATCTTGCCGTGATAAAAGAGAAACAGGTTTGCAGCATTTTACATTACCAGTATCCAATGGGGTCTTGTGATTTCAATAGAAGCATCCAAGGCAATCACTCACTGTCAGACTGCCCAATACTTTCACTCACTGACTCTGCTGCCTTCCTGTAGCAGGCAGTAACATGGTCCGCACCAACTCCAGCTTCTCCATCAATGAGCAGCTCACTAATGTGAGTAGACCTGAAATACTTGAAGTTCTTAACGTCTGGCATTATTTTATGATCATAAAAAAGACGTTTGAAAAAGACAAAAACACCTTTGGCTGATCCCAAAGAGGCTACTGCATATGAACATGCCACAGTCTTACTGGAACTGAGGGCATTGTGGTGAGGTTTGTGGATGATACAAAGATAGGTGGAGGGGCAGATACTATTGAAGGAAGAATGGAGTCATAGAGTGACTTAGACAGATAAGGAGAATGGGCAAAAAAGAGGGTGGTGAATCTGTGGAATCCATTGCCACAAATGGTTGTGGAGGCCGAGTCATTCAGTATATTTGAAGTGGAGGTTGGTCAGTTCTTGATTGGTAGGGCATCACAGGTTATGGGGAGAAGGCAGGAGAATGAAGCTGAGAGGAGAGATTAAGCATCCACGGTAGGGTGGCAGAGCAGACTTGATAGCCGAATGACCAAATTCTGCTCGCATGTCTTATGGTCTTACGACAATGAATTATCTGTATGCATGGTGTGCAAGTCAAGTTTTTCACTGAATTTCCAATCCCCCTACACCATTCTCAGAATATGTGACAATATCAATTTACCAAATTCCTGGATGCTGACTGTCCTTAGTGATAGATACCGTTCTCTTGAGGCACTGCTTCTTGAAAATGTCCACCATGGTGGGAAGGGTTGTGTCCATAATTGAGCTGGCTTTGTCCATAACCCTTTGAGTTTCTTGTAATCCTATGCATTGGAGGCTCCATACCAATATAACCAAGTTGTATAACATTTTTTATTGTTAGAGTGCACTTAAATATTCACCTTGGTAATACTAAAATATCTGCCTGTGCCTTTAAGAGAAAATGCCTTAGTCATAGAAAAATGCATTATGTATTTTATGCACGTGTGGAGTAGAAAAAGATACAATGTTCTAGA
Source organism: Hypanus sabinus (assembly GCF_030144855.1). NCBI lineage: Eukaryota > Metazoa > Chordata > Chondrichthyes > Myliobatiformes > Dasyatidae > Hypanus > Hypanus sabinus. The sequence continues at coordinate 100,682,092 of NC_082711.1, forward strand.
AAGAACATCAAGTGCTGATCATATGGTGAGGAAAGGTAAATAATATTTGATAACATCCACATAAATCTGCTTATACTTGTTTGCAAATATAGAATATCAGTAATTTAATATGTTACATTTTCTGCCAACTTCTACTCTGCACTCACTTTCTAACAGTCTTCCCTGTTTTTTCTCAGCTCTCCTATGTTCATCTGAGGAAATGGGTCCTAGTAATCATCATTATAAGCCCTCAGTCTACATTTATTTTGACTAGATCACCAATCATTCACCATAGTTAACAAGTGGGAAGTTCCATTTCTAATCTTTCTTTAAATAGTCCTCTTTCCCCACCACCCCAGCCATCCACAGAGCAGGAGTAGTTTTCCTTGTCCTGATTTCCCACCCCACTGGCCTCCACAATCAATGTATCTTCATCTATAATTTCCAACAATTTTACATCAATGCCAAATACACCTTTAACTCCCCTTGCCTTTCATCACTATTCTCTCTACGTATCAAGCTGACACGTGCAGGCACTCCCAGTCTCCACCCAGCTAACAGAAATCACCTGCCATTTGTTTCCAAATCATCATCTGTAGCCTATTTAAACCCAGCTCTCAGCCACAATCCTTGTTTGGGGCTTGGTAGAAAAGGTACATCTAACAGCTTCTGAAAGAAGTGGTGGTCTGGACTAAGCAGAACCGGAACTAGGTCAAGATGGGAGGTAGTACTGGTGGAATTGAAGAGGAGAATGTATGGGATGATGAGGGGTGCAAGAAAGTGCAGACAGGTAGGAAAAGTGGAAACAAATGAGAATATCATAATGATGGACTTGAAGGAAGTTGATAGAAGAGGAGTTTAAAGTAATGTTTAAGTTTGAGCAAGGGACTAAGTTAAATGCAGTAAGTCCAACTGCACTGACTAACAATCTAAAGAAGGTAGTTAGATCAGCAAATTTGTGGATGACACAAAGATCAGGGGAGGGGTAATTGTAGTGGGCAGTAAAGAAGTCTATCAAAGCTTGCAACAGGATCTGTACCAGCTGGAAAAATGGGTTGAAAAATGGCAGATGGAAGTGTGTGGTATTGTACTGTGGTAGGACCAACCAGGGTAGGTCTTGTGCAGGGAGTGACAGGACACTGAGGAGTGTGAACCTGGGAATACAGCTCCATAATTCATTGAAAGTGGTGCCACAAATAGATAGGGTTGTAAAGAATATTTTTGGCACATTGGCCTTCATAAATCAAAGTATTAAATACAGGAGATGGGATATTATGTTGAAATTGTATAAGACATTGGTGAGACCTAATTTGGAGTATTATGTGCAGTTTTGGTCACCTACCTACGGGAAAGAAAGATTGAAGAGGTTAGGACTTTATTCCTTTGAACATAGAAGATTGAGAGGAAATTTGGTAGAGTAAAACAAAATTGAAGGGTAGACAAAGGGTAAATGCAAGCAGGCTTTTTCCACTGAGGTTGGGTGAGAGTACAACTAGCGGTTATGGGCTAAAAGTAAAAGGTGAAAAGTTTAAGAGGACCATAAGGGGAAACTGCTTCACTCAGAGGGTTGTCGAGAGTGTGGAACAAGCTGCTAGTAGAAGTGGTGCATGTGAGCTTGACTTCAATGTTTAAGAGAAGTTTGGATAGGTGCATGGATGACAGGGGTGTGGAGGGCCATGGTCCTAGTGCAGGCTGATGGGAGTAGGCAACTTAAATGACTTGGTGTGAACTAGATGGGCTGAAGGGTCTGCTTGTGTTGTATTTTTCCATGACTAAGGCAATTGGAGATGTATGCATGGCAAAGCCTCTGTGTGATGGAGCACTTAGTTTTCTGTAAAAGTTTAGAGCAGAGAGACAAAGCAATCAAGATGCCAAATATTGGCAAAAGATAATTATAGAAAAGTGTTGGGGGAAGTGATGTTAAAGGGGTGATAACAGGAATACCAATTTAAGAAAACTTAGAGGAACTAAAGAAAACTATGAAAAGAGGATTGGTGACTGAGATGAAAAGATTGAAAGAGAGGAATGTAGAAAAGGTTGAAAGCACATCTGTTAGTTAATATTTCAGGGCTCGTTCTTACCAGAAAAAAGAATAACAATTGGATTCATGGGCTTTAGCGTCAGAGTCTGTGTTCCACATGTCAGAAGTTTGGGCATATAGTGGTGGTGTGTAAAGGAAGGCAGAGATGTGAAGAACATGCACATGAGCTGTACAGAGAAGATGAACCAGTAAAATGTCATTGTGGTGGAGCCGATACAGTGGCCTATGGGGGGTGTGAAATTAGAAAAAAGCAATGAAGTGCGACAAATGGGAGTACGGCATAATGTGTCACGTGTGGAAGCAGTTACGATAGAAAACAATGAGAGAAGAGTTAAAGGAGGAAATGATTCAAGTGCAAATGCAAGGGAAGGTCAGTAAAAAATTGCAACATTAGTGATTAGTACGGATAAGCTAGGTTAATTCATGGCATATGTTATTAGTTATTCTGAACAGGCAAAAACTAAAATGGGAAAGATAAAATCTGACAGAAGACAGCAATGAGGGTTTTTTTGAATATGAGAGGGCTATAATGGGAGCAAGTGGAGGTAGACCTGGATCAGAATGATACAAGTCTTGAAGTTTATTTACAAGGTAACTAATACTAATCCTTCAGTGGAATGCTAGAAGCTTAATATCTAATGGACAGGAATTTAAGAGTTGTGTGAGGGATTTTGCTGAGAAACCGGATATGATATGTGTGAAAGAAACGTGATGTAAGCCAGCAGTACATTTGTAATTAATAGTTATGACAGTGGAAGAAATGATAGTTAGTGGAAGAGGGGTGGGTGTGCAACTTCTGTTAAAAGGGATCTACAATCTAGAGAACTAGAAAAAGAACCAGAGTACATAGTATCCAAAGTATGGACAAAGGTACAATTAAAATCATTAATATCTGTAATCCTATATATATTAGAGATGGGTTTACTGGAGCATATTGGTCCACAGGGCAATAATATGGTGTGGGGATTTCGATGTACACAGTACATTGTTCTGTGGGGAGCATGATGATATTAATGGAGCAGTGATAGAAAAGTTTATGGAAAAGGAAAATCTGGTGTGTATAAATAATGGAAGTGGGACAAGAGTAAATTTCAATGTTGATGGGAGATTTTAAAAGAAACAATAGGCATTGGGGATTGCCCTGTACCACATAGAATAAGAATAGAAATAATGACAGCTCAGGGAAGTCTGCTGGAACGCCAGCTATTTCGAAAGGCTGACTGGGGAAGATTTAAAGAAATGTAACCAGGAATTACAGAATATTGAAATCTGTCAGGATGGGGATCTTTCAAGTGACAAGATTTTAGAAGGGGTGATGACAGCAGCAACAGTAAGTACTCTAAAGAAATGGAGTAGATCTGAAAAGAAAATTATGCTGTTGTGGACCAAAGAATGTGGGGAAGCAACACAACCTTGTAATAGAGCAGTTAGAATATTAAAGAGGACAAAATTTTCAAAAATTAATTGAGTGTTAAAAGATGCAAGCAATAGTAAGATAAACCAAAAGGAGAAACAGGAATATTGTAGTATGTATGTGACTCTGTAGCTGTACAATCACCTATTGAAAGAGTTTGGAAGATGATAAAAATAATGAATGGCATCACCAGGGATGTTTGGTTGCCCAGTATTATGTGATGGAGAGAGGGAGATATGGTATCGAATGTAGAAAAAAGAGAAATGCTGGTGTGAACTTGTGTTAAAACACACAGTTCAGACATAAGTAATGAAGGAAAATGATAAAGAGAGAAAACATTATTACAGAACTTGGAAGCATTAAGGAAGGAATGAAAATTGAGGGTGCATTAAATGTGCTGTTCACCATGACAGAATTGAATAGTGTGCTCAGAAAAGCAAAGAAAACTTCCCCTGGGAAGCATGCAGGATCTTGTCAAATACCTTACTAGCATCCACTGACTTGCCTTGCCTCATCTTTCCTGGTAACTTCTTTGAAAACCTCAAAGATTGGTTAGAAGCATATAGAAACATAGAAAATAGGTGCAGGAGTAGGCCATTTGGCCCTTTGAACCTGCACCGCCATTCAGTATGATCATGGCTGATCATCCAACTCAGAACCCTGTACCTGCTTTCTCTCCATACCCCCGATCCCTTTAGCCACAAGGGCCATATCTAACTTCCTCTTAAATATTGCCAATGAACCGGCCTCAACTGTTTCCTGTGGCAGAGAATTCCACAGATTCACCACTGTGTGAAAAAGTTTTTCCTCATCTCGGTCCTAAAAGGCTTCCCCTTTATCTTTAAACTGTGACCCCTCGTTCTGGACTTCCCCAATATCGGAAACAATCTTTCTGCATATAGCCTGTCCAATCCCTTTAGAATTTTATACATTTCAAAAAGATCCCCCCTCAATCTTCTAAATTCCAGTGAGTATAAGCCTAGACGATCCAATCTTTCTTCATATGAAAGTCCTGCCATCCCAGGAATCAATCTGATGAACCTTCTCTGTACTCCCTCTATGGCAAGAACGTCTTTCCTCAGATTAGGGGACCAAAACTGCACACAATATTCTAGGTGCGGTCTCACCTTGTACAACTGCAGTAGAACCTCCCTGCTCCTGTACTCAAATCCTTTTGCTATGAATGCAAAAGCTATGACTTACCATGTTCAAAGCAATGCTGGTTATCTGGTTAACAGTCTGTTTATCCAAATACTCATATCCTGTCCCTTGGAATTCATTCCAATAACTTTCCAAACTTGCCAGATCCTTTCTGATTCCATCAAAATTGGTCATTCTCCAACTCGGAATCTCAACCCAGGGACCAGATATATCTTTTTCCATGTTTACTTTGAAACTAATGGCAATATGATCATTAGGTGCAAAGTCTTCCCCTACACAATCATCTATCACCTGCCCTGTTTCATTCCCACACTCTCTCATTGAAACTTCTATGTGCTGATTAAGGAAACTTTCCAGAACACATTTGACAAGTTCAATTACCATCTAGTCCTTCTACAGTATGGGAGTTCCAGTCAATACATGGAAAGTTAAAATCACTTACTATTACAACCTTGTGTTTCTTGTAACAGTCTGTGACCTCTATATATATATATATATATATATATATATATATATATATATATATATATATATATATATATATATATATATATTTGTTCCTCTGAATCCCATGGACTTTGGGTGGCTTATAATATAGTTCTATTAACATTTCTTATTCCGTAGTAGATGAGTTCTCCAGTCTGTCCTTGCTGAGTGCTGCCGTGACATTTTCCCTGACTTGTATCACCATCTTCTCCTGCTCTGTCATGCCTAAAACAACAGAACCCCAGAGTACCGAGCTGCCAGCCCTGCCACTCCTACAACCAAGTCTCATAATCCCATGTGCTGAACCATGCCTTTAGCTCATCTGCCTTTCCTGCAGTACTTCTTGCATTGAAATGTACACATCTCAGAGCATTAGTCACACTATGCTCAACCTCTTGATTGTTGACTTTGAGGTCTTAACAGCATCTGTCTCCACAGGCTCTCCACAATCTGGTCTAGCCCTTTGGTTCCTATCCCCCACGACTCTGGTTTACCCCACCTTCATGCAGCACTAGCAAACCTTCCTGCCTGTACATTACCTGACAGGACACATGAACCAGCAATTGACTCAGCAGAGGTTGCTTTCCAAAGGGAAGTTGTCCATCGACAGAAGCACAAGATCCAGAACTACACGGAACCATTGAATGTCTGCCTGCCACTTTCAACCCACTCTCCATGCCCAGTCAACCTCCTTCCTCAGAACCTTAGGTTGCAGTAACCAAAAACTTCAACGGATCCCACAACTTCCTGTTCCAGTGCACCATTGACTTCAAGCTCCAGCAATCTCTGTAGTTAGCAACCAAACCAAAATGGCCTTTATGATTGCTCTCTTGACTGGGTGATCTCCATGCAGTTAGGGACAGTTCCCCAATACTCCACCATCCCCCAAGAGTGTGAGTGCAACAAAATGTGTGCTTACTCCGGAGCTAAAATCACCTATCAAATGCCCACTGCATCCAGGAAAAAGGCACTGCCAGCTAGAGACGAGGGGCCTTTCTCCTTTTGGTTTATCTTACTATCCGGTAGGATTCCCTAGGCCCTTCGTTGCAGCAACGTAGCCTGAGTCTCTCTCTGTTCTCCTCCACACCCTGATGGCCTGATGCACACAGCAGGTCCTGGTGGAATCTGATGCAGCAGGCAACTTCTTGGACCAGCCTCTGTGCGTGCAGCATGGACTCCCCATTGAGCCAAATTCTCACCCCTTCTACATCACGGCCATTTTCAGATGTCCCCTGGGGCCTGGGATGGCCAGAGCACATACATGTCCTGAGCACATAAGCATCAGAGAGTACAATGAGCCTATCCAATTCCTCCTTAGCAACTAGGCTAACACCACTCTCATTTTGGGTTACCTCTGGCTCTCCACTAATAACCCTCACTTACCTGGTCATCTAGCTCACTGCCAGCAACCTCAGCTGACTTCATCCCATAAATCTATGGAGACGGAGAAAGCACTTGACCTCACCAGACTCCCACAGGAATACCATAACTTACTCATCACCTTCAATAACAGGGAAGCCAGCACACTACCACCTAATAGACTGCACACTGTGCGATCAACCTCCCCAAGGTGGTCTGTTCTCCCTCACCCCTCCAGAGACCCAAGCCACTAAAGGACTACAGCATGGATTCATTTGGTCATACTAGAGCCCAGTGCAGGATTCTTATTTGTCAAAAAGAAAGATTGGGGTTTGCATCCCTGTCTTGACTACTGTGGACGCAACAAAATCATCAATAGGAACTGATACCCTCTCCCCTTGATGCATTTGAAACACTCTGTGAGCCCAGATTCTCATTCACCAAGGAAACGAGAGGAAGATGGTATTCTTAACTGGTCACGACAAATACCTGTTGATGCCTTTTGGACTTTCCAACAGTCCAGCCATTTTTCAAGCTTTCATCAACGAGATCCTCCAAGACATGCTACAGAGATATGTGTTCGTCTTCCTCAATGACATCCCCATCTTCTCCACAGACCCTCAAAACCACATCTGTCATGTCTGTTTAGTCCTTCAGTATCCCCTTGAAAACCAGCTGTACTGTAAGTTAGAAAAATGCCAGTTCCACACCCCAGTTATTTCCTTCATCGCTTGCATCCTTTCACTCAAAGGCATAACCATGCACCTAGAGAAGGTGCACTGGTATTGAATGGCTATGAATGCAATCCCTTAAACAGCTACAGCAATGCTTGGGGTTCTCCAACTTCTACCACCACTTCAGCAGAATCTACAGCTACATCGCAGCCCCCTTCACCAAATCACCTACCTCACAGTTAAATTGGCCTGTAGGCACAGACCATGCTTTCAAGGACCTCAAGAGATGCTTCACCCATGCTCTATTTTCCACTATCCAGAACCTTCCAGATATTTTGTGGTAGAGGTGGATGCATCTGATGGACAAACCCTTGAGGTTTCTTCTCAAGCAAGTTCAGCTTTTATGGAGTAGGGGACAGGGAGCAGCTCACCTTCAAATGGGCCTTGGAGGAATGGAGACATTGGCTAGCTCAAAACACGAAGCCTTTCCTGATCTGGATGGACCACCAGAGCCTTGTATCCATTTCACAGACCCACCAACTCAACCCAAGTCAGCTTCACTGGTCCTTCTTCGAGCAATTCAACTTCACCATCCCCTGTCGACCCAACTCCAAGAACACTGAAGCAGACGCCCTGTCATGGATGTGTGACCCTGCTGAAATGGAGACCAACCCATCCTTCCAGATCCTCACCCCAATCACCTGGGGCCTTAAGAAGCAGATCCACCAGGCCCTATATCACAAGTTGCTCTGGCAGACACACCTGACAACTGCACTTACATGCTGGAGGCCATGCAGTCGGAGGCTCTCTACTGGATCTACTCCTCACTCCCCTCCAGCAAACCAGACTCACAACAGAATCTGTATTTTCTGTGATGCCGGTTCTGGTGGCCCAACATGATTACAGGTATATTTCAGTCCATTACTGCCTGCCCTCAAAATGTGCCCAGTCCAATTCCCCAAACTGATGCCCCCCTGGTCTCCTGTGCTTCCTGCCAGTCCCCCAACATCCATGGTCCCACATCACCATGGATTTCATAATGGTTTGTCACCTTCCAATGGGGCCAAGGTGATCATCACGTGGTAGATCAGTTCTCCAAGGCAGCCCACTTCATTGCTCTCCCCAAACTTCCATCAGCCACTGAGGTTGCTGACCTGGTTCTCCAATTTGTCTCCTGCTTCTGGCAAGCCTTCTGCTCCCTCCTCCATCTCAGTGAACTTGTCCACTGGCTATTATCTGCAGACCAACAGTCAGTCAGAAAAAGCCAATTGGCAAGTGGAGAGATTTCTGCAATGCTTCACTAACTTTCACCTTTCCACGTGGAAGAAGCGTCTCCTCTGGGCTCAACTGTCCCACAATCTACACACCCTCTCTGTCACAGGTATTTTATCCTTTGACGTGCTTCCTGGTGATGAAACCCCATTATTTCCAACTGAGGTGTCAACAGTGGAAGTCCTGTCCTCCAGAGCCCTGGTTTACTTACACCAGAATGCTTGGAAGGGGGCACAGAGGGCTATGCTAGTTGGTGCCCCCAGGTTACTCCAGCCTGGGGATTGTCTGGCTGACCACCCAGTCTGGCTGCACACCGACTCCCAGAAGCTCTCACTCTGGTTCATTGGTCCCCTTAAGATTACAACCCAGTCTCTTGCCATCTCCAGCTACCACCATCCTTCAGGATCACACCTCACCTTTCACATTCTTACCTCAAGCCTGTTGTTGATGGACCACACAACTGAGGGTGGCGGGAGGTGGTCCAGTGTACATTTCACTGGTTGATGGATTCACGTCATCGTGGATGGGGTGTGCAGTTCCTGGTCAACTGGAAGAGCATGGCCAGGAGAAGTCTTGGGCACTGTCCTGCTTCAACTTGGATTCATTCTTCATTAAGGAGTTCCACCAGACCCATCCCGATTGTCCTGGGCTATCGAGTACCAGCTGTAAGAGTGTGGGTCCGATCAAGCCTACAGAGGCAGGCACCTCCCAATCTCCAAATAACTAACAGAAGTCACTTGTTAATTGTTTCTAGCTCATCACTGGTACCCTATTTAAACCCAGATCTTATCCACAATCTTAGTTCACCCATTGAACCAACCAGCCTCAACCATTTGGCCCCAGCCTTCAGTTACATTGTCACCTGTGAGAGTAGCATGTATTCTCTCTTGTTTTGTTGCCCCCCACATTGCCTGTTATTTTGCAGTTTATTATTAAATTTTTTGTTCCCCATTGAGTCATCTCCACTGCTGTACGTTTACTTTAAATTTCCTGACACCATGATGCTCTGACTCTGTGCCTCCAGCAGCATTTCTCCCCTTCTCACAGCATCTTCCCATACAACCACAGCATTTGCATCTCTTCTCATTTTATCTCCTCCCTTGTCAACACCCAGGGATTCAAACACTCCTTCCAGCTGACATTTCCATTTTGCTTTTTTACCACACCAACTTAAAGCATTTTTAAATTTCCGACATCCAACAGCGCAGGAGAAGAACTGGTTTCTGATGTGTTGAGTTTGGGTCTAAGATAATATTTATCACTAAAGACACTTATATTTGGGTTATGTCCTCTTCTCATTACTATCAACAGGAAGGAGATACAGAAGCCTGAAGATCCACAATTCAATAATCACCTACTTCTGTTAGTCTTTGAAGTACAAAATGGATGCGGAAAAAACTCAAATACACATCCAGCAGAACATTAGTGCCAGCTTTCTAATCCCCGTGAAGACTGAAGTGCCACTGAGTTCATCCAACAGACTGCTCTTTGGTTCGTAACGTCTGCAACTGTTTTTGGATGTTATCGAACATAACTCCCCAAGTATGTTACAATCAGTGTGCTTCTACATTCCTACATATTTTTAATTAGAAGACTACTTTGCAATATTATAGTTAATTGGTTAAACATAAAATTAACAATAAAGACAGTTAGTTCAGCTGGTGAGACTATGGTGCTCATTACACCAAGGTCATCAGTTCAATCCCCATATTGTCCAAGCGTCTTAGGCAGACGCTCTCTTATACAAGTGCTGCTTGATGCCTAAATGCTGAAAGAAGTTCGTGACCAGTTGGTGCTGCCTTTGAAGTGTGTCTATTTTCAAGAACTGACTGCGGACTTCAGGAAGGGGAAGTCGGGAGAACACACACTGTTGTGTGTTTAATACTTCAGTAATATTTGTGTAATATTTTAAACATATCGGTTGATTATTGTTGTTTACCAGTGAAATCTAAAAGGATGTCGTTAGCATATGCCGTTAAGTCACCAAAGTAAAAACAGAATAGACATGTTACGCCAGGCTCCCGTGTTTTACTTTCTATTAGTTTTTGAAGTTACAAAACATAACAATGGTGAGAGTAAACTTCAAAATGAACTCAAGACAACTACCTACCTGTTGAAGTGCAGTGAAACATTCAAGTTTTTTTAAAAAACATAACGCAGCACATTTCCTTCTTTTAAAGAGGAGAGAGATGGTAAAGTTAAAATGAATGAGAAAATGGATGAAGTTCACTGGTTGATAAACACAGAGTACTGGGTGATAATAATTTTTTTAAAAAGCAGAATTGGCTGGCTACATTAGAGAGCTAGACATTCAACTGCACAGCAGATAACTGGATTATGTGTACTAAACAAATTGAGCAGTATCTTAAAGCAAATGGAATAGCAGATGAGGAAAAAGTGCTCATTTTACTGAGTGTAATTCATGAAAGAGCATATAATTTGTTTAGAAGTTTGACTGCACTAATAAAACCAGCTGAAATGAGCTTTGCTGATATTGTGAACAAAATGCAGGAACATTAAGAGTTGCACACATATTGACAGAGAGGCCTTGGGTCTGGTTTGAAGTGTAAAATTTTTCAACCAGTACTTGTATGTGAGAGAGTTTACCCTTATTACTGATCATCAACCATCGGTCAACACACACAAAATGCTAGAGAAATGCAGCAGGCCAGGCAACACTGATGGAAAAGAATATAGTCAACGTTTCGGGCCAAGACCCTTCATCAGGACTTGGCCCGATACGTCAACTGTACTTTTCTCCACAGATGCTGCCTGGCCTGCTGAGTTCCTTCAGCATTTTATGTGTGTTGCTTAGATTTCCAACACCTGCAGATTCTCTCTTGTTTGTGATCAACCACTGGTGTTCATTTTCAATCCACAGAAGGGTGTTCCACTAACAGCAACAGCACAATTGCAGAGATGGTCTCTGTTTCTTTGAGGACACAATTATTAGATCAAATTCAAAAGGACAACTAATTATGGAAATGCTGAATGGATTGTCTCCTTTACCCCTGGTAAAAGAAATACCTGAAAAATTTACAAAACGGGACACTCTTCTTGGCATACTCTCCATAACGCAAATTGAAAGTCTCCCTGTTTCAGCAGAAATGATCCAAAGGAAAACTAGAAAAGACCCCACACTGTCTCAGGTCTACAGGGCAACCCAAAATAGCTGGCAATGTGCAGCAGAAATTCCATTCCCCTATTTTTACCAGTGGCAGATGAACTTGCCCTTCACTTAAGGTTGCCTTATGCGGGGATTGAGAGTTGTACCAACCAAGCTGAGAGCTAAGTTGTTGGAGGAGCAACATGCCGGTTACCTAGGCATAGTCAAAATAAAGATATTGGCTCAATGCTTTGTCTGGTGGCCTGGGATAGATTAGCAGTTCAAACAGATGGCCATGCACTGTTTGGAATGCCAAAACATCGAGAAGATGCTAAAAGCAGCAGCTCTCTATTGCTGGGCATGGCCTGCATTGCTCTGGCGGGAGGATTCATGTGGATCTTGCCAGGCCATTCATAGGCACAATCTTTTTGGTAGTAGTGGATGCAAATACGAAGTGGCCAGATGTGTTTCCAACAGGCTCATACACTTTTGATGTGTGGAGAAGCTTCTTTTCAAGAACAGCTGTTCCAGAACACTTAGTCAGTGACAATGGACTACAGTTGGTTGTGAAACAGTTTCTATCATTCCTGAAAATGAATGGAATAAGACATATTAGATCTGCACTGTACCACCTAGCTACAAATAATTTCATGAAAAGATTTCTCTAGAGTCTAAAGAGTGCACTGCAAGCAATGTCAGCAGAACACTTTACACTAACACTGAATCAGAAGGTCCACAGTTCCTTCCTTGCATATCACAATGCAGCACACTCCACAACCAACAACTGCCCATCTATGTTGTTCCTGTGTCAACCCTTGTACTCACATTGAATCTCCTCAAACACAATCTCAGAACGAGAATCCAGGAGAAACAGCTGAAATAGATGGAGGTCTCCTCAAACAAGGAGGTTCAATGTTTCAGTCCTGGTAAAGGACACAGAAGGGATCAAAAGTGGGTACTTGGAGTGACCAAGGACAGAACTAGAGCTCTGTCCGACACAGTGGTGATTGCGTCTGATGTTATCTGGGGACAATTCATCAATCTGTTGAGGAGATCATAGTCAATTGTCAGAGAAGAAAGATGTCCACAACTCTCTGACCACTTCCTGCAGTTCTGTAATCAACTCCTGCAACAACCACAGAGGAAGTCCAAGAGCCTGAGATTGTTTCACAGCCACAAGTCTCACCTGCTAAGCAGAGTGACAGGGAAGTCGTTATTCCACAAGTGTAGGAAATCTGCCACAGTAAGTAAACCTTCAGGCCTAAATAGGTCAATTTAAAATTTACTACATTGTGGATATCTATTTAATAATTGTGTTATAGTATACTGTGTATACTTCTATGTTGGTATATGTTCTGAGGAAGGGTCTTAACCCAAAACACTGACTGTTCATTTCCCTGCAGAGATGCTGAGTTCCTCCAGAGTGATCAACATTTCCAGCCTTTGCAGAATCTATGTTTTTCACTTTTTTCTGTTGTTAATAATTCCTATTTACACTCTAGTATTTTGTTTGCTTGGTACATAGGAAGTCCAAACTGATATACAACAACCTTCCCCTTATCAGGCTAAGTCTCTGTGAAATTCAGATTCAGATTCAGATTCAGTTTATTGACATTTAGAAACCACAAATACAATGCAGTTAAAAAATGAGACAACGTTCCTCCAGAATGATATCACAAAAGCATATGAAAAAACAGACTTCACCAGAAAATCCACATAACGTTTGGCAATCCCCAATCCAGAGTCCGGAGAGGCTACTGCGTATCAATATCGTGCAACCATCCGGAAAGGAGCTCCAAATCCAAATCCACTAGACAAAACAAGACCAAAAACTAAAGCTACAAGATCTGCACAAAACCACGTAGTTACAACATATAGTTACAACAGCGCAAACAATAGCGTAATTGATTAAAAAAAACAGACTATGGGCACAGTAAAAATAGTCCAAAGATGTTAAAGGACTATAAGTTCAAAAGAAACCACCACACAGTTTCCGCAAGTCCCCAGGGCCCCGACAGACACGCCATCCCACGCCGGCAGCAGAAGGAAGTACCCCCGCTATGGACTTCCACGGCACCGCCCAACTCAGCCCCGCAGACCCAGCACACAATGAAAGCTCTGTCAAAACCAGCCTCGCAGACACAGGACACACCGAAAACGACCTGACTGCAGTGGACCCCGAGTTGGTCAAACCTCCGAGCCAATGACCATCCCCTCCGGCACAGCTTCTCCGAGAACCATCCTCTGTCGAGCGTATTAAGATGCCCCCGCCAATGGCCATCTGCAACGTGACCCCGAGGACTAGGGGCCTGTTCTTCCCAGCAGAGTCCTGGACCTCACAGCAACAGCAGCAACGAAGAAGGTCTTCCTGGAGATTACCCGATGTTCCTCCGTGCTCCCACGTCCATTTTCAATTGATTATGATTGCGTATGGCACCCCACTTCACAAATAACAGACAATCAGCTCCGGAGTGGCTGCTGCAAGCTTCATCACGCCGCCATCTTGGAAATGATCTAAATAGATGCCAAATTAATAATATACCCCACATTAAGATGATAGTGTATTCTGTAAACAAATCTGCGATTCTTTAGGAAGCAATAGTCTTTACTGGGAAGAACATGGAGCTAATCCTTGCTGTTTAAGTAGACCAATGGGTTATGTTTCATATTGGGTTAATATTGGTTTAATAGAGTTCACAATCCAATCATTGGAGTTTCATGGGGAACACCACTTCCAGCCACTCAGATTTCCGTATCACCATCACTTCTCTGGTTTTGAAAATCACATTTTGAAAAGGGGCATGTTTCTTTTTAAATTGTAACTACATTCAGTAAGTACTGACAAAATATAACATGCCTTCCAAGAAGCTCCCTATAGATTTAATTGATCAAATTAATCATATTATAAACCCACAATGCAGAATTAGGAAAATACAGATTATTACTCTGATTATAATTGCCACTTTATTTCTATTATTTTTGTACACATTGATAGGATCTATGACTTAGGGAAGTCCATTGTGAGGGCAAAAAGATAATTCTATATGAAATTAGAGACACTATCAGATGCACATCAGCTCTGGCAAGATTTGTGTGCCAAATTCCTATAAGGCAAAACTAGCACCATAAATGGCAGAGATGCTTCATTCCCCGATGAGCTCAATGCCTTCTATGCATGTTTTGAAAGGTAGAATAACACTATATCTGTGCACTAATCCCTACTGGTGACCCTGTGTTCTCTGTGCCGGGGCTGATACCAGAACATAATTCAAGTGGGTGAGCCCTCATCGTTCCCGGCAGGGTACTGAAAACGTATGCTGACGAACTGGCTGGAGTGTTCATGGTCATCTGCATCCTCTCATTGCTGCAGTCTGTGCATACCACCTGTTCGAAAGGACAACAATTATACCATTGTCCAATAAATACAGGATGAGCTGCCTCAAAGACCAGCAACCTATAGTACCACATCTATCATAACGAAGTGGTTCGTAATGGGTAGAATAAAACCCTACTTGAGCAAGGGTCTCAACCAACTGCAGTGTGCCTACCACTGCAACAGATCTACAGTGGACGCAATCTCATTAGTTCTCCATTCTACTTTGGAGCACCTGGACAACAGCAATACATCTGACAAGCTGCTGTTATTGATTACAACTCAACATTCGATACCATCATCCCGTCAATATTGATAAAACTGGGCCTCTGAGTCTCCCTCTGCAACTGGATCCTCAGCTTCCTGATTGGGAGGCCACAATCAGTACAGATCAGTGTACTCGTCACTCCCTCAGTGACAATCCACACAAGTGCACCTCAAAAATGTGTGCTTAGTTAGCTCAATGTTCTACTCTCTTTGCACTTGGGACTCTGCGGCTAGGCGCCAGCTCAGACAACATTTATAAATTTGCAGCTGTCACCAATGATGTTGGTAAAATCTCAATGATAATGAGGAGGCCTACAGGATTAGGCTAGTTGGCTGAGTGCTGCAGCAATTGATTGTACATTGGAGATTGGAATTGATTGTAGATTCAAGAATGGCGAGGAGCTTTAAATTCCTGGGTATCATTAGGGGTTGTGAGAGATTTGGTATGCCATCAAAGACTCTTGCAAACTTCTAGGGATTTACATTGAAGACTATTCTGTCTGGTTACATCACCACCTGATGAGGCTCTAACGTACAGGATCGTTAGAAGCTGCATATTCTGTTAGAAGCTGTATATTCAGCCAACTCCCACAATTGTGGACTGTACTCCTTCCATTATTGACACCTTTAAGCGGCAGTGCCTCAAGAAGGCAGCATCAACCAATAAGGGCTCTCATCTTCCAGGAGTCTGGTAAGTTTGGTAAAAAAAATAGTTTATTGTTGTCATATATACCAAGGTATCGTGAAAAACTTGTTTTCCAGCAATACGGTACCTCAGTAATGCATAGGGCTATCGTAAAGACTTTTAGGGTCAAACCTCTGAAGTGTGACTTGAATCCTAAAGCTACTGACTCAAAGCAGTGAGCGCTGCCAACTGAGCAGCAGCTGACATCAAGGAGATTAAAGAGCCTGGGAGGACTTTGATCACTTTAGGGTGGTGGAGGCTTGGTCACAGAGCTTTACTTCTCAAGTTTATTTGCCGCTCGTAAAAGCTGACCATTTGAAAGGACGTGTAAGTAGCTTGGATGCTCTGTGTCCAGATGGGACAGGTCTTTTTCAGTTAATTTCCACTTGTGTACATGATCCAAGCATAAAGACCATTACATCTGCAAAATGAAAGTGCCTTAGCATATGTAAATGTCTCAAGTGTAAACTATCAGTACTGATTTCAGTCCATAAGAATAGTCACAGCAGCACAGAGTGGCTGAGCTAATTGGCAATAGAGGAAATTAAAAGGCAGTGTGACACGAATAGTAGCACTGTGCCACAAAATGCTGTTTTATACTGATTGGTTGAAAGATATATTTTAATCCAGAGAGCTTTACCAGAAAATGGATTCAACATGTGTATGGCCTCAACTATTGATCTGACACTAATTGACAATAGATTTAATGACTCTAGACACTATTCTGATGCACTGATTAACATATCCTCCTTTACAATTCAAACAGTATGGTTATCTCATTTGCAGGAGAAATCCTGCGTATTCAAATGACAATCATAGTTCGGGAGTTGATCTCTCTAGTACTATTTTGAGGGTGGATAGAAGCATGTTTTGATGCACTTGGAAGCACATGAGGGTAATCTATCAAAAAAAAAGGGAATTCCAAAACCTCACAGCAGTGTAGTCTGTGCAAGGAGATCAATGGCAGCAGACGGGATTCAGCTTCCAGTAGCAACATGTGAGCAGAAACTACAAACAAACAGGTGCTTTATAAGTCTCTTGACATTCCCTGCTTCTGGCTAACTGACTTAAAAAAAGAAAGGAAATATGAATTAGCATGTCCAAAACCTCAGCAATACCCAGATATCCCAAACCTTTGACAAACAATAAGAGTGTTATCAAAGTGTTAAGGAATTATGGAAATTTACTGAACACAGGCACATCATAAAGCAAATTGTAAATGCATTGGGGCATTGAAATTGTTTGGCCCAGATCACTGGAACCATCCAATTTATTATACACCTCCACTGGGAACTCTTCTCTGGATAAACTTCATCTGCTTTTTCCAGTTAAACATTCCAAACTCTCTGAAAGAAGAAACTCTCCTTGCCTTCACTCAGATTTTTTGTCAATAATTATTACTTAGTAACATCAGTTGCAATTTGAGTCAATCATACTTTGCAGCTGAATAATTAATATATTAAGTATTAATTATTTTATTAATTATTAATTAATAAATACATCACTCCCTAAGCAGCACCAGAGGACTTAGCTTTGCTGTAGTGGTACCATGACATAAATGGGCATTGCATCATCTATCTGTTCACTTAGCAAGCACTAAGATTTCTGAACTTATTAGTACACCCAAATGATGTCATTCACTCACTTTCATACTGAAATACATCTATCTGTGTTCTGCCCAGTTCTCGATTCTGTCTGTATTTTGTTTGATTTATAAATATACTGAATTGCTAAGCTGTTTCAAACTTTGTAATTCTACATCCGACACACAACCTATCTCTTTTATCAAAACTAAGAAGATTAAACAACCCAAAACTAACTCTCGGTTTAACCCATCTCCCAAGTTGTAAAACATACAGCCACCACCATATTTCCAGTCACTAAGTCAATTTCATATCCAACCCTTTCCCCTAAATTCATTGACTTCCATTCTTGTATTGGATTTTTTGTCTGGCGCTTCCAAAATTTTCTACGTTACCTTGATCTTTTAAAAAAAATTTTACCTTTGGAGAGTTCACTCATTCATCAGACTGTCTTTAGTGCGTCTTCTCAATTAGCCTCTGCCTTCTGAAATTGAAATTAAAAACAAATCTCTAGCCAATTTAACAGTGCTTCAACACTAATCATAATTAGATGAAATCACTATCATGTTTAATTAGATAGAGTTGTATTCACTTAACCATGAATACAAAGGCAGCTGCCATCAAAGCTGCCTGTACAATATCAGCCTACCTGAACATTGAACTGCAAGAGTAATCATTCTGCTCCATTGCATTGATTAAGCCAGAGCTATGTGTAGCTTTGGATGCAGGATATGCTAACACTGAAGGGGATGCAGAAGTGAGACAGCAGAATGTGGTCTGAAATGGAGATTGTGAGATATGAGTAGAAGTTGGATATGCTAGTGTTTTCCTAGAATAGAGGAGACTGAGAGGGGAGCTTGATAAATAAAACATTATGAAAGGCATAGATATGGTAAATAGTATGAAATGTTTTCCCTGATAAAAATGTCTTAGACAAGATTTAAGGTGAGAAGAGGTTTGGAGGTCACCATAGGAAGATTATTTTTTGACTCAGAGCATGTATGGGGTCTGGAATGCACTGCCTAAAGGAATGGTGGAGGGAAAAACTTTGATAAAATTGAAAAATCTTTTTTCTGAGCACTTGAACAGCCAGGCGTAGTAAGCATAGTAAATCCATAGTAAAGATTTGTATAGATCGGTATTTGATTGTAGTGATGGATATGGTGGGTGAAATGGGACTCATTTTATGTTGCGTGAGTCCTAAATGCAATTGTCTAATCTGTCATGATCGTAATTCTTATCATGCCAGTGTCCCCAAATCTCCTTAACACTAGCATCCCTCCTCCACTCCTCCCATTTAGAGTAGTAGAGTCAATTGGCTCAACTGATCAATGCCATTAAAGAAGCCCATCTAAGCTTGCCCCTTTTGCCAAAATTTGACCCATATCTCTCTTAATCTTTCATCTCCTCATACCTATCTAAATGTAGCTTAGAAGTTGTTATTGTATCTGACTCAGCCACTTCCTCTGGCAGATCATTCCATCGATGCACCACCCTCTGTGTGGAAAAAGGTTTCTATTAAATCTTTTCCTGCTCACCTTAAACCTAGGTCCTCTAGTTCTTGGTTGCTCAACCCTGGAGAAAAAAAAAAGTTTGCATCCATCCTACCTACACCCCTCATGATCTTACGCACCTGTGTAAAGTTAGCCCTCCACCTCCAATCTCCCAAGGAATAAAGAAATATTACCCTCCCTATAACCCAGGTAAGTCCTGGGAATATCTTTATAAATCATTTCTGCACACTTCCCATCACCCAGCACTCAAAGGACATTTAATCCAGGATAGCTGAAGTCATTGATGAGAGACAAAGACTTGTAAGGTCCTGATTTATTAGGAGTTATTACTTTTCCTCCTGAATGCAGTTTGTCAGATCTGCCAATGACAACATTTATAAATAACAATTCAAGTTTAAGGAAGAAGGGTGTTGTAGTGAAAGGCAACCTGCCCTGAAGATAATGAGCTAAGTACCTGAAATAAGTTGTGGATTATTAGTCTCCTGGGCAATGTGGTATTACCAATTAACACCACGTAGCTAAAAATATCGCAGCTAATATTAACATATTGTCTTAAATAATTAATCTCTCTCATGTTGCTGTTCAGAACTTCTTTAAACTTCTCATCTTGTCCTTGTTAGAAGAATGAGCATTAGCTGTCTCAAAATATCCACCCAACACCAATTCTAATTTAGTGCTAAGTAGCGGCCAAACCAAACAGTTCCTAATGCTGAATCAGTACAATGCCACGTCGTTAAGTACCTTTGCAGCCCAACTATGTCAAACACAGCAAATTTAACCACAGGCAAAGTTCAAAAGCACCAAAGCATTTCCTTGTTGAAATAATTATTCCAATATAATCAAACAGCACAAGGTCTGTGAAAGATCCAAGGCACAAATGGTGGAACACCCAGAAGCAACTGCATTTTTACATTCTTCCATAAACAGCAATTTAGTAAGTTTGGCTGGAAGATATTTCTTTAAAACCATACGATTCTTCTAAGTAAATAGGCATTTTTAAACATAAATATATAATTGGGAACATAATATTCATGTAGTAAGGATAACAAAAGTCATTTTCTTTTACTACCAATTGGTCAGCGAACTTGTGGTGGACTACATGCTCAGTGAATGCCGGCAGACATACAGAGGCCCACAAGAACTCTCTTGGTAGAGCAATGTTCTATGAATCCCAGAAATTTTGGAACATTACCTACACAAGCTCCTCTCCTCTCACCTACATAAGTGCTCCAGAACATTCCAGCCATTGAATCATTGATTTAAAGCAGATAAGCTGCTCCTGGACACAAGCTCTAAGTGGGCGGCAGATTGGCATGATGCTAATGAGATGGAGCCATTAAAATATACTGTTGCTCCTGGACTGGTAACCTAAGCTTTCTTTCCGACTTCCCACTCACAAATTCAGTTTTGTAAAACTTCTCAGGAGACATCACACCCGTAAACCACTGTGGTTGGCAGCCATCGAGATCTACAAAACCAACAAATCCTTTTCTACTCAAGCAAAAACAATGTTTCATTATTTTCAAATGATGACCTAGTTCCTTTCAAGGAAGTTGCCCTGATGGAAAATGAATGAGGCATTACATTTTATATAAAGCTTCAAAAACATGCATAAATAATATTTATATTTTTACAGCTAAGAAGAGCTTATTTCACTATTGGTTTATTTATAAAAAGTGTAAAGTGTGTCATTATTACTTGGATTTTTCAATTTTTTATAGTTCTACAGTCTGAGGGAACAATTAACCAAGATGACATTTATGGGCTGCCCAAGTAATCCTGCTTGGTTTTCTTTCATGATGTGGAGGAGCTGGAAAATAAGGCATCTATAAACAGTAACTTCTCAAGTTTAACAAAACAAAGTTACACAAAATAGAATGTTCTAGGGGAACACACTTCATGCAACCGTAATCCAGTATCTGACAAAAGAACAAATCGGAAAAGCAGCAAAGCAGCACTGGAATGGGTGAAAAGTATGCAGAAAGATCACATAGTAAATTTTAAGTGGTAATGTAAAATAGACAATTATGAGTTTACACACAAAAAATGCTAGAGGAAATGAGCAAGCCAGGCAACATGGAACAAAGTACAGTCAGTGTTTCGAGCTGAAACACTTTAAAGTCCTGCTGAAGGGTTTCGGCCCAAAATGTCGACTGTACTTTTTTCCATAGATGCTGCCTGACCTGCTGAGTTCCTCCAGCATTTTGTGTGTGTTGCTCGGATTTCCAGCATCTGCAGATGTTCTCTTAATTGTGAGTTTACACACCTTGGGATGGTTGGGAAGATTGAAAATAGGCTGCCAATTCCCTTTTGCTGGCTTCACTTTACCATACTAATATCAATTGTGATTTTCATCTGTAGAATCATGCAACAAAGAAACAGACCCTTCAGCCCATTATGTCTATACTGACCAGCAAGAACCTATCAATATTAAGTGTAATTTAACAACACTTGATCCATAACCCTCTACGCCTCTTTGATCCAGGTATCCATTCAGATACCTTCCTAAGTATGTTGAAAGTGCACACCTACACCACCTCCTCACAGAGCATGCTCTGGGTTCTAGTCACTTCTGATGAAAGGATTCCTTCTTAGATCCCAGATAAACCTCATACTACTCTACTGTGCCTCTAAGGAGGCACTCACAATCTAACACAGAATGCCCAGAGAGATGCCACTTTTAGGAAAGGTATTTCTAAATTGTATTTTGGAACTCAGCGTATTGTATGAAAAGCAATAAAAAACATACAGGTAGTGAAAATCTGAAATAACCAACATAAAATGTTGGAAATGGGGGTTTGAGATGCATCTATGGTAGGTTAATGGCTTTCCTCAGAATAAGAAGTTAGAAAGCAAACTTGTTTTAAATTGTAGGGAAGAAAAAGGAGTAGGCTGAACAAAGAACATATATGAGTTTGAGTGGACACCAAGAGGGATTGTGTTACAAATTGTGAAGATGCAGGCTATAGTAACCTGCTGAAGGCTCTTCAGTACAGAATGATCTCGCTGAAGGAGAGTGAAATAGCAGATGAATGACACAAGGAGAGTCCAGAATAATACTGGAACTGCAAGATAAAAAGAAATTGCAGTTGCTAGAAATCTGAAATTAATTTGAACTTCGGAGAGCATCAGGGAATGTCCTCAATCTGCGATATTTATCTCCTTTCCTCTCCATAGATGCTGCTTGACCTGAGTAATTCTAATGCTGGAGATTGGTAACTGTTGAGTGTAGCTCCGAAAGGGACATTAAATATTCTCACGTAGAACTACTGTAGCTGAAATCTACCATAGGTTTTCAGTAATTGCCATGTTTCAAGACAATCTTAAAAATTCATTTAAGTTCAAAGTCGGCAGACTCCAGATTGCAGACCAGCCACCCTTTAAGAAAGCACAGCTCCAGGCTGGGCCAATAGTAAAATCAAAACACAGGCTCCTAGAGCCCCCACTCTCTACCATCCTCCTGGCTAATAAAATTGAAGAGCTCAGAGTAAGGTTGCAGTACCAGACATCAGAGACTGCTGTGTACTTTGCTTCACAGAGATGTGGCTCACCACCGGCACTCTGAACACAGGGACAGGACAGTGGATGGTGATTAAGTCATCATGGTACACAGATGTGGTGGTTCTGTCTCAGTCCTGCTCACCCCAGCCTAGAATATCTGGCGATCAGATATTGTCCATTCTATCCGCTGTGGGAATTTTCCACCATCATCCTGGTTGTAGTCCAAGCCCACATCAGGCTGGCACTGGAGGAACTGAAAACCGTGATCAGCAGTCTCGAGACAGTGCACCCTGATGAACCAGGCCAGCTTGAAGAATTCTGACCAACTACCACCAACATAACAGCTGTGGAGCCATAAGAGACAAATATTTGACCAGTTACACCTCCCTAAATAACGCTTGCCATGTTAACCCATGTCCACACATTGACAAGTCCAGTCACCTGACTATACTTCTACTCCCTGCTTATAGGTAGAGACTAATAACCACAGCACCAGTGGTATGGTCAAGGGAGGAAGAGGAGCACTTACAAGATTGCTTTGAACATAAGACTACAGGACATAGGAACAGAATTAAGTCATTTGGTTCATTGAGCCTGCTATGCCATTCAGTCACATCAGGTTTATTAGTCCTCCCAACCCAATTCACCGGGTTCTTCCCCATAACCTTTGACACCCTAACTAATCAAGAACCTATCAATCTCCACTTTAACTATACCCAATGATGGCCTTCACAACGATCTATAGCAACGAATTCCACAGATTGACCACCCTCTGGCTAAAGAATTTCCTCCTTATCTCCATTCTAAAGGGTCATAATTGTAATTGAGGCTGTGTCCACTATAGGAAATGTTCTCTTTGTATCCACTCTATCCAGGCCTTTCAATATTCAATAGGTTTCACTGAGATCCCCCTCATTCTTCTAAGCTCCATCAAATACAGGCCAGAGCCATCAAGTGCACCTCATACCCAAACCCTTTCATTCCTGGGATCATGATCATGAACCTCCTTGGGCCCTCTCCAAAGCCAGCACATAAGGTGCCCAAGACTGCTCACAATACTCCAATTGCAGTCTAACCAACGCCTTATAAAACTTCAGCATTACATCCTTGCTCTTATGTTCTAATCCACTCAAAATCAATGCTAACATTGCATTTGTCTTCTTTACCACTAACTCGACCTGCAAGTTAATCTTTAGAAAAGCTTGCACTGGGACTCTTAAGTCCTCTTGCACTTCTGATTACTGAATTTTCTCCCCATTTAGAAAATAATCTACAATTTTAATCCTTCTATCAAAGTGCATGACCATACACTTCCCAACACTATGTTCCATCTGCCACTTTCTTGCCCATTCTCCTAATCTGTTTAAGTCCTTCTGCAGACTGCACCTCTGTCTATCTTTGTATCATCCACACACTTGGCCACAAAGACATCAATTCCATCATCCAAATCATTGACATATCATGTAAAAGGAAACAAACCCAACATCAACCCCTGTGGAACAACACTAGTCTCTGGCAGCCAACCAGAAACGACCCCCTTTATTCCCACACTTTGCCTCCTGCTGGTCAGCCAATCTTCTATCCATGATAGCATTTATCCTTTAATATCATAGGTTCTTATCTTGTTTACCAGCCTCGTGTCTGGTACCTTGTAAAAGACCTTTTGAAAATCCAAGTAAACAGCAATCATTGACTCTCTTTTGTCTATCCTGCCTGTTATTTCTTCAAAGAACTCCAAAACATGCAGGACATAACCAAGACAATTGCTGTGGATAAACCAGAAGATTTACAGTCTGCTGAGAGATAGATCTGTGGTGTTCAAGTTTGGTGATCCAAATCTCTACAAGAAGTTCAGGTGCAACCTACGGAAGGCTATCATAAGAGCAAAATAGCAATTCCAAATTAAGTTAGAGACAGAATTGGATGGATGTTAGCTATGACAGGGTTTACAGACCATTACTTCCTACAAAGCAAAACCTAACATCACAAATAGCTGTGATACTTCACTCCCTGATGAGCTGAACACTTTTCATGCATACTTTGAAAGGGAGAATAAAGCTATACTTACTCAAAGCTTTGCAACATCTGGTGACACTGTGATATCTATCTCAGAGGGTAACGTCAGAACATCTTTCAAGGTGTCAGAACCTAATGGTATACCTGGAAGGGCACTGAAACCCTAAGCCAACAAACTGTTTGCAGTACTCAAGGTCATCTTCAGTCTTTAGCTGCTGAAGTTAAAGAATCCCACCTGCTTCAAAAGGGCCTCAGTCATACTTGCGACCAAGAAAAGCAGGATGAGCTGCCTTAACAAATATTGCCCAGTAGCATTTACATCTACTGTGATGCAGTACTTTGAGAGGTTGGTCATGGTTAGAATTAACTCCTGCCTGACCAAGGACCTGGACCCACTGAAGTTTGCCAACCACCACGACAGTTCCAGAGCAGATGCAATCTCATTGGGTCTCCAGTCAGCCTTAGACTACCTGGACAACAGCAATACCTGTATCAGCCTGCTTTTTATTGATTACATCTCAGCATTCAACATCATCGTCACCTCAGTACCAATCAACAAGCTTCAAAGCCTGGACCCCTGTATCTCCTTCTGCAACTGGATCCTTGACTAACTCACTGGGAGACCATAGTCAGTGCAGATCAAAAATGACGTCTCCTCCTTGCTGTTAATCAACCCAGACATGTCTCCAGAATGTGTGTTTTGTCCGCTGCTCTACTCTCTCTCTACATGTATGGCTGTGTGGCTAGGCAGAACTCAAATGCCATCTATAACACAACTATTGTTGACAGAATCTCAGATGGTGATAATGAGGCATACAGGAGCAAGATAATTCAGCTGGTTGAGTGGTGGCATAACAACCTTACCATCAATGTCAGTAAAACTAAGGAATTAATTTGGGAAAGGGAAATTGAGAGAACACACAGCAGTTCTCATCAAGGGATCGGCAGTGACAAAAGTGAGCAACTTCAATTTCCTGGATGTGAACATCCCTGAAGGGCCAAACTAGGCCCAATAAATTAATGCAGTTATGAAGAAGGCATGCCAGTGGCTATATTTTGTTTGAAATTTGAGCCACCAAAGATTCTAGCAATGTTCTACAGATAGGTCATGGAGTACATTCTGACTGGTTGCATCACTGTCTGGTACGGAGTTGCCAATGCACAGGATTGTAAAAAAAGCTGCGGAAGTTTGGAAACTCAGCCAGCTCTGTCATTGGCACTCCGGCACTATCAAGGACATTTTCAAAAAGGCGATGCCTCAAGTAAGTGGCATCCACCCTGATGGACTCTCTCCATCCAGGACATGTATTCTTCTCATTATTTCCATCAACAGGGAAGTAGATGATCCTGGAGATGCACAGTCAATGTTTTAGGAACTGCTACATTTCCCCCCCCTCCACCCTCCGCTTTCCATCAAATTTCTAAATAGTCAATGAACTCATGAACAGTACCTCACTATTCTACTCTTTTTATATATTCTCTTAGTAATCTATAGTGATTTTATGCGTTGTATTGTACTGCTGCATGAAACCAGAAATTTCACAACAGACGCACTCTTCTATGGACCATTAACAAGTTTTCCTCTTTCATGGAATGGTTATAGTTCAGAAGGAGACCATTTCTGCAACAGCTCCCAACCAGACTACCTCCCTCCCTGCACCCACTACCATTTGTTTATCCAGTTCCCTGTTGGAGACCACAATGAAAACTGCCTCCACCACATCTGAAGACTGTGCATTCCAGATTTTAACCATATGCTGCGTAAAGATATTTTCCTTTCGTCACTCTTCATTCTCTTGCCCTTGTTTAAAAACCTGTGGCCACTGGCCCAAAGGAAACAGCTTCTCACTGCCCAGGCACTCGTCATTATATATTCTTTGATCAAATCTCCTCCCAGCCTTCAGTACTGCAAAGAAAAAAGTCACTGCCTCTCTAATCATCTTTGTCCTAATACTAGATACTCTCTAATCAATTCTATTGCCAGCAAATGAGCTCACAAATTCCCAAATTTATCAAATGCCCCTCATCTGAGTTATCATTGTAATTTCATAATCTATCAAAACCCACTTATTAAAATCTGCTTATATCTGGAAACAATAGACAGAAGGAAACAAGTTTGCTTTATAAAAAAACAGCATAAAGAAAAGATTGAGGTTATATAAAAAGAGGAAACTATGTAAAAATATGAGAGAAAATGATAATGCTAAAATCAATAACAGCAGAATTTTAATTAAATTTAATTAATGGTGTTTATATGTACTTTTTGTGGTTTATGTAGTGTATGTTATTGAGAAAGTAAATCAATTTCTGGCATCTGAATTGTTTTATGTCTATAATGATAGGATTTATTTCAGTTTCACGTTTCAGCTGAAACATAGTAAACCATACATTTCATGAGATGGGAATGTACTAAACTTGATGCTAAGTCATACATTCATGATTAGTTGATAAATATAAATATTTATTTCACATTTATTATTCAAATAACCAATTGATAACTCCATACATGATTTTTAAGATTTTATTTGTATGCAGAAAGTTGTCTTAAACAACTCTTTTTTTAATCAAGAAGTGTCTGTGCTCCAGTTAGGCCTGAGGCCCAAATCCTTGAGTACGATAGACTAGTGTTGCATATTTTCTTAACTGAAGAACAGTTTTTAAGAGATCCCAGCCACAAGGATTTAATTATGGAGATGAGGCAATATTACACAGAATGGTAGGAGAGGGGGATTAGGATTAAGAGGACTAGCAGTCAGTTGATGGGGTGAGGGGCTCAACATATTGAACTACATAACTAATATTTGATTACTGTGGAGAACACAAATTCAAATTTCCAACAGCCATTGCCATCAAAATGAGTTCTGTGTCAACATATAGAATTGATAAATTGGTCCTGGAAATTTCAGTGGGCTCACACACTCTGTAATTCTTGAACCGATTCTTCCCCTCTGAATGATCCATGAACACTACCTCAATACTTATATATTTTGTAATTTGTTTATTTAGCAATTTTATGCCTTAGCACTGAGCCGCTGGTACAACAACAAATTTCACGTCATATAACAAAGAGATTCTGTCCACCCACCTTTGGTTCTATGTTCCAAATAGTTTCCTGTCTTTTCTGACCATTCTTATATGGGTTCTTTAAGTACCTGTCAATTCTTTTGAATTCATGCTCACTAATACAACCACCTTAATATTTCTCCTTTCAATTTTATTGTTCTATACCTCCTGCACTATCTGCACCGCCCTCCACCAAAACTCACTCCCTCTCCCATAAACGCTTACACAGAACACAGAATGGCTTCTTGCTCTCCAATTGACCATGTGCTTGGCCTTAGCACTAGTGTCAGCAGAATAATCCCCTATGAGCTCCACATCACAATGAATTTGGCAAGTTAGGTTTGGGGACTCGGACCTCGGTCAAATTTTGGTTTTAACTTTGAGCTAGATTTCTCTTGAAGTTCAAAAGAGTTCTTTAGGACTGATTGTACTATTGAAATACAGCCTATTTTAGAAAGACTACTGGGATTTTCCTTGCAGCTTCCTGCTGTAAGGTTTCAACCCAAAACGTTGACTGTACTCTTTTCTTAGATGCTGCCTGGCCTGCTGAGTTCCTCCTGCATTTTGAGTGTGTTGCTCAGATTTCCAGCATCTGCAGATTTTCTCTTGTTTGGGAATTTCCTTGGTCTGACACTGGGATCAATATGTTGCATATTGTAGGTTAATAAGAAGATTTTTTTCACAGAGAAATGTTTGTGAAAGGGATATGCATATAAGCCTGCCATATTTTTTAAAAATTTATTGGTTCTACACTATTGTGTGGTATCGAACAAGCATCTGCTGCACTTCAAAGTTTGTTGAAGAGGTTATTGGAATTAAACATTATATGCTCAAGTTACAAGTGTGAAGACTTCCAAATGCCAAACACACCTTTACAACCAACTAAAAGGGTTAAATCCAATTCTAGTGCCGAAGTCTTTGTACTATATCTCAGGATTTATGAAGTACCAGTATCTGTTTCAGATCAAGACTTTATAGCGGTGATATGCCAACAGCATTCATATATGAAGCTGTACATGAGTCTCAGTTATAGCAGATTTATGTCAGCAGCTCCCACACTATAGCAGTCATTTTGTGAGTGAGTGCACAGCCATCTGAGAGAACTCTTCAATAAAAATGCTAAACTGTCTACCAGTCCGGTGGTGAGTTTCCATCTGGTGAAATTAAAGTACAAAGTCATCTTACACGGAATATTTTTTCCAGCATTAATACTTAGATTCATTGAGCAATTAAGAACAGACGTTTATTTGGTTATTGTCAATCAACACATTAGGATGGTTAGGATTCCTGCTCATTTGTTAAGGTCATTGTGTACTCAAAGCTAAATAAACACAGCTCCATCACTCTGGACAGCTAACAGAAAGGACTGTCTTGAAGGTGTGTGTTCATATTGACTGCACTTGGGCAAGGTAAGCAGTGGACAAGCTGCAGTTTGTAGTGAATCTTATTTGTGATGTCAGACATCAGGATAACTGGATAAGGTCAGATGTGTTGTCCTGGACAGCTGGAAGTAAATCTTTAAGCAGTGAAGTATGGCCTTTCTCAATCAAATCATCTTCAGAATTTATTTTTCTAATCTTTTACCAAGAGAAAAAAAAAGTCTCTAGAGTTGCCAGAAAATTTAAAATTAAGTACAGAATGCTCAGCAGATGCTGTGTGTTGTGCAGCATCTGAAACAGAAGAGTTTACTAGTCTGGAGTGCCAAATGTACCAGATGGAAGTGGCAGCACATCGAATTCTATCACTAAACGCCAGCTCAGTAGGAGTCAATGGAATTAATTTCAGAAACTGTATAGAATGCTGCTGTTTCTATATGACCAGTTTAGAGCAATTGATGGGAGATGATTCTCTGTGAATTCAAAGAACCATTTGTATTTGCATAGCTCTTCTCACAACCTTCGCATACACAAATGTTTTTCAAGTGTTTAGTTCTTTGATGTGTGCTATCAGTTATCCTCCTGTTCTGCTTCTGGATACAGCATTTCCAACTATCCATTGTAGCCCCTTCAAAGAGAATGATTGAGCCTTCCACTGGCGGAATCCCATTGTGGCAAATTGAGAAGTTAAAAACAAGTAATTGCAAAAAATAACAAGGAATAAAAAGTCAGAATGAATAATGATAATTATGAAAGAAGTAACTTAGCCATACAACCTGTACTGGTTCACCAAGATGACAAATTTACTGATCTTGCCTATTTGTGGCTGTGGTTGATTTTTAAATGCCTTCCCTAATTGGATGTAATTGGGTCTTGCCAGGGAATCCATATCCTATGAATGAATTAAAAGATATTGTTCAGACTTCTGAATTGTATTCTGCTAACCTGATTACTCTGCTTACTAAACCAAGAATAGTAAACTTTTTAATCAACTAGTCTAGGGCCAGTTAATCCCTGGTAATATGGGAAGTATGCATATGTAATGTCTACTCACTGGAAAAATAGTTGTTTTCTAAGTACTATTCCCGGTAACTTTGCAGTATCTCAGGTTGTTTGCTGTGTAAAGGTTAACTTGTATTGGGCCAGTCTGCAACCTAAGTGGTACTATTAGCTGAAACAAAAGAGCTCTGTTTCTCCCAAACAGGACATGAGAAAACAGGCATCCAGCAAAAGCAATTGAAAATGAAACAGTGGGGTTTTTTAAAAAATAAAAAAACTTTGGATAAGTAGTTAGTTGGAAAAGGGGGTTTTGGCAAAAGGATATGTATAGAATGAGATGTTCACAATAGTCTCTGTGTTAAAGAGGGAGCCACTTGCTCTGTAGGAGAAAGAAAATAATCATTAGGTAAATTGTTCTTATCCTCTTCCAACCTTATATGAAAGACAGTATGAAAGATATACAAAGAAATAACACAGAGTTATTTATATAGCAACTTAACATAAACTCAAGATGACCTCAAATTTTAAAATTAAAGTATGGGATATTCATGAGTGTTAGCTGTGTCTTAAAAATGGATAACAGAATAATTTTAGTAGATGAATGAGTGCTATGCTCAATCGGTGGTCAAGTGCATTTCAATTGTTATTGCAACAACTCATTGCAACTGCAAAAAAGGAGTGGGTTTTGGGATGGAGGATTTGCTATTCACCTTTAACACAGAATATATAATATAAACATTGAAAAACAATAATTAATATAACTGCAGAACACTGTGCCTGCCACAGAATGAAGAGTGACTAAATGCAAATAGTGGTTCCTGAATCAAATTCAGAATCAGAATCAGGTTTAATATCACTGCCATATGTCATGGAATTTGTTATTTAATACAGAATTAGGCTTAATAACCTGAAGAGAGGTATTCAAAGAAGACTGAAGAACGCTTCTGGGAGTGGATGCAAGATGGCTGAAGACTCTGTAATGAGTTAAGTGGGACTTTGGAAAGGCCAATATCAGAGGGTCAAATCACGGGAATAAAGGAGACTGCAGAGGTGCAGAGGGGCAAGGCCACAAAGGAAGTTGAAGAGGAGGATTTTACATCCTAAAGGGATTCAATACTTTAGTGCAAGGCAATGTACTGGCGTTTATAGGATCTGCTGAAAATGCCACTTGATGTTTCCCAAATGTGATTTATTTCATCTTTGAGGTGATATTGGACAGGCAACTGGACAAAACCTTGACTGTTGCAAATTCGAAGGGAATGGTGAATGAGAAGGAGTGGTATCAGGAGTGATCCACACAAGAGTTGATCCTGTGCTTTCAGGATATGCCACAAGTCCCAACATTAAAGTCGAGAAGTGTAGGTCTTTGAGAGCTGCAGAACATGTCAGAGCAGTGTAGGAAGAAAACACTAACTTCAGAGGGCTGGATTATTTTAATGAAGTATGTCATTTTTATTTGTAAACAGCAATCTCTAGTGGAACATTTTAATGTATCAAAAACAGTGCACTTACACATATTAAGATTCTGATCTGAATTTTTCATTCAGAGTGAGATCTGAAATGAAGGACTGCTGCTGCTTAGTCAATGAGAGCAACTCATGAAAGAGCAATGACGAATCCCTTGCATTTTGATAGCTCCTTTCATAAACTCAGGACGTATCAAAATATTTTACAGCTTTTGCGATATAGTCGTGATTGCAATGAAGTTAGTACTATCATTCAGTAGCCTTATGATACAGTAAGGCCCTTCAAATTGCATGATGATAATGAGCAGAAAATCAGAAAGATGAAAGATGGTATATGCGATAGTGCAGTATTCTTAACTACGTAAGAATGAGACAGCAAGATCTGTGAATCACCTTTCCAGAAAAAGCTAGAACCCACAAACTTCTTACTCAGAGGTGAGTCTGCTACCAACTGAGTCATATATAATTCTATAAAGTCTATTCACTGCAGGGAAAAAAATCAAAAGAATGAATTGAATTTATAAATATGCTGCAAGCATGACTCAGACACTGTTTCTAAGGCCAGATTATGTTCAACAGGATGTACATTACTTGAAGCCTATTGGCATCATAGAGTCATATAGGGTTGACCCATTGATCCATCGCAAAACAAGATTCCCAGCTAAGCTAGTCCCATTTATCTGCATTTCACCCACATTCTCTAAATCTATTGCTTTAATTCAGCAAGGAACCATTCAAATATCAGAAAATCTGCAGGCTGAGGATATTTTCTCCATTCTGTTCAATAAACGTAGTATTACAAAAATGAGATGTGCACTTTCCCAAGGCACTCTCTTTCAACTTTGCCATATGTGTGTACTCAGAAACCCAATCCTCAGAAACTAAAGGATGATTAACCACATGCGTCAATTTTCAAATTTAACCTTATCAATGGAGTTTTAACTGTAAAATGGTGGCGGTTGTTGGTTTGGTGAGGGGAGGGGGCTCTGGGACTCGGGAAATTGTAGCAATCCAACCCTATTGTCTACGGTACCAATCAAGCAAACTATTCAAAATATCTTTCATTCTCAGACTGAATATATTTAAGTCCTCCTTGCCTGATGCACTTAAAAGTAATAACCTAGGGTATTTGTTTTTAATAGTAATATTTTATGAACCAGGAGTTACATTAACCATCCCCTTTCTGGGTAAAGGTCTTACTGGTCTCCATTTATAGCTCATGCCTTTCATGATTGGAATCATTTTAATACATATTTCTGTCTCCTTTTTCAGATTTTAATACTGAACAAGTATCCAAGAGGAAATTGTTCACCTGGAGCACTGTCTGTTGATCAATACAATCATGTTAAATTCTTTACCACATTGAAATAATTATTAACCCATTTTAGACATGATTTAAATCATGAAGATGGAATTTAATGCAAATATTTAAATCAATGTGCTGAAAAATAATACACAGGAAAAAATAAGTCTTTGTGTGGAGTGTAGATAATGCATGGTAAACCTGTCATATACTTCTTGTTGATACAGGGGCAGATTCTCAAAAAATGACCCATATGTACACACTCAGCTATTGAGTGCATGTGTCAAATTATCTTGAACATGCTCCTCAGAATTTTCCATCCACATTGAACAGGGAGTACACCAGTAACCTCTTGGTGTACAGAGGATGGTGTACATTTTGCAGATTTCAAAACTAAAACACAGATGCAATACAGCAGGATTTCTCTGCTCCATTTCGGTGAAGATCTAGGGTCAAAAAAAATTAAATTATGATACCTTTCCAAAGGTCCAATAATGTTACTGCAGCTTGACCATTGCTTTATCTAAGACTACTGCAGCTGCAGCTTCCATCTCAGGTCAAAACTGTGAGGATTCTGATGGAAGATATTGAAGATATATTCAGTATGTGTGTGTGTACATTTTGTTTTAAAAGGTAAGTCATTTGGAGATACAAGGAGGCCACTCCATATGTTTTCCTTGGCCACACATTTCCTCTCAAACTTTCCATGCTATTCAAGCCACTGATCATAGCTTGAGCTGTCTCAATTAACCCAATCTCCTAGAAATTCCAAAGGGTAAAAATCATCTTGTAAAAATTGAATTGGAGTTAACCCAGCATATTACAGAGCCACTGAATCATTACAGGACAAATGCAATGTCTGTATTAACAATCCTGCATGCCCCAGGACCTGCCCACCCACCCAGCCTCTATCATTCTTTTCCCTCCAGATACTTATCCACTTTCCCTTTGAACATCATACCTGAATCTTCCTCCACTGCTAATCTGGCAAAGCATCGCAGACCCTAACCACTTATTATATTTTGCCATTGATTTACTTTCTATGCCCATTTGTCCTTGACCCATTCTACCAAAGGGAAAAGTTTCTCTCTGTCTCCTTGGTCTATGTTCTTCATGATTTAAAGTATCTCTAATGGATACCCTTGCCCCCGTAACCTCCTCTGTTTCAGTCTGTTCCTCATCCCTGACATCCATTTATTAAATATTTTCTGCAGTCTTGCCAAAGCCACATGTTTTTAAAAGCGTACTGGTCAAAACTGGAGGCAGTACACAATTTGTGGATAATCTATATCTTAAAAAGATTCATCATGACTTCCTCCAACTTGCACAGAATACTTCTACTTCTAAAGCCTGGATCCCATATGCTGTTATTGCTAGTTTCTCAACATGCTACTTTCAAGAAACAATGTGCATATTGCTTAGATATCTGACCTTGTACTTCTTTTTGAATTATGCCTCTGGTTAGTATTGTGCCTTCTCATTCTCCCTGTCAAAAAATATAGCACCTCACATTCCTTAAACATTAACCCCAATCAGTGATCTCCCTACCCATTCTACTAGTCTGTTAAAATCCTCCTTGAAACTTACTACTCTCTTCTTTACTTTAGTTTACAATGATGGAGACAGTAATTAATTTCAAGAGTGATATAGACACTCAAAGTTTTGTATCATCTGTAAAATTGGAAATTGTTTCCTATGCACCCGTCAAAGTCATTAATACTGGCTCCTGAGGAATGATAGACCTACAGATTGAAAAAGCAGTCTATTACAGTGGGGCAGCACAGTGACACACTGTTAGATCTGTGGCCTCGCATCTCCGGAAACATGGGTTCAATTCTCATACTGAGATCTTGGCTGGGTTACCTGAAATCGGAAAATTCAATCAGTGGAAAAAGAGGTGGTGTTCTAGATTGCACTTGGCCTCATTCTGGCTGTGGAGAAGGCCAGGGATAGACAGGTCAGTGTAGAGTGGGAAGAGGAGGTGAAATGGTATGCGCATTGGAGGTCAGACCACTATGTTCAGAGTGCAGGTGTTCTGTAAAACAAGCACCTAATCTGTGCTTGGAGGTGTATAGGACGCTACATCAAAAGCACAAAGTGCAGTAAACAAGATTGGAGGATATGCACTAAAGTAGTCGGTGTGGTCTGCACATTCTCCTGTGACCACGTGGGTTTCTTCCAGATAGTGCAGTATCCTGCAGCATTCCAAGAATGAACAGGTAAGTAGGCAAACTGGCCATTGTTGAATCTCCTTAGTGTGTAAACTAGTGTTTAAATCTAAGGAAAAATATGGTACGGGATTCATATAAATGTATGCTTGATGGTCAGTGCAGAATCAATGGGCCAAACCATGCAGTGTAACTTGATGCCTCTTTCCTATTATTTAGCCAGGTTTCATATATGTGCTCTTATCAATATGCCTTTTTTAATTTTGTAGCCTTTTAGTCTACAAGCCTTTTATATGTTGCTGTAACAAATGCCCTTTGAAAGGCCACTGATATCAATAACGTCAACTCCGTTTACCTTGACAATGCCTTCTGTAACTTTATCAAAAAACTCGGATAGGCTAGTTAGAGTCACTTCCCAGAGAGCTTCCTGAACTCAACTATTCCAAGTTGCTAAAATTGATTGCTGACGCTTCTCACAGTTTATTTTTCAAAGTGCAGAAATACACAGATACCACCAATGCATTAGTAATCTTTCTAAATAATTTAACCATCCACTTGCCAGGGGCACTCTGTTGAGGTTAGGACTCAAATTTAGTTCTTTTTAAAATTTTGTAGGGATGGTTTGTGAATGCGGTTAGTGGTCAAGTTAGGGTTTAGGGTCAGGGATGTGGATGAGTTAAAGGTCAGGCCAAACTCTAGGCTTCCGCTGCCAGTGTCACAGGCATGTTACGAAGAACATCGGGTCAGCAAGAATGAGGGCTGGTGGCCCACTGGGTCAGCCAGTCCCCCCAAGTCAGTGGCTCCTGGGATCAGATTTTCTTTCAAGCAGGGGGGCACAAGAGCCTATGACCCTCTAAATACACAAGACAGTGAGTTCAGAGTTGTGGCCTGGAGTCTGGGGTCCTGTCATTGAAGAGTCTGGATTTCAAGCCCTGCAGTTCAGTGTTCTATCCTGGGATTGGTATCAAAGATCAGAAATCTGGAAATCAAACCCCAAAGGCCGAAGTCCTGCTTCTACAAGGCAGATATCCACTGGGGAAGTCAGAGAACCATTTGTCTGCAAGGCCACTGAAGAACAGAGGGCTGTTGGGTTGGAGGATGTGTATGTTGGAGGATATGTCGGCTTGTGTATGGGGGGGAAGAAAGGTGCTGGTTCCGCTGTTGTTATTGTATTGCTTGTTGAGTTCTTTGTTGTGTGTGTTCCATGTTGTTCAGCTGAGATTTGTGGGCATGCTATGCTGGCACCTGAATATGTGGTGACACTTGCAGGCTGTCCCCAGCACATCCTTAGCTTGTTATCACAAACAACGCATTTCACTGCAGGTTTCTAGATAGATGAATCCGAATCCAAATCCGAATCTGTAGCCCCAGAGGGTGTCCAAAGCTCTTTTGCACAAATCACAAGTCTCATTGGAATGTTGTTGCTCACCAACCTCTGCAGGTCCCTGGAAGCACCCTCTTATTACAGCAGTCATTATAGTAGCAGCAGTACTCACCCCAAGCTGGAAGAGTACAGTTAATAATGTGTATATTTTCCTTCAAGGACTGGCCGCCAAATCACACCCGCGAAGATAGCTGCTGGCAGCTGCAGGATTCTGTGATAGTTCAATATGTGCACAGTGTGGTATTATACAGTGAAACCCAACAATGCTTCAGAATTGACGATCTCTAGCTTTGTGAGATTTTTGGAAACAACATTAGGCCATTTCAACACTTTTACAAAGCAAGTCACACAATTTCTAGATCAGAGTCTCCAGTAAATTACACAGATTATCAGAGTACTCCCACCTGCACTCTGAGTTTAGAATGCCCCTGTGTCTGCCAATTTTATTTGGCTTTTTATCTCCTAAAGGGAAGTGGGCCCCTCTTGGCTGCAAGTTTAAAAGCTTAATTTTCAGGCAACACACCAGCAATGACTTAATGTTTCCAGGTGTTTGATATTTCTATGCTAATTTAAGACTCTGCACAATCAATGATCAATAATACAAAAAGTATTAAAAGGTACAATAATGTTGCCATCTAATATAACCATGTCGAAATCCACTCTTGATTTGATTGTCAGCTGTGTAGACCAATGACCGGACCTCCTGACAGCCACGACCCTGCAAATGGAATGTCTGTTCTACCCTCTAACCATCTCACATTGGCCATCGGTGCAGAGGCTGGGCAGTGGGGTTCTTTAACTGGTGACCTACATCCAACCATACAGAAGAATCCTGCTGTGGATGAATGATGAAGAGCTAGGTTAAAGCTGCATTGACCATCTCAGGAGAAAGAGCTGAATGACAATTCAATGACACAATATACTTGTTCTCCGTTGGGTGCCAGACTGACATAACGCAAGTAGATGTCCCTTAATCTGTAGACAGGCAATGTTGGATCACAGTCATCCCACAGAGAGCAGGAAAGAAAAATGAATGGAAATTTTCTGCGTGCAACTCTCATTTTCTGGATTGAAAACAAAATGCTGAAAGCAGTCCCTGCCATCTCTTCAGAAAGTGATGTGCCAGAGTCTGAATGGAAAAACAGAATGAGAGGAAATGAAAGCAAAGTGTCCAACAGATAAACAGCACTGGTTGATACACTAAACATTCACGTTCCTATGCTCCCTAAGTTATTCACTTTAGGAAAGTTACTGGACTGTTTTCTTGTGTATTAACAACACTTCATGGTGGCCGTGCCCCTCTTTTCTTCTCACTCTGAATGTGAACAGTAAAAAAGGGACTGCTGATTTAATGGAGTCCCAAAATCAAGCCTTAAACTATGGAAACAGCTAAGAGTTAAAATGATGATTCAATCAAGTTGGATTCCTTCCAGAAAAAACAAATCCTCAACACAGTCTGAGAGGAAATCATGTGCATTTTATGTCGAGTGTCCAAGACTTATAAAAAGGAATTTGCTGAAAGATTTACAGATAATTTAACCATTTGCCCTCATTGGGATAGTTCACTTTAATTGTTCTTGGTGGATAAAATTATTTGCTCCGAATAACGGTGATTACAGTGCTAGGAGACTGGAGCAGGTGCAATTTGTTCCTGTTATGCCCCAGTTAGAAGGGCATTGTTGCGCTACCTGACTTTGTGTAAATGCTCTTCCAAGTAAGCACTTCTCAACTTACGTCATCAAGTAGTGGTCAGCATGGAATTCCTTCAGATGTGGTGGGGCAGGGACCTGATGAAT
The DNA here is from genome assembly GCF_030144855.1 of Hypanus sabinus. NCBI lineage: Eukaryota > Metazoa > Chordata > Chondrichthyes > Myliobatiformes > Dasyatidae > Hypanus > Hypanus sabinus. The sequence continues at coordinate 100,720,078 of NC_082711.1, forward strand.
TCTGTGGGTTTGTCCACACCATATAACCAAATACGTCATTGCCAGATCTGACCAACAAGCACCAAGACCTCTCGCTTGGTTGGCTGGGAAAGGTTCCCTCCAAGCCAGAGCATTCCTCTATTGAAGACCATAAAACATGGGAGTAGAATTAGACTATTTGGCCAATCGAGTCTGCTCCACCATTTCATTCTGGATGATTTATTATTCCTCTCAATCCCAATCTCCTGCCATCTCTCCGTAACCCTTGACACTCTTGCTAATCAACGACTTAACAACTTCCACTTTAAATATACCCAATGAATCAGCCTCCATAGCCATCTGTGGCAATGAATTCCACAGATACACCACCCTCAAGCTAAAGAAATCCCTCCTCATCTCTGTTCAAAGATGACATGCTTCTATGCTGAGGAGGTGCCCTTAGGTCTTAGACTCCCCCACTATAGAAAACATCCTTTGCATGTCTACTCCGTCTAGGCCTTTTCAATATTTGATAGGTTTCAATGAGATCCCCCCTCATTCTTCAAAACTCTAGCCAGCACAGGCCCGGAGACATCAAACACTCCTCTTATTTTAACCCTGTCAATTCCAGGATCATTCTTCTGAACCTCCTATGGACCTTCTGCAATGCTAATACATCCTTCCTTAGATAAAGAGTCCAAAACTGTTTATAGTACTCCAAATGCCTTATAAGGTCTTAACATTACATCCTTGCTTTTATAATATAGCCCTCTTAAAACGAATGCTAACATTGCATTTGTCTTCCTTATCACTGACTTAACCTGCAAGTTAACCATTAGGAATCCTGCTTGAGGACCCCCAAGTCCCTCTGCACACTGATTTTTAAATTTTCTCCCTATTTAGAAAATAACTTTTGCCTTTATTCCTTCTACTGAAGTGCATGACTATCCACTTCCCTACACTATATTCCATCTCCCACTAATTTAATCATCCTCCCAATCAGTCCAAGATCTTCTGTAGACTCCTTGCATCCAATGAAAACAATTGCAAGTTCCTTTCCTGCTATTGACTACTTCAGCAGTTTCCCTTGCTGGCACATAGCTAGCCAGTTTACACAGACTAATCCTGTCAAAAAGCAGAAGATCAGCACCGGCATATGAGTCCCAGCCAAAACGTAGCTCTGCAGCCCTAGTTCAGAAAACATGGCTTGGTTACTACCAGGCAAAGTTAAGCTAGGGATCAATTAATTTGCTTATTAAACTGAATTTGAAAGATTCCATGGCACCTTTTGATGAACAGCAGGAAAGTCACCCCATTTTAACCAGCATTTCCACCTTCAACAAAACTGAGTGCTCAGCACCCCCTCTCAGTCATTGTGTAAGGACCTTGCTCATCATTATTTAGATTTTCCCACCCAATACAATTCACAGTAAGCAATCACACATAAAGGATCATTAAATCTTCATTAAAAATGTGCTTCGGTGATTTGTATTCAGGCATGCCCCTTTTCCCTTTGTCTCCAAAGGTATAGGATATATCAATTCTGTCTCTAAATCTTCTATTATGTGCAGATTCTTCTGATGGGCTTCCATTTTCTTTAGGTAAACTGAAATGTCTGACAGTGGGTTATGATGTTCTGTATTACAGCTTGAGCTCTGGTTGAGGGAACTTTCGGCATTGAGGGTATGGTGGCAAGTGCTGTTCAAACGACTGCAGATCAAACATATGCCATTTCCCATGTGGTGACCACATGCTGAGTGCTTCACATCTGTCAGCAACAATGTGATCATTTAAACCGAATGAGACAGGAAACTGAAGGTGCCTATCCAGAGCCACCTTCGGATTCCTGGATGTGATCAAAGTCAGCAAATGGCTAGCATTAGTAATAGAACAGTCTGCCATGATTCCTTTATTTAATAAGTGGCCCTGTTATCTTTAAGATCAGAGGCTTGAATATTCTTCTATATTGTGAACTTGTTTCGCCAGTGTATTATCACTGTAAAATGCCTTCTCCCACTCCAAGAATATTCTTGATTTATGTGTTTCAGGAGGAAGACTTAGGCAGCATTGTAGGAAATCTAGGCCCTCCCAAAGATAGTCAACCTTCATTGTATAACCCTAAAAGTCACTCCTCCATCTATGAAAGGGAAACCCACTTACCCAGATAAACCCCTTTCTGATAGCCTCCAAGTGATTAAGAATGCACTCCGCCTATTCAAGCTCACTTTCGCAATAATTTGAGAAGTCTCTGCTCAAAGAAGGACTCTTTCCACGATCACAGCAGATTTTTCTTATCTCCCAGCTGTATCATGCAATTGTTTCCCGCTGAGTGACATGTGCTAAACCCAGGCTATGCAGTGCGAAGAGCACCAGCCAGTTGGACAGGAGGATATCCATAGACACTCCAGGCAATCTTGTGATTTGAAGCTTTGGATCAACATGCAATTGTAAGCAAACAGCACAGCAGTCTCATTAAACTGAAGTTGTTTGGCACATCAGCCTTTGTACTGACGTGACCTGACACCAGAATTAAATAAAGCACTTTGTCTTGGCATAAAAACATTGTTCCTTAAACAAAATTGTGCAGCATTAATGAAGAGTTTGATGTTTATTTGGGCAACAGCAATAAAAGCAGTTTGCTTTTCTGATTAGAAAAACAAAAAATTGTAATGTACACAGCTGTCCAGCTAGAAAAAATAAACTGCTTCTATATGATCAAAAAGCCACGAGCTCAATGCATGAAAAGAATATAAAATTAGGTTGGATGTCCATTCTCACTGATGGTTCTAACTGGTTTACAGATGTCTGCTAGAGAGGGACCTGATATTCTTACTTGGCCTGATCTTCAAATGACTGTAGTTTCACATTATTGCACAATCAAGTCCTCCTGGCACTCAGTTCCAGGCAAATGCAGTCTTGTCAGTGTTGTCCGCATCACAATAGAAATGTAGCAAGTAAGCAGGCTTCCAGTTCATGGAACTGTTAGTCAGTTTATATTACCCCAAGACAAACCATAGGTTTAGGACATTTGGCTTTAGAAACAGGTACATAGGTAAGCAGTAACAGCTGTAATCTGGGTTAAAAATTGAACACTTAACAACATGCGGGCTGATGGGGAGACTCAGCACAAAAAGTATAAAGCAAAGGTCATGCCTGAAAGATCTACTGACAGCTGTCAATCTGGGGTCTATTTCAACAGCTGATTGGTAATGATTACTGGTCAGTCTCTTGTCCCAGTAGCAAAGAATCCGCTTTAGTTTTAAATTCCTAGCCTAATTTAAATCTGGTTGACAACATTTAGGGTGCCCAACAACAGCCAATACCCAGGGCGGTTTATGGAACTGAGCCCAGAAGATTAGGCCTGGCTGAGAGTCAGTGAAGTAGGTTATCCCTGTAATGAGAGAGCTATGGATCTATGGATGGTGGTGAACATCCTAGAATATACTCTGACTCGAAATAAACAAGACAACACAAATGAAATCCAAAGTCAAAAATCACAAACAGTAGTACTAGAAATGGAACTCTTACAATTGAGAACTGAGTGCTCAGCACTAGATCTTTAAGTACTGACTTTCCATGAAGGAATGTGGCAGGCAATAATTGGCAGTCTGTCCATATTCTGGGGAAATAGTGCTGAAACTGGGAATGTGTGCCACTGTTCAGCTGGCTCCTGACAGCCCAGAGCAATCAGGATGGTGCTGATGAAAGCTCTCTATCAATGTAGGGTCCAAGACGTACTGTGATGGAATTCAGCTTCTTTCTGCTGGGCCATATCCCTCCCAGTCCATCAGGTCCCAGCTTTTACTTCGAACAATGCAGGTGTCCAAAAGTCACTGGACTGTGTAGGTGGATTGTCCCTCAACAATTCTGGGAGGCAGAGGAGGTTTGGGAACTGGAGCCAAGGGGCTGGTGATCAAGGGCTTGAGGCAAGATATGTGGAATGTGGGCTGACTCAGTATGGTGCTCGGGAGTTGGAGATGATGGGTAACCGGGTTGATGCATCTCAGGGCTTTGAATGGACCTATGCAACAAGGGTCCAATTATCTGGATTCAGTCCATGTATGGAGATCTCTAGTTAAGAGCCAGAGCACTGACCTGGAAGAGATGCTTGTCCCTGTCTTTTCTGGTGGCTGGACTGGTCTTATTGCCATTAATTGACCAATAATGTCTCTCTAGCCTTAACCCGTTTCTGACAATACCTCTTGGCCAGATTGTTTGCTGATTGTCCCTACCTCTGCTTCTTGTTCCAGGAGCAGCGGAAGATGGTACCCAGATTGCCATTCAAAAGAGGAGATCTTGATAGATGAATGCTGTAGTGTGCTGTACAAAAACTCCACCTAGATTAAGTTATCACTCCACCTGATATGGTTCCCCAAGGCTAGACAACCAAATCTTCTCTCTAGGCCCTGGTTGACCCTCTCCATTCACCCGCTGGTCTGCAGATGGAATCTGGATGACGGATTGCCAGAGGCCCCAGTGAGTTCACAAAAGACCGACCGAAACCAGGAGGCAAACTGGAGACTGCGATCGAAGATGATATCTTGGGGAAACCATGAATTCTGAAGACATGCTGCAACATGAACTTAAAGTTTGGGAAGAGGCACAAAGCAACGTGCCTTGGAAAATCAGTCTATGACCACCATGATTACTGTATTACCTTGAGATGCTGGAAGACCAGGATGAAGTCCATGGAAATGTGGGACCAAGGGAGAGTAGGAATGGGAAGAGGCTGAAGCAGACCTTAAGGCTGTGCTTGGGGTTCTTTATTTCCTGCTCAGGTATCACATACTATGACATATTCCCAAACATGCCCGGCTACTAGTAATGTTTCTCGAAGAACTCAAGGGTAAGAGCAACACCTGAACGCTCAGCCACATTCAAGGTGTGACCTCAGTTGAGCACCTCCAAACAAAAAGATTCAGTGACAAAGATACATCCATGTGGATTACCCAGGTCTTCCCATGGACCTCTTGGGCTTGGTGCACTATGTTCCAATGGACGGACGCCACCACTCTAGAGCTGGGAATTATAGCTGAAGGGCTCTCTTCCCCATTAGATGCTTTAGTCTGTTGGCAGAAGACGTCTTGCTTTTTTGATTTTGGTTGGTAAGTAATAAGGAACTTGATGCTATTAAAGAATGGGGACAACGTGCCTGCCTGGAATTTGGCCTCTTTGCTTCCTGGATGTAGTCAGGTTTCTGTGGTTGTTACAGGATAGGGCAGTTAGTGCTTCCATATTCCAACTGCTCTCTGTAGCCAAGGTACAAAATTCTACAGAATAATCAGCCACAGACCCATTCCCCTGGCATAAGTTAAGGAGCTTTATCACAGACCCATGTCTTCTGGCAGGGTAATAGAACACCCTCCTCAAAGAGTGCGTTTGGAAGTGCAAACGGAACTCCACTCCCAAACCATTCATTTTCTGTGGAATTGATTTTTGTTCTCCCAGATTGAAATGTTACATTAAGCATGATACTTCGAGTGATGAGTCACCCTTGCTCCCTAAGTTTAGTCATCTCCTCTCTCATGCCTCTTTATTCCACTGTAATACTGATATATCTGACTTTAGCTTCCCCTTCTCAAATTGCAGGGTGAATTCTACCAAACTATCATTACTGACTGTAAGGCTTCCTTTACCTTGAGCCTTCTAATCAGGTCTGGTTCATTACACAACACCCAATCCAGAATAGCTGATCCCCTAATAGGCTCAACCATAAGCTGCTCTAAAAAACCACATTATGGGCATTATACAAATTCCCACTCTTGGGATCCAGCACCAACCTGATTTTCCCAATCTACCTGCATATTGACATCCCCCTTGACTATTGTAACATTGACCTTTTGACACACATTTTCTATTTCCTGTTGTAATTTGTAGACCACATCCTTACTACTCTTTGGAGGTCTGTTATATTTCAATGAGCTTTGTTGCTGGGATGAGATTTGAACACTGGAGCAGCAATGGCTGGAATTTCTGGGAGAAATTTGGAAGGTGCAGGATAGGTACATCCCAAAGAAGACATATTCTAAAGGCAGAATGATGCAAGCATGGCTGACAAAATAAGTCAAAGCCAATTAAAAGCCAAAGACATCATGGAACAAACATTAGTGGCAAGTTAGAGAATTGGTAAATTTTAATAACCAACAGAAGGCAACAAAAAATGTCATAAAGGAAAAGTGGTATTTGAAGGTAAACTAGCCAATAATTAGATCAGATTAGATTCAACATTATTGTCATTGTGCCGAGTACAGATACAAAGCCAATGAAATGCAGTTAGTATCTAACCAGAAATGCAAAAATAACTGCAAATAAAAAGTCAGTGCTACAGCACACAAATATAAAAGTACTGAGACAGTACAATATGAATGAAATACTGCTCAGTGCTGTGATGTGAGGTTCAGCAGGATTACAGCCTCAGGGAAGAAGCTCTTCCTGTGCCTGCTGGTGTGGGAGCGGAGGCTCCTGTAGCGCCTACTGGATGGGAGGAGAGTAAAAAGTCCATGGTTAGGGTGAGATGCATCCTTGATAATGCTTTTCGCCCTGCCCAGGCAGCATTTATGGTAAATGTTCTCAATGGTGGGCAATTGTGTGCCGATAATGCACTGGGCAATTTTCACCACACGCTGGAGTGCTTTGCAGTCAGATACGGGACAATTCCCATACCACACTAATATTAAAGAGGTTTAAAAAAAAACATTTCTTCAGATATAGTAAGTGTAAAAGAGAGGTGAGAGCAGATATCGGACTGCTGGAAAATGTTGCTGGAGAGGTAGTAAGGAAATGGCGGATGAACTGAATAATAACTTTGCATCAGTCTTCACTGTGGAAAATACTAGCAGGATGCTGGATGTTCGAGAGCATCAGGGGCGAAGTGTGTCAAGTTGCCATTACTAGGGTGAAGGTGCTTGGGAAACTGAAAGGTCTGATGGTACATAAGTGACCTGGATCACGTGATCTACTCCCCAGGGTTCTGCAAGAGGTGGCTGAAGAGATTGTGAAGGTATTAGAAATGATTTTTCGAGAATCAATTGTTTCTGGCATGGTTCTGAAGAACTGGAAAATTGCAAACGTCATTCCACTCTTCAAGAAGGGAGGGAGTCTGGTCAGATCTTGGAGTCAATTGTTAAGGATGTGGTTTCGGGGTACTTGGAGGCACAGAATAAAATAGCCCATAATCTGCATGGGAAAATCGCAAGGGAAAATCTTGCCTATTACTACCTCTCCAGCATCATTTACCAGCTGCCCAATATCCACTCTACCCTCCATTTTACTCTATGTCCAAAAAATGTTTGGTATCCTCATTTATATTATTGACTAGCTTACCTTCATATTTCACCTTCTCTCCTTTTTACTTACTTAGTTGTCAGTTTTAAAAGCTTCTCGATCCTCTAACTTGCCATTTTTTTGCTATATTATATGCCCTTAATCTACTATAGGCTCACAACTCTGATCTTCTTTCAGTCATAACTCACTGATGCCTACAACATCATACCTGCCAATTTTTAATTGCACTACAAGATCATCCACCTTATTCCCAATACTGCGTGCTTTCAAATATAACACCTTCAGTACTGTATTCATCACCTTTATGATTTTGCTCCAATGTTACACTTCAACTCATCCCACTAACTGCAATTTTTCCCTGTCATCTGCCTGCCCCTCCTCACAGTCTCACGACACACTGCATCTAGTTATATACCAATTGCCCCATCCTCAGCCCTATCACTCCATTTCCCACCCCCTGCCAAATTAGTTTAAACCCTCCACAATATACTAAAGTTTGAGTAGTCTTATGTGAAGGAAAACTTGTGGTCCCAATGGGGGATGAAAGTCAAATGATCTGCTGGGACCAGGACCAATGGGGACACAAGGAAGCTGGAAGTATCATGACAAGATAAGGTAAGGTGCAACGGTGTAATTTAATAAAGGGTATACTTCATTTTGTCGTGATGGAGTTAACAAGGACTGGGGCAATCATCTGTCTTACCTCCAGAACCACTGGACTGATAAATATTACAGGACAATGTTGATACTTGGACAATACCCAGAGACTAAAGCAACTTTTCTCAATGGATCTATAAGCAGTGTTACTCCGATAACAAATTAGAAAATGCATACTTGAACTTGTCTTCTTTGGGGTTTGATAGTTTGACATGCATAGACAAAACCTTGGGTATACTGAGGGGTACAAGGATACAGTTCTCATGTAATAAAACTTGAGGGGGTGGCATTATCAATTATCCCAAAGGGGATAATCATTAGTTCTTTTAGGCTCAGTTAATGAGTGACCATGACCATTAACTAACAACGCCCATGGTAAGATTATGGTTTGTAGGATCACACTGATGCCAATTTTAGGTTGGGCAGTGACTCTCACTAGAGATAGATCAATCAGGGGCGAGGGTTACATGAAATGTTTCCAACGGTTGCTTGGGTCGTGACTAACTGTACACGGGGGGTTGGGGGGAGCAGCAGGGTGAAAATGGCATTCAAAGCCAAGGCCAAGAGTTTCTGTCAGGTCCCACTATTCCTCATGATTTGTACTATTATCTGAAAGCTTACAACCCCACCCCTTCAAATAAGTGGAGTGACATCAAGTGCAATACAAAGGATTGGTGTTAGAAAACATGAGGCAATCTGTCAGTTTTGGTATCAGAATAGCAGCATGTGCAGATATTTTTAATCTAACTGAAATAAGTGCAAATATTGCCTGCCCACCAGAAAACAGTTATTCACTCAACTTCTTTGGAGGCAAATAAGAAGGAGAGAGTTTAAAACAGTCCAAGAAGAAGGGCAAGAGGACTAGTGGTAGCATGTTCTGCATTGACATTAGAAACAGTCAATACCTTAGATATAACAGAATTAGAAAACTAGGTATATCCATGCAGCACCAAAAATGGGACATCAGTGCAGAGACTTAACTAGATCAAATCTGGATGAATAAGTTGGGTCAGAAGTCATCCCAGGTAATCCTGAATGTAGCTCAAGTTCTGATGCCCCTTCACTCTTGACTGTATTGATAGCACTTCTAAGGAGGCACAGAAGGCAGAGACATGCGCTACATGAGCTAGTTGGGCACTGGACACGACTGGCAGAAATTTATTCCAACTTCAAGCAAATCAAGCAACAAATTGGATATCAAATGAGCAGCTAAAAGAATGGGTTGGAGAAGAGGTACCCTCACGTGACCTCAAAGTTCAAAGCAATTTTATCATCAAAGTATGTATATAGTATATCACTATATATTACCCCGAGACCCATTTTCTTGCATGGATTCATGGTAGAAGAAATAAATACAATGAAATCAATGAAAAACTGCACATGAAAAAGTCTGACATACAAGCAGTGTGCAAAAGAAGACAATCTGTGAACTACAAAAGAAAACAAATATTATTAATAATAATAAATAAATAAACAGATAATGCTGAGAACATGAGGTGAGAGTCCATAGGTTGTGGAATCAGTTTAGTGTTGAGTTATACACGCTGGTACAGGAGCCTAATAGTTGACTTTAGAAGTCTTACAATAACTAATAGAATATTGGGTACCAGTGACGAAATGAAAGGACGATTTTATGTCTTTGCAGTGAGAAAAAAAATGGCAAAAGCTGCCCAAAAGTTGTGAAGAGAAAAGTATTTACAAATAGACAAATGAAAACAAACAAGCATGTACAAAAATTAACAAATATACGGAGGCTTTCTCCATGATGTCTTTAAATTTCCAATATAACTATACACTAACTGTCATATCCACTTCTCTGGCAAAGTCAGACCGAGGGCTTACCGTAAACCTGTCTCCACCTGGCCTAGAAGGACCAGGAAATTCTACCGTTGGTTGTGGGGTGGGGGGGGGGGATCACATGACCAGACCATAATAATTATTTCAGATGCAGAATTTGAACATTTTAAACAGGGATTCTAACATCCTACAGTTTTATTCCACAACAAATGCCTTCATTAAACCCATAGATCAGTGTCCACATGCTCAGCTGAATATAAAAGAATAATGCCTCCCCACCAGTGGTGTTGTTTGTGTAGGGTGTGGTGTGTCTGCTCCCACTAGGCCAGGCATTATTTTAGGATGCCCTAAGCTGTCCCTTAGGTCTTTTGGGACTGTTCTGCTGTCTACAAACTGATGTAACAGTGTGCGTGAAAATAAATGAAACTGTTTGGAATGCCTGTGTCTAGTTAGAAACCAGTATAGCACGTTAACTGAAGGGATTGTTTTGATCAGCCAAGCTAGCGATTGTTTTACTGTTGGGGTGTGTAAATGGTGAACTCTCAAGAACTGCAGAATGGGAAGGCAAAGTGTGTGAACTACTGGGGAAACTAGACCAGGGACAGAACGAGGAGGAGTTGCTAACCGGGCAAAGGGGCAAAGTTAGCAGGAGAATTGGCATTGCCAACCTGTTCTGTCACAAGGGCCTTGCAATCCCAAGCAAAGCATCCAAGACAATCATTTGCACCGTTTGTTGAACTATGCACCACCTCTGATTCCTTGTCCCTGATTTGTTGTAGCAGGTAACAAGATAGAACACAAGTCCAGCTCCACCACGATCAAGCAACTTGCTAGTGGAACAGGCCTGCAGAACATGATGTTTTTTATATCCAGCACTGACTTTTGATTCTAAAAATAGCGTAAAGGATGAACAATTACACCTTTGTTTGCTGACAGGAAGAGAACAGTAACTCAAATAACTACGCGTTACAACAGGGGTGTGCAGAGGAGCACCTCTGAATGCACTATACATCAAAACTTGAGATGGATGGACTACAGCAGCAGAAGACTACGGACAGGTACCCGGTGGCCACTTTACTAGGTACAGGAGTTAATGAAGTGGCCACTGAGTATAGCACAATACATACACAAAATGCTGTAGGAACTCAGCGGGTCAAGCAACAACTATGAAGGGAAATAAACAGCTGACGTTTCGGGCTGAGAGCTTAAACTTGAATTGGAACTAATCTGAAAGTTCAGCTCTCGTGGTGGAGCTGGACTTGTTGTGTTCTATCTTGTTACCTGCTACAACAAATCAGGGACAAGGAGTCAGAGGTGGTGCATAGTCCAACAAACGGTGGAAATGATTGTCTTGGATGCTCTGCTTGGGATTGCAAACAGTCATTCTCCTCTGACCACTCACATTAACAAGTCTTTTTCACCCACAGAACTGCCATTCACTGGAAGATTTTTAGTATTTTCGCATCATTCTCTGTTTGAGATGGTTGTGCGTGAAAATCCCAGGAGATCAGCTGTTTCTGAGATACTCAAACCACCCCGTCTGGCACCAACAATCACTCTACAGTCAAGGTTGCTTGGATTACATTTCTTCTCCGCTCTGATATTTGGTCTGACCAACAAATGAACCTCTTGACCATGTCTGCGTGTTTTTTATGGATTGACTTGCTGCCACATGATTGGCTTATTAGGTATTTGTATTAATGAGCAGGTGCACAGCGTACCTAAAACATTGGCCATTGAGTACATTTAGCAATGACAGCTATGTGTTATACAAAGGGATAGAAACAGCTTCCTTTGGAGGGACACAATATAGCTATTGGAAATGTGATTTGGGACTGGCTGTTGAAGGACGAGCATTGTCTCAGCCAGCAGCAAACATGGTAATAGAGGAAAACCTCACGTTTCAACACACTGATATGGACCAATATTTGTGGAGGAGCAACGTACCAAAATATCACAAGTTCTACCCTTGATTGCATGCTGCACATTGCGGATGAGCCAATGGATCAAACACACTAACTAAATTAAAACACTTCCTGATAAGGCAAATGAGGACTGCAGGCCACCAAGGGAGTAAGTGCAACAACTGGAAGCTCAGGAAAATGTATCCAGTGTCTCAAGAGACATGACTCTGGAGAAGGCTGCAGGTAGAACTGAAACATAGGACCTTAACCCCTAACCCCTTCCTACCATCCTCCTGGCTAATGTACAGTCTCTGGAAAATAAAACCAAAGATATCAGACTGCAATATTGGAGGAACATCAGGTACTGTTTGGCATCCTGTTTCACAGAGACCTGGCTCACCCCCAGCAGTCCAGGCATAATGCTTCAGCCTGAAGACTTCACCATCCACTACATGGACCAGACAGCAGCATCAAGTAAGGGCAGAGGCAGTGGTGTTTGCTTGATGGTTAACTCATCATGGTGCACAGAAGTGGCAATTCTGTCTCAGTTCTGGTCCCCACAACTGGAACATCCGGCAATGCCTTCTGTTCTATCTGCTGAGGGAGTTCTCCACTGCTAACCTGGTAGTCAAGCTTGCACTGGAGGAGCTGAGCACCACATTGCAAGATAACTCATCCTGTTATCTTCCAGTTACTGCTGGATCCTTCATTTCTTTATTGAGAGACCACAGTCAACGCCGATCAATATTAACACCTCCTCCTCACTGACAATCAACACAGGTACACCTCAAAGATGTGTGCATGGCCCACAGCTCTACTTTCTCTATATTCATGACTGTGTGGCTAAGTACAGCTCAAATACCATTTATAAATTCACTGATAATATCACTGTTACTGACAGCCTCACCAATGGTGACAAGGAGCATACAGGAGTGAGGTAGATTTTCTGGTTAATTGGTGTCACAATGACAACCTCACACTTAATGTCATAAAAACCAAGGAATTGATTGTGGACCTCAGGAAAAGAAGATTGGAAGAATACACTCTAAACCTCATTGAGAGGTTTGTGGTGGAAAGGGTGAGCAGGTTCAAGTTTCTGGGCAACAACACCTTAAAGGATCTGTCTTGGGCCTAACACAGTAATGCAATAATGCAGGCACACTAACAGCTCCACATCATTAGGAGTTTGAGGAATTTTGGTATGTCACCAAAGATTCTCCTACAAATGTGCGGTGGAGAACATTCTGGCTGGTTCCAATACAGCCTTGTATGGGGCCTCCAATGCACCAGGGACTGCAGAGGGTTGTAGATTCAGCCTGTTTTATCACGGGTACAACCCTTCCCGCCATCGAGAACATCTACAAGAGGCAGTGCCTCAAGAAGACGGCATTCATTTTTAAAGATCCCCACATCCAGGACATGCACTCTTCATGTGACTACCATGAGCTTGAGGACCCACAATCAGTGTTTCAGAAACAACCTCTTTCCCATTCACCATCATATGTTTGAACAGTCTATGAACCCATGAATACTACCTTGTTATTCATCTTTTGTACTATTTACTGAGTTTGTAATTCATGGCGATTATTTGTCTCCAGAAATTTTATTCCATAGTGTATGCCAGTGACAATAAACCTAATCTGAATCTGATACTGTATTGCATGATACTGACTTTTGGAGTAACTTTTAGAATTAGGGATAAAAAGTTCAAATACATCCATAGATGAGTATATTATCACATGCAGCTATAATATTAATTATATGCATGTTAATAATTGTAATACTGAATATAGCTTTGACCAGTGGCCAATCGGTACAACAGAAGTTTGGAGAGAAGGGGACTTCAATCAGGTCCACTGCCCCAGGATAAAAGGCAGGAACGGGTCACGGCAGCATAATAGAGCTCTGATCAGCGACTGATCAGCAATTGGAATTGATTAGTAATAACAAATTAAAGGAAGGCAGGAGGAAGCGCATTGGCCGTCTTCTGAGTGGAGATAGGCCGAGTGGTGATCTTAAGACTTCTGTGAAGAAAGAGTCTTCAGTCAGAGAAAACAAAAGAAAGAAAAGCTCAGGTTTCTTCATTCTGTTCTTTATATATGCTCAGCTAGGACAATAGAGATGCCAGGGAGGATGGTTGATGCTCCTCTTGCAGGACGTGGGAAGGCAGGGAAAACTACAGTTTCCCTGACTACTACAACTGCAAGAAGTGCATATAGCTGAAGCTTCTAACAATCCACACTAAGGAGTTGGAGCTGGAACTGGATGAACTCTAGATCATTCGGGAGGCTGAAGGTGTGATAGATAGGACATATAGGGAAGTAATTACATCCTAGGTGTAGGGCACAGGGAACTGGGTGACAGTCAGGAAGGGGAAAGGTATTAAGAAGCCAGTGCAGAGTAGTATCCCTGTGGCCAGCCCCCTCAACAACAGTTTGATACTATCAGGGGAAATGACCTAACAAAGGAAAGTCACAGTGGTCAGGTCTCTGGTACTAAGTCTGCCACTGTGACTCAAATGGGAAGGGGAAGAAGAGATACACTGTGGTAATAGGGGATTCATTAGTTAGGGGAATGGAAATGAGGTTCTGTGTGTGAGAACAAGGTTCCTGGATGCTATGTTGCTTCCTAGATGCCAGGATCTGGAATATCTTCGATTAAGTCCTCAGCGTTCTTAAGTGGGAGGGTGAACAGCCAGAAGCTGTGGACCATATAGGTACCAATAATGTGGGTAGACAAGTGATGAGGCTCTGCACAGGGCGTTCAGGGAGTTACCTACTAAGTTAAAGGGCAAGACCTCCAGGATTGTGATCTCAGGATTTCTACCCATGTGCTAGCGAGGCCAGAACTAGTAAAGATTATACTGGTTAATATGTACTAAAGAGTTCGTGTAGGATGGAGAACAGAAGATTTCTGGATTTCTGGGCTCTCTTCAAGGGAAAATATTGACTGACAAATCTGTTGGAATTCTTTGAAGAAGTTACAAGCAAGATAGACAAAGGAGATTCGGTTGATATTTTGTACTGGATTTTCCAAAGGCCTTTGACAAAGTGTCACACATGAGGCTGCTTAACAAGTTACGAGGCCATTGTATTACAGGAAAGATGCTAGCAATGCTAAAGTAGTCGCTGACTGGCAGGAGGAAAAGAGTGGGAATAAAGGGAGATTTTGCTGAGTGGCTGGATGGCTAGCGGTGTTCCACAGGGGTCTGTGTTGGGACAGATTCATTTTGTGTTATATTCTATGATTTGGATGATGGAATTGATGACTTTGTTGCAAAGTTTGTAGACAATATGAGGATAGGGGGATGTGCTGGTGTTGCAAAGAGGTGGCTGGAATGACTGGAGGTGGACACAGGCATGGAGACAGACTTGGACAACTCGGAACTTGGAACTTGGAACTTGACTCGGACTCAAAGCTTTGACTTGGACTGGACTAGACTGGAACGCAGAGCCTAGACTTAGACTTGGACTCAGACACAAAGCCGAGATTCTGACTTGGACTCGGGCACGGAACGACTAAACAACGACAGTCCATTCAAGTAGCAGCAAACGGCCTGCCTACTGAGCTGGATATGAGATGACAAAACGACAGTCCATTCGAATAGCGGCAAAAGGTCTGCCTAGTAAGCCATGGAAATGGCAGAATTCGTACGTTTGGCTCAGAGTGGTGGCAAAAAGCTGGCAACTCAGCTGGACACGAAAACGACCGAATCCACAAAGCAACCCCGGGTACCGAAGCTGCTTAGAGTCCACTATGAACGGGGACCTGAATCGGGCACAACTACACTTTCTCAGGTGACAGTCCAGCATCGAGTAGCTGCAAGCTGGAGCTTTTATGCTGCTGGCTCAGATGGGAAACAGATGGACCACAGGGAAAAGGAAATAACTGGAATGAGGAGTTACTGGACCAGACCATGTCAGCAAGTAGTTTTGAGGAAGCAGAAAGGCTACAGAAGGACAGACAGATTAAGAGAATAGGCAAAGAAATGGCAGATGGAATACAGTGTTGGGAAGAGTATGGTCATACACTTTGGTAGAAGAAATAAAAGTGTTGACTATTTTCTAAACAGAGATAATACAAAAACTGAGGTGCAAAGGAACTTGTTAGTCCTTATGCAGCGTTCCCTAAAGGTTAATTTGCAGGTTGAGTCTGTGATCAGGAAGGCAAATGCAATGTTACCACTCATTTCAAGACGACTGGAATATCAAAGCAAGGATGTAATGTTGAGAGTTTATAAAGCACTGGTGAGGCCTCACTTGGAGTATTGTGAGCAGATTTGGGTCCTTTATCTTAGAAAGGATGTGCTGAAACTGAAGAGAGTTCAAAGGAGGTTTATGAAAATGATTCCAGGATTCAATGGCTTGTCATGTGGGGAGCGCTTGAGGGCTCTGGGCCTATATTCGCTATAATTCAGAAGAATGAGGGGGGACCTCATTGAAACCTATCGAATGGTGAAAGGCCTTGATAGAGTGGAGGAAATTTCCTGTGCTGGGAGAGTCTAGGACCATAGAACATAATCTCAGAATTGAGGGGCATCCTTTCAGAACAGAGATAAGGAGGAATTTCTTTTGCCAGAGTGGTGAATCTGTGGAATTCATTGCCACAGGCAGCTGTGGAGTCCAAATCTTTATGTATATTTAAGCCAGAGGTTGACAGATTCTTGATCAGTCAGGGCATGATGGGACACAGGAAGAAGGCAGGAGATGGAGGCTCAGCGGAAAATTGGATCAACCATGATGAATTGGTGAAGCAGATGTGATGGGCAAACCGCCTAATTCTGCTTCTATATCTTATGGTCTTAATGTTTATCAATTTAGAAGGTGGAAGAGTAAAATTATATGAAAGTTAGAAAGTGGTGTTCTAACATAACAGAAGGGAAAATTGTCTGCATAGAAGAAGACTGTGTGAATTAAGTAGGTAAATATTTTCTTTCATATAACCCACCCACTGGAGATCTTTAGCAGTTAAGGGAATGAGAGGAGAAAGATGGTGCTCAGATAAAATATTTGGATCACAAGGAAGGAGATATTGGCTAGAAGGGAATTAAAATCTGTGAAACTTCAAACTAAAATGAATGAAGTACAGTGGATTAATTGGTACACACTGGGACCAGTACATTTTGCCCTATTAAGCAGCCATCCCAATTAGCTAAAGTTTCATGGAAATAGTTAAAAGTTAACCAAGTAACAATTTCTGCATTTAAATGAAATACAGAACAAATTGCAACATGACCAGTGCCTCTACAGTACTATAAAACTGTGTGTTCCTATTAGTTATCGACAGTGAAGCTCATCTGACAAGAGAAAATCTGCAGATGCTGGAATTTACTTGCTGCATTGTTTTGATTGTCTGTGAATAAACAAAATCAGTACAAAATCAGTGCAGATAACTCTGGACAACAAAGATTTTGTTTCCTGGGTATTTTTGGGTGTATCTTATGGATTTTGGACTGCTGATCACGAAAATCACCATGAAACTTCCATATCACACAATATTTTTTGAAATCACCTACATTTGTTATTTCAATTCATAATTAAAATCAGAATAACTGATGCCAAGATTAAGAAAAGCGTTTTTGTTGGTCCACAATTCAAACAGTTCATCAGTGACAGACAATTCAAAGAACTTCTTGTGGAACCAGAGAAAATCGCATGGAAGACATTCAAGTATTTTGTTGGAATGTTCCTTCGCAACTACAGAGCATCAAACTACATGCAGCTGGTTGACAATATGTTTCAAGCATACAAAACCATGAAGTGCAACATGTCACTCAAGATTCACTTTCTGCATTCCCATTTAGACTTCTTCCCTGCAAATCTTGGTGCTGTCAGTGACGAGCCTGGTGAGAGCTTTCACCAGTCATAGAAGAACGGTATCAGGGCAACTGGAATCCATCAATGTTGGCTGATTACTGTTGGACACCTAAGCGAGAGGCCTCAGTCACTGAGTGTAAGCGAAAATCATCAACAGCACATTTTCAGCTCAGTTGACCTATTGCAATTAAATGCATTATATTCATTAAAAGTTAATTTCTTGTTTCTCCAAATTCCTACATGGTACAAGTAGTCTGAATTTATATTTGTGTTCAACTTCAAGTGATCCATAAACAAAAAAGAAATTCTGAGGAAGTAACACTTCTGAAACAGTTTGCTGTTCAGTGTAGTGGACTCCCTTCATACAATGCTTTAGACAATTACATCCACCAAATCTTCATTTTCATTGTACTGTTCAATATCATTATCAATAGCTTCATAAATCCTAACTTCTTAACTAGTTTCTGGCAAATCCAAGCCTGAATGATTGAAACTGCAGTGTGCAAAACAGTTCTGTCTTGTCTTACTGTTTATTTCTCGGCAACTATCAGAGACAAAAATCACTGCTTTTTTGACACGAGCACACACAACTGATGCTATTTAAAAACAGATTGTTTTCTATGTGCCGTGCGGTGTCTTCAGCCACTCAAGT
This sequence comes from Hypanus sabinus, assembly GCF_030144855.1. NCBI lineage: Eukaryota > Metazoa > Chordata > Chondrichthyes > Myliobatiformes > Dasyatidae > Hypanus > Hypanus sabinus. The sequence continues at coordinate 100,738,146 of NC_082711.1, forward strand.
GCATGCAACTGACTCTTTAGTTAGAAACTGTTCAGCAACGGTGTGCTGTCTAATTAAATGGCATATTGTCCCAAATAAGCAAAGGGAATCCTGGCTATTCTCTCAATTTAGTTTTTGTTCTTTAAGAGTTGTCCCAAATAAACGGCTGCCCCGATTAACCAATAAACTATATTTGTACTTCATGGTATCTGTTTTCTTGTCATGTATTCCAAGGAATGGAGGTTGCCACCTTGTGAGACTGTTCTTGTGACCACTGTTAAATTACATCCCTTTAAATTTTGATAAACTCAACCTTCTGTTCTTCTATAATAATAGTGAAGAGAACTGCACACATCACTATCACCAATTTCAAGGAATTATGTACTTGTACCCCTAATTCCTTCTGTTCAACAACATTTGCCAGGACCACCAGACTCAAAAAAAGTTACATTCCACAAGCAATAAGGCTGATCAATACTCTGCCCACTAACCTAACCCTACACATGCCTCACCACCACCACTGTTTTATCACTTCCTGTCAGTCACATTATGTGTCTGGACTAGTGTCTTTTATGCACATACAATCAATCTATATATATAGCTATTTATATTTATTTTGGGTTTTTGTTATTATTGTGATCTTTTATCTTATTGTGTTTTTTTATAAGCTGCATCAGATCTGGAGTAACAATTGTTTTGCTCTCCTTAAAAACTTGTGTACGGGATATGACATTAAATAATCTTGAAATCAGTGGAACATGACCTGTAGTTTAGCCGCAGACGTTTGCTTATATGTCAGTCAAGATGAAATATTCTTATTGGAAGACACAAGGTCCTGAACTTAATGAGAAATCCACAGTCTTTTACATTAGAAACTAAGCCCTTGTAGCTAAATGATGAAACTTGCATGAATTTTGAATGTTATCATAAAATCATAAACATACACATGTTCCTGAGATTTTACAAATGAATTCTTTGCACGAGAAAGAGTTCAAATCCATGGTGCATCCTCCGATTAATTACATCAGCTCTAAGGAATAAGGCTCACAGTGGAAAAGATTATAAATGATGATTTAATAGAGCTTTGGCTGCTATCCCCATTTGTGAGATTTTACCGGGTAGCTTAAATACCTTAGGAACATTTGCTGAGCTTGGAGTGTTGTTTCATACAATATAAACTAACTGCACAGCCAATTGTAATTCACTAATACAAGCCAATATAATCCATTTCCTTCAACTGCAAACATTCTGTCTCTGAAGTATAGAGCAGAAAGCATCTTTGATTTGCAAATGTCCCAACACCTCTCACCACAACTCCATCAAACAGTCCCCACTGTTCCACCAGCTCTTCTCAGGGCTGGTTATCCCTCTGCCCTGCAGGTATCTGCACAATCAAACTGATTCTAAGTTCAAATGTAATCCTTGCAATTAAAGTTGCAATAAAAATAACGAGCAAAATGGTGCTGTTTTACATTTTGTAGAGTTGCATATTCAAAGAATGTGTGGTTGCCTTTGGAAATGTGATTATCTCAAACCTTCCTGATGGCATGCAATCTTCAATACACAGTAATCTTTGCTATAGACTGGTTGGGAGCTGGTGGTGGAAGGGGAAAAAGGGGGAAGGTAGTTTGAACCAAATAAATAGATTGATTAATGTCCTGCCGAAGGGTTTCGGCCTTGCTTAGTTCCTTCAACATTTTGTGTGTGTTGTCCAGGCCTGCTTAGTTCCTCTGGCATTTTGTATGTGTTGGCTTGATTAATGATGGGTAAGAAGTGAAAATATTAAAAATCTGAAATGCCCATCCCCTCCTTGCTCTGACAGATGTGGAAGGGGAATGGGTAACTTCAGGAGTTGAGTTTCTGGCTGAAATCTGTTAAGGGGGCAAAGGTATTATCTTTAATAGTATTTCTGTGCTATTGCAGACTTTCCAAGCCTTGGCAAATCAATCAGGTAAAAGGAAACAAGAAAGGTTGGATACAGCAAGAAACTGTTCTTCCCAATTATAACAAAAAGCAGGTGTATGTCCTGCTAACCCCAACAGCCTTATTAACTCTTATTTCCAACTCTCCACCCACCTCACCTTAAAAACTTTCCGTATCATTCCAGGTCCATCTGAACATCACTATGATCACTGCTCACCTCTCCATCTGCCCAAAGCCCAATAATGGTTCCTGAATTCCCATTGATCACTGGTCTTCCTGGACCCTAACATCCTGATAATTTTATACAAGCCCTGATCGACTGTATTCCCTTTCTCTTTCTTCAATCTTCCATAACTGATTATTTAGCAAAGAATACGTACACAGCGCTGGAAGAGGCACCAGGTGGAAAACCAATCAGAGGAAAGATAAAAGAGGGAGGGGGAGGGGATAAGCAAGAAAAAACTGTAGAGATAAAGAAGCAGAGAGTTGAAAGGGGAGAGAGGGACCTGGGATAGGGAAAGGGGGAGGGGGAGGGAATTAACGGAAATTGAAGAATTCAATGTTCATACCACCAGGCTGGAGCCTACCCAGACGGTAGATGAGGTGTCATGCCACCAGACTGGTTTTCCAGCCGGTGCCTCTAGGCCCTACCCCCTCCCCTATCTCTATTACTGGGCTTCGGCCCTCTCTTCCCCCCCCCCCCCCCAATCCTGATGAACGGTCTCGGCCCGAAACATTGGCTACTCTTTTCTCACAGATGCTGTCCTACCTGCTGAGTTCTTCCAGCGCTGTGTATGTATTCTTTGATCCACAGCATCTACAGTTGTGTTTTTGTGTTTATTTAGCAATACTGCATGGATGAGGCCCTTTGGACCTTCAACTCACACCATCCCAGCAACTCCACAACCCCAATTAAACCTAACCTGATCAGGGAAATTTACAACCAAATATTATAGACATTACATCTTTGGACTGTGGGAGGAAACTGGAGCACTCAGTGAAAACCCACACATTCCACAGAGACTCCTTACAGAATGGTGCCAGAATTGAATCCCAAACTCCGGAATAGCATCACACTAACCACGCTACCATTGCAATTGAATTATAATTCAATCAACCACGAATTTCCCAACAGGTAGTAGGCTGCCAGCCTCGGTTACACAGCCAACCCAATCAAAGATCCTTCCCACCCCAGACATTCTCTTTTCTCTGCCCTCCCATTGGGCATTAGAATCAGAAGCCTGGAAGTACAGCTTCTATCCTGCTTTCATAAGACAATTGAATGGCTCCATTAGTATTATAAGTTGGATTGTCTTCGCAGCCTACCTTGCAATGGTCTTGCACCTTATTGATTACCTACACTGCACTTTTTCTATAACTTTATTCTGCAATTTGTACTCCCTCAATGTACCTCAATACACATAACAATATTAATCCATTTTACCAGGTTATTTATCTGCTTTTGGCTATACTGTGTCGTATGTTTTATTGACTGGTACCACTTTAACAATAATTACATGTAATTATGTGGGTTCTTGTAAGCGTTTAATGTGAATTAAAAGCAGAAAATGCAGAAAAGCCTCACTGGGTCAGGCAGCACCTGTGGGGAAGAGATAAGGTTAACATTTCAGGCTCAAGATCTTCATCACGACCAGAAGTGAAGTCTTCTGTACCAGAAACATTAAACACAGCACCCCAAATCAGTCAGTGAGCTCAGAAATTTGTAGTTGAGTTCATTGGTCTTGGTGTCGCTTACTCTATGTAACATCAAAGTACTTATTTAGTGATACAATCACTGTCTAGGCTACTTCCAAGCCCCTCCCCCCAAAAAAAATGAACGAAGTACAACCACTACAGGTCTAGCTGCTGTTTTGTGGCTTGAAATGGGTGCAAGGAATCCACTTTCTATAATTTTGCAATATATATTTCAAACCATTTAAGAACATATTCAATAGCATAAATAAATGTTTCTCCAGCTGCACAGGTTTTTTCACCAATAAGTTGGAGATCATCATTAAATCCAAATCTTCATTTATCCAAATGCATAATCAGTAGCCTACTAGAGAAAGGGAGTGACTAAGCACAAGTTAAAGCTGTTGCATCTTTTTTCAGAACTATTGCTCCACCATGTGGCAAAAAGTAAAAATTACTTCAATACCTATTTTAATTCTAGGTTCCCATGAACTGTGTGCTTGTTGTGAGCATTAATACCTGTACTGCAGAAACTTATCTCCAGTTGTCTCCAAATACCAGCAGGAAAATAAATATTAATGTATACTGTATCATATATATTAACAGTAAATTTACTTTGCACAGTAAAGTTCTGGAGGAACGAAGCAGGGACAGTGGTAACTTTACACAGTGAGCCCCACCATGATGGAGCTAATTCAGCATCTTCACCTACAAAATGTGATTATGTCCTTTTGGTTCACCATAGGACTGAAGCTCAGTGCATCCATCCTAAACCCGGAAGCTTCAGATGAGTCAAGGAGAACCTCTAGCCTGATCCGCATCCCAAAAGGAGATGAACCAATTCTTCTGGTGTCAGGGACACCACGGATAGTGTCTCACAGAAAATCCAGGAAGTAAAGAGCCAATGTTGGACAGAAAGGGTGCAGGAGACTCAATAAATTCACTACAAGCAAGTAGCTTCTTAGGCACTGCAAAAGTATTGGTTCAAACACCCAAGATTCCATATCATATGGAAAGGAGAATCATGATGTGTAACAAACCTGTCAGTTCGTCTGATGCTGACTCTAAGTTGCCTCCTTATTTACCCATTGACTATGTACAGCTGGAGCAACTGTGATAATCTGTGGCTGTATGTTCAACCCAATTTTGTAAGTCACACCCTAATTAATCACTTGCCTCCAAACATTATGCTTTAGTACTGCTCATCCAATTTTTATCATTACAAACTTTTGACCTAAATCTGCCACCATTTTAAGATAACTAGCTTATCAAACGTCATGCAAATTTCACTAATGCACTTACCTCTCCCTCATAAAAAGTACAACACAATCACCATTAGCAGTTGCTAATCTGTAGAGGGGCAATACACCTCAGGCAGAAGACTGTTACTTCCCGAAATTATTGCAGCCAACACTACAACCACCAACAGAGCAGAACTAAACTATTGATAGAAATATTATCATGCCATATAGACAGCTATTACAACTTTTGTCCAAACTTCCATAAAGTTGTAGATTATGTAAACCTGTTACTCCTTCCACCCCACCACCCCCAATTTTACCCCAACAGACATTCAGTTATAACTGCTCCTGGCAATCATTTTTGGACCAATAAAACACCTTCCCTATGTCTCAAATTTCCCAGGATAAGCAGGACCCATCTACATACAAAAGTCAGGATTTAATGGATTAGCAGATATTTCAGTACTGAAAGCTTATATATTGTTTCATCAATTTAAGGATCATGGGTTGTGTACTAGAATAAATCTGCCTTGGCTTTGTACTTGATGCAAATCACCTTTTTTTTAAGATTTCCTCATTCCGTGTTTCCCTCCTCTCCATCTACATACAATTCTCAAAAGATTTTCAATTTTCCATTACTTTATAGTGGATTCAAGGATCTTGTTACTAACATATACTTACTGATACTGACACTCCTTAAATTATGGGTATCATATTTGTCTCCATTATGTCTGTTGGCAACCACCTGATTGTCAGTTCCTCAAATATCTTGCCTAATTTCATTAAGCACTATAGAATAATTGCCATAGTCTAAGGCAACAACATTCCACTGAAATAAAAGCCCAAAATACTGCACTCAGTAGGCAGAGCAGTTTCAGTTTTGATTTTCATTAATTTTAAATATTTAACTAAACCAGGTCACCTACTTTGAACACTTTAGAAAAAAAATCCAAGTCATGTTAAAAATACCCGGGATTTAGTTAGTTACTTCATCATGTATACAGCTCTGAAAAATGAAATGATTCTGCATATAGCTTAGTGATGAGTCTCAGCAAAATAGCATCACTTAATGGACATACTGTTATGTATAAACTGTTATGCATTTATACTTATTGTGTTTTTATTATGGTGTTATTTTAAATCTTAATTATTTTGTTGTCCTGCATTGGATCTGAGTAATGATTACATATTCTCCTTTACGTTTGTATACTGTAAATGACAATTAACAATCTTGAATCTTTAATTCACTCTTGCATTGGTCATTCCAATTGCTGTAATTTTTCCCTACAATTAACAACACAGAATATAGAACAGTACAGGAGTAGGCCTTTCAGCCACGATGTCTGTGCCAATCAGGTGCGAAATTAATTTAGACAAATTTGCTTTTACATGACCCATATTCCTCCATTCTTTGTATTCAATATATTCAGTCCAATGTATTCAACTATGAGCAACATTGCAGCAAGTTCTGTTTGTCTTGTCTTAAAATCTCGGAACATATGGATGCAATCAACAGCAAATGAGGACAGGCCACAATGTACATAACTCAATGATTTCACTAAACATGAAAGAGCATATATAAATAGAGCAAATAACAACACATAATTTCAACCAAGTGTTTAAAAGGACTTTAAAAATAGAGAAGAGAAATAATTCTCACGTAAAAGTGATTAGAGGTGTAATGAAGATTCCTTTGCTCACTGCAAAGACAAAGGTTAAAAAGATATCCCATGAATAGTGGGATGCTGGAGAAAAACAAGATAATTAAACAGATTAATTAAATATTATGTGCAATAATATGAGGCTCAGAATGGTCAAAACTATTGGATAATATGTCAACAAACAGAAGCCACCTCAAACTATTTTTAAAGGGGAAGCTTTAAAATACGGATGATAAATTACTTGTTTTACAGATCATAAATAGAGATAATGTAAGGCTACAATGAGGTACTTTTAGAACTTCACTCCAGTTGTAAACTAATATACTGTTTTCTTAATACTTGACTTTAAACTGGCAGTCAAAACTAAGTGTTCTTTTATTTGTAAGAGAAAAAATTACTGCAGTAAAAATATTACAAAGGGCAATCAATCTGCTTCAGCATAGCATTTTTAACCTTGTACAAGTGAACAGTATAACAATCAGTGAACATCAAACTGCTGGAAATCTGAAATAAAAACTAAGTCAGAATTAGACTGTATCTGTGTAGAGAAGCAGAGTCAAAGAAGGTCAAAGAATCAATCAGAACTGAAGTTCCATAGATGCTGCCTGGCCTGCCAATTGTTTACAGCAATCTTTGATTTTATTATGTGAATGTCACTAAACTGCATGAAAATATGAAGATTTATTCAATTACCAACAAGGCATAGTTCCAATCAATTTATAAATAAATTGGGTTTCACTTGTTTGAAATTATGAAACCCAATTTGATGCAAGATCACTGTTAAAAGATTAAATCACATTTCTCTGCACAGATGCTGCAGAAAATATTTCCAACATTGTCTTATTTCAGAATCACAGCAGTCAGCTTTTGTAATAGCAAGCAGATGTAATACTCAAGTGATATAAGCCCTTGCAAATGTTGACAAATATACAAGAAAGGCAAATATGCAACTGCAAATCAAATAAAAAGTTGCAAATTATGTTATACGACTACATAAACAGTGTTCCATCAAAACTCCTTTTTCTTCAGAATAAAATCACCTTCCTTCCAACATTTTTATTAAGGCGGGAAGTATCTCTGCAGTGGTTTACTCAGGCATTTTATAGATAATAGTTTTTCTAATCATGTTTTCTTCTTTTTTTGCATTTTAATTCTTGTGCACAATTGGTGGTATCTAATTCACTCACAGAAAATTTTCTTTTCTTTTTAATTGGTTTGCTATATTCATGACAATCACTGGCATCGCCTTCATGGATTTCTGTGTCTGTATTTGGTTCCTCAGTCCTTTGCTTTCTCTTTTTGGATTTACTGTCTAAAATCTCTTCAACATTTTCCATTTCATTTTTGGTAAGACTCTTATCCGACTCTGTGCAGCTCACAGTCTGCTTAGCTGTCTCTTCACATTCTTCATCCTTCCATTTTTTCTTTTTCTTCTTTTTCTTCCCACCTTTACCACCATCTTGCTCAACAAAGCCCTCTTCCCGCAGTTCTTCAAAATCTGCACCATATGGTGCCTGCACACTAGGATTTAAAGCAACAAATCACTTAAGTATAAATTAAACAGACAGAGGCCAACATTTTTAAGTTTTTGATCACAAGTCAGTTATATGACAATATGAACACTCATCCAAGTTTTTGAAGTCTTATTGCCTGTGTTCCATAACTAGCACTCGATTCACTGACGCAGATGTTCGATAGTCTGAATGTATGCCTAATACTTTCCATCAGCAGTAATGATATCCATATGGTTAAAGTGGTAACCAAGGGAGGCACCAACAAATTCAAAAGAGTAAGATTGAATCCATTCCGAATGTTGCATTATGTTTGTTAGCATTCAGCTGAGAAAGTGGTGGGATAGACTTGCTCTTGAAGTTCCAGACAATAGTTCACCATTACTTCAGGGTGGTTAAGCCTCAATGCACTTGGATTTAAAGAACCCGCCGAGTTTTTTTTTGGCAAAAGTATGGATCAATTTTTAATGATCAATATTTACATATAATTTGTTTTTCTAAACTGGAATTAAATTCCTCAAATATTCATTCTGGAATCTGAATTTGTCTTCTCCTGAAGATGTGTTTTACACCAAAACTACTACACCACTAACTCTGGTCACCGAATCTCGCCAGTCATTAACAACTGTAATACGTTTCTATTCATCGCAGCTTTATTACTTTGGGTAATAAGGTATATCATAAATGTTTTTATAATCACAATCTCAGTGTGAGCAGAAAAGTTATTTATTTTATTTAGATACAGCATGGAGCAGGCCCTTGGGGCCCGACGAGCCACACCACCCAGCAACCTGCCTATTTAACCCTAACCTAATCACATGACAATTTACAATCACCAAATGAACTTACTACAGCAGTAGGTAAGTGAACTGTGGGAGGAAACCACAGCACGTTGGAAGAACGTACAAACTTTAAGAGGACACTGGAATTGAACTCCAAGCTGTAACAGTGTCGTGCTAACTGCTACGCTACCGTGACGCCCCCAATTAATTCAACATGACTGTTGCACTTACCTGTGCAACCACTAATTGAGTACATATTTTGATATGTACTCAAAATATCGCCAAACATTTATTCAGAACTTAAGAGAGAAGGCTAACCTAACCAGGCATTTATTCAAAGACAACTGACCTCCTTTTCCATTTGTAGTTTGGCTAGCTGCACTCCAGAACTAACTGTACCTCAGCCATGCTGTTCCAAAACAGTCATGACACAGACATTTACCCACCAATGTGGGAAAAATGCCCAGGTACATCCTATTCACAAAGAAAACAAAATTAATCTTGCTAATTATCATCCAAACAGTTTTACTCTCAGATGCTGGCAGTCATACAGAATATTAAGGTGTACAAATCCTTGTGGCCTGCCCTTTATCATAATGGATTGTGGAAAGATCGGGGGTAAAACTGTGGGGCCTCCAGCAGAGACAGCTGTGTCTTCAATAGCCGTGGGCGAGGTACTGGAAGACTGGATGAAGATTAATGTTGCACCTTTATTCACTGAAGGGTGGAAGGACATCTGGTGAGTGCAACATCAGTGGTGGGAAGTTACTGAAAGAGATTCTGAGGTACAGGATCTACCAGCATTTAAAAAGGCAAGGACTGATTAGAGATAGTCAGCAGTTTTTTTTAAAAAGAACATGGTGACCAAGAAGATTGACGTCAGAAGAGCTGTAGACGTTTCCTACATACTGTTAATAAGGTTCCACATGGTAAACTGGCCTGGAAAAGTGAGGATACAGGGCAAGCTACACCATTGGAGACTGAATTGGCCTGATATTAGCAGTCAGAGAAGGGTACTGGAAGTTCATTTTTCAGATTGCCAGGTGCTCTGTTGTTTGTCAAATACATTAACAATTTGAATAAGAATGTGAATGGCATGAGTTGTGGATGACATCAAAATTGGTGGTGTAGTGGACAGTACGATTTTCTAAGGAACTAAGTCCATGAAAAACTGGGCCAAGGAACAGCGGATGGAATTTAATTCGGGCAAGTGCAAAATTCTGGATTTTGGGAAGTTAGATGAGGACAGACGTACACTGCGAATGGTTGGGCCCTGTTGTTGAACAGAGACAACAAATTCAGTTACTTGAAAGAGGCAACACACTTAGATAGGTAGTGAAGAAGGCACATGGCACAAAAAGGGGACCTTTTTATCAGAAAGGGGACCGAATGCAGGAGTGGGAACATCATGTTACAGCTGTATAAGACTTCAGTGAGAACTAACCCAGAACAGCGTGTGCAATTCTGTTTGTCATACTACAGGAAGCATGTGGTTTATCTAGAAGGTTTATCAAAAGGTTCACAAAAGTGTTGCTGGAACTAGAGGACTTGAAGAAAGTCTAGACAGGCTGGGACTCTTTCCCCTGCATGGAGGCTGAGGGGCGATGACAGAGGTTTATAACAAGATAAGGAGGATGGACAGTCTATTTCCCAGGATAGGGGAGTCTAAAACTAGAACCCAAGCGGGAGACCTTATGGATAGGTTTTTCCTCACATAGTAGGTGGTCAGTAGATGGAACAAGCTGTCAAAGGAAGTGGTAGACACGTGTACAATTATAATGTTTAAAAGTCACCTGGGAAGATTCATGGATAGGAAAGACTTAGAAGGATACAACCAAAGAAAGCAAATGGGACTAGCTCAGAAGGCTAGTTGGCATGGATGTTTAACTGAAGGACTTGTTTCCATATTATATAAATACCACTGAAAAGAAAAGTAAGCCAACTAAGATTTCACGCAAGGAACTTTCAAACTCAGTGATTAACCCAAGTTCAAAGATCCTTATTTTAGATTGAATCTCAGTCAAAATTTAGATTATTGCAAAGTTGCCATTTGCCCATTTTTCCAGGCAGTTACCTTTTATCCAACTGCCCTCGAATGCACAGTACGCCAGCAGCATCAGCATCCAGCTGTACAACTTCAAACTCCAGAGTATCTCCTACTGTTACTTCAAAGCCTGGCCAGACTCCATTTGCTTGATGTGGCTTGGGAATGGAAGCATTAAAACACCCATGCACCAGGCAACCAATATGACTTGGAGCAACTTTATTCACCGCGCCCTGCAAAAGTTTAATGGACAATTAATCCTTTGTTGCTGTTTACAGATGACAACTACAATACCTTATCTTGAAATTCAAAAATCAGATTAATGTGCTGCAAACCCCAATATACAGGGATAAGTGAAATGGTGTGTGACTTTAAGCAGCTTCTGAAACATTACTAGTCTAGCCCTATCTGGTGAAAAGGGGTGGTTTCCCCTATCACACAGCAATGTATCATGTGTTTTTTTCTGTTTTGCTTCAGACTATTCCAAGACATGTGCATTCGCATTGACAAACTAGATCAAAATTCATTCACAGATTAATTCCAATTCCCACTTACAAAACTTCCCTTGGACCCTACTGCAAACTCCATAACACTGCCACCAATTCCACTGTTCCCCACCTAATCTCTCAGATAAAACAAGAACATTCACAACACTCACATGTTTTCAACCCCAGGCTGAGCATCCAATGACATAAACTTATTTGTACCATGAGAACAATGCCAGCTACAGCCTTTCGGTAGCTAAAACCTCCTATCATATCCTCGTGACTTCCTCAGCATTAACTAATTTTCCACTCTATTCGTAACATCTACTTTCTCAAGACCTACACATTTGTCCATTTCTAACATTCTTCTTCTCCTTCTCTGCATATTCCCTTCTAAAGCCTTTCTCAATACACTAGAACTTACCACCAGCTTTTGTCCAATGTTGGGCCTGAAGATAACAAAGTCAGCTTCAATGTTGATATGTATATATCCTTGGTCATCAAAGATGTCACCTAACTCACCAATTAATCTGATCTTGTTGTATGCAACTGGGACACCCTGCAGACTAAAAGAAAGTGCTGGAGGTTACAAAATTATTCCAGTAGAATTTGCTAGGAAGATTTTAATAAACAACAGCAAGAATTTAGATGTTCCTAAAAGAAGATTGAATAAAAACTGTACTTCAATCTGAACAAGCAGCACCTTATCGTATAAAAAAATCTCAAGATGCTGCTGGAAGCATTTTACATGCCTGTTATAGTAAATCATAAGAAATGAAGTGAAGATGCAGCACTTTAGACTATGAACTATTTTTTCTTCAATGATAATGCTCAACCAGCCTGAACTTGAAAAGATTAAATAGAAGATCAGTCTCAGTTTAAACTTGCCCTCAGCTTACCCAGTATGAGTTTCACCAGTTTTAGCTGGGTCATCAGATACATCTTCTGGGACAAAGGAACAGCACTGGTGGGATCTGTGGAAGTAACCACAGGTCATGATGTTGTCGCCATTGCAAATTTTTCTCCCCACCCCCCCACCAAATAAAACATGTTTTTCCCTCCCAAGGGGCAGTCCTGATTCCCAGGCAAGTGCAGCGCATGCTCCCTTCATGGGATGAGGAAGAGCCACTGCAGATGAATCTGTAAAACCTATAAATTGGCTTTAATTAGCAGAATTGACTCCCCTCTCAAGCAGGAGTATGTGTACCCCTGATGTTTTCTGCTATGTGCAATTAACTTGATATGGAATGGAAACAATTGTTTGGCACCTCATCTACAAAGCCAGATCTAATCACCAGTTAATCAAAGCTATGAATGATAAAATCATGCCATCAATTCATTTTATTTTTCTCTGCTTGCAGTTGCTCTATGGGGCACATCAATATGAGAAGGATGGAGGGATTGTGTAGGTAGGAGGTATTTGTTTTTTGGGGTTTTTGATTACTCTTTAACTGGTTCGGCACAGCAGTGTGGGCCGAAGGGTCTGTTCCTGTGCTGTATTCTTCTATCTTTATTCAAGGTTCAGAAAAGATCAGAAATTGCACAAATGCATGGGACTTTAGCCCAAGACAATGGTCCTGCCTTCTAATTAACATTATGTACCAATTTTAGTATGTTTTGCATCATTTGGCCATTTTGTGTCTGGATTTTGCACCTACAATTACCGGAGACAGGTCCAGATTTGAATAAATAAAATTAAATGGAAAAGCAACAGCTGATCAAGATACAGAGCAATGAACCCCCACTTAGTGATTTCATAAAGCCCTCAAGTACCATTATCAACGCAGAGCTTCCAAACTGGAGTCTATTTGGTAAAGCAAAGAATGGAACAGATGACAAGATGCCACAAACAGTGTTGGACCTATATTGACAGGACGCTAACGATAGGGACCCAGGAAAGCAGCCTGTTTAAGGAGACTGGGTAGCAAAGGAGCTATTTAGCATGCTGACCTTCATCAGTAAGGGCATCAGGCTGCAGTTATACAAAACACACGTCAAGAAACATACAGTTTTGGTCATGCTTATAGGAAAGACAGTGGCAAACTGGAGAAGGTGCAGAAGAGATTTTTGGGGATGCTGCGTGGACTTGACAATCTGAGTTATAGGAAAAGATTTGTCTGAGGGGGTAACATTTTAAAAAAGAGGGCAGTTAAAAGAGGAGGTCAAAGTGGAAATAACTGCAACATTTCAGAGACATTTGGATAGGGGCATAGAAGGGAAGGGCTTGGAGAGTTATGGTCCAAACACAGGCAACTAGAACTAACAGGGAGGATGCTGTGGTCAGAACAGGCGGTGCAGAGGAGGTTCAGACCCCGAAGAGAGACTGAGTGGCCTGGGATGGCTCTCATTGGAATTCAGGAGAATGAGAGGAGATCTTACAGAAACATACAAAATATAAGAAAGGATAGATAAGAAAAAGGCAGGAAGTTGTTTCCACTGGTAGGTGAGACTAGAACTAGGGGACAAAACCTCAAGATTCAGGGGAGTAGATTTAGGACGGAGATGAGGAGGAACTGCTTTCCCCAGACAGAGGTGAGTGTGCAGATTTAAGAATATTTTGGATAGATTTTTGCATTGTAGGGGAATTAAGGGTTATAGGGAAAAGGCAGGTAGGTGGAGATGAGTCCATGGCCAGGTCAGCCATAATCTTATTGAATGGCTGAGCAAGCTTAATGGGCCAGAGGGCCTAATCCTGCTCCTATTTCTTGTATTCTTATGAACCCCAAACTATAGCCCCACACTCAGATTACCAAAACTCCAACATGCCAATTTCAAATCCCAGATCCTCACAACAGCATTTGCACCTGGCCATGCGGATGACCACCCAACTCCACAGACCCCAACCCTAACTACACTGCAAGCCCCATACTCAGGTGGTGTACCTAGGTGCTGCCCACTATACCTGTGTTCTGGCCTCACCCCATTCATACCACCAATAAACTTCTCAATCTGCATCCCTGATTTCTGTCCCCACCTGATCAACCAGATCATCAACTCCTTGTCACACCTTGACCCTAATATCCTGTCACCCTATCCTCATCCTAGTTCACTCTCCCTATCTCAATTCATTTTTTTCGAGATTCTCCAGGATATTGCCTGGATTGAGGATTTTAATTCCAGTGAAAGGTTGGACAAAGCGTGCTTTTATTTTTCCCGGAACAAAGGAGGCCAAGGGATGTCCTGATAGAAACAGCCAAAACAAGAGCCATAGGTACTCAGTTTTTTCCGCATGGCAAGAGTGTCAAAAACAAAACAGCACAGCTTTAAAACCAGAAATTGTAAAGGCAACCCTAACCCCCACAGAAAAAAAAGTGGGAGATCTGGAGTTTGCTGACTGAGGAATTAGTGGAATCAGAAACAATCACAATATTTAAGAGGCCTTGAGACAGACACTTGAATAGACAAGGCATTGAACGATATGGTTCTACTGATGGCAAACGGGATGGTCCAGAAAGGCAAAACAGTTGAGCAAGGATATGATTGGCAAAAGAGCCCATTTCTGGGCCATACAACTGATTCTTTCCACACCCCCTAACTCTTCTCCTACCAATCGTCCTACAGACCCTTCCCCTCTCCCCCAGCAACCCTTTCCCCTCACCCCATCCCCCCAACAACCCCTTTCCCCCCTCCTCCTGCCACCCCTTTCCCCCTCACCCATCCCCCCAGCAACCCCTTTCTCCTCACCCCTTCCCCCTCCTCCTGCCACCCCTTTCCCCTCACCCCTTCTCCTCCTGCCACCCCCCCAGCCACCCCTTTCCCCTCACCCCATCCCCCAGCAACCCCTTTCTCCTCACCCCTTCCCCCTCTCCTCCTGCCACCCCTTTCCCCCTCACCCATCCCCCCAGCAACCCCTTTCTCCTCACCCCTTCCCCCTCTCCTCCTGCCACCCCTTTCCCCCTCACCCATCCCCCCAGCAACCCCTTTCTCCTCACCCCTTCCCCCTCTCCTCCTGCCACCCCTTTCCCCCTCACCCATCCCCCCAGCAACCCCTTTCTCCTCACCCCTTCCCCCTCCTCCTGCCACCCCTTTCCCCTCACCCCTTCCCCTCCTCCTGCCACCCCTTCCCCCTCTCCTCCTGCCACCCCTTCCCCCTCTCCTCCTGCCACCCCTTCCCCCTCTCCTCCTGCCACCCCTTCCCCCTCTCCTCCTGCCACCCCTTCCCCCTCTCCTCCTGCCACCCCTTCCCCCTCTCCTCCTGCCACCCCTTCCCCCTCTCCTGCCACCCCTTTCCCCTCTCCTCCTGCCACCCCTTCCCCCTCTCCTCCTGCCACCCCTTTCCCCTCTCCTCCTGCCACCCCTTCCCCCTCTCCTCCTGCCACCCCTTCCCCCTCTCCTGCCACCCCTTCCCCCTCTCCTGCCACCCCTTTCCCCTCTCCTCCTGCCACCCCTTCCCCCTCTCCTGCCACCCCTTCCCCCTCTCCTCCTGCCACCCCTTTCCCCTCTCCTCCTGCCACCCCTTCCCCCTCTCCTCCTGCCACCCCTTCCCCCTCTCCTCCTGCCACCCCTTCCCCCTCTCCTCCTGCCACCCCTTCCCCCTCTCCTCCTGCCACCCCTTCCCCCTCTCCTCCTGCCACCCCTTCCCCCTCTCCTCCTGCCACCCCTTCCCCCTCTCCTCCTGCCACCCCTTCCCCCTCTCCTCCTGCCACCCCTTCCCCCTCTCCTCCTGCCACCCCTTCCCCCTCTCCTCCTGCCACCCCTTCCCCCTCACCCCGACCACCCATTTCCTTCCCACCTCTCTGCGAAACGGAACAGCTCGGTTTTGAGTTGGCGCTCGATGCCGCTCCGCTTGCGGTTCATGTAAAGCGGGCAGAGGGCGAGGTGTCGGCGGCAGGTATCCAACACCAAGCAGGAGTGTGGGTTCTGGATGAGGGAACAGGCATCGGTGAAGGAAAGCGAAGCTCCAGATGCCAGTGACGGCGAGGCGGCCGCAGCCGAGGTAGCCATGCCGAGAGGTACCGTAAATCCGAACAGGCAGCACGTTGTCGTAAAATCTCCGGAACGGCTTCCGGTCTGGCTCGGCCAGCAGGTGGCGCTGCTGCGGTACCAGTTGGCCTCGGCAGGCGGCGCTGCTGCGGTACCAGTTGGCCTCGGCAGGCGGCGCTGCTGCAGGGTAGCGTTGGCTCCGCCCATTGGAGAAGGAATGAGAGTTTTGGTTCCAGAAACTGTCTCCGAACTAGGGGTGAATGGAGAGCGCTGTGTCCGTTCAAAGGGTGGGAGCATCTTTAGAATTTTCAGTGGACGCTCAGCCACTGACTGCATCCTTAAAGCACTTGAATTTCCTTAATATTCAGCTATCTACGGATGCAACACACAACAATATAAACACGAGAAATTCTGCACATACTGGAAATCCAAAACAACACACGCAAAATGCTGGAGGAACACAGCATCTATGGAAATTAATAAACAGTCAAAGTTTCGGAACCCCCTTCTTTGGGACTGGAACATGGGGGGGGGGGAGATGCAAGACTAAGAAGATGGGGGGGAGGGAGAGGAGGACAAGCTGGTAGGTGATAAAGTGAAACCAACTGGAAGGGGAGGGGGAATTAAGTAAAAATCTGAGAGGTAATAAGAGAAAAAGGCAAAGAGCTGGAGAGAATCTGATTCATGGACTCAGTGATAAGGTTAGAGACTGAAATAAGAAAGGCCCAGGCAAATAAAGAATCAGTAGTTGTAGTGTTTTTTGACATTGAAAAAGCCTATGATATGACCTGGAAGGAAGGATTATTAATTAAACTGCACAAGATGGGGGTTGGGGGGAGAGTTTTTAATTGGATTAAAGATTTTTTGTTTGGTAGAAAAATTCAAGTTCGGATTGGATCAGAATTATCAGAACAGTACACAGTGGGAAATGGCACACCTCAGGGTAGTGTGATTAGCCAGTTACTTTTCATCATTATGATCAATGATGTCTTCACAAAGGTACCAGTGGATATAGGTAGATCACTGTTTGTGGATGATGGGGCCTTGTGGAAAAGAGGCAGGAACAGGGAGCATATAATCAGGAAACTACAAGGAGCAATTGATGAAGTGGTAGAATGGGGTTATGATTGGGGATGTAGATTTTCAGTGGAAAAAACTCAAACTGTGTTTTTCACTAGGAAAAGAATTGAAGTAGGGAAGATGTTAAGGATGTATGGGATTGAATTAGAAAGGGTTGGATCATCTAAGTTTCTGGGAGTTATATTTGATTCACGATTAACATGGGCAGACCATATCAGAAAAGTTGAGGAGAAATGTAAAAAAGTAATAAATGTGATGAGATATTTGACTGGTAGGGAATGGGGAGCAAGTTGTTCAGCATTAAAGAGAGTGTATGTGGCTTTAGTAAGATCTGTGTTGGACTATGGAAGTGTAACATATGGATCAGCAGCTTGGTCTCTCATAAGGAAACTGGATGTGATTCAGGCTCAGGTTTTGAGAGTGTGCAGTGGGGCTTTTAAAACATCACCAGTATCAGCCCTGCAGGTAGAAATGGGAGTAATGCCTTTGGAATTAAGAAGGATGCAATTGATGGCAAACTACTGGGTTAATTTGCAGGGACACAATGATTCTCACCCTGCTAAAGGAGTGTTGCAGGAGTCCTGGGAAAATGGGAGGTTTCAGAGGGAAAACTTCAGTCGGGTAGGGAATGATATTGCTAGATCATGTGGAGTGTTTGATCTAAGGATAAGTCCTTCAGTAGTTTATCCAGTTGTAGCTCCATGGAAGCTGGTATGGCCTGATGTAGACTGGCATTTGTTAGAGGTAAAAAGGAAAGGAAAGTATAAAACTGATTTGGTAAGTGCATTTAACTGTCATGTGATGGAAAAGTATAGTGATTATACTCAGGTCTATACAGATGGTGCTAAGGAACCTGAGACAGGAGTGACAGGGTTTGGGGTGGCTGTACCAGCAAAAGCAATTGCAATCATCAGAAGAACATCTGATAAGTTAGCGGTGTATACAGTGGAGATGATGGCAGTGTTGGTTGTGTTGCGTTGTGTGGAGAAAACTAAACTAGTCAAAGCGTTGATATGCTCAGATTCACTTCAGTTCTAGCAAGTTTAAAGTCTTCTCACTCAAACAACCGTCAAGATGTACTTCATGAAGTCCTTCAGTCAGTCACAAGAGTTGCAAATCAGGGAGGTCAGGTTAAATTTCTATGGGTTCCAGCTCATGTAGGGGTGAAGGGCAATGAAAGGGTGGATGAGTTGGCAAAGAGGGCAATAAAGAAAGAAAATATAGAAATACACATTAGTATCAGTAAAGCAGAGGTTAAGTGTGTAATCTGGGAAAAAAATCAACCAAATGTGGCAAGAAAGATGGGACAGGGAGGGGAAAGGGAGGCATTTATATCAAATACTAAAAAGTGTTGCATGTACTAGGGTAGGAAGTAGATACAGAAGAAAGGAAATTGTGTGGACTAGGTTAAAGCTGGGGCACTGTGCACTAAACCAAACATTGAAATTGATAGGGAAACACCAGACAGGACTGTGTGAGGAATGTCAGGAAGAGGAGTCAGTAGAACATGTAGTTCTGAGTTGCAGGAAGTATGGGATTCAGAGAGAGATGATGAGAATTAATCTAAGGGAATTGGGGGTGCAGGAATTCACATTAAAAGGGTTGCTGGGCATGGGTGAGAGAACACAGGTCAGGGTATTTTTAGCTTTCTTAAGGGGTACAGGGGTTTTTATAGGATATGATGGATAAACAGAAATAGGGTACTAGGATGGGGAGGATAAAGTGTAGGTTAGGGTATGTGTATGTGTGCCATTGGGTGAAGGGATTTAGAATGTGAGTCCATCGCACACTCCGGAACAGAAGGAGGCGGTAATGCACCATTAAGCTGGGTGCCAACCACTGTAAAACAAGACAGAGAGAGAGAGAGAGAGAATCTGATTGGAGAGGAGAGTGGACCATGGGAGAAAGGGAGGGAGGAGGGACACCAGTTGAAGGTGGTAGGCAGGTGAGGATAGGGAAGAGGCTAAAGTGGGGAAATGAAGAGGGGGAGGGGAGAAGTTACCTAAAGTCGGAAAATGTTCAATGTTTATGCCATCAGGTTGGAGGCTACCCAGACGGAATGTAAGGTGTTACTCCTCCAGCCTCGGAGTAGCCTCATTGCGGCAGAAGAGGAGGCCATGGATGGACATGTGGGAACAGGAACGGGAATGCCACCAGGAAATTACGCTTTTTGTAGATGGAGCTGAGGTGCTCGACAAAGCAGTTTCCCAGTCTCTGGATGGCTGAAGGAATTCAGTAACTTAGCTACCATAGCCCCACAAAAGATGAAAAAGTTTAATGTTATAGAGTCATACGTCATAGAAACCGGCCTGTTGGCCAAACTCAGCCATGGCAGCTGTGTCACCCCATGAGCTAGTCTGTGTAGCTATCTAAACCCACCCAATCTATGTACGTATCTAGATAGTTTTTAAACATTGCTCATGTACCCAGTTTAACCACTATTTCTGGCAGCTCATTCCAATTATGCACCACCCTTTGAGTGAAGGAACACCAATGCCTGATTTCCTTTATATATCTCTCACCTCTGATCTTAAATCTATGCCCTCTTGTTTAATCTTGCACATCCTCCCAGGGGAAAATAAAACTTTCCATACCCCTCATCATTTATACTTCGATCAGGTCATCCCCAGCATCTTGCATTCCAGGGAATAAGCTCCTGGTCTGCACAACCTTTCCATGTAACTCAGACTTCCAAGTTTCATCCTGATAAATTATCCTCAAATTTATCCTGATAAATCTTTGAAACATTCTTTCTAGTTTAATATCAGCCTTCCTATGATAAAGTGACTAAAACTGTACCAATACTCTTGGTGCTGTTATGGTTCTGGTTGGCTGTTCACCTTTAATGCTCCTTTCTCCCTGATTATACCCTAATTGCATTAATTAGATCTCCAGTTGCTGCTAGTTTACTCAATCACAGTACACCTGGTTTTCATCAGAAACTGTGAAATAAGTACGATGGCGTTACTATCACAGGCTGCCAGTTTGTTGGCCTATTGCCATGTGATAACTTTGTTTCTCGACTTTGTGGAACTGTTTGTTCCAAGTTCAGCTCCAGTTTCAAGATATTCCATGAAAACCGTGTCAAGACTCCTCCTGTTTGCTGTTCAATGTTCATGTCTGCACCAGCATCCCCAACTCAATCTCTGTGCCTGTGTCTGTGATGGGAAATCTTGAGAGGCGCACACAAAATGACGGAGGAACTCAGCATTTATGACGGGTAATAAATAGTCAATGTTTCGGGCTGAGACCCATCATCAGGACTGGAAAGGAATGGGGATGAAAGCAGAATAATTGGGTGGAGGAAGGGGAAGGAGCACAAGCTGGCAGTTGACAGGTGAGCAGGTGAAGGGGAAGGTGATGGGTGAGGAAGGGAGATGAAGTAAGAAGCTGGGAGGTGATAGTGGAAGAAGTTGAAGAAGTAATTAGGAGAAGCTAGTGGACAGGCTTCGTCTACACAATCTAATATAGAAACACCCCACCTTTCTGGTCTAGAGAATACAGGCCTCATCTATGCAATCTAGAAATATAGTAACATAGAAAATAGGTGCAGGAGTAGGCCATTTGGCCCTTCGAGCCTGCACCGCCATTCAGTATGATCATGGCTGATCATCCAACTCAGAACCCTGTACCTCCTCTCTCTCCATAACCCCTGATCCCTTTAGCCACAAGGGCCATATCTAACTTCCTCTTAAATATAGCCAATGAACCGGCCTCAACTATTTCCTGTGGCAGAGAATTCCACAGATTCACCACTGTGTGAAGAAGTTTTTCCTCATCTCGGTCCCAAAAGGCTTCCCCTTTATCCTTAAACTATGACCCCCTCGTTCTGGACTTCCCCAACATCGGAAACAATCTTCCTGCATCTAGCCTGTCCAATCCCTTTAGAATTTTATACGTTTCAATAAGATCCCCCCTCAATCTTCTAAATTACAGTGAGTATAAGCCTAGACGATCCAGTCTTTCTTCATATGAAAGTCCTATCATCCCAGGAATCAATCTGGTGAACCTTCTCTGTACTCCCTCTATGGCAAGAATGTCTTTCCTCAGATTAGGGGACCAAAACTGCACACAATATTCTAGGTGCGGTCTCACCTTGTACAACTGCAGTAGAACCTCCCTGCTCCTGTACTCAAATCCTTTTGCTATGAATGCCAACATACCATTTGCCTTTTTCACCGCCTGCTGTACCTGCATGCCCACCTTCAATGACTGGTGTACAACGACACCCAGGTCTTGTTGCACCTCCCCTTTTACTAATCAGCCACCGATCAGATAATAATCTGTTTTCCTGTTCTTGCAACCAAAGTGGATAACCTCACATTTATCCACATTAAATTGCATCTGCCATGAATTTGCCCACTCACCTAACCTATCCAAGTCACCCTGCATCCTCTTGGCATCCTCCTCACAGCTAACACCGCCGCCCAGCTTCATGTCATCCGCAAACTTGGAGATGCTGCATTTAATTCCCTTGTCTAAATCATTAATATATATTGTAAACAGCTGGGGTCCCAGCACTGAGCCTTGCAGTACCTTACTATTTCTGGAAGATTATTTATGTCCTCCTCAGTGAAGACAGAAACAAAGTAGTTATTCAGTTGGTCTGCCATGTCTTTGTTCCCTATGATCAATTTACCTGTTTCTGACTGTAAAGGACCTACATTTGTCTTGACCAATCTTTTTCTTTTCATGTATCAATAAAAGCTTTTACAGTCAGTTTTTTGTTCCCTGCCAGCTTTCTAATATAGAAACACCCCACCCTTCTGGTCTAGAGAATACAGGCCTACTCTACACAATCTAATATAGAAACACCCCCATCTTTCTGGTGAAATTTCCACTGTAGTTCCTCCAAGACATGTATTTTTTTAGATAAGAAGATCAAAACTGTACAGAACAAACCCATATATAATTGAAGTACATCTTTTCTCCTATACTCATTCTATACAGAGCTTCACATAATAGAATCCAATATACCATTTGGTTTGCTTACCACTAGCCACAGTTGTATGTTAGCTTTCACTAACTTGGGTATAAAAACACCAATACGACATTTATAAATTTCTGTGCTTTGGTGCACCAAAATGGATGATGTCAATTTTTTCTACATTAAATTGAATCCGCTGTCTTCTTATCACACATTCAGCTTGTCCATATCCCTTTTTACAGCCTTCTTACAGTCAGCAAACTTGGAAATGTGAGATTTTATCTCCAGAGCTAAATTATTTGGTGTAAGTGATAAACAGTTGGTGCTCACAAGCTGATCCATGTGATACCACCATAAATGAAAGTCGAAGTTATTTTTGTCATGAGCGCGAGTATGTGTGTGCACAGATGCAATAATAAACTTACTTCAGCAGCATCACAGTCACATGGCATCATCTAAGCACATTCACAAGGAAAGCATAAATTCAGCATATATTATATTTTTTGGAATAAAGAACAGAATTAGAACAAAAGAAAGCAAAATCCATTTTAGTGCAAAGTGGTCTTATTGTTGTTAAACTATAGTGATCAGCATTTTGCCAGTTGGTTCAAGAATGGGAGGGTTGAAGGGAAGTAGCTGTTCTTGAATCTGGTGCTTTTGGATTTCAGGATTCTGCAGCTCCTACCTGATTCAAACAAGTGGTGGTGATGATGGATGTTGCCTTCTCGAGACAGCATCTCTTGGCAGATAATACTGATGGTGAGGAGGGATATGCTGGTGATGTATCAGGCAGAGTCCATTACTCCCTGTAGCTTCATATATTCCTGTACATTCAGCTTGCCGCACTAGACTGTGTTACAACCAGTCAACCGGGCATCTGTAGAAGTTTGTTGGTGTTCAGTGGCATCCTCCTAAGAAAGTAAAGATGGTGTGTCGTAGAAATCTATCCTGTTCGTACTTTACTGTAAAAGCATTACCCCATTATCAAACAGAAATTAAGATGCAGACCTTTATTACGTGATCACGGAGACCTATTGCCTTATGATTCAGTCAATGTCAGCTTACATCCTAAGTTTTTGCAGTAAAATTTGGGCAATAGCCAACAACTAGACATACTTAGCGACTTCGAGAATCTCTTGTTAGGTATCAGCCAGTTCACAACTGTCCCCGTGCAATATATAAATCTGAGCTGCACCTTTACAGTCAGTTCCTCTATTAGTCAGACAGTCTTGGACAGAAGTTAACAGTACTTGATCACTGGCATGAGCTATTGTTAGCTAGCACAAGCAAGGCAGAGTCTGCATCTTATCCTGTTACTCTCACGACACAAATCTTAAGCAATACTTAGCTAGTCAAGCTTGACAACAACATTTAATTTGCTTCTTAATTTTCTTTCACATTATAATACAATTTCCTTTTTCTTTGCATTTATGTGGTGGGCCCAGGTTAGTTCATCCGATATATTAATGTCTAGGAATTTAAAGCTGTTGACTCTCTCTACCACCAATCTCTCAATACAGACTGGTGCATGTTCGACCTTTTCTCCACTCTGAAGTCAACAATCAGCTCTTCTGCTGACGTTGAGTAAGAGGACGCTTTAGCAGCACCACTCAGCTAAGTGTCCTAACTTATTCCGATAAGCTAACTCATTGCCACCTGTGAGTCATCCGACAACTGTAATGTCATTAGTGAATTTGAAGGTGTATTGGAACTGTACTGAGCCAAACAGTCATGTGTGTATAGAGACTAGAGCAGCAAGATAAACACACGGCCCTGAGGTGCACCTATGTCGATGATCTGCAAAGGGGAGATATTGTCACCTAGTCTGCCTACCATCGTGAAAAAGACCATAAGACCATAGACTATAAGACATTAGAGCAGAATTATGCCCTTTGGCTGCTCTGCAATTCTGTCACGGCTGATTTATTGTCCTCCCCCACCCCATTCTCCTGTCATCTCCCTTTGACACCCTTACTAATCAAGAACCTATCAACCTCCACTTTAAATATACCCAATGACATGACCTCCATAGCTGTCCAAGGCAATGAATTGACAGATTCGCCACCCTCTGGCTAAAGAAATTCCTCCTCATCTCTCCTCTAAAGGGGCATTCTTCTATTCTGAGCCTGTGCTCTCTATCCTCGATTCCTTACTATAGGAAATATCCTGTCCACATTCCCTCTATCTAGGCCTTTCAATATTTGATACAGTTCAATGAGATTCCCCCCTCATTCTTCTAAATTCCAATGAATACAGGCCCAGCGCATTAACATGTTCCTTATACGTTAATCCTTTCATTCTTGTGAACCTCCTCTGGACCCTCTCCAGTGCCAGCAAAAAATCCTTTCTAAGATAAGGGGCCCAAAACTGTGCACTACATTCCATTGGTCTGATCAAAGCCTTATATAGCCTCAGCATCACATCCTTGCTTTTATTCTCTGGCCCTCTTGAAATGAATGCTAACATTGCACTTGCCTTCCTTACTACCTATAAGCTACCATTCAGGGAATCCTGCAGGAGTACTTTCAAGTCCCTTTGCATTAGGGATTTCTGAATTTTCTCCCCATTTAGGAAATAGTCTACACCTTAATTTCTTCAACCAAGTGCATGACCATACACTTCCCTATTCTATCTGCCACTTCTTTGCCCATTCTCCTAATCTGTCCAAGTCCATCTGGAGAAACCCTACATTCTCAATAAACTGCAAGACCATAAGATATCGGAGCAGCATTAGGCCATCTGGTCCATCGAGTCTGCTCCGCCATTCGATCATGGCTGATCATTTTCTCCTCTCCTCAATCCCAATCCCCGGCCTTTTCTCCATAACCTTTGATGCCATGTCCAATCAAGAACTTAACAATTTCTGCCTTAAATACACCCAACGACCTGGCCTCCACAGCTGCCAGTGGTAACAAATTCCACAATTTCACCACCCTCTGGCTAAAGAAATTACTCTGCATCTCTGCTTTAAATGGACTCCCCTCTATCCTGAGACTGTGCCCCCTTGTCCTAGACTTCTCCACCATGGGAAACATCCTTTCCACATCTTCTCTGTCACGGCCTTTCAACATTCAAAAGGTTCCACGAGATCCCTCCCCCCCCCCCATCCTTCTAAACACCAGCGAGTATAGACTCAGAGCTACCAAACGTTTCCCGTATGATAACCTTTCATTCGTGGAATCATCCTTGTGAACCTCCATTAAACCTTCTCCAATGCCAGCATATCTTTTCTTAGATGAGGAGCCCAAAACTGTTCACAATACTCAGGGTGAGGCTTCACCAGTGCCTTATAAAGATTTAGCATCACATCCCTGTTCTTGTATTCATGACCTCTTGAATTAAATGCTAAGATTGCATTTGCCTTCCTCACCACTGACTCTACCTGCAGGTTAGTCTTCAGGGTGTTCTGCACAAGAATTCCCAAGTCCCTCTGCATCTCAGGTTTTTCAATTTTTTCCCCATTTGGAAAACATTCTGCACATTTATTTCTACTACCAAAGTGCCTGACCATGCATTTTCCAAAATTGTACTTCATTTACCTT
This sequence comes from Hypanus sabinus, assembly GCF_030144855.1. Lineage (NCBI taxonomy): Eukaryota > Metazoa > Chordata > Chondrichthyes > Myliobatiformes > Dasyatidae > Hypanus > Hypanus sabinus. The sequence goes on from NC_082711.1 coordinate 100,763,936, forward strand.
TTGCCCATTCTACTAATCTGTTTAACACCTTTTGAGCTTACCTGTTTCCTTAACACTAACTGTCCCGCCACCAATCTTCGTATCATCTGCAAACTTGGCAAGACAGCCATTTATTCCATCATCTGAATCATTGATATACAGCATAAGAAAAGTGATACCAACACTGACTCCTGCAGAACACCACTGGTCACCGGCAGCCTACTTACTGCCTCCAATGTTCTAACCCTGCCAGTAACTTTCCTGTACAACCATGGGCTCTTAACTTGTTAAGCAGCCTCGTGTCAAAGGCCTTCTGAAAGTCCAAGTATACAACATATATTGGATCACCTTTATCTATCCTACTTGTAATTTTCCCAAAGAGTTCCAAAAGGTTCATCAAACAAGACTTTTCCTTAAGGAAAACATTGTCCGGTCTGTCCTGTGTCACCAAGTACTACATAACCTCCTGTTTAACAATCGACTCTAACATCTTCCCAACCACTGAGGTCAGGCTAACTGGTCTATAATTTCATTTCTGCTTCCTTGCTCCTTTTTTAAAGAGTGGAGTGACATTTGCAATTTTCCAGTCCTCTGGCACCATGCCAGAATCCAATTTTTGAAAGATCATTACTAATGCCACCACAATCTCTACTGCTACCTCTTTCAGAACCCTAGGGTGCAGTTCATCTGGTCCGGGTGACTTATGTGCCCTTAGATCTTTCAACTTTTTGTGTACCTTCTCCCTTGTAACAATAACTGTACTCACTTCTCTTCCCTCGCACCCTTCAACATCTGGCATACAGCTAGTGCCTTCCACAATGAAAACTGATGCAAAATACTCATTTAATTCATCTGCCATCTCCTTGTGTCCCCATTATTATTTCTCTGGCCTAAGTTTCTAGCGGTCCTATATCCACTTTCATCTCTGTTTTATTTTTTACATACTTGAAAAAGTTTTTACTATCCACTTTGATATTGCTTGCTTTCATGTTTTGTCTTTTCCCTCCTAATAACTGCTCTTTGTAGGTTTTTAGAAGCTTCCCAATCCTCTATCTTCCCACTAACTTTTGCTTGTGTATACCCTCTCTTTTGCTTTTACATTACCTGAATTCCCTTGTCAGCTGCAGTTGTATTATTTTGCCATGTGGTCAAATCTGTCACTGATCTACGCAGCACCGGCTGTGATTGCACAGATGCCGGTGGTGGTGATTGCACCAGAGATGGAGGTTGTGCTGGTTCCGGCCTAACTGGAGGTGTCAGCCCAATAGGCGTCAGTGATCCCTCACGCGTGTGCGAGGCGCCTAGAATATACGCGTATGAAACGCCCGGTATATGAGTGTCGTGAGGGGTCAGTGTAGGGCTTGGTGTCACCTCGGGTACAGGGTTCTTAGTTACTGTGGAGTGTTCGGGGTAGTGGTCTGCTGCTCCTGCAGGTGCCAGGTCGCGGACGGAGACTGTGTCCTCCCGCCCATCAGGTAAGACCACGTAGGCATACTGGGGGTTCGCATGTAGAAGGTGAACCCTCTCGACCAGCGGGGAGTATTTATTACTCCTCACACGTTTCCAGAGCAGCACTGGCCCTGGGGATGTCAGCCAAGCCGGTAGGGTGGTCCCAGTGGCAGACTTCCTGGGAAAAGAGAATAGGCGTTCGTGAGGGGTGGCATTGGTGGACGTACATAACAGGGAGCGGATAGAATGGAGTGCTTCAGGGAGGACCTCCTGCCATCGAGAGACCGGCAACCCTTTTGACTTAAGGGCTAAAAGTGTGGCCATCCACACTGTGGCATTCTCCCTCTCCACCTGTCCATTTCCTCGGGGATTATAACTCGTGGTCCAACTAGTAGCAATGCCCCTAGCTAGCAGGTACTGGCGCAGCTCGTCACTCATAAAGGAGGACCCTCTATCACTGTGGATATAGCAGGGATATCCGAACAGAGTGAAGAGCTGGCGCAGAGCTTTTATGACGGAAGTGGTAGTGGTGTCAGGGCAGGGAGTGGCAAAGGGGAACCACGAGTACTCATCAATAATATTGAGAAAATAGACATTGCAGTTGGTGGAGGGAAGGGGGCCCTTAAAGTCAACACTCAGTTGCTCAAAAGGGCGGGTGGCCTTGACAAGTTGTGCCATGTCAGGACGGTAGAAGTGCGGTTTGCACTCAGTGCAGACTTGGCAGTCCCTGGTCATCGTCCTGATGTCCTCCAGGGAGTACGGCAGATTCCGGGCTTTCACGAAATGGTAAAATCGGGTGACAAAGATGTGCATGAAGGGCATATAGCTGGTCGAGCTGTGCACTAGCACACGTTCCCCGGGATAGGGCATCAGGGGGCTCATTCAGTCTGCCAGGCCAGTACAGGATATCATAGTTGTAGGTGGAAAGTTCTATTCTCCACCACAAAATTTTATCATTTTTGATTTTGCCCCGCTGTTGGTTGCTGAACATGAACGCAACTGAGCACTGGTCAGTCAGCAAGGTGAACCTTTTGCCGGCGAGATAGTGCCTCCAGTGCCTAATAGCTTCCACTATGGCCTGGGCTTCTTTCTCCACCGCGGAGTGCCGAATTTCAGAGCCTTGAAGGGTATGAGAAAAGAATGCTACTGGCCTGCCTGCCTGATTGAGGATAGCAGCCAAAGCGAAATCGGAGGTGTCACACTCTACTTGGAAGGGAATGGTCTCGTCCACCACATGCATCGTAGCTTTGGCAATGTCCCCTTTAATGCGGCTGAAGGCTGCGCAGGCCTCGGCAGAGAGGGGAAAAGTGGTAGACTTGACCAGGGGGCAGGCCTTGTCTGCATAATGGGGGACCCATTGGGCATAATAAGAAAAAAAACCCAGGCACCGTCTGAGGGCTTTGAGAGTGGTGGGAAGAGGGAGTTCTAACAGGGGGTGCATATGGTCGGGATCAGGGCCAATGACCCTGTTTTCCACGACATACCCAAGGATAGCGAGTCGGGTGGTCCTGAACACGCACTTGTCCCTGTTATAAGTAAAGTTCATGGCTTCGGCTACTTGGAAAAATCATTGGAAGTTGGCGTTGTGATCCGGCCAGTCGTGACCACAGATGGTGATATTATCCAGATAGGGAAACATGGCCTTCAGTTGGCACTGGTCCACCATCTGGTCCATTTCCCTCTGGAAGACTGAGACACCACATATGACACCAAATGGGACGCGCAGGAAGTGATAGAGCCTGCTGCCCGCCTCGAAGGCAGTGTAGGGGCGGTCCTCTGGGCAGATGGGGAGCTGGTGATAAGCAGATTTCAGATCTATTGTCGAGGACACCTTCTACTGAGCTATCTGGTTGACCATATCCGCGATGCGGGGTAGGGGGTACGTGTCAAGCTGCGTGAACCGATTGATGGTTTGACTATAGTCTACGACCATCCTATTTTTCTGTCTGTTCTGAATAATAACCAGCTGGGCCCTCCAAGGCCTTGTGCTTGGCTCAATGATCCCCTCCCTGAGCAGCCGCTGCACCTCCGACTGAATGAAGGCCCTGTCCCCCGCGCTGTACCTCCTGCTTTTAGTTGCCACAGGATTACAGTTAGGGGTCAGGTTGGCGAACAGCGGTGGGGGAGGGATCTTGAGGGTGGAGAGGCTCAAGATGGAGCCTGATGGTGATGGCAAGATGGTGTCTGTAGCGCAGCTGTCGGCATGGTGCAGGGGGGGATGTGTGGGTCGGTATGTGTGTGTGGTCAGTAGCGGGGTATGTGACGAAGTCCCACCAAACTGAGGATTCCTGACAGTGAGTGGTGGGAGGGACCCGTCATACGCCATAGTCACACTTTTGAGGTGGCTCTGGAAGTCCAGCCCCAATAGCACAGGCGCGCACAGTTGAGGCATGACCAGTAGCGCAAAGTTCCGATATTCTGTGCCCTGCACCACCAATGTCACTACACAACCCACCCGGATGTCTGTGGAATACAACCCAGCAGCCAAGGTGACCCTCTGGCTTACCAGCCGTGTCATGAGTCCACAGTGTTGCACTGTGTCCGGGTCAATAAAACTCTCAGTGCTGCCTGTGTCAAAAAGGCAGCTAGTCCTGTGCTCCTCCACCAGGATGTCCATCATTGACCTTGCAAGCTCATGTGGGCGCTTTGGTCAAGGGTTATGGTGGCCAGAGTTGAACTGCCGTCTTGGTGCCCGGTAAACACTGGTGGGTCGGGGCGGGGCATGTTGACGCCGACCAAGATGGCCGCCCACATCCGGGCATGCAAGATGGCGGCCCCCGTGCCTCACACGCAGCGCTGCCTGACCCCACTCGTAGATTAGACTTACAGACCTTGGCGAAATGGCCCTTCTTCCCGCAGCTGGAGCAAGTTGCTTCTCTGGCCGGGCAGCGTTTTTGAGGGTACTTTTCGAGTCCGCAGAAATAACACAGCTCAGGCTTTCGCCTGGCCGCAGCTGTGGTTGTGTTCGGGAAGTTTGTGGAATCATGACTGGCAGCGGCGTTGGTGAATTCGCTCACGGGAACCGGCAGCGGTGGGGTCTGAGGTGTCCACGGAACCGGCGGGGAATCGCGTGGCTGGACAGCGTCAGCGTTGTGCAGAGCAGCCTCCAGCGTGTCGGCCATCTCGATTGCCGAGCGTAAGGTAAGATCGGCATTTTCCAGCAGCCGCTGACGCACGTACACTGACCTCATTCCTGTAACAAAGGCGTCTTGTACTAGCAGCTCCGCATGCTGTTCCACCGTGAGAGTTTTGCAATCACAAGTTCGGACGAGTGTCCGTAGGGCTCGGCCAAATTGGGCGCTCGATTCTCCAGGCCGCTGTTGTCGGGTAGCTAAGCAATGTCTTGTGTAGACAGTGTTCACCGGACGCAGGTACTGTCTTTTGAGGGCATCCAGTGCCCCTTCGTAGGTCGACAGGTCCCTGATAAGTGAATAAACTTTTGGGGTGACCCTTGAGAGGAGAAGTCGATGCATAACAGCGGGTTCAGTTGCACTAACCTCCTCCAAGTATGACTGGAAGCATGCAAGCCAGAGTTCAAAGGCAAGAGCTGCTTCAGAGTCTTGGGGGTCCAAATCCAATCTTTCCAGACATAAAACGCTTTCCATGTTTTAAAACTTCCAGTCAATAAAATTGATGCACCATCAATAACTCACTCTGAGATGTAAAAGCGAGGTATCAGCTTTTATTGACTGGAAGAAGGAACAATCAGTGAGCGACCACCATACTACATCCTGGAGACTGAGAGGCCGGGCTCAGGCCTCAAGCACCTTTATACCGGGGTCTGTGGGAGGAGCCACAGGAGCAGTCAGCAGGGGGCGTGTCCAGACAGGTATATGTAGTTCACCACAACAGTGGAAGCAGACAGACTAATTGTCTTTGTTCTTGCCGCACGCTTGGGGATGGAGGCTGCCATTTTGTGAAGACGCTCTATTCTCCATTTTGTGAGCTTGACATGCTGGGCTTGATCAATGTTTTAAAGACACAATGATACTTCAGGTAATCTATTGGACTGGAGATCATTTCCAAACAAGAAGTGAGTTGTTCTTTGGTTGGCTATTATATGCAGTTTGTGAATGTTGGGGAAAGTGCCTGCCTGGAGTGATTCGAGCTGTTTGCTGATTGAGAACAAAGAGCCATAAGTTATCGACTGTCACTTGATGGGAAGAGGTTAATAAATGGATGTCGACTGGAGCAGAGCCAATAATGTGTTAAAGGACAAACACATGATCTGTGGCCAATGACACTGGAATGCAATATTTGAATTGATAAAGAATGGATATAAAAGTGGATGCTTCGTGTATGCTGGCAGCGGTAACTTTGAAGAATAACCATCACAAATACAAATGTGAGCAGTGCTGAGTAAAACACCTGGCATGTGAATCAGAACTACAAGGAATGCCTGGCCAGTGTAGACTCCATTGCCCGGGTAATACCTTTGTTATTCTTTAACTATTCGGGACAGTCAAGGATACTTAGCGGGTGTGCACAAAAGGTATTTAGTGTATGACTTCACGTAATTGTGAGTTTAAACAATAAAGGTACTTGTCAGTAAATACAGATCTCTCTGTGCCTCACTAATCATTATTATAAAAAGTATTTTTTACAATACACAGAAGCATAGAAAACAGGAAAGGGGTAGGCCATTTGGCCCTTTGAGTCCTTGCTGTCTGTCATGGTGGGCGCTCGCAGGACTGGACCCAAATGCCGAGCAACGGCTGACTCTCTCTGTCATTGTGGTTAACAGCACCAGCTCAACTGAGGAGCAGTGGACAACAGGCTCACGATCTGATGCACCATCAATAACTCTCTGAGACGTGAGGCAAGATATCGGCTTTTATTGACTGGAAGAAAGTACAAGCAGCAATTGACCACCACACTGCATCCTGGAGAGTGAGGGCAGGGCTCAGGCCCCAATCGCCTTTATACCGGGGTCCGTGGGAGGAGCCACAGGAGCAGTCAGCAGGGGGGGGCGTGTCCAGACAGGTATATGTAGTTCACCACACGATCCAACCCAGGAGCAGAGAAACAGCAGAATCCCCATGAAGAGATGGAAATAAGTGCTTAGGCACAGGAATACAAACTGAGCCTCAGAGGGATAAGCGAGTGACATCACAAGACAAATCATTCTCAATACAGCAACCTCCCTATAGGAAGAGCACCCATTCACACGCATCTCCTTTTGAGTTTAAGGCTTTGCAGACAGTGAATCAATGCCATCACTAATCTATGCCTTCTGCCATGAGGAAAATATTTTTAACTGTTTGCTACATTATGCAATTCGTAACTCTGTACGCCTCATGAAAAACAAGTGCAGAATTGCCTTATAACTGAAGCATTCCACCCCTGGTAACACCCTCGTGAATCTCCTCTGTGCGCTCTCCAGTGCAATCATGTTCTTCCTACAATTGTGTTGACCAGAAATGTACACAGTACTCCAGATGTGGTCTATCAAATATTTTAAAAAGCTGTACTATTATGCCTCGACCCTTCCTCTTTCCACCCATCTCATATTCAATGCCATGGGTAACAAAGGCAAAAAGGAACAGCCTATGCCTGCATGGAGCAATATTTAGACAGAATTCAACTGTGGGCTGGTAAATGGCAACTAATATCACACCGTGAAAATACAAGGCAATTACTCTCTTGAGAAAAGGAAGATTTAACCAACTAGCCTTGACATTCAATAGCTTTACCGTCATTGGTTCCCCGACACTCAACATCTTGGGGGTTACCACTGACCAGGAACTCAGCTGGATCACACATCTGAATACTGTAAACACCTAAGCAGATCAGAGGCTGGAAGTTCTGTAGTGAGCTCCGGTCTTTCAAAATTGTAACTAAAAATGTCATCAGTGAGATAGAGTAGTTTCCAGTTACCTAGAGTAATTGGAAAGCTCTGACATTACACAACTAAAAATGCCTTGGAACATTTTCCCATTTTTAAGCTACTATATGCTGTAAGTACAAATAGATTTTTTCCTTTAACTTTAACTTTAAAAATAAGCAATTATCATTCAAAATTAAAATAAAATAGTGATTTCAGTAAAACTCCTGGCATGCTGAACCCCACAGTCTCAGGCATATCCGAGTATTTTCAAGCTGTTTTGTGTTTGAAGTCTTATTGATTGTTACTTCTCATTTATCCTTTGAATGAAGGAACTGCACATAATCACAAGTCCATTCACCTCTTGAGTGGAGTTACTTGGGTTATTTCCTGCCCCACCTTTGTCATATGTGGAGTCAGTGTTCTAAATTGGGAAAGGTCAACTTAATAAACTGGAGTGATTTGGAGAAGAGATTTTCAAATAGCTATCTGAAGATAAATCAGTCTCAGATTGTTGGAAGGAGATTCAAGAGGTTCAAAATAGACATGCTCCCTCAAAAAAAGAGAATGGCTTGCCAAACCCTAGAGCACTCTGGTCACTGAGGGTAAGGTAAGTGCATGTGAAACATTGGGAGTTTAATGCAGCTTTCCAAAGCCAAGATTGAAAATAAAAGTGAAATTAGGAAAGCAAAGAAAGGGAATGAGAATTCACTGGCAAGTAAAGTAAAAGTAATTTATGTTAAAAGAAGCAAGAGAATAGCAAGAGAAAGGAACAGGTCATGAGAAAGATAACTCATGCAAGGAAACAAAAGATGTGAATATATAGTGACTGTTTTCACAAAGAGTAGGATGCAGATATACATATTTAAGTATAATGAAGTGAAATATCGAATGGTAGACATTATAAAAGAAGGAGTTTAGCAATTTCAAAAGTGGTTAAAACAACATAACCAGATAAATAATTTTGGATGCTATTAAAAGAAACAAAGTAGGAAATTGATGGGTCCGTGGTTATAATTTTTTTGAATCTTTGTTTTGTTTCCCAAAGATGTGCTGGTAGGTTAATGGGCTACTGTAAATGCCACTTGAGCAGCTGGCTGACAGGAGAGCAAGGTTAAATTGGTGGGTATGTGAGTGAGAATAGGCTACCTGGAAAGCAGAGAGGAAATAGAATTGATAGGATATGGGATTTTTCTGCTGAGGTCCAGCATCGGCCCAATACTCCAAATGGCTTCCTTCTATGTTCATCCAAAACAATGACTGGTTTTTGTTTGGAATCCATTCATGAGGACAGCATAGACATCACATTACCGGAAAAGATACAATTGAATTGGGGATGATGCAGAGTAGATTTATGAGCATACTGCCAAGTTTGGAAAATAATACTCACAAGGAAAGATCGTGGTTGTTTTCTTCAGAACAAAGAAGACTGGGGGAAACTATACTGAAATGTGCAAAGCCATGAGGGGTCGAGAGAAAGTCAATAGGAAGAAGTAATTTTGCTTAGTTGAGTGGTTAGAAACAAGCAACCTAGATTGGAAAGATTAGAAATTAGAAAATAAGAGGTAAAAGGATTAGAAGAGGGATGAGGAAGAAGTTTTCTCATCCAGAGTGCGGTTGTAATCTGGAACTCATTGCCAGCATGGGTGCCTCAGTAGTGATGCTATTACAGCTCAGGGCATTCAGAGTTCAATTCCAGTGCTGTTCTGTAAGGAGTTTCTATAGGTTCTCCCCACAGAATGCGCCAGTTTTCTCCGGGTCCTACACTTTCTTCCCACAACCCAGAGACATATCGGGTCGGCTAATTGCTCATTGTAAATTGTCCCGTAATTAGGGTAGGGTGAATTGGGTTTGTCGTGGGTTGCTGGGGTGGCTTGGATTGAAAGGCCTACTCCATGCAGTATCACTAAAAAAAAATAAGAGAGATAAAGACAGAAAACATGGCCACATTAAAAATTACCTGGTTTTGCACTTGGAGAGCTGACACCTTTGAAAGTTGGGATTGAGCTGGGTGCAACTTTGTTGATCATTATTGGCAAGGTGGGCCAGCTTAGCTTTCTTTTCCACTTCTGTAATTTCTATGATCCTGAGACTTCCCTTGAATTCATTCAAATGATTTTATATAATAATCTTCCGTGCACTATACCTTAAAAATAAAGCATTTATATCATTCTTTCACATTCTTTACGGATTATTATGAAACACATTACAACCAACAGAATACATCAAGAATGCAGTCACTGCTGTAAAGTATAAATTTGTGCATCAAAAATTCTCGTGCAATAATAGCCAACTAATCATTTTAATCATCTAAATTATGTAAATATGTATTGATCAGAATCAGATTTATTATCACTGGCATGTGTCATGAAATTTGTTAACTTAGCAGCTGCAGTTCAATGCAATAAATTATTATATAGAAAAAAACAAGTAAATTAATTACAGTGATATATGTATATATGTAGAACATATTTAAAAAGCGCAAAAACAGAAATATCATTCATTAAAGAGGTAGTCTTCATGGATTCAATGTCCATTTAAGACCTGCACGGCAGAGGGGAAGAAGCTGTTCCTGAATCGCTGAGTGTGTGTCTTCAGGCTTCTGTACCTCCTACCTGATGATAACAATGAGAAGAGGGAATGCCTTGGTGCTGGGGGTCCTTAATAACGGGTGCTTCCTCTCTGAGGCACCGCTCCTTGAAGATGTCTTGGATACTATGAAGGCTAGTACCCGAGATGGAGCTGTCTATTTTTACAACTATCTGTATCTCCTTTCGATCCTGTGCAGAAAGCCATCCCCACCCCATACCAGACAGTGATGCAGCCTGTCAGAATACACTCCACAGTACCTCTATAGAAGTTTTCGAGTATTTTAGCTGACAAATCCAGTCACTTCAAACTCCTAATGAAATATAGCCACTGTCTTGCCTTCTTCATAGCTGCATCGGTATGTTGGGACCAGGTTAGGTCCTCACTGATCTTGACACTCTGGAACTCCAAGTTGCTCACTCGTTCCACTTCTGATCCCTTCATGAGGATTGGTTCTTGTCCCTCGTCTTATGCTTCCTGAAGTCCACAATCAGCTCATTTGTCTTACAAATGTTGGAAATAATTGCCTTGCTCGTCTCCAAAGTAGCACCTGCAATTTCCTACAATCTAAGCTGAGAGAGCCGACTGGGCTTAGTTTCAGTATCACAAGCTGAAAAGCAATGTCTCCAACAATGCGACACTACCCCAGTACTGGATTTTTGCGCTGCTTGTTGTACTTAACTCATTGAAGTAGGCCTTGTGTATAAAATCTGATTCACAGGGAAGTCTGTTTACTATTTGGCCACCATTGACACTTTGACAAATCATAGAGGTTCTTTTACATTCTTGCTTCAGTTTCCATGGGATATTCCAATAATTGACTGCTGCTGGGGTGTACTGTTTAATGTTTTGGTTTGCACCAAAGGCCTGGATAGAATGGATACCAAGAGGATGTTTCCTTTAGTAAGAAAGCATAGAATTTGAGGGGATCTGCCTCAGAATATGGGATGTTCCTTTAAAACTGAAATAGATTCAAAATTTTCTCAGAGGTAAGGAGCAAAGGTTGTTTCCTGGAATGGAGACTGATGGTTAGTAGTCCTGCCACAGAGATCATTGGTGTGATCCAGTAAGAATATCAGTTGGATGAGTGGTGTCATAGCAACAACCTTGCACTCATCGACTGCAAAACCAATAAATTGGTTTTGAACTTTGGGAAGGGGAAGTCACGTCAATATGTACCAGACCTCCTTGAAGGGTCAGCAGAAGAAAGCCCCCTCAACAGTGCTCTAAGTTCCTGGGCAACAACATCTCAGAGGATTTGTCATGTGTCCAACACATTGATGTAACCTTGAAGAAAGTATGCCAGTGGCTTTATTCCATTAAGAGCTTGAGGAGATTTGGCAAGCCACGAAGGACTCTTGCAAGTTTCTATGTGCAGAGTGGTGAACATTCTCACTGCTTGTGCCACATGGAGGCTCCAGAGCAAAACACTACCCACCATTGAGGACATCTTCAAGAAAAGGTGCTTAAAGAAGGTGGCAACCATCCTTAAGGACTCCCAGTGTTTGAAACATGCCCTCTTCTCATTGCTACCACCATGGAGGAGGTACATTAGGCTGAAGAGCCACACTCAACAACTCAGGAACAGGCTCCTTCTCCTATGTCACCAAACTTCTGACTCATCTCCACCTACCTGTCCTTTCCCCATAACCCTTCTTTCCTCTGCTACGCAAAAATCTATCCGACCTTGGATAGATTTTGTCTTAAATATACTTACTGAGGTAGCCTTCACTGCTTCATTGGGCAGAGAGTTCCACAGATTCACCACTCTTTGGGAAAAGCAGTTCCTCTTATCTCCAGTCTAAATCTACTCCCCCGACACTTGATTCTAGTCTCACCTACCAGTGGAAACAGCTTCCCTGTCTCTATCTTATCTATCCCTTTCATAATTTTATATATTTCTATAAGATCTCCTCTCATTCTTCTGAATTCCAGTGAGTACAGTCTCAGGTATCTCAATTTCTCCTCATAGTCTAACCCCCTCATCTCTGGAATCGACCTGGTGAACCTCCTCTACACTGCCTCCAAAGCCAGTATATCTTTTCTCAAGCAAGAAGCCCAGAAATGCACACAATACTGCAGGTGTGGCCTTACCAGTACCCATACAGTTATATCCCTGCTCTTAAATTCAATCCCTCTAGCAATGAAAGCCAACATTCCATTTGCCTTCTTGATGGCCTGCTGCACCTGCAAACCAACCTTCTGTGATTCTTGCATCACAAGTAGTCCCAAGTCCTTCCGCACAGCAGCATGCTGCAATCTTTTACCATTTAAACAATAATCTAATCTTCCATTTTTCCTTCCAAAGTGGATGACCTTGCACTTGCCAACATTGTACTCCTTCTATCAGACCCTTGCCCACTCACTTAACCTATGTATAACTATCTGCAGACCTTCTGTATCCTCTGCACAATTTGCTCAATTTAGTATCATCAGCAAACTTAGATACACTACACTTAGTTCCCTCTTCCAGATCGTTAATGTATATCGTGAACGGTTATGGGCCCAGCACTGACCCCTGCAGTACACTGATCACCACTGATTGCCAACAAGAGAAACACCCATGCTGCTTTCTATTAGTTAATCAATCCTCTATCCAAGCTAATACATCACCCCCAACTCTATGCATCCTTATCTTATGGATAAGTCTTTTATGTGACACTTTATTGAACACTTTCTGGAAATCCAAGTAAGTAACATGTTCTGTTCCCCTCTATCCATGCTGCTCGATATATCCTCAAAGAACTCCAGTAAGTTTATCGAACAGGACCTGCCTTTGCTGAATCCATGCTGTGTCTGCCTGATGGATTAATTTCTTTCCAGATGCCTCACTATTCCACCTTTAACGATTGCTTCAAGCATTTTCCCAACTACAGATGTTAAGCTATCTGGCCTATAGTTACCTGCCTTTTGCCTACATCCTTTTTTGAACAGTTGCGTGATGTTTGTCTTCTTCCAATCCATTATGATTTGCCCACAGTCCAGAGAATTTTGGTAAATTATCGCCAAAGCCTCAACTATAACCTCTGTCATTTATTTCAGTACCCTGGGATGCATTCCATCAGGACCAGGGAACTTGTCTATCTTTAAGCCTATAACTTTACTCAGTACTACCTCTTTAGTGATAGGTATTGTATTGAGGTCCCTGATACCTCAGTTTGTTTCCATATTATCTCTCTTTCGATGTTAGATGTGTCCTCCACTGTAAAGACCGCCGCAAATAGTCATTCAAAGCCTTGGCCATTTCCTCATTACCCAAAATCAAATCCCCCTTCTCGTCCTCCAAGGGACATACATTCCATTCTCACATGCCTTAGATATTTCTCTGTTTATTGCCTGTGCCACTGTAATGTTATTATTTGGTGGCCGAAAAACAACTCACACCTGTGAAAATTTCCCTTTCCTATTCCTAATCTCTACCCAGGCCAAACAGCCTGTATTGCGCTGTCACTCTATGACTGTCAGAAGAGAGTGGTGGATCTGTGTTACACGTTCCCACAGGCAGCTATGGAGACCAAGTCATTGGGTGAATTTAAAGCAGAAATTGATAGATTCTTGATCAGTGAGGGTTCTTCATCAACAGTTTCTTCATCACTGTGACTCTGTGACTGTCTGAAGAGGGTGGTGAATCTGTGCTACATCACAGGAAGCCAAGTCATTGGGTGAGTTTAATGTTGTGGTCCGGTCTGGGGTCCGCGGGCTCCGGACTCCGGGTCCTCCGGCTGTCCATTGTTTAGGTTGGACTAAACCATAAACACCTGTTTCTCATCTTGTTGGCTGGGAATATAAGTGGCCCTGGGATTGAGTGTGGTTGGTTGGGGGGGGGGGGGGGGTGGTGGTCGTCTTGTCAAGCTTCCCTGGCAAGATTCTCATGGAGCAAATGGCTGGTGGAAGGCTGGTACAGCCACTTGCCACCTTTAGGCTGCGTTGGAGAGCCATTGCTTTTTGGATCCTTGCTGTCAGTAGTCGGAGCTGTCATTGTGGTATGGATTCGGCCATTTCCCGGACCAGCTGGGTGGCCATCAGCCACTCTGAGCTAGGTAGGGATCCAGTTGTTTTCGTAGCCAGCCAAAGTTGCTGGCCGTAACTGTGACCCGGAGCAGCCCCGATGCAGAGATGGAACTGTCTGTTGTTCTTCGGTGTTTGTCTCTTCCTGTCCCCACCCCGTGGGGTAAGTCAGGCTGTTCTGCCGTTGCCCTGCAGGTGGAAATCTGTCTTGTCTTGTCTTTGCCTCTGTTGGGTAAGTCTGGCCGTTCTGCCGTTATCCGACGGACAGTCCTGCCCCACCTTGGTGTGGCATTAAAGATGAGTCCCGGCTTGTCGAAGAAGTCCCAGCTCTGTGTTTATGTACAGTTCCCAGTCTGCCTCCAGCCAAGCCTCGACCCCAGCCTCAAGCCTCCAGCCAAGACTCGACCCCAGCCTCAAGCCTCCAGCCAAGACTCGACCCCAGCCTCAAACCTCCAACTAGGCCTCGACCCCAGCCTCCAGCCTGGCCTCGACCCCAGCCTCAAGCAGTCTGGCCTCGACCCCAGCCTCAAGCCTCCAACCAAGCCTCGACCCCAGCCTCAAGCCTCCAGCCAAGCCTCGACCCCAGCCTCAAACCTCCAGCCTGGCCTCGACCCCAGCCTCAAGCCTCCAGCCAAGCCTCGACCCCAGCCTCAAGCCTCCAGCCTGGCCTCGACCCCAGCCTCAAGCCTCCAGCCTGGCCTCGACCCCAGCCTCAAGCCTCCAGCCAAGCCTCAACACCAGCCTCAAGCCTCCAGCCAAGCCTCGACCCCAGCCTTAAACCTCCAACTAGGCCTCGACCCCAGCCTCAAACCAACTAGGCCTCGACCCCAGCCTCAAGCCTCCAGCCAAGCCTCGACCCCAGCCTCAAACCTCCAACTAGGCCTCGACCCCAGCCTCAAGCAGTCTGGCCTCGACCCCAGCCTCAAATCTCTAGCCAAGCCTCGTCACGTCTTCGCGTGGGTTTGAGGGTCCGAGCCAGAGGCAAGACCCTGATTCTGGGTCCTTGTGCAGTCTCGGGCTTGGAGTCCATCCCAGGCTCCTTGTTCCCAGACCCTCGTCCTGCCCTGTTCCTAGCACTACAGGGTCTGTGTCCTGCATTTGGGTCCTGATGCAACACCCCTAATGACATTTAAAGCAGAAATTGATAGGTTCTTGATCAGTGAGGGTTCTTCATCAATAGCTTCTTCATCAGTTAAAATATTCAACAATATTGAATAGTAGAGCAGACCAGAGAGGCCAGATGGCCTAATTCTGTTACTATATCTTTGAGTGTTATGGTCTAAAATGGACTGTAATTCTGATTTCCCTCATCCTTTCTCTAGGTCAATAACTGACAAGAGTCTAACATCACACTTCCCCCTCCCTATGTAAATATACATCTGAGCAATTGGAATGGGTAACCTTGGGGTTCATTGTTTGGATCATTACAAAGAGTTTCACACCTTCAATTTCAAACTGTTTCGTTTTAGCAGCAGTACAGAAATGCAAAAACCTGGATGACGCTAATTAACGCACACACAGCAGGGAACATCCTGCACACCTCACAAAAGCAGAACAGCTGTTTGTATCAAGGAAAAGAATGCTTCATTCAAAGTCTCAACTGATTATAGCCCAGGTGGCCCAAATGAAAAATATTAAATGGATTATAAATATGATTTTAACACTATTTTCTAAATTTCATGGCCCAGGATCTCTGTTTTTCCATGAATAAAACCTTATACAGGAGTTGTTTTAAAACATGCTTTATGAAATAAATCTGAACTTTCCAGAGAGCAATTTACAAGTTTGCTGGGGTTATGCATCAAAAAATGTTGAATCAAAACTGATAAGTAGTTATGTGTCTGAACCTTGAAGATTGGCAGACCCTTAGCATTTGTGATACCATGTGATCTCAGTTGATCTATGAGGATGGTTTTAACAAATCAAAACCCAGACGAAAAATAAAAAGTGACCAGACAGAGATCTACACCATGAACGCCAGAGGAGCCAAATAGCTTAAAGGCATCAGTGTGGGAGTGCTGTCACTCCTGAGTACAGAATTCAACGACATCACTCGAAAGAAGTAACACATTACTTAAATCAGGGGCTCCCAATCATTTTTTTATACCATGGACCAATACCGTTAACAAGGGGTTGGTTGACACCAGGTTGGGAACCCTTGATTTGAATGCTCTTCAATTTTCTAATATATTTTGAATACAAATTGAATTACATAAATTTCACACATTTACTCTATATATTTTACCTTCTATTGTGATATATAAAAATAAATATTGTTCAAATTCAGTCTCATTTCCATTTAAAATGTCTGGCTTTCCCGAAGGAGTGAATGAGACTATAGTGAATATGATCCAAAACATCAGAGAGACACTAAAGCTGGCGATGTAGAAGTCTTCATTCATCAAGACAAGCAGGCATTCTTCTGGAGATCCATTCAGCAGAGTTTCACAAACTCAGAAGTAAATCACACTCTTAAACTCATATGATCAAAGTTAACAGTAAGGGATCACCAACTGTTACCTTTTTCCTAAGGATATACAAAATGAGCTGAAGTTTTGAGTCTGGAGGACTCTACATAAAAGATCTCCAGAAGAATGCTTCTTTGTCATGATGAATAGAGACTTCTATATCACCGGCTTCAGTGTCTCTCTGATGATTTGGATCACAGTTACAACATTTGGGGGCTCGTCGGGGATACACTGCTCTTCATTGTGTGTATAGCGACATAAGCAATCTAAGCGAATGAGTGTGTGTGTAAGAGACCAGCTATCAGATGATATTGAGCAGTTTTTGTGAGACAGGGCCACCAGTTGCAAAAGGTGGTTACTGACAACTTGGGTGCACCATAGGGATACATATAAAGGCACTCAAGAGACTTTATAGTACTATACTTATTTGTGAGTGGGTTTGTGTGTTTTAAGAATAAGTCTGAAACCTTGGTAACAAGAATTTTAAATGCAATGGAATATAACAGGCATCATGAGTTCAGTGATACAGAAGTAGTACAGAAGACTACAGAGTACATTCTCTGTAGTTTTAAGTATGTTCTGTTTAATGTTCATCTATCCCTTATATTTTGCTTAATATGTGAATTAGTGTAGAAATATTTGAGGGAGAGTTTATACCCAGGTGTATCCGATGTTACCTATTGAGGTCAGACAATGGCAAGTCGAGAATCCTAACCATCCCAGCCAGCCCTTGACACTAGTTACCGTCAGTCATAGCCCTTCATCCCCAGAGGGAACCAAAGCATTTTGTCACTTGTGTGATTTCAAAATTCTGGCAGAAGCTTGAACACCAGCCTGTTGCTTCTCATCTGATCAGTCCTGATGCAATCAGATCTGTGAATGGGAATGAAAATGTAGAAGAAACAGAGAGCGTGTTAGCAAGCTGTGAACAAAGTACTATGGAATGAAGGCCGGTTCTGGGAGACAGGTGACTAGTTATGTAGTTATTTCTGAGGGGAATGGCCACAGGGATGCTCTGAGCTGCCTATTCACATTTCCACTTCCCCTGACAGTTACCCACTCACCTCTTGCAACCTTGGGGTGACTGCTTCCCTGTAACTCTGATCGATTATCTCTTCACCCTGCCATATAAGCCAAAGGTCATCGAGCTGCTGCTTCAGGTCCCTAACACGGTCTTCAAGGAGCTGCAGCTGGATGCATTTCATGCAGATGTAGTTCCCTGGGAGAATCTAGGTCTCCCGGGACTCCAACATCCAGCATGAAGAACACACAACGGCCATTTACTACACTAACAGACATTCTAGTAAGGGTAGAAACATGATGATTTGGCAGATAAACGTGCGGCTGAGAATCTAGTGTAGGAGGCCAGGCTTCAGTTTTTTAGATCATTGGGATCTCTTCTGGGGGAGGTATGACCTGTACTAAAGTGATGGGTTGTACCTGAACCTGAGGGGGACCAATAAAGCTGTTGGGGAGGGTTTAAACTAATTTGGCATGGGGGTGGGAACCTGAATGAAGGGACTCATGTTAGGACAGTTGTTAAAAAAGCAAAGATAGCATGCAGTCAGACTGTCAGGAAGGGCAGGCAGACGATAAGACAAAATTGCAGCCAGCAGGGTGGGTATCAGTGCATTAGGGATGCACTAATTAAAGTTAAAGCACACCAGACAGGTGAGAGCAAGGAACAGAAAGGAAATGTGGGGGCAGACATTGCCGTGAAGAAGGCAGCAGAGGAATAAGAGGCAATTGAAATTGCAAGTGTGTAGGAAGAAACGACAGAAACCAGCTTAGTAAAGTTATATAAAGAGGCGGAGGCAGAAGAGCAGGAGGAGTGGTGGAGAAAGGAGGGACCAGATGGGAGCTGAACACACGGGGAGGAAGGAGTTGCGGTTGCCCCACCATGTACTAGGCAGATACTACTGAAGGTATATCGTGGGGTATGCACCAGGAAAGGCAGAGCATGATCACAACCCTCTGGCAGGAATAGTGGGGGCTAGGGATGGGCGTGGATGTGGAGAAATTCTGTCACCATTCTATTATTTGTGCCCAGCATAACCCTGGTAAGGCATAAAGCTACAGCTGGCAAATTAGCCACAGCCGAGGGGATATTTGAGAAAGCATCCAGATAGACTTCACAGGGCCCCTGCCAAGAAGCGGGGGGAAAGCTACAGTCTAGTAATTATGGACCACTTCATCCAGTGGGTAAAGTCTTTCCCAACAAGGGGCCGCACCACCAGCACCGCTGCATGGATTCTAGTTCAGGAAATCCTCCCAAGGTGGGGAATCCCAGTTCAGGTGGACCCGGATCAGGAAGAGCATTCCACAAGGAAAGTGATGAAGGAAATGTGCTGACTGCTAGGGATTCGACAAAGGTTCCACGTGCCCTACCATCCTCAGAGTTCCAAAATGGCAGGAAGGATGAACTGAACAATACCTTAGCCAAAGTCAGCATGGTTTCCTTAAGGGAAAATCTTGCCTGATAATCCTGTTGGAATTCTTTGAGGAGATTACAAGTAGTATAGATAAAGGGGATGCAGTGGATGTTGTATATTTGGACTTTCAGAAGGCCTTTGACAAGGTGCCACACTTGAGGCTGCTTACCAAGTTATCACAGGAAAATTACTAACATGGTTAGAGCATTGGCTGATTGGTAGGAGGCAGCAAGTGGGAATAAAAGGGTCCTTGTCTGATTGGCTGTCAGTGACCAGTGGTGTTGTGCAGGGGGTCAGTGTTGGCATGGCTTCTTTTTATACTGTATATCAATGACTTAGATGATGGAATAGGCTTTGTTGCTAAGTTTGCAGATAATGCGGAGATTGGTGGAGGGCCAGGTAGTGTTGAGGAAACAAGAAAGCTGCAAAAGATTTAGACAACTTAGACAGAGAATGGGCAAGAGAGTGGCAAATGAAATGCAATGATGGAAAATGCATGGTCATGCTCTTTAGAATAGAAATAATTGCACAGACTTTTTGCTAAATGGGGAGAAAATCCAAAAATCCAAGACGCAAGGGGACTTGGGAGTCTTTGTGTCGAACTCCCTAAAGGTTAACTTGCAGGCTGAGTCAGTTGTGAACATGCTAAATGTAATGTTAGCATTCATTTCAAGAGGTCTTCAATACAAGAGCAGGGATGTGATGCTGAGAATTTACAAGGCGCTGGTGAGGCCGCACCTTGAGTATTGTGAACAGTTTAGGGCTCCTTATCTAAGAAAAGGTGTGCTGGCATTGGAGAGGGTTGAGAGGAGTTTCAAAAGATGATTCCGGGAATGAAAGGGTTATCATATGAGGAACATTTGATGGCTCTGAGTCTGTACTTGTTGGACTTCAGAAGGATGGGGGGGATCTCATTGAAATCTTTTGAGTGTTAAAAGGGCTAGACAGAGTAGATGTGAAAAGGATGTTTCCCATGGTGGGTGAGACTAGCACAAGAGGGCACAGCCTCAGGATACAGGGGCGTCCATCTAAAACAGAAATGCAGAGAAGTTTACTTAGCCAGAGGATGGCGAATTTATGAAATTTGTTACCACAGGCAGCTGCAGAGGCCAGGTCATTGGATGTATTTAAGGCAGTGATTGACAAGTTCTTGATTGGATGTGGTTTTAAAGGATATGGGGAGAAGTTCAGGGAATGAGGCTGAAGAGGGGAAAATTGGATCAGCCAAGTTGAAATGGCGGAGCAGACGATGAGCCAAATTGCTTAATTCTGCTCCCATGTCTAATGGTCTTATGCTGGGGAGTACTATATTCTGAAGTTATGTGAATATAACATATATTGATTCAAATAATAATCGGTCTTCGGTTCTTATGTAATTTGTAAATTGCAAGCTGTAATTTGAAGCAAAAAGAATAGCTTCACCATAGTTCTGTAACTAGTATATATTAATATACACTGAAGAGACACTGAAGCTGGTGATATAGAAGTCTTTATTCATCAGAACAAGCAGGCTTTCTTCTGGAGATCCTCTCGGTAGAGGCCCAAACTCAAAGTACATCACATTTTTATACCTTTTACATCACAGATTACAATAGGTGATACAATTTCAAAAGTTGCAATGATATCAGTTACTTCAATATTTTGAGTTGACAATCCCTTTTCTGAATTACATATCTACAGTGGGAGACATGACTGAAGGTTCAAACACCTTTACTTTGACAAAGTAGTTCACACAAAGTTTCTGGGGACAATGATCCCAGACTCCTAGGAATGGTCGTGGCCTGAAAAATCAACTATTTGTTTATTTCCATAGATGTTGCCTGACCTGCTGAGTTCCTCCAGTGTGTGTGTGTGTGTGTGTGTGTGTGTGTGTGTGTGTGTGTGTGTGTGTGTGTGTGTGTGTGTGTGTGTGTGTGTGTGTGTGTGTGTGTGTGTGTGTGTGTGTGTGTGTGTAACTCTGAATTTCCAACATTTGCAGAATCTCTTGTGTTCAAAATTAATGTTGTTTAGAGCTGACTTTCTCAAAAGAAATCTCCCAACTATTGATGTGCTAATATCAGTCTGATCTGCAGGCTTGCTTGAACTTGTTTACAATGGTGTAGGTATTTTAGCCAAGTTGCCGGCAAGATGCAAACACAGTTAACATAACCCCATTGTTTTATGCTTGACTGATGCAGACAAGAACCTCTTTGCAAACCACAGTCAGCCCTGTTCTGTCAGCCAGCCTGGGTTCCACACAGAGTATTACTTATCTGTAAAGGTATTGTTTTAACTTCAATTTACTGAGTGTGATTTGCAATTTACTTCAAGAACTGAAGACTGAATCTTGTTTCAAGTAACATCTGCTACAGTCACATATCTCCAGAATACTCCCTAGCAGAGACTATAAGACCTGGACAAAGGAGCAGAATTTAGCCTTTCAGTTCATTGAGTCTACTCCACCATGGTTGAGTTATTATCCCCCTGAACCCCATTCTCCTGCTTTCACCCCATAATCTTTGATGCTCTGACATATTAAGAACTTTATCAACCTCTGCTTTAAATATTCTCAATGACTTGGCCTCCACAGACTTACCACCTTCTCTCTATGGAATTTCTGCATGTCTTGGTTCTCATGAAGCTTCCTTTTATTCTGAGGCTGTGCCCTCTGTTCCTGTACTCCCCCCACTATAGGAAACGTACTGTCTATATCCACTCTATCTCGTATTTCAATTTTCAATCAGTTTCAATGAGATCTCCACTTCTTCCAAACTCTAGTGAATGCAGGCACAGTGCCATCAAATACTCAAGCACGAGGCACAGCTCTGATGTCAAAATACACAAAATAGGTTAGTGGGTTCCATTCCCATATAAAAAACAAGAGACTCAAATAATTACAATATTGACTGACATGACTGAATCTGGGTGAGTATCTGGAGTTGACGCACCCAGGAAGGCATCATCCATCATTAAGGATCCCCACCACCAAGGACATGCCCTCTTCACATTGTTACTGTCGGGAAGGAGGTACAGAAGCCTAAAGGCACACACTCGGTGATTCAGGAACAGCTTCTTTCCCTCTGCTATCTGATCTTTAATTGAACATTGACCCCATGAACACTACCTCTCTACCTTTTTTTATTTCTGTTATCCTGTACTACTTATTTTAACTTAACTATTTAATAGACATTCACATACTTAATGTAACTCTTTTTTTCTATATTTATTTATCAATATTCCGCAGCTGTAAAATTAACAAATTTCATGACATATGCCAGTGATATTAAATCTGATTCTGATTCTGACCCAAACTACTCATACAATTGCTTGAAGAGCGAACAGTAAATATATCTATATTGTGGATCCTAAAACTCAATTTATCTTAAAACCTAAATTGCACAATTTGCTACAAGCATTTAGGAGAACAAACTGGTTCTGTCAATTGACAGCTGTGCCTTCCAACTGATTGAATTCATTGTTTGGCAACCTGCAGAAAAGAGTTGTTTTTTCTGAAACCTTGCCAAGCTGACACAAGAGTTTTACATCTGAAGAAACTGGCAATTGTAGCCTTATTCTTGCAACAGTACACTAATAGGATTGGGTTTATAGGTTTGTTGGTAGTCCATTGTTAGTGGTGGGGTTCGGCAAATGGCCTGTTATGGTCAGAGAATTTAAAATTAATGTTAAAGGGAAAGATAATCTGAACTTGGAAAGTACAGGAAATTCATTTCTAGGGAAAAACATGGCAATAAAATTTAGATTTGTTAAAAAGGATAATTGAATGCCTTATTAGAACTATATGAGGTCATTAAACCAATCAAGTATTTTTGAAAAAAAATACTTACCTGCCTTTGTTTAGTGTTATTTCTTTCGTACTCCATCTGACAAAATCCCATCAGTGCTGTAAGGTTCTTTTAGCTCAGAATTGAGGGCTTCTGGATATTGATTTTCAGCTTTGAGCCTGCTCCAGGGTAAACCTTGACATTAATCACTGTGTAAAAAAGGCCATAATGAATTACAGTCTGAGTTATAGCTCCAGTGATTTACATTTCTGATTTAGTAAGCATTTATGGTTGTCACTGAATTTCTGACAGACTTAGCAAATACTTCAAAATAGTAGTCAGTTAACAGTCAAGTCAAAATTAATACATTGAATACATTTTTGGCTTCCACATTCAATTGTGCAGGTTTGTCATGACTGGAAAGCAAGGTCCCCTGTTTCTTTACAAGTACAGCCTGGTCTTACAGTGCCACCTAGTGTCTGCACTCTGTATGGTTGCTAATTGCCATGGTAATAGCAATGTAAATCCTCGGGTTTAGACCATAAGAGCATAAGACATTGGAGCTGACTTAGGTAATTTGGCCCATTGATGTATACTATTCAATCATGGCTGATTTATTTTCCCTCTCAGTTCTATTCTCCTGCCTTCTTCCTGCACCTTTGACACCCTTAATAATTGAAAACCTATCCGCCTCCACTTTAAATGTACCAGTGGTTCGGCCTCCACAGGGTGTCTGTAGCAATAAATTCCATAGATTCACCGCTCTTTAGCTAAATAAGGTTCTCCTCATCTCCGTTCTAGAAGGACATTCTTCTGTTCTGAGGCTGTGCTCTTTGGCCCCAGACTCTCCCAATAATTGAAACATCCTCTTCACATTCACTCTATCCATGCCTTTCAAAATTCAGGAAAATTCAATAATTCTCACCATTCTTCAAAACTCCAGCTAGTACAGCCATCAAATGTTCCTCATACGTGTATTAACCCTTTCCTTCCTGGGATTGTTCTTGTAAACCTCCTCTGGAACTTCTCTTATGCCAGCACATCCTTTCTTAGATACGGGATCCAAAACTGATCAGAATACTCCACATGTCTTAAGTAGCTCTTTAATTGAAAATAACAGAAAAGAGTGTTATTTGATATTTTATATTTATTCTTTAATTGATCAAATGACATCAATATACCTCCTTCAAAACAATCTCCTATATATCTAATCCCTTTTAGAAACCAGTTATATAAAAGTTGATTATCCATTGTAAAAGGAATGAGTCTATTTTGAATTAAAGGTCGCTTTGCTAATAAAGATTTCTTTATCTCATCATCAACATTTATCTTACTCCATAAAACAATCAAATGTTTTAATATAAGGGATTCTTTCTTTTCCCGTATCCATTTAGATTCCCATTTATATATAAAATCTTCTGGTATATTTTCTCTTATCTTATCTAATTCTATTCTAATCCATGCCGGTTTATCTTGATCAAAAAAAGGCATAATAAATCTGTTGATATGCTTTATAATAATTCTTAAAATTTGGGAGATGTAACCCTCCTAGGTCAAATTTACATGTCAATTTTTCCAATGATATTCTTGATATCTTACCTTTCCAAAGAAACTTCCTCATATCTTTATTCAACTCTTGAAAAAATTTCTGCGGCAGTTGTATTGGTAGTGTTTGGTATAAATACTGTAATCTAGGAAATATATTCATTTTTACAGCATTGACTCTACCTACTAATGTTATTGGTAACATCATCCATTTATCAAGATCTTCTTGAATTTTTTTCAATAATGGCAAATAACTTAATTTATATAAATTCTTTATATCATTATCAACTCTTACACCCAAATATTTTATACCATTTATCGGTCATCTAAATTGAGTTACTAGTTGACATTGACTGTAATCTCCTTTGGTAAGGGGTAAAATTTTACTTTTATCCCAATTTATTTTATACCCTGATATTTTCCCATATTCTTCCAACCTAAAAGATAATTTACGCAACGAATGCAATGGGTTTGTTAAACAAAAAAGAACATCATCAGCAAATAGATTAATCTTATCTTCCTCCCAATTAACATTAAAACGCATAATATCTGAATCAGTTCTAATTAATTCAGCTAAAGGTTTTATCGCTATTACAAATTGAGCAGGTGATAATGGGCAACCTTGTCTAGTTGACCTTGTTAGTTGAAATGGTGTTGAAATTTGGCCATTTGTCACTACTTTAGCTTTAGGACTAGTATTTAAGGTTTTAATCCAGTTTATAAAAATTCTCCTAACCCATATTTTTCCAATACTGTAAATAAAAAATCCCATTCCAATCCATAAAATGCTTTTTCTGCATCCAAGGCAACTGCCACACTCATTTCATCCCTCTTTTGTGCCAAGTGAATTATACTAAGTAACCAAGTTATATTATCTGCCGATTGTCTATTTTTAATAAATCCTGTTTGATCCATATGTATTAATTTTGGTAAATATTTAGATAATCTATTAGATAAAATTTTTGCTATTTTTTTATAGTCTGTATTTAACAAAGTAATAGGCTTATATGATGTGGGTTTTAAAGGATCTCTATCTTTTTTTGGTAACACTGTTAGAATCACTGTCGAAAAAGATTCTGGAAGTTTATGTATTCTTTCCACTTGATATATTAACTCCATAAAAGGAGGGATTAATAAATCTTTAAACTTTTTATAAAATTCAGGCGGAAAACCATCCTCTCCTGGAGATTTATTATTCTGAAGTGATCCTAGGGCTTCTTCAACCTCTTTTAATGTAAAAGGCATATCTGTTCTTCAGAATTCAATTTTGGAAGAGTTATTTGTGATAGAAATCTTTCTATCTCATCAACATTATTTTGTGATTCAGATTGATATAATTCAGAACAAAAATTTTTAAAGGTTTCATTAATTTCTAAAGGTTTATGAGTAATTTTATTTGCACTTGTTCTAATTGCGTTTTGGAAGCCTGCTCTGTTTTCAACTGCCAAGCAAGAATCTTGTGTGATCTTTCACCTAATTCATAATATCTCTGCTTAATTCTCATAATTGCTTTTTCTGTCCAGTATGTCTGGAGCGTGTTATATTGTAACTTCTTATTAACAAGTCATCTTTGTTTTTCTTCTGTCATATATCTTTGAGATTCTTTTTCTAATTTTACAATCTCTTTTTCAATTGATCCATTTCTACCATATATTCTTTCTTAATTTTAGAGATATAACTTATTATCTGGCCCCTCAAATATGCTTTCATCGCTTCCCATAATACAAATTTATCATCAACTGAATGTGAATTTGTATCTAAAAAAAAACTGAATCTGTATTTCCATAAAATCACAAAAACCTTGTCATCTTAATAGTATTGAATTAAATCTCCATCTGTAAATCAATTCTTCCTTATCCATCATTATCATTGTTATTATCACAGGAGAATGATCTGACAGTATTCTCGCTTTATATTCCATACTTCTAACTCTATCCTGAATATTCGCTGATAATAGAAAAAAATCTATTCTTGAATAAGTTTTATGTCTATTTGAATAAAATGAATAATCTCTTTCTCTTGGATTAATTCTTCTCCATATATCAATCAAATTTAAGTCTTTCATCAATGATAAAGTTAGTTTTACTACTTTTGATTTTGTAATAGACTTAGTTGATCTCTCTAAAACTGGATCTAGACAAAAGTTAAAATCTCCACACATTAATATTTTATCATGTGTGTCGGCCAAATTCAAAAAAAGTTTCTTGTATAAATTTTGTATCATTTCCATTTGGTGCATAAATATTCATAAGCTATTTAAGAGATAAACTGAGTCATACAATGTTAATGACAAAACCTAATGAAACAGAAACTTTAATTCAAAAAGGAAAAATTTTAAAATATTACGTCTTGTATGTCTAATTTGATACAAAAACAAACAACTAAACCAGGAATCCATGTCAAGACAAAAATGGGAAACTGATTTGAATATTAAAATTGATGAAACAAATTGGTCAAGACTATGTCTTGACAGTATAACAAATACAATAAATGTTTGACTTAGAATAGTACAATATAATTTTTCACATCAACTATATATTACACCACAAAAAATAAATAGATTAAATCCAAATTTATCTGATCGATGTTTTCGATGTAATCAAGATATTGGTACTTTTTTACATTCTACTTGGTCCTGTGCCAAAATTCAACATTTTTGGATAAATTTAAGAGTTTTATTGGAACAAATGATCAGAATACAACTTCCACGTAGCCCAATATTATTTTTATTAGGTGATATTGAAGAGATAAAACCAAAACTCAAATTGAACAAATATCGGAAAGAATTTATAAAAATTGCTTTGGCAGTAGCCAAAAAGACTATTGCAGTTACTTGGAAATCAGATTCATACTTAACTATGGACCGTTGGAATAATGAAATTTTTAGCTCCATTCCACTTGAAAAAATTACATAATTTTAAAAATAAATATGACATATTTCTGAAAATTTGGCGCCCATTTTTACAAAAGATAGGATGAAATATATAGGTGCTCTGAAGATAAAGTTATTAGTCATTTGGGGAAAAATAAATATATATGTATTAAAGTTATTTTGAATTCCATGGAGCATGTGGGGATCTTCCAATATCCAGGCACTCTCTCTTTCTTTCTTTCTTTCTTTCTTTCTTTCTTTCTTTCTTTCTTTCTTTCTTTCTTTCCTTCTTTCCTTCTTTCCTTCTTTCCTTCTTTCCTTCTTTCCTTCTTTCCTTCTTTCCTTCTTTCTTTCTTTCTTTCTTTCTTTCTTTCTTTCTTTCTTTCTTTCTTTCTTTCTTCCTTCCTTCCTTCTCTTTTTAGATAGAGATATTAAGGGGGGGAGGGCTGATATATATGTATATCATTATTCTACCATTCTATTTCATGTAATTATCTTAAAAAATTGAATTAAAAATTTATATTAAAAAAATAAAAAAAACAATACTCCACATGTAGTCTGAACTATGCTTTAATAAGCCTTAGCATTACATCCTTGCTTTTATATTCTAGACCTCTCGAAACAAATGGCAACATTGCATTTACCTTCCTTACAATCAACTGAACCTACAAGTTAACCTTTAGAGTAGCTGGAACCCCAAGTCCCTTTGCACCTCTGAACTCTGAACTTGCTCCCTTTTTAAGAAATAGTATGCACCCTTATTCCTTGTACCAATGCATGACTTTACACTTTCATACACTGTATTTCACTTGCAACTTCTTTGTCCATTCTCCAAACCTGATCAAGTACTCCTACAGACTCCCTGCTTCCTCAACACTACCTGCCCCTCCACCTTTCTTCGTGTTGTCCACAAAGCCACCAATTCCATCATCTAGCTCATTAATATTTAATGTTATCATTAGTGGACCCAAAACTGATCCCTGTAGAACTGGCAGCCAAGCACAAAATTACCCCTTTATTCATATTCTTTGCCTCCCGCCAGTCAGCCAATCATCTGTCCATGCTAGCATCTGTCCTGTAATGCCATGGACTTTTATCTTGTTTAGCAATCTCATGAGTGGCACCTTGTCAAAAGTCTTCTGAAAATCCAAGTAAGCAATATCAGCTGACTCTCCTTTATTTTCCTGCCTGTTATTTCCTCGAAGAATGCCAACAGATTTGTCAGGCAAAATTTCACCTTAGGAAAACCATGCTGTCTTCGAATTATTTTATCTTGCGGCCCAAAAGAGTCCCTTAATTATAGCTATTAATCATTTTTGAAAAGGTTTAAACTGAAAAATAACATAAGCCAAATTTAATGAGCAGGCTGAGGGGTAATTCAGTAAAAAAATCACATAAAATAATTCCTAACCTGTAAATATCTGAAAAAATGTGTATTAGAGATATCATATTTATCCATTAACTGTGAAAAAGACATTAAACAGACTTGTAAAAACAAATCTAAAAAGTTTTTATTCCCTTAATTTTCCATGTTAAAAAAGCCTTATCCAAAGTTGATGGTTTAAAAAAGAAATTAGAATAAATATTACTAGAAAGTAGAAAATCATTTAATTCAAAAAATCTACGGAATTGAAACCAAATTTTTAAAGTATGTTTAACAATAGGGTTGAGAGGTTGTCTACCTATTCTGGAGAGTGAAAACGGAAGGGGAGCTCCTAATAAAGAAGCAAATGAAAACCCATTACTGAATTAACAAATGCTCGCATGTCGCCTAATGATAGGGTTCAACGCACCTGGGAAGTAGAACTTCAACATTCACTTTTAGATAATCAATGGAGTAAAATTTATTATTTAGTCAATAATTCATCTATCTGTGCATGCCATATCTTAATTCAGTTTAAGATAGTACACAGGGCTCATATGTCCAAAGATAAATTGGTGCATATTTTTCTTAATTTAAGCCCTATTTGTGACAGATGTAACGCAGAAGTGGCTACTCTAACTCACATGTTTTGGTCATGTGTAAGTTTAAACAATTTTTGGAGGGATGTGTTTGGAATATTATCTGAAGTTATAGATGTGGATGTTCAACCTAATCCACTTACAGCAATTTTTGGGATTATTCCAGAGGAAGCAAGCAAAGTGTCTGCTTCCTCCCAACATGTGATAGCTTTTTCAGCTTTACTGACTAGGAGAGCTATTTTGCTACATTGGAAAGAATCTAACCCACTGACTGTTTTCCATTGGCTCTCCTCCATTATGTCATGTCTAAGCTTGGTGAAAATTAGAAACCGGACCTTTGATACATCCTTTAATTTTGAACAAGTCTGGTGACCCTTTATTCAATATTTTCACATGATTTAATTTTTATTTATTTATTCATTTATTTTTCTTTATTCTCTTTGGGGAAAATCCTATCCATGAAGGTTTGAAGATGACTGGAAGGATGTTTTTTTTTTATCTTTCTCTTTTTTTTTATATTTTATCCTCAATTGGATTGCCCAATCTTTCTTTTTTTCTTTCTCCTTTTCTTTCTCTTTTTTTTGTTTCAGTTTAGTTAGTGGGTTTTTTTTCCCCTTTATCAATAAAAGTTCCAACCTTTTTTTTATGATTGCTATGAGGAGTTGTAGTTTTTTTTTACCATTGTATATATAACAGCATAATATTTTACCTATTTGATTTTGACATTATATACTTTCTGTTTTTATTATTGCTGTTTATATGTCTTTTATATTATCTGTTTGCCAAACTCCTCCTCTGATTTGTATATTCTTTATTTGAAAATAAATAAAAAGATTGAAAAATGAAATGAAATGAAATGAAATGAAAGAGTCCCTTAATAATGGACTCTTGCATCTTGCCAAGCACTGACGTTAATCCTTTATTTTGCCCCTCTCCTTTATTAAAGAGTAGAGTGATATTTGCAATTTTTCAGTCCTCCAGAACCATTCTAGAATCTAGTGATTATTGAAAGATCATGACATACACCTACACAATCTTTTCAGCTACCTCTTTCATAACCCTGGGATGTAGACCATCTGGTCCAGATGACTTACAGGTATCTAACTTCAAATCTACCAGCTTCCCAAGTACTTTTTGTTATGTTTTGTAACCCCAAAAACTAAGCAAAAGAGAAACACAGGAGCAGGGGGAGGCATGCCTATTCTGTTTTACTTTAGTGAGGCATGTACATATGACCTTGTGGAGTAAAGACATATGCCATTTACATATGACCCATCATAAGTTATGTAACAAGCAAAGAATGTTTAATCCACCTTTATATATAACTTAAAGTATATTCAGTATACTTTAAAATACAATCATTATATAGGCATCCATAGCATAGTAAATTTGCCCCATTTATGTTTAAAGATTTAATCGTTGTGGAGGATGCAGTGAAGACTGATACAAAATACTTACGCAGTTTCACAGGAAATCAATAGTGATACAATTTACTGACGGGAAACTGACTGCAGCTTTTCTCATAGACCATGAGACCATAAGACATAAGAACAGAATTAGGCCACTCAGCCCATCAAGTCTGCTCTGCCACTCCATCATAGGGATTTATTATCCCTTTTATAATATTTATAATAATACTTATTATCACTCAACTCCAGTCTCCCGGCTTTTCCCTGCAACCTTTGACATTCTGACTAATCAAGAACTTATCAAGCTTTTCTTCAAAATATACTCAATGACTTGGCCTCTGCAACCAACTGTGGCAATAAATTCCACAGGTTCACAACCCTCTGGCTGAAGAAATTCCTTCATGTTTCTGTTCTAAGTAAACGTCCCTCTATTCTGAGGCTGTGCTCATTTGTCCTATACTCACCCATTAGAGCAAACACCCTCTCTGTCTCAGACTTTCCAATATTCGATAGCTTTCAATGAGATTCCCTCATTCTTCTAGATTCCAGTGAGTACAGGCCCAGAGCCATCAAATGCTCCTCACGAGTTAACCCTTTCATTCCCAGAATCGCTCTCGGGAACCTCCTCTGGAAACTCTCCAATGCTAGCACATCCTTTCTTAGAGAAATGGCCCAAAATTGCTCACGGTACTCCAAATGCGATCTGACTAATGCTTTATAAAGCCTCAGCATCACATCCTTGCTCTTAAATTCTAGTCTTGTCAAAATGAATGCTACATTGCATATGCCTTCCTTACAACTGACTCAACCTGAAAGTTAACCTTTGGGGAATCCTACATAAGGTCTCTCAAGCCCCTTTGCACCTCTGACATCTGAATTTTC
The DNA here is from genome assembly GCF_030144855.1 of Hypanus sabinus. Classification (NCBI taxonomy): domain Eukaryota; kingdom Metazoa; phylum Chordata; class Chondrichthyes; order Myliobatiformes; family Dasyatidae; genus Hypanus; species Hypanus sabinus. The sequence continues at coordinate 100,795,116 of NC_082711.1, forward strand.
TCTGCTTAGAAAATATTCTACACCTCTATTCCTTTTATCGAAGTGCATGACAATACATTTCACAACACTGCCACTTTGTGCCCATTCTCCCAGTCTGTCCAAGTCCTTCGGCAGTCTCCTCTCTTCTTCAACACTACCTGCCCCTCACCTATCCCTCTTGCTATTGCTATTGCTACTTTTTATAAACAAGCTGTCAAAGACAACCTGCCCACTCAGGTATTAATCTTGAATAACAATATTAATTTTGAACTGCTTCCAAATCACCAGAGTGGTGCCCTAAATAAGGAGACAATATTCGACACAGTGACCTAAATGTCATCTCACCAAAGACCTCGTAGAGTATAAAAATTGAGAACAGCAATTAAATAAACAGAGATAATGTATGAACACAACAACACAAAACATATTGGGACACACATTTAGGCACATATGCAAGAGCTTATCAACATTTGCACAATTTACATTTTTTTTCCCTGCTCAGAAAGTTCGTGTTTTCTGGTAGTGAGGGACTCGTTGTAAGAATGTAGAGGAGTAGGGAGATCATGGGCATCCTACCAGGGATCTTCTTACTTTGCATGAGAAATGGACGAAGAAGCTGAGGGCAAGTGGACACCACCATTCGCTACATGCGCGAGGGGAAAGGAAATGAGAAGAGCCTTGCCAAGAAGCCCTTCTCACAAGTATCTGTAATCCCGTCAACTCCTCACTCACAGCACCCAAGATCAATGTTTGAGAAGCTGACCATTTGTTATGGAGCCTGTCACAGAGATCCAAGGCCCAATGAAATAAAACTTCAGAGATTACATCACAGCCAGGTCTACACTGCCTGAGGCATTCTATGCTACAGTAAATTTAATGCTGCTAGAATTTTGTGATGTCAAAGACAGTATCAGTGCACATTCCCCTGTGCACTTCAACTTAAGAGAGCCTTCTTCTGTTCCATACGCTCCAAAGAATATTGGTAGTGGAGAAATATGTTTTTGATTGCTAGATTTTCAGTTTCTAATCCCACTCGCTTCAACACATTCAGTTTCATAGAACTCAATGGATCCAAGATGTCATTGAATTTCAGAACATAACCAAATAAACCCCTCACTTAGACGCAAAGATCTTCAGAAACAATGAAGGGGTTAAATTTCCTCAATCTGCAGACACCAGTAACGCATCACACAACAAATATCCACTGCTCTGGGAGCTGCCGATTCATCTCAATGCAACGTACATTATAGACAGGAGAATGTCTTCAGATGCTGGAAATCAAAAGCAACACAAGCAGAATGCTGTCAGTCAGTACAGCAGGTCAGTCAGCATGTTTGGAAATGAATGAACAGTCAACATTTCAGCCCAAGACCCTTCTTCCGCACTGAAAAGGAAGGGGGAAGATGCCAGAATAAAGAGGAGTGGGGACAGGAAGAAAAATAACTAGAAGGTGATAGGTGAAGCCAGGTGGGTTGGAGAGATCAAGGGCGGGAGAAGAAGGAATCTGGTAGGAGAGGAAAAGAGGTAAAAGACCAGAGTGGGGAATAGAGGAAGGGGGAGGGATGGGAAAAAAATTCCAGGAAGGAGAAATTATTCTTCATGCCATCAGTTTGGAGGCTACCCAGACAGAAGAAAATATATTGCTCCTCTACCCTAAGGATGGCATCATCTTAGCACAAGAGGAGGCCATGGACTGACATGTCGGAGTAGGAATGGGAATCGAAGTTAAAATGTTTGTCTACCAGGAAGTTCTGCTTTTGGCAAATGGAGCAAAGATGTCCAACAACGTGGTCCCCCAATTTACAATGGGTCTTACCAATATAGACGAGATTGCATCGGGAGCACCGGAAACAACAGGCAGCAGATTCGCAGGCCAAGTGTTGCCTCACCTGGAAGGACTGGTTGGAGCCCTGAATACCAGTGAGGGAGGAGGTGAATGGGCAGATGTCACACTTTGTCTGCTTGCAGGAATAAGTGCTGGGGGGTGAGATTAGTGGGGAATGACAACTGGACAAGGGAACTACTGAGGGAGCGATCCCTGTGGAAAGCGGAGGGGGGAGGTAAAGATATGCTTGGTGGAAGAATCCCTTTCATGATGACAAAAGTTGTGAAGGATGATGTGTTAGATGCAGAGGCTGATGGGCTGGTAGACAAGGCAAGGAGGATCTCTATCAGTTAAGGTGGTGGGAATATGGGGTAAACGTGGAAGTTTGAGAAATGGAAAAGATGCAAGTGAATGCAGCATCAATATTGGAGGAAGGGAAACCCTACACTTTGAAGAAGGAGGACATCTCTGATGTCCTGGAATGGAAAGCCACGTCCTTGGGAACAGATGCGGTGGAGAATTTACAAAATGGAATAGCATTTTCCCAGGAGATATGCTGGGAAGAGCAATAGTCAAGATAACTGTGGGAACCAGTATATGACCATAAGAATTAGGCCATTTGGCCTGTAGAGTCTGCTCGGCCATTTCATCCTGGATGATAGAATCTTCCTCTGAGCCCCAGTCCCTGCCTTCTTCCCATATCCCATCATGCCCTGACCAATCACGAATCTGTCAATCTCTGCCTTAAATATACACAAAGATTTGGCCTCCACAACTGCTTGTGGCAAAGAATTCCACAGATTCACCACTTCCTGGCTAAAGAAATTCCTCTGTTCTAAAAGGGTACCCTGTAGCGGCGTGCTACACGCAGCGCTGAAATTACGACACGGAGTCGGTAACAGCAGTCGAAGGAAAAACTTTATTCGAAATCCTCAGCCTCACTTTTAAGCCTCCATCAACCTGCCCCCCGTGGCGCAGAGGCTCCAAAGCTCTGTGCTCGCAAACCACCGTAGGCTAGCTCCCTTAGCCGGAAAGCTGGCTAATTGTGAGCCAGTTCGGATGTGCCAGGAAATGGGTCGCCACAATCCCTCTATTCTGAGGGTGTGAACTCTCCCTTCATAGGAACATCCTCTCAACATCCACTCTATCAAGGCCTTTCACCATTCGATAAGCTTCAATGAAGTCTCCCCTCATTCTAGTGAACAAAGGTCCTGGGCCATCATATGATAAGCCATTCAATCCTGGAATTGTTTTTGTTAAACTCCTTTGAATCCTCTCCAGTGTCAGCACATCCTTTCTAAGATCAAGGGACCAAAACTGCTCACAATCTTCTAAGTGGAGTCTCAGCATTGTGTTATAAAATCTCAACATTACATCCTTGCTTTTATATTCTAGTCCACTTGAAATGAATGCTTATAAAAGATGTCATTTGACAGTTTGCCTCCAGAGATGAAGGCAGAGAGATCGAGAAAGTGGAGGGAGGTGTCAGAAATAGGCCAAGTGAATTTAAGAGCAGGGTAGAAGTTAGATGCAAAGATGATGAAATTCATTAGCTCAGCATGGATGCATGAAGCAGCACCAAAATGTCGCCATTGTTAACAGAGGAAGATTTGGGGAGTATTACCAGGGAAGGTTTGGAATATGGACTGTTTCACATCAGCGCCGGACTTCAAAGCGAAGGCTCCCGAGTTCGAATCCAGCGGGTTCCAAGATCCTGGAGAGGGATGGGCTCCACCAGGTTTCAGATGCCCAAGACATGCCATACGATGAGCAATCACCAAAAAGATCGGTTGAAAAAGATTGTCATGATGGCATCCTGATGACTCCACCAGGAGTTAAGGGGACGGACGGATGGACAGACACACACCTGGGGCCCATGTGGGTGCCCATGGCTACCTCTCATATCTGAGTTGATGAGGTCAGTGCTGCTGTCAGAGACTGTTTTCTGATGGTCTGGAATGATGTCCTCTTCAAGGGTATGAGGAGGAGTCAAAGAGTTGCCATCTGTTAGTGCTCCAAGAACAGTCTGGTTGAGAAGGTTCCTTCAGCACTTGATAAACAACATGTTCAGATTCATGGTAACTGGCTGAGTACCTATCATTTGATGATTTTGATATAGCAGATATTGCCACCAGCATTTATATCAGGGGTTTAAACTCAGGAGGTGGGAAGTAGGAGGAAGTAAGGCAGAAGGTGTATGAGGAGATGAAGGAGGATGCTATAAAAGGGGAAGAGGATGATGACCAGAGAGACAATCAAGAAATGGCAGTGATAATCAGTGTCATCATTTAATTAAAAAATATCTTTGAGAGACAAGCTCCCATGATTCTTATCTATCCCACTTTATTTGGATGACAGAATGATCCAACTGTTTACACTCTTGTGTAAAGAAATGTTTTCTGCTTTCTTTACTTGAAGGCCTAAATAATTTTTAGACCATGTCCACTAGTTCTAGAGTGTGAGGAAGAGGAGGTTTAATGATGATTGACTTCCTAACGAGAAGATACACTTTCTCCATATCCATCCTAATGGCATAGCTTTCTAATCTTTTATCTCTCATGCTCTAGGCCTTAAATACATCTCTGTTATTGCTTCAATTAATTCTAAACTGATAAAACACCATGAGATTGGTGGTAGATTTAAAAATAGAAGGACACTGGTTCAGAAGTAAAGGACTTTAATGCTCAGACAGTTGGCTGCCCATTGTTTTATCATCCAGCTGAATTTCATTCATAGATACATTTAAAATCAGGTAAATTGTACAGTGACAAGGGATTCCACATTACCAGTGGGATTCTACAATGACATAGCAGTCCACATGATTAGATAGTTTGTACGAAGGCATTGGAGCCACAATAATGGGCTTCTGTTCAGGCGGGTAAATTGAACGAGCACCTTCATTGAGAGTAAGGAGTAAGCTTCAATCGTCTCTGATTGGTTACTTGATCACATTCAGGCATTGCATTGGCAAGAGCAGGAAGCCCAAATGTTGCAAAGGAGGTGGTTTCCTAAATTTCTACAAGTGACATAAAAAAATCATATTCACAGTGCGTACTGCCTTGCATAATAGCGGAGATGCATTTAGATATGGCATTTAAAAGGGAGCTTGATACACATTTGAAAGGAGAGAAAAACCTGTAGGACCCTGGGAAGACTGCAGGTAAGTGGGACAAGCTAAATTGTTAAGATAATGAATTACTATGCATTTGACGAGCTGAATGAACTTGTCTAATAAATGTGTCTAATTCTGTGATCTGTTGCTAGAATTATACTGCAGATGTTATTTATCTCAAAGACTAACAGCAAATGGAATATTTTTGAAGTTGTCACTGATTTAAAGTAGGACGGGTAGCAACCAATGTTCACATTGTAAGGTTCAACAAACATCAATGTGATAATGACCAGATATTGTGTTTTAGTGATGTTGATTGAGAGATAATCAGTAAGAATGTCAGACAAAAATTGTCTTCTCTTCTTCAAGTGATGCCATGGAACAAGACACTATTTAGTTTTAATGTCTTATTGAAAGATATATCATCATAGTAATCTTTTTGACTTGAAAGCATTGAAAGAGGTATGATTGCCCAATTTACTCTTTAATGAGCATCATTAGTGAGCCTCTAAAGTGATTTGATTTAATTTATAATTTTTGCAGGTCAGATGAGCAAGTAACAAGATGTTACACTTGACATTGATGAGGTTCTTAGATTTACAAGAAGTCAAATTATCCAAAGATTGTGTTAATTTATGCTCAAAAGTACAAATGTCTCCCATGTATTAATGGCATAGGGCCCATAACCCTCAGAAATTTCTTTGTGTGCGTTCAATAGTCCAAAGGTACATACTTATCAAAATGTCTGCACTATGATGAAATTCTAAAAAACAACTGTAAATGCGGGGATTAAGCAGAGCACCATTTAACCAAAATAAACCTAAGGAACATAGAACATAGAACAGTACAGCACAGGAACAAGCCTTTGGCCCACAATTTTGTGCCAAACCAGCTAAAAAGCAAGTCAAAAAAAAAACCTAATCACTAATCCCTCCTACCTCCACCATTTCTTATCCCACCATCCATGTGCCTATCCAAATGTCTCTTAAAAACCTCTAATGTATTTGCTTCTACCATCATACCAGGCAGCGCATTCCAGGCATCCACAACTCTCTGAGAAAAGATACTTACCCCTCACATTACCCTTGAACCTATCCCCTGTCACCATCAAAGCATGCCCTCTGGTATTAGACATTTCAAACTTGGGAAACAGATACTCTCTGTCAACACTATCTATGCATCTGATAATCTTATAAACCTCTATCAGATCTCCCCTTAGCCTCTGGCACTCCAATGAAAACAATCCAAGTTTGCCCAGCATCTTGTGATTTGCACATGCCCTCTAAACCAAGCAGCCTCCTGGTAAACTTCTTCTGCAGCCTCTCCAAAGCCTCAACATTCTTCCTATAGTGGTACGAGTAGAACCGTATGCAGTAGTCCAGATGTGGCCTATTTGCACAGTTTGTACATGGCACCTTTTTACAATTACCGTTCTATAGATTTGCTAAGTATGCTTGCAGAAAAAGAATCTCGGTTGCATGTGGTGACATATATGCACTCTGATAATTAATTTTACTTTGAAATTTGAACTATCCACAGTTTAATAAAGTTGCAACATAACCCCGACTTTCAAATGCAATGCCTTGACTAATAAAAGCAAGCATTCCATAAGCCTTCTTAACCACCCAATCAACCTGTGTAGCCACTTTCAATGAGCTATGAACTTGGATCCCAAGATCTCTTGTTCAGCAACACTGCCAAGGATCTTATCTTTAAGTCTACTGTCTCCTTGCATTTGCCCTACTGAGCTGCAACACCTCACATTTACCTGGGTTAAACTCCATCTGCCGTTTCTCAGCCCATATCTGCAAGGAGTTGATGGTCTTACAGGTTTTCACAAATAAGATAGCGTGAGGTTTCTTATGTTTAAGGAAAATGTAAAAAACCAATTATTGTACTTCAAACACTGAACACGTGCAGTAAAAGTACTTTATGTAATTATGTCATTACTCAGACCAGCCTCTTAAACTGAACAACAACTCAATGTAGGTGATTGTGAATTATGTATTATGTTTCCAACGCCTATGGAAACTGGACACATTCTTCAGACCTGTAGGTATGGCTGGACTAAAGTTACATCAACTTGTGGTCTTAAAATTCATCAAGGACTGAAGAAATCCTTGAATATCTCCAACTCAGGGAGCTGCATTGACCAGATTCTGTTAAGAGGAAGGTCAAATCAGTTGTATGAAACTCAGCAGCAGGAAGAAACCCACAGGCCGCAGAGTATCAGCATCCTACAGGATGCGGAAGAAGTTTCAGGCACAAGCAGCAGTCCAACACACAGCCAGGCACATCGTAAAGTGGAGAACATGCAAGGACGTAAGCCATTGGTGAAATGGCCAAAGTCTAACAGCAAGGAGTGGGAAACCATCAATGCAGATGTGAGCCTGATCTTAAGTGGCATCGAGGGATCAGCAGAAAAGAAGTTGGAGAAGATGGGCAGCCTGATTTACAGCTACAGAAAGGAGAAATTTGGAGCGAAGGAACAAGTCAGCAGGAAAGATATGCCTCCTCCCCACAAATTCCATCGTCTCCAGGAAATCCAATGACTTGTTAAAGAAGGAAGAGGCTTAAGGAAGTTGTGGGAAAAGCAGAGGAAAGGAGGGCATTAACCTCCTTTAAGAGGATCTAAAACAGAGGTTTTTGAATCTGCGCAGAGCAGAGGATTTAAGGAAACAATGCAAAAAGAAGGAAAATGCAAAAAGAGAATTCTATAAAGATCCCATTAAATATGTGAAAGGCATTTTCACAAAAGAGAAAAGCGGATACTTGTAAGTATCAAAAGAAGAGGTTGAAACACATCTCAGAACCATCCACACTGATGAGCTAAAAGATGAACCGATACTTGTCCCAGTTGATATTCCATCGATCTCACCCTCACAACATCAAGTTAACATCAACCATCCCAAGCTGAGCGAGGTGAAAGAGGCAGTGAAGAAGGCAAGATCGGCATCAGCACCAGGCCCTAACGTTGTTTCATATTATGTCTACAAGAATGACCCGGATGTTCTGAAATTTCTCTGGAGAAACATGAGGGTTGAGTGGAAAAAGCAAGTGATCCCCAAAGCCTGGAGAAGAACGGGGGGAAGTCCTGATCCCAAAAGAAAAGAATTCGTCCACCATCGAACAGTTTCACCAAATAAACCTTTTGAACATAGAAAGCAAGATTTTTTCCATCTATTGGTGCAAAGACTTACAAAGTATCTGAAGCAAAACCATTCCATTGATACATCAATCCAGAAGGCTGGCATAGCAGGCTTCTTGGGATGCCTTGAACATACCAGCGTCATATGGCATCAAATCCAGATGGCTAAGGAAGAAGGAAAGGATCTGCATATCTTGTTCCTCGACCTGGCCAACGCCTATGGATCAGTTCCCCATTCCCTGCTGTGGACTGCTTTTGAATTCTTTCAGGTTCCTGCAACAATATCAAATCTGGTAAAACACTACTTCCAGGATCTGCAAGTTTGTCTCACAACATCAGACTTCCCCACAGCTTGGCAACCACTGGAAGTAGGCATCATGGTGGGGTGCACCATCTCCCCATTGGCCTTCACTATGGCGATGGAGCTCATTATCAGAGACTCAAAATAGGTTGCAGGAGGAAAACGGCTGCAGTTTGGTTGATGGTTACCACTGATATGAGCCTATATGGACGACATAACAATATTGACGACAACTGTCCCCTCCACCAAGAGACTTCTGGAAAAGCTTCATCAAAACATCACATGGGCGAGGATGAATATCAAGCCCAGCACGTGCAGAAGCATGTCCATTGTCAAAGGTCAAGTCACGTATCAAAGATTTCACATTGAGGGAACACCTGTCCCAACTGTGTCAGAAATGCCAGTGAAGAGCTTGGGCCGATGGTATGATGCTAAGCTCAAGGACACCAAGCAGTTTAAACGACTCAGAAAGGAAACCATCACGTACATAGCTTGCATCAATAAGACCTGGCTGCCAGGAAAACTCAAGCTGTGGTGCTACCAGTTCAACATACTCTCAAGACTCATGGGCCTTTAACGG